>NC_136061.1:1429255778-1430473695 GCF_964261635.1 Lissotriton helveticus | reverse complement strand
GGAGCAGGATGAACAAATTCATACTGCAAGTACTCTTGCGACCGTAATGAGGCGTCAAAAATAAACGTGACATCCGTGGACGTCAAGGAAGCAGCCCATTGAATCCACCGAGGGTGCAAAGCTTTAGAATTTGGTACACTGGCTTTCGTGACTGCCTCTAAATGAGGACAGGGTGTAACAACCAATATGCGTTTTCCCTGTGACAGAGCACGTTCCTTAAGAATCACCATCTGCACAGCCGTCAAAACTTTCTCCACAGTGGAAAATTGCATTTCAGCCGAAGTGTACAAGTGTGACTTGTAAGCAATAGGTACTGTGTCTCCTTCATTAAAAGTGAGGTACGTGAAACCTACCGTGCCAGGAATGATTCTTATCACCAGGTTAGTGTGGTTATCACGAGTCAGTAAAAATTTAGAAGCGAGCAGATCAGCCTGCAAGGATTGCAAGATGGCTGAGTGCTCAGGCAACCAGCATGATTTGGAAAAAGTTGGTTGTATCAAAGCATACAAAGGCTTGATACGCTTGGCATATTCCGGAAGGTATGTCCTCCCGAAATTTAAAAAGCCCAGTAAAGACTGTAATTTTTTCAGTGTTGTAGGAGCGCGCAACTGTGCGCATTTCTCCAAGAAGTGAGGAGCCAAACCTCTACCTTCATTGTTGAGCTCATAGCCCAGGAACAACACTGTGTACTCCGCAATGTGCGATTTTGCAAAGTTAAATTTGTAGCCCATGTCTGCAAAGGTACAAATTAAGGAGTTCACTCGACAGAGATGCTCCCAAATTTCGTCGTCTGTGAGATATATGTCATCCCCATACGAGCAAGCATCTGGGTCGATCCTCTCCAAAAGAGAGACTATGCGGGCGGTAAATATACCAGGACTATTCTTATAGCCCATTGGGAGACGCCGAAATTGTTTATGGACCCCGGCGCAAGTAAAGCTGGTCCATTGGGAGCTAAAGCTATCCAATCTATGGGCATAAAAACCGTTGGAAATGTCAAGCGTGGTCTTAAAACGCTTACGCACAAGACTATCCACTAGGGCAGAGCCGTGAGTATTCTGTACTGCACAGTTACGGCAATGCAAGTTTAAATGCCGGTAATCCAATACCAAACGATATGACCCTTGGTCACAGTAAAAAGAGGGTTATTCATTGATGACACACATGTTTCAATAACTCCCTGATATTCTAATTGTTCAAGGATTGCTGCGACGGAAGCCTTGGCTTCACGCCGTATGGGATATTGAGGTTGAGGCTGCGGCTGAGACCGTAAAGGAATATCGTGGCAGGGGGACAATTTATCCCAACCACATTGGTTGCGGTACAGAGCCGGTGCTAGAGCCCTAGCCCACTCTTCTGCAAAACGCTGCGCATGCTCCTTCGAGACAGTGTTTGTGAAACTCGGGAGGATCACCTCCTCCCCTCGCGGCGCTGCGAGCACAAAAGGTGGGGGCCAGTCTGCCTCCGAAAGCAAAATGTCATACGTAGACGAAAGATTTTCCCAAAATACCCCTTTGATGGTACATTGTATGTCACCTTCCATTAACAGGACAATTTCATAAAGTCTATCAGGGGGAGCAACTCTTGTATCGGCTGTTTCTATCACAACATAAATATCAGTCACTGTCACCTTCAGTAGTGGACGCAGGGCCTCTCTCACAATGGTAATCTCCGCCGCGCTGTCCAGCAAAGTCAGAGCCCATGTCAGATTCCGAAGCCGCGTTCTCACTATCTGTGGCATATCGATGCGCTGTTAAAGACGCGACTTTCTTCTTGGCAAACTGCGGTCTCTTCGGCGTTGAGCCGTCCTGCTGTCCTGTGCCCTCTGTCTGGCGGGGCTGGTCACAACCTTGCTGACCACCCCGACCCCTTCCGCCTCCTCCACTTTCGGTCTTCGGGGCCGATGAGTCCTGAAAGGAACGAGGAGAACGTTGATCAGAAACCTGAAAACGATCAGGTGATTTAATCATTGCGAGATCGCGCAAGTCATAAACACGTTCTGTTTGCGCAGGCATTGGAGACACAGGGTTAGACTCCTGTTTCTGCTGTTGTTGCTGTTGCTTACCCTGTTTCTGTTTCTTAGGCCAATTTTGTTTTTTGGACTGGGGCTGAACTTCCGTTTCTGAAGTCTGCCCCTGGGGTTGCTTCTTCTCTTTAACAGAAAAAGGCTTTAGACCCTTGCTGTTGCGACCCACTTTTCTATAAGCAGCCACAATAATCCCCGCCAACTGCCTAGGTTTATCGGCATCGGGAACCGCCTCCAAAGCATTAGCTACCTGAAAGTTCACTGCATCCCCCTTGACATTAGCAAGAATGAGATCGCAACCTATATCAAAGGAGCCATACAGGCGCATACCCAATTCAACCGCTGCCTCCGGTCCGTGATCATCCTGAACACGTTTAATGATCGTAGGCAGGACAGCCATAGACGGAGTGCCGTAACACCTCGCATAGACCGCCGCAAATGTTTTTCCCCAGGTCTCACCGTCAACGAGTTCAGGGGCCAAATCCTTCGGTAAACTAATCGTTAAGATTCTATGTTTATCACCAGGAGTTGTATTAGGAAATACTGCTTCCAGCTGCTCAAATTTCTCGGCAAGCCAGAAAGGAAAATCATCCTTTTCCTGGGGACGCTTACCCATCACTGCATTGACCATCCCAGGACTGAGCTTCAAACCGCCCTGTCCCGCTGGAAGAGGCGGACCCCCCGGGGGCCCACCCGGGAGATGACGACCTATGTATTGCACTAACGCACGAATCACGGCAAAAGAAACTACATGTAGTCTAAGAACCTCCGCCAAGGTACAATTGCCGTGTTGAGGATGAGGAGTAAAGCCAGCCAGAACAGGCCAATTTGCGCCTGGAATGGACAAAGGACCTAACCTCGGAGCGGTTAAAGAATGGGGTAGGGCGCCACCAAACCAAACGCGATGCTGCCAATGATCAATAGGTATTTCCAGTGCCCTGTACGGATTATATTCAGCCGGCACAGGCGAGGGAGTGTAAGTGTGGAACACATTAGAATTTGCGTCCACAGCCGGAAATGTCACCCACGAATAAAAGAGCTCGTACGGGTAAGCTGCTTCCGCACTCACCACCAAAATCACAGCCAAGCCATCAACGGGAACATTGTAAGTCTGCAAATGATTGCGCACTGCAATGCGACTATGCTGCGGAATGTCCACAGGCTGAGCCATGACTGCACAGGAACTTAGAAAAACAAAGTAAACTTTGTAGCACAACTGGGTAGTAATTCAAGGAAACCGTTTTTGTGAGATTCAAGCTTGAAAAGACCTATTTCAAAAATAGGTAGGTTTTGTCCGACACCACCGTTTTCCGGAAACTACAGTGAAGGGGTTATGGTTTGAATGATATACTACTCGAGTGTCATGATATAAGACCACCAACGAATGGGCGCCATGTAGCAGGGATTCCGTTCTCCTACAGAACTGTGCATAGAGATTTGGAACCTCAGTGAATTAGGGTGGCCCAAAACTCACCTCAGTATCCAAAATCCCCTTACCGAGCTAGCTACAGTGTCTCATTGGTCATTACAAACTCCCAATGTTTAGACAAACCAGAACATGAACTTACAATACCTCAGGTCATGTGGAACACATGAGCACTCTTTCGTTATACAATCATTTCAAACCCGAACGTGGAGTAAATGAGGACACGTGCACATTTGAAATATTTATTTACTAATGCCGTTTTCTCAAACGCAGTATCTTAGATAATACAAGGAAACATATTATCAGAAGCAAAGTTATCAGCATAGTTACTAGTCCATAAAAAGCAAATGGTGACAGCATACTAAAAATGCTGTAATGAATAAGGGTTAACAACACCTAATTCTCACCTTACCTAACTAGCATATTATATTAATATCTAAGAAGGTCTCTTTGGGTTTTAGCAGGGAGGCCCCATACCTCAAGATCCTAGTATGAAGAGATCACATCAGCTTCCACCAGCTCTCTCTGCATGCAAACCGCATCAAGTGTGTTTTTTGTGCTCTAAGCAAAGCCATATAAAACTCGCCTAAAGCCAGAATTTGGCAGGAGCTGCACTTATGTTATGTCTATGAAGGTGCGGAGATCAGACCTCACAACAATTTGTGTTGAGTTATCCTTGAAGCTTCAGCACTCTCTGTACAGACATAGTTTACTAAGCAAAGCCGATATCAGAGCAATAACATATTATTCTCATGTAAATCACAACGCTCTTGTAGGTTAAAAGCTAAATCAACAATTAAGTGTTGTGTGCTGAAGCAGCAAAAGGAAAAATGGCGTTTAAACATTTAATAAGCTCATGCTAACTTAACACAGTATATAGATAAGCAGTAACTATATGACACCCCCCATGATCCGAGCACGGATAAGATAAGATAAGATAAGGGCCTCCTCATGAAATCAGAGTTCAAGAACGATGAGCAATATTTATAATTTAAAAAATCGATGGGAAAAAAATTATCATGAATCAATTCAAAAAAATCCAAAATGTCAAAACATAGTTCACTTTTGCTCATGCCAATAGGTCAGGGAGGTGAAAAATTCAAGCAAAATTAGCAAAAAGTAATGTCAGTAGAAAACAAGGGGCCGTGATCTGAAACCTGGAAAGTTGTTAGGACAAGACCGAATATGCAAAATATGCAGCAACAGCCTCCAACATGAAATCACCGTCTTCATCCGAAAACAGTTCAGCCACCCAATTTAACAGTGGGAAAGATCATATGTGCTCTTCTAATACCGGAGCCTCTATCACCATCAGAGGACACCTCGTGGGTTCTCAAGAAAGCTATGTACCAAGAAATCTTGCGCTGCTTCGAGTATGTTCCAATGACCCATTAGTCCATGCATCGCTGCCAAGGCCATAATCCTTTCGTCAGTACAAACCAACTCGTGAGTAACGACGGGACCCATCAGCTGATTAAAATCGACGTCAGGAGAAACCGTTTTGCAGAGACACAAATCAAGGGCCCAGACGAAATCGCAGCTGCGGCAATGTAACACAGGTTGGACACATGTAAAATAGGAAAATCAAAACGATAATCCAAGTGCCATAATATTCAAGCATCCTGTTGCGAAATAGTGCCAGGAGGGACTGTGCGGCTTCTTGCACAGGAAGGGTATCCATTTTTAATAAAGCAAAATATCACCAAAACGCCTGCCGCCAGTGCCAGCAAAACTGGGAATCCACCAAACAGACTTGAAAAAATGGAATGAAAGAAAGCAGGAATGACCCCAAATATTTTCTCAAATAAAGTCACGAGACCGCTGCTAACTATCTTAAAAAAGTGCGCCAGCCCAGTCGTGGAGGACGCGTTAAAGATTGAATGAACCAGTTCGCCGAAATGCAACGGCAAATCTGTATTTAAAAGGGCCTGAACCTCTGTGCGGGTGTTAGCTATGTGAAGCACAAATGTTTCACGAGCCGAACTCAAGGCCACTTCTTTTTGGGACAAAAGAGCTCTTCTTCTACTCATGCCATTGAACTCCTCTGTCAAGGTTGGGATGCGCGGCCAGATGGAAACATCCCCTTTCCCATGCGGGGGTGGGTAAAGTACATTTTTGCAGCAAACCACACGCTCTGATACTGTTACCACATAAGCAACACCTTTAATTTACCCACAAAAATCTTCATTATTCAAAAGTAAATAACTACCGTTTGCCAGTAAACTAAAAGTGGGAATGATTGCGGGAACTGGTGTGCCTTTCAAAACACAGGCTAAATTTGGCCGGTCTTGATTACAAGAACCGTGCAATTGAATGTGTCTACACATTAAGGAGTGATCCGGTGTCTCTGTACACTCCTCCCCATTCAGATAAACTTCTTGTCCGTCTTTTAAACATCTATAAGTAAACAGGAGGGACCAGACTTCATGAAGAAAAGCCTTACCTAATGGTTCATAACGACCTATAGCAACATATTGCATACAATTTGTAAATTTATATAAAGCAAACGGTAACGTTATCAAACCGTGGATAAGCTACATTGCAGCAGTGGCCTCTGCCACAGAGAAAGGCAAGGATTCCAACCTTTCAATATGTAACATCGAAAAAGATGCATCTCGCATGGAAAGCAAGCGCTGCTTGTCAGTCAAATTATTAGGGGCAAAGAGAGAGGAGACATTCATGTAGGTCCATGGCACCTTGCCAGACTTCAGCGTCTGCAGGGTCCACGCAAATTGCATGATAGAACGCAATTGATTCTGACCATGGTACAATACAGATACTTCATCCTGCACAATATCCACTACAGAGGACACAATATTATCTAACGTGTAAATGCGGGAAGAAAGCATGTTAATACTATTATCGACCACTGCAAGCACTTTTTCTAGATTAGCTTGATCAATAGCTCTAAGGCGTGTCGCCGCCTCAATCTGTGATGTCTTCCAGATTTCATTGTAAATAGCATATATCCATCTTTTTGATCTACCACTAGCCGGGCCTTTTATGAAATCATTTAAATCCACATCCTCATTTAACTTGGAGAGATGCAGTTTAACCGCAGCTAATGTAGAATGTTTTAGCCAATTTTGACATAATTTGCCCACTGAATAAGTCATGACAGAATGGTCAGAGTCAAAACGTGGATCAGGTCTGACCTGTTTAAAGCCATCTGACAAACCCAAAAAACGGTGCTGACACGAATCAGCACTTCTGTGCCACATCAGCCAACCTTCTGGATCCATACTGGAAATGTTAAAGGATGAATTTAGCAAAAGGTTCTGCAAATCTCTAATGGAAAAAGTAGTAAAATTATTCCAGCCAGAATATTCTTCTAACTCAGGGATGGTAAGAGTATTTAATTTTTTAGAAGTAGCCAATCCAAAGCATGTTGTCTGCGAAATAGAAGAATTCAAAAACAACATTTGATTTGGGATGAGGCATGCTCGGTGCAAAGCTTCTGTGCCTTGTACCTGCCAGCTTTTTGAACCCCAAACTGATTTAAGGTCTATTATTTCCTTCCATAATTTATAGCCACCAACAGCAAGCTGATCAAGAAAGGACTTTAAATACAATAATTTGGTATTGGTAAGTCTAACCTTGGACATCGGCTTCTGTCTCATTTTAAAATAAAAGGACTCGGGATTGGACTGATTGAAGTCGGTGAAATAAGTGTACTTTTTCAAAAACTTGTTTCGGTGCTGGGCAATGCTCCCATTGCGTATAATTAACAGTATTCCTTCTGGAAGTAGTTTTATGTAAGAAGTGATTGCCAAAATGTTGAAAGCAAAACAAATCACCATAATTAGCAGATTCTAAGTACAAATCTTCAGCATCAAAGGCAGCATAGTATTTTAAATCAGAAAACAAAGTCTCTACGGCCTGAACATCCCAATCACCAGAACGTATGTTTTGTTTCACTACATCCTCCATGTTAACTCTAAGCACATTAGGGACATTAACAACCTCTGTAGGGCCATGAATTTGAAATCTAACGGCATCCCACACAATCCCATCAAGGACAGGCCAAGCAGTGATGTTAACAAATGTCAAGTCTCTTTTCAGTCTGTGTGCAGAATGCGATGAGGAAAGTGGGGCCAAAGTTCCATTGAGATGTCGAATGCATGTTCTTTCCTCGACATAGTGTCCATTGACAGTTCAGAAAAAATAAAACACAAACCCAATTGACATAAAAAGGTAAATTGAAAAAAGCACTAGCCAAATATATGTCCAAGGGGGAATCAAAAAATGTTTTTTAAATAAGCTGGCATAAACTGCAAACCGTGAGGGTCTCTTCGAGGCATTGGAAACAGAGTCAAATGAAAATCTGGATTCTGTGGCCAAACGTGTCTGCAGATCTGGCATAGATAAGTCAGTGGGGTAAGTGTAGTCAATTTCATCATGGTCTGTACCAGGCAAAGTACTTAATAAAGGACTGGAAATTGCAGGCAATTCGATGGCCACTTCTGGTTCAGGATTTGAAGCAGTGGCCAAAATAGAATTTCTCACAATGGAAGGACAGGAAACTGCCGGAGTCATACTAAGAAGAATCGGCCACTCTGTGTATCTTGACATTGTCAATTGAGATAAACCTGTTTTCCTTACAACCTGGAAGCGGTGGTAAAATGACTGTTCTTGTGCCCTTCACTCCAAGGACTGGAACCGTAGCTCGATAGGAAGGTCCAAATTCTTTCTTGTTATCGATCTTCTCGCGAACCAGTTCTCCAACTTGGGGTAGCCAGCCAACTACCGGGATCTGCAACGCAACATCCGATGTGGAGGGCAAATGTTCCTTTGCAAGACTGTCTCTGGTCTTTTGTAGATCCTGTAAAACATTGCAATGTTCATCTACGTCAAAGGTTGTGGCGCGAGCCACGCAGTCTAGACCATCAAGGTCAGGGACGTACATCTTGATGCCAAAGAGCATTTCGTATGGGGTCCGCCCACCCAGAGACCTTCTAGGGAGATTATTAAGAGCACGCTGCACGCCATTGAGGTGGGCCAGCCAGTTTCTGCCAGTGCCTATAACTCGAGCTGTCAATGATTGCTTTAAGTCACGGTTCATTCGCTCCACTACACTATTACCCTCAGGTCTGTAGGGAGACGAAAACTTGACTTGGACCCCCATCGAAGTCATGGCATCCTTGTACGCCTTAGAGGCGAAAGCCGGACCCTGATCCGAATGGAAGGTACCACAGGCAAAAATCCCTACAAAGACACGCAAATCTCTTATGACAGTCCGTGAATCAGCGCTGCGATGGGGCCAAACCCACACAAAGCGTGTGCATGAATCAACTGCTACTAAGATGTACTTATACGCAGTATCAGTGGAAAAAGTACCGCAGTGATCCAAATAAACACAACCTAGCGGTTTATTAGATATGTACAACTGTGTCTGTGGCGGACGCGCAGCAGTTGAAGGTTTAATCTGCTGGCAAATGTCACATTGAAGGACATAGCCTCGCGTCTATTTGTACAGTCCCCGCCACCAGAAACGTTGTTGTAATTGAGCTACAGTGGCCGAGACACCCGCATGCGCATACGCCACACCTTCATGCGCCGCTGTAATCAAGCTAGCTCAGCGATCCGAGTTGGGAATGAAACGTTCACCAACTTCAGGAATTATCACAAAAGGAACCTTATCGGGACTTAAGTGGTATGTGTGCTTCGAAGGGAACCCCGTAGGATGTTTACCTCCCTTCTCAGTGGCAGCAACAGCCGCCAAGATGTCGTCATCAATCTTATTTTTGGACCGTGTAACTGCTGCAACTAAATATGTAGACACCGCTGATTTCGCCGCTTCATCAGCAAGCGAGTTACCGACAGCGTGAACTCCCACACCCTGATGGCCGAGAGTATGAATCACAAACACAAGTGGCAACTGAGCCTTAAGCTCAGCCACTCTAACCCAGATCCTCTTGTGTTTTATTGTGCTACCCTTGGAATCACGAAAGTCATTCTGAATCCAAAAGAACAAGTTTTCATTGTAAGACTGTACACAGTAGTAAGAATCACTCACAATAAGAGTAGTCACACTAGGATCAGCGTACTCCAACGCTAATAAAAGAGCACGAAGGTCTGCTAATTGTGCGGTGCAGTCCCCTAGAGTCTGCGTGTGCACTACTCTGGACTTGAACTCATCGTTCACCATGGCACCTACCACAATGGCGCATGCGGAAACGTAGGCGTGTTTAGAGCCATGCGCAACCTGCGCCGAACCATCAGTGTAAATGATGCAATGGAAGTCCTCCAAAGGTCGCATAGCTAGAGGAGCAGGATGAACAAATTCATACTGCAAGTACTCTTGCGACCGTAATGAGGCGTCAAAAATAAACGTGACATCCGTGGACGTCAAGGAAGCAGCCCATTGAATCCACCGAGGGTGCAAAGCTTTAGAATTTGGTACACTGGCTTTCGTGACTGCCTCTAAATGAGGACAGGGTGTAACAACCAATATGCGTTTTCCCTGTGACAGAGCACGTTCCTTAAGAATCACCATCTGCACAGCCGTCAAAACTTTCTCCACAGTGGAAAATTGCATTTCAGCCGAAGTGTACAAGTGTGACTTGTAAGCAATAGGTACTGTGTCTCCTTCATTAAAAGTGAGGTACGTGAAACCTACCGTGCCAGGAATGATTCTTATCACCAGGTTAGTGTGGTTATCACGAGTCAGTAAAAATTTAGAAGCGAGCAGATCAGCCTGCAAGGATTGCAAGATGGCTGAGTGCTCAGGCAACCAGCATGATTTGGAAAAAGTTGGTTGTATCAAAGCATACAAAGGCTTGATACGCTTGGCATATTCCGGAAGGTATGTCCTCCCGAAATTTAAAAAGCCCAGTAAAGACTGTAATTTTTTCAGTGTTGTAGGAGCGCGCAACTGTGCGCATTTCTCCAAGAAGTGAGGAGCCAAACCTCTACCTTCATTGTTGAGCTCATAGCCCAGGAACAACACTGTGTACTCCGCAATGTGCGATTTTGCAAAGTTAAATTTGTAGCCCATGTCTGCAAAGGTACAAATTAAGGAGTTCACTCGACAGAGATGCTCCCAAATTTCGTCGTCTGTGAGATATATGTCATCCCCATACGAGCAAGCATCTGGGTCGATCCTCTCCAAAAGAGAGACTATGCGGGCGGTAAATATACCAGGACTATTCTTATAGCCCATTGGGAGACGCCGAAATTGTTTATGGACCCCGGCGCAAGTAAAGCTGGTCCATTGGGAGCTAAAGCTATCCAATCTATGGGCATAAAAACCGTTGGAAATGTCAAGCGTGGTCTTAAAACGCTTACGCACAAGACTATCCACTAGGGCAGAGCCGTGAGTATTCTGTACTGCACAGTTACGGCAATGCAAGTTTAAATGCCGGTAATCCAATACCAAACGATATGACCCTTGGTCACAGTAAAAAGAGGGTTATTCATTGATGACACACATGTTTCAATAACTCCCTGATATTCTAATTGTTCAAGGATTGCTGCGACGGAAGCCTTGGCTTCACGCCGTATGGGATATTGAGGTTGAGGCTGCGGCTGAGACCGTAAAGGAATATCGTGGCAGGGGGACAATTTATCCCAACCACATTGGTTGCGGTACAGAGCCGGTGCTAGAGCCCTAGCCCACTCTTCTGCAAAACGCTGCGCATGCTCCTTCGAGACAGTGTTTGTGAAACTCGGGAGGATCACCTCCTCCCCTCGCGGCGCTGCGAGCACAAAAGGTGGGGGCCAGTCTGCCTCCGAAAGCAAAATGTCATACGTAGACGAAAGATTTTCCCAAAATACCCCTTTGATGGTACATTGTATGTCACCTTCCATTAACAGGACAATTTCATAAAGTCTATCAGGGGGAGCAACTCTTGTATCGGCTGTTTCTATCACAACATAAATATCAGTCACTGTCACCTTCAGTAGTGGACGCAGGGCCTCTCTCACAATGGTAATCTCCGCCGCGCTGTCCAGCAAAGTCAGAGCCCATGTCAGATTCCGAAGCCGCGTTCTCACTATCTGTGGCATATCGATGCGCTGTTAAAGACGCGACTTTCTTCTTGGCAAACTGCGGTCTCTTCGGCGTTGAGCCGTCCTGCTGTCCTGTGCCCTCTGTCTGGCGGGGCTGGTCACAACCTTGCTGACCACCCCGACCCCTTCCGCCTCCTCCACTTTCGGTCTTCGGGGCCGATGAGTCCTGAAAGGAACGAGGAGAACGTTGATCAGAAACCTGAAAACGATCAGGTGATTTAATCATTGCGAGATCGCGCAAGTCATAAACACGTTCTGTTTGCGCAGGCATTGGAGACACAGGGTTAGACTCCTGTTTCTGCTGTTGTTGCTGTTGCTTACCCTGTTTCTGTTTCTTAGGCCAATTTTGTTTTTTGGACTGGGGCTGAACTTCCGTTTCTGAAGTCTGCCCCTGGGGTTGCTTCTTCTCTTTAACAGAAAAAGGCTTTAGACCCTTGCTGTTGCGACCCACTTTTCTATAAGCAGCCACAAAAATCCTCGCCAACTGCCTAGGTTTTTTGGCATCGGGAACCGCCTCCAAAGCATTAGCTACCTGAAAGTTCACTGCATCCCCCTTGACATTAGCAAGAATGAGATCGCAACCCATATCAAAGGAGCCACACAGGTGCATACCCAATTCAACCGCTGCGTCCGGTCCGTGATCATCCAGAACACGTTTAATGATCGTAGGCAGGACAGCCATAGACGTAGTGCCGTAACACCTCGCATAGACCGCCGCAAATGTTTTTCCCCAGGTCTCACAGTCAACGAATTCGGTGGCCAAATCTTCGGTAAACTAATCGTTAAGATTCTATGTTTATCACCAGGAGTTGTATTAGGAAATACTGCTTCCAGCTGGTCAAATTTCTCGGCAAGCCAGAAAGGAAAATCATCCTTTTTCCTGGGGACGCTTACCCATCACTTCATTGACCATCACAGGACTGAGCTTCAAACCGCCCTGTCTCGCTGGAAGAGCCGGACCCCCCCGGGGGCCCACCCGGGAGATGACGACCTATGTATTGCACTAACGCACGAATCACAGCAATAGAAACTACATGTAGTCTACGAACCTCCGCCAAGGTACAATTGCCGTGTTGAGGATGAGGAGTAAAGCCAGCCAGAACAGGCCAATTTGCGCCTGGAATGGACAAAGGACCTAACCTCGGAGCGGTTAAAGAATGGGGTAGGGCGCCACCAAACCAAACGCGATGCTGCCAATGATCAATAGGTATTTCCAGTGCCCTGTACGGAGTATATTCCGCCGGCACAGGTGAGGGAGTGTAAGTGTGGAACACGTTAGAATTTGCGTCCACAGCCGGAAATGTCACCCACGAATAAAAGAGCTCGTACGGGTAAGTTGCTTCCGCACTCACCACCAAAATCACAGCCAAGCCATCAACGGGAACATTGTAAGTCTGCAAATGATTGCGCACCGCAATGCGACTATGCTGCGGAATGTCCACAGGCTGAGCCATGACTGCACAGGAACTTAGAAATACAAAGTAAACTTTGTAGCACAACTGGGTAGTAATTCAAGGAAACCGTTTTAGTGAGATTCAAGCTTGAAAAGACCTATTTAAAAAATAGGTAGGTTTTGTCCGACACCACCGTTTTCCGGAAACAACAGTGAAGGGGTTAAGGTTTGAATGATATACTACTCGAGTGTCATGATATAAGACCACCAACGAATGGGCGCCTTGTAGCAGGGATTCCGTTCTCCTACAGAACTGTGCATACAGATTTGGAACCTCAGTGAATTAGGATGGCCTAAAACTCACCTCAGTACCCAAAATCCCCTTACCGAGCTAGCTACAGTGTCTCATTGGTCATTACAAACTCCCAATGTTTAGACAAACCAGAACATGAACTTACAATACCTCAGGTCACGTGGAACACATGAGCACTCTTTCGTTATACAATCATTTCAAACCAGAACGTGGAGTAAATGAGGACACGTGCACATTTGAAATATTTATTTACTAATGCCGTTTTCTCAAACGCAGTATCTTAGATAATACAAGGAAACATATTATCAGAAGCAAAGTTATCAGCATAGTAAACAATAATAATAAACAAAGTATCAACAACAACAAATATAATAAAACAAAATAAATTAAAAAAATATACAAATATGTTCAAAATAAATAAAAACATATTATAATGTTAAATACATATCACAAACACCTACAAATACTATATTAAATACAATATAAAAATGTTTTTCAAACAAATATTTTTTGTTAGAAATTATCTCTAAACAAAACCTTTATTACATATATTTATTTTATTTACATCCTACCCTATAACCCCACACAATGCACAACCCACATAAAAAAATGTACTTCCATAATTACCATAATTAATTATCAATTAAATAAAGAATATTAATTAAAAAAAACTGATTAAAATGCATACAAATTAATTAACTTCCCACCCTTTACCCCTGAAGACCCCACATTTAAAATGATTTACACAATTTCCATATTACATTTTCAATTCATGAAATAATATTAATTAACAACTAATTATTAATGAATTAAAAATTAATTACTTCCCACCCTTTACCCCTAAAACCTCACAACCTGCACCTAAAACTAAATAAACATTTTTCATATTTAATTTTCAATGAATTAGTTTATGATAATGAACAAAAAACTATTAATTAATTTAAAATAAATTACTTCCCACCCTTTACCCCTATAGACCCCACAACCCGCACCTAAATATAATTACACAATTTCCATATTTAATTTTCAATTAAATAATTAATATTAATTAACAACTGATTATTAATGAATTAAAAATAAATAACTACCCAGCGTTTACCCCTATAAACCCCACAACCGTTATCTAAAATTAAATAAACTTTTTTCATATTTAATTTTCAATTAATGAATTAATAATAGTTAACAACTAATTATTATTTAATTAAAAATAAAAATACTTCCTACCGTTTACTCCTATAAACCTCACAACCCGCATCTAAAATCAATTACAAAATTTCCAAAGTTTATTTTCAATTAAGTGATTGATAATAATTAACAACTAAATATTAGTTAATTAAAAATAAATTACTTCCCACCCTTTACCCCTATAAACCCCACAACCTGCACCAAAAATTAATAACACAATTTCCATATTTAATTTTCAATTACTTAAATATTATTAATTAACAACAAATTAATAATTAATTAAAAAATACTTCCCACAATTAACAGTAATCAAATCAAAGATGCTTTATTCGGTTTGTAAAAATATTACAACCATATAGCAACAGACATAGAATTTACACAATACTGAACAGGCTATAGGGAAAAGAAGGAGCATGTAGCAGGATGGCGTTTAAAAATATAGACATTTAGCAACATTATAGTACAAAATCATTAGGTCATTTGGAAAAATACTTTTAACTGTAATATTAATAATTATACGACCTTTGATAATGTGCAAATATGCAGTTAAAGTGCTAAGTATCATCTTTATGTTAATATATATACAAATTAACAATTTCTAAAAGAGAATTCAACAACATCCTTCCTAAAGTGCAATATGCAGATAGCAGCACCTAGTCAGGCTGTTCACAGAGAATAACTATGACAAAAGTGCAAGTGCTTGGTCATTCCAACAATGGATATTATACCATAGCAGCAATTACTCCAGCAAACATATATGTGCAAATTAGCATTATAATACATGATGTCGACAACATCCTGTTATAAAGTGCATAATACATTTAGCAGCTTGTATAATTCATGTAATAATTGATTTTCTTGCAAAAATACATTTTAAAATATAGGTGGCCACGTAGAAACATACATCTGGGGACTCTAGGTTAAACACTAGTTTCATTGCTGTTTGTAGATGATGCGTTTCATATTTTAAAAAGATGGGTTTCAAATAATATTTCCTAAAAGAAGTATAAAAAGTGCAAAATAGCATAAAGTGACACATGCTCTGTTTAGATTTGCCATCACATGGACACAGACAGGTTGCAGGTTGTTTAGGCACAGGGAAAGCCACAAGGTGATGCACAATTCCTAAGCGGAGACGGGTTAACTCAAATCGATGGGAGGGAATATTAACTGTTACTAGATAAAATTGGAAACCTACATTGATGTTATATTGTTGGTAGAGATTGAATGTACTTTGTTTGTTATATTTTTCCAATCTAGTCTCTACTGTATATTTCAAGAAAGAGACCTTCAACTCCTGTTTTGATAATATAGGATCCATTTTAAAATCATTATAAATGTCCAGACCATACAATGTTTTATACCAATAGTGTATATGGTTCAGCCAAGGAATATTTGATCGGTGATCAAGATTAATGCAATCAGTTATTACATCCTGTGTAAACTTTGTCTCCTCCTTTGCCCATATTGAGCGCCATAAGGACAAGGGACGGAGAGTAATTAGATCATTAACATAATGCAGGTCTAATTCCTTGTGTAATAACTCCGTTGAAGCCGTAGCTGGGGCACTGATTAATCTTTTTAAAAACACGTTTTCCTTCCCCTGGACAGTTTTAGCACTCTGTGCATCGTACCCCCAAACTCCAGCCCCATATATGGCTGACGAAATGCATCTGGCGTTAAAAAGGGTCAACATTTCATGAATTCTGCGGTCCCCTAATTTCAAAGCAAATCTAAAAATACAGTTAGTATTCCTTGCCATTTTAAAAAGAACACTTTTTTGTTCATTAATCCATTTCCCATCTCCCGAGAAGGTAATACCTAAATAACAGAAACTATTAACAGATTCTAATCTCCCCCCTTCTAAGAAAAAAGGCTAGTGTTTTCTTTGTTTCTTACCACACACCATGGTAACCGTCTTCCCTTTATTGATTTTTAATTTCCTGTTTTCTATAAATATGTGGAATTGATTAATTAGATGTTGCAGTCCATTATGAGTCCTAGAGAGGAGGACCGCGTCGTCCGCGTATAACAGGATTGGGATAGGCTTACCTTTTATAGTTGGTGCGTCTGCATTAATCATTCTTAAAGTTGTATCAACATGGTTAATGAATAGGGAAAATAATAGGGGGGCGAGTACGCATCCTTGACGGATGCCTCTCTTGACATCAAAGAAAGGTGTACACTCACCGTCTGTTCCAAACCTAACTTTGCTTGTTAGATTGTTATACAAGCGGGCGAGCAGATGGATAATCTCAGTAGGGGCACCCATCGCCAGTAATGTGGGCCAGAGCAATGCGTGTTCCACCAGATCGAACGCGGAACTCAAGTCGGCAAAGCATAGATAAAGATTGCCAGGTTTAGCTTTGGTATACTTGCCGACTATGAGTTCCAATTAACAGTATAAAATCACAATTAAATAAATATTAATAAATAGAAAAATGAACAAATTTAGATAAAGAAAAAGTATAGCAAACCAGTGATAATTATACCGCCCTTATGGTACACATATTATTGTGCGACTTTAAATGATTATTGACTGAGACATATTAATATATCAAAATTTAGAAACCATTTTTTTTCTCATCTTTTCTTTTGCATTGGTAATGCTTTTTATCTGTTTTTTTGGTAAAAAAGGATATACTGTTCATATAAATTAACAATGACATACATATATTCACATACTAGTGCAGAAAAAGAGAAACAATAATTATAAATAGTAACAACACAAAAACAAGTGCTATACGATATATTAGGTCGATGGAAGTGTGGAGGAAGGCAATGCGGTGGAATGGAACTACGCGCGTTTCGGCCAAAAGGCCTTCGTCAGGAGACCGTCATTCGTAAGTTACAAACATGGTGACGTGCAACAAACACCTAAACCCAAAAAGATACATACAATATATATGAATATATATCAAACGTTTTTATACAATACATTATTTTGTCTTCTCTGTCACATAGCGCACTTCAGGGTCAGTAAATATTTATTCTGGGATACACATAGCATAAATGACCTTATTTCATTTAATCAGCTTGTATTATCATTTATTTTAACGTCTCTTGTAGTTATTATATATACGACGTATTCAACTTTGGTCTACATTCATTTAATTGTAGATGACAATCTCTATTATGTCTTTATTTAAGTTTTTATACTGCACAGAAATTCTATTTAACATCACTCGTTGTAACACTAGCTACATTATCTGGCTTATGTCGTATTCATTACACATAGGATATAGATAATAGTTGGGATAGAAAAAAGGGGGAGAGGGAAACAGAAGAGAGATGCCAAGGATTTTATAACCGATTAACATTTGAGTGAACCTGCTTTTACTCACATCTGTGATATTGGATGGTATTTCACTTTAGTATTCCTCAAAAGGTTGTTAGTTCTGATTGCAGTGATTCATTTATACTGTGAAGGAAAAGGAGGGATTTTACGAAAAATCGAAATTTTAATAGACCATAAGGGGCACTTGTGGCCAATTTTTTAAGTAATACCTTGTGGGATTTCTTTTCAAGGTCCCAAGTGGTTTAACGCTTTAGGTGTAAATGATTATTCTTCAAGATCAGTATAGCTGTTGATTCTGCCTACTTTTGAATGCTGTGTATCAGCCTGAGGTACAAAACATAACCACATTTAGTTCATATTTATTACAAGGTGATGCCACCTAGATTGTTAGGTAACGTTAATTAGATTTACTAACTTATTACCTTTTGGGTTTGACCTCGATTATCTTAAAAAGATCAGACCTCAGATATAACAAATTTAAAACATTGTAAAAAATAGAAAAATGATTCATGTATTATCATTAAATTCCTTCCCACCCTATTCCCCTATAAACCCATAAACCGCTAAGAACTAAAAAACACAACATTTTATTAGAATAAAATTATTAACTGCTAACAATTCAACACATATATAAAAAAACAATACTTATACAAAAAATGCATCAGATACATTTAAAATATATACTAAAATACATATTATTAATTAAAAAATCGATATTGTAAACAACTATATTTTGCAAACTATATTTTTGACTTCTATCAGCCTGATTCATGAAGCGAAATAGCGCCCGCAATGGCTGCGAAAACGCAATTGCGGGTGCAAAACACGGAATCGGCATTCAAGTACGAAATAGCGAAATCGCTAAAAAATAATAGCGATCGGAATAGCGATTATGCTGTAATAGTCGCAGACTCCGGGAAGTCGAGCAATAGCGATACGGAAATAGCGACCAACCACGGAATCTGCGAAATCAATAGCGAAACGCAATATTGTCTCAATCGGCATTCATGAAAGAAATACATTAGCGAAAAAGCGCTAAATCGCACGTTTGCGCGGCGCAATTTAAGGACAACTCAAAGCAGGTGGTAACCATAAAAGCCATGATTAACCAAAATTTGAAAAACTGTTAGCCAATCACCAACAGGTCCAGGCCTGACCAATCACACATAAGGACATTCAGCAGCAGCATTAGGCGTTCCACAATGCCTGGGATGTACATGGTGGTGAGGCGGCGAAGGCTACAGCGAGCAGCACGGAGGAGACGCATGAGGCAGGCAAGGATTTACCGGCAGCGGGTCACCTTGCTGGGCCAAACCAGAGAACAGATTTATGCAAAATACAGGCTGAATGGGGAAATGATCACCTGGCTGATACAAGAACTCGACCCCATCATGCAGCACCCAACAAGGCGAAACAATTCTGTGCCCACACATGTGCAGGTATTGTGCAGCCTGCACCTCCTGGCCTCCGGCAGTTTCCAGGGCATAGTAGCAGCTGCTGGGGGGATATCCCAGCCCACCATGTCACGCTGCCTCCACACTTTTGTTGACGCCATGCTCAGCCAGCTCCACCGGCACATCACATTTCCCACGAGCCAACAGGAATTGGACCTGACAAAACTACAATTTTATAATGTTGCCCATTTTCCCCATGTCCTCGGCTGCATAGACTGTACCCACGTCGCCATCTGCCCACCAGCTGGCACGGAGTATATGTACCGCAACAGGAAGTCCTACCACTCCCTCAACATACAGATGGTCTGCAATGCCAAGACCATCATCACTGACATTGTGGCCCAGTACCCAGGGAGTACCCATGACTCCTTCATCTTCAGGCACAGCGGACTCCACACACGACTGATCAGGGGAGAGTTTGGGGAAGGACACCTACTTGGTAAGTACACTTTGTCGACAATGTCACATTGCTATGAAGTAACTGCGCTGCACAGGCAATCAACATCTGCTCCTCTCATTCAGGTGACAGTGGCTACGCCCTACGGGAATACCTCCTGGCCCCTTACCTCAACCCTGCCACACCTCAGCAACGCCGCTACAATGTTGCGCACATCCGGACAAGGAACTGTATTGAAAGGACATTTGGCCTGCTCAAGAGCAGGTTCCGTATACTGCACAAGACAGGTGGGGCCATGTATTACAGTCCTGCAGCGTGCTGCCGCATTGTGGCTGTCTGTGCAATGCTTCATAACATTGCAACCAAGCGCCGGATACCAGTTGACATATCAGGCAGTGAATCTGAGGGGGACGACCGGCCACCAGCTCATGCGCACCATGCACGCGGGGAGAACCCAGCTGAAGGCCACAGACGTCGCAACCACATCACAGCTAACAATTTCTAGCCCACCCCCTTCCCCCACCCCACATATCACAATTGCATGCAAAAAGTAATGATTACACAAGGCGAATGTGTGCAGCAAAATAAATGTATTTGTTTGATTCACAAGAAAAAAGGGTCATGGTAACAACTATTTACAAAATGCAGTATTCCTGCATACTGCATGAGACGGTTCATGGCAGGCTTAGCTTCAGCCTGCGCCTGTGTCCCTGACACAATGTCATTGGCGCCTCTGGCGCACAATTCCCAGGCGTCTGTGAGGCTCTTCCTCATCCTGGGCAGCTGTACCAGGCGTAGCCCTGGTGCTGCGCCTAGGTGGGGGGGCCTGCGTGGCAGAGTGGCTGCTGACACTCGAGGCACCCTCACTCGCATCGTCTCCCCCCACAATGGCCGGTAGCACAGGTGCATGCAGTGCGGTGACGGCGGTGGTCAAGTGCTCCAGCACCCGGGTAATGTCCTCGCAGCACTGGACCAGTTGGTGCTGCTGGGTCAACGAGCGCTGCGCCAGCTGGGTGGTGGCATTTGCTGACACATAATTGGAGCGACTATAGGTGGACAGGCGGCTCAGCAGCTGGTGGTGGCGCCTGCTTGCAACACTGCGGTGCTTCACCAGCGCTGCAGTATTGTCCTCCATAGCCGCCGTCATGCGGTCCATGGCCGCCGTCATGCGGTCCATCCGCTCGCCGACTCCCGCCACATTGCTGGAGCTGGATGGCTCCTTGCTGCTGCGACTGGCGCTGGTGTATTCGGAGCATGCGCCGCTCCACGCTCATGCAGGCATGGAGATGCCCATTGCCCCTCCTGCTGTTGGGCCGCTGTGTAGCGGATGTGGCTGGCCCAGATCTTGTTGGACGTGCTGCAGGTGTTGTAGCAGCTGGTGTTGCAGGTGCGGCAGGCACTGGAGGCACATTGGTGGGGGCTCTGGTGTTGGCAGCCGGTGGGCCTGCAGATGTTGCAGCAGGTACGGTGGGGGGCCTGGTCTTGGCAGCCGGTGGGCCTGCAGATGTTGCAGCAGGTACAGTGGGGGGCCTGGTCTTGGCAGCCGGTGGGCCTGCAGATGTTGCAGCAGGTAAGGTGGGGGGCCTGGTCTTGGCAGCCGGTGGGCCTGCAGATGTTGCAGCAGGTAAGGTGGGGGCTCTGGTCTTGGCAGCCGGTGGGCCTGCAGATGTTGCAGCAGGTAAGGTGGGGGCTCTGGTCTTGGCAGCCGGTGGGCCTGCAGATGTTGCAGCAGGTACGGTGGGGGGCCTGGCTGCTGGTGTTTGCGCAGCGGCAGGGGCTGGTGGCTGGGTATCGGGTAGGGATTCCTCCTCCTGGGCCTCCTCATCGATCAGCAGCCTCTCGCTGTCACTGCTATCATCCGCACCTGTGAGGGTAAGTGGATACTCATTAGGTGCATGTGACAGTCAGACGTGCAGATGTTACATGCATGCTGGGTGTCATTCCCTGGATGGCTGTGGATTTGCGCACTTTGGAACCTTTCTGGCCGCATTGTGGTACTACTACATTGTGGACATACTACGTCTCCCACAATGCTTCAGGGCATTTCCTGATGCACAACATAGGCATGACTAAGGGCCAATGAGTGAGCCTATTTGGTCAGGGGCGGTCATAGAGACAGGGTCGCAGTCGCATGCCACTTACCTTGGGTGTCTTGGGTGGGGCGGGAGGAGTCCAGAGGGGTCACGCCAACACACGCCTCCCTCTCCAAGGTGTCCTCTACCTGGTCCTCCAGGGGGGTGTTGGGTGGGACAGTCGGTCCACCACCTCCGGTGCCTGATGCCTCACCAAGGCGCTCCGCCACCCTCTCCTTGGCACGCCCCCGGAGGTCGTACCACCGCTTTTTCAGCTCCTCCAACGACCTGTCCGCAACGCCCACAGAGTTGACGCTGGAGGCAATCCCCACCCAGATCCTCCGCTTCTCCTGCTCTGGGACCCTCCTTGAGTTGGCACCAAACAGCTGGTCGTGGTTGGCCACCACCCCTTCTATAAGGTTCTCCAGCTCCTGCTCGGAGAACTTTAGTTTGCGCTTGCGGCCAGCGCTGGTGCTGGGGCCAGGGAGAGGTTCGTCGGACATGGCGGTCGCAATTTCGGCAGAATCGGGAGTCGCTAACGGAGGTTTAGCGGCAGCTTTCCGTCGTCAACACTCCAATGATAGCGTCACTGTGGTGTTTGGGGGTGGGATTTGGCTGCTTCCTGGTTGTGATGTCATCACGGTGCTCGGAATGCGTCTTCCCGTTTTCCAGATCCCGCGAGAATGCGACTCGCAATCCCGATCGCACGGGATTGCGAGTCGCAATCACGTGCGATCGGGATTGCGAGTCGCAATCCCGATCGCAGGCGGCCAGAAATAGCGATTTTTCTGCGTTTTTTGTAGGTCGCTAACGGCTTTAGCGCCCGCGTGCGAGTCGCTATTTTTTTCCCGAAAAGTACATGAATGCCGTTTTGCGTTTCCTCAATAGCGAGTCGCTATTAATCGCTATTAGGGACACGCAAAACGGCCCGTACATGAATCAGGCTGAATATCTTTAAAAACGATATTTTTTACCTTTAAATCGATATTCCTGACCAGGATATTTTTGCTGTCTATATGTCTCACTCAAGTTTTTTTTTCTACTCGATAATTCTGTAGTTCAAAATGTCCAACTCAATATTTTGTCTGCACACGTCTCAGATACAATGATTATGGAAGTTATGGTAGATAACGAAGCAACGCTATCTTTCATCGCCTCTATTTTGAGTAATCAGGTTGATATGCTCCTTTTGACTACGAATCTGGTTTTCCTAGTGGGCATAGTATAGACTCCTCCCCAGTATTTGGGAGTATAAGCAAGGTATTGTTGACGAAAAATACAAATTCTGCACAGAAAAATGATCAATGCTTCAAACTCTTCTAAGGAGCTTTTTTTAACATTGCAAAAATTCTGGCCCAGGTTTCTGGGATTGTAGGAGAGCATTTAGTTATTAATAAATACACTTCCACAGGCTGTTTTCCTAAGCCATGAATAGATGGGGTAGTCAGGCCTTTATTAAAAAAAAATCTTGATTATAACTATTTAAAAAATTACCGCCCTATATCCTTTGTTATTCACTCTTGCTAAAATTTGGGGAAAATACCTGAATGATCAACTCAAGGCATTTATTGAGGAGCATGAGCTGCTGGATCCTTCACAATCTGGTTTTTATAGTGGGCATAGTAGAGATTTGCCCTGGTTTCTGCAGTAGATAGTATTCAATCACTAGTAGATGCGGGCAGGGTGCCGCACAAATAATGTTAGATTTGACCACATCCTTTGATACGGTCTCCCCCTTTCTCTTCACTTCCCGCCTAGCTCAGTTTGGTATTAAAGAGGCCCCTTTAAATCTTTTAAGGTCTTTTTTGACTGACAGACTACAAACAGTAATCTGTGGAGAGATTAGGTCAAAATATATCTTTCTTCTATGTGGAGTACCTCAGGGCTCTTCACTAAGCCCTACATTATTTAATCTGAATGTGTATTCATTGGCTAAACTCATTTGCTCTTATGGGTTTCAGGTTTTATTTTAAGCTGATGACACGCAGATTATAGTATCCATTTCTGAAGATGTGCGCTCAGTAGCCATCAACTTTAACAACTGCATGAAGGCGATTTCTGTTTCAATGAAGGAAACTTGCCTTAAATTAAAATGCAGAAAAGACGGAGGTCTTCATCTTTTGTGGTCATCCCTTGGTCTGGAGTAACAATTGGTGGCCAGATGTTCTGGGTGCTCCTCCTACCCATGTTAAGCCTGCCAAAAATCTTGGAGCTATTTTTGATTGACAACTCTCTTTTGATCTTGAGGTGAATTGAAATGTATCCTCATGCTTTAAATACGATTAGATCTTTAATGAAAATATTTCCTTAGATTCCATTAACATAATGGAAAACTGTGGTTTATGCCATAAGCCTATCATGGCTTGCTTACTGCAATACCCTTTATTTGAATGTTATTACATTTTCTTTGAGAAAACTAGAAACTGCCCAAAATGAAGTAATTCGACGTATCTTGGATATTCACAAATACCAATCACTTTTGGGCGAAATTTCAAAGCTACATTGGCTTCCATTCAGGAAGAGAATTATCTTCAAGTCCTTCTGTATCACTCACAAAGCCCTGCATAATACAGGACCTCCGTTTTGATCAAAGTTTTAATGGTACAACTCGAGTGGGCAATTTAGTTCAGCTAAACACAATCTTGTGTTGGTTCTGAGATTTTGGCGGGCCAGATGGGGTGTTAGGACCTTCTCAGTCGCCAGAGTGAAATTGTGGAATACTCTTTCCAGCTATTTAACAGGTCTGAAGAACAATTTGGCTTTTAGAAAGGGTCTCAACACTTGGCTGCTTTCTTCTGAGCAGCTAAGGTCCTTTTGGATTGGCTTCTCTTGATATTCCCAGGTTTGGCGGTTTATAGTGGCTATAGCTCCTTGAGACCTTTTGGTATATGTGCGCTTTATAAATTAGTTTTCATTTCATTTCACTTCCAATGTCAAAACACAGCCATTATATGTGCAGGCACAATCACCATAAGGCTAGGCTCAGTATCAGGTGCTCAGGCACATTCCATCCATCGTATGCCTATGTTCAAACCCCAAATGTACAGATGTGGGCTCAAATGGTCAAGTGTAGCCTCTTCTGCTCAGTGCACCGTCGGAAATGCAAATATAGCTTCAAATGCTCTGGCATAGCCTAAAATATCTTTTCCAGCTTCACAAAGCATAGATACAGTGTCAGTGCCCTGTACAGCAACCCTCAACTTTCCACTGCAGCAGTAAACATGTATAGTCTTAACTGGGCACGCAGCCTCTGTAATAGCAGATCTAGACTCCAAACCCCAGACCAGCCTCTGAATTAACAGACATGACTTCCAATGCCCATTGCAGCATCAATGCAGCAAGGGTATGAGGCCCTTGGAAGCCTACCAAGGGCCATACTTCATCCCCTTCTCCGCTCCATTTTTGGAGCTTAAATTGTAGATCGCTTCCTAAGAATAAATTAAACATCTTCGATTTCATAACTGAGGAATCTCCTGACGCTCTGTTCCTGACCGAGACCTGGCTACATGCCAGCTCGGGTCCGGACATTGCTGCAGCTATTCCTTCCAACTATGTTGTGCTGCATCAGGATAGACCCTCTGGTAAAGGTGGTGGAATTGCAATCATCTTTAAATCCATCTATCAATGTAAACTGGAACTATTACATCTTCCAGGTAGTGAGGCAGCATTATTTAAACTTATGATTAATCCCCAATTGACGCTTTCCGGCCTGCTAATTTACCGGCCGCCCGGAAATGCTGCTTCATGGATCCCCTTACTTGTTGATTGCCTATCAGCAACACTTTTGAAATTGAATAATTTCACTATTCTTGGTGATTTAAACATCCATTTAGAAGATGTTAATAATCCCCTCAATAAATCTTTTATCTCTGATCTTGAGGTTTTTAACCTCAAACTCTGTAACTCTGGGGCTACTCATCTTGCTGGCCACCTCCTGGACCCAATCATTTCAACCCTTCCGTTTGATTGTACCTAATCGGCGCGTCCGCTTGTCTGGTCCGATCACTACGCAATCCATTTTGTGCTACCACCTGGTCTTTTTTCGGCCAGTGTTTATGTGGAGGAAACTAAATCATCCTATCGTTGGGACAGGCTCGATGTGGCTGCTTTTAATCAGCGACTGACAGACAATTCCGTTTTCTGTCAACACAGAGCAGGATTTGAATACCCCCATTTCCTGTTGGCTGACAGATGCAGTGACTGCTCTCGCCCCTCGCTCTAGTAGTAAATGTAGATCCTTGCGCCCCCCAGCACCTTGGTTCTCTGATGAGTTGAAAATCCAACGTGCTAAATGTAAAGCCCTGGAGAGGAAGTGGAGGCTGTCATACTCCGCTCCTTCTAAAGTGACTTACAAAGAAGAACTGAAATTCTATCACGCAAATTGCAAACGTGCCAAGGCCTCCTATATTGCCTCTACTATTACTCTAGTGCAAAATTGTCCTCGGACTCTTTTTGCCACTGTAAAGAAACTCACAGGAGCTGATACTACTCCCGTGTTGCCGGCTCTAGACGGTATACAATGTAATGCCATTGCTGACTTTTTCATATCTAAGGTCGAGGGCATTTATCAATCTCTGGCCTCTCTTCCTCCACCAACTGATTTCCCTCAACTTGGTTTTTCCTGTAATATTTCCTTCACTCCCACTGAGTTTATTCACAACTGGCTACCATTTGATGACTCTTCCTTCCTGTCTTGTCTAAACAGCATCAGGTCGGGTTCTCCACAGGACCCAGTCCCTATGAAGATATTAAAACAACTTGACCTTGAACCACGGAGATTCCTAATGAGGCTACTAAACATCTCTCTTACTGAATCTCGGGTGGCACAGGAATGGAAACATGCCATGGTCGTTCCTCTGCTTAAAAAATCTGGTGCTGGCATCACAAATCTTGCTAACTTTAGGCCTATATCCCTGCTGCCAGCTTGCTCCAAAATTTTGGAACGCCACGTTAACACCCAGCTTAATGAGTTTGTTGAAAACGTGGGATATCTCCATCCATCCCAATCAGGCTTTCGCGCTAACTATTCCACCGAATCCGCACTCCTTGGGGTGACTGAGCGACTCCGACACGGTATCGACGGCGGTGAGACCTTTGCGCTTATTCTCCTTGATTTAAGTGCTGCTTTCGATACCGTGTCTCATTCCACTCTTCTGGAGTCCCTCCGTTCCCTTGGTGTTGATGGATCAGCGCTTGCCTGGGTGGCCTCATTTCTTAATGAGCGCACCTTTCAGGTTTTCTCAAACAAAGCTGAATCTGCGATTTATTATTCAGCTTACGGCGTCCCTCAAGGGTCTATATTAAGCCCTCTGTTGTTCAACATCTACATCAGACCGCTTGCTTCCATTGTAGAGGACGCCGGTCTGTCTATATATTCATATGCAGACGATACGCAGATTGTGTTCTCTCTTACTAGCAGCAGGGTACAGGAAATTTCTGCCCTTAAAACTGGCCTATCTCGTGTTGCAGCTTGGATGCAAGTCCATCTGCTGAAGCTCAACGGAGATAAGACCGAGGTTATCATACTAGGCAAGCATAAAGATCTGTGGGGCTCCAGACACTGGCCCTGTGACATGGGCCCGTTGCCTACCCCTGTACCTGTTGCCCGTAACCTCGGTTTCCTGATCGGCGATAAACTTTCGATGAGGCAGCAGGCAACCAAGATCGCTGCAGTCTGTTTTAACACCTTACGTTGGCTGCAGAAGATCATATGGATGTTGCCTGAGTCCACTCGAAGAACTGTCGTACAGGCCCTTGTGATGTCTCGTATCGACTATGGCAATGTGCTTTATCTAGGAGCGGATAAAGCAACAATTAATAAACTCCAAGTTGTACAGAACTCAGCAGCTCGCCTCTTGCGCAATGTCCCACGGAGAACGTCCGCAATGCAAGCTTTGTGTGACCTACATTGGTTAAAAATTTCAGATCGGGTGATCTTCAAAACGTTGTGTTTTGTGTTCAAGATCCGTCAGGGTTCTGCCCCCATCTATCTTCACAACCTTGCCCAGCCTTATCTACCTGGCCGCTCCCTTAGGTCATCTAACAATGGCAATCTTTTGATCCCAAGAATCCGTCTGGCAAAAATGGGAGGCCGCTCATTCGCATATCTTGGACCAAAGATGTGGAATGCTCTCCCACTGGCGCTAAAAACAGAAACTAATCTTCTGGTTTTTCGTAAAAAATGGAAGACCTTTCTGTTTTGATTTCCCCTGTTGTGATCTTCTCCTTTGCACTTGCTTGTTTCTTCTTTAGTCTGTCCCTGGCGCCGGGAACCCCATTTGCGGGTAGCTGAGCGCAATATAAATTCAATAAAATAAATAAAATAAATAAATAAATGTCCATTGCAATTTCCTCATACAAAGGTAGTGCTTCGAATTTACACTTCACCTTCTATGTGTAGAGGTTTGGCCTCTCATGCCCAGTACAGACTCCACATAAGCAGTCAAATGGTCAGTGCAGCCTCTCCCTGTTCAGCACTGCTTAAAACTCCTCACTCACCATCCAGGGTCCAGGAGCCACCCACTAGTGAGGTTTGCCGGACACAAGTGCACACACCTGCTCCCTATATAGAGGCAATCAAGGTGTGTCATGCAATAAGCAGCCCCAAGGCCCTTACAGTGGAAAGGCCATCCCGCAAGGGCCCTTCCTTGCAATCTGCATTTCGGGACTCATTTAGGGTTGGTGTGGTGGGACAGTTCCTAGGATCCATTGGGCGTCCTGCATCACCAAACCTGCGGTTCCTCTTCCCCATTTAAAGATGGAGGAAGCACGAGGTTTTCGATGGCTAAGCCACAGTCGTAAATCTACGACCGGGACCTCATCTGCCACAGGGCTTGTGGTTCAATATGTCGGAAGGTCTGCCCTATGCAGCATACCTCCAGATGCAGTTCTCCTGCACAGGACCACCATGCAAAGCATACAAATCTGGGCAGGAAAGATAATCACTGATCCCACCTCCCCACACAACTTGGAGAAACTCCTGAAGCATTGGAACCATTTATATTTTGTTCTGCAAAGATCGTTTGACATAGAACTTTTTTGTCAAAAGAGTTTCCGTTGCGTCGGAGGAATGAATTTAAGCGAACATTTTCTTCCAAGAAAGCAGGAAAGTGTAAATATAACAGGCGGTCCTCCACTGGGTCTTCAGGGACTATGCCTCCACAGCATCTGTGGGCCTTTGGGTCTGCTACCAAATCCTCGATTACATTGTTACTGTCCTAATTGCTCCTGATGACAAGATGGTAGGTTACAGTGGGGCGATACTGAAGGTACATAA
The DNA here is from genome assembly GCF_964261635.1 of Lissotriton helveticus. NCBI lineage: Eukaryota > Metazoa > Chordata > Amphibia > Caudata > Salamandridae > Lissotriton > Lissotriton helveticus. Next base: position 1,430,444,845 of record NC_136061.1, on the reverse strand, counting down.
CATTTTCAGTTTACTGTTTTGTTTCTGTTTATGGCGTTCAGACCCTGCTGCCTCTGAGACCAACGGTACCAAGCCTGGATAGTAGCACTAGCATCTTTCTACCCCTAAATTATTCCCATGCAAATACCCGCTGAGTTTGTGGAAGCCAAAACTACCGTATACATGTCCAGGCATATCCATACAGCTTTGTGCATATGAGTAAATTCATATAGACCACAGAAAGGGATCACCCAGTTTACCCGCTGTTGTTGGAGCATGTACTCAAAACAAACAACAAACAATATGAGGGTGTCATTTAAACTAGATTTATAGCAATTTGATGAAATGTTCCTGCTACCGCATCTGATTGTAGCGTACCAAGGAATAAATCCATGTTTTTAAATAAGGAGTAGTCAAAAAACGTTTCGACATTATGATACGGATGTTAGGGCGGCTCAATAACTTAGGTGTTCACTTTTAACTGTGCTGGTCTATGTGTTTACAACAAGTATTGATTCCACGTTGTTAATCGGCTCAATGTCTTCATGATAACACTCATCAACTTTCCAAGTTAACTTGACTCTTGTCATCAAGTCCTTGCTTACATAGTAACTCATTGTTACTTTTCATTTCTTTATAAGAGAGATTCCTGTGTCTCCTCTTCTCAACTTAATTCGTTCCTTTATTACTTCAAACTCCTGAAAACTCTATTATAGATCTCTCTTACCTTCTTCCTTATTAGCTTATCTCTGTTTGTATCACCTGACACCCCAAACCGACCTCATGTTGGCTCACTACTGCTTGTGTTCCGTATTTTTCCTTACTTGTCTCTTTGCCTGACTCTTTATTTATTATTTTTTTTTTTTTTTATTCAAGAGTTTTATATAGCGCTGGCTAGACCTGGAGGTATCAGAGCGCTTTACATGAGGTTCCACAAAAATTACAATTACAAGATTACATCAGTTCCAATTTACATCAGTTGCTAGACAAACAATTGCAAGAGACATAGAAGACGAGATCATTGAAGTGTAGAGGGGAAGGGGGGAAAGGTAAAGGGATAGGAGGGAGATACGGCAGGGAGACGAAAGGAAAGTCTGTCCAAAGTCCGGCTGGGTAGGTGACAGTCGAGGGGAAGTCCCAAAACCCATCTCCTCTATAGCTATCAGGTAGCTCCACCGGGCATTGGCCAAATAGCTTGGTCTCAATGGGAAAAGCAATTAAAGGAACATGGAGGGCAAAATAAATGTAGCGTAGAGGGGAGGGGGCAAGGAAGGAGAGAAAGGGGGTATAGGGGAAGAGACTACAGGGAGAGATGAAATGAGGTCTGTCTAATGGCCGACTGGGTAGGCGACGACCAAGGAGGGAGTCCACGGTCAATTTCCCCAATAGCTAAACCAGGTAGCTCCATCGGGCATTCAACAAAATAGTTCAGTCTCCATACATTGGGAGAGTAGAGAAAGGAGAGACAAAAATAGAGGGAGGATGCGGGAAGAGACGACAGGAGAAACGAAAGGAAGTTTGGCTAAAGACCGTCTGGGTCGGTGACGTCCAAGGAGGGAATCCCCGACCTGTCTCCCCTATAGCTAAACCAGGTAGCTCCATCGGGCATCAGACAAAGTAGCTAGATCTCAAATGATGAGGGAAAAATTCACAGATAGACAGGGTGGGAACTAAGGGCCAGGACAGGTGAAGGCAGAGGTCAACAACAGGAAAGTGGAGAGGAGTAAAGCGAGGCGATAAACAGGGTGGGGATTGGGGCCAGGACAGGTGAAGGCAGAAAGGTAGTTTGGCAGGAAGTTCCGATGGATCTGGTGGGCTATAGATCGTGGTCCTGGTGTTGCGTCACGAGGTCAAGGACCCTGGTGCCCACCGAATCCACATCTTGCTGCAGGGAGGTCACCGCTCCGATCAGGCCGAACGTAGATGATCCATTGAGGATTTGATGTCGCGACTGATGTTACTGCGTAGTTCGGCTTTGTAGTCCTTGAGCATATTCAGGCGATTCGCTTTTTGAGGGTCATTGTTGCTGCGCCTGTGTCTCATTGAAGTGTAGATCATTTTTCAGAATTCTGTAAGAAGTCCGAGACCTTGTTTAAAGACTAGCCCGTCGCCTACTTAGGCGGCATATGGATCAGCCCCCAGAGTGTTTGGGACTGCGATGGTAGATTAGCACTAAATTCAAGGCAGCAGACCATCGCGGCACATGAATATGGAAGGCCCCGCGTCAGGGATAAGTTGGGTCAGACGGCTGGTGCTCGGTAGTGAACGTTGTCAACACCTGCGTACCCGAAGGCAAAGGTACTGTGGCGGTCTCTCCAGAGGGCAGAGGTGGAATATGCAGTGCGTGCAAGGAGAGGACAATATGTGATCCCCAGATGTTGATGCTCACCGAAGGGCCTTGGCAGTACAGGATCACATTGTCAGTAAAGCCTGGGAAGTAGGGGAGGTGTGTTATGACTCCAGCACCCGAGTAGTTGAAAGATCCCGCACCCCAGAGGTTCAGAAGACACCCTCACCCGAGCCATCCATGCGGTGTTCCCCTCGGGCTATCCTCCGCCAGCAGCCCCAGTCACGGCCATGAAAGAAGGGGACGCAGGTGGCCCCGCAGCTGGAGTCGTGAGTGCCAGGTAACACCGCTATTCAAGGCGGCGCAGCCGCCATTTTAAGGACAGGCGCGCGGGCTAACGAGGCACAGTTCAATATTAAAGCATCGCAGCAGCCACAATCAACCCCGCGTCGTCGCTCACCTCGATTCCGCCTCTGCTCCTCTCATTCGGGCGCCCGCAGCAAGCCATCCAGGGGGGCGTCTGCAAGAGCTCTCTCCGCATCGGAGTTTACGCCGCCATTTTCGCCTCAACCATGAGCGCACTCCGGGGAAGCGGTCGTGGCATGCAGGGGCCAGTTCTCAGGTCTGCCAGCATCTGTGCACGCCCGCATCCATCCAGATATTTCCTCAAGCATTCCGGTGCCCAAAATAGGTTTTTTTTCTGCGAGTACGGAGTCGCGGCTCACCGCTGCTTCACGTCTCGGCCCCGGGATTACCCCATTCTCTTTAATGGCCCTCTTCAACCTTAGGGAGCTGCCTTGGGGCCAGATACCGCGTGTTGGAACACAGGAGAAGCGACGATTGCCAAAGCCTTGCTGCATACCCCATTCTGTTCAAAAGTAACTTCTCTTAGTAATACATTTTAACTGGGACTAAACCATAATAGTCAGGGAATTTCTTTATTTATGTGCTAACACAAACTCTACTCGAACTAGAAGCACATCACTTTTCTGTAAACAACTTTGGCTTCTCTTAAAACTACAGACTGCCAGCACATTCATCTTTTTATGGAGTCATGGTTTCCATGCTCAAGATACAGAGATCATTGTGGTCCTGTATTTTGTCTGGAAACAGAAGCCTAGGCTCTATACAATGCTTGGGTTGGAGTGGAAATCACTCACACAATCATCTTAAAGCCGTTATTGTCGTGCATCCAAAAGGATCAAGAGAATTCAACCACTCAAGAACATTCACACACTGTAACACTCAACCAGCATAGATCAGCTGAATCGGTATAGTAAACCTCTGTAAACAAGGTCCACTGGACGATTCCCATATGTCCTATTCACACAAAGTTCCCTGTCTTAGGTGGAACTTCTGATGACGTCTTACGACAATTCCTCAATTCTCCGGTCAGACAATCACGATCTTGGTGTCTTCTACACCTTTTAATATCCTGGGATCTTAGGCCACTTCGAGACCGCAACTCAAATCTCAATCAGCATGTTCTAGATGTTGCAGACCTAGAGTCATGGTTGAGAGACCATAATAACAGCAAGGAGAGTCGGAATAGTAAGTAGAGCCAGGGAACCATCAAGGCTGCAATGAAGGCAAAGTTAGTGGATGTGGTGAGACTGAAGGCTGAACTAGAGGAAATTATCAGTGGGAGTCTACCTTTAGACAAAATAAAGACCCATGAGCCAGATGAGTTGTTGTTTGTAGCTAAGGATGTCACCCGAAGGGTAAGACAGGCACACAAGAAACTATCGGAGGTGGCTTAGAGGTATGGGGTAGCCTTGTCCCGAATGAAGACACTACAGGGAAATCATAGGCTTACTTACAGTGACCAAGAACTATAGGAAAAGTGAGTAACTGGGTTGAAGACACACATCGAGAATTGGTAATAGGTATAAGGGCTTGGAGTATGCTGGATAAGTGGGAGGAGAGTTGTTCAAGGAAGAAGAGCGTAAGAAAGGTGACAAGAGAGACACCACCTCCAGGAGGTGGAACGCAGGGAGTAGAAGTATATCTGTTACTGGAGGTGCCTAGTGGAGGGTATGTGCATGTTCCCTGGAGTCAGGGTGACCTTTGCTGCATTCACATATGATTTCCCCAGGCTGAGGGAGAAACCTGCAGCGTGGTATAAGCAAGTTGATAATTTTGTTAAAATCCCAAAAGCATTGTGGACTAATTTAAATACCTTGTGCAAATTGTGCTTCTCAGTGTTCTATGCTTGGCTTGTAAGATAGCTGTTGAGTGGGTGATTCCTGAACGAGAGAGGGACACTGTAACTCTAGGTCCTTCGCCAACAGTTATGAAGAAGTACGATCAGGTGATCACATGGTTGGAGTTGTTGCAGCAGAAAGTTTGCTAAAAGTTATATTACCAAGTGTAATAATCTAATATCATTGGGCCCATTTTCTATTACTCCTTATTTTAATGACTTTCATCTGTTACCCACCATTATCATGCAACTTAGGTCCTCTGATGGATCTTTTTTCTTGAGCAGAAAGGGAAGGGAATACTTGGAAAATTCAGGCAGTTATCCTGTGAGAACCTGGAATAGAATATTGCTAACTTGACCATAACCTTCAAAATTCAATAATTAAAACTTTCTTTAGCCACTCATATAGATTCCTTGGGATAACAAATATGACCGAAAGAATGAGACAGAATCGATAAAGATAATTCAGGAAAAACATGTGTCTATTGCCTCAGATTGCAAAGATAGATCAGAAACACATTTATGTTTGGATTTAATGATAAGTTTGGTAATCAAAGTAATCACAGTTAAGCCCAGATCAATTTTAACTACAACAAATCAGCCTATAAAGAGCATTGGAAAGATAAAGATTCAGTTTATTAATCATACAAACAAAGCAAGGCAGTTTGCGTCAGGTCTGTCCTCACATAACTCAGTCCAAGTTCAAGCTGTAGCTCTGCATTCTACAGCAAGTTAGATAACCTCTCAGCCGAAAGGTTATTTTCCTGCACAACTTTACCAGGCGGCAAAGCACAGGATTCGAGGTCTCAGTCTGAAACAGAGTTCAGTACATCAGAGTCTTCCATCAAAAGTGAGTGTAAACGGTCATAGGACTTGATTATAAGATATTGAGACTCAGACTGACAGCATGCCAGGCAAGAAGATGAAAAATGACAAACTCCAAAAGGGTATGCAGTTCCTCAAGAGGTCACCAAAGAGGTGACTACAGGGAGGAGAAGGAGGACAGGGAATTCCTCCTGTTGGAAATAGGACCCTCACACACCCAGCCAGCTAGATGTCATGCTCAATTCTCCGGTCAGACAATCACGATCTTGGTGTCTTCTACACCTTTTAATATCCTGGGATCTTAGGCCACTTCGAGACCGCAACTCAAATCTCAATCAGCATGTTCTAGATGTTGCAGACCTAGAGTCATGGTTGAGAGACCATAATAACAGCAAGGAGAGTCGGAATAGTAAGTAGAGCCAGGGAACCATCAAGGCTGCAATGAAGGCAAAGTTAGTGGATGTGGTGAGACTGAAGGCTGAACTAGAGGAAATTATCAGTGGGAGTCTACCTTTAGACAAAATAAAGACCCATGAGCCAGATGAGTTGTTGTTTGTAGCTAAGGATGTCACCCGAAGGGTAAGACAGGCACACAAGAAACTATCGGAGGTGGCTTAGAGGTATGGGGTAGCCTTGTCCCGAATGAAGACACTACAGGGAAATCATAGGCTTACTTACAGTGACCAAGAACTATAGGAAAAGTGAGTAACTGGGTTGAAGACACACATCGAGAATTGGTAATAGGTATAAGGGCTTGGAGTATGCTGGATAAGTGGGAGGAGAGTTGTTCAAGGAAGAAGAGCGTAAGAAAGGTGACAAGAGAGACACCACCTCCAGGAGGTGCAACGCAGGGAGTAGAAGTATATCTGTTACTGGAGGTGCCTAGTGGAGGGTATGTGCATGTTCCCTGGAGTCAGGGTGACCTTTGCTGCATTCACATATGATTTCCCCAGGCTGAGGGAGAAACCTGCAGCGTGGTATAAGCAAGTTGATAATTTTGTTAAAATCCCAAAAGCATTGTGGACTAATTTAAATACCTTGTGCAAATTGTGCTTCTCAGTGTTCTATGCTTGGCTTGTAAGATAGCTGTTGAGTGGGTGATTCCTGAACGAGAGAGGGACACTGTAACTCTAGGTCCTTCGCCAACAGTTATGAAGAAGTACGATCAGGTGATCACATGGTTGGAGTTGTTGCAGCAGAAAGTTTGCTAAAAGTTATATTACCAAGTGTAATAATCTAATATCATTGGGCCCATTTTCTATTACTCCTTATTTTAATGACTTTCATCTGTTACCCACCATTATCATGCAACTTAGGTCCTCTGATGGATCTTTTTTCTTGAGCAGAAAGGGAAGGGAATACTTGGAAAATTCAGGCAGTTATCCTGTGAGAACCTGGAATAGAATATTGCTAACTTGACCATAACCTTCAAAATTCAATAATTAAAACTTTCTTTAGCCACTCATATAGATTCCTTGGGATAACAAATATGACCGAAAGAATGAGACAGAATCGATAAAGATAATTCAGGAAAAACATGTGTCTATTGCCTCAGATTGCAAAGATAGATCAGAAACACATTTATGTTTGGATTTAATGATAAGTTTGGTAATCAAAGTAATCACACAGTTAAGCCCAGATCAATTTTAACTACAACAAATCAGCCTATAAAGAGCATTGGAAAGATAAAGATTCAGTTTATTAATCATACAAACAAAGCAAGGCAGTTTGCGTCAGGTCTGTCCTCACATAACTCAGTCCAAGTTCAAGCTGTAGCACTGCATTCTACAGCAAGTTAGATAACCTCTCAGCCGAAAGGTTATTTTCCTGCACAACTTTACCAGGCGGCAAAGCACAGGATTCGAGGTCTCAGTCTGAAACAGAGTTCAGTACATCAGAGTCTTCCATCAAAAGTGAGTGTAAACGGTCATAGGACTTGATTATCAGATATTGAGACTCAGACTGACAGCATGCCAGGCAAGAAGATGAAAAATGACAAACTCCAAAAGGGTATGCAGTTCCTCAAGAGGTCACCAAAGAGGTGACTACAGGGAGGAGAAGGAGGACAGGGAATTCCTCCTGTTGGAAATAGGACCCTCACACACCCAGCCAGCTAGATGTCATGCTTCATCATTTGGGTCTGCTTCTCGCCGGGTCGGCGCTGCAATAACGGACGGGCACCCAATAAGGGGATCTTTAGCAGAGATCTTTTGTTCCTAGCTGTTTGGTGAGGTGTGGGTGAGGGGCCTAGATAAGTGTAGATATAGTGTAGGGAAGCTGAGAGTTAAAACAGGTTGGGTAGTCCAAAAACTATTTTAATAAGATGGCTCCCACCTGATTAGAATCAGACTAGAGTGGCAACTTCTATCTAAAATGAATGATGAATTGCTGTCTTATCTTTTAGACGTTTAGGCAAGAAACATGTCTACCATAATAGAGTAGAGCGCCAGGGTCTTATACTGATTGTTTTAGATAGTAGTCGCCACTCTAGTCTGATTTTAATCAGGTGGGAGACATCCCATTAAAATAGTTTTTGGACTACCCAACCTGTTTTAACTCTCACCTTCCCTACACTACATCTACACTTATCTAGGCCCCTCACCCACACCTCACCAAACAGCTAGGAACAAAAGATATCCGCTAAAGAACCCCTTATTGGGTGCCCATTGGGTATTGCAGAGCTGACCCGACGAGGAGCAGACCAAAATGATGAAGCATGACACCTAGCTGCCTGGGTGTGGGAGGGTCCTAGTTCCGACAGGAGGAATTCCCCGTCCTCCTTCTCCTCCCTGTAGTCACCTCTTTGGTGACCTCTTGAGGAACTGCTTACCCTTTTGGAGTTTGATTACTTTGGCTAGTATGCTGGACCTGTAAAAAGGCCCACATAATCCCCCCTCTTTGATCAAGATGAAAAATGACAGCCAGACCCTGTCTCCTCCTTGATGGGGCAATTATACTTTAAATGTTCCAGGTTTACATCCCCTTAACGTATCAATTCCATCAGAACATGAGGTTTTCATTGGTCACTCACGGTGGGCTGTTGTGGGGTGATCAGTAAATCATACAATTCCAGATGAGTTAAGTAATCCTTTTTGTAAATCTCATTAATATTCATTTACTCCATTTAGTTAGCATTTTATCACTTCCACAGGAATAGGAGGTACTTGTATTTGTCCATAGTCAGTTCGTTCCCAGGCGCCTTGCACTGGGTTTGCAACATTATTTGCTACAGTTCTATCGAACATGCTTCTAGTGAGAAGTAAATTCATTGTTAACCAGAACAGAAGTGAAATTTTGCAGAAAGTTCTTAAAAAGGCCTTAGGTGACTGTCTCCCATCATGTTACATTAGTGTTTATCCAGTGGAAGTGGTGTAAAGTTGTGGTCACAGATATAAATTACCCACCACACCTTAAACTCAAACCCAGTAATACAATTCACTACAACACAGAGTTAGGGCCCAAAGAAACTCAACAACCTCTTATAAATCACGAGGTCCTCTGATAGATCTTTGTAAGAGCTAATAGGGGCTCCGGTAATTAGCCATTCCTTCATGAGGGCCTATAATGAAGAAATGCCTATCTAACAACAATAATACAATAATATCATTAATAAAGAAAGACAACCTTGTAATACTTATCAAGGTACCTTTATCTAAACTTCAAGTGAATAGTCTATTCAAAAACACTTTAGCATCATTTATTACTTGGTTATTCAAATGTATACAGGTAAAATCACAATACAATCACAATTTAAGCAAAATACATCATAAATCAGTTGCCTGGAGTGAGGGTAGAAAGAGAAAGAAAAAGAAAATACATATTGCAATTACAGAATGAAATTTCAGAAATCATATGAACCACGATTCAATCAATCAATCAATCAGGTGTTTGTTGATGCGACTACTCACCCGTAAGGGTCTCAACGTGCTAGGGGAGGGGGGGTCGCAGGTTCCAGTCCATCAAGGAGGGGGTCTGTTGAAGAGCCAGGTTTTGAGGTTTCTTGCAAAGATGGGGAGCAATGTTGTTTGTCTGAGGTGGAGCGGAAGGTCATTCCAGGCTCTGGCCGCGAGGAAGGAGACGGAGGAGCCTCCTGATCTGGTCTTTCTGGCACGGGGGACCACGGTGTAGGAGAGCTGAGCTGATCATAGGGTCCTTTGGGGTGCGTGGAATTTGATTCAGCTGTTCAGGTATGCTGTTCTGGTGTTGTGGAGGGCCTTGCGAGCGTGGGTTATTATCTTGAAGGTGACTCTAGCTTCGATGGGGCGCCAGTGGAGTTTGTGCAGGTGCTGGGAGATGTGGCAGAGTCTTGGCAGGTTGAGGACCAGTCTTGTGGTGGCGTTTTGGATGTTCTGTAGCTTGCAGGTGAGGCTTTCGTTAATTCCGGCTTAGAGTGCATTGCCGTAGTCGAGTCTGCTGGTGATCAGGGCGTTAATGATGATCTATCTGTGTTCGAGGGGGATACATTTGAAGGTCTCACGTTGGAGGCGGAGGGTCTGGAAGCAGGAGGACGAGACAGAGTTGATCTGGCGGCCCATTTTGAGCTCTGAGTCCAGGATGATTCCCAGGTTGCGTGTGTGGTCCGTGGGGGTGGGCGGGCTTCTGAGGGTGGGTGGCCACCAGGTGTCGTTCCAGGCATCGGAGCTTGGGCTCATGATGAGTACTTCTGTTTTTTTGGTGTTTAGTTGAAGGCAGCTGTTTTTCATCCATTTGGCGACGGCTTCCATGCCTTCTCGAAAGTTATGTCTAAGATTCAATTGTAGATTATCAGGACCGAGACGCGATATGATCTGGGGCACAACATGCAATAGTCAAAGTAGTTAACCCATCAGCCGAAAGGTTTAGCCTGCTTAACTTCCCCAGACGATGAAGTGCAGAGCGGAAACAAGAGAGTTAAGTTCAGGGAAATCAGAGTTCGGACCGACAGCATGTCACGCTCAAGAAATTGCAAGGTAAATAGACGTGCACGTCTTTTTCCCAAGGCGTAATTATACCTTGAATTGTTCATAGTTCCTGCCCAGATTTGCACAGTTTCTATTCGTTGATATCCATGGTGTGATCATGAATGATCAATCTTCAGCCTAAATCATCCGGAACCCTCACGTAATAACTTTGTTCTTGTGTCTACAGTTTCTAAGAATATGCAATAATATTTCCACCTCGGAACTAGGAAGTACACTTGAAGCTTAACATGTCCACACACTCGCTTCCGAGTTAACTTGCAACAAAGTTGACACAGTTTGTTCATAGAGAAAGGATATTCAAACTGTGATAGGAAACTTTTAGCGATAATACTCATAGCTAAAGCAATAAAGTCAGCATTTTAGTTTGTTTCAAAGGAAATAATGAAGGTCAAAATTTCTGAGGCCTACAATGGAAAAGCCAAAGTACATTTTGAGGCCTACATGGAAAACCATAAAATGTCCACTTTCTAAAGAAAACGTATTAACGTTGAAACATATGAAGAAATAATAAACACGTAAGAAAATAATATAGGAACACTATTTATTATTTGCTTTTAAGCACAGTCTAATTATTTTTCATTAATAAATGAACAGCTTCAGATTTTACGAATTGAGAAGACAGCGATTAAACATTTCATTAAAGAAACCTTTCCAAGTCATTATTTATACTAAAACTTAAACTGCATTATTACATTTCACATTAATATCTTAACACATTAGTAGTTCTTCTCTCTCTGTCTTGAGTGACTCAGTTCTCAAACCAGTTTGCGACCCTTTTGCATGCTTTTACAATGCAGTTTTAAACCTCTCAATGTTCAACGAGACACGATGCTAGTCATGTTTCTTCAGTACGTTGTAGTAAATCACACACAATGAGCAGGATTTGATCAAGCAAAATCATTCTTAAATTATCATGTTCCATCAATCCCTCCTCTGATGGCGAATCAAGCATCACACAATCTCCATTAATCTGATTACTCTTGTTATCATCTATTTTAGTCTAACACCCTCTAAATCCCTTAACACTTCGTAATAAGCACCCTTTCTGTCTTCTAATTGTATTTAGTCCCTTTTTCTTTTCCTACCTCTTTGTTTCATCTCTTCCACTTTGCATTTACAACATCTATATATTAGTATTATAATTATTATGGCAACAGCAATTTTTGGTGTTAGTATTAGCCCTACTAAGCTGTTACTGAATGCTGCAAACCAATTTCCCACTGAGGAAAAACCCTTACCAAGTTTTTCCAATGCACTATCAACTTTTAGTTCTATTATATTACTACGCAAATGAGTAATGTTACTAATATATCCCTGCAAGTCTCTACTTTTGTCAGGGATATCAGTGTAACATTGTTGAACTTTCAGCATGCTACAGACTCCGCCCTCTTTTGTCAATAATACGTCTAGTGCAAGACGGTTTTGTAAAACCATCGGTCTAATAGCAATCATTTCAGTATCAATCACTAAGAACCCACCAGCAATATCCGTTGATAAACTATCAACCACGGTAGATAGTTTTCAAATTTCAGGTGAGTTCAAAATCACTCCCACTGAAGGTATTAGTGCACCAAAAATATCACCCTCAATTTTTCGCAGCACTTATTCCCCTTTTACCATGTGTTAGTTTATTTTAATTGGTTACATGATCATCCATGTGATATATTTTTGGGAAAATAATTCCCACATAACACCTATACTCAATGTTGAGGCAATCTACAATACGCATTTTTACCCTACACAAAATGCACCCCAGTAAAAACTGGATCAGTACCACCTCTTAATCCCCAACTGCCCGTAATTAGGAAGATGTGTTCACATTCACTTGAACCAATGAAATAATTATTATATTCAATCTTTTGATTTAGTAAGCAAACCTTTCCCTTGTGATGCCAATCCAGAGTCATTGCAGCATATGTCTCACCCTTCTTGTAATTTCCCTCCCTATGAATGGAGGTATTCTAGATTTCTGCTCTACAGATTTTCTCTTAAATTCGTGCCGTCTATCCTCTACAGCATTTATAAACTCTGGGGCATATTATCAAGACAGGAGATAAAATTATCGCCGCTTTATCGGCAGAAAACTGCAGATAAAGCAGCGATCATGGGCTTGATAATATGCTCTATGGAATTCCAATCGAAGCCCATGTTAGATGTGAAGACATCTAACATGGGCTTTGATTGGAATTCCATAAAGCATATTATCAAGCCCATTATCGCCGCTTTATCTGAAGTTTTCTGCCGGAAAAAGCAGCGATAATTTTATCTCCTGTCTTGATAATATGCCCCTCTATTTTTACATGTCAAGTTATTTCTATGCGCCTATACCCTATCAACAGGCTTAGTGATATGAAAAAATTCACCCATATATTCAACGTTCTTTGAACTTGCCACTATATGCATGTTCCTTTTAAAAGGAACTTCCAAAAAAACTAAATCATAGTTGGAGTAAAAATATTGAAACTGCTCTTTACCATAGAACCAAATTGTTAGTACACTACATGAAATTCCATATGTTAAAGGAAGGTAATGATAGTCACCTCTTCCGACACAGATGATGGTAATTGCATGCACACAGAACAATCTCTTGCAGCCGTAGTATCAACATACTCATACAATAGCTTAGTAAAAACATTGAACGAAAAGTCATTAATAGATTTATCTCGATGTTTGTCATTTCCTGTTAGTTTCTTAATATTTATCTCTGTATCTTCTTTAAGGACTTTTGTTATTTCCGTGGTTATACCCACATATTCATTAGTAGGTTTAACGGGAAACATGAAATAAGGCACTATTAGTATTAACATCAACAAGACAAGTAGTAATACAGGAACACATATAAAACAATTGAACTGATATTTATTTCCAGTCTCAGAACTATCCATTTTTAAACAAAAATCCAATAAAAAATCTAACAAAAAAAATGTATATTGAAAAATGATGATCAATCAGCTTGATTGGCAAGATTTGTGTATCCCACACTCTCCAAGCTTCAGCTTCGGCTTCAGATCACAGCCATATTTTTCAAATCCCCTCTCTTTTTTTATCAGCACCCTCTTTTCTCAGACACAGTCCATTTAGGGTGGCTCATATGCTGAGTTATCTTTAGAGCACAAGGCAATGAATTCTTTCTTCCAATCACTTGTGGCAGCTAAATATGTCCATTCAGGTGCTGCGTATTTTTGACTTGGAACTCATGCTCTTTTTGTTCTGCGTACTGTGTTTTCTTCTCCGTCTGTATTACTTTGTTCAGATTGGCTAGAGACTTCAACTACAGTTGTTGGGATCTTCCTGCCCAAAGTATTTTTCAACTGCTCGGATCCTCCATGCCATTTATTTCCTTTTTACACTCGTTTTTCAGGTACACCGTCTATTTCACTTGTATCAATATTCCGCTTAGCTAATTCCCTTTACTCTCTTTCTTTGTCACCTTCAGGGACCAACTATATTTCAGTTTCGACAGTGATAACAGTGCTACGAGACCGAGAAGCTGATGCCCACTGTACTTGATTCTCAGTCTGTTCAGGCTCTCTTTGTTCTCTTTGTTCACCTTCAACTGACTTTCAAGTGGACATAGGACTCGACGAGTATGCGCGGCATGCACCCAATTAGGCAGACCACAACATTTGATTGCCGCTAACGTGTTTTTTCACAAGTACCCAGTCACCTCAGCATAAATCGTGTGCTTGTTCTTGTTAGACAGTAGTTGCGACTTCTCCAACCTAGTGAGACAAAAAACGCACCACATTAGCCAATCCTTTACAATATTCAAGCACTAAATCATCAGATATGTTCACAAGCTTATTTTCTGGGACTGTTGGCTGTCTCATAGCCATCTCGATAATAATTTCATGGGGCGACAGTCCGGTTCTTCTGACTGGGATACTTCTTAACACAAATGGTAATGCATCAGGCCTTTTCAGTGTTGTGGATGCACAAACCTTTAGCCAAACATGATTTTGTTGTGCCATTTACTTGTTCGACCACACCTGATGCCTCTGGTCCATAAGCACAATGCAACTTTTTCCCAATTTGTACGGCAGCGCAGATCATTCGCACTACTTCATTATTAAAGTGCGTTCCTCTGTCCGATTCTAACGAGACTGGAAATCCAAATCTCGGTATCAACTCTCTATGCAACAATTTAGCAACAGTTAGGCTGTCATTACATCTTGTTGAGTATGCACCAACTCAGCGTGAAAACTAACACACAATCTCCAAGACATATTTTAATGCATTGCAAGGAGGCATTTCAATAAAGTCCATCTTCATACACATTAATGGACCTCCCACCTTTCCAATTCGACCCAAACTGACAACTGTTTTTCTTCCTGCATTTTGTTGCTGACATGGGACACATCTTTGGCACAGATTCTCTGCAATGACTCTGAATTTTGTGTCGTACCATGACTGTTTGAAAAGCCTAATCATAGCTTCTCTGCCTAAATACATCGGACCATGACAAACACTTGCCATTAGTGACAATCGACTTTCTGGTAACACAGGTCTTCCATCTGTATAAACCCACACGTTAGCTTCTGCTCTGTAGGCACATCCTGCTTTAATCCACCCTTCTCTTTCTGCCTCAGTCTCTGCATCTTGTAATTCTCTGATTTCTGCCCAAGTTTCAACAATTGAAAATATTAGTCTGCATTCTGTTTCATCAGATTGTTCTTTCAAATTTTACCCATTGATTGTATATACATTTGGAGCACAAAAACACCAAATTTCGTCAGCATATCTATTACCAACAGTGACATAGTCACAGCCAGATTTATGTGCTGAACATTTCAAAAATGCAATTTGGGCCAGCAATTGTAATGCCATCAGTATATTTTTACACACTCTCCGTTTCGTTTGGGTGAACCCGAAGAGGTCATAAATTCATGTTGAGACCACAACTGCCCAAAATCATGCACCACCCCAAAAACATATTGACTATCTATAAATATGGTGACTCGCGTTTGTTTCATGATGCAACATTCCCTAGTGAGTGCAATCAACTCTGCCACTATTGCTGAACTCACTCCTTTCAACGACGATGCTTCAATGACACTCATTACTGTACAAATCACATATGCAGCTTGCAAGGTACCCTCAGAATCTCTCAAGCATGATCCATCCACAAACAGAACAAGATCAGATTCAGGTAATGGAGTATCCTGTATATCAGGTCTCAGCTTTGTACACAATTCAGTCACATTCAAACAATCATGATCTGCTTCATCCGCCACCACTTCGCAAATAAGAAGCGGTAACAAGGTAGCTGAATTTAAACTTGTAAATTTTATCACAGGCACATTTTCCACACCCCAAATCACCTGTTCGTATTTATAAAGCAACTGCTTGTAAGGTGCTGTGTGCGAGTTTGCATTAACAAAATCTCAACTGAATGTGGCACATATACTTTCAACGGATGTCCCATCTCAATCGTCTCACTCTGTCCCAAACTCATAATGCTTTCAAACAACCAGGTAAGGCAGCAGCCACTGGATCCATAGTAGCAGAAAAAGTGCTTCTGGACGGCGTGCTGTTCCATGCATTTGCATCAGAACTGAAAGTACACAACCATCGCATTTACAGCAAAACAGTGCAAAACTCTTTTTAAAGTCTGGCATTTCCAGTACTGGTGCTCGACATAAACTGTCTCGCAGTTCAAGAAATGCTTTCAAGCATTCATCATTCAGATGAACAAGATCTGACACATCTTTGTGTGTCACTCTTTGTAAGGTCTTGGCTATCAGTGAAAAACTTGGTATCCACCACCTGCAATATCCAACCATTCCCAGGAACATTCAAACCTCCTTTTGTGTACTCGGCGGATTCATTTGCAAAATTGCATTAATCCTATCTTGGGACACTTTCCTGACTCCTTACTCAATATTATGTCCCAAGTAAAGAATGTCTTTTTGACAAAATAGTAATTTCGCTGGTGACACTTTATGCCCACCTACTGCCATATGGTTCATTCAGTAGAGCAATTGTGTCAGCAACACAAGCCTCCCTGGTTCCCGACGCAACCACCAAGTCACTGATGTACTGCACTAAAACTGGGTTATTAGGCATTACCAATGACTCCAGACATTTCTTCAATATCTGATTGAAGATTGAGGGGCTCTCTGGATACCCTTGAGAAACTCAGAACCATTCGAAGACACGAACCGGAAATAAATATTGACTATCCGGATGCAAGGGTATCTAGAAAAAGGCTTGACATAAGTCAATCACTGAAAACAATTCTGCTTCTCAAAGAATTTTATACAGAATCACAGCTGGATTTGACAGTACTGGACAACAAGGTATCACAATCTGATTGATGTTCCTAAGGTCTTGAACAATCCTGTACTTCCCATTGGGTTTGCGAATTCCCATGATAGGTGAATTGCATAAACTTCCTAAAACCTCTTTTAGAATACCTTGTTTAATCAACACGGCAATCACAGGTGTTACTCCTGTAATTGTTTCTGGACTCATTTGGTAAGCAGGTGTTCTCGGGAATTCTGCATTTGGTTTTACAGTAATCTGAATTGGAGCCACTCCTTTCATAAGACAATATCTTTACCTAAAACATTTCGCACATCAGACAATACTGTATCTCTCAGGTCAACTAGCAAATCATTTGCTGTAAATAGAGGAAATAAGTAATTCACTTTTGTTCCTTGTTGTGCTATTTTAAATACTACATCCACATCTTTTGTATGAAATGCTATGCCATCTGGGGTGCAATAAATAGAACAATTCATCTTGCAGAGTAAGTCTCTACCTAACAAATGAACTTGATAGGTCACACACCACAAATTTATGCAAATGCTGAAACCCTTCAATCTGTACTCTCAAGGATCTGGTCACAGGGGTTTTTATCAATTGATTTGAAACTCCTACGACTTGGATACTTTATCCCGAGAGGTGTAGGTTGGGAATTTCCACAGTTCTCCCAGTGGAACAGGTAGCACCAGTAACTATGAGGAATGTAACAGTGTTTCCACCAACCTCACCATCCACATAGGTACCGCTCTGATCTACCTCACAGGATATGCCAAGCACGCATTCCTCCTTCCCCCTCAGGCAACGTCATTAAGATGTATCTGAATCACTTTCATCCAACTGCATCAAGTACTATGGAGACACCTGCACATTTGAATTCAATTGATCATTTGTATAAAAACCCATATTCACATTGTATCTTTGCACTTGACCATTCATATTTTGCATAGGAGCTTGTGGTATTTACTGACCCTGTCCTCTGCCAACTGACATCTGCTGATTCTGATTCTGCTGATTCATTTGCGTCTGACCCATTCCATCTATTCCTGTGTCTATCAATTATGCATCACTTGTGTTCGACTGAATACATTTACACTTGCGCTTCCAATGCCTGAACTTACCGCACGCATGATATGGAAACTTTTTCAACTCCTCTATATTACCACCTCAACTTATTCCCTTGCGGTAACGGAATCATATTCATCACAGTATTTCCATTTGTCACTACACCTCTCATACCAGTATTAAACTGATCATTTCCCTGATAAGCTCCTGTCAAATATGTGTCCATATTCATAAATCCTCCTTTCTTTGCTGCTTTCATCTGAGCCAACATTAATTTCTCTTTTAACTTTTTATGACACAAATCAATGTCCTCACAGCAGTATTTTGTATAACGAAGAATTTCATCAATCGATTTCTTTTGCCAGAAAATCAAATGCTGCTGAATCATGGCACTTCTCTCTGGCCTCAATCTATACACAAACCGATATACAAAATGTCCCATATTTTTCTCAGAGACATGCTCAATACCACTGTACTGTTAAAACACCTGTAAAAGACTCTCATAATATGCATGCACTGACTCTCCTGAGTAGTCCTGTCTATTTTTACCCGATCTGTTTCTTTTGGTGAAATCTTCCCTTTCAAATATGTGATAACTTGAATATATTTTTTCATGACTTCTGATGGGGTTCCTGTTTTTGGATCTCTTGCATATTCTTCTTTTGGCTAATCTACAGCAATTTTGCACTCAACCCACAAATCAGTTGAGACTACAATATCAAACAAGCTATCGAAATCCTTCCACAAAACTTTGGAAACCTTGACAAACCTTTCACTTGTTTGTACCATTCCACTGGCTTCTCTCTCAATCTAGGGAAATCATTCGTAAATGATAATATATTCTGCCTTGACCAAGGGACTAGAACAAATCCACCTCCTGGTACCTCTCTCATAGGATGTACCGTTGTATTCGCTGTTTCAGTTCCTGTTTCCCTCACAGGATACAATGGTAAAGGCATTGGAGTTACTGTTATATATTCCTTCTTTTTTGCCCATCTACCTTCACATTGATACACTGCACCCCAATGCTTTAGAGTGTTAATTGACTCTTTAATCTGAAAACTCTTTCCTGGCACATTCTGACTCTCAAAATCTTTGTCACTAAAATCCAGCCTCTATGCCTTTTGTAAAGCCTTAGACTTCTCTATATCAACTCCATACGTTTGTGCAATTTCAGCAAATTTTTCATGTATGTTTCTTGTTTTTTGGGTAATATCCTTATACATGAAAAGCAGTTCTACATCCCAATTTTTACCTAACCTCTCTGGACTGTCGTTCCCAAAATAATTTCTTTCAATTCTGCTTTTAACTTGCTCACATCTATACTTGAACAGTTATTCTGTATGCTACATCCAGGTGCTATTACTTTTATCCACTCTTCTAGTTCTTCTGGGGAAGGTCCTAAAGATCTCTGAATGTCTCCACTAACTCCCACTGTCGTTGACCCTCATGAAGTTAGTGTCAACCATCTCTCCATCTGCAACATTCTTCTCAGATTCTGGTGCTACAGCATCAGTCCGTTATGGCAGAAATGGGGAGTGTACGAGATCGTTTGGCATAGCGAGAGGGGTGCGACAAAGGTGCGTTCTTGCTCCCTTCTTATTTTTAGTTTACATTAATGACCTGGAAAGAACCCTGCTGCAGGAGTGCAGAGATATGCCTATGATAGCAAAAAGATCAATCCCTGCACTCCTGTATGTGGATGATGCGGTCATAATGGCCCGGACACCCCTCGCTATGCAAAGAATGATAACATCTTTCAACACTTATATGTCTAGCCTGGACCTGAAAATTAATTGTACAAAAACGTTTTGTATGAACTGTAGCCCAGGGGCAAATAAACGGAAAAAAATCATGTATATTAACTCAAGTCCCTTGGACTTCACTCCCACTTTCCCGTACTTAGGCATACTGTTTGAGGAATCTGGCCTGTGGTCAAGCGCAATAAGATCAAGAAGGCTGATGTTCTGTAAAGCCATAATGGCTCTAAAAAACTTCAGTAAAAAGATGGGCAAAAAGCCAATTAGGGAGTTTTTTAAATTCTATAGCGCAACGTGCATAGCAACTGCTGTCTATGGTGCAGGTATATGGGGATATGCTAATGTGACATGCATCCCGTTGGCGGAAAACATGTTTTTGTGACATCTCTTAGCTGTACCAGAGAGTGTCTCAACTTATATTTTTCACACGGAACTTGGTCAACCATATATTAAAGATACTATCAAGGTCCAACCAGTACTTTTGTGGCAGAGGGTTTGGACCACCGAGGAGTGTGCCTTGAACCGCACTATCTTAAAGGATGCGATAAGCCTAGACCATGTGAGCAGGATAAGATGGCTTTCATATGTGAATTTTTTTTAATAAAATTGGGCTGTCAGGAATATTATGATGACCCACTCTCAATGTGTCATACCCCCAGAAAGGAGCTTAAATACCAATGTATGAAGTACCTGGAAGAAATAAGATCTAATGATGAAACAAAGAAAAAGACAGTAATTGCCCATCAATTAATAATGACCCCTAGCAACTTACAACCATATGCAACTCTACATATGAGTGATCGCGAAAGGTTCTTATTAACACACTTTAGGTTAAACATTCTTTTTAGAGCCTTTAGCTTCCCCAATATGAATAATTGGTCACGACAATTGAGTAAATGCCCCTGTGATGATCTATCAGAACAATCAGACATTAATATTTATTTTTTTTGTAAGTTTTATGCAATGCCACGTAAGAGATTGATTGTGCCCATACTGAAGGCCATGGAAGTGAATCCGTGTCGCCCTGATTTTTTAGCAATACAGAAATTAGATACTATATTAACAGTTGCATCTGTTTCTGCTTTTTTTAAACATGTTTTTAGATTGCGGAAATCAATCTGAATATGAAATTTTCATTTTTAGCTATGATTGATGCTTTTAATACTGTAATTGTGAATGTACTTTTATGGTTGTTTTTATTGATTATAACCGAATAAAGTTTCTAATGAATGAATGTAGTGTCAACCATCTCTCCATCTGCAACATTCTTCTCAGATATATATGTGCACCTCTTTTTAGGGTTTCAACTGATTTTTCTGAAATACAAATGAATGGCTCTAACCCTTCTCCTGTAACAGCAGTTGCATTTGCTCCACTATTCTCATTTGACCCTTGGTTCATTACACTTGTCTTTTCCATAACTGTATGAACTCCGCACATATGTCGATTGGGTATCGTTAAACTATCAACTTGTGAAATTTCTTGTCCATTACTGTATAATGGAACAATAGGGCCAATAGTAACTGGGACTGACAAAACATCTGGATTCATTGGTGACATTATTCTCGATAACTCTTCTCTAGCTGGAATCTGATTTTGCCCTTTTGATGTTTTCCCATGTGTCAAATCCAAATGCACTATTGGGGCACTTGAAAATCATCACATATATCATCAGCTCCCTCAACAACTAACTCAGTATTTTTAGACTTTAACTCTTCAACATTCCTCTTTTTCTCTTTGCAGTTTTCTCCCTCACCAGTCTCAGCTACCATGACTGGAAACATTTGTGTTCCTTCAGCTATATCTCTTCTCCACATCTTCTTTTGAGCATCCCACTTTGCTTCTAAATATATACTCACAGTATTCTTGTATCTACTCCAAAACTTTTCTCTTTCTCTTTTGTATGCCTCATGCTCCCATTCTTCAGTGCTTCATACTGCAAAGGTCTAGGATCTGGTCTCAAGTCATTCATTCGACTCCTTAAATTCCCTAAAATTCTACTATTAAAAGTCCCATTCTCTGGAAATGCTAAATTACCATCTTGCTCAGTGTATTTCATCCAATTCTCTAACCATGTACACTTGTGATAACCCCTTTCTAATGACGTAAATGAAGCAGGAGTCCTTTCAGGAGCCACAGGAACTCCTCCACTAACTGGTATTGGCTCATCTTTACTAAACAAGGTTTTCAACAAGTTAAAAAACTTCATAATCTTCTATTCTAAAAATTCAAACCTTTACGTGAAAATTTTCAACAACTTCTTTCTGTGTTATGATTCTCTGCCACCAATCAAAACCTCATCACGCTGTCCAATACCAGCATGGCTCACACCAATCAACCAATATCTGCGCTGCACCTGATGTTGATTTTTCACCAATTGTCCAATACCAGTGATGCACCTAATGATGTCAGCTTAACTCCAGCGACTGACCCTCCCTTTACAAAATCAGAATCAGCATCTTTTTCAAAGTCTTTAACAAAACAATCAACGTAAAAACAACGTGTCTGCACAATTAAAAGAAAGACGATAGACCACACAATCCGAGAATTTATTTTGCTTCCAGCAAAATCTTGACCAATGCTTTTTTGCCCTCACTTAAATGAAAATCTCCAAGATCCCTCCAGATGCGCTTTCTGAAGTTAACCTCAAGAAATCCTCACTTGTCACGCTTCAAGATTCCCTATGCTAGCACTGGCAAGATCTTTTTGCTCAGCACTGCTTCCACAGCAGACAACACACTGAGGGGCCTATTACGATGCCCGACACCGTAACAGTGAATGGGACGATCCGCCAGAGGTGCGGCAGTCCTGCTGTGGCCATAAGGATGCCACTGTGGCGGTGGCATCCGCCATCTACAATATTGTGGTGGGCGGTGCTCACAGCACCACCCGCCACAATGCCTTGGATGCACATTGTGCTTTGGCATGCACAAGGTGACAGACACCGTGCGGTGCCTGCCACCTTGTCCACGCTAATATAGGGGGGTACCATAGATACCCCCATGTGCACCCCCCACCCCCCAACACTCTGGGGGCCCACAACGGGCCCCAAAAGCAGAAACTAAATGGCTGTCTGCCATGGAAAGGCACATCTCCACCTGCATGTTAATATGGATGGCAGTATTTTGCAGACACCGCCACCATATTAAGCTCCTTTTCCGGCCGGTCGACTCGTCGACGGGCAGAAAAGCGGCGGAGGGTCTTCCCGTCCGCCGTGGATCCCCAGCCATCCTAATATGGTGGGGGGTCATTCAGGCGTGGATGGCAGGCGGATTGCCCCCACCAGGACGGCTGTGGCTACCGCTGGCCCAGCGGGGGCGATCCGCCCGCCATCCAAATAGACCCCTTAGTGTATGCCACACTAAGGAGGCCCTTAGGCTTCATACCGGGATCTTAGGACAATGACGGACCCGTTACTTCCATTAAGGACAACATAGAACATAAAGGTACTTTTTTTATAGTCTGACAATGCCTTTAACTCCGTCTCTTCATTGCCTACTATATTTTAGTCAAAATAAGCATCCGATTACGCTACCAGAAAACTGATCCAGCGGAAGTGGTGTAAATTTGTGGGTACAGACATAAATTATCCACCACACCATAAACTCAAACCCAGTAATGCAATTCACTTGGGCCCATAGAAACTCTACAACCACTTACAAATCATGAGGTCCTCCGATAGATCTTTGTAAGAGCTAATAGGGACTCAGATAATTAGACACGGAAGCCTTTCCATCATGAGGCCCTGTAATGAAGAAATGTCTATCTAACAACAATAATCAATAACTATACCTTGTTAATAATATTATCAATAAAGAACTCAGACAAACTCTGAATACTTATGAGGGTACCTTTACCTAAACTTCAAATGAATGGTTAATTCAAAAATACATTGAAATCATTTATTACTTGGTTATTCAAATGTATACAGATAAAATCATGATACAATCACAGTTTAAGCAAAATACATTATAAATCAATTGCCTGGCGTGAGGGTAGAGAGGGAGAGAGAAAAAGAAAATACACATTGCAATTACAGAATGCAATTTCAGGAATCATATGAACCAAGATTTGGTTGTAGATTATCAGGACCAATATACAAGGTGATCTAGAGCACAATGTGCAATAGCCAAAGTAGTTAACCCTTCAGCCAAAAGGTTTAGCCTGCTCAACTTCACCAGCCGATGAAGTGCAGAGGGGAAACAGGAGAGTTCAGCTCAGGGAAATCAGAGTTCGGACCGACAGCAGGTCACGCTCAGGAAATTGCAAGGAAAGTAGCCGCACACTTCCTTTTGCCACGGGGCAATGATACCTCAAATGTTCCTGCCCTCAAAGTATCTTTGCACAGATTTGCACAGTTTCTACTGGTTGAGATCCATGGTTTGATTGTGGAATGATCATTCTTCAGCCCAAAATCATCTGGAACCCTCACAGAACGCCTTTGTTCATTTGTGCAATATTTGTTTGTTTGTTTAAAAATCTTTATTTCGGTTGAGAGACCATAAAAGATAGCATTTCATGTCAACAATTAAGAAAAAGATTTAGAAAATAAAAATGGTTAAAGGAACAAGATAGGTTAAAAAGGAAGGAAAGATCTTTCATAATTTATCAATGACCACAGTTATAAAAATACATTTCATTGAAGTTTTAAAAATTGCAGACGAGCCCACCACATTGCAGCAAGAAATCGTGAAGTAGCAAATACTATATGCATGCTAGTATCGTGTTTTAAAAGCCTATACACATCTGTACAATGGGTTGCACCGAGATTCTTACATAATTGCTGTAGCTCTCTTCTTCAGATCTTATAATAGCCTCGGCAAACAAAAAAAACATGCAATTATGTTTCCTCGGCTAAACCACAGGCGGGGCAGGCCATGGGAACATCCTTAGACCATTTATTAACAAATGAATAAAGGAGAAGACAGCCATGTCGAAACTGTAAATAAAGTTTCCTAGCTATGGTTGGACGTATATAGTCCAGGCACGGCTCTAATTGGTAGATGGCTTTAATACCCATGACTGGCGGGTCACAGAGCCGATATTGGAGTCCTCTGAAATGTTGTCAAGTTTCGCCTTCCAGTACCTAGTACATAAATATGTACGTGTGACCTTGGTATGGGCAATTAAAGGACTCACCCATAGCTCAGAACAGCCTATCTCATTTAAGCATCTCTTGATGTGCGTAAGCCATGGTAGCTTCCCTGCCCCCGGTAGGCTAAGTACTTCTTGCAATTCGTCTCTGTACTCCACCAGTTCATTTTTTGCCCACAGACGTTGCTAATACAAGAGCGGATGCCTTGCAATTTCTTGTGCAATAGGTCTCACCCCCAAATCCATGTGCAGGGGCAATAGAGGGGAGCTTCCCGGAAGCCTTATCAATTGCCTCCGAAAGTTATTTTCCGTGTGGGTAATTGGCCTAAGATTCGAGTGCCTCCATAGTTCAGCCCCATAGAGAGCTGAGCTTCTGGCCTGTGTCTTATAGATCTCTATGACCGGGCTCAGGGGTTTATGGTAGGACTTTCTGAAATATTTAGCCAGACCCTCCGCTGTCTGTGTTAATTTCAGGTTAGATCTAACCACCTGCGGTCTCCAGGTCATGTTTTCATTTAGAGTGAGACCCAGGTAATCAAATTCTGAAACCCTTTCTAACGGTACACCATTCATACAGAGATTAGAGCGGACATTCTTACTGGGGTTAAAAACCATGCATTTCTTTTTTTGTATGTTGATTTCTAAACCCCTAACCCTACAAAATTCGCAGAAGGCATCCAAAAATTTTTGCAAGCCCATAGGGGACTTTGAGAGGAGCAAGATGTCATCTGCAAACATCATTGCTGGTACACTCTTGTTTGCTAGTTTAGGGGCATCAATATTCTGACATTTATTTATAGCATCCACTAAGCCATTAATAAAGATGCAAAACAGTGTGGGAGCTAAAATGCATCCTCGCCTCACTCCTCTATTAACCGGTATACGATTAGTGTGTTCCCCATTCTTACCATATCTAATTTGGGCAAAGATGCCAGTATGTAATTTCCTAAGTAAGAATAAAAGATAACACGGAAGTCCCAACTCCCTGAGCACCTTCCATAGTGTCTCTCTGGGGACCAGGTCAAAGGCACTTTTGAGGTCGACGAAGACCAGATATAGGCTACCGCCCCCCATCGTTACTATCTTCCAATAGAGGAGCTGCAGTCTAAAAATCTGGTCTATCATCGACATTTTGGCCCCGAACCCCGCCTGAAGGGGGGAAAGGATGTTATTATTCTCCATCCATAGTTGTAGGCGATCCAAAATAATCCTAGCAAACACCTTCTAAAACATCGATCAAACTGATCCGTCTGTAATTGATTGGGAGAAGAGGTGAACCCTTTCTAAATATTGGTATCACCTCTGCGCCCATCCAAGTCTCAGGGAGGTCCATCCTTTCCAGAATGGCATTAAAGACTACCCATAAGTAAGGGCCCCAGATCTTAGGTTCTGCCCGGTACAGGTCGCCAGGAACCTTGTCAAGGCCAGCTGCTTTCCCTGCCACTATTCTTTCAAGGGATTTGTACACTTCCTTCAGGGTGATCTTTGGGGTGTCTGAGTCTGTATCTAAAAACGCTATAATTTCCTGCCCCTGACCAGTACATTCGTCAGGAGTTTGGGCATATAGGAGTTTATAGTGGGCTTCCCATTTTTTTCTGATACTATATTGGGTTCGCCAGCACCCTGTCCTCTTGCCGTTCCTGAGCTCACTATATTCCAAAAAGATTTTAGGTCTTTATTTTCCAGAGCCTGTTTAAGATTTGCTCACTGTTCTTCTCCCCAGGAGATTTTGGCAGTGTGAATGGCATTTTTATAGGCAAGCCTTGCCATTTTTATAGTGGGACTACACTTTAATTTTATGGCCTTTATCAAGGCACTTTTCCTTTTCCTGCAATTAGAATTAAACCAAGATTGCCGTAGTTTAAGGCACCAGTCCTACGACATTCTTGCCAAAAGACATCTTTCAGTCTCAGGAAAGCTTGGTGATTGATTTCAGCTACCTTGATCAGAAGGGGTACTGAGTTTTCACAGTTCGCATACTGTAACATAGCCTCAAGGTCTATAATAATTTCCATATATAGTGTTGCCATTTTTTCCTGAGAATTCTCTAGCCATGACCACTTCACTCTCCTCCTGTTGTTACTGAGGAGAAGCCCATCGTCTTGGTCAGTGTGACCCGGGCTATGTTCGGCCCCAGGGGAGATTACAAAACTTACCATCAGCGCATTATGATCACTGTCCTCACGTGGTATAAGTCAGAGGCTAACGACCATATTCTAGTTTCCAAAAGTATATAGTGTAGAATTGAGGAATGACCCAACCTGTTGCAGGTGTAACTACCTGGGGGAATCTAAGGGAAACTGCCCATTGCAGGCTCTCAGTGAATATCTGAGAGTTAGAGCTTTAATCTGGAGAGCTAAGGGGGACCATGCCCTAATCTGAGGGATATTGGACTCGGGAATAGCCCATATCTCATCCTCTTCTGCACTGTCTGACTCCTCAGTTTCCAGTAGGGGCTCAAACTGACAATTCAGATCGCCTCTCAGGATTATCGCAACATCCACGGGAATGTCCGAGAGGAGATCTTCTAAATGTACAAGTACAGGGGACTCTTTGCCCGTCTTGACAGACCTAGAATAAACATTAATTAAGACACATTTAAGGTTATTAGAAAATGATAATATTGGGCAAAGGATGTCTGGACTATGTGAATCCACTTGCCTAACGTCACAACTCAGATGGCATCCCACCCAAGTGCTGAGTCCACCTGAAGGCCTGCCCCTAGATCCAGCAATAGCAGGGATATAGAAAGATGCAAAGCCTCTATGAACGGGGTGATCTGTAGCCGATGTTTCCTGAAATAAACATATATCACAGGAATCTACAAAAACTCCCCATTCTGGACAATGTAATTTATTTTTAATACCAGCCACATTCCAGGAAAGTATCTTAATTCTGTGGAAGGTGGACTGATTGTCGGCTAAAGCCTTCATAGCTAATTCCCTTATTGGTGGAACTACAGGATCATTTTCAGAATTTTGAGTGAGAGGAGGACCAAAGTGCACTGCGTTTTCTATGAAGCTTGCACCTGAGTTTAACAGGCTTATAAGAATCTGCTCAAAGGTAGGTGGAATCTTGCACACTACCCTTCCACTATCGATGACAGTCTTCAGTTTACCCGTTGCCCTCCCTGTGTTGACTTTGGGCATTGGTGGCCCAGTATTACTACATGGGGACCCTGAGATCAAAAGTCAGTCCACCTCCTCCAAACTCTCAAATCTGTTGAAAAGGGGTAAGTTGAATGGTTGGGGCCATTGCATGCCTTCCACCTGACCCCTCCCAAGTCGATGTGAAGGCCACTCCCTAGTGCAATAACACAACCCAACCCCTGATCCACAAGCAAAACCATGATTATAGAAGTAAGTGAGGGGAAGGAGTCTGATGGTAGAACCCCGGTTACTCAGGTCTAAAACTTGTTGTACCAAGTGGGGGTTCCTGAAGTTGACAACTACACAGTCCCCACTAATGTCTTTAGCCCGGTTGCCAATACACTTCACCCTTTCACCCTTCGAGTCACCAAAATGTCAACTGCATTGGCATAAGAGAATTGATATTGGCTTACGAGCAAATGAAGACATTTATTTTTAAGTTCCAAATGAGTTTCTGTTTTATCTTCACCCAGGGAAGGCACACCAGCAAGGACTAGTACATATGGTACGCTTGCAGGGGGCAGATTAATGGTAGGTAGCTCTTGGCCTCGGTGGCCTTGGAGAGTTAAGACTGCTCCCGGGGCTGCAGACATCTCCTTTCGGCCAATAGGACCGTCTGCCTTAGCCTCTGTAGTGTGAGGTGTTGTATTGCTAGCGGCTACTAACCCCATGTCAGCAATATGAGCTGTGAAACCTTCCCCTCTAGGCTGCTACACGAAGCTGAAGCCAAAGTTCTCCCTTGTATGTTATCAGGGAGTGATGGATTTGGTTTTACCGTTTCTATGCATGTGCAGATCTTAGTCATGCTGTCCAGACGGGCATGAATTAGGGAAAATTCTTCTTTTAAAAGCTCGCTGATTTGATCGAGTAATGCGTTAGAAAATGATGCAGGAGGCGTCAGATCCATTTGTATTGGAGGCTCCCGGACACTCTGGTCGGCTTCTACCAACAAGGCGGTTCCATTGTTTATTTTCCTCTTTTTGCCCCCCACATTCTTAGATTAAAGGTTATGATTGGCCGCACTAGAATTAGCGGGGGTTTTGGTGCGCCCTCTATTTCTGGTCGTTACCTTGCATGTAGCTCCTATAGTTGGAACAGGCGACTTAGATGAAGAGACCTGGATTTGTGTACTGTCGCCCCTTTCAGGGGAAAGGGAAAGGTTAGATGCTGACAATGCCGGGGGTTGGTCCGGAGTTGTAGACAGTCTACGCTCAGTCCGCTGAATTTCTGTGGCCACAACTTCTTTCGCCCTTTGCAGCATCCGATCGATTGATGTCTGGAGAAGAAGTGGAGGAGTGGAACAAGGGAGGGCATGGCATAGATCTTTACAGTTTGTTTCCCAATACTCAACTCTATAGAGTCAGCTGGATTTGTGGGGGCTTTCTCGATGCTAAAAATGACAACAAGCCCGGAGGGTCAACTTGAATAGGCAGATTAAATAGTGGCACTTACAGTTGTGCCAGAAGTTCACTTCTGCTTCTTCACTGCCTAGCCCCTGTTCAAAACCCCTCAGCTCCTATTACTTTCCTCTGGGCGCGATTTTCAAGCCAAGGGAAATGGCCTAGCCCAGCCTCCTCCGGCCACTGACGGGCAAAGACGGGCCCGGGCTTTGCCCAGGCGCTGCCCGCACGTGTCCCGCGCTGCGGGAAGCGCAGGATGCAGTTAAGGGCTGGTGGCGCTAAGTAATGATGTTGTTGGCGTGCGCCTGGCCTCGGGGCATCTGGGGGCTGTAGTCCCTTACTGTAGCTGTGTCAGCAATTGCCCTCGCAGCGGACCCGTGGGACTGTTGCAGGTCCCCCTGCCTCGATAAGCAAGAGCTGGAAGAGCAGAGGCAGGTGGATAGTGCGAGCAATACCCTGTTCCCCTCACAACTTTTGGTGCAGGTGTAGCTGGTATGGTATTTCCACCTCTGAACTTGGAAGCACACTTGCAACTTAAAATGTCCACACACTTGTTTCTGAGTTAACTTGCAACAAAGTTGACACAGATTGTTCATAGGGAGAGGATATTCAAACTGTAAAAGGAAACCTTTAGTGATACTCATAGCGAAAGCAATAAAGTCAGCATTTTAGTTTGTTTCAATGGAAATAATACGGGTCAAAATACATTTCTGAGGCCTACAATGGAGAAGTCAAAATACATTTTGAGGCCTACATAGAAAACCATAAAATCTCCATTTTCAAAAGAAAAAAAAGTAACGTTGAAGCATTTGAAGAAATAATAAACACTTCAGAAAATAACATAAGAACACTATTTCATATTTGCTTTTAAGCACAGTCTAATTATTTTTCATTAATAAACGAACAGCTTCAGATTTTACGTATTGGAAAAACATAGCAATTAAATATTTCATTAAAGAAACCTTTCCAAATCATTATTCATACTAAAACTCAAACTGCATTATACCTTTTGCATTGATATCATAACACATTAGTAGTTTTTCTCTGTCTGTCTTTATTAACTCAATTCTCAAACCAGTATGCGACCCTTTTGAATGCTTTTATGATGCAGTTTTAAACCTCTCAGTGTTCAACAA
Source organism: Lissotriton helveticus (assembly GCF_964261635.1). Taxonomy (NCBI): domain Eukaryota; kingdom Metazoa; phylum Chordata; class Amphibia; order Caudata; family Salamandridae; genus Lissotriton; species Lissotriton helveticus. The sequence continues at coordinate 1,430,414,722 of NC_136061.1, read as the reverse complement.
GGCACAATGTTAGTCATGTTTCTTCAGTCCGTTTTAGTAAATTACACACAATGAGCAGGATTTGATCATACTTCATTCTTAAATAAGAATGTTCCATCAGCGTAAGGGAAAGGAAAACTTAGGCCCAGATGTAGGACGCCAATTACCGGTCGGTAACGGCCGATTTCGGCCGTTACCCACCGGTATTTGGGAATTGGCATGTAGGGGGCATTTTATTTACAGAATCGGTATATTTACCGATTCGGTAGATTTACAGAATCGGTAAAATACCGAATCGGTAAATTTACCGATTCTGTAAATCAATATGTAGGTGGCACTGAAAACAGTGCCACAGGCCCTTATCGAATCGTTATTTACCATGGAATACTATTCCAAGGTAAATAACGAATTCCAGTGTACATGCACAACTGTGCATGTACACCTGTGCCATGTGGCACACAGACATGCCCTAAGGGCATGTCTGTGTGTCACATAGCACACAAGCCAGAAACAGGGGTGCAACAGGGTGTCAAAGTGACACCCTGTCCCCCTTGTAAATTCGGTAATTTTACCGATTCGGTAATTACCGAATCGGTATTTACTATTGAATCCTATGGGCTTCAAGGCCCATAGGAATCAATGGCAAATACCGATTCGGTAATTACAGAATATTACCGATTTGGTATTTTTACCGAATTATTTAGCTACATAGCAATTACCGAATTGTAAATACCGAATCGGTAAAATTCGGTATCTACCATTCGGTAAAGTGCTATTACCTACATCTGGGCCTTAGAGGCCTACATAAAAACAGCTGAATCATTATAGAGTTAATATTAATTGAAGGAAAAAAATCATACATTTGCATCTTTATATAATCTTCTTCATTAATTCAGTTATGACTAATATCACAAATTACATGTCAGTATTAAGCGGTACTAAAACAAATTCTGCCTTGTCTTTATTTGGCACTTTATGAAAGCATAATTTTGATGTGACACCTTTCAGTGCAAGTATTATTTTTCATATGCGTTTCAAAGGCTCATCATCATTCTATGTCAGTTTTTCTTAGCAAAGAACATTTTCTACAATTCACTAGTACAACTATGCATATATTGCATTCCTTTGAATGAATATTTGATTGTTATTCATAAAAATTCTCTATATTAACATTATTTTTCATGTTCTTCACGTCACATAACTGCATCTAGGTGAAATTCAAATGTTTCTCTCTTTGTTTATATTTTCGTTTCATCATTTCATAAACTCTGTATGCTTTTACGGTGCAGTATGTTATCTCACGTTTTTTATTTAGCAGGTTATCAAGTCTCATCTGGTAATATTTGTCGTAATGATTTTTCCAGGTGAGAATTGATAAAGGCATATGCTTGATAACATCTACACTCCATCACAGTCCAATATAGCCCCACAAGACATTGATTGGGTTAAGAAAGATCAAACTACCCAGGAACCTAAAGAGTCAGTACATGCTTATTACGAGAGGCTGTTATAAGCGTTTAAGCAGTACAGTGGGTTAGACATCCTCCAACCTAAAGAAATGGGACAATTTGTATCCAAATATGTGACTGGATTGAGGCCGGAGATCAGCCTCATGATCCAACAGCACCTAATTTTTTGGCAAAACAAATCCGTGGATGAAATCCTATGGTGTGCCAGGCACTGCAGTGATGAAGTGGACTCTAAGCATAAAAGAATAAAGGAGAAATTGATGCTGGTCCAAATGCAAAATGCCCAAAAGGGAGGGCAGGCGCAGGCAATGATGGGCATTGTAGCTTGTGGTCAGGGGAATGTCCCAGAAGGTGTTTAAGTACCATCAGTCGTAGGATTGACAGGACAGGAAAGAGGAAGAGGCATCACTACAGATCCGAAGTCAGGGATAGATTTTGTGACTCTGAAGAAGACCACTGCGTGTTATTTTTCTCACAAGATCGGGCACTGGAAGCGTGCGTGTCACCTTAATCCTGCAAACCAGGAGCAAGAAGGAGAACTTGTGTGGCATATGGAGTAAATCAGTTACCAACAGTGACCAGGCCAAGATCATTTAAGCAGGAGGGAATCAGAACCAGTTAGTGCAAGTGCCTCTGTCTCTGAGAATCTCGCAGGGCAATCAAACCTATCATCAGATTACCTTAATGAAAGCTCTGGACAGATTTGATCCAGGCCCATCCTTATGATGGTGCTTGAGGGGGGAGGAAGACTATACACTTGGCGCAGTCTTAGAGGTAGATCAGAGTGGACCATACATAGAAGCAGACGTAGATGGTCATCCCATTACAATTTTGACTTATACTGGTGCTACTTGTTCTACTGTGAGATATGATTGATCCAAGTTGTAGGAGCCTCCAAAAAAGAATGACAAGCCCTTTGACAGAAGGGGGCTAGTGAAAATCGGAACCTTTCAGGATCGCCATCAGGATGCGGTGTGTGATTCGAGCTTTGCCTGTTTACTTGGCCGTTACCAGTTTAGCAAATTGAATTCTACCATCTACTGCACACCTAAAGGAATTGAATTGCAGACTAATGAGGACATTGCTTTCATATTGGAGAATCAGAATCTTTGTACTGCCATTTTGCCTTAACTGACAGTGGATGACATGCAGCTGGATTTGAGAGACACCATCTCTCCAGTGGTTTAGGACTTCTCAGGAGAGAAGATCAGACTGATTCGAGGAGTCGAGCCAGTCTGCATGCAGGTCAAGCCAAATGCAGAGTTTCAAAGAACACTGCAGTACAATTTGACCACAGAAACAGTGACAGGGATTACACCTGTAATTCAATTCAATTTCAATTTCAAGAAGCTTTATTCAATTTTTTAAGTAAAGGAAATCATAAAAGCACATAAAACATACATTATAAATATCATATCATGTAATTTTTAAAATGAGAAATTAAAATATCCAGAATTTAGAAATTAGTACATAATGATACTTCTGTCAAATACTCAGGTCAGCGGACTCACATCAAAATAGTTTTCCTACATTTAAACGTATTATTTTTTTTAATGCAACTATACAAGTGGTAAAATGTTCGTTCTCTGTGAGTTGTATTGCCAATAGCGCAGGGCGACATTGTCTAAGACCTAATGTTCTTAAAATCGGAAGGATCCACCTCCTTCTCTGAACAGAATAAAATGAACAAAAAAAATACATGCAGAGTCGACTGTTGAGACAGATCATCATATGGGCATTTACATATGATTCTAGCCCAGACATTCAAATCAGGAAAGCTAATTGATCTGTGCATAGTGCCTAGCCGAAAGCATGTTACCAAAAATCTACCAAAACCTCCTGAGATGTTTCCTAAGTACGGCTGAATGCTATTTGTGGTCAGTGTGAGCTGGTAGGCCTGTACCGTTGGTTTTACCATTTCAGTGGCAGTTCTAATTGTCTCTAGAAATGATAGGCATCTACTTTTGAGGTCTTTCCTTGCTACTGCTCTCAGTGTGTTTGGATCATTATAATAGTCTGGATATCCGAGATTGGTAAACACATTTTTTATATACTTTAACCACCTGATATTCGAAGCCCCATGTAGTCTATGACTGTCATTTAAAATGTCACGGTTAAGGGCAGTTTTATCGTTAGTCCAGATCCTGTGCCATAATAAAACTGGCTGTATTTTTATAATATCCGCTATATAAGGCATTCTTAATTCAGTGTGACAGATATACGTAGAAGTACTACTTGGAAGGACCAACAAAAATCTGAAAAAAGTATTCTCGACAAGCTGTAGGGAGTTAATATCAATGTGTCCCCATATACCAGCGCCATAGATAGCTATTGACACACACTTTGCCTTGTAGATTTGCAGTAATTCTACAGGTGGGTGTCTGCCCAATTTCCTACAAGAGTTAATTAGAGCTGCAGTTGCCTTCATAAACAATAGCTTCCTCGCTTGAACTGTTTGAGTCCAAGTCCCCAATCGATCAAGCAGTATCCCTTAGTAGGAAAAGGTTTTGGTGCATTCGACAAATTTACCGTCAATGTAAATGTCTCAGCATTTATTGCTGCCTGCCCCGCATTTCATTATAAATGCCTTTGAGGCATTGACAGAAAGACCCAAATTTTGTATAAAAGTGGCAAAGCTTGACACTACCCGTTGAAGCCCCACAGCGGTACGTGACATCAAGACTGCCTCATCTACATACAATTGAGCGGGTGTGGGAGGCTAAAGTCAATCATGGGAAATCAGTGCAATTCTCCTATTATGGGATTGCAGAAGCCGAGTAAGAAATATTCCTTCATCCAAGAGCGTAGTAAAGTACATAACATAGTGATTCCATGTTGTCCCATGGTACTGAAACTTATTCCAGATTCCTTGCAAGGCTGAGTGGTTCATGGGGAATGACCTCTGTCAAGCATTTTTCTCCATCCCATTGAATGAAGAATGCCAATTTTTATTCGCTTTCTGTCTGGAGAATAAATTCATAACGTGGTGTTGAATGCCTCAAGGGCATACTGAAAGTCCATCGAATTTCAATCAGGTCTTGAAGAAGCTTCCTTCTGCCCCGAAACTCATCTGAGACACGAGAGGCTTACAGGGATGATACTATCGCCTTATTGAACCATCTCACTGACAATGGGCATAAGGTGTCTCTACGTAAGCTTCAGTACAGTCTAAATGAAATACAGCATTTGGGTCATCGAATCGAAAAGGGCACAGGGAAGGTGTCACCATAAAGAGTGGAGGCGATCATGAAAATTAATCTGTCCAGTACCCAAAAGGAGGTCAGGATGTTCTGGGGAATGGTTGGCTACTGCCAACAGTGGATTCCTAATTTCTCTTTGATGGCTAAGCCTTTGCAGATGCTGACCCACAAGGATGTGTGTAATCCGGTACCTTGAGATAACAACTGTTTCCTTCCCTTCCTGGATTTGAGAGAGTGCCTGTGCAGAGCTCCAGCTTTCAAAATGCCTGATTACAACAAAGTTGTATCACTGTTCTGCCATGAACGAGAGAGTTGTGCTCTCTTTGTACTCACCTAGACACATAGAGGTGCCCATAGAGCAGTGACTTATTTCTCAGCTACGTTAGATCCTGTAGCTTCAGCTTTGCCCGGATGTCTCAAATCTGTTGCTGCAACAGGTGTCAGTATTGAACAATGTGAAAGCACTGTGATGGGTCATCCTCTTACAGCATATGTACCACATTCAGTTGAGCTTTGAATGACGAAAACCAAAACACAGCATTTGACAAATAACAGGTTCACAAGGTATAAACAGGTGTTACTCGCTGCTGAAAACGTAAAAATGAAGTGGTGCTCTGTGCTAAAACCTGCTACCTTATTGCCTGTTCCAAATGCTGATGGGGAAGAACGTAAAGACCTTGGATGTCTGGATGTCACTGAGCTTTCTAACAAACTGAGACTTGACATTGTCGATGAGCCATTGTCTGATCCCAATCAAGTCCTTTTTGTGGATGGTTCATGCTTGAGAGACAATGAGGGAAATTTGAGAGCAGCATTTGCTGTCTGTGCCATCTCTGGAGTCGTGGAACTGCTTGTTTACGGGGAGTACACTCCACACAGGAGCCCGAAATCATTGCCTTGACCCATGCATGTCGAGTTTCTGAACAGATTCGAGTCACCATCTATAATGATAGCCAGTACAATTTCGGTTTGGCTCATGACTTTGGACAGCTATGGTCGCAGAGAGGGTTCCTAACATCATCAGGATCCCGATAAGGAATGGGAAGTATGTGAGACAACTGTTGGTAGCTTTGCAATTGCCAAGAAATATGGCTGTCCTTAAATGCGCAGCTCATGGAAGGGGAAATTATTTTGTCACCATCAGAAATAGGTGCGCTGACAAAGTTGCACATTACTGTGCTATTCATGCATGTGTTTTCAATGGGGAATATACTGGCAAGAGTACAGAGAAGACCGTATTCCGCATGATGCTAGCTGTTGCTGCCACATTGGATGAAGTGAGACAGTTGCAATGGGAGACCACAGACAAGGAACAAGCGGGCTGGATCAGAGCAGGTTGTGAGAAAGAGAAGGATGATATTTGGGTGTTAGTTGATAGCAGGGTGGTACTGTTAGATTGTTTGTTATATCCAGTGGCAAGGTAGATTTATGGAGCAGCTCACATAGGAAGAGTTGCAATGGTGCGATTGGTCAGACAGACTTGGTTCAATCCGAGGTATTGAGTGATTGTTGAAGCTGTGTGTCATCTGTGTGTTACATGTCAACAAATTAATGCTGAGAAGAAGACTGTTGTTGCTGTGAGTCACATTGGCAGATCGGGGTCCCTTTAATTGGCTCCAAATGGATTTTGTTGAGATGCCTGTGTGTAATGGTTTGAGGTATATTCTGGTTGTTGTGTGCATCCTTTCTTGATGGGTTGAAGCATACTTGACCAGAAGGTGTGATAGCCTCATAGTAGCTAAGTTGTTGTTAAGGGAACTCATTCCAGCATTAGGATTTCTGACTACATTGGAATCAGATGGCGGTACACACTTCCACAATGAAGTTACGAAATTGCTGTGCACCACCTTAAATGTGGATCAGATACTGCATTGTAGTTAAGAGGCCAGAAACATCAGGAATGGTGGAATACATCAACGGTACCATGAAATCGAGGTTGGTTAAAGTGTGTGCTTTGACATCTCTGAAGTGGCCTGATGCATTGCCTTTAATGCTAATGAGTCTGCACAGCATTCCTGGCAGGAGAACTGGGTTGTCACCTCATGAGGTACTCATGGGAAGAGGAAAGAGTTTACCTGCCATGCCTGCTACCATGTTAGTGAACACCACAGATGATTTGGTCCTTGACTGCTGTAAAGGATTGGCTAATGTGGTTTGTTCTGTGCCTCATGAGGTTGAAGCAGCAACTGTACAGAATTCAAAAGATCTCTGCCACAACCTGATCCCATGGGATTGGGTTATCATCAGAAAGCACATGAGGAAAAACAGTCTTGACTCTCATTGGCGTGGGCCATATCAAGTGATACTGGTAACTAATACTGCTATGAAGTCTGGTGTAGTGCCAAATTGGCTCCAGGCTTCTCACACACGACGAGTCACAGGTCCCTATGATGAAACAGCTCCTCTCCCAGAAGTATTTCCAGCCGTGACCAAGGGGTCACAGGAGGGGACAAGCAAAGCTGTAGAGGTACCTGAATAGGCTGGATACACACCAGATCGATCTGAGGGGCGTCAAGCTACACAAGTCATCTGGTATAGAATCTGAGGGAGATGGTAACGTTGCAAGTGATGGAAAGTCTAACCCAGAGGAAAAGACTGGTGTGACAAGAGGTCATGTGCAGTTAAAGAAGAAAGATGCTGAGGTGAAACGTGTCCAGTGAGACAGAGAAGAAAATATCTGAGACATGCATCTGAAAGAGAACTTGCACTGATGGATGAATCTTCGGAGTCTGATCTGAGTGAAACTGAACAAAACACAGAAGGTGTGAGAAGGTCCAGGAGAGCTCGAGTGCTTTGTCGGAGATATTCCTCTCCAGAGTGGACTTATCTGGTTGCAAATGCTGGGGAGAGCAAGGGCCGAGATTTCGATACTGGTTGTCCAGATATTGTTGAGAGTTTCTGGAATTAAAGCCAAAGCACTTCTGTTGTTGACTGAACCTTTCCCACCAAGGCTGAGTGGCTTGTGGACACTGATCCTGGAAGATATTGAATTCGGAAGCTGTGGAGCTCCACAGTCTCTACAAGAAATTGCAGCATTATGAGCTGAACTGTTACAACAAGTCATTGAGGAGATTGGCTCTGACCTGATGAAAGATGTAAATTGAACTTTAAACTGTAAATAATTGCTTGAGAAAGAAAAAGATAACCTATGCCCGAGTAGAAGGATAAATATAGGGATTTCTATCTAGAAGAAGAGAAAAGAGAGCTAGGGAGGTCTTCCATGCTGTGTAAATACTGTAATCAGAGACTGTTGAAAAGAACTTTCCAAGATTTCATAAGAGAAAATTGCTTGAGAACTATGGGGCATATTACCAAGGGCCTTATCGATGCTTTAGCGGGAATTTTTCCCGCTAAAGCGGCGATAATTTAATCGCCCTATTACCTAGCTATTGCTAACACCAGTTAGCGACAGTTAGTAGGAGATAGCGAGCTTCTGGGGGCCCACTTTGCATGTCAGTGATATATATCGCTAATGACACGCAAAGTGGGCGAGCCAAGATGTTAGCGACTGGAAACAGTCACTAACATCGCTAACTCCTATTACCAACTTTTGGAAATAATCGCGCTAAGCGCGATTATCTCCAAAAGCTAACGCTTGCCCAGAGCAGTTCGTAGCCCTGTTATCCAATAGTAGGGGGATAACATGGCTAAGAGCATTTGCTCGGTAATGCATGAATATCGCTGACTTTTCAGCGATATTCATGCATTTTGTCCAATTTTTATCTCTTAGGAGATAAACCTTGATAATAGCAAGGCTCCTAAGCGATAAAAATAGGCGAAGCACGGCGATATAAATGTAGCCGCTAACCAAGCTTAGCGATATTTTTCGCTTAAGCTTGGTTATATGCCCCTGTGTTATTGCAGCAGAGAAAAGAGACCATGTGTGTTGATCCTCTTTCAAACTGTGATCCGAGCTACTTTAAAAATAGAGTATGGAAATTCGAATCGCAGGCATAAATGTATTATAGGTATACTCATTGTAGGAGTAATTATAGTAATAGCTGTAGTCATTACCGAGTCAATTTTAAGTGGACACAAAAGTGAGGAACATAAAGTGGGGGTACATGGGACATCCACACTTGCCACTGCTGCCTCAAAGGAAGGTATACTAGGATCAAAGAAAGGCTTTATGTAGCATACCAGTTGCTTTCTTCATGTTGACTTATCCAAGGGTGATTATACATTGAATGGTTATGCTAAGTTGCTAAATGAGTACTTTGACAATTTGGATGTGAGAGATTGCTCTGTGTACATGCAATTACCTACTTCGGTTGAGGAGGGAATCCGTTACCATCACTTACTTATATGCTATTTGTTGTAGTTTACTCCTTAGTATGTTTTATGGAAAAGGTAATTTCGAGTACTACTTTTTGAATTTTGATGTGCTTTCAGAAATACCCGTCTATAAACACCTGAACAAATAAAATTGCTATAAGCAAATAGAAAGAATGAAAATGTACTTCTCACCAACAGTGACACTAGACACTGCTTACCCGCATAGACACAATTTAACCTGCATACTAACAGACATAGAAATTAATTCATTGATAAATTAGAAGATAGACGTAGATTAGCTGTTTAGTGTGACAACAAGGACAAGAATTCTGAGTGCACCAAGGAGGAGTTAGCTCACAAGGCTAGGGGAAGTTGTGTTCCTATAGCTTTAGATTGGGAACAACGAGGCTTTGCATACGTGAAGCTGTGAGTCGGTATGAAACACAATTTGTGGGACAGGGTGTGTGTGATCATATCTTCCTAGTTAATGGTAGTTGGAAGGCATTTCTGCTAGAGCCATTTCCAAGGGAAAAATGTGAATTGAGTGCTGGTAAAGTTGTGGTAAATATATTTGGAGCAATGATACCTAGTCTAGGAGTAGTTTTGAATGGTATCAAGATTAGAAGGTTGTCTATCATAGTGGATAATTTATCAGTTAACACAGTGCACTCTTTGCTACTCATAGATGGGAAAATGGTCTCTATAAGGGCGATGGTGAAGCAGTACCAGCTTGCATTTGATGTGTTACTTGCAAAAGAAGGCAGAGTCTGTCGGATGCTGAAGGTCCAACAGTATTGTACTTATATCCCTGATGGAAGTAAAGATCTGAGGGAATATATTAATAACTTTACTGATATACATCATAAAATACAGGATTTGGCAGCTGAAGGAGTTTGGAATAAGACTGTAAAATGGTTTGGCGCAGCAAGGAATTAGTTTGCAAAACTGTGAAGTGGAATATTTAGATACATCTTGAAGCTGATAATAATTGCAATAATCTGTATCATTATCTTGATATGGATGATGGTGGCATATAAGTGGCACAAAGCGAGACAAGTGGAGAACTCCTTAAGGGAAAGAGAGAGAAGGATGGATAGAAAGATTGCAGGACAGTCACTATCAGAATTTCAGGCGAATGGAAGAGTTCATACAGAGAAGACTAGCTATGACATCTGTTTAGATTGGTCTACTCTGCAGGGATGTTTTGGAGTGTTTTATGATGACTCAACGTCATCAGAGGGGGGAACTGATGGAGTGGAAATCTCATTTCCCTCGTAGGGTGCATTATAATCATGTGTAGAGGGCATTCAAATCTGATCTTTCAAAAATATATAAGAGTAAAGTGTTAGAATTTCGAAGGTGTTAACATAAATACGTCACATATTTTAGGCTATTGACAAGTAGCATGGAGAATTAACGTGTAAAATTAATGTAATTAGTAGAAACGTTAACATGGAGAACTCTTGTTGTGGAACTGACAATTACTCATGTACTAAATGTGCTTATTAATTTTGACATTTTACACATAGGTAAATGTATTGGTTGAAATTGCATTCATGTTTATGTGAATGTGTAAAGCTTACATGGTGCATTGCTATGTTACCTGCAAATCGTGGGGCTGAAATGCAGGTCCCTGACAACTATCGCTTCAGAATCAATAGTTGAATTTCATGTGTGCTGTGGAATCTGTTCTTTCTCATGTTTTGTATTGCTGGTGAAGATGCACTCTTTTAGGTAGAATAATAGCTTAGTTTTTCTAGCTATGCAAGGCGAGAAGAGGTTACAATCACGTGACTTGAGTCGATAAGGGAAGGTCGTTGCGATTCACTAAGGAGAAGGTCTGAGAACCATGGACAAATTGTTGCGAGGAAGGTACATGGACGACATCGTGGAAAAGTACATCCAGGACCGTGCCCAAAGTGGATGGTGTGAGCGAAGTGTGTTGTGGGAACTAGGGAAAGAGCCCCACTTCTTCCTTACCTTCAAATCGAGCTCTATCTTTGCGATGGTAGCTTTATGCTACTTGAACCATTGATGGTAGATGACTTCTTAGGAAAACTCCACGCACTGACACCTTTTATCTTTCCTCTTGAAAAGGCTTATGTAGGGATGTCACTTTAGCATAAAAGTAGGGATAGAAATGATGTTTTTCACTCACTAACCCTCGATGCAGGGACATTTTGGCTCATGCTTCCTGATTTTCTGTATCCTATATCTTGACTTAATTATTTTGCTTATGCTGCACCGTGTAATTGGATGCGCAGATTTGACTTTGTGCTAATGCCATTGTATCTCTAAAACCTTGTGTTGAGGTGTCTCTAAGTCAAGTTATTTTTGGCTTTGTAGTAAACTAACTCACCTTAAGTAGTGGTCCCTGAGTTATTATGTATCAAGGGGAATTATTGGCTAATTGACTGTTTCCTAAAGGCTTTCTCCCCTTTACACTTTCATGCTTCAAAAAAGAACTATCACAGTGTGACTCTTGAACAGGTCTAGAACTTATGAGCCCAGTCCTTTCACTTATTTTGCTCTGAATCTGTCCTGATGATGATCCATAAATAGCTAAGAGATAAAACGCCATTAACATAGCCGTCAATTACACCAGTTAACTCCTGCCTGCATTAGGCTTGCTGGATGAATATAATTCATTTTGTACCAAAATTATCTCATATTTGATTTTTGCCTTTTTCAGTTTTGTATCTACACTAATTTTAATGTATGTTAATCTTTCACTATGTGAACACATGGGGCCAAGGACTTTTTGCACAGAATTTTTAAAAAAAATTGTGTAAGTTGTAAAAAAATAAATGTGCTTATTGCTTTATATGTATCGTTGCATGACCTTGCCTTCTCTTTTTTAAAACACTTGACATTTATTATTTTTTATTACAACACAAGGATAACACGGGGGCATATTATCAAGGGGGTTTATCTCCGCTTTTTTGGCTTTAAAAGCCAAGAAAGCGGAGATAAAATGATCTCCCTATTACCTAGCTGTCGCTAACACCAGTTAGCGACAGCTAGTAGGAGATAGCGACCATCTTGGGCCCCACTTTGCGTGTCAGAGAATTTTATCACTAATGACATGCAAAGTGGATGTGCCAAGATGTTAGCGACTGGAAACAGTCGCTAACATCGCTATCTCCTATTACCAACTTTTGGAGATATTCGCGCTAAGCGCGAATATCTCCAAAAGCTAACACCTGCCCTGAGCAGTTCTTAGCCATGTTATCCAATGGGAGGTGGATAACATGGCTAAGAGCATTAGCTCGGTAATGCCTGAATATCGCGGACTTTTCAGCGATATTCATGCATTGCGGCCGATTTTTATCGCATTTGCGATAAACCTTGGTAATACTAAGGTTTATCTGCGATAAAAATCGCCGTAGGTCGGCGATACATTTTTGTCTCTAACCAAGCAATAGCCTCGCTATTGCTTGGTAATATGCCCCACGATTCGTTCCTAAATGCTATAATGTGATCAATGATACCGACATAAGCCACTGGAGGGTATATATAGGCAACTTGATGAGTGTGCCACTCGCCATGTTTGTTGCACATTGGGAAGATCTTGAGTGGTTTTACATTCGTTGAGCCATAATTAGGGTCAAAAAACAGTATACCATCCTCATGTAAACTTCAAGTCAGATTTTAACCCCTTCGCTGCTAGGCCTTTTCCCCTCCTGTGCTAAGGCTTTTTTGGCGTTTTGGAGTAGTGCGCGCTTAGGCCCTTGTACCTTTTTCACCACATAAGGTATCCACGCCAAATTTGCGTCCTTTTCTTCCAACATCATGTGGATTCTAAAGGCGCCCAGGGTTTGTGGATTCCCTTGGAGGGGTCCCAGAAATTAACCAAAATATAGTGATTTTGTTGTTTTTTTCAGAAAAATGGGAAAAACGGGCTGCAAATGAAAGCCTCTGGGTTTTTCCCTGAAAATGGTATCAAAAAAGGGTTTGTGGGGCTGAAATCTCCATTTTCTCAGCTTTTAGGGAATGACAGTCTTTTGTCAGAGAACCGAAATTTTTTACTCAGTTTTGGCATTTTTTCTGGGACATAGCCTATTTTTGCTATTTTTAGAGCTTTCCACCTCCTTCCAGTTAATGGTAGAAATGAGTTTGAAAGCAATAATGGATCCTGGAAAGCTTTACATTTTCAAAACGTAGACAAAATTCTGAATTCAGAAAGGGGTCATTTGTCTAAATCCATGAAGGTTTCGTTATAGAAACTAACAGTTAGATATTGGAATAATTGAAAATTTGTTGAAAAAAACAGCCTTTTGTCTCAACGTTTTCACCTATAACTTTTTCTAATTTTGACAGCTCTTGGAAAGCAAAATACTGTTACATCCATTAGACCTTCCTGGTTGTGGGGATATATAGGACTTGTAATTTCACCAAGAACCCGACGAACCCAGATCCAAAAACTGAGCAGCAACTTGCAATGGTATTTTTTCATTTACTGGGTATAGTGCACTTTGTCTTGGAAAATGTATACATGTAATAATCTGTATGAAAGACACCTATGTATTTCTGAATTGGGTACAAATTATAGAGTTCAGAAACAGTATATAATTGCACATTTTCAAAATTGGGAATACTCATACTAGCATGAGAATTATTGGTCATTTGTCATAAAGATTTTTATTTTACACAATGTCTTTCATTGAAAGGGAGAAATACATGAAAGCTCAATTGGTAATAACAGTTGATTTACAAATCTGAATTATCCCAAGTGTCCCGATAAAAACGGTACCTCACTTATGTGGGTCGGCCTTGTGCCTGCGACAAGAAACGGCGCAAAATGCAACGTGGTCACACCTACATTTTGCAGTTACAAATTGACCCTTTTTTGGCAAAGTGCCTACCTGTAGTTTTTGCAACCTAGCTTTGCCGGCACCTAGGGAAACCTAACAAACCTATACATTTTTGAAAAGTAGACACCCAGGGAAATTCAGGATGGGGTGACTCGACTGCCTACCACCAGGTTTTGTTACCCAGAATTCCTTGCAAAGCTAAGATTTTGACAAAAACAACACGTTTTCCACACATTTCTGTGGTGGAAAGTTCTGGAATCTGCGTGGATCAACAAATTTCCACCCACCCAGCGTTTCCCCAGGTCTCCCGATAAAAACGGTACCTCACTTGTGTGGGTCGGCCTTGTGCCTACGACAGGAAACGGCACAAAATGCAACGTGGTCGCACCTCAATTTCCCAGTGACAAAGAGACTACCTTTTGTTTTTGAGCACTAGCTCAGCCGGCACCTAGGGAAACCTAGCAAACCTATATATTTTTGAAAAGTAGACACCCAGGGGAATTCAGGATGGGGTGACTCGACTGCCTACCACCAGGTTTTGTTACCCAGAATTCCTTGCAAAGCTAAGATTTTGACAAAAAAACACGTTTTCCACACATTTCTGTGGTGGAAAGTTCTGGAATCTGCGTGGATCAACAAATTTCCACCCACCCAGCATTTCCCCAGGTCTCCCGATAAAAACGGTACCTCACTTGTGTGGGTCGGCCTTGTGCCTACGACAGGAAACGGCACAAAATGCAACGTGGTCGCACCTCAATTTCCCAGTGACAAAGAGACTACCTTTTGTTTTTGAGCGCTAGCTCAGCCGGCACCTAGGGAAACCTAGCAAACCTATATATTTTTGAAAAGTAGACACCCAGGGGAATTCAGGATGGGGTGACTCGACTGCCTTTCACCAGGTTTTGTTACCCAGAATCCCTTGCAAAGCTAAGAATTTGACAAAAAAAACACATTTTCCTCATATTTCTGTGGTGGAAAGTTCTGGAATCTGCGTGGAACAACAAATTTCTACCCACCCATCGTTCCCCCAGGTCTCCCGATAAAAACGGTACCTCACTTGTGTGGGTAGGCATAGTGGCTGCGACACGAAACAGCGCAAAACGCAACATGGTCGCACCTCAATTTCCCAGTGAAATTTAGCACGTTTTGGACAAAAAGACTACCTTTTGTTTTTGCGCCGTAGCTCTGCCAGCACCTAGGGAAACCTAGCAAACCTATACATTTTTGAAAACTAGACACCCAGGGGAATTCAGGATGGGGTGGCTCGTCTGCCTACCCCCAGGTTTTGTTACCCAGAATCCCTTGCAAACCTAAAAATTTGACAAAAAAACACATTTTCCTCACATTTCTGTGGTGGAAAGTTCTGGAATCTGTGTGGATCAACAAATTTCCACCCACCCAGCGTGCCCCCAGGTCTCCCAAAAAAAATGGTACCTCACTTGTGTGGGTAGGCATAGTGGCTGCGACATGAAACAGCGCAAAACGCAGCATGGTCGCATCTCAATTTCCCAGTGAAATTTAGCACGTTTTGGACAAAAAGACTACCTTTTGTTTTTGCGCCGTAGCTCTGCCAGCACCTAGGGAAACCTAGCAAACCTATACATTTTTGAAAACTAGACACCCAGAGAAATTCAGGATGGGGTGACTCGTCTGCCTACCCCCAGGTTTTGTTACCCAGAATCCCTTGCAAACATAAAACTTTGACAAAAAAACACATTTTCCTTACATTTCTGTGGTGGAAAGTTCTGGAATCTGCGTGGATCAACAAATTTCCACCCACCCAGCGTGCTCCCAGGTCTCCCGAAAAAAATGGTACCTCACTTGCGTGGGTAGGCATAGTGGCTGCGACATGAAACAGCGCAAAACGCAGCATGGTCGCACCTCAATTTCCCAGTGAAATTTAGCACGTTTTGGACAAAAAGACTACCTTTTGTTTTTGCACCGTAGCTCTGCCAGCACCTAGGGAAACCTAGCAAACCTATACATTTTTGAAAACTAGACACCCAGGGGAATTCAGGATGGGGTGACTCGTCTGCCTACCCCCAGGTTTTGTTACCCAGAATCCCTTGCAAACCTAAACATTTGACATAAAAACACATTTTCCTCACATTTCTGTGGTGGAAAGTTCTGGAATCTGCGTGGATCAACAAATTTCCACCCACCCAGCGTGCTCCCAGGTCTCCCGAAAAAAATGGTACCTTACTTGCGTGGGTAGGCATAGTGGCTGCGACATGAAACAGCGCAAAACGCAGCATGGTCGCACCTCAATTTCCCAGTGAAATTTAGCACGTTTTGGACAAAAAGACTACCTTTTGTTTTTGCACTGTAGCTCTGCCAGCACCTAGGGAAACCTAGCAAACCTATACATTTTTGAAAACTAGACACCCAGGGGAATTCAGGATGGGGTGACTCGTCTGCCTACCCCCAGGTTTTGTTACCCAGAATCCCTTGCAAACATACAAATTTGATAAAAAAAAACACATTTTCCTCACATTTCTGTGGTGGAAAGTTCTGGAATCTGCGTGGATCAACAAATTTCCACCCACCCAGCGTGCCCCCAGGTCTCCCGAAAAAAATGGTACCTCACTTGCGTGGGTAGGCATAGTGGCTGCGACACGAAACAGCGCAAAACGCAACATGGTCGCACCTCAATTTGCCAGTGAAATTTAGCACGTTTTGGACAAAAAGACTACCTTTTGTTTTTGCGCCGTAGCTCTGCCAGCACCTAGGGAAACCTAGCAAACCTATACATTTTTGAAAACTAGACACCCAGGGGAATTCAGGATGGGGTGACTCGTCTGCCTACCCCCAGGTTTTGTTACCCAGAATCCCTTGCAAACATAAAAATTTGACAAACAAAACACATTTACCTCACATTTCTGTGGTGGAAAGTTCTGGAATCTGCGTGGATCAACAAATTTCCACCCACCCAGCGTGCCCCCAGGTCTCCCGAAAAAAATGCTACCTCACTTGCGTGAGTAGGCATAGTGGCTGCGACATGGAACAGCGCAAAACGCAGCATGGTCGCACCTCAATTTCCCAGTGAAATTTAGCACGTTTTGGACAAAAAGACTACCTTTTGTTTTTGCGCCGTAGCTCTGCCAGCACCTAGGGAAACCTAGCAAACCTATACATTTTTGGAAACTAGACACCCAGGGGAATTTAGGATGGGGTGACTCGTCTGCCTACCCCCAGGTTTTGTTACCCAGAATCCCTTGCAAACATAAAAATTTGACCAAAAAAACACATTTTCCTCACATTTCTGTGGTGGAAAGTTCTGGAATCTGCGTGGATCAACAAATTTCCACCCACCCAGCGTGCCCCCAGGTCTCCCGAAAAAAATGGTACCTCACTTGCGTGAGTAGGCATAGTGGCTGCGACATGAAACAGCGCAAAACGCAGCATGGTCGCACCTCAATTTCCCAGTGAAATTTAGCACGTTTTGGACAAAAAGACTACCTTTTGTTTTTGCGCCGTAGCTCTGCCAGCACCTAGGGAAACCTAGCAAACCTATACATTTTTGAAAACTAGACACCCAGGGGAATTCAGGATGGGGTGACTCGTCTGCCTACCCCCAGGTTTTGTTACCCAGAATCCCTTGCAAACAGAAAAATATGACAAAAAAACACATTTTCCTCACATTTATGTGGTGGAAAGTTCTGGAATCTGCGTGGATCCACAAAATTCCACCCACCCAGCATGCCCCCAGGTCTCCTGAAAAAAATGGTACCTCACTTGCGTGGATAGACATAGTGGCTGCAACAGGAAACGGTTCAAATCTTACGGTGGTGAATTTACATTACCTTATTGCAAAACTACCTTGATTTTGGGGGGGGGCATCTGAGTTTGTGGCCCGGGGCTCGGTGGTATTCTTTGCAAAGTAGCAAACCCAAACAGTTCTGAAAACTAGACACCCGGGGGGAGTCCAGGGAGGTATGGCATGCGTGGGTCCCCCAATGTTTTCTTACCCAGAACTCCTTGCAAACCTTAAAATTAGGTAAAAATAGCACTTTTCCAAACTTTTTGGCGTGGGATCGCCGTGCCGACAAAAAAGTCCTACCACCCTGCGTTCCCCTTGTTCTACCGAGTAAAAGGATACCTCACTTGTGTGGGTGCCCCAAAGCAGAACACGCCAAAAATGAATTTTGAAAAAAGTAGTTTTTAGTCATATTTAAGTTTTACAAATTAAGCCCCCCAGCCTGAGTTACATGCCTTTGGCCCACCCACACAAGTGAGGTATCATTTTTCTCGGGAGAACAAGGGAAACGCTGGGTGGTAGGACATTTGTGCCGGCAGCGATATCCCACCCAAAAAAGTACGGAAAAGTGGGTTTTTTGACCAAAATTTAAGGTTTGCAGGGGTTTCTGGGTAGGAAAACATTGGGGACCCACGCATGCCATACCTCCCTGGACTCCCCCGGGTGTCTAGTTTTCAGAACTGTTTGGGTTTGGTAGTTTCCAAAGATGCCCGTCAAGCCCCGGGCCAAAAGCTCAGGTGACCCCCTCAAAAAATAAGATTATTTGGCTAAAGGTAATTTTTTGGTCTCCACAGTATGAATTGGGCCTTTTCCTAAAGCAGCCACTATGCCTACCCACGCAAGTGAGGTACCATTTTTATCGGGAGTCCTTGGGGAACGCTGGGTGGGAGGTAATTTGTGTGAGCCCAGTGATGCCATGCTTTCCCACACTAAAACGTGTGAAAAAACTGATTTTTTCCAAGCAAAAAATGAGGTTTGCAAGGGATTCTGGGTAAAGGAACATTGGAGGATCCACGCAAGCCATACCTCCTTGGAAGCCCCCGGGTGTCTACTTTTCAGAAATGTGTGGGTTTGGTAGGTTTCCCTAGATGGCTGTCTCGCACGGGGCCAAAAACCCAGGTAACCCCCTTGCAAAAGCTGGTGGACTTGATCATTGTTAAATTCACCAGCTTTTGCAAGAGGGGTTACCTGGGTTTCTGGCCCCGTGCGAGACAGCCATCTATGGAAACCTACCAAACCCACACATTTCTGAAAAGTAGACACCTGGGGGCTTCCAAGGAGGTATGGCTTGCGTGGATCCTCCAACGTTCCTTTACCCAGAATCCCTTGCAAACCTCAATTTTAGCAGAAAAAAATCAATTTTTTCACACGTTGTAGTCTGGGAAAGCGTGGCATCACTGGGCTCACACAAATTACCTCCCACCCAGCATTCCCCCAGGTCTCCCGATAAAAATGGTACCTCACTTGCGTGGGTAGCCGTAGTGGCTGCAACAGGAAAAGGTCCAAATCGTACGGTGATGAATTTAAAATACCCTGAAGCAATATAACTTTGATTTTTGGGGGGGGGGCACCTGAGTTTTTGGCCCGGGCTGGGTGGTATTCTTTGGAAAGTAGCAAACCCAAACAGTTCTGAAAACTAGACACCCGGGAGAGTTCAGGGAGGTATGGCATGCGTGGCTCCCCCAATGTTTTCCTACCCAGAACTCCTTGCAAACCTTAAAATTAGGTATAAATAGCACTTTTCCAAACTTGTTGGCGTGGGATCGCCGTGCCGGCAAAAATGTCCTACCACCCTGCGTTCCCCTTGTTCTCCCGAGTAAAAGGATACCACACCTTAACAGAGTTACTCAAAAGTCAAACATTCAAGCACGGCTATCTATTCCTCAAAGACACACACATACAGGTTGGATTTGGCACGAGGGCGAGTGATGGTTCAGTACATAAAATTTTATTAACAAGATATTTCAAAAAAATGAAATGCTCTGTCAATAAATAAATGCATAAAAACCGAACCAGTGACTCGCAACTCGTGAGCTGTAAAGCCACGACAAGGCACCAACCGTTTTACAGGCCATTCACGCACCTTTCATACCTGATACAAACCAGACCATTGACACCATCCGAATGGAAAAGCAACACATTACAACAATCACAATAAGGGACAAGGTACACCCTACTGCAGAAAGAGAAAAAAAACTATTATTACTGCACACCCATCTAATCCGCAAGCACACACACATACTGGTTGGATTTGGCACGAGGGTGAGTGATGATTCAGTACATACAATTGGATACGCAAGTGCGTATAATTGAAAGTATGATAAACTGAACCACTGACTCACAGCTCGTGAGCTGTAAAGCCACGTCAAGGCACCAACCTCTTTACAGGCCATTCATACACCTTTCGTACGCGTGACACATACAAAACATTCACACCGCCAGCCGCGGACCCATCACATTTCAACACTCACACCAGCAAACAGCGCCATTCAAGGGCCCATCACTTTCACACGCCCACATTTCTGACACTGCAACTACACAAAATGATGGACTGTGTGGAGAGTCACTCAACTAGCAGTGTGTGTAGTGACCAACAGAAAGTAACTACTCACACACCGGCTGCCGAGCGCCAGTCCACCCACACCACCATCCAAGCACCAGACCATGCACACCGCCAGCCAAACACCACTCCACACACACCACCAGCCAAGCATCACTCCACACACACCACCAGCCAAGCATCACTCCACGCACACCACCAGCCAAGCGCCACTCCACAAACACAACACCAGCCAAGCACCACTCCACACACACCGCCAGCCAAGCACCACTCCACACACACCGCCAGCCAAGCACCACTCCACACACACCGCCAGCCAAGCACCTAACCATGCACTCCGCCAGCCAAGCAAAAATCCACGCACCCCCAGCACAACTCCAATCCATGCACTATGCCAGCCAAGCACCAGACCACGCACACCACCAGCCAAGCGCCATCCACTAACACCACCAGCCAAGCACCTAACCATGCACTCCGCTAGCCAAGCAAAAATCCACTCACCCCCCCAGCACAACTCCAATCCATGCACTATGCCAGCCAAGCACCAGACCACGCACACCACCAGCCAAGCGCCAGTCCACGCACACCAACAATCCAAGCACAATCCTGCACACACCACCATCGAAATTAGAATTTTTTTAAGAAATACCACAAATCAAATGAAGAAACCTACAAATCTGCTAACACAAATTCCAAAAACTAAATGCTTTGCACTAATGCAAACCTTAAAGCAGACTAAAAAATATTACAGAATACAGACCAGACAGTACACTTACAAGCTCAATGAAACTCCCAAAACTTCTTTTGTGTGTGGTACGATTTAAAACAAGCTGGCACACACAATCCAGTATTTGAAGGACAGTCAGGGCAGTACATACGAGACTCCCTCCGCACTTCTCTTCGCCAACAGACTCTACATCTTTTAGTGGGAGGGTCTTTTGCAGTTGTGGGAGGAATGTATTCTGGAAAGTGGCGATCTTTCAGTCTAGCCACTTCCTCCACCACTCCAAATCTTGGCACACTTGCCTGTTCCACTAGTACAAGGCTGCCTATTATAGTCTCCTGAAAATTAACAAAAGGCATCTTTGACTCAGGACAAGATTTCTGGAAAACAACAAAAGCATTAAAGGATGCCAAGTGGAAAAGATGGATAGCCAACTTCTTGTACCAAACGTAAGCCTTTCGAAGAGCAGCATAAGGTTCCTACCTCTGATCTACTCTGTCAACACCACCCATGTACTTATTGTACTGTAAAATGCACACAGGTTTACGCACTTCAGCACTCTCACCCCGAACAGGCAGAGCTTCAGTGCTTTCGTCATGGATAGTAGTCAGCATGTACACATCTCTCCTGTCTGAAAACTTCACAGCTAGAAGCTTCCCACATCGCAATGCAGTAGACTGTCCCCGCACAAGCCTTTTGCAAACAAGTTCTATTGGGAAACCTTTCCGGTTACTGCGCATCGTGCCACAAGCAACAGTGCCCACTTTGGCCAATTCCTTGAACAAACGCCCACTAGTGTAGAAGTTATCTACATATAAATGGTGGCCTTTGTTAAATAATCGTCTACCTAGTTCCCACACAATTTTCTCAGTCACTCCAAAAGTGGACGGACAAGCAGAAGTGTTAATGCTGGAATCCTTACCGGTGTACACCCTGAAATTATAAACATATCCAGTATCACTGTCACACAGCATATACAGTTTGATTCCATAGCGTGCCCTCTTACTAGGAATGTATTGCCTAAAAACCAAGCGGCCCTTGAACAATACCAAAGACTCGTACACAGCTATTTCTTTTCCAGGAGCAAAGATCTCAGGAAAACGATCAACAAAGTGATCAAGGACAGGCCGAATCTTAAAAAGACGGTCACAATCAGGGTGATCGCGTGGCAACGCTAAATCATTATCAACAAAATGCAGCATGCGAAGAAGAAGCATATATCGAGCACGAGACATAACTGCTGGAAATATAGATGTTGCCATCAAGGGACTAGTGGACCAATAAGAAGACATTCATGGCTTCCTTAGCAAGCCCATCAAAAAAGTTAAGCCCAAAAACTTCTTCATCTCTTCAACATATGTGGGAGACCAATGGGTAGCTCTAGAATGGGGCTTAAGGCTGGCACTGTGGTCCCTCAAATACTGTTCTGCATACAAATTGTTTGCTCCACAATCTCTTGCAAAAACTCATCGTCAAAAAACAACTGAAAAAATTGAATTGGCAAATAATTGTCAGTATTCACTCTACACCCTGGAACACCAGTGAAGTCTGGCAATTCCGGCTGCACCATGCCAGGGGCAACCCAGACGTCATCACTAACATCGGGAGAAGAAGCCACCCTAGCCTGCAGCCCAGATGCCTCTTGCTGCACTACATCAACAGGAACACTAGCATCCCCAGATACATTTTGCATCTCTACACCAACAGGAGAACTCACATCCCCAGCTGCCTCTTGCATCTCAACATCAACAGAAGAACTCGCATCCCCAGATGCCACTTGCTGCTCAACAACAACAGAAAGACTAGCAGCACCAGATGCCTCATGCTGCTCTACAACAGGAAGACTAGCAGCACCAGATAACCCTTGGCGCACCACAGCAATGTGAAACCTTTTGGGCGCAGCCTTTACCACACTTGCCTCTTCCCGACGAGAAAAAAAGGGAAACCTTGAGGACCTAGGCTGCCGCTCAGATGGCTCTTGCCTCTCTACCGGCACAGCAATGTCCCTCTCTACCACAGGCACTTCATCAGCACTAGAAGAAGAATCATCATCCGATGATACCATGCGAAGAGAAAACTCACTGCCTGAATCTTCTGCACCTACCTCATGCTCCGAATCGAAGTCAGTGTCTGGACCATGGTCAGAGGAAGACTCAAAAAGCAAACTAACAACCTGCTTAGCAGTCATCCTGCGAGCAGCCATTATCCTTACAAAGCAAGAAGACACAAGTGAACAACAACCTACACTGTGCAAAGTAAGAAGTAAACAAGGTAGAGTCTTCACACAAAAATCAATACACTCAAAAACAATTCAAATCTAACCAAATATAAGAACACTCACTAGCACCTACTCTGCTGAAACACAGCAAAAATAAAGGAAATCCCACTAGAAAGAAAAAAAAGTATAGATTATACAAAGTACACATCAAGCAGCAATACAAAAAAAGTTAACAATCAAGAAACACAAAGCCACACAAACAGCAATAACTACACTTTTCATAAAAACACATTCATCTAGGGAAAGTAGTACAAAAAACATTTACTTACCAAGCACATGCAACTACACAAGCTGCAAAACCAGCATTAACTGAACCACAACCTACACCAATACAAACAGCAAAAGCCTGGATCAAAAACAAAGAAGAAAAAAAAAAATTAATACTACATTTCACAAACAACATAACAAATGAATAAACAACACACAAATTTACCCCCCAAATCACATCCACACAGATGGGCCATCAAAAAGGGCAAAACGGACAAAAGTACGGGTTGATTTGCCCACCGGGGGGGCAGAAAATCTAAATTTAAAATCCGACCCACCTGGAAGCGACCCTTGCCCAAGGGGTCACTTCCTACAATCTAAAATAAAATCCCTGGTGTTAGTGGGGGCATTTCCACCGCACAATCGCAATGCTGTGCGCGACCGTGAGGCAGAAATGCCCTGCAAAGAGACATCAGGAGAGAGGAAATTCACTTGCCTCTCCCCTGATGCCTCTTTGCAGCCCCAAACTCCCCCAAAAATCTCAAAACCAACCTAACACCTCCAGGCGCAGGAAGCAAATGGCTTCCCGACCGCCTGGGAATCCCTGAAGATGTTGGCGCGTGCTGTGCGCGCTGACGTCATCAGGGATTCTCATGGGGAGGGGGGCAGCAGAATTACTGTGGTTAACTGTGATGCTGGACAGAGGCACTTGCATCCTTGATTTTCACAAGCGCAATCCAAAAACAGTTCCTATGACCAGGAGCTTCTTTCTCCCCATCTGCTGCTCTCATCAGTCTCTGACCATTTATACACATAAGAGGCATGTGAACTCACACAGAAGACCCCCGTTTGGCCACGCCCACCAACTAGCGGAGTGCACCATCTTTCCTAAATTTAACCACTATGATGGACAGCTCACTCAAGGGACCTGTGCACACATCGGTGCAATGGCATAGTAACACACACGGTCACTGGAGACAAAGCAAGCGCTCGAGTTGCAGCACAAATTCAGGAAAACATTCATCAGCCCAAAAACATTTGTGACCTTCCCACTATGATGGACAGCTCACACAAGGGACCCCTGCGCACATCTGTGCGATTGCATAGTAACGCACACATGGACATTGGAGACAAAGATGGCGCTCGAGTTGCAGCACAAATTCAGGTAAACAATCATCAGTCCAAAAACATTTGTGAGCTTCTCACTATGATGGACAGCTCACTCAAGGGACCCCTGCGCACATCGGTGCAATGGCATAATAACACACACAAAGGTCACTAGAGACAAAGCAGGTGTTCGAATTGCAGCACAAATACAAAAAAAACATTCATCAGCCCAAAAACACTAGTGAGCTTTGCCTAGGCAGGAC
This sequence comes from Lissotriton helveticus, assembly GCF_964261635.1. Taxonomy (NCBI): domain Eukaryota; kingdom Metazoa; phylum Chordata; class Amphibia; order Caudata; family Salamandridae; genus Lissotriton; species Lissotriton helveticus. The sequence goes on along the minus strand of NC_136061.1, from coordinate 1,430,390,089 downwards.
AGGTGTGTTTTTTAGCCACTTCAGATAAACACAAAGTAAAAGTAATGAAGGACAGAGGCACTTGCATCCTTGATTAAAATGAGCACTATCAGCATTTCTTTTTTTAAACGGCCATTTATAAACATAAGAGGCACGAAAACACTTCAAAGTTACTGTTCTCCCAAAAAGGGGAGCGACCCTTCCCCAAGGGGCCGCTCCCCGAACAACGAAATTGGAAAATAAAAAAAATTAAATTTAAATCCCTAGCATTCCAGCTGCACGATTGAATGCTCTAAAGTTGCATCGAGGGAAAGGAAAAGCCTTTCCTTTCCCTCGATGCAAGTTTCAAAACATTCCCCCCCGCCCCAGCCACAAAACGAACCTCTTTCTCCAACAGCGCGCAGGAAGCAAATGGCTTCCCTGCACGTCGGTAAACAAAGGGAACCTCCAGTGACGTCAGCGCGCCTCGCGCGCTGACGTCATTGATGACGCGGGCGGGGAGGGCGGGGAAACACCTATTTTATATATAGAACTAAAAATTACAGCATGCCAGTAAATAGTGCGATACAAAAACGTTTGTTTGTTACTCAGTGTAAATAAAGCCTTTTCTTGTGAACTTCCTTTTTTCATCTGCCTGTTTCTGAGTTGTAATCTATAAGAGAGTCCTAAAGTGTTTTTCCACTATGGTTAATAAAAATTATTGTCTCAGTATATGGTTTAATGAAAGGACACCGAGGATCAAATAGTACATCGGAGAAATTGAGCACAGTGCACTCCACGTGGTTAATGGAACTGTTCTAGCTTTTTGATTACTCTAGTGACAAAGAAAATTGTAATACAGTTATGAAACCATTTTACCACCAAACTGCTAGGCACCTCAAAGAGCAGAAATAGATGAAAAAATAATTCTGTGACCAAGCGCTTGGTTTCTGTGGATTCTTGTAGGTATTCAGTTTCACTACAGCCCAAAACGTTGCTATTAACATTAATAAATGGCATAACCTGAAGTGTAAACAAGTCTTGCCACAACATTACTCCCATATATGTTTAAAGCACAGACTTTAGTAGACAACAGAGTGTTTATTCTATTGATTTCAGTTAGTTAAATCAGGGGCCCTATTATAGATAGGGCACACTTTTCCTGTTTGCGCCACGGCGCACCTTTAAGCAGGTGCACCAGGCACAATTAGGAACAAGCATTTACAATGCAATAGTCTCTGCATTATTAAAGGTAGAATTATTGGCATTGCTCATGCCATTTAAAAAAAAAATTTTTTTATCATAAATAAATGGCATTGTCATTTACATTGCCAATAGCTTAATTGTTAAATAAATGGCATTGTCATTTACAATGCCAATAGCTTAATCACTCGCAAATGCATGACCTATTGCATTTACACCCACACAGAGCCAAACACACAAAGCCACCCACATACACATACAAAGCCACCCACACAGAGCCAACCACACAGTCATTCACATAAAGCCACCTACACAGAGCCATCCTCACACAGACAGAGCCACCCACACATAGAGCCACCTACAAAAAAAGCTATCCACACATAGAGCCACCTACAATAAAAGCTATCCACACAGAGCCACACACACACACACACACACAGAGCCACACACATACACTCACAGAGCCACACACACACACACAGCCACACACACACACACACAGCCACACACACACACAGAGCCACACACACACAGAGCCACACACACACACACACACAGCCACACACACACAGCGCCACACACACACAGAGCCCCCCCAAACACACAGAGCCCCTCACACACACACAGAACCCCCCACACACAGAGCCCCCCACACACAGAGCCCCCCACACACACAGAGCCCCCCACACACACAGAGCCTCACACACACAGAGCCCCCCACACACACACAGAGCCCCACACACACAGAGCCCCACACACATAGAGCCCCCCACACACACAGAGCCCCACACACACAGAGCCCCCCCACACACACAGAGCCCCCCTACACACAGAGCCCCCCACACAAGGAGCCCCCCACACACACAGAGCCCCCCCACACACACAGAGCCCCCCACACACACAGAGCCCCCCCACACATACAGAGCCCCCATACACAGAGCCCACACACAGAGCCCCCCACACACACAGAGCCCCCCATACACAGAGCCCCCCCACACACACACAGAGCCCCCACACACACAGAGCCACACACACCCAGAGCCACACACACACCCAGAGTCACACACACACCCAGAGCCACACACACACCCAGAGCCACATACAGGAGAGCACGCACAGCCAGGGGGCAGGGGAGCAAGCAGGGGCAGGGAAGCAAGCACATCGAGGGGGCAGGGAAGCAAGCACAGCCAGGGGGCAGGGGAGCAAGCACAGCCAGGGGGCAGGGGAGCAAGCACAGCCAGGGAAGCAAGCACAGTGAGGGGGCAGGGAAGCAAGCACAGCGAGGGGGCAGGGGAGCAAGCACAGCAAGGGGGCAGGGGAGCAAGCACAGCCAGGGAAGCAAGCACAGCCAGGGGTCAGGGAAGCAAGCACAGCCAGGGGACAGGGAAGCAAGCACAGCGAGGGGGCAGGGGAGCAAGCACAGCCAGGGACTACTTTATCCCATATATTATGCTATATTTTAGTATGTTATGTCATGTTATACAGGTTTATATAGGGCACTTTCTCCCTTTGAAGATAGGACGTGGGTGACGTCTTTCACTGTAAAGGAACTTTAACACCAGATCTGTGATGCAGAAAACGGTGCTATGTATGGCAGGGCTAGGCTTTAGCCTCGTAGATGTAGACACGAATGGGGAAAACAAAGATGATGTCATCAGGCACGTCACTCTCTTCCACGGGTCCATGGGATCGGTGTCCCGTGGGAGGCGGCAGGATGGATTTCCAAGAGGAAGCAGCTATTTTGGAAACTCGAGCGAGCTACCACCACTCAGAGCCTGCTGGTATGACCCACACCTCCAGGATTCCAATCTGGATACAGCTCCTTGGTGCAACAGTAATCCCTGCTACGCCACACTGCAACGCGCCTTCAGGCCTCGACAAGAGGTAGGAACGCGCTGTAGAAATGCCCTCCCGCATGCCACAGCTTCAAGGCCCGAATCCTCGGCTTCGCCTGAGCCCCGCCCCGTGCGCTCTTTCCCATCGACCACCCTCCCGCCCATCTTTTACCCCTGCGTCAGCCGCAAACCTAAATACGGACCTCACAGCCGCTTCCTGGTTCGAGCCTGGGTGAGGGGCTGCAGCCAGTGGCTGTCATATTCCAGAGGCCAGTCTCTCACGGCAATGGTGGGACTGTCTCACTACGAGGAAGGACAATCAACGTGCAGGGGTTCAAAATGGAGCCCTACTCACCGGCTCTGAACGCTGCCGGTCTCAGCTCCTCCTTCACTCGCGGCGGGGGCAAGGGCCGGACGGGGTCAGGCAGAAATGGCTGCCGCAAAGCTCCGACATTCTCGGAATCGGGGGCGTGTTTTTTGTTGAGTGACGGATGACGTCACGTTGAGAAAGAACGCAAAAAACACACCCCCGAATCCAAAAAAGCCGGGGCTTAAAGGGAGTGATGCCCCTCTCCTCCAATGGCTGGCCAGCATTTACAAGGCCAGCCAATATAGAAGAGGGGCGGGTTCAAGCCCCCGTACTAAGAATCATTAAATCTCTGACCGAGACTGCACAAGCACAGCCTACGGTCCTCGACCTAAAAATGCGCCCTATCGTGTAGTTTGAGCTGCCCTCAGAGCAGCCACAAGCTTGTGCCCTGATGGCCGCACATTCATGAGAAATACGGGGCAGCTGTTTAAACGCTTTCTCTGTGCAGGCGGCAACCTGCCTGCACCCTTGCAGACAGGTGCAGTGAGTGACTGCAACCGCCTGCAAGGGGATATCGGGGAGTCCATAGGACCCCTTTTCCCCCAACAGAGGGCTGCCATCAGGGGACGCACTGACCGTGCACCTCCTGACAGCTTCTTTTGCCTCTGCACTCATGTCAATAGTACAGCGCAGAGGCAAAGGGATTCCCTCATTTCCATGGGCCGTGAATGTGTGGGAGCAGCTGCCTACATGTCCGGTGTAAGGTGTGGGAGAATGGGTGGCAGGGGTAGGGAAAGAACATCACCAGAGGGGTGGAGGTGGTGGGACAGTGGGATGTGGTGGGGCGGAGGGGAAGGAGTGAAATGAGGGTGGAAGGGAAAGGAAGTGGGGGAGGTGGGAGAGTGGGATGTGGTGGGGCGGAGGGGAAGGAGTGAAATGAGGGTGGGAGGAAAAGGAAGAAGTGGGCGTGGAGGGGGAGGGAGGGCGATAAAGGAAAGGGCGTGGGTGGTGGTGGCCAGGAGTTTCTGCAAGGGGTGGAAAGGTAGGGACAGGAGGTCTAGCTAGCCCGTGTTTGCCACAATCAGGGCACTTGGGCCCATGGTCACTGAGCAGGATGCGAGTGAGGGGCATCCTGCAGGAAGGGGGCCCACGTCTGTGCAAACATCTCTGCTTGGTCCTGCGTACCATGAATAACAAGCTTGTAGTATACTGTCTGAATCATAGCTACCATCCAGTCCTCTGTGAGGGTGGCATGGATGACCTCCACTGCCGGAGAATGCACAGCTTGGCCATGGACAGCGCTGTGTGTAGGAGTCGGTGTGGCTGGTGAGAGAGGTCTGTGAAGTCTCCAGTGTCATGCAGAAGGATAAAGGGGGTGAGGGGGGGAGGCAGAGAGATATTGACACTCCCAAGTTGTCTCCAGCATAGGACCAGAACGGCCAGATAGTGGGGCAGGCACAGAGTGTGGGGGAGGTCGCAGCGGGTGTCTGGGCATATCCAACACCTCAAGTGGGCCAGGAGTCGGCCCTCTGGAGCTTTGTCAGGGTCCAGTACCTCTTGTGACGTGTCTTAAAAAGGCAGAATTTCAACTGGGGTTCCCCAGTCGAGGTCCTCCATAACATCAGCCCAATACTCCTCCTCAACGGTGATCTATAGGTGGTCATGCCACTTAACGCAGAGGCCTCGTAAGAGGGGTTGGGAGAAGAAGTGGCTCTTGAAGGTGCTTTAGAGGCCCTGTGCCGGCCCCATAGGGACAGATATTCCGCTACTGGCATGGGCTGTAGATCCCACGGACGAGGACCAAGACAGTTCTGCAGGCAGGGGTGCAACTGCAGGTGCTGCCAGACCTGCCACAAGTGTAATCAAATTCCTCCCGTAGATGGTCAAAAGGTTTCAAATCACAATCCATTAACACCTGGTCCAAGGTTCGTATGCCCGCTTCATTCAATGGCAACCAGCGGAGTGTCAGGCCGTTTATATGGATGCTGTCATTGCTCCAGAGTAGCACTTGATGTGTAGTCAGGGGTCAATGCATAATAGGCGGTGGCCACAGACCCAGGATTTATGCATGGCCTGTATCACAGGATGCGGAGGTGATAGTTGTGGGGTGGGGTCTCAGTAAAGAGGACCAAGACTATTGCCGCAGACAAGGATCAAGCATTCTGCTGTAACCCACTGCGGGAGGTCCGGGGTGCCCGGGAGCAGGTAAGCAAGCTGGGAGAGAAGAAGGGCTAAACAATAGTGCTTCTCAGATGGGAGACCCAAGACACCACAGGAGCAGCGTGTCATAAGTTTGAACGCGGTCAAGCAGGTGCAGTTGGAGCCCCACATAAAGGCCCAAATCCGGGAGTCAATGAGGTAGAGAGTGTCTAGAGGCACTACAACGGGTAGCATTCCTAACGCGTAGGTAAAGCGTGGCAGTGTGACCACCCTTACCACTTATACTCTGCCCCACATAGAAAATCCCAGAAGGGACCATTTGTCAAAGTCCATTTTCATTTGTGCGATCAGGGGTGTCAGGGTGTACATGACCATCCCTTCCAGGCCTCAGTTGACCAGGAACCCCAGTATTTGAGCCACGAGGGTTGCCCGCTGCCTTGTGGTGCCCGAGGAGAGTGGGAGGGCCTCGCTTTTATTCAAGTTCACCTTGTATTTGAACAGGGCAGCAAAGTCGTCAATGACTTCCAGTAATGCTGACAGGTGTCGGAGAGCTGTGAGGGTAAGCAAAATGTTGTTGGTATATAGGTACATTTTGGAAAGGCCTTCCTCAATGGGTTCACCCGCTATGGGTGATGGATGACAAAGACCAGGCACTCCATGATCAGGAGGAACAAGGGGGGGGGAGAGCGGGCAGCACTAATGAGTGTCCCTCCAGATCTGAAAGGTATCCAAAATGAACTCTCCACAGTTGACCTGGGCCACAGGGCATTCATAAAGAAAGAGCACCTTGGAGATAAATTTATCTCCCAGGTTGAAGCGTTTCATAGTGGCAAAGACGTATCCCCACTCAATGCGGTCAAATGCCTTTTTGGCATCCAGGGAGAGAGCCACTGCATCCTCTAGTAGATCTTTAGCGGCCCATAAAGTGTGAGCTACAGTGCGTAGATGGTTCCTGGAGGAGCGGCCCGAACAAAGTCAACCTATGTGTGGTGGATGAGGGAGGGTATGACCTTGCTCAGGTGTGCTGCCAAGATGCTGTGAAGAATGTTAATATCTCTATTTAAGAGGGATAGGTGGCAATAGCTGCCACACAGGAATGGTTCTCTCCCTGGTTTTGGTTGGACTCCAATCACCGCTCTATTAGAGAGGGGTTCTAAGAAGGCCATCCATTCCACCTAGTGTAAGGCATGTAGGGTATCAATTGCCTCTTCCCCAGACTATTGGTACAATTCTGCAGGGAACCCATCCTCCCCCGGGGCCTTGTGGTAGGGCAACTTGGAGATGGCCGCTGCTATCTACTCACTGCTGATGTCCTCCGACAAGAGCTCTCTATTCTTGTCCATTAGTCATGGGAGGTCAACACCCTAAAGGAATTGGATACCCGTTCCATGCTGGCTAGTGTTTCCGGGTGTTAAATGAAGCGAACTCATTGACGATGTCCTGGGCTAGAGTGAGGATCTCTCCTTCCGCTGATCGTATAGCAGGGATGGCCATTGCAGCCTCCTGTTGTCTCAGTTATGCCACTAGTAAGAGGTCCGCCTTCTCCCCCTGTTCATAGTGCCTCTCTTTCAGATGCTGGAGGGATCATTCATCTTTGGAGGTAAAGAAGCCATTAAGAGCCATATGGGCTTTTTCTAAGCGGCGGCGGTTGGGTACTGAGAGGTGGGATAAGTAAAGGCGGGTGACCCTCTAGCTCAGCCTGGTGGAGGGATGCCTGTTTGTTGGCTGTGGCACCGTTCCTCATTAGCCAAACATGAATGGTTGCCTTTGCAGCCGCACATAGTATCTTGCGGGAATCCACAGATGTCTTATTATCCACCAGGTATGTGGATAGGTGGTCCTGAAGCTGTGTCTTGGCCTGGGGTGAATGGTATCTTTGAACATTCAGGTGGCATGGTTTGGGACCCGGTTGAGGGACAGCAGTACCGGGGAGTGGTCAGATAGTGCAGTCTCCAAGATGCTGGAGTCCCAGACGAGCGCCATCGCTGACTGAGAAAAGAGGAAGAAATCCAGTCTGGATTGGGTACCATGGGGTGAGTACAGGAAAGTGTATTCCCTGTCCATCAGGTGGCAGAGGAGCCAGAAGAGCCAGTGCACTTGTTGTTATGGATAGAGATATTTATGAAAGAAAAGTGAATGAACATGTTTTAAACGGGGACACTTACAAACGCTTGGAATCAGATCCCACACAAGAATTCATGAAGGTCTTATCCACACTACTGACGAAAGCCACAGATATGGGGTGGATAGATGAAAACACCAAGCAATTTCTTTCCTCAGATTTTCCAAAGAGACCCCATATATACATGTTACCAAAAATGCACAAAGATGCCAATGATCCTCCGTTTCGATCCATTGTGGCAGGATGTGGTTCGCTGCATGAACATATTGGAAAAATGTTGGATTACCATCTTCAACCCCTAGTACAGTCGTGGAGCACATACATGAAAGACACAACAGATTGCTTGGTTAAATTAAGCAACATCCAAGGAGGAATGACTAAAGATACATGGTTGTGTACTATAGATGTTGCAGCGTTGTATACGTCAATTCCTCATGGGGAGAGTTCGGAGGCGGAGGAGTGGATGCTAGTGAAAAATGCTTGAGGAAACAAAGAACATTCTATTGATGGAATTACTTCAGTTTAGCTTATTCCATAGCTATTTCATTTGGAAAAACGAATTCTTTTTACAAAGGACTGGAAACTCCATGGGTTTTCCTGGGGCACCCTCGTACGCCAATATTTTTATGGCCTTCTTTTCACACACTCATATCCTGTGTAACAAGACTTGGACAAGTAATCTCATGTTGTACTTGAGGTACATAGATGATATTCTGGTTATTTGGAAGGGAAACTGGCAACAATTGGTAGAAAAAATTAAGGAGCTTAATAACCGGAACCAGCGCATCAAATTCACACATCACATACATCAAAATGCAATACATTTTTGGGACAGTCAGATTACTAACACAGGCACTGGTTTACTAGCGACACTTTACAAAAAACCGACTGATAGAAACAATGCATTACATTATTCCAGTTTTCACCCAGCAGCCTTAAAATAACATTTACAGTTATCTCAATTCACCAGGATAAAAAGAATTTCATCAACACAGGAACATGCGGATGAAATGATAAAGGAAGAGTATGACAGGTACATCAGAAGAGGATATCCGCTTGATGTATTCGACAAAGCAAAAAGCAGAGCAGCGCTCAAATCACGTAAAAATGTACTGAACCAGGCACAACGACAACAAACTAAGAGAGAAGTCTGTGTCTTAAAATTCTCAAAGAAAGCACAATCCATAAAACGAATCATAACACGAAGATGGGAAGTGTTGGAGCAAGAACCGGATTTCAGGACACTATTTGAGATTAAACCTATGTTTGCACACTCCCGTTCAAAGAATTTGAAAGAAATATAAAAATCGACAACTCTGCATGGGTGTACCCATCGTACATGGGGTACGGTGCGTACACCCATCGTACATGGGGTACGGTGCGTACACCCATCGTACATGGGGTACGGTGCGTACACCCATCGTATATGGGGTACGGTGCATACACCCCATGATCGCAGGGGTACGCACCGTACCCCTGCGATCATGGGGTGTACGGACCGTACTGTGTGTATGTGTTTGTGTGCTTTTCTGTACGACTCGCCCTTACCTGACGTGGACCGTACGAATCGCGTCCTCATACCCCGGTCTGGATCGTACTCGTCGGGACGTACGGCATGTGTACGAGTCATACGGCATGTGTACGAGTCGTACGGTTCACGGTTTCAGCCTTGCAATAGGTACGGATCGCGACGATTCGGACGGATTCACGGAATACGGATCGTACTACGCAACTCGGACGGACGGGTACGATTCGTACGGAGAGGGCTCCGGATAGAAATCGTACGTACGTTTTTTTTACCGAATCGGAATCGACCTCATAATGTCTACAAGCATGGATGGTAAGTGATTCCTCAATGTCTTGTGTAACATTTCCAGTACAAATGATTTACACACTTGTATGATTTATTGTGCCTCTCTGTGTGACGAAAGCACTCTTACATCCTACACTCAGATGAGTAGTGCTATAATAGAATTATATAGAAGAATTTAGTAGATGACAGTTAAATCAATATCACACTATTTAAAAAAAAATGTTTTCCTATTTGAACTCCCTGACAATTCCCACCGGAAGTCAGGCTTGCTCTCGCTCACTCCTTTGATAACAGTGATATATTTTTGCTTGACCACTTTCAAAGTTTACCAGCCACCACTGGGCATGACGCAGGGTGGTTTCAGTGGAAGCAGAGGCATTCCAACATAGATGCGCATGAGAGTCGGATGGATGGGTAAGATTATCGCACATAACTGGTGAATTCGGTCGAAGTTCTAAAGTTGTTAGTGTTGGTTGCAGTATATGTGGCTTACATCATTTCTGATCTTTAATTTGATTTAGATACGAAAAAGAGGTGAGAGTACTGGCGTGAGGGTTAAGTAACAGCTGGCTACTTAATCAGTAAGTCTTTAGCATACATTCAAGAGATAGGCAGCACGATTGGTGCCATTTCAGATGGATAATTAGAAACATTATGTTTACTTCACAGATTCCGTTTGATTTCAGATACCTGAGTTAAAGTATGTCAGCTCTTCGAAGTGGCACATGTTCTGCGCATGACAGCAGCGTCGGATTGGTAACGGGGGCATTCGGGCAATGCCCGAGGGACCAGGGTCCGAGTTCCACCTGAGGGCTGTTTTTGAGCAGCCTGGGGGCCGATTTGGGCGGTGTCTCTGTTGTTCAGCTATACCTCCAGCGGCCCAGTGTTTATCTAAGTAGCCTTTCTGAAGGGAGACGGGCACTCATTACCTCCCGTATAGCAGCAACAGGTAGAGGTGTCACCCTTTTTCTCTCGCTGGGCCTCCCAATAATGTAGGCATACTAAGCGGGGCAGGGGGCCTGAACAGAACTGCAGAATCTCACTCGTTTTCAGGTGTGTTTCACTAGTGTAAACTGATGCTTGCATATTTTTTTTAATCCCCCCCCTTTTATGTAAAATTACGCTGAAGCAGTGATTTGAGGGAAGGCATTATGCAAATGTGGGCCAATTTTTTTATGCGTGCCCGGGCCGATTTTTAATCCCAATTCAACCCTGCATGACAGTGACGGAGATTCACTTTTGGGGTTTCTTCCGATAAAATCTTACAGGCATGAATTTGGTGATACTATTCTTGGTGACGGCACTAGCATCTCTCACAATTTTGTTTGAGTTGACATTATTTTATTTTTCCTCACGTTTTTTGGTTTCGCATAACCTAGTATATTGTTGCTTTATTATTCAATTTGGCTAATAGTAGCACCACTTGGATTTGTACAACTTGGCTTGGTTCCTTGTTTTCTTATCACTTCAGTTCTCACCGGTGCACTCCGATTATGGCAGGCAATTGGACATCGACTTTGTAATGCTTTGCATATTGAAGCATCTCATAATGTGCAACTGATTGAATCTTTGTATTTGCTCCGGCAGGTGGCCACTATTTATTTCATTTCTTCTTTGTACTGGTCCCCTGAAGAAGGGTTTTTGCTTTACCCGAAATGCATTGAGGGCACCACAATGAAACATATGTATTGTAACGCTTTCTTATCCATTTTCTGTGAAGTGTGTTGTTTAGTAGATTTGTAACTTCGAAACCATGAAGATATTTTGATGCATAAAATTGTTTATATGCTTGAATATGAAAAACAATGAATATAAATATATATATTTGGTGCAAATTATGTAATGTTTAATTTGCAAACTTTATCATTAAAATCATCGAACCCCTAGGGGTCGTTGCGTGGTGCGCTTCGTAGAAAGTGGGTAGCTATCTGCACACTAAGCATAGCAGGTGTACGTAGAGGGCAGCAGCAGGTCCCGTCCACAAAGCAGCACACATTGATTATTGTTCACAGCACTAAAATAATCCAGTTTGAACCTAATAAATATTGGAGTGCAGGTTGAAATCACTAAAATTGAGAGGAGACAGTGGTCCATGAGGCCGTGAGCCTAGGTTATATCTCCCAGCCGGGCTCTGTCCACGTCTTCCCCCTGGCCAGGGATCCCGTCCTGCCTAGCACTGAAAACTCGGGCAAGATTTCAGTCTTCTCCAATTATGTACCGAAATGCTCCGATCTTGACGAGAAGGCGGTTCATTTGAAGAAAGAAGGGACGTTTGGCCCCTGTCAGATCGTACACTGAGCTCACACATAAGAATCAGTCTCCCACCCTCAGCTTAGCAAACGGGCACCTGCCGTCCTAGTCAGACCATGTTTTCACGACAGTGACAGGTAGTGATATTCAGAGTAGTATCGCCACCCCACATTTTCGCGGTTGGCCAGCCTCAGCAGTGGTTGGCGCTGAGACACTGCTGTGGATCACTATGACCACCCAGTCGTGGCATAAATTGTTCTAGGGCATTCAGGTACATCTTGTGCAAGACAGCCACATCTGCTTTCTTTTCCTGGAGGTATGAGGGCACCATCTTCAATTTAGTATAATGTGTGAGGTCGTTGACGTTCCCGGAGAGGATGCAGAGAGGATGGAGGGTGCATGGGGTGGGCGTGGACATATGCGAGTGTTTGTGAAGGCAACTTGCTGCTCTCAAAGGGAGAGTAGGGAAGGAGAACCAGGGTATGCGGGGGTGAGGTAGGGGAATGTGCCGGGGTGCAGAAGCTATACAGACAGGAGGGTGATGTGAGCAGGCAGGGGGTTTAGGGGTGGCAGGTGGGGAGATGGGGGACTGTGGATTCATGGCCAGGTGGAGTCATGCAGGTGAGAGGAGCGGAAAGGAATGGGAGGAGAGGAAAAGAGGGGGTGAGTATGAGAAGGCAAGAGGGGGAACGAGGAACGAATGGGCAAGGGATCTGGGCACGCAGGGCAGGTGACTACTGGTAGGTACCAGTCAGTGCTGAGCACAGGTTAGCATGGAGCACTGAGAAATGTGTCAGGTGGGGAAGTTGGGGGTGGTAAGATAAGGATGCACATGGGGTGGGCTGCACGCAAAGAACACAGTGCTAGGGGCACTGAGCTGTGTGCTGTGGGTCTAAGCTTGCGGGCTGTGGCGTGCCAAGGGGTCCTTTCGGGAGGCATGGCAGTCCAAGAGGAGCCCAAGTGTTTAGGTGTAACCATGACCAGGATTGTGGTCACAGTCATGTGAGGGGAAGGGAACAAGTGCCGGAGTCCGTCAGAAGAAGAAAGGGTGGCGGAACACAACTGGTCATACATCAAAAGGGAGAGGGGGAAAGGGTGAGTGATTGAATGGCTGAGAGTCTGGGTGTCCACCTACAGGGCTGGGGGCGGAGACCCACTGGTCTCCCTTTAGGGTGGTTGGTGCCCATATCGATCTAGCGAACATGTTGAGTAAGGATGGAGTGGGGGCCAGGGCCTCATCAGAGGAATGAGAGCAGGCGGCCCCCACCTGGGTCCTGGATGGGTCCCCAGGGTGGGTCGAGGAGGGGTAGCAGGTGTGCCAGAGACAAGAAACAGGCCCAAGTCATAAGAAAGAGGACGGGGGAGCACATCTATGTCTTGGGAGGGCACGAGTTGGGTGGGACATAGAGGTAAGACGGTAAACGTCATTTAAAACGCGGTGTTTACACCGCACAACCTTTACCATGCTGCCATTACAACGCAAGTCGTTACTACGACTTGCGCTGGATGGCGCTGTTGGTTAAGGAATATTGTAATTTTATATTCCAACACCTTCCCAACTGTTACGTGGACTGGTGTTGGAATATAAAATTATAAAAATCCACAATCCGCGCCCTCCAACGCAAGTCGTTGTAACGACTTGCGTTGTAAAATCCGCGATGTAAAGTACCGCGATCAAAATGATCGCGTTGTACTATCATACATCCGGTGAGACACACAGACTAATCCCCCAGAGCCTAGGGAGTGGGTCTGCAGCCTCCCTCGGGGCCTCACTCACTGCCCGGGCGCAGGAGGTGTAGATCTGAGAGGGGCAATAATGTGGGGAGGTGGAGACTGGGATTACATGGGGCCCTTCCTAGCCATAAAGATGTTGCAGCTGCTTGTTCGTTCTTGACGGGCGAAGTAGGTGTCAGCTGAGGAGGGGGATCCATGATTAACAAGCCTGCAGTGCACGCCGCACATAGCAGACAACATCCATGCACATGGTAATCAAACAATGCGACGATAGACATTAAACCAGTCTATGAATGACGAAACCTGGTACTCACCTGTACGTCTTCTTATCTGTATATCGGCATGCCTGCCGCAGCACTCCTGTTGAGCTAGGGTCTGTTCAGCTTGTCAGTCCACAGGACGCACTCTCTGTGGCAGAGGCGGGTTTCAGGGTGACTTGTCCCTGTCTTGCTCCTGTGTGAGCGCAGCAACCGCCTGGAGAGTCTGGTTTCTGTCACCCAGGAAATGGGCCACTCTGTCAGGGTCCCTGCCTCTGTGTCAGGAACTTCTGAAATTCCGCCGGAGCCCGCTGGAAGGGGCAGGGTGTGAGAGCTGCGGTATGGCTGAGCTGTCCACAAGGGCAGAGGAGACAGTGTCCATGTCCTGTGGGGTGAGTCCTTTCAGGAAGTGGCGTAGGTCCTCCGGGTTGAAGAATTCCTTCGAGATGTGATCTTGGTGATCCACGGGCGTGTGGGTTCAAAAAAGCTGTATTTAATGTCCAGTGAATGGAGGAGGGGCAAGGGGCAAAAGTGAGAGGAAGTCCTTGCGGCATTCGTTGATTTTCTTGGAAAAGTGTGCTGCTATTCGAATCTCATGCCCCTCAAATGTGTACAGGCCATGGGTGCGGGTTGCAGTTATTAGTTGCTGGGTTTGTTCGTGGTGTAAGAAGCAGGCTATGAGAGGTCATGGGCATGCGGATGCACCCTGTCACGGCGGGCCTACGCAATGGGTCTGCTGCAACTCCAAGGGGGTGTCAAAGAGCTGCCTGGTGAGTTTCAGGAGTGTGCCCCCAAGGAAAGATTTGGCATCAGGACCCTCCACGTTCTCTGGCAAGCCAAAAAAGCAGACGTTGTACCACCAGCTCCAGTCCTCCAGGTCTATGACTTTGCTAAGCAGGAATAAGAGCTCCTAATCCCATTCCGGGATGGTGTTGAGGCGGTCTTCCAACATGGATACACACTGAGTCAGGCTGTCCACTCGGTTCTGGAAACCGGCTATGTCTGTACAGATGGACTTTATCTCCGTGGCCAGGGAAGAGGTAGTTGCCTCCATGCCCTCTAGTCGTCGACCCACGCCTGAGCCTTGCTGTTGTATTCTCTCCATGATGACATCTGGGTTGCCGGCTGTGGCGGGTTGAGGTTGGCTAGGCTCAGGGGGGGTTGTGTTCTGGGGGCCGGTCGTGGAGCAGCCCTGGTTAAGGACTTCAATAAAGAGGAGCTGTTGTTCTGGCTTACCTATCATCTTGCCAGGACACATCCTCAGACCATGCGCAGGGCCCACACACCAGGGGTGAGGGCATCAGCCATCCCCGTTACAGCCATGACACTGGCATACGCTGAGGGTGCATGTGCCCCGAAGTGTAGTGAAAGCGGGGGCCCACAGGCCTCTCGTAAACCCCAAGCCCTAGGAGTGCTTGCCGCTGTCCAGGTTGTGGAGATGGATGGCGCATAAGGCAAACCCTGCACAGTATACAACTACGCAGACGACACGCAGTTGCTGCTGAGTGTTGATAATACAAACACCGCCCAACTCCACACTCAGAACATTTTGAGACACACGGTCCAGTGGATGACAGGAAACCTCTTAAAAGTCAACCCAGACAAGACTGAGGTCCTGGTGATTTCATCTACCACCTCACCATGGGGTGACCTCTACTGGCCCGCAGAGCTGGGTCCAGCTCCAAAATCCAGCCTGGTTGTGAAGAGTTTGGGAATCAAACTGGACTGTGACCTCACTATGGTTAACCAAATCTCCGCTGTAGTGGGTAGCTGCACTAATATTATTCGACAGCTGCGGAAACTAGTGCCTATCATTTCCCAATCTATGCTACGTTCCATCGTCACAGCTACTGTAATCTCACGCATAGATTATGGAAATGCCCTCTACCTTGGCCTACCACAAACCCTGACAAACAGGCTACAGGTGGTGATGAACGATGCTGCTCGTCTTATTTTCAGGCTGCCAAGACGTACTAGAGCATCCCCCCTGCTGCAGAGTCTCCACTGGCTCCCTATTAAGGAGCGAGTGGAATTTAAAAATATGTGCATTGCCCATAAAGCCATCTACGGCATGGCGCCAGCATACATTAAAGATCGTCTAGCAGTGTACAGCCCAAAGAGAGCTCTCAGATCCTCAAATTCTCAGCTACTGGTGTGCCCCCGTTACAAACTTACCACCAAGGGAGGAAGAGCGTTCTCGGTGCTGGTTCCTCATCTATGGAACACACTACCTGAGCTATTACGTAAGGAAGGAAACCTCCTACGCTTCAGAAAGGGGTTGAAAACGCTACTATTCAGGAGAGCCCTCTGAGCCACTTCAGGTTAAGTGGAGACTTCTGTACTGTCTAAGTTGTTGTTTACCATCTAGTCCCATGCGCTTAGAGGCCTGTAGGTGATTGAGCGCGGTATAAATTAAAAAATAACAATAACAAAAAAAAAATAACAAAGTCAGAGGCTCAAGTGCTTGCCCGCTGCGTAGTCAGGTAGACCGTAATCAAGAGTCATCCAGGGACCGGCCCAGGGAGAACGTCCCAGCATAAGCGAAGCAGGGGCCTGCCAATCCACTCGAGTGCAGGTCGCAGTGACTCTGTGGGCCGCCGGCCTGTAGTACACCCGATGGCGCTGTGCCTCCACTGCCAGGGTAGTAATGGCCACAGGACCGGTGTCGGCCCTTGCATTTGTAGGTGGGGGAGCAGATCTCAGGGCCCCCACCTGCCCGCTGGAGCAGCGGCCAAGGAGAGGAAGTTTGTCAGGCAGGTCATCCCACTGCAGGCGGCCGGGCGTCTTCGTTCTCTGTCGGTCACAGCTACTCCTCATTGTATAGGCCCACCTGAGTTTGGGCCACAATGTCTGCCTGGGCCTCCGGCCAGGAGTGTAATTGCTGGTGTTGGTGCCTCTACTAGCAGAGTAGATGTGGCAGCAGGCCTGATTCCAGGGCTTCAGTGGTAGGTGGTGGGCATGGTGAGGGGAACAGGCTTCAAGACACCACCAGCGCACAAGAGCAGTGGTCCGGGGACAGAGTCCATCAGGCGTGGCGCCATTCCACAGGTTTGTCCGGCTGAGTGGTGCGGCTTGCTGCATGTGGAAGACTCACCTCACAGGGTAGGCCCACTCAAGGTCAGGCTGCAAAGCTTCCATGGGCTGCTATCCCGAGATGTGCCCGATGGCGTTGTGGCCTCCGGTGGCTGAATATTGGAGATGGCGGGCCCTGGTTAGGGGCCCTATGGCCTGGATGGAGGGTTTGGGGGGGGAGCAGAACTCAGGCCCCCACTGGCCTGTGGGAGAAACAGCCGAAGAAAGGAGGTCCATCAGGGCGGGGCACCCCACTGCTGGTCAGCCCAACCAGGCTTCTCGCCTCACTGTGGGCCGCAGTGGCTCTGCACCGTGCTGGCCCTGCACGCTTTAGTCTGTGCGAAACCGGGAAGGAGTCTCCCGTCAAACTCAGGGTGTCGACATCTCGCTCTGCAGCCAGTCAGCAAGACATGGAGGCATTATGGGGAGCCCCCGCTATGTGGGGAACACCTCAGCCACCATCTGGGGCCAGTCTCAGCATGGAGCACCAGCGTTAAGTGGCCATCTTAATTTGTGACCAGAGCACATCCCCAGGAATATTCTTAAAGTACTGAAGAGTTTTTCCCTTGACCATCTCTGTGAGTCTCTCCCTCCATTGACTGTTGTGCCACCAGTTTGTTGTCAGCCCGTAAACACTGGAGAATTAAGCCAAGCACTTCACTTAACTAAATTTCGCTGCACTTGCCAATAAAGTACTTTTGTCTCCATTGTTTAGACTTGTAAGCAGAATTGTTAGACGTCCAAACAAATGGGATTATTATTATTATTTTTTTAGGAATGAAACGGCTGAAGTCAAAAACTGTAACTGTAGCGATGCAGACAGGACTGCTTTCATCAACCAGCAGGATCAGGCTGTAAAGTGCAATTTTCAAGTGTTACATAATCAGCATTTAAAAGCACATTTCTATAATTTGGATAGTTTTGATGAGCTTTTAGACACTGTGCTCCCAATCTACTTGGCTGCGGGATTCGCCATTGGCTGTATGTGCAGTGTTCTGGAGTGATTGTGTTTGTCAGTGATCTGTGTACATGTCATGGCCCAGCTTTACAAATATTAAATGCAACACAGTGCAGCAACTGAAGCTGCTGTGCTGCCTTGTGTCAAAGGGAGAGAGAAAAGGTTTCCATATCTACTAAGATATGGTGCATTGCATCTCTCCCTAGTGCTGGTGCACTCTTGGCAATGCACAAACCCTTGCAAATTATTACAAGGTGGTGTGTAAAGCATAGGTTTGTAATGGAAGGAGAAACTGTCAGTACTAATACTATCCTTTAGGATATTTTCCACTTTGTGATGGTGCAAAGCAGCACTCATGCAAAGTTGGAGACATGAAAACATTTCTCCTCATTACTTCTGTGCAAGGTTTTTCTTAAATCCCTGTCTATGAACATTAGTAGCTAGAGATTTGCATCAAAACCCATAGCTGGTTGCACAGCTACCACTCATTGAACTTACCCTAGTCATATTAAATTAGCATGAAGTATCGTATAGCGCAACTTCTCGTTACTTTGGTGTACTTTCCAATGCGAATCCTGGTTCGCGTTGGATAGTAAATCCCACCCCAAAACTTTGAGCAGAGGTTTGCATCGCTTTTGTGATGCAAACCCGGTGGAAAGGGTTAGTATATTTGGACCCATGTAATTTTTGTCCCACCTGTTTCTGTGAGCACGGATCATTGCACATGGAATTTTCCCACCATATGCTCCTAATTACGGTCACAGAGAACATTCAAAAATTGACAAGTTAAACTCCACAAGATTCTAAAATATCGAATTTCAGCACACATTCAACACATTCCTAACACATCTTTGGTCGCCTGAGAGGCGACATACATTTTAAATAAGTGGACTCACGCCAGAACAAAAACCCCACTCTCTGGTTTTCATTACGCAGTTTAAGAGGAGCGCATTTAAATACACAGGGTCCCCAGCGCCGCATAATTCAGTAGCTCGTAACACCATGTTGGCAGAAATCCTACTGAGTTAGTAATGCTGGTTCGATAAACTGCTAGAAATCATTTTTACAGGGAAGTTCATGGGGGTGACAGTTCTCTCGAGAGAACATAAAACTGTACTCTCCGACCACCGCTTTGCACTCCTATTCTCTGATTATAATTGTTGTCCGGAAATTGATTTATATGGATTATAAAACCATGCAAATGATAACTGTTCACTTATTACACGGATATCCTGTTTTTTAAGTTTTGTGCGAAGTATTTCAGACTTGACTAATTTTTTCTCAAGATGTGGAAGAATGTATGATTGCTAAAGTTGAGGATCAGATAGTGTGTGCGAATCTTGAAGAGTGGCGCAATGCTTTAATGTCTGATAAAATGCTTCAGAACGTTATGGAATTTGTGTTGAAAGGTTGGCCCAAAGAGAAGAATTTGATGTTGAATCTGCAACCGTCCAGGAAGACTCCAGACGAATTGTCTTTGGAGAGTGGCTTTTTAGTCAGAGGAGACAAGGTAATTCCTCCTGGATTTTACAGGCATAGAAATATGGAAACAGCACATCCAGGACATCTAGGATTGACAGCCACTACAAAGAGAATAAGAGCCATGTATTGTTGGACTGCTATGGATGACGAGGTAGAAAATGTTCTCCATGAATGTCCTCAGTGTTGTTTGAGTGATAAACATCTTGTGACCGCAGTGTTGGAGCCAAGAGTGCTTGTAATCCAGATAAGGTATGGCAGAAAGTATGTATTGAATTCTTTAGGACATTTTCAAGGTTTGACTACCCACATGAGATATTTATTTTGCTAATTAATCATTTGTCTAGATTGGTGGAAGTGAAGCGTGTGGTTGAGCCCACTACTGACAGTGTGATAAAATATTTCTAAGCAGTTTTCTATAGAGGAGGCACCCCTGCAGATGTTTTGTCTGATAACAGAGTGCAGTTCACTTCGGCAGTCATGCAGGAATGTTTCAAGAACTATGGAATTAAACACTCTTGCACACCTTTATATTGTCTGTTCCCTGAGTGGGTGTCTGAAGTTATGTATGTGGATATTAGTGAACAAGATGTGACTGACAAAGTGACTGGCTAGCGATGAAATGTCAAGAACAAGAGTTGGGGATAAGTTAGTTGAATGAGAAGGCCTAAGAATGTGGTTAGGGTAAAAAGCAGGAGACTGGGTTGTCAACAGAGATCTTTTGGCATTGATGGAAAGGTTATTGATAAAAGATCTCAAACAGGATATATTAGAAGAGCAGGTTTATTTGTACAACCATCAACAGCAAGAGCTCAGCAACTGAATGTAATCATTCCATCTATGATGTAGAGTACACAGTGTCCTTTTAAAGTGACAGTAAACATAACACATCCCCTAACCATAATAAAAAAAGGAAAGAAAAAATGAAACTTAAAGATAAAACAGCATTAAGAAAACACTGTATAAAAAGATAAATTAATACATAACAATCCCTAAATTTCCTAGGAGCCTGTCTTGATCTAGAAGCCTGTCTAGATTTACCAGGTACATTTTCTTGGCTATGACTAGAAGAAGTGTGAGTGTGACTGGAATTATCAATGGACCCAGAACCATTATAAGAATGATTCTTAAACTTAGTACACTTTGCCAATCTAGACATGTTCCAAGTGCACCCATTGTCTAAAGTCACAACATTTTTCTTAATAGCAGTGATGATGAAAGGACCACTGAAATTGGAAGTACCCTTGTGTCCATATTTTGGTTTCTTCACAAGAAGACAATCACCCACATTCCATTTCCTGAATTTGACAGCCATCCTATCATCATAGTGTTGTTTATACTTCCGTTGATACTTAGCCAGCGCATCTCTTCTTCTCAACTCACTCTCCACACTATCATCACAAACCTTCTCAGGAAGCCAAGCTGGGTTGAGCTTCGAATTAGCCATTCTCCCCCTTAAGGCTTCAAAAGGAGACTTCTGCATGACAGCATTTGGAACTGTGCGATGTGCCCACCAGGTCTCCCTCAAAACACTACTAAAGGAACTTTAGACTCCAAGGCCCTTTGCGCACAGCTCTTTACAACTCTATTCATTCGCTCAGTAAGTCCATTCGCTTGAGGCGAATAAAGAGCTGTCTTCTGGTGAACAATTCCAAGACCTACCATCTCATTGGAGGTAAATTGTACCCCATTGTCAGTGAGCACGTACTTAGGCACCCCTTCTGACACAAACACATCCTTGAGAAACTCAATTATGGCTCTAGAATTTACCACACCCATGCATTTTGAAATCACCCACTTCGAAGTATAATCCACCAGCAATACCACAAACCTCTCATGAGAGGGCATGAGCTCAAAAGGACCCGCAATATCCAACCCCACTTTAGTCCCAACTGCAACAGGAACTTCTACTGGAGAAAGAGGAGACTGGCTAGTGGTGTGTGATTTGTCATTAGCAGCACACAAATGACAATCTTTTACAACAACTTCCACCATTCGATCCATACCAGGCCACCAGTATCTCTCTCTGATTCGAGCCTTGGTGAGGTTCCTCCCCAGATGACCCTCGTGAGCCAAGTTAACAACTTTCTCTCTCAAATCACCTGGGGGTACAAGTCTGTCCCCTCTCATTAAGTTATCCTGACAAAACGTTAATTCATTTCTCACCGTCCAATAAGACTTTAACTCATTGTCAAGTTGATCATACCTAGGCCAACCATTTCTGATGATATTCCTCAAAGACTGAAAAACAACCTCATTCACAACACAATTCAACCATTCATCCTGAGATAAAGAAGATTCCAGTACCCAATTTACGCACTCCATGCTACCTGAAAAACCATCTCTTTCAATCGGCAACCTAGATAAACAGTCCGCTGGCTTGTTATTCTGGCCAGAAATGTATTGCACAATAAAATTAAACTCTTGTAGTCCCTCACTCCATCTTTTCAGTCTGGGTGTCATATGATCACTCTGATAGCAAGAAAATATTTGAACCAGGGGGCGATGGTCGGACCTAACAACAAACGGTATGCCCCACAAAAAGAATTTGAAATGATGTATTGACCAAAATACTGCCAACGCTTCCCTCTCAATGCAAGAGTAATTCATCTCTGCATCCTTCAAAGCTCTTGAAGCAAAGGCCACTACAACTTCCTCCCCATTCACAATCTGAGAAAGTACTGCCCCAAGACCTTTAAGGCTGGCATCGGTTGTGACAATAGTTTTTAATTTAGAATCGAAATGGCCCAAAGTGGGCATTTTACCAATCTCAGTCTTTAACCCCTTAATTGCTGCCGTCGGCCAACGGTCGTCACGGCCACTACCTCCCCAGTGCTGCGCACGACCGTTGGACGTCCATTCAGCACTAGTTCCAATGGACAGCGCAGCACTGGGGAGGTTTATTTACAAGCTTTAAAGGGGTTAGTGACTGGAATGCTTCCTCACAATCACTAGACCAAGTGAACCGTACACCCTTTTTCAAAAGAGATCTTATAGGCTCAACAATGCTCGCAAAACCTTTGACAAACTTGGAATAAAATTCCGCCATGCCTAGAAAAGATTTAGCCTGGTCTTTATCTTCCGGAGCCGGTGCCTTAACAATACTCTGAGCCAACTCTAACTTCGGTTGTATCCCATTCCCTGAAATTACATGTCCAAGATAAGTGACTGAATCTAAACCAATCCTACATTTCTCTTTCTTAACTGTGAGTCCCCTATCACTTAATCTGTCCAACACCGACCTTAACACTGCATCATGCTCCCTTACATCCACACCATGAATCAAAATATCGTCCTGGAAAAACATCACATTCCGTAGATCTCCAAGGACCATTTTCATCACCCTTTGAAAGCAAGCAGCAACCGAGGCTAACCCAAAGGGCATTCATAAGAACTGATAAGCACCAAGGGGTGTATCAAAGGATGTTAAGTGTCTAGACTCCTGATGTAAAACAGTCTGATGGTACGCTGAGGAGAGGTCTAGAACACTAAAAATGTTTGCTCCTTTCAAGATACTGATTGATTCAGATATATTCGGCAGGGGCTGCCGATCAACCCAAATACATTCATTTAATCCACGAAAGTCCACACACATTCTCACAGCTTTGCCACCATCCTTGGGTGCCAAAACCACCGGACTCAACCATTCTGATGACTCAATCTCTTCTACCACTCCTAATTTCAATAATTTCTCAATTTCCAGTTTGAGGGGCTCAACCATCATATTTGGTACTTTTCGAACTCATTACCTCATTTTTGATTTTTGGTAGTATTGTGCTTGTTAGAAATATCAGCCTTAGGGTGGTCTCCCCCAAACTTTTTTGCTTTCTTTCTCCATTTTTACTGACCTAGTTTGTGCTGACCTTAGGATTCTGTGCATTTGATCACTGCTAACCAGCACTAAAGTGATTGTGTTCTCGCCTCTAAACATGGCACCATTGGCTTATACCCAATTGGCATACTTATTTTACTTATAGGTCCCTAATAAAGTGGCACTATAGGTGCCCAGGGCCTGCAAAGTAAATGCTACTAGTGGGTCTGCAGCACGGATTTTGCCACCCACTTAAATAGTCCTTTAAGCATGCCTCAGGTTTGCCTTTGGAGCCTGTGGGTGCAGTTGTAAACTGCCATGTCGACCTGGAAAAATAACATTTTTGGCAGGCCCAAACCTTCCCTTTTTATACATTTAAGTCACTCGTAGAGTAGGCCCTGCCACCCTAGAGTGCACGGTGGTGTGTAATTAAAAGGTAGGACATGTACTTTTAAGTTTTACATGTCCTAGTAATGAAAACATCTTCAACTAATTTTCCACCACTACAAGGACTATCTCTCCCACAGGATAAAATGGGTGTTGCCTTTTTACTTGTTATGAGTGAGTGTAATTTCCAAATGGGAATAGATTACCAGTTCATGTTTACTGTCTTTGGAATTGGCATTTTAAATGATAACTTATGGTGAAGTCAGATTTTAATTTACAATTTTTAAAATGACACTTTTAGAAAGTTAGTATTTTCAGCCTTATCTATTAATGCCCTCAGTCAATCTCTAGTTGCATTCCTGGGTTTAGCTGACAGTTGGGCTTTGTGTATTCCTCCCAGTGAGCCAGACACAATAGGGGGCTTAGGTATGCTTGGACGGGACATCTCTGGCAGAATGGGAGGGAGGAGCCGGGCACAGCCCCACTTACACCTGAATAGGCTGTGTCCTGCCTCCAGACAGAGGGCTGCAAACCCCCTGTAGTTAGTTTGGAGCAAAGATACGGAAGGTAGGATGCCTGGGGTCTTAAAAGGAAAAACCCCTAGAAGCTTCTCTCCAATTTCAAAGGCACCACTAGGTATAAATACTGGAACTTAGACACCAACTCGTGAGCACACTTCTGGACCTATGGATACTCTGCCAGGAAGAAGGACTGCTGTGCTGATACAAGGACTGCAATCTGCTGGACTGCTGCTCTGGAGGAACTGCTTCCCTTCTGTGTTGACCTGCTGCCTGTTGCCATCTTGCCTGAGGAAGGTGAAGTGGACCTGCAACATCATCTTGAACCCGGGACCCCAGAGTGACCCCAAAGGCCACTCTGCTGGACTCCTGCTCTGAGCCTCAGGGGCGTAAAAGGCCCTCTTACATTCTGAAGCAGCCCCTGGACCAAGCTGCAGCAATTCCTGACCTTCAAGTGGTGTCTCTTAGGTCTTGGACCTTTGGTGTGACCCACTGGTACTGAAATCAAGCTTTTGGGCTCTGCACAACTGCAAAGAGGCCGGTTTGCTCTAAGGATGCCACACTCGCACTGAAAAGCACCGGCCTGTCTCTTCACATTGCAGCATCGACTGCTCAAGGGTGACTGCCAATGCAAAGCTCCAGCCGGTCCATCCAAGACTCCCAGCCTGCTCTTCGCCCCACAGCAACAGCCTACTGCAACACTCTCCTTGCTTCTCGCGGCACTCTCCAACATGAACAGGACTCTTGCCACAAAACTTGAGAAGGTAAACCTTCAACGGGACTAAAATGGGACTGTATGCAACCTGTACTCCATCGCAGTCAGCCTGAACTTTTGACTTTGACCCAGTCCAGCACGACTAGATAACCGGGGTTGGCGCTTCGTTCTTTAGGATGCCATTTTACACTTTATTCTTAACTCCGGTTCTACTGATTGGATTTTTGTCATTTTTGTCTTGTTTTATTTACTAAATTCAACTCGATTTTTTCCCTTATTCTTGGTTCAATTTTCAGTCTGCTATTGACATCTACGAATGAGTGTGTTAAGAGCTGAAATCTTGCACACGTGCAGTGCCTGACTCAAAAGCAATATATTATTTTTTGGAACACAAATAACAAATATCTCGTTACATTTTCCCCTCTGATGCGATGCAGCCTGTCGTTTTTTACTGCAGAGGAGCGATTGTGTTCCTCTGCAAGCTTGGCTTTAGGTAACCCAAAGCATTCATTTTCACAATATCTTTTCTCCATTTTGCAGCAGAAATAGATGATGGAATTGTTCCGAATATTCTGCATCACTCGTTCTTGACAGCAACTGTTCACTTTTCAATTACTTGGCCATCTTTATCTTTCCTAGGCAGCTGCCAACTCTGGGGTCTCCATACAGTTAATGTATCCACAGTGCTGGACCCTTCCTCTTATGTTAAAAGTGGCAGATCCATCACAGATTCTGAACAATTAACACAATGAAACTGTAGGGAAGCCCGCTCTATAATATTCTGGAATGCAGTTCTTAATTTGCAATAAAAAAAGAATAGGGTCCCAATTATTTGCTTAGGAGACTGATGCTACCGCTGCCGAAAGGCAGTGTTACACAGTACCAGACTACCTAGCATGAATCTACTGATTCCACTTCCAGCCTCTTTCTTCCACCATCCTACACCACCTGTCTTTTAATCTCATTCTTGCTGTTTTTATATCCCTGCTTTTTCCCTTGTCACTATTCCATTTCCTCCTTATTTTCTGCTTTTCTTCCTTTGTTTCCCAAGCAGTGGTTCAAAAGTCTGATGCTTAAAAATAAGTCCTAGTCCTCAACATGCACTGGTAAAATAATCAAGTCCCACTTTTAACAAAGATTAGTGGAACCTTTTGGCTTTGCCAATGCTTGTTGGTGATATTGCAACGTATCAGCAAAATAAGAAAAAGCCAAAATCAGGTCCCAGTATGGTGCGCACATACCGGGGCATTTATCCCTGTGCATGCGTTTTTTGCTTTTGCATACGTCCTGACATGGCAGAGTTTTGGGATTTAGACAGCAGCACCATGATGCATACATGTGCTTGTGTCACCGCATATGCGGGCATATGCTATAATTTGTTGCTTTTTATTTGTTGTTCTCAGATAGCGTATACATTTCATGAATATGTAAATTAAAAACATATTTAAAAATTATGTGAATACGCATTTAGTAATAGTAGCGGTTTACTAACAAAATTAAACAATAAGTAAAAATACGTGAACAAAATTAAAGGGGGAGTGGGAGAGGCAAGTGGAAAGCGCAAGTGAACTTCATCTATGATGATGCGAGGTGGGGAGGTGGGAGCATGGAGAGGTGAGGAGCAGCAGAGAAGGAAGAAGTCCAAGCCAAATAGAGAGGTCTTAGTGTATGTGAAGAGGTAGCAAAACACAGAGAAGTGGGAAGAAGCACAAAAACATAGGCACTCCCTTGAAGTGCTGAAAGCAAAAGGAAAAAGTAGATCATTGATCGTAAGCAGGGTATGGATACAAGCCTTCCATCAAAAAAGTGGTAAAGAATCTATAGCTCAGGCGAGGGACAAACACAAGTAATGGAAGATAAGCCATTGAATAAAAAGCAAGCAAATAGAATTGTCAAGAAGGCTAACCAATGTTATGTTACATTGCATGGATTTGTCGAGCGCGCCTATCATCAGCGGGTATACAGGTGCTGAGTAGGTGAGTTGGCCGATAGGGCTCCTAGTTTAATAGCCAGGTTTTCATTTTCTTGCGGAATTGTAGACGAGGTGGTGAGGTCCCGATGTGGTGTGGAAGGTCATTCCAGGATTTGGCGGTCATATAGGAGAAGTGGCGTCCTGGTGACTTGCTCCTGCAGATGTATGAGGTGGAGGAATGCTGAGGAAAGTTACCTGGTGGGCTGATAAATGTTGAGGCGGTGGTTGAGGTGGGCAGGTCTGACATTGTGGAGTTGTCCCAGTGGTATGCAAGGTGTGTTCTCTAAGCTCACTTTAAATTTTCGGAAAGATACACAAGAGGCTTTCGCCTTTCTAGTAAGCGAGCTCCCAAAAATGGAGAAGCTATTTTGAACAATAAGCAATGGATGGACCCAAAGCTTGCTGTAAGAAGTGGCATTGTACACAACTAGAGATCTCTATACACAAGACCTTAAAAGGAATATCTGTACCTACCACAGGCAAAACTTAAGAAGTGCACATCTGATTTCAGGATTCATTTTTTTAGTTTGATAGGTATTTGATATTAGCATGTCCGTACTCCAAGTTGCATGTGTGAGTGGGGGCGCCAAAGGGCTTTTTAGTGTAGTAGAAGCACCTTCATAGTAATTAAAAAACAGTCCTAGAAATTTCTGAGTATCTTTATCAGGAAAACAGATTTGTCATAGCGATATTTTAATTTGTCAGCAATAAAACATGCCTGTGGTGTTCTGCGTTGTTATGCAAAATATTACTTAATTTAATGTGATTTTCTAAAATTAAGAATACACAGTGTGGTGCAATGCTGTGCTGTTGGCAAGCAGCCCTGTTCAGTTTGCTAATGAAAACTCCAAATACTGCTACTAAACAACATCAACTATCGACAACACTAATTTGTGTGAGAAAGATGACCTATATCACTTACAAAGTAAAATACCAAAAATTATAGTAAGCAGATGCTATTTAACCCCTTCGCTGCTAGGCCTTTTCCCCTCCTGTGCTAAGCCTTTTTTTGGCGATTTGGGGTAGTGCGTGCTTAGGCCCCTGTAACTTTTTGACCACATAAGGTATCCATGCCAAATTTGCGTCCTTTTCTTCCAACATCATGTGGATTCTAAAGGTGCCCAAGGTTTGTGGATTCCCTTGGAGTGGTCCCAGAAATTAACCAAAATATAGTGAAATTTTTGTTTTTTTCAGAAAAATGGTAAAAACGGGCTGCAAATGAAAGCCTCTGGGTTTTTCCCTGAAAATGTTTTCAAAAAATGGTTTGTGGGGATGAAATCTCCATTTTCTCAGCTTTTAGGGAATGACAGTCTTTGGTCAGAGAACCAACATTTTTCACACAGTTTTGGCATTTTTCTGGGACATAGCCTATTTTTGCTATTTTTAGAGCTTTCCACCTCCTTCCAGTTAATGGTAGAAATGAGTTTGAAAGCAATAATGGATCCTGGAAGGCTATACATTTTCGAAAAGTAGACAGAATTCTGAATTCAGAAAGGGGTCATTTGTCTAAATCCATGAAGGTTTCTTTATAGAAACTAACAGTTAAATATTGGAATAATTGAAAAGTTGTTGAAAAAAACAGCCTTTTGTCTCAACGTTTTCACCTATAACTTTTTGTAATTTTGACAGCTCTTGAAAAGCAATATACCGTTACATCCATTAGACATTCCTGGTTGTGGGGATATATAGGACTTGTAGTTTCACCAAGAACCCGACGAACCCAGATCCAAAAACTGAGCAGCAACTTGCAATGGTATTTTTTTATTTACTGGGTATAGAGCACTTTTTCTTGGAAAATGTATACATGGAAAAATCTGTATGGAAGACACCTATGTATTTCTGAATTGGGTACAAATTATAGAGTTTAGAAACAGTATATAATTGCACATTTTCAAAATTGGGAATACTCTTACTAGCATGAGAATTATTGGTCATTTTTGAAAAAGATTTTTTTTTTTTACACAATGTCTTTCATTGGGAAGGGAGAAATGCATGAAAACTCAATTGGTAATAACAGTTGATTTACAAATCTGAATTACCCTATGTCTCCTGATAAAAACGGTACCTCACTTGTGTGGTTCGACCTTGAGCCTGCGACAGGAAACGGTGCAAAATGCAACGTGGTCACACCTCAATTTTGCAGTTGCATATTGACCCTTTTAGGGCAAAGTGCCTAGCTGTAGTTTTTGCACCCTAGCTCTGCCGGCACCTAGCGAAACCTAGCAAACCTATACATTTTTGAAAACTAGACACCCAGGGAAATTCAGGATGGGGTGACTCAACTGCCTACCACCAGGTTCTGTTACCCAGAATCCCTTGCAAAGCTAAGAAATTGACAAAAAAAACGCATTTTCCTCACATTTCTGTGGTGGAAAGTTCTGGAATCTGCGTGGATCAACAAATTTCCACCCACCCAGCGTTCTCCGAGGTCTCCCTAAAAAAAAGGTACCTCACTTGCCTGGGTCTGCCTAGTGTCTGCGACAGGAAACAGCGCAAAACGCAACGTGGTCGACCTCAATTTCGTAGTGAAATCCTGCCCTTTTTGGGCAAAGAGACTACCTTTTGTTTTTGAACTCTAGCTCTGCCGGCACCTAGGGAAACCTAGCAAACCTACACATTTTTAAAAACTAGACACCCAGGGAAATTCAGGATGGGGTGACTCGACTGCCTACCACCAGGTTCTGTTACCCAGAATCCCTTGCAAAGCTAGGAAATTGACAAAAAAACACATTTTCCTCACATTTCTGTGGTGGAAAGTTCTGGAATCTGCGTAGATCAACAAATGTCCACCCACCCAGCGTTCCCCCGGGTCTCCCGAAAAAAATGGCACCTCACTTGCCTGGGTCTGCCTAGTGCCTGTGACAGAAAACAGCGCAAAATGCAACGTGGTCGCACCTCAATTTCGCAGTGAAATCCTGTCCTTTTTGGGCAAAGAGACTACCTTTTGTTTTTGAACCCTAGCTCTGCCGGCACCTAGGGAAACCTAGCAAACCTATACATTTTTGAAAACTAGACACCCAGGGGAATTCAGGATGGGGTGACTCGACTGCCTACCACCAGGTTCTGTTACCCAGAATCCCTTGCAAAGCTAAGAAATTGACAAAAATAACGCATTTTCTCACATTTCCGTGGTGGAAAGTCTTGGAATCTGCGTGGATCAACAAATTTCCACCCACCCAGCGTTCCCCCGGGTCTCCCAAAAAAAATGGTACTTCACTTGCCTGGGTCTGCCAAGTGCCTGCGACAGGAAACAGCGCAAAACGCAACATGGTAGCACCTCAATTTCGCAGTGAAATCCTGCCATTTTTGGGCAAAGAGACTACCTTTTGTTTTTGAAACCTAGCTCTGCCGGCACCTAGGGAAACCTAGCAAACCTATACATTTTTGAAACCTAGACACCCAGGGGAATTCAGGATGGGGTGACTCGACTGCCTACCACCAGGTTATGTTACCCAGAATCCCTTGCAAAGCTAAGAAATTGACAAAAAAAATGCATTTTCCTCACATTTCTGTGGTGGAAAGTTCTGGAATCTGCATGGCTCAACAAATTTCCACCCACCCAGCGTTCCCCCGGGTCTCCCCAAAAAAATAGAACCTCACTTGCCTGGGTCTGCCTAGTGCCTGTGACAGGAAACAGCGTAAAACGCAACGTGGTCGCACCTCAATTTCGCAGTGAAATCCTGCCCTTTTGGGCAAAGAGACTACCTTTGGTTTTTGAACCCTAGCTCTGCTGGCACCTAGGGAAACCTAGCAAACCTATACATTTTTTAAAACTAGACACCCAGGGAAATTCAGGATGGGGTGACTCGACTGCCTACCACCAGGTTCTGGTACCCAGAATCCCTTGCAAAGCTAAGAAATTTATTTAAAAAATGCATTTTCCTCACATTTCTGTGGTGGAAAGTTCTGGAATCTGCGTGGATCAACAAATTTCCACCCACCCAGCGTTCCCCCGGGTCTCCCGAAAACAATGGTACCTCACTTGCCTGGGTCTGCCTAGTGTGTGACAGGAAACAGCGCAAAATGCAACGTGGTCGCACCTCAATTTCGCAGTGAAATCCTGCCCTTTTTGGGCAAAGAGACTACCTTTTGCTTTTGAACCCTAGCTCTGCCGGCACCTAGGGAAACCTAGCAAACCTATACATTTTTGAAAACTAGACACCCAGGGGAATTCAGGATGGGGTGACTCGACTGCCTACCACCAGGTTCTGTTACCCAGAATCCCTTGCAAAGCTAAGAAATTGACAAAAAGAACGCATTTTCCTCACATTTCTGTGGTGGAAAGTTCTGGAATCTGCGTGGATCAACAAATGTCCACCCACTCAGCGTTTCCCCGGGTCTCCCAAAAAAAACGGTACCTCACTTGCCTGGGTCTGCCTAGTGCCTGCTAAAGGAAACAGCGCAAAACGCAACGTGGTCGCACCTCAATTTTTACCAGTGAAATCCTGCCCTTTTTGGGCAAAGAGACTACCTTTTGTGTTTGAACCCTAGCTCTGCCGGCACCTAGGGAAACCTAGCAAACCTATACATTTTTAAAAACTAGACACCCTGGGGAAATCAGGATGGGGTGACTTGACTGCCTACCACCAGGTTCTGTTACCCAGAATCCCTTGCAAAGCTAATAAATTGACGAAAAAAAGGCATTTTCCTCACATTTCTGTGGTGGAAAGTTCTGAAATTTGTGTGGATCAACAAATGTCCACCCACCCAGCGTTCCCCCGGGTCTCCCAAAAAAAATGGTACCTCAATTGCCTGGGTCTGCCTAGTGCCTGCGACAGGAAACAGCGCAAAACGCAACATGGTCGCACCTCAATTTCGCAGTGAAATCCTGCCCTTTTTGGACAAAGAGACTACCTTTAGTTTTTTAACCCTAGCTCTGCCGGCACCTAGGGAAACCTAGCAAACCTATACATTTTTAAAAACTAGACACCCAGGGAAATTCAGGATGGGGTGACTCGACTGCCTACCACCAGGTTCTGTTACCCAGAATCCCTTGCAAAGCTAAGAAATTGACAAAAAAAACGCATTTTCCTCACATTTCCGTGGTGGAAAGTCTTGGTATCTGCGTGGATCAACAAATTTCTACACACCCAGCGTTCCCCCAGGTCTCCCGATAAAAATGGTACCTCACTTGCGTGAGTAGGCATAGTGGCTGCAACAGGAAAAGGTCCAAATCGTGCGGTGGAGAATTTAAATTACACTATAGCAAAACAACCTTGATTTTTTGGGGGGGCACCTGAATTTTTGGCCCGGGGTTCGGCGGCCATCTTTGGAAACTACCAAACCCAAACAGTTCTGAAAACTAGACACCTGGGGGAGTCCAGGGAGGTATGGCATGCGTGGGTCCCCCAATGTTTTCCTACCCAGAATTCTTTGCAAACCTTAAAATTAGGTAAAAAAAAATCACTTTTCCAAACTTTTTTGCGTGGGATCTCCGTGCCGGCAAAAATGTCCTACCACCCAGCGTTCCCATTGTTCTCCCGAGTAAAATGATACCTCACTTGTGTGGGTGCCCCAAAGCAGAACAGGCTAAAAATGAATTTTTAAAAAATGGAGTATTTAGGTGTGACAAATTAAGCACCCCACCATAGTCACAGGCCTTTGGCCCACCCACACAAGTGAGGTGTCATTTTACTCGGGAGATCAAGGGGAACGCTGGGTGGTAGGACATTTGTGCCGGCAGGGAGATCCCACCCAAAAATGTATGGAAAAGTGTTTTTTTTAACCTACATTTAAGGTTTGCAGGGATTTCTGGGTAGGAAAACATTGGGGGACCCACGCATGCCATACCTCCCTGGACTCCCCCGGGTGTCTTGTTTTCAGAACTGTTTGGGTTTGGTAGTTTCCAAAGATGCCCGCCAAGCCCCGGGCCAAAAGTTCAGGTGACCCCCTCAAAAAATAAGATAGTTTGGCTAAAGGTAATTTTTAAGTCTCCACCATACGAATTGGGCCTTTTCCTGTTGCAGCCACTATGCCTACCCACGCAAGTGAGGTACCATTTTTATCGGGAGACCTTGGGGAACGCTGGATAGGAGGTAATTTGTGTTAGCCCAGTGATGCCACACTTTCCCACACAAAGACAGTGCGAAAAAACTGATTTTTTCAGCTAGAATTGAGGTTTGCAAGGGATTCTGGGTAAAGGAACGTTGGAGGATCCACGCAAGCCATACCTCCTTTGAAGCCCCCGGGTATCTACTTTTCAGAAATATGTGGGTTTGGTAGGTTTCCCTAGATGGCCGTCTAGCACGGGGCCTAAAACCCAGGTAACCCCTCTTGCAAAAGCTGGTGGATTTGACAATGGTGACAATGTCAAAACCACCAGCTTTTGCAAGAGGGGTTACCTGGGTTTTTGGCCCCGTGCTAGACGGCCATCTAGGGAAACCTACCAAACCCACACATTTCTGAAAAGTAGACATCCGGGGGCTTCCAAGGAGGTATGGCTTGCATGGATCCTCCAACGTTCCTTTACCCAGAATCCCTTGCAAATCTCGATTATAGCTGAAAAAAAAAACAGATTTTTCACACATTTTTGTGTGGGAAAGCGTGGCATCACTGGGCTCACACAAATTTCCTCCCACCCAGCGTTCCCCAAGGTCTCCCGATAAAAATGGTACCTCACTTGCGTGGGTAGGCATAGTGGCTGCAACAGGAAAAGGTCAAAATTGTACGGTGGAGAATTTAAAATACCCTATAGCAAAACAACCTTTATTTTGGGGGGGGGCACCTGAATTTTTGGCCCGGGGTTCGGCGGCCATCTTTGGAAACTACCAAACCCAAACAGTTCTGAAAACTAGACACCCGGGGGAGTCCAGGGAGGTATGGCATGCGTGGGTCCCCCAATGTTTTCCTACCCAGAATTCCTTGCAAACCTTAAAATTAGGTAAAAAAATCACTTTTCCAAATGTTTTCGCGTGGGATCTCCGTGTCCGCAAAAATGTCCTACCACCCAGCATTCCCCTTGTTCTCCCGAATAAAATGATACCTAACTTGTGTGGGTGCCCCAAAGCAGAACAGGCAAAAAATGAATTTTTTTAAAATGTAGCATTTGGGTGTGACAAATTAAGCACCCCACCATAGTCACAAGCCTTTGGCCCACCCACACAAGTGAGGTATCATTTTACTCGGGAGATCAAGGGGAACGCTGGGTGGTAGGACATTTGTGCCGGCAGGGAGATCCCACCCAAAAATGTATGGAAAAGTGGTTTTTGTAACCTAAATTTAAGGTTTGCAGGGATTTCTGGGTAGGAAAACATTGGGGGACCCACGCATGCCATACCTCCCGGGACTCCCCCGGGTGTTTAGTTTTCAGAACTGTTTGGGTTTGGTAGTTTCCAAAGATGCCCACCAAGCCCCGGGCCAAAAGCTCAGGTGACCCCCTCAATAAATAAGATAGTTTTGCTAAAGGTAATTTTTAAGTCTCCACCGTACGAATTGGGCCTTTTCCTGTTGCAGCCACTATGCCTACCCACGCAAGTGAGGTACCATTTTTATCGGGAGACCTTGGGGAACGCTGGGTGGGAGGTAATTTTTGTGAGCCCATTGATGCCACGCTTTCCCACACAAAAAAGTACGAAAAAACTGATTTTTTCAGCTAGAATTGAGGTTTGCAAGGGATTCTGGGTAAAGGAACGTTGGAGGATCCACGCAAGCCATACCTCCTTGGAAGCCCCCGGGTATCTACGTTTCAGAAATGTGTGGGTTTGGTAGGTTTCCCTAGATGGCCGTCTAGCACGGGTCCTAAAACCCAGGTAACCCCTCTTGCAAAAGCTGGTGGATTTGACAATGGTGACAATGTCAAAACCACCAGCTTTTGCAAGAGGGGTTACCTGGGTTTTTGGCCCGTGCTAGACGGCCATCTAGGGAAACCTACCAAACCCACACATTTCTGAAAAGTAGACACCCGGGGGCTTCCAAGGAGGTATGGCTTGCGTGGATCCTCCAACGTTCCTTTACCTAGAATCCCTTGCAAATCTCGATTATAGCTGAAAAAATCAGATTTTTCACATATTTTTGTGTGGGAATGCGTGGCATCACTGGGCTCACACAAATTTCCTCCCACCCAAGGTCTCCCGATAAAAATGGTACCTCACTTGCGTGGGTAGGCATAGTGGCTGCAACAGGAAAAGGTCCAAATCGTACGGTGGAGAATTAAGTTTTCAATTTGAGATCGTGCGATTCTTGGGACAATATTACATAGAAATTGTGACAGACAATTTCAAGTTTGCAGGAGATTGTGGATAAAAATCTACAATAGAATTCACCAGAAAGACATGACCATATACTCCCATGGTTTAACAATAATATTTAAATTTAGTAAGTTATTTATAGCTATAATGTACACCTTAACAGAGTTACTCAAAAGTCAAACATTCAAGCACGGCTATCTATTCCTCAAAGACACACACATACAGGTTGGATTTGGCATGAGGGCGAGTGATGGTTCAGTACATAAAATTTTATTAACAAGATATTTCAAAAAAATGAAATGCTCTGTCAATAAATAAATGCATAAAAACTGAACCAGTGACTCGCAACTCGTGAGCTGTAAAGCCACGACAAGGCACCAACCGTTTTACAGGCCATTCACGCACCTTTCATACCTGATACAAACCAGACCATTGACACCATCCAGAAGGAAAAGCAACACATTACAACAATCACAATAAGGGACAAGGTACACCCTACTTCAGAAAGAGAAAAAAAGACAAATATTACTGCACAGCCATCTAATCCGCAAGCACACACACATACTGGTTGGATTTGGCACGAGGGTGAGTAATGATTCAGTACATACAATTGTATTCGCGAGTAATTTCACAAAAATGAAATACACTGCGTATAATTGAAAGTATGATAAACTGAACCACTGACTCACAGCTCGTGAGCTGTAAAGCCACGTCAAGGCACCAACCTCTTTACAGGCCATTCATACACCTTTCGTACGTGTGACACATACAAAACATTCACACCGCCAGCCGCGGACCCATCACATTTCAACACTCACACCAGCAGACAGCGCCATTCAAGGGTCCATCGCTTTCACACGCCCACATTTCTGACACTGCAACTACACAAAATGATGGACTGCGTGGAGTGTCACTCAACTAGCAGTGTGAGTAGTGACCAACAGAAAGTAACTACTCACACACCGACAGCCGAGCGCCAATCCACCCACACCACCATCCAAGCACCAGACCATGCACACCGCCAGCCAAACACCACTCAGCACGCACCGACAGCCAAGTACCACTCCACACACACCACCAGCCAAGCACCACTCCACACACACCGCAAGCCAAGTGCCACTCCACACACACCGCCAGCCAAGCACCACTCCGTGCACAGACAGCCAAGTACTACTCCATGCACACCATCCAGCCAAGTGCCACTCCACACACACCACCAGCCAAGCGCCGGTCCACGCACACCACCATCCAAGCACCAGACCATGCACACAGCCTGCCAAACACCACTCAGCGCACACCGACAGCCAAGTACCACTCCACACACACCACCAGCCAAGCATCACTCCACGCACACCGCAAGCCCAGTGCCACTCCACACACACCGCCAGCCAAACACCACTCCGTGCACAGACAGCCAAGTACCACTCCACGCACACCACCAGCCAAGCGCCACTCCACACACACCACCAGCCAAGCGCCACTCCACAAACACAACACCAGCCAAGCACCACTCCGTGCACAGACAGCCAAGTACCACTCCACGCACACCATCCAGCCAAGCGCCACTCCACACACACCGCCAGCCAAGCACCACTCCGTGCACAGACAGCCAAGTACCACTCCACGCACACCATCCATTTAAACGCCACTCCCAACACACCGCCAGCCAAGCACCAGTCAACGCACACCGCCAGCCAAGCACCAGTCAACGCACACCACAAGCCAAACGCCAGTCAATGCATACTGCCAGTCAATCGCCAATCCACGCACACCGCAAGTCATGTGTCAGTCCACGCACACCGCCTGCCAAGCACCAGTCCACGCACACCGCCTGCCAAGCACCAGCCCACGCACATCGCCAGCCAAGCGCCCGTCCACACACACCGCCAGCCAAGCACCAGTCCAGACACACCACCAGTCAAGTGCCAGTCCATGCACGCCGCCAGCCAAACACCAGTCCATGCACGCCGCCAGCCAAACACCAGTCCACTCACACCGCCAAATAATTTTTTTTTAAAAACAAAGAAAAAAATTACAAACCATTTGGAACTAGATACAAAACTACAACTACAAACAGCGGTAACTAAAAAACAAAATACTAATGCCACAGGTGCAACTGAATAACCAATAAAAAACATTACAGACCAGTCAGTAGACCATTAAACTCATGGTAGCTCCCAAAATTTCTTTTGAGTGTGATACATTCTGAAACATCTGGGCACACAGCCCAGGATGAGAAGGACAATCGGCACAATGTATACGAGTATCCTTCCGCACATCTCTTCGATAGCAGACTTTACATCTCTTACAGGGATTGTTTTTTTTGGGCATGGGAGGAATGTAATCAGGAAAGTGGCGATCTCGCAATCTAGCCACTTCCTCCACCACTCCGACTCTAGGAACATGTGCCTGATCCACAACAGCAAGGCTGCCTATCACAGACTCCTGAAACTGAACATAAGTCAACTTTGACGCAGGAGAACACTCCTTGAACACAACAAAAGCATTAAAAGTTGCTATATTAAACAGATGGATGGCCAACTTCTTATACCAAATGTAAGACTTACGAATAGCAGTGTAAGGTTCCAACCTCTGATCTACTCTGTCAACACCACCCATGTGCTTATTGTAGTCTACAATGCACACAGGTTTACGCACTTCAGCAACCTCACCCCAAACAGGCACAGATGTAGTACTTTTATCATGGATGGTAGTCAGCATGTACACATCCCTCCTGTCGACAAATTTTTCAGCTAGCAGTTCATCACTACGCAAGGCACTGCACTGTCCCCTCTGAAGCTTTTTGCAAACAAGCTCTTTCGGATAACCTTTACGGTAAGAGCGGATTGTGCCACAGGCAAAAGTGTCCACTTTCAACAACTCCTTAAACAATGGCAAAGCAGTGTAGAAGTTATCAAGGTACAAATGGTGGCCTCTGTAAAACAGTCCTCTAGCAAGATCCCAGACAATTTTCTCTGCCACTCCAAAAGTGGACGGACAACCAGGGGGGTCACAAGTGGAATCCTTACCAGTGTACACATGTAAATTGGAGACATATCCTGTCCTACTCTCAGCCAACATATACAGTTTAATTCCATAACGTGACCTCTTGCTAGGAATGTACTGCTTAAAAAGTAAACGACCCTTGAACAAGACCAAAGACTCATCAATAGATATTTCTTTGCCTGGAGTATAGATCTCTGAAAATCGATCTACAAAATGATCAATAACAGGCCTAATCTTAAAAAGTCGGTCACAGTCAGGGTGATCTCGTGGCAACGCCAAAGCATTATCAACGAAATGCAGCATCCGAAGCATAAGTAAATACCTATCACGACTCATAACTGCAGGAAATATAGACGTTGCCATCAAGGGACTGGAATAAGTCATCGAGAAGACCGTCAACAAACAGCTGGCCGCCTTCCTCGAGACGAATGGATCCCTCGACCCCTCACAGTCTGGCTTCCGAGCGAACCACAGCACCGAGACCGCCCTCATCGCCGCCACCGATGACATACGAACTCTGATGGACAACGGAGAAACAGCGGCCCTCATCCTCCTGGACCTCTCCGCGGCTTTCGACACTGTCTGCCACCGCACCCTAGTACAGCGCCTCGGCAACATCGGAATCCAGGACAAGGCACTGGAATGGATCACCTCCTTCCTCGACGGAAGAACACAGAGAGTCCGCCTACCACCGTACAAGTCAGAGGCCACCAAAGTCATCTGCGGCGTCCCCCAAGGTTCCTCACTGAGCCCCACCCTCTTCAACGTCTACATGAGCCCCCTCGCGGCCATCGCACGCCAACACAACCTCAACATAATCTCCTACGCCGACGACACCCAGCTGATCCTCTCCCTGACCAACGACCCCGCCACCGCCAGAGCCAACCTGCACGAAGGGATGAGAGAGGTAGCCGAATGGATGACGACCAGCCGCCTGAAACTGAACTCGGACAAGACGGAGGTCCTCATCCTGGGCTCCTCGCCCTCCGCCTGGGACGACTCCTGGTGGCCCCCCGCCCTGGGCACCGCACCCAAACCGACGGACCACGGACGCAACCTGGGCTTCATCCTGGACTCCTCCCTCTCCATGACCAGACAAGTAAACGCCGTCTCCTCGTCTTGCTTCAACATCCTGCGCATGCTACGTAAGATCTTCCGGTGGATTGTGGTAAATAAATAAATAATACCCTATTTTTGACTAGGCATATAGCATAACAGATAGCTCAATAAATAAGAGTCAAGATTCGAGGTAGTAGGAGTTTCTGCAGGTTTATTACAGCATAAGGACAGGATCAGGACAACCTGCATAGGAACAGAATGGCAGGGCTAGAGTGGCCCGGCAGCTGCTGGGGCTTGGTCTGGGATGAGCGCGCTAACTTTTAATAACAATACATGAACTTATATACATAGCGCAAACACATAGCATTACATTGCAGTAGGCGTAGCAGTGGGTGGAGCAGAAGGCGTGACGCGTAGCAGTCGCGGAAGATAAGAGTAAAAGTATGTGTAACTGGGCGTGTACATAGACATGTAGTGCAAACGTAACAGAATATGTCATGAATGGGGCGGAAACATAGGAGGGGGCTACCTAAGGAGCCGGGACCTCTAACCTAATGGTGCGCGTAAACTGGCAATGACGTATTACTAGGAGAAGCTGGGGGCTATGAACTCTGTGCTAGGAGCAGAGACTAAAGTCTGGAGGGTCGGAGCGACTTGTACCTAAACCCTATCTGGTATCTGATGTTTAGGGAACATGTTGATATAAACTAGAAGTCATGAGGGGAAAGGCTAACTTGCTTCTAAGACTGGACCATGCATTATTCTACATGTAGTGCGTGATGAAGAATACTAAATGACCATTAAATACAGTATTTCTCTAACGTGGAGACGAGAAGGCTAGACAATGACGGAAACTATTGATGCAGTTCAGTAGCTTAGGAATGCAGAGAAGGAGGACTGAACTGATAACTGGAACTATAACATACTTTTGGCAGACTCAGAGGCAGAGCCAAGCTGCACCGGGCACTGCGAGGCAGGAAGTAAGTGAAGGGTCGAGGATACAGGTGGGGGCTGTATCGCTCCTCAGCGAGGCTTTTAGGAGACAGGAGCTGAATCTGATGTCCAGGCCCTGTTGAGGCCTGGAAACGGGGACTTTATAATAAAATAACGTGCACACTGGGAAACGTGGCAACGTAGCTTTACATAGGCCTAATATTCGTAGTATTCACGAGGACTGGAAACTGGCATACTAGAGGTGGACACAACTGTAATTGCGTCATTAATCGGACATGGGGAATAACATATGCATATTGGTCATGCACACATAACATATGATGGATGAGGCGTAGGGACACAGAACATGGCAAAATTTACTTTTCCACATTCCCTCCTTGTCACTACGTTTCCATCAGGAAACATCAATATTCATGATACTGTCTATCATTTCATACAGTACCATTTGCTCGTCTCGAATTGTCTTGGAACGGGATTTAGAACGGGGCTTAGGACTAGGAATACAAGAGGTAGCACACATGCTGCAAATCGCAGGGCCACATTGTATACAGAGGCAGCAGCTAAATATGATCGCTACTGCAATACCTAGAAAGGACAGGACTTTCCATCCCCATGCGGAAATTATATTCCAGAACCAACCGGACCATGTCCAGGTGCCTGGGTCTTGATGTAACAGATGGGCAATTTTATGGAGTCTGGTTATAGCTGAATAAACAGACGGCGCGTTATTTGGAATGAAAATGCAGCAACTAGATCCGAGGACTCTACAGGCCCCGCCCCTATCGGCCAGTATGACGTCAAGGACGAGACGATTCTGTAAAACGACAATTCTCATAAAAGATTGCTCTTCAGCTAAGTTACCTAGAGCGGAGGCAGTCTCATCTACTACTGCTTCAAGGGTTCTTGTTAACCTACGAATTAGCTTACTATTTACAACTGTGCCTAAATAAGGGAAAACACCTTTATCTATATCAATGAATTGCTCTGCGGCGGTTTCAGTATAATCGACAATCGGGAGATTTCTCTTGTGTCTAGTATGTACTAGGAAGGAATTCCTATGGTAGTCAGGTGGGGCTAGAAAAACAGGTGGCAGTAGGAAGGCAATGTAACAGGTTCCCTCCCAATCGAGGGGCAGACGAACATATGCGGTTTGACCACAAACAAAATAAGAATGACGTGAGGCTTTAAAAATAGATTTCCCACTGTCACTATACTTGACAATAGTAGTACATTCACTATGTCCTACGTGTACAGAACCATAACTACGGACACATAATTCGCCTTTGACTGGTAGTACTGAAATAGCAGGTGAGTCTGGAGTAGTATCAGACTGAACATTCAGAACCATGAAATTCGACGAATAATTACCTAAATTATACACTTCATTTTCTAGATCTAAACCTGTTCTGTGGGGGAAACCTTGCTTGTCTGGAAAACATGTACTGTTCAGAAAAGACATATCTGTTGAGGATGACGTTAACGTGGACCATGCTCCACACGAACCATTATGTGTGAATGGATAAGGAAAGAGTGGCAGAACTCCCTTCGGTGTCTGGAAAGGGGGGAGTCGACCACACACCCAACAATTAGTGGCATTGCTGGTCTGGTGTGAGTAATGTAACATACGGATAAATGTGTTGTTACGCATAGCGAGGCGGTATGAATATTCGTGAGGAGGCAGATCACTAAACGTGTGCTCTACTGTAGCATTAGCAGACTTATTTACATGAGGAACTGGAAAATACAGATAGAACGCATAGCTGGTGCAGGAAATCATAATGCTGATGAATAATATGAAACTCAGAAAAACGATACATTTGATTGAACTTTGACTGACTCTCTCACTATGGGGGTCTATTTTATACATGTCAGAAACAATCTAACCGTTTCACCTAGGGGAGGACTTATACAATCAAACTGACTGACTTATTTTACTAGACCTGAGCTTTAACTTATACTCCTGCTGCGGAGTTTTCTCTAACAGGGAAGGGGTTGTGTCAATGTCTTTTGCGGGACAGTCCTTTAAAACAATGTCTTGGCAGTCTTTAAAATCCTGGGACTCCTTGGAAATGGTTTTAGAAACGGGTTTCAATCCATTGAAAAGTTTTACATGAGAAAGGTGGACCCACCCCTTCCTGCCTTCCAGCTTGACGGCAGTACGGGTGGTCAAGAGGACCTGACGTGGCTCCTTCCAACGAGGCTCCAGCGGACTTGATCTGTCAAAATTTCGGACCATCACAAGGGAACCTGGAACGATTTCATGCGGTGCCACCTCGGTG
The DNA here is from genome assembly GCF_964261635.1 of Lissotriton helveticus. NCBI lineage: Eukaryota > Metazoa > Chordata > Amphibia > Caudata > Salamandridae > Lissotriton > Lissotriton helveticus. The sequence continues at coordinate 1,430,348,051 of NC_136061.1, read as the reverse complement.
TTGTCTGGAAAGGCGGCAGCAACCTGTGAACGACATGAGTTGAGGGCAGACATCAAGGAAGCTAGGTAATCTGTCAACATATTACATGAAACATCGGTAATACTTCGGGGTCTAGGAGTACCCCACATGTTAGGGGGGCGGCCGAATACGACCTCATACGGGGACAGACCTGATCTTGAATGTGCGACCATGCGCATATAAAATAAAGCGACTGGCAGAGCTACTAGCCAGTCCACACCTTTTTCTTTACAGACTTTGGCAATACGGATTTTCAGGGTCTGATTATGTCTCTCGACTAGACCGGCTGCTTCAGGATGGCGTACACAATGGAACTTCCACTGGTACCCTAACAACAGGGAAACATGCTTCATCAACTCTAAGGAGAATGGCTGACCGTTATCAGAATATACGACTCTAGGGAGTCCATATCTAGGGAAGAATTCACGAACCAACTGCTTGGCAGTGGTCGCGGCTGTGTAATCTGGGACTGGATATGCTTCTGTCCACCTGGACAAAGCGCATACTACTACAAGGACATACTTGAAACCTCGACATCGCTCCATTTGAATATAATCCATCTGGAGGACCTCAAAAGGGTGGTCAGGGGGCTGGAAACCACCTTGTTCCACCGGGACACTTTTACCTGGATTAAACTGACAACATATCATACAGGTACGGACTTTCTGCTTGGCTGCAGCTCGTAAATGTTTATTGAACCAAATGTTCTGGATACTGTCTAACATAGCTTTTTCTCCTAAATGTGCTGGACTATGTGCGGTATTGATAATGACTTGAACCATAGAGTCGGGGAGAAACCATGTGGCTCTACCCTTTGTTAACCATCCTTGATCTGTCTGGACCCCTCCTTGTTCAGACCATTTCTTGATTTCATCGGGAGTAGCATGTAACTGGATATCTATGACATCTTGAGTAGGGTCCTTAACTGTCATGCATGTAGTCGGATCTGGAGTATGTGTCTGATTAACTGGGATGTCTGGAGTCTGTGCTGTAAGTTTGGCTGTGCGGTCTGCTAGATCGTTACCTTGAGAAATAATGTCAGTAACTTTCGTATGTGCTTTACATTTCATGATAGCAATGGATGTCGGTAAATGTATGGCATCTAACAGAGCTTGAATAAGGAGACCATGCTGAATCTTGGTTCCATGAGAAGTCATGAAACCTCTCTCCTGCCAGAGCACTCCGAAGTCGTGTACAACTCCGAATGCGTAACGTGAATCTGTGTAAACATTAACTTTCAGGTTCTTGGCGTGTATACAGGCTTGTGTCAGAGCAACTAGCTCTGCTGCTTGAGCGGACAGGGTGTCAATACGGTGTGTTTCAATAACTTCGGTGTCAGTAGTCACGGCATACGCGGCGACTAGTTCTCCTGTACTAGTTCTCATACATGAACCATCCACATAAAGTGTCAGGTCAGGATCTGGTAACGGAATGTCTGTCAGGTCTTGTCTTGGCTTTGTCGTAATGTTAACTACTTCCACACAGTCATGTGGGTCAGAATTTGAACTAACTGATGGTAACAGTGTAGCAGGATTTAAAACGTTGCAGCGTCTAATTTCTATGTGTGGCTGGAACAGTGTCAATTCATAACCTGTTAAACGTGCAATTGTCAAGTGCTGAGTTTGTGTTCGGTTTAAAAGAACTTCCACGGAATGTGGGACTTGTACTGTCAGGGAATGTCCTAAAACTATGGAATCACTTTGTCTGATAGCTAGTGCTGTGGCTGCAACTGACTTAAGGCACGCAGGCAACGCCTGGGCGACTGGATCTAATGTGCTAGAAAAATAAGCACAGGGCTTGTATTGTCCTGCTTGATCTTGTGTAAGAACAGATAATGCTGTACCTTCACGTTCAGTAACGAAAAGTGTAAAAGGCTTACTGTAGTTCGGTGTAGCTAGAACTGGAGCTTGGCATAGGGCTTTCTTTAACTCGTTGAAACTAAGTGTATGTTCAGATGTCCAAGGGAGGACAGTCGATACGGCTGCCTCCTGTGTCGTTAACTGTATCAGTGGCTTGGCTAGAAATGCATACTGGGGAATCCATTGTCTACAATAAGAAGTAAGGCCGATAAAGGCACGTACCTCCTTCTGGGTTCTGGGCTGGGGAAGACTCGCTATTAACTGGATACGGTCTGGTGTCAACTGCCTACCCCTCTTGGACAGCAAGTGTCCTAAGTATACCACTTGCTGAACACAGAATTGAAGCTTCGAAGGGGACACCTTGTGCCCCATCTCGGCTAGGAAATACAGAACTGTCAGGGATGCTCGCTCGCAAGCACGTTCAGAACGGGCTGTGATCAGTAGATCATCGACATACTGGAGCAGGGCAGTGTCAGTTGGCATGTGAATGTTGTCTAGTTGTCTCTTGAGTGCTTGACTGTAAATACTAGGACTTTCTGTGAAACCTTGAGGAGCGCGTGTAAACATATAGCTCCTTCCATTTAAACAAAATCCGAAAAGAAACTGGCTGTCTGGATGAATAGGAACACTAAAAAATGCGTTCTTGAGGTCTATGACAGTGAAGAACGTGGCTTCGGAATCAATAGCAGTTAACAGGGAAGAGATATCTGGGACAACTGGGTACTGAGGAATAATACATTTATTAAGCTCTCGTAAATCAATCACTAATCGATATACCGGGGGTGCATTTGGATCAGTACGTTTCATGACTGGAATGATCGGAGAATTACATACATTGGAGTCAGTTTCTACAACTACTCCTTGAACAATGAGCTCGTCAATAATTTTGGATAAGGCTGCTACAGCCTCAGGTGGCAATCTGTACTGTCTGATTCGGGGTAACACTACACCTGGCTTGAGAGTCACACGATAGGGTGTGATTTGCATGTAACCTACATCAGTTGGACCTTGTGCCCATAAATGCTGCGGAACATTAGACAATCTGGAATCAAAATCTCGTAATACATAGTGACCCTTAAAGTCACGTAGGAACAGTCGTATTCCCTCTGGGGAACAGCAAATAACTGCACCTAACTCTTTCAGTGTCTTAATGCCTAATAGGTTTTCTGGACATGACTTAGTAAGTAACAGATCAGTAGTACGGGACAATGGACCTACTTCTAGAGTAACTGGCTTAGATATCTCATTAACTATTGGCTTTCCTGAAAATCCAAGGGAAACATTTCTTGAGCCTGAGAGCGGAGCCCCTGGAACTTCGGCATGACTAATTGTGGTCCTACTTGCCCCTGTATCGATCAAAAACTTTCGGTCTTTCCCTAATACTTGACTGTGAACATAGGGACCTTCTTGATCTACAGGTATCTCGATGAGAGGCAAGCCTACCTCCCTCTCTAGGCTGTTTCATGAATATGGCTGATACTCTGGATACTCGGACTGTGCATACTGGTACATCTGTGATGTGACATGCTGTGTTGCAGCAATGGGCTGCGGTACTGTAACTGTCTGTTGTGCATTCTGTGGCTGAGGAATCTGTGAAACTTGTTCTTGTCTAGGCGGACGTGGTCTTTCTTTAGTCTTACCGGTAGCTATGTTGTGTTTCAGAACTGCACACTCGTTTATAAAATGACCTGGCTGTTTACAATAATTGCAGTTCCCTTTAACGGGAGCTGCAGGATGACTGGCTTGATTCGGACCCCTCTTCTGACTGTCTTGAGGAACAGATTGTGCAACTAGCACTTTCATTTTCGTGTCTTTCATACGTTTTCTCTCGTGTTCTTGTTCTTCCCTAATTCTATTCTGGTGGTACTGGAGCATCTGGAGCATCTGGGACGGAGTATTTGCTTGCCAGGTGCTTTCGACTTTCAAAACTCGATTTTTAATTTGAGGACTTGAATTCTCGACTAATTTAGTAACGAAAAGGTGAGGGTATGACTCACTACTTGTCTTGAGACCACTGTTAATACTAAAACATTTTTCAAACCTAGAATAAAAATCACTAATATCTTCATCTTGTTTCTGTTTACAGGCTGAGATTGCATCCCAGTCTTCTTTTCTCGTTGTCAATAATCGGGGTAAAACTTGAATCAATAATTCTGGTAATTCTCTACATTTATCTCCAAGACCGGTACCTGGTACTCGTGCCTTGTCTTCAGCTTCTAGAGCTGTCCAATCGATCTTTTTCTCTCCCACCTCCCATTCTTTTTCCTTTAACTTTTCATACACCCCTGCGGGTAACAGGACCTTTAACATTTTAATGATATCTGGGTAAGTATATTCTCCCATACGGAGCATGTCTTTTAATTCTCTATGGAACCCCGCTGGATCTTTGTCATGACAGGGAATTAATTTCTTCATTTCAAGAAGTTCCATCTTTGATATTGGAGTGTATACAAACACTCGTTGCATTTCGCCACCCGTCCCTCTGACTGGGTGGACTTCTCGTAACGGATTCTGTCTGTCTATGTAAAACGGTTTACTTTCTGGGGGTGAGACATGAACAAAATGCGGGTTCAAGAACGTTCTATATTTGTGGCGCTGTTCTAGAATGACACTAATTAAATCAGTACCTAGACCTCTCCATTTGTACTGGAGTAACTCGTTCAGGATATCATGTAACGGACCTGGATCAGAGTGTTGACCCTCATACAGAGTAATGAGGTGCTGAATCATATACATACCCACCAGTCGCTGCTCGGCTGGGGGCAGTTTCAGAAACATTTGTGCCACTATTTCGTCTGGAAAAGTGGTAGAATCAGTAATCCATCGGACTGCTGATCGGGCTAGTTCTTGTTCATGCATGGTACTTAACTCACTATAACCGATTCGTGATTTCAGAATGTGATCGGTAGCTTGAAATACTTGTTCTAGAGAACCTTGTTCTGGAGCTGGATGATGGAAAATAGACTTGTGTTCTAGACGTAAATGGCGGTCTGGAAATCTAGATTTTCCTACATACGCTATTCTGGCGGGATTCTCGTCGTCTTCCTCTTCAGGGTCAGACATACTTTCTTTCTCACTTACTTGTGCTGCTTTACGCTGTTCGTGTATCTTTATTATCTCTTTACGGATTTTCTTGTACATACTCTCCATAGCACCGACGGTCTTGTGCTTACCCTCGGCTATATTATCACTCCACCTTGTCAGGATTCTCATTTCGGCGGAATCTTTAGACGGGTAGTCTTGTTCTCTTATTAGACAATTGATCAGGAACTTTAATATCATGAGCTGGATCTCGGCTTTCCTTTGAGACATAGTCTCGCTAATACTTTCTGGATCATCCCCTGTACGGATGAAACGATATATTCTGTCTAGATCTTCTTTCATATTCGGTAGGGTGACTAGATACTCGGCCACCTTTCTTACGCGGAATGAATATAAAACCATATTATCCTCGCCTGGGACTGGATCATAGACACATTCGGCAAGGGATTTTCTTATTTCTGCAACAGACTGATACCTAGGCGTACGCTGTAATGCTTGTGCATGTAATTCGGCTAACGTTAAACGCTTGTGTGGCGGCGGGGTTTGAGGAGGACCTCCTCCTGCGGCCCCTAAACTGGAGTCGTCTACTGAGGCTCTACGTCCTGGCAGAGTGGGAAATGGAAATGCAGGCTGGACTTGTATGACGGGCTGGACCGGGGGTACCGTAACAGGTACTCCGGTGTCTGGAGAAGCGGGAAGTGCCTGATTTACAGGGACTGGCGGAGCGCGAACAGGATTTGCATATTCGGGGACTGTGTCGTCCAAATAGGACGAAATAAAAATATCAGCTGCGGTCGGTTTGTGACGTAGCTTGGTCGGAACTAATGGTGGCGGGAAATTACTGGATGCCTCCGGGGTCGCTTTTGGCAAGCCCTCAGCAAGAAGAGGATACATACCCTTAATAAGGGCATGCCTCTGTCTGTCTGACTGTTCGGCTTTGACTTGTTCACCTATCTCGATTAATTCTCTTTCTTGGGCTCGTTCTTGGGATTCTCTACTTAACTCTGACTTTCTGACTTCCTTTTCGGTTCTTCTATGCGCTTCTTTACGCCATAGCTCGATGGCATCTTTCTGTGACTGTCTGGCTTTCTTTTTCCATAATGCTTCTTCTACTCGCATGATACATTCGGCATCCCATGTACCCGATACGGGCCATCTATACTTTTCTTCTAACTGTTTGGTATACTCTACCCATAAATCTAGATACAATATGGCGCTTATGCCATGTTTCTGATACATAAAATGACCTGGACTGTCCCTAGGCGGAACAGGAACTGCTGCTTCCAGCAGACCCTTTCTAGTTTTTAACTGACGTAACTTGGAAAATATAGGCATGACTGAACTGTAATCTAGACACAATACAATACACAATAAAAACACGAAATCACATCACACTCATACCACAACATTAAAATACATAAAGAACATTATAAATAACAGTTCGAACAGAATATTACCTGAAATACTGAGAACAGAAATACAAGAATTTTCTCGAGAACGGAACAGACTAGAGTTACTGGATGCACTGCTGTAACAGTACGGAACATACCGGTCCCATAAAGGGACGCATCAAGACCCGTATCCACCTAGGTGAACACTTCGTTTGTGAGTCTGGGCACCACCAACCCACGGACCAGGAGTCAATTTAGATTGGTCCTGTCTAGATACTACCCCAGCAATGGTACTCACCGGGCAGCACGGAACGGAAGGCCTTGGACGGGACTGGACTGCTACGACGACGAACTTCGGACTTCAGTTACGGGTGGGCCTCCGGATACCTCAGACCTTGGACTCTCGGCTTGGGCTCTGGTCGGGACTCGCCGCGTTCCTCCACCGTCTCGTTCGGATGCTGGACCGCCTCCTCCGTCTCCTCCGTGGGCCTGAGGGATACTTGGAGCAGAAATATCTGCCAGTGCACGGTATGGTTCCGTCACGACTGCAGAGGGTCAGGGGGTCGGCGTGGCTTCACCGACGCGTGGGGAAAGGGCAAGTCCCTGTTCGGGCGCCATTATGTGGTAAATAAATAAATAATACCCTATTTTTGACTAGGCATATAGCATAACAGATAGCTCAATAAATAAGAGTCAAGATTCGAGGTAGTAGGAGTTTCTGCAGGTTTATTACAGCATAAGGACAGGATCAGGACAACCTGCATAGGAACAGAATGGCAGGGCTAGAGTGGCCCGGCAGCTGCTGGGGCTTGGTCTGGGATGAGCGCGCTAACTTTTAATAACAATACATGAACTTATATACATAGCGCAAACACATAGCATTACATTGCAGTAGGCGTAGCAGTGGGTGGAGCAGAAGGCGTGACGCGTAGCAGTCGCGGAAGATAAGAGTAAAAGTATGTGTAACTGGGCGTGTACATAGACATGTAGTGCAAACGTAACAGAATATGTCATGAATGGGGCGGAAACATAGGAGGGGGCTACCTAAGGAGCCGGGACCTCTAACCTAATGGTGCGCGTAAACTGGCAATGACTTATTACTAGGAGAAGCTGGGGGCTATGAACTCTGTGCTAGGAGCAGAGACTAAAGTCTGGAGGGTCGGAGCGACTTGTACCTAAACCCTATCTGGTATCTGATGTTTAGGGAACATGTTGATATAAACTAGAAGTCATGAGGGGAAAGGCTAACTTGCTTCTAAGACTGGACCATGCATTATTCTACATGTAGTGCGTGATGAAGAATACTAAATGACCATTAAATACAGTATTTCTCTAACGTGGAGACGAGAAGGCTAGACAATGACGGAAACTATTGATGCAGTTCAGTAGCTTAGGAATGCAGAGAAGGAGGACTGAACTGATAACTGGAACTATAACATACTTTTGGCAGACTCAGAGGCAGAGCCAAGCTGCACCGGGCACTGCGAGGCAGGAAGTAAGTGAAGGGTCGAGGATACAGGTGGGGGCTGTATCGCTCCTCAGCGAGGCTTTTAGGAGACAGGAGCTGAATCTGATGTCCAGGCCCTGTTGAGGCCTGGAAACGGGGACTTTATAATAAAATAACGTGCACACTGGGAAACGTGGCAACGTAGCTTTACATAGGCCTAATATTCGTAGTATTCACGAGGACTGGAAACTGGCATACTAGAGGTGGACACAACTGTAATTGCGTCATTAATCGGACATGGGGAATAACATATGCATATTGGTCATGCACACATAACATATGATGGATGAGGCGTAGGGACACAGAACATGGCAAAATTTACTTTTCCACAGGATCCCCACCGAGACGAGGAAGACGGTCACCCAGGCCCTCGTCACCAGCCGACTGGACTACGGCAACGCCCTCTACGCCGGAACCACCGCCAAGCTCCAGAAGAGACTCCAGCGGATCCAGAACGCCTCGGCCAGACTCATCCTCGACATCCCCCGACGCAGCCACATCTCCGGACACCTGAGAGATCTGCATTGGCTCCCGGTCAACAAGAGAATCACCTTCCGTCTCCTCACCCACGCGCACAAAGCCCTACACGACCAAGGCCCGAGCTACCTCAACAACCGGATCAACCTCTACACCCCCAAGCGCCTCCTCAGATCAACCAGCCACGCCCTCGCCGCCGTCCCCCGCATCCGAAGAGCGACAACAGGAGGAAGGTCCTTCTCCTACCTGGCCGCCAAGACCTGGAACTCACTCCCGACCGACCTGCGCCTGACCCAGGACCACCTCTCCTTCAGGAAGAAGCTCAAGACCTGGCTGTTCGAGCAGTAACGGCACCTCCCCCCCACCCCAGCGCCTTGAGACCCTACGGGTGAGTAGTGCGCTCTACAAATGACCTGATTGATTGATTGATTGAATACCAATATGAAGCCAGGGAAGGCTTCCTTATCAAGCCCATCAAAAAAGTCAAACCTAAAAACCTCGTCATCTCATCCAGATTTGTGGGAGTCCAACGGGTAGCTCTAGAGTGAGGCCCAAGTTTGGCACTGTTGTTCCTCAAAAACTGTTCCGCTTACAAATTAGTCTTCTCAACAATCTCAGCCAAAAAGACATCATCCATGAACAACTTAAAAAACTGTATAGGCAAGAAACTTTCACAATCCACTCTACACCCTGCATAACCAGTAAAGTCAGACAGCACTGGCTGCACCATGTTTGGATCAACCCAGAGTCCAGCACTTCCAATGGGAAGGCTTGCAGCACTAGGCTGCAAGCCAGATGTCTCTTGCACCATCGGCACATCAATCTCCTCCTCTAACACAGGCACTTCGTCCGCACTGAGAGTGGATTCATCATCCGATGATTCCATGTGGAGAGAAAACTCACTGCCTAAATCATCCCCTCCCCCCTCTCCCTCAGACGCACTGTCAGTCTCATAATCCAGCTCAGAGGAATATTCAAGAAGCAAACCAATCACCTGCTGAGCAGTCATTCTACGGCTAGCCATAATGCTAACTAAAAAAGATTATTTGTCAAACACGTGAACAACAAATCCTTTGAAAAAAAAAGAAATAAACACAATGTTGCTTTATCTCACAGACCTAAATACTCCAACACTATACCACTCACTTGACAGAAGCAGCTAGACTCAGCACCACCTACTCTGCACAGACACAGAAAGGATCAACAATATCCCACTAAAAAAGAAAAAGAAAAAAAAAAAATTACACATAAGACAACGCAAAACACATCGCAATTAATTTCATGCTCAGAACACAAACAGAAATACAGCCATTATGACAGCATTTACAAAAAAAGACATTTATGCATAACAATAATACTCATTTGAAGTAAACCCTACAAAAATGTTTTTCTTACCAAATGAATGCAAATACGCAAAATTCCAGAACAACCACTGCCGAAACCGCAAACAGGAATCACAAGCTTTACAATACAATAAAAAGGAGAAGAAAAAACATTACAATCACATATTCAAATAATGCACCAGTCAGCACACAATACACCAAAAAAGCTAAGGGGTAAGTGGGCCTAAGAGTATAAATAAAATATTCATCCCTGTAAAAGGGGAGAAACCCTTGCCCTTGAGGCCACCCCCCACACATGGCTTCATTGGTGGTCCATTGGGCCAATACATTACCAAACATTCAATCTGCCAAAATAAATTGCCCCCATTGAGGAGCAACCCTTGCCCAAGGGGCCGCTCCCCAAACACATCCCTGGTGGTCTAGTGGGCCAAATGGATACGGACCCTTGCCCTAGGGGTCACTCTCCTTCTAAACATCCCTGGTGGCCTAGTGGGCCCTACAAAAAACAAAAATACCGGCTTTATCTGCCCCCCCAAGGGGGCAGACTGCCAGAAACATGCCCCCAAGGGGAGTGACCCTTGTCCAAGGGGCCACTCCCCATAGACCGCAAAATCTGTGGTCCAGGCAGCCAGAAAAAATCACACAATATATGGGGGGCAGACACCGTAGACATATTTGTACCCCTTGGGGAGTGAGCCTTGCCCAAAGGGGCTGCTCCCCACACACATCCCTGGTGGTCTAGTGGGCCAAAATGGAGAGTGACCCTTGCCCAAGGGGACACTCTCCTTATAACCATCCCTGGTGGGCTACAAAAAACATAAATCACCGCTTGATCTGCCCCCCCACGGGGGCAGACAGCCAAAAGCATGCCCCCAAGGGGAGTGACCCTTGCCCAAGGGGCCACTCCCCATACAGAGTAAAATTGGTGGTCCAGTGGGCTCAAAAATACATGAATATATAGCCAGCCCCCCCCCCCCGGGGGGGCAGACACTGTAAAATTATATGCCCCCTTGGGGAGCGACCCTTGCCCAAGGGGCCACTCCCCACACACATCCCTGGTGATCTAGTGGGGCCTAAATGGAGAGTGACCCTTGCTCAAGGGTTCACTCTCCTTATACGCATCCCTGGTGGCCTAGTGGGCTACAAAAAACAAAAAGCATGGCTTGATCTGCCCCCCCCACGGGGGCAGACAGCCAAAAACATGCCCCCAAGGGGAGTGACCCTTGCCCAAGGGGCCACTCCCCATACAGTGTTACATTGGTGGTCCAGTGGGCTCCACAATTCATAAATATATGTCCTGCCCCCCCCCGGGGGGGGCAGACACTGTAAAACAGTATGCAACCCTGGGGGGGGCGACCCTTGCTCAAGGGGCCGCTCCCCGAAACAGAAATCAACAACAACAAAAAATCTAACTATTCTGCATTCCTGCTGCACGGCCGAGCAGCAGGAATGCAGAAAAGAGGCACCGGGGGGGAAAGGCCAACCCTTTTTTGTCCCCCGGTGCCTCGTAAACAAAAAGAATGCAAAGCGATTGCTCTCCATACCTGTTTCCCCACCGAGGCGCAGCTTGGAAATGGCGGCCACCGGTGGGGAAACAGAAAGTAAACAAGTGCTGACGTCAGTGCGGCTCGCGCGCTGATGTCATCAGTGACGTGGGAGGGGGCGGGTGGGGGAGGCACGGGAAGGTCTTCCCCTGCCTCCCGAGGCAAAAAATATATATATCGAGGACACGCGGGGGGAGCACCAGCCCTCCTCCCGCAGGTAGGCGCCATGACGGCCGGGAGCCGTCATCAGCACACGAGCACTGTGTGCCATGACGGCTCCCGGCCGTCATCAGCATCGAAGGGGTTAAACAATACTAAACAACTTTCTCAACAGTCAGTTTCTAGGCACTTACATTACATTTATTTACAATTTGTATTGCTGAATATTAGTACAGATGTAATAAGTATATAAGGAGCAGCTGCTTGTCACATGCAGAACTGCAAATGAGCAGTAAAGCGGGACATAAAGTACAGATGGAAAGCTGGTGAGTAAAATTAAACATAAACAGATGTGAGAAATATAACTTGGTACCGTACAGAATTACAGGGACCAGCTGTGAGGCATTCACATAAGTGAACTGTGAACTTTCACTGCCCTACATATGAGTAGCTGTGGGGAACGTATTGCATGCTAGACAAACCTCACACATTGCAGCACTTATGGGTTGATTAGGATGGCAGGTGGACATAACCCCATCATAAGCGGAACCGTCCGACAGGCTGTCGGCGGTCCCGACATAGGGATTATGATGCAACCACCACCTCTGCGGTCACAATGCCTATACATTGCATTGCAGCGGTGCAACATGTCGACCTGACCGTTTTAGTTACCACGGGTACATTATTGCCCTTAGGCGTAACGCACAACCTTTTGGTTTTTTAGCATGGCAAGGGGACCATCACAATAAAAGATTTTTTCCCTTTTGGTATCCCCATTTTTATTGTTCACACACACCTTCACTGTGCACATATGACCCACTCCATACACCCGCATTCATCTAATGGCTGTTCTCTTCAAAAGAGCCCAGCTAAAGTGACCCTTCGGGGGATCCGTAGGGCATTGCAGCGCCGGCCTGACGAGGAGCTAATGCCCAATAATGAAGCATGTCATCCTTCGGGGTGTGTAAGGGCAACAAGAGACAGGACTTGTTTTTTCCCCTGCATAGTGGGTTCTAGACCTAGGTTCATTCTTTCCTCCTTTTCCACTCCCCTCTTCACCTTGCATATCGATGTGAGGGTGACTTTTTAGCACCCACATTGATGGAACAGTGACCCTCCTTTTGGTGTAACGATTTGATAGTGGAGCACAGGCACTGGACCATAATCAGCTCCTGGTGCCCATTCTTCTTTTTTTGTATAAAAATAATATTCACCTACTTAATTGTGCAGTAAAGGACTGCAGATCAAAAGGCATGTGATGTAAAGGTACTCCTAATTTAATGACATGCGATCTAAAGGCACTTCTGATGTAAAAAACGAGTTATAATGGCTTCTTATGTAAATTACTATGCAGTAACAACTGACATTTAATTCCTTTCACATAAAGTTCCTCTCGTAAGTGAAAATCAGAACCTTGTGCTGACATCACTTGTGCATATGGAAGTGTGTGGAAGTACAGTAAGTGCGTAGCACATATGTGGTAGTAGAACTCTATGTTTTATGTGGGTATGAGTACTAGCTCTAGTGAGATCCATTTTGGATGACTTATGTTTAGGAAAGCACAAAGATAATTACAGCTTCCACAGACAGTGGAAGTATACTGCCTACGTTGCTATGGATGGAGACCCAGACACTGAAGTGAAGGTGGATGGAGACAGGGCTACCTTAAGAAATTCAATGAAAGCCTTGTTAGCAAAGGAGTGCTAATTACATTTCCCTGAACTCTGCCTTTTAGTAGATGGTATGGGTGAGGGGTAAGACTTCAGTTCTTGTTATTGAGGGAGAGACTGCTCTTTTGTCCGTCTCTTATTACAATGTCCAGTAGTCTGATGGCAGCCAGGTGTAGAAACCTAACACACAATTGTGCTCATATTTTGGATTCTCCTGCTTGGAGCCGGCCTCATGGTTGCCTGTTGTGTGAACCATCCCTTTGTGAAAAGACTGTAACTGAATAGCAACATAAAAATGACAATTGAAAGAGTACTAACCTAGACTGGTTCTGAAGCCTTAGACAGTGGACCCACACCACTTTTCAGTAAAATGAAAATAAATCTGTAAGCCAAATTATCACACTTTGTTAAAGACCCAAGTTCTTCTTGACCAAGGAAGGAAGTGTTCCAAACTTTACTAGAATGGCTGCTGTGCAACCAGGACTGCTGCCTACCTGCTAGCCAGTTTCCCAGTACTGAGGGGGCATCATCTGAAGCCTACACATGCTGCTGGAGCTGCTGAATGTTTGCCTGAAGTGCTGGAAGGCTGTCTGCTCGATGAGTGAGAGAAGGAGCGTGTGTAGCCCTGCAGGAGTAGATACTGTCCAGGAGGAGAAGCCCGGAGTGCTCCCAGCATGTGAAGCACCCATCGAAACCAACTATTCCAAAAATTGATTACTAGGAGCAACGTGTGCTGTGATAGGGTACTCTGGTCTCTGTATGATTCCCTTGTGGAGCACATTAAGACTGTTACAGAGTTGCACCACTTTAATACCCATCCATTGAGGACTCAAAACTCTGGGGGGGGGCTTATTTATGAGCCCCTGTGTCAATTTTGTGCCACCATCGCTTCACTTTTTGTGACGTAGCCGCGGCGTGAATAATGTGCCATGTTGCGCCATATTTACGAAGTGACGCATCTAGGCAGATGCATAACTTTGGAAATCCCTGCGCTACATTATACGTGCGTCGGGTATAATATATGCAGGGTAGGCATTCCCCCGCAAGAAAGGGTCGTAGGAGTAGCATTTCTTAGTATTTAAGAAGGAAAGGGGAATTGAGAAAAGATAAAATAGTATGTTAAAGGTAGCTTCCATCAGCTCTATTGTTGATGTCTGGAGCATTGGATATTCCAAATAAATATAATTAAACACACGAGTTTGCACATATACTAAACATAATGCATTCAACATGCACCGGACGTTTTTGTCACCTCTGGCATTGACTGTCAACTTTCTGTACATTTTTAATGCATGTCCGAAACTGAGAAAATATACGTCTTAGTTACCTTAAACTTAATTTAGGAATAAACAAATATGTAACATCAAAAATAGTTCAGGCATTTGCTTCGCACCTTTCTGAGCGTTGCAAAAGTAAAAATGGAATGGTTCTCCACAAATACAAAATGGCACAACTCACCTAACAAACGGATAAAGAGAAACCAAACAGCTAGCTGAGAGTGCAAGGAAATCCTCCAAGAAGCTTGGCCATTCAATGAAGTGTCAGCAACCACGATAAGTGCCTCCAGTATACAAGGAGAACTCCCTTTGAGAAGCAAGATGCTACAGTAAATTCATTCCTTTGATATGAGCTCCTACAAGATGGCTGATGTCCTTGTGATTCACATGAAAGCTCCTCTTCACGCAACTCATGAGATCGAGTTCACTTTCACATCATAGCCTCTTTGAACCCTTGTCAGCTGCATCTTATTTTCCTGTAGCATAGGTGCATTAAGGAAATAGGAACTGGGCACATATCACTAATGATTTGTCCTATCATCAGTCTTATTAGCAGATCGTTTACATTCTTTTGTTTTTTCCCATGACTATAACTTCGGATCTTATTATAAAAGCATTAACCTTTGTGATACCTCTACAGACAGGGCTTTAAGTGGAATGAAACATTTGGGGGTACTCTCAAAGAAGGGTGGCAGATATAGTTAAGGGCGTGGCTCAAAACGTTTATGCTAAAAAATCTGTGCTCACATAATGTGCCGCCCGACTGGTATTTTGCTGCTTCTGTTATTGGCTCCACGTGCATAATACAAGCAACATTACACCTACAACAAGCCAGGACTATTGACTTTGTCATAGGTTGTTAAAGGCATAAGATAAATATAATACACTACATGCATACATACAACTATGGCTTCGTTGTATTTAATATTGAAAATGCTCTTGTTCTTGCGCGAGAGGTTGTGGGGTTTAACGGCTAGAGCTGCCAACTTTGGAGCTGAGGAAGCAGGCCTGAGTCTCAGCGTCGGCTCAACATCCTGTGTTTCTAGGCAAATCACTTGATCGCCTGTGCCTACCAAAATATAAATAAATATATGTCCTAGTTGATGCTCGTGTAAAGCACTTCGAGCTTACAATATAGGAATGCAAAAAAACAAAAGTTACATCAAAAACAGGGAACTGCTGATTTTATTTTCCATTCTGAGAGTGACAACGAAATTGGAGAGCCTGATAGGGACCCGTCTCAGCAGCTGCTTTTAAGATTTAATGGTGCTGAGCACCAGCAGGAGCTTGACCACTTAAAGCCCTGATTATAGATCACTTGGTCTGGAGGCCGCAACTGTTGAATCTCAAGAACTGTTTCGTTACATACCGGTAATCTACCTTACCCAGATTAAGGTCCTCCTCGTCCCAGTCCTTACAATGTAGAGGCAGTTCTGCCTCAGGACAGGCCAATTCAAAACTTTAGTGTTTCTTTTATCTCCACCATATAAGCCCCTCCCACCTACTGCCATGCCTGTTATCAACAAGTCCAGGCACAAACACAGCGGGAGGGAGGGACAGGTAACAGGACTGGGACAAGGAGGACCTTAATTGGGGTAATGAAGATTACTGGTGAGTAACAAAACATTACCCCCTCATATGTCTTCCTCGTCCCAGTTCTTACAATGTGAGGGCCTCCCAAGAAAAACCATGAAGAAAAATGCAAAACACCAGGGATCCATACAAAAGTGCAAAACATTTAATCAAACAAATGATTAAGGTACTGCAGCGTTCAAAATGCCAACACCAAAATTGTCCAAAGAGGCATGCAAAACATCAAGGTAATAATGCCGGACAAACGTATGATGGGACTGCCAAGTAGCAGCCCGACAAATCTCTTGGATAGAAACCCCCGCCGCCTCATCCTAGGAAGCGGGCATATAACGCATACAACGCCCCTGCACCGGAGTCTGAGTAGGCAGACCTACAGACTTATAGGATTGGCAGACCGCCAAGCACACCCACCGACTGATTGTGGAAGTAGATACCTTCTTCCCCTTGGCCACACCCACACAGGAGACAAATAGGGCAGGAGAAAGACGAAACCCCAGGGTACGCTGGAGATAAACCTGCAGGGCCCTGGGCACATCCAAGGCCGAAGGAATAAGCGTATCCCCATCCCTAGACAAATCAGAAATACCCACCTCCTGATGTAAATGAAATTTGGAGGAGACTTTAAGAAAAGCCAGGTCCAGCCATAAAACCACCTTATCCTGCAGAAACTGCAAATAAGGAAAGGATACAAGCAAAGCACCCAACGTACTCAACCGCATAGCAGAGGTGATGGCCAACAGAAATGCCACCTTAGCAGATAACCATAATAAATCCGCTTCCATCAAGGGCTCTAAAGGGGGCAAGTGCAGACCCCTCAAAACAGTCAGCAAAACCCAAGAAGGCACAATCACAGGAATGACCGGACGACGAAGCCGAAATCTCGGCAGAAGCCGACTCACCAAAGAAGCAGCACCCTCCAAGGAGGCCCCCAGACCCCTACATGCCCAAATCGCAGCATATTGAACAGACAAAGTAGAAGGGGAAAGGTCTTTCAAAAACCCATCTCGAAGAAAATCAAGAATAGAGGCTGGATCCCCAACCACAGGATTCACACCATGAGAGGAGCACCAAGAGACAAAAGAGCCCCAATGCTTACCATAGGTCTTAAGGGTTGAAGGCCTACGCAACTGCTGAATGTCACATGCCATCAAAGAAGAACAATCCAAAGATTCCAATGTTAGCCATTCAAGAGCCAGGCCATCATATTTAAGCGGCGAAGATGAGGCAAAGACAGAAGAGGAAACCGAATTGGAGACTGAACCACGGGAAGCCGGGCAATCCTGCCCCCTGCCAGCTGCATCAGCATTGGAAGCCAAAGTCGGAAGGCCAAAAAGGAGCAATCAAGACTACGAACACCCTCTCCCTCGAATCTCCTGCAGCACCCTCGGGGGGAGGGGATCCAGAGGGAAGACATACAGAAGGCCATAGGGGAAAGGAATCAAGAGTGTATCCACCGCCCAAGCCTCATAACAAATCACCTCGGAACAGAAATAAGAGATGTGAGGGAAAGCAAAAAGACTGAGCCAGGGAGTCCCGAAGCGTAAACAAGGGTACCGGAATAGAGGAACAGACAGATGGAACAGAACCGAGGACGGAAGGTGGCGGCTCAAGCTGTCCGCATGAAAGTTCATGTGCCCCTGAATGTAAACATCCCTCAACGCCAACAGGTGAGATTCCACCCAGGCACAAATCATGGAAGACAGTAGATTCAGAGGCACACACCAGGTCCCCTCCTGGCGGTTCAGGTAACAGCGAGCCACCTGATTGTCAGTTTGAACCAACATATTCGCCCCTTGGAGAGAAACCTGAAAGAACAGCATCGCCTGCAAAATTGCTGCTAACTCCGGACAATTTGAGGAACAGGCGCTACCCACTCAAGACCACTGACCCTTGACCTCCAAGGATCCCAACATTGCCCCTATCCCTAAAGACTGGCGTCCATCATCAACAAGAGTGGAGGAGGATGCTGAAAAAGCACCCACTTCTCCAGATTGGGAGTACAAAGCCACCAGTCCAAATCCTGAACCAGAACAGGGACGAGAGGAACCAGAGCGTAGTAATCTGCATGGAAGGGGTCCCACTGAGTCAACAGATGATTCACCAAGGGCTTGAGGTAAAGGTGAGCCTAAGGAACCACAGCCATGGTGGCAGCCTTCAACACCTGGACCCGCAACCAGACCCAAGCAGGGGCAGAAGGGTGACTTAACGATTCAGAAAAGGGGGTGGTGATGAACAGAGTGTCTGAATTAAGCAGACCACTCTTACCCAGTCCAAAGATCAGGGCTTGATCCATCACCGTTATTTATCTCACTGCCCCATCCCAGCTCAGAACCTGGCTATATGCAAATTAGTCTGTCCCTGGCCCAGTGCATCATGGGAACAGGGCAGACCAAACTACCAAGCCAATTCTTCACCAGAAAGGAGACAAGCTACCGGGGACCGGTTTCTGGCATTTCAGCCTCTTCGGCCCGGCTTGCTTGAATCCTGATGGAGCAGTGAGAAAGGGACTCATGTCTGAGTATACCCTGCCACACCTATAGTGGCCAAAAACGATTCAGAAAAGGGACTTAGCAGGTCCAGCAGAAGAATCATGGGTAGAGATCCGAGCAGGAGGGAGAAATACCACCCCCAACAAGGTGTCAAAGTCCCCGATAAACTGAAGTCTCTGCACAGCGACCAGATGAGACTTCGCCAGATTCCGCTTGAGCCCCAGACACTGAAATATGGCCATTGTTGCCTCCACTGCCAGAAGAGCCTTAGGAAGGGAGAAACCAGAAACCAAACAATCCTCAACATAGGGAAACACAGAGAAACCCTGAAGCTGGAAAACCTCCACAGCAGGAGCCAATACCTTGGTAAAAGTCTGGGGAGCAGTAGAGATCCGGAAGCCAACACCTCAAAACTGGTAGTGGACCCTGTCCACTGCAAACCTCAGGAACCGCTGACTTCCCAGATGAACAGGTGTGTGAAAATAGGCGTCTTCTAAAAGCAGAAAAGCCAAACAAAATCGCCCTTTTGGATGAGGGGAAGGACAGATTGCAAGGTTACCATCCGAAAATGATTCAGCCACACCAATTTGTTCAAAGATTTGAGATTTAGAATAGGGTGGAAGGAACCATCGGGTTTTGGGACCAGGAACAGAGTTGAATAGAACCCCAGGCCCCGCTCCGCCTCCAGAACCAGGACAACAGCGCCCTTTCACAGCGATAGGTCCACATCTGACAACAGACCTTTTCACAAGTTCTCTTGATAATGGGGTAACCCAAAAACAGTCCGAAGGGGGAGGACCCTGGAACGGAATCTGGTAACCCAGATCAATGACCAACAGGACCCACAGGTCAGAAATCAGACTTGACCAACAATCCAGGAACAAATGGAGCCGAACCCCCACCTTGGCATAGTCACTTTTCTTTTGTCCAGCGCCCTGGGGCTGCTGTTGCTGATGAGGCCGGGATTTATAATGGAATGCAGCACCCCAACCACGGGCCCGTCCACGAAAGGGCTGAGAAGAACACAGAGCATCCTTAAACCCTTGTTTATGGAAAAAAGACTTCTTCTGCACACTCTGAAATGACCGCTGCACCATCATGTTCAAATTGTCCCCAAAAAGGCGGGGATCGTCAAAAGCAGTTTATGAATTAAGGCCTTCTGAGCAGTGTCAAGACGCCAAGGCTTGGTCCACAGAGACCTCCGACCAGCTGCCACTGCCCCGGCAGCCGAGGAGAAGTCCACAGGGTATCAAAAGTGACATCAGACAGAAACTGAGCAAAGTCCTCCATCTGCGCCAAGATAGGAGTTGGTTTCCCCTGAACCTAAAGACATTCAAACAACTACTCAAAATCCTTGATAAGGACCTGCGATGCATTGGCAGAGTAAGTGCTAGCCCGAACCCCAAAATGAGAAGCAGTATAAGAACGCTGGAGAGCAGACTCCACCTTCCGTTCAACTGGGTCAGCAAGGTAAGCCTCCTCCGAAGGCAAAGAAGAAACAGAAGCCCTGGAGGTCAGAATAAAAATGAATGTAATGTTATGTTATGTTATAGGGGTATTTGTTAAGCGCACGGCTAATCCAAGGAGTGTCCCGGCGCTGTCTTAACCCCAGAAACAGAGTAAGTGAGGAAACAGCCAGCGGTAACTAACTGGACTGCAACTACTGTTGAAAGAGCCAGGTCTTTAAGCTTCGCCTAAAGCTAAGAAGATCTCCCAGTTGAGGAAACTGGGCATCAAATTCCTCCAGGCGATACCTTTTTCCCAAAAAATGAGGAATCCCCTGCTTGTCGACCTTAAGCCATTCCTTAGCCAGAATGTCCTTAATGACATCATAAAAGGGCAGGTCATCCACCACTGAGGTACCATACTGGGAGTCAAACCCATCATCAGTCAACGACTTAGGATCAAACCCTAGCACCTCACGATTATGGACCAACATTTCTGAAAAAACCTTCCCTTAGGGGAATTGTCCATGTCCTCATCTTCCTCCACCTTAGACCTTTTAGCAGAAGGTTCAAGCAATGCATCCAACACAGCAGAATTAAATAATTCCTGCAAATCAGACCTGTAAATCTTCAACAGGTCATCCTCCTGCAGTTCCTGTACATTATTCTTCTTGGCAAAGACCTTGCCAGCACCAGAGAGGAATCCTCATCCCCATGGGAGGAGCAGGAAGAACAAACACCACACAGGAATCCACAGAACAAACAGGAAGTGCCCAGCAACCCCTATTAAATACAGACACCAGGCAACCAAGTCTCAACCAATACGAGACTTAGAATTACCAAAAAGGACAGCCCTGCTGCCTCCCCCACAGCCACATACAGAAAGAACATGACTGTGGGAGCCGGACGCTGCTAGAAACCTCAGCACCGGAATGACCCAAAGACAGAACACAAAGAAAAGCTCACCTCCCCAAGCATGCACATGCACGGGGAGCGCGATAAGGCAACGTAGCAGGAACGCGACTGGCAGGAATACCAGTGAGGTCCACGTGCACACAGAATAAACATATAGAAAAATAAATAAAACTCACGGCACCGTATACCCTCTGCACGTACCAGAAGCAACAGGAACATACAAACAGCAAACACAAACGCTCCGACCGCTGCATCAGACAGGAAAAAACAGGCATGGCGGTGGGTGAGAGGGGCATATATGGTGGAGACAAAAGAAACACTAATGTTTTGAATTGGCCTGTTGTGAGGAAGAACTGCCTCTCACATTGTAAGGACTGTGACGAGGAGGAGATATAAGGGGGTAATGTCTGTTTGCAATGGGGCAGGAAGGCTGCAGCTGCCAAAGTCCCAGGCTACTGTACAGAAGTGCCCCGACATTCAAATCCCATGGAAACTGTTCTGAGAATCCACTGTTGTGGCCCCTTAAAAGAAGAACTGCCAATGTGAGAGTGAAAGCATGAACTGCGTCCACCACACTGCTACAGCTGCACCAAGAAACTGCAGGTAAATGCAGGGCTTAGCCAGCACCTGGGACAAGGAAGGTACTTTTTTTGACAGATTCATAAAGCGCAAACTTGACCTGAAGGTACTGGAGTCTTTACATGAACACCAGTTAGGTTAGAGACAGACACCTTCATTTTTGGTAGGCATGGGAGATTACATGATTTACCTAGAATCACAGGATGCTGAGCGGACGCCAGGGCACGAACCTGGTTCCTAAGCTCCAAAGTCGACAGATCTGGCTATCGGCCAAATCCTTTCCCCTACTTACAAAACTAGGTCTACTGACCTTGCTTGAGACAGTCACCAGAAGAGTAAAATACATTGAACTGATCTATAATTGAGCTGTGAGAGAATATGATGCTCTTTGCACAGGAGCCTAGTCTATACCTAAGCCACAGAGTGTTGAGGTAATAGACATAGAATCCCAACCCTAGCAAGAAGAAAGGACGCTGGCAATGGAATGAGATGTTAGGTAGCATCTCACTGTTAAATGCAACTTGGAATACAACCCGTTTTACGTTCTCATCGAACTGTGCAATATTGAGTACTGCTGTGAGATTTAAAATGCTTTCTTTATATAATTAACCCGTTCCGTTGGCAGACAGGAGCACTCCCTCCCTGGTGCTGCGAACGACCGTTGGCCGACGCAGCCCCGCCCACCCTTTAGAACGCCCACACTGCGGCGGAATGTTTGCTGTGGTAAACGGGTTAAGATAAGCACAATTTCATCATTGTGTCAGTTGGTTGTCTGTTGTGTTCTGAGCTCTTGTCCCTCACATTAAGTCTATGATAAGCCCTGACTGCTTGTTCTTACTGCCATAAGAGGAAAATGGGGACAGTGTTAACTTGGCCCAATTTTCAGAGCCATAGTAGGACTGACTGAGCAGCACCTATGGCAAATTACCTCAACCATAATGGTTTGGCTTAGTACTACCTCCCTGTTCTGTAGCCCCTGAACAGTGTCTGACATGTTATTTGCAGGTATCAAAGTCTCAGAAAGAGCAAAGCAGTGAATGAGCAGGTTACCAACACAACTCATCTGAAAAGGGTTACTGTTCCTATTGGAGAATGGAAACAAGTGTAGACCAAGACTAAGGTCACAGAAAAGGTCAAAGAGTGATAGGAGACAGGCACCTCATGATTGGCATCAGATACCATGGAACTGCAGACAGCATTAAACGAGTCTGAGCATACTGTAGAACAAGAAATCAACGTGACATGCAAGACACCAAAATGCAGTACAGAGGTCCACTGTTGCCTGGTGGGCCTAGGACTGTGCATGGCTGACTGCAGAAGGGGTATTGTGCCCCTTTTCCCTTGCTCACTTTGCCACTGGATTCAAGCAAGCCTGGCTGAAGACGGCTGAAATGCCAGAAACTGGTCCTAGGAAGCTTGTTTCCGGTCCAGGGAAGGCACAGGGTCAGACTGATTTGCATATGGCCATGTCTGAACTGGGGTGGCAGAGTGGGCTAAAGAACGGTGATGGATTAAACCCAGATCTGTAGACTGGGTGTGAGTGTTTGATTGTTTCAGATGCTCCGTCCATCACCACCCCCTTTTGCACCGCCTTTTCCATGTGTGGCTGTGTGCACACCTCACTTAGTATGACACCGTTCCTGTGAGAAGCTGGCTTAGGATATGGTGCACACTTATGTTAGTGGGCACCCTGCATTAATCCAGACAACCCTTATGGTGATTTTAGAAAGCTCTCTAAGTGGTAGCTGTGGAGAGCAGCCTTCAGGTTTAGTCCAGAAGGAGTGTAAAGCAGCTTTTTGTACCAGAGCATAATCTTATTGCCATAGAGTAAGTGAAACAGAACCAGACACAGCATTTATGAAAATATCTATTTATTATAAGACACTCACTGCCACAAACAGATATCTCCTCTGTGGAAATATACACAATACATACAATACTTTGCAATAGATACAGGTAAGTAGCACAGATACACAGTGGTCTCAAGGGGAAGACCAAACCATATACTAAAATAGTGGTATGTTAACCACCACTCAAGTCAAGACTGTACCATGAAAATGTAGATGTGCTGGGAACCACCCGAGGTAAGTAACCAGGAACCCCACGGGAGCCGTGTGCAGAGTGGGAACACGACCGTGGGCTCAATACAAGTCAATGGGTACGTTGCAGTTGCAATCTTAAAGAAGGACCCTTCCCAGTTGACCCTGAAGGAACCCAGTGGAAGACAGAAGGTTGGAGAGCCACTCCACCTGTGGAAACCCTAGGAACCAGGATACCTAAACCAGGGAAGCTGGGAACATAGGTGTGAAGTGGTGCCAGACACCACTGTCAAACTCAATTGAGGACTTCAGGAAGAGGCCGCTGCTGGAGTAGGGGAAAGTGTCCGGTGGAACTCAAAGGTGATTCAAGATGAGAAGTACCTGAAAGCAGAGGGGACAGAGTGTATGCAACTTGGAAATGACCAGGAGGCACAGAAGACAAATGTTGTTGAATCAAAGGAGAGAGAGAGGACTAGGTAAGCTAGTCCGAATCCCCGTTTATTATATGTCAAGAATCAAAAGGAACTAGCAAAGTTTGAGAGACTCAAAGGAGTACGTGTGTCGGCAAACCAGTAGGTTTTTTCAAAAAGCCCTCACCCACCAACCTAGTTGGTGGCATGCTTCATCATCGGGCCCACCACAGTGACACCTAATGTATCCCGGGTGTGCTTCAAAGCCAGATTACTGCGGAGCTGGTATACTTGCTGAGTGTGCAGTGTAGTGAGTGAGATGGTGAAAGTTAAAAAACCATACAGTGGGTCCCAGTACCCGAGGGTAAAACAATATTTTAATTTACTGGGCCCCTGTTGGTTATTTAAAAGGCAGACGGACGTATTGGAGTATGGATTATGACCTCCAGCGTCCTGTGTGGTCTACATGTTTCAGCCTGGCCTTTTTTAATTTGAAACAGGCTTTCCTCAGGACCAAGTGAGTATGTGAAAGGTGTAAAATAAAATAAACTAAATTATAGTGGTTGTGTTGTTTTTTCTCTATGTGTAGCACTCTCTAAGGTGCTATATGGGTGAGAGGGGGATTCCCTCTCGCTTCGCTACACATAACATGAAGGGGACAGACAGACGCACAAGGTAGAGTCATATTAGCATGATATTGCAGGTATAAACATCATTCAGCTGTCTCATAAGGTGAGTGATCGAACTATATTTGGCTAAAGTGTGGTCATGTCAATGACAGGACCTGTGTGGTTTTTATCTGGAAGCCGGTTGTAGTGGTGGGCTAAAAACGAATTTTTTTAGTGTGAGGTACAGGTAAGTAAATAACATAATCCTCACACAGTCTTTTTTCTGTACAAAGCTTCCTTGGGTCACCTGGCAGAGAAAAAGACCCTGAAAGAAGGTTTTGACAGTTTTGAGTTGCATCCGACCTGTAAGGAAAGAGACCTCAACACCTTACCCCAGTAGTTGCTGTAGAGCGCAGTCCATTTACTCACGAAATTGTCGGTCTGGTTCCTCCTTGGACCTATCGTCCTTCTGCGGCGCCCGAATGTGAAAAGAGGGCTTTGCCGATCGCGTTTAAATACCTCCGTTTATCATTTGCACCTGTGTAAGTGTAGAGATCGAGGAGGGGAGCAGACGCGAGAGTTGCCCTGTCATTGCCGTCGAGCGCATGCGTGTGGGTGTGGTGGCTCTTGTTCGGCGCATGCGCACTGGTTTTCTGCATTCCGCGCATGCGCGAAGTGACGCTGAGGCTGTACATGGGTGTGCTCATGCGCTGAGGTTTAGGCAGAAATTATGATATTTAAATAAGTCGTTATGATAGCGCGTCACAATTATAATAGGTGTGAAGGCATATTTAGAGTTTCTAAATATAAATTGGGGGACATTCCCAATGGAGGGGTTTTTTAGGAGATACCTCGTTATGATAGCGCGTCACAATTATAATTGGTGTGATGGCATATTTTGAGTTTCTAAATATAGATTCGGGGACATTCCCAATAGAGGGTTTTTTGGGGAAAAAATAATACACATTAAGCACAGAAAGTGGACTGGGAAGCGACAGAGAGAGAAGGAACAGGTTGGGTCTTAATTCAATTTGTTAGTGAATTCCAAGGTATGGAATCATTCAGGCCTCCAATATGGGTGGAAAGCCTGTATATCCAGCGTTGTTCCTTTTGGAGGAGGTGCCTGTCATTGTTTTCTGTTTTGTCAAATTGTTCTATGACAGTCCAAGTGAAGTCATTGGGAGTGTGGTTGTGGGACAAAAAATGGTCTGTTAATTTACTAATGTTTTTGCCACACCGGATGGTGCTTCTGTGTTCTGTCATTCTGGTTTTTACTTTGCGGGTAGTCATTCCCACGTATCGTAATCCACATCTGCAAGTCATTAGGTATACCAGGTTGGAAGAATTACAATTGGTGAACTGACGTTGTGTCCATGTTTTGCCTGGTTCCAGGTCCAGGGTTTTGGATGGAGATGTCAGATGGCAAACGCTGCAGTTGTTGCATGGTTGGTGTCCTGTCACTTTTGGTAAGCCCCATGCGTTCAGAATTGTGTTGTTTCTGGGAGCACTGTCGGGTCGGGGTCTTGTGTGGACTAGTGAGTCTTTAATGTTTTTTGCTCGTTTGTAGGCGAACCTTGGTTTTTCCCAATTTCTAGTGCCTGAGTTTATGATCCTCCAGTTTCTGTTAATGATGTTAGAGACCTGATTTGATACAGTGTTATATGTGGTAACGCAGGTGAGGGTTGGTTCTCCCGGCGGCCTGGTGGGCGTTTCGAGGAGTGCTTCCCTATTTTGATTCCGCGCCCTTTTGTAGGTGGTGTTCAGCATCCTGGTGGGATATCCTCTGTCTTCCAATTTATGGATTAAGGTGGTTGATTGTTGTTTGAAATCCTGGATCTGGCTGCAGTTGCGTCTAAGGCGCAAGAACTGACCATAAGGGAGGTTTTCCCTTAGAGGTCTAGGGTGGAAGCTATCAAACCTCAGGAGGGAGTTTCTCGATGTCGGTTTGTAAAAAGTTGTGGTCGTTAGGCCATTCTGGTCTGCTTTTATGTTAAGGTCCAGGAAGGCCAGTTCAGATGAACTGCTGGTGCTTGTGAATCTTAGGTAGTTGTCACGACTGTTGATCCACATGAGGAAATTGTCTAGGGTTTCCTGATTGCCTTCCCAGATGACGAGAATGTCGTCGATGTAGCGACGCCATAACTTGATGTTGGCTGTGTAAGGGTTGGCCAGCGTTTGTATATGGGTTTTCTCAAAGTGGGCTACGTAAAGGCCCGCTATGCTGGGAGCGAAAACGCTCCCCATGCTGGTCCCATTGGTCTGTAAATACAAAGTGCCTTCATGTTCGAAGTAGTTGTCCTTTAGTGCAAGGGTTGCACATTCCATGATGAAGCTGCGAGGGGTATGGTAGTCCCAGGTGGTACCCATGAGAACTTCGTGTAGTACTTCCAGTGTGGCATCCTGCGGCAAGCTGGTGTATAAGCTCTCAATGTCTAGTCCGACAAGGAGCTGAGTTGTTGGGTTGAAGTTTATTTCATTAATCACATTGAGGAGGTGTTTAGTGTCCTTTATATATGATGGTGTCTGTTGAACTAGGGGATTCAGAAAGAAATCACAGAAGCGTGACAGAGGCTCTAAGAGTGATTGGATTCCAGACACGATCGGTCTACCCGGTGGAGGAGTTACCCCTTTATGTATCTTGGGGACTGTGTAGAAATACGGGGTTCTAGCATTTTTGGTGCATAGGTAGTCAGCCTCTTGTTTGGAGATGTGTTCTGCATCCCGGGCGTTCTTTACTAGTGTGTGGATTCTATTGCGTAGCTCATCGGTAGGGTCTTTTTTGAGGCACTTGTAATTCCTGGTGTCGCTCAGGAGTCTGCGACATTCGGCGTCATAGTCCGTTTTATCCATCAACACTATGCCCCCACCTTTGTCGGCAGGTTTGATGACAAGCAGTGGGTTATTTTGTAGGCGTTTGATCATTTCGCGTTCCTGATGTGACAGGTTATTGAAGGTTTCCTTCTCTTGTATGTTCTCCACCTCTGTGTATACCGCCTGCTCGAACGCAGCAATCTCTACTGGGATGCTGGCAGGTGGTGGGACAAAGTTGGATTTTAGTCTCAGCCCTGTTTCATTGGGGATCTCCTCTGGGTTGTTGTTGGTCACCTCTTTCTTTTCAAAGAAGGCCTTTAACTTTAACTTCCTGAAAAACTCAGCAAGCTCTACATGTAGTTTGAAATGGTCCAGCCTGGCTGTGGGGACGAAAGAGAGGCCTTTGTTCAGAACTGCTATTTCGTCACTGGTTAGTTGTGTGCTGGAGATGTTGAAGACTAGTTGGTTGGTTGTGTTAGGGGGTACTACTTGCTCGGCCCCGCCTGTTCCTTGGATTTGTTCCTCGTGTTGGAGCTCACTGGTTCCGCCTCTGGTGCCCAGTGGACCTGTGGTGCATTCCTTCTCTTGCCGCGGTTTCTTCTGCCCTGTGATAAAAAAGGGTACCTTTGATTTTGGTTTTCTTGGAAGAAGGGCATGTGCCCTGGTGCGTATAGCGGTGGGAACCCATAGTATGGGGGTGGCATCGGTCCAAATTGTGGTGGTCCGAAATTGAGGTTCTGTTGTGGTCCTTGCCACGGTTGTTGCCAGTGTTGTCCTCGTCGCCCTCTACCTCTGGATTGGTTTGATCCAGTGCTTGAATTGCTCGAGACAGAGCTGTTGTCCCCGGAGCTGTCAGAGTCTTTTTTGGCGGGAGTGTAATCATCATCCGCGTAGGGGTAGGTCTTTGTGAAGCTGAATCTTTTCAGGTCTTTTTCGAAATTCTTCACTTTTGTCTGGGTTAGGTATTCTTTATAGTCCGCCATTTCGCGATTCTGATCCTCCAACTTCTTTTTAAATCCAGTGAGGGTGGTTTTGAAGTGGGTCTCTGTTGCTTGTATTTCAATCATGATTGCATCTGAGAGGCGTTTGGCGGTTTTGATGATCAGGATGAGCCAGTCCCTGGTGCAGTGCCAGGCGATCTGGGCCCAATCCTTTCTGAATGCTGCATCTTCCAGAAAAATTCTTGGGGCGTTGGTGACTATGAGACCTTTTGGGGCAGTGTTTGTACGTAAGTATTGTGCTAGGATGACACCATGTAGAATGGTTCGTATTCTGTTCCTTTTCTTCTCAGTCAGGGAATCCCAGTCGGTTGTCTGTGCAATGGTCGTGGAGATGTTGAAGTCTGCTAGGAGAGATGGGTCGGATAGAATTTCACTGACATCGTCTTCAGTGTAAGTGAGGCCGATGTTTTCTGCCATGTTTTAGTTTCAAAATAGGGCTCTCGCAGCTGTACTCCTTTGAGTCTCTCAAACTTTGCTAGTTCCTTTTGATTCTTGACATATAATAAACGGGGATTCGGACTAGCTTACCTAGTCCTCTCTCTCTCCTTTGATTCAATAATATTAGGCAGCGCACAGCTGCGAGAGCCCTATCCAGGATTTCAAACAACAATCAACCGCCTTAATCCATAAATTGGAAGACAGAGGATATCCCACCAGGATGCTGAACACCACCTACAAAAGGGCGCGGAATCAAAATAGGGAAGCACTCCTCGAAACGCCCACCAGGCCGCCGGGAGAACCAACCCTCACCTGCGTTACCACATATAACACTGTATCAAATCAGGTCTCTAACATCATTAACAGAAACTGGAGGATCATAAACTCAGGCACTAGAAATTGGGAAAAACCAAGGTTCGCCTACAAACGAGCAAAAAACATTAAAGACTCACTAGTCCACACAAGACCCCGACCCGACAGTGCTCCCAGAAACAACACAATTCTGAACGCATGGGGCTTACCAAAAGTGACAGGACACCAACCATGCAACAACTGCAGCGTTTGCCATCTGACATCTCCATCCAAAACCCTGGACCTGGAACCAGGCAAAACATGGACACAACGTCAGTTCACCAATTGTAATTCTTCCAACCTGGTATACCTAATGACTTGCAGATGTGGATTACGATACGTGGGAATGACTACCCGCAAAGTAAAAACCAGAATGACAGAACACAGAAGCACCATCCGGTGTGGCAAAAACATTAGTAAATTAACAGACCATTTTTTGTCCCACAACCACACTCCCAATGACTTCACTTGGACTGTCATAGAACAATTTGACAAAACAGAAAACAATGACAGGCACCTCCTCCAAAAGGAACAACGCTGGATATACAGGCTTTCCACCCATATTGGAGGCCTGAATGATTCCATACCTTGGAATTCACTAACAAATTGAATTAAGACCCAACCTGTTCCTTCTCTCTCTGTCCCCGAATCTATATTTAGACACTCAAAATATGCCATCACACCAATTATAATTGTGACGCGCTATCATAACGAGGTATCTCCTAAAAAACCCCTCCATTGGGAATGTCCCCCAATTTATATTTAGAAACTCTAAATATGCCTTCACACCTATTATAATTGTGACGCGCTATCATAACGACTTATTTAAATATCATAATTTCTGCCTAAACCTCAGCGCATGAGCACACCCATGTACAGCCTCAGCGTCACTTCGCGCATGCGCGGAATGCAGAAAACCAGTGCGCATGCGCCGAACAAGAGCCACCACACCCACACGCATGCGCTCGGCGGCAATGACAGGGCAACTCTCGCGTCTGCTCCCCTCCTCGATCTCTACACTTACACAGGTGCAAATTATAAACGGAGGTATTTAAACGCGATCGGCAAAGCCCTCTTTTCACATTCGGGCGCCGCAGAAGGACGATAGGTCCAAGGAGGAACCAGACCGACAATTTCGTGAGTAAATGGACTGCGCTCTACAGCAACTACTGGGGTAAGGTGTTGAGGTCTCTTTCCTTACAGGTCGGATACAACTCAAAACTGTCAAAACCTTCTTTCAGGGTCTTTTTCTCTGCCAGGTGACCCAAGGAAGCTTTGTACAGAAAAAAGACTGTGTGAGGATTATGTTATTTACTTACCTGTACCTCACACTAAAAAAATTCGTTTTTAGCCCACCACTACAACCGGCTTCCAGATAAAAACCACACAGGTCCTGTCATCGACATGACCACACTTTAGCCAAATATAGTTCGATCACTCACCTTATGAGACGGCTGAATGATGTTTATACCTGCAATATCATGCTAATATGACTCTACCTTGTGCGTCTGTCTGTCCCCTTCATGTTGTGTAGCGAAGCGAGAGGGAATCCCCCTCTCACCCATATAGCACCTTAGAGAGTGCTACACATAGAGAAAAAACAACAACACAACCACTATAATTTAGTTTATTTTATTTTACACCTTTCACATACTCACTTGGTCCTGAGGAAAGCCTGTTTCAAATTAAAAAAGGCCAGGCTGAAACATGTAGACCACACAGGACGCTGGAGGTCATAATCCATACTCCAATACGTCCGTCTGCCTTTTAAATAACCAACAGGGGCCCAGTAAATTAAAATATTGTTTTACCCTCGGGTACTGGGACCCACTGTATGGTTTTTTAACTTTCACCATCTCACTCACTACACTGCACACTCAGCAAGTATACCAGCTCCGCAGTAATCTGGCGTTGAAGCACACCCGGGATACATTAGGTGTCACTGTGGTGGGCCCGATGATGAAGCATGCCACCAACTAGGTTGGTGGGTGAGGGCTTTTTGAAAAAACCTACTGGTTTGCCGACACACGTACTCCTTTGAGTCTCTCAAACTTTGCTAGTTCCTTTTGATTCTTGACACAGAAGACAAATGCCCATTGATGTTGAGTGTTGCAGGAGTGTTGCAGGAGGGGAGCGGAAGCAAGATGGCAGATCGTAGACGCTAGTGAGAGGTCGTTCCCGATCGACCCCTGTACTCCGAGAGACACTGGCGTCTTTTCGCCGATGAAAAATACGAGCTGAGTGCTATGCAAGCATAAAGAAGGCGCTCGACATACTAGGTTTACCGGGATCGCCGGATTGACGGTTCACTGCAACCCCAGGAGGCGTGGAGGGAGGTCGGGCTGAGATGAGCTGCTGTTGCTGCTGCTGACCGGGTGCTCCGTGCTCCGTACTCCGTTCCGCTGCTCCATTGCTCCACTGTTACAGGCAGAGGCAGAGGCTGCACAGGTGTGCCACATCTCTTTCCTGCGCCCCTTCGACATCCATTCGGCACGCAGGCACGGAGGCAGCTGGAAGTGTGTGAGCTCAGCAGAGGATTTAGCGGAGGAGCTGTGGGAGAGCTCGTCCACGGCCACGGTTACAGTTCCAGTGAAGTTGCTCGTCCGTTTCTTTTTTTTTTTTGTATACCTCCTGTTTACTGGGAGCTCTCTGGGAGAAAAGTTTCCGAATTGCTGTTGAGAGTAAAAAAACGAGCGTACGCAACTGAGAAGCTCTGGTGAGTTGCTGTACTTTATTAATATAAGGACTTGTTATAGGGGAGAGGAGAGGAGAGGGGAGAGAGGGGAGAGAGGCTTAAAGGCTTAAAGACTTGCTCACGGAAAAATGAAAGAGCAGCGCCGATGATGCGAAAAACCCAGTGCGACAGAACCGAGCTGGGAAAGGTGTTCCTTCGGGAGAAAGTGCAGAAGAAGGATCCGCTTTGGCGTTTAAAATGATTAAGCCAATTTCACCTGCAGTAGTCGCGAGGACGTCACGGCGTGTTGTAAATGCTCCTGAAATTCCCGGCAGAACAGAGACTAAAGCTGGTAAGCCACTACCTACTCCCCCGCACCCTCTTTCTCTTTTTACGCCCTCCAAGGATAGTATTCCCACACCAGCTCTAAAAGACAAGAACAAACATAAAAACTTAGCAGCCGGGATAGCTTCAACGGAAACTATGGGCTTAGAAGCCAAGGGTTGTCCTGCCTCCGCTGCAGAGACAGAATCTGGTAAGCTTATGGGGGCCCCTAGCAAGAGCCCGGGCGCGGATCTGGAGGTCGAGGTGGTCTCGGTGCACATGGAAACACCGGAGGGAATAGTGGAGTTAAGGGGGGCAAATGGAATACCGGCGATACAGGAAGAAAAGCCAGATGAAGAGTTTGAAATATTCCTTGTAAATCCTGTCCCTCTATCCCTATCCCCATCTTCATCTCTATCTCCACAACCTTATGCACCCATCTACTCTATTCAATCTGATAAAGACAATAACGCAGGGTCAATTAAGGAACTTGCTCTGGTGAGGGCAGGGATGCGGGCAGCGGTAGTGGCAGCTGCTTCTGCTCCAACGGAAATAACAACTGAAAATATCAACATCTCCTTGCCAGCACTAGTACCTACACCAACACAGCCCCCGGTATCCGATCAGAGCCTAGGCAGGCAGAGAGTAGATGGAGAGTGTGCTATGGCGTCAGAAGAGATGTTGGATAACGACTCTAACGATGAGTATGAGTATGAGGAGCTCCTTGAGGAAGAAGGAGGGTTCGAGAAGCGAGAACATACCATACTTGAAGCTAAAGACAATAACCCCTCGGGCTTTAAGAAGTGGGGGAGGAAAAAAACAAAGCAAAGAAAGGGGGAGAAAACTGAAACCTATAATGGTAGCTTCTACATTAGTACCAATAAACACAGCAGGGAAATCCATTAGAGACCAAACACCTTTGCTCAAGTGGATGCATCCTCGAGGGGCCACTAAGAATACTGTCTTGTGTTCTCCAGGAACTACTCCTACAAAAAGGGGCACCTTAAAAAATCTGCAAAATTCTCCCGCAAAAAAAGGGGTTTCGATAGATCAAGACCAAGATCAAGATTTAAATCTAGAGTCACTGGAGTTAATTTCAAAGGCAACCTCCGATAACATTACGCCATCTCCTGGTCATACTCAATCTAATTCTAAGGACAAATCACCGGTTAGTACTGCTTTAGGCGGCAAGGCCCTTCCTTCGCAATCTGTAACATCCTCATACTCTTCCAATGCATCTTCTGATACTTCTTTCTTGGATTTAATTTAAAAAACTTTATTGATACATCGCCAAAAGTCTCAACAACATTTTCTTCAATTAAGGGAAGACAATAGCAAGATGCATGCAACTTTGCTTACAGGAAGTTACTAATAAACTGAACGGGGTAACCAAAGAGATCGATGGATTACAACAGCGGATTGTCGAAGTGGAGGAAACCTTAGCTACTACTACGGCCCAAACAGGTCAACACAATGCAGTAATCGGGTCCTTATTGCATAAACTGGAAGAATTGGAAAACAGGCAGAGGCGACAGAATTTGAGACTTTTTGGAATACCCGAGGGATCAGAGGGCTCAGATGCCAGGCCTATTTGGTCAAATTATTAGAACGGGCATTCCCTGACCTGTCTAACTGGGATTGGGACTCCCAATTACAACGGGTGCACAGATTACCTATAACCTTAAGAAACAAGGAAAGCAAATATCCACGTCCAATTATGATCTATTTCGGTAATTATCTGCTAAGACAAGCAGTCTCAATCAAAGCTAGACCTAATACTCCCGTGACATTGTACAATATAACTTTTTTTGTTAAATCTGATCTTAGTAAGATAACTATGGATAAAAGGTGGGGGCTGCGTAAACTGATCGATCCTTTCAAATAAAAGGGTGCCACCGTTTTTCTTCAAGAACCTGCTCGTCTCAAAGTTATGAAATCTGGTCATACTTATTTTTTAATGATGTAAAGGAGGCTGAGCAATTACTCGCTAAAATGAATTCAAATGCTTAATATCAGATCGCTGAAGGAAAAGAAGGAATGAGAGAGAGGGGGAAAGACGAGAAATAGCTAAAAAATGGAAGGGAAAGAAATTTAAGAATGTAAAGCTCACTGGAAATCCACTGGGGCACTTTCTTTTTGATTGTGATTTTTGATTTTTCTTGCATGAGGTTAATACGGAGAGATGTGGTTCTCAGGGAGACCTCTCTGACTGGCTGCCCTTTGAGCGGCAGCAGAAGATAGGGGTAAGCTTCCGGGGAGATACGGGGAGGGGTTGCTTCAAGGGTTGGGGGTCAGGGTTACAACGGGGGAAAGGGTGGGGGAGAAAACGGAAAAGGACAAGACAAGTTTAAGGGTGATTGACTTAGTACCTTATAGTCTAAGAATGAGTTCGAACTTAAGGAAAGGTGCAGTTTATTTTGACTTTGTAACCAGATAGTATGTTGCGTTTTAGATGTTTAGCCTGGAACGTGTCAGGCTTGAATAATAAAAATAAAAGAAATCTAGTATATGAAGAATTGAAAATATATGATCCACATATGGTCTTGCTAACTGAAACGCATATTTGTTTTAAGGATAAGAAGTTATTGGGTCAATTGGGATATGAGCTGGTGATATGTACTACTTTAAATGCTCCTATTCGAGGTGTGGTCATCTTAAAAAAGCGTCAATTAAGTGTAGAAGTTATTAAAAAGGACAAGACAAGTTTAAGGGTGATTGACTTAGTACCTTATAGTCTAAGAATGAGTTTGAACTTAAGGAAAGGTGCAGTTTATTTTGACTTTGTAACCAGACAGTATGTTGCGTTTTAGATGTTTAGCCTGGAACGTGTCAGGCTTGAATAATAAAAATAAAAGAAATCTAGTATATGAAGAATTGAAAATATATGATCCACATATGGTCTTGCTAACTGAAACGCATATTTGTTTTAAGGATAAGACGTTATTGGGTCAATTGGGATATGAGCTGGTGATATGCACTACTTTAAATGCTCCTATTCGAGGTGTGGTCATCTTGAAAAAGCGTCAATTAAGTGTAGAAGTTATTAATTCTGCGGCGGACAATGGGGGTCATTGGGCAATTACCCAATTGCAGTTGGAACATCGCAAATTAGTTTTTTGTGCTATTTATGGGCCCAATACTGATGACCCACATATTTTTGATTGGTTAAATATGGAACTACTTGCATGGGAGGGGGAACTTATTCTGATGGGAGATTTTAATTGTGTGTTAGACTATGATCAGGATGTTACAAAGAGGTGTATATTTCGACGCATGCGTAAAACTAGGGCGGCAATTTTAGAATTAGCAAGGATACACAACGTTAAAGACGTATGGAGAAATCTGTTTCCAGATATACCTGGATATACTTATTACTCCCCACCTCATAAACGGTGCTCACAAATAGATCTGGCTTGGGCTTCGGATGAAATTTTTAATACAGAACATATGGAGATTTTCCCAAGGATCTCATCCAATCATAGCCCTATACTTTTCATATTTAATATTGTTCAAAGGGTACCTGAACTTAGACCCTTCACGTTCCCTAGATATTTGTTAACAGACTTAGTATTTGTAACTCAGCTTAAGGAACATATTAAAGAATTAATTGAAATTAATATCAATACTGCTAATCTCCTATCAGTTTGGGACGCTTGTAAAGCTTCTATTAGGGGAATTGCGCAGCAATATGTACTCAAACAAAACTTTATCCGTAAGAAAGAGACTAAGGCTATCTTAGCTAATATTTTACTACTTGAGAATCAACTAGTTGATAGACTTAGAGCTGATGAGATGAACGTGCAAAGCATAGCTCAATTAGAAACTAAACTTGTAAGTCAGCGATCAACTCTTAAAAGCTCTTTTAGGGAGAAAAATTCTCAGAAAATTATCAAATACAAATGATCTCAATATGAATGTGGCGATAGAGTTGGGAAGCTTTTGGCATATAAAGTTGCAGATGATCGTGCAACAACCCTAGTTAAAGCTAATAAGGGTCCCCATAATATTCTATACACTCAACCAGCACAAATTCTGGGACAATTTGTTTCATATTATGAAAATGTATATACTCCCGAGAGTAGATGCACTGAAGCTCAGATACAATCCTACATTAATAAGAACTTGCCTGTAGGAACATACTTGGAACAAACATTAATTGACCAATTGGAAGAGGAGGTTACTTAATAGAGCTTCGTCTCGCTGTTACCTCTCTTCCATCTAATAAAGCGGCTGGCTAGGATACACTACCCATAGAGTTATACAAAACTTGCGCAGAGGAAATTCTACCACTGCTCTGCTTGGTCATTAATTCAATTGCTATTACTGGGAAGGCCCCGGATTCATGGAAGACAGCCAAAATTATGTTCTTTTAAAAAAAAAATAAACCTTCTGTGGAGTGTGGGTCTTACAGACCTATCTCTCTGATAAACACCGATGCTAAAGTTTATTCCAAACTTTTAGGAACACGATTAGCTCCTCTTATGCCCCAATTAGTAAATGATCAACAACATGGCTTTGTTGTTGGGAGGGATACCACCACACATGTCAACATGGCTATGACTGCTTTTGATGTGGCCACAACTAATCTCACCCCACTCGGTATGATACTTTTAGACGCGGAGAAGGCGTTCGACCGAGTGGGGTGGGAATATTTGTGGGGAGTCCTAAGGCAATTCGGTTTTAGAGGGCGTTTTTTGGAAAGTATACAGGCTTTATATAAGGACCCTAATGCTAAAATTAGCTATGCTGGGGCACTCTCATCAACTCTTTCAATTCTGTGGGGGACGCGGCAGGGATGCCCGTTATCACCCCTACTTTTCGCTCTCTCCATGGAGCCATTTATTAACGCTTTGGAAGCTCAAACCAAGATCGCCCCTATTTTGCATGAAGGTAAAACTCTAAAGATTACCGCATATGCAGATGATTTAGCTATTTATACCACCAATGTTGTGGATGCTGTAATAGGGATAACGGCAGAAGCTAAAAACTTTGGGACTATTTCAGGCTATAAATTAAATATAAATAAAACACAAGTCATTATGAATTATCAGGCCAACCTACCAGTGCAGGGACTCTGTCAATCTGCAGTATATCTAGGGGTAAAGATATCATCTAATATTCCTAATATAAATTTTTTAAATTATGATCCTTTATTAAAAGAAGTGTCCAATCTTTTGAAAAAATGGCACCAGATCCCATTAAATCTCATAGGACGTATGAATTTGATCAAGATGAACATACTGCCGAAGTTTTTATATATTTTACGTTCCATACCTTGCCGTGTTAATAACTTATTCTTTAAAAAATTAGACGGCATTCTAAGTAGTTTCATTTGGGGCTATAAGAAGGCTCGTAGGTCTATGACTATATTAAAACTCCCATTTGAAAAGGGAGGTTTAAACTTCCCTGATTTCAAAGCGTATTTTTTTGCCTCTTTTCTAGGTCGGCTTCGTAGCCTATTTGTTGCTAATAATCAATATTTTTTTCACCAATTCATGCTCGGTGGTCACTCTAAACAATTCCTGGCAAATGTACAAGACCCAAATTACTTCAAACGTGTATAATTTAAGACTGCAAGAGATGCTGTATTTATATGGAAACAGATGCTGACTAAGTGCAATACTTCGTTTTTCCACAAAGAGCTGCCAATATGGGACAATCCTGGGCTTCCAGACATTTTTAGAGATAAAACTGGCCGAGAATGGGCTAACTATGGTATTGAGACACTAGGGGATCTCTACGGTACGGATGTTTTTCTACAATTTCCAACATTGCAACTTTTGTATAAATTGCCCGAAAAAATTAGATATAAATACATTCAAGTTAAGGATTACTTAATACGTAAAATGAATCTGGTAGAAATTACCAGCTCACATATATGGACTTGTTTTTATTCTGTGCTTAGAAAATCATTAATTAGTTTGGGATACAAGTGTCTCAGTCAAAATAGCTTAGACGAAGCCCCTAGATTGGCACTAAAATGGACTGTTAGCTTAGGATCTAACGTGACAACCCAGAATATCTCTGTTGCCTTAGTCAATATCAGTAAAGCCGTCCAGTCCTCCAGTTTGAAACTTCAATCTTATAGGACGATTAGTCAACTGTATTACACTCCATTAAAAATTTCAAAATGGGCACAAAATAATTTTAATAATGATCGTACTAAATGTCCTAAATGTGGTCTGGTGGCAGCACACCTCATACATATGATTTACTTGTGCCCATCATTAGCGAAATATTGGTTGGACATAGAAAATATTTTAACCCAAAATCAATTGATTAATTTTTCATTAAATGCCGCCGTGGTACTATTGTCCATATACCCGGTTAGTTCTATCTATAAGGATCTGCTGGTAGCTAGGGCCTGGATTGCTCAGAACCCTCCTCATACAACCGAATGGTGGACATTGCCTTATGAAATTTACACTATGGAAGATGCTATTGCCAGGAACAGAGGAATCAAAGCTAAACTAAAGTTTACCAAAATATGGGGTAATTTTTTGCAATGCCAGTAATGATTTGAATCATGTATCTTTTTTTTGTTTACGATGTTATTAATTATTAGTGATGTGTCCTGAAAAGAAAAAAAAAAAAAGAGTGTTGCAGGAGAGCTGACAATAACCTTGGAGCTGCAGCTGTGCAGACCAGGCAATGCTGTGGTAGACCAGGAGCTGTTCACAAGCTGTGCCATGTCGTATGTCGAGAGTTGAGGGGTCAATGTCCGTCGGGTGCACCAACAAGCCTTGGCAACTGCAAACAACATGGAAAGCAAAGAAGGTGCACTGTCAGGACCAGCAAGATCCAGGTGACTCATCACAAGCAGGGGAGTCAAAGCCGGGGAGCCAACTGAAATCAAAGAAGACCCTCAAGAGGACCCACAGTCTGGAGGCACTGAAGTCGCAAGAGGAACTCGAGCAGCTCACCAAAGATGCAGGCCAACGATGCAAGTGATGTGGTGACGGCAAATATCTTGGTCACTGGAGATGCTTGAGGCTAGGGCTACTTGGTGCCCGAAAATCTTGGTGGCAAGAAGTCAACAATCCTTTGCAATAGCAAGTCAACGCAATGCATATGGGTTTGGTTCCTGTGGCTCCGATGAGGGATACTGGCCTCAAACTTGGTGAGAGGACAGAGTAGGCCTCAAGGGATGTGAAGAACCACCCCTTGTGTTGCTGAGCCTTTCAGAATCAGTGGGAGCCTAGAATCAGCAGACCGGTCAGCTTTGTTGCAGTGCCTGCAGATGCAGGGAAGTGACTCCTTCACTTTAAGAGAGATTCCTTCAGGTGTCTTGGATGTCCACAGGCCTTGGAGGGTTCTGGTATGGAGCACAGAGATGAACGTTGCAGCAGACGAGCAGGGCAACGAGACCAGGAGCAACAGGTGCAGGAGCCAACGGCTCCCTGAGCTTGTTTGAACTGGCCTATGCAAAGAGGGCACCAAATGTGCCCCTCAAGCAGACTGAGTGGCACTGGCAAGTGCTCCCATCCAGCCCCAATACACTAAACCCTGTCTGGGAGGTGGTCACACCTCCCTGTGATAGGATACCTATTGTTCTGTCTTCCTATGCTAGAACTTGGCTCAGCAGTAGGAGGGAAGAATCATGTCTCTAGTCGGCAGCAGCCATGTTGTGCTATTCGGGTCTAGAAGGCTGGTACCAGGACCTTTGAGAGCCTGCCGAAGTGCTTTACGGTGCATGGAATCATTCCTCCCATACTGTTTAGGGTGTGGGGTTATGATTCCGACATGTTTGATACCAAACATAACAGGGTTCATGATAGCCAGTTTAGAGATGGTCATCAAGTAATGACGCATGGCCACTCAATGGTATCGTAATGGTGAATGCACTTACAACCCGGGATAATAGACTCTGAATGTTGTAGGGGTGTTCTGCTCATGCAGGGGCACCCTCACACTTAGAAACGAGCACCCTGCCCTCAGGATTGAAAGGCCTGCTTTAGGGGTGACTTATAGGTTTTAAATGTAGTGACCTTAGATATAGGGAAACCTATATATTTCTCAAGTGGTGCTAGCACCAGCTTACACAGGCTGCAGTAACAGTCATATACTAGAGACGTATAAGGGTACCCCAGTATCCAATCTGGAAGGTACCATAACCAATTTAGGGGAAAAAGCACTGAGACTTGGGTCCTGATTAGCAGTATCCCAGTCAGACTAGTCAGAAACAGCTTAGCACCAGGCAAAAAGTGGGGGTAACCATAAAGGCAGATCCTACTTTCCTACAGTTCCTAAATCTAGTCTTTGTTGGCTAAACTGTTCTGGCATCCTAGATAGCTGGTTCATGCCAAACAGTCCAAAAGCACCAGAGTATAGAGTGAAATGTAGGTGGGCAGTGCATACCAACTGGATCTTGTGGTCAGTGGCGGCTGCTCAATTATAGTGGAGGAGCTCTGCCCCCTGCCACCACCAGCAAATAAAAAAATAATAAAACGGGTCTTAAACCAGTTTTATTACTGTTTTATTTTAATCCCCAGGACTCTGATCAGTCTTGGGGTGGGTCCAAGGGATGACACTGCTGGTGGGGGAGTTATGTCATGTTATTGATTATTTATAGAGCGCACGATCACCAGTTAGGTCTCTTGGCGCTAGGTAATGAAAAGTCAGGGATCCCTACTATTTATAAGCCTGTGTAAACAACCACATATTTAGAAGTTGCCTAAACTTGGTGTAGACAGTTGTCTGCCTCATTTCCAATGGAAGTGTATCCCAGAGGGGAGGGGCTGCGGTGGAGAACCTACGACCTCCAATCCTGAGTTTCTTGAAGGTAGGAGTGACCAAATAGTGAAGGTGACTTGATTGCAGTTCTCTCGTCAGACGGTATCTTACAATGCAAGCTTTCACAAAGCCCGGGCATCTCAAGTGCAGCGCCTTGAACACCATGCAGCCTGCAGAAGGGGAGTGGTGGACACTCCTTTCACTGTGCATGATGGTTTGGCTGGCTGTCTCAGGCCAGCTAAACCCTCATGGCAAGTGAAGCTCTCTCCAGCCCCAGCTGCATTGCTGGAGCTGGAGCTGGAGAGAGCAGACATAGGCTCCCAGTCTGCCTAGTAGTGCAAGTTGCCAGCGCTCAGGCCTATCCTGACGCTGCACAGCATCATGATTGGCCGTAGTGCAGTCTGGGAGCCTGTGCCCGGAGGAAAAAGCCTGGAGGAGCACAATGCATTTATTTATTATATTTTCTGTCCCACGAACCCTACCCCCTACCCCCTCCCCACCTCCCTCCTCCTGCCCACCAACCACTTTGGCTGGCTACCGGCCGCCACTGCTTGTGGCTGGTGCATCCTTTTCAATTGTAATAGATGACAATGTATACAAGTGGCTTTCTCATACGAGATGTTTTCTGGTTGAAGGGCCATGTAGCGACCCGACCGTGACCAACGCAAACGACCCTGGTCCCGACCCACGGCCGTTATGACCCTAGCACCCTCCACGTCCTCAACCCTGGTTGCAACAACAACTGCCAGATCTCAACGCCAAGCAACACCCAAGGCCCAATCTCGTGCCAACACTGCCGCCACACCTTCACCCACCTCCAGACACCAGCAGTAGCTCCATCCCACTGGACGCCAGCGGAAACAAACCACTGAACTGCTCCTCATCAACATGCGCTCCCTGTACAGACACACCATAGAAATCTGGGACCTCCTCAGTACTCACACGCCCGACGTTGCCTTCCTCACAGAGACCTGGACAAATGCCAGCTCCGCAACCCGACATTGCAACCACCATCCGAAACGTATTTAAGATCCTGAGAAAAGATGACCCCATCCACCCAGGAGGCCTCGCCATCGTCCACAAAAGCTCCCCCTGCATGACAACCACCAACCCGAAACCCTCGTCTACAGACCGCCTGACCACCGCAATCCGTTCACCAACATCATCCCCAACCTTATCGCACCGACGCCCTCGCCTCCACAGACTACATACTACTTAGAGACCTAAACTTCCAACTGGACAACCACAATGACCCCAACACCTCCTAGAGAACTTCACCAACATAGAACTGAAGCAAGCTGTCTTTGCCCCTACTCACACAGCAGGACACACACTCAACACCTTCTTCGCAGGAGGAAACAGCATTTTTTTCAGCCACACCACGGAACTGCTCTGGACTGACCACTACTGCATACTTTCTCCTTTAGAAAACCCACCGTACACAGCATGTTTACAGCCTCTCATGCAGAAGCTGGAACAAAGTCTCAGAAGAACACCTCACCTACATCCCACCCCCAAACACGACAGACGCCAACACTGCGGTAATCAACCTCCACAAATGGATCGCCAACTGCGCCAACGCACTTGCCCCCTCCAGAAGGCTACAAAATGACACAACAAGAAAGGAAACTGGGGGGGGGGGGGCGGAGCTAGCCACGGCCGATGGCGGACGCGTGATCAAGACGCTCCGCGCTAACGCCCTAAATATCCTACAACTATCCTGCTGGTGAGGGCCTGAACGGGTCTCTGAGGTGGCCACACAAGACCGGAGATCTCCGCTGCCAAAATCCGGAGGAGCGGAGCCACTGCGAGCCGCGGTGGCCGGCGCGGCGGGTGAGGGAGAGCCAGTATCCTAGGCCGCTCGTCCCCGACCTCAAGTTAGCACGGCAGCCGCTGTGCGTGCTAGGACGTGCGGCCATCCGCGGCGACGTCGGCCCAGTGGGGAGCGGTGAGCCGATAAAGTTGAGGAAGACACCGTAGCCTCCCCAGCGGAGAGGCGGAAAGCAACAACTCGGTCTGCACAACCGCTTACCTGCTGGCAGCACCCCCAGCTGACCCATCCTGGGAACACTACTTGGGGGCCCTGGGGTCCGACTACTCAGAATCCCTACAGCAGCCACTAGCATAGAGAGACCTACCTGAAGTGAGCCTGAAGTGCCCCTGTCTCCAATACCAGGCGAAAGGAGAGTGGCCTTAAGGCCCCCCGGGATCCAAATACTAGTGGCGGCTTGGTATGCTCTCCTGGTGTGGTCGCAACAGCAGTGTTGCGGAGAACATCTCTGGCGTCGCACGCTTACGAGCGGTGTGTGGGACCTACATCCACGTTCGGAAGTAAAGTGCGCTGATGCAGATCAGGTAGCACGAAGGAGTTGGGGGCTGGAAGTGCGGCGATTGCAGAGTGGACCAAGGAGAAAGATAGTCCTGTGCCCTTCCTTCGGGAGAGGGTGTTGGAGTGCGGGTCCAGGATTGTGGCGGATGCGAGCTGGGAGAGCGGACGACATAACCTCATCGCGATAAATCATCAAGATATAGCGAAAGTGCGTGGAGGAGCCCGCCTGGAGACCTGGGAGCAAAATGGGCAAGGGTGACAAGACCCAAACAAAGTTACCATTCGAACAGCGACCCACCAGAGCGCCGGAGGCGCAAACAATGGAGTCGGACCCGCAGGCGAAAAGGGCTGAAGGCACGTTTTACGCAGACATTAAAACGCTGCTGGTATCGATGAAAAAAGGCCTCCAAGAGAGCATAGGGTTGTTAGGCTCCAAAATAGATGCCCTATCTTACCGCATGGACCGCATGACCGAGAGAGTTGACAAGCATGCAGAGAGAATAGATATGGCGGAGAGGCGCATAACCGAGGTCGATGAGGCGCAAACGGAACAGGACAAATTTCAAAAGCAGCACGACAAAATACTGCAAGTCATACAAGACAAGTCGGAAGACTTGGAGGCCCGCTCTCGAAGATCGAACATACGGATCACGGGAGTGCCGGAGACCACACAAACAGGTAAAATGGAGCTCTTTGTCGAGAAACTGCTGACAACTCTGCTGGGAGCGGAGGTGTTCTCGCCGATGTTCATAGTGGAACGAGCACATCGAACGCTGGGCCCTCGCCCGAAGCCGGGAGCACCCCCGAGGCCAATCATAGCCAAACTACTGAATTACAGAGATAGAGACACGGCCTTGCGGGCAGCCCGAGAGAAGGGAACTCTGCATTACGAGGGCTCCGACATCTCTCTGTACCTGGGCTTTACCGCGAAGGTGCAAGAAGAACGCAGACACTTTGCCCCGTATAAGAGACAACTCCGTGACCTAGGTTTGGACTACTCTATGCTTTATCCTGCAAAATTAAGAGTTAATCGACAAGGCCACTCTCACATTTTCACAGATCCTAAAGTCTTACACAAGGCATTGAAAGTTTGGACAAAAGAACCCAGGGGCAGCCCTAGGAGCCAGAACGGCGAGAAAGACACAGGTGGTCAGCTGGACAAACAGGACTAGAATGACTGTACCGAACAGGGGACTCACTGCTTATGGGACAATTTACTGCTGATGGCGTGCTTCGCCGCAACCTGGAGCCCAGGCACAGCCGTATGAAACACTCCAGCACTTGGATTTTTTCCTGTCTACACCTCTGTGAGCAGCGCTAAGGAATCCTGAGATTGACAGACATTGGTGAGACTGTTTTAATTAGCAGGCCCTGCCGAGCACAGAGCGTGCATGTCTAGTTGACCATGGTATGTGAGCCATAGTCTAGGGTAGCTCAGGGCTTGACCAGTACTTGACACCTTTTGGTTGGGGGTAACGCGGGTTTGTGCGTATGTTATAGTGACCAGTTTGTGCCCTAATGGCTCGCACTGGCGTCGCCTCTTATGGGCGTTAGCAGCAGGGGTGACACATGGGTAGTCACTGCTGGGAGTTACGGCCGTCCCATCTGGCAACCTCGGCCCCTGCGCTGTGAGCACTGTTGATCCCACTTCTGGATTGTTAGATAGTAACTGGTACGAATTGGGAGGGGGACGTTAGCATGCTGGGCCAAGTTGGGGTTGGTCTGCTGTGGGAG
This sequence comes from Lissotriton helveticus, assembly GCF_964261635.1. NCBI lineage: Eukaryota > Metazoa > Chordata > Amphibia > Caudata > Salamandridae > Lissotriton > Lissotriton helveticus. The sequence goes on along the minus strand of NC_136061.1, from coordinate 1,430,303,291 downwards.
GGGGGTGGTGGGGTTGTGGGGAACTCTTTAACAGAGATGTTGCATTCTGCAGAATTACATATTGTTATGATGGGGAAATTGCATGATCTGACTTGGCACAAAAAGACCATGTTTTACACAGTCACTCCTATGCTCGCTTACTATTCACCATCAAAGCGCAATGGCTGACACCCACATAGGCGAGACACCAACACACACACCTAAACTGACTGTCCTTACCTGGAATATCCGCGGACTGAACGACCACCGCAAAGTCAGAAAGGTCGTTAGCTATTTGCAGCGCCAGCACGTAGACATAGCTTTGCTGCAGGAGACACACCTCCCGACACATAATCACATGCTCCGTTGCAGAGGGTTGGAGGGCAACGTCTCAGTGGCAGGGTTTACCACTAGCTCTAGAGGGGTCTTGACGTGGGTTGACCCAAAATCCAAACTGCAGATCCACACGCTGGAAGCGGACCCTGATGGGAGATTTGTTATTTCTAGATGCTTCGGCCCAGTTACAGACATGACAGTAGTCAATACCTATGGCCCTAATTTTGACTCACCGGACTTCTACAGGTCACTAACGGTCAAGATCAGATGCTTGAACCATGGGAGACTATTGTTATGGGGGGGGAGACTTCAATCTCACTATTGACCCGTCTTTAGACAGATCCGCCGGGCCCCCCCGCCGACCTGCGGCAGCTGCCCTGGAGCTGTAGAGCGCAATCACCTGCCTCGATCTGGGAGATGTGTGGCGGTCCAGGAATCCGCAACAGGGAGGGTACACGCACTTCTCCGCATTCCATAATATCCACACTAGGATAGATTACCTGCTGGCTTCCTCCTCCCTACTAAACCGAGTGAGGGACTGCAGGGTTCTGCCTAGAACCTTGTCTGATCACTCACCAGTCCTCATGGACATCCGCATACCAGGCAAGTTCATACCACCATTTACCTGGAGGTTCCCACCAAACTCATTGCTAGATCCAGTGTTTAAGGGAGAATTAGCCGAGGCCATAGACCTGTTTTTTTAAAAGAACATAGGCTCAGTCTGTAAAAAAACCTGAGTCGAGTCGGGGACAATCGATAGTTGCCCGGCGGTATTGCCTCTGTGACCCTCTAGTTATTTAATCAAATGAAGAGGCAGGCGCTGGAGACTGGAAAGCAGGAAACAAGGTTTTTATTCTCTCCGGAGGAGAACACAACGAAACGGACAGAAGGTATCGTTCTGAGGTGCTCTAACTGCATCCCTGAGGCCTGGCCTCTTATACACAAGTTTATGACTTTATTGTACATTACACATTCATGTTAAAGCTTTGATGTATGAAAAAGACATTCCCGGAAATTCCCTTTGGGCCCGTTCCCACACACATTTACAGTTGAAGTCCCCACCCTAGTCATAACAGGTGATGAGTATCACGCAGCTGGATATTCCGCCGATTCACGGAATGTGGGGGGTTTGATCGGGTCTCATGGAGTGGGGGCTTTGATCGGGTCTCATGGAGTGGGGGCTTTGATCAACCCGGGGATCCTTTGATGGGGGACGCTTTCTATTGTACGGGGAGGGGCAAGGAATGGTATCGGCAGAGCTGGGTGTCGGCCTGGGAACGGGGAAGACAAAACGGGCACACGGGGAAAAGGGGGTTTGCATCTAAGGGCCGGAGATCATGAAAGGGAAGCAGGGAGGTGTCGCGCTGGGAACAGGATGGGGGCCTGGGGCAGAGCAGCGCCGAAGAGGGGTTTATGACTCAAGGCAGGTGCAAGCAGGGGGTGGTCAGCGTGCAGGCTTAGTGAAGGCGAAGGGCTATGTCAGGGGCCAGCGGCATGTAAAAGGGTTCGTTCTGATCGGGGCATCTAAGATGGCGGGTACGCACGACAAAAGTGTGGCATCAGGGGAAGAGGCAAGATGGCGCAGATAATGTTCACCAAAACGTACTAATTTTCAACAGTCCTCCCTTTAACATATTCAAGACATCTTGCTGGTTCATTTTCTACTCGGTTCTATTGTGGTGGGCATGAGAAAGGAAACAGTAGGAACCCTAGAGGGAAAAGAGTTGTAAACAATACATTTTAACATTTCTAGTTTTTAGGAGGTGGGCCTATTTGGTAAACTTTGATCAATTTGTTTAGCAGGAAAGTCATAGGAATGCAATACAAAAACGATTCTGTAGCGAGAGCAGCAAGCATATTTCATACTGGCAGGTTATTACATATATATCAGGTTCGGATTGGAGCATGATCAATACAATGGCGGCTGGGAGAGAAATGAGGTCTAGCAGAAACGGCGATTGAGGATGTCAAATGTTCGAGTTCTCATTGTTCTTTGTTGCCTTTCGTTGGCGCTGTTGAGCACCGGCGGTGGAGCTACAAGTCCAGCTCTGTTCTAAGTTCTGCGTTGCAGGGCACGACCCTTTCCTCGCGTTTCTGGTCGGAAAGGTCCTTTCCGCCCTGTGTCCTTTGAGGTGGTTGTCAGAAAGTTCAGGTGGAAGAAGAGCGTTCAAAACAGTCCATAGGGTAGGTCAGAGGAAAAGGGGGATGGAGCAAGGCCAAATTAGGAACAAACTAGGGGAACGAGAGACTTCCAATAGGCGAGCGTGTGACCGAATTCAGAGAGCGGGGACTTGTCGACAGATACTGGACATCGAGCAGGGGCATCAGGTCGACCCTTTCTTCTCATGTTGTCGAAAACAGTGCCTCGTCCTGCAGCTCTTTTCTGTCGTGGTCTCGCCTTGGCTAATGTCGCAGGTGTTCCTTAGTCTGCAGTCAGGCCTCGTGCTCCCACATCCGGTCCTTCTCTCCTCCAACAGCAGTACCCTTAAACAAGTTTGAAAAGACAGTCTTTAGAGAATTTGCAGATGAAGATAATCAAAAAAGTCTATTTCTCTCCCAGCTCCAGGCAAAGAATGAAAAATGCCCGTTATTTAGTGTTCACAACTGGCATATGAATGACCGGTGACGGGCCTGTTGGATTTACTATGACTTTCCTTTACAATTATTTATTACAGTCACGACAGTTCATCTGATGGTGACCCACCTTCGTGAGACGTTAACATGGTACTACACAGGTATTTTGCTGAGAGGCGAACATGGCTAAACATTTCCTTTCTATCGATGCATCCTGCCTTCTAACTACTACGGGGTTCATTTCGATGATTTCTTTACCTTGGACTAGTCTGTTAACCTTGTAAAACATCACTCTGGATCCTACGTAACCTTTTACAGCCCGATTACTTAATTAGGAAGGACAGGGGTTTTATGGGGAACAACCAGGGACATAGGAAACTTGTGGTAAGGGCATAAATCGACCCATCTCTCACAACCGGAAATGAGGGGTAGTTTCATAATTCCAGTTTTTGGGCGGCTGATACAGGGGGGGGTAACAGGGGTGGTCATTTTTCTGGTTTGGGTATTGCGACAATTCGGGGAGGGGAGGGTCGCGTATTCTGAGGTCCTTGTTTTATACCATAGGAGCCGTCGACATGTAGTTCCCTTATTTCGGGCCAGATTAGGGAACCTCTGTCGTCTTACCTGTCCTTTCCCTTACGGCCCAACCTCGGTTTATTGACTTCTAGCGGAAAAGGAGAGGTAATGACGCGGCCTCAGGGTGATTGTATTAAAGACACGTTTTTGTGCAAATACTGACGGTATTTGAAGCCAATTAGGTGGTGTGCTAGGGGTGGCATTTTGCCAATTTCGGGGCTAATCACTCGGAAGAGTGGGAGTAAAAAAATAGAGGGAGAGAGAGAGAGAGAGAGAGAGAGAGAGAGAGAGAGAGAGAGAGAGAGAGAGAGAGAGAGAGAGAGAGAGAGAGAGGGCGTAACGGCAGGCTAAATAGTACACGTGCAACAGAGAGGGTGGCAGTGTATTCAAGAAAGGCTATTTAGTGCATTACGCAGTAAAGGGCATTCACGGGTCTGCGTTAGGATCTTGTAATCATGCAGTTTGAGCATTAGACAGGGTAGAGGGGACGTGCTTTGAGAAAAAGGAAAGAAGAAAGGAGGTACCATGTTGTCGCACTTCTCGCATTCTCGGTCCTTCGACCAGTTGGGTCGACGCCTCAGTCACACACACACATTCCCTCATAGTTTCGCATCATACGTGACATGGGTTCATTCGTCCAGTCTGGTTTAAGGGTGATCACTTTTTATCAGGTTGTGCTAATTTTTCGGGTTTGTTCGATACGTGAGTAGTTTGCAGGCGTGCTTAGACACCACCTTGCGGCGCTAGTCCGCTTCGTGTATTAGACATGGCAAGGCTTCGGATCTTCGCCACACCTCGGCTGTAATCTCTGATGTAACCTGCAGAGGGAGGAAAATAAAGGGGGGGTGGGGGAGACAGCATTCGCGCGCATTCAAATACATGGATTCATAAGTCCTTTACTTACCTCTTACTCGTCTTTCCTCCTCGGGGCAGGGTCCCCGGGGATATGGTTTCTGGAGTCGAGGGGGGGGGTAGTGTGTCCATATAGGTCGTGTGCGGGGAAACGTAAAAAGGAAACCAGAGGTGCCTAGTGCGAGGTATCTAGTCAAAGGATGTATCTCACTATCGGGGTCCTTAAACCTCTTTCAACGCTGTGGCGTTCTAAGGTTCTTCGGTTCTTGGGTCAGCTCCATTCCCTGATACTTTGGAACGTTGTACTTTATAACATTTACATTATTTCATTTCACCCTCCCTTTACATTCCTTCATTTACACCGTTCGTTTTACCCATCCTTGGAAGTCAAGGTCTTCCTCTACGCGAGAGTTCATGAGTCAGTCGCGTACTTTGAAGGCGGAGTGTCGTGTTGTCGATCCGATCCGTCCTCCAGGGCTGGGCAACTATCTTCTTTTAACCTTAAAGAGAGAGCAGAGTAGGGTGCACAGAAAAGAACTTTCCCACCGATCCCACATTTTTAAAATAAAGCATGCAATACCCGTTCATAGTTTCAAAAATTTTATTTTGCAAAATCATTTCAGCATGTGGATTGTGAGGGTGCGGTCGTATTTGGCCGGTCGTGGCAATGGCTAAAGTGCGTACAGTGGGGGGTGTCGTTTGCAGCAATAAAAACATCGGAAAGTTTTACTCATTCATTTGTAAGAAACTAAAACATCTATTAATTGGCTGGGGGTTCGGGGGCATTCATTTTCATAATTTAGAAGCATAATCATAATAGTTGTAATCAGATTTCCTATGTGCATACCGGACGTGTGCGTCGTAAACGAGGTTTACATCAGTTATAAAAATATAATACATTGTACATTTGTAATCAACATTTGTAACGGGGATCCTTTCATACTGTTCGTCGAGTGAGTTCTCCTTGTCTTTTCTAGCCAAGTGTACAAAGGATCATATAGAATCTCAGAACATCAAGTTTATATTAGTGCGAAGGAACACCACGAGGTGTTCGTAAGTTCCGATTGATACCAGCGCCATTTTGGGCGGGGCCGGCTCAGTCCGGAAGCAGCATCAGGGGGAAATGTTTCCCATTACTGGCAGTTTGGACCAGAGTCCTTTTCGGCAGTTCTAGAATTCATGCTAACAGAAGGAGTGGCAATGTCATGTTGGTTTCGTTGGCGATCAAGGCAGCCGTCCCTTACCGGAAACCTGCAAAGGCCGAAGGTTCCGCCGGGGACCTTTGTAGGATCTTCAAGGCTGCGGAGATGCTGTCGGAGATGGGGGCTCGCGCTCCAAGGGGCAAATGTTCGAGTTATATTGCTGGTCAAAGTTACTCTAGTGGCCGGGGCCCGCCTTCCAGCGGACCCAGACGCCATTTTGAGGCCCTGCAGGGGCCACTCTCGTCGAGTTTGCAAGAGTGGGAGAGATCCTTCGGAGTGAAAGGAAGAGGTCTCTGTTTTGTGAAAGCGGGACGTTCGGCTGGGGTGCAGCTGTGATGCCCCCACCTGGGGGGGCGAGGGAGACTGGTTCGCATCGTCTCCTTCTCCCGGTGCACTCCAGGCCGCTCCTTTTCATCGCCCCGCATGAAGGTTTCTCCACATCCGGTGTTCCCCAAGACCTGTGCTCGGTGCTGTGGGAGTATGGCCACCATTGCACGTTCGGTGCTGCGCAAGTACTGGGGTGCCACCATGGTGTGTTCGGTGCTGTGGAAGTATGGGCACCATCGCCTGACTGGGGGTGTTCGGCGTCGGGCCGGGGGCTGGGAAACCTCCTACCGGTGGAGGTGGGAGAGGCTCGTCCGCGTCGCCTCTCCCTCCCAGCCCAACTTGGACAAATTGTTGTGGAGGTACGTGCAGGACATCCCGCCGTCCAGAGCTGCTGCGGCTGTTACGGAAGAGAAAAGGAAAAAAGGTGCCTCGTTCTCCTCTGGACATGTGGCGGGACTACCTACAACAGCCCGGGCTGCTGGCTCCTGCCTCTCCTCCGGCTCCCCCATACGTTAAGATTTCCTGACCAAGAGTTGGCGGCCGGGCCCGCCTTATATGGGTTGCCGTTGGTTGGGCGTAGCCGTAACCCTGCCCAACTTTGGAAGGTTCCAGAATGGGGGGGGGCGAATGTTCTGTTTGACTTTCATTTTTCTACAGTTTTACCGTTATTATTCCTTGTTTGTTGTGCTAAATTAAAAGTTCAAGTTCATTAATGGTCTACGGATTTTGTTTTACCATTTCTTTCTTTCAAGGTTGCTTTTATGCTAAGTTTCTGCTAACAGAGGTTGAGTAACACGGAAACACGTGTAGAGGGATGACGCAGATTTGTACATTACATACACACAAACTCAGACGGGGGACAGTACAAGTACGACATACAAAGACCCAAGACGAATATAAAACAGTTATTGGTCATAATTATCTCTTTCCGTCTGTGAATTTGAAACGAGGCTGGGTTCCTGTCTTGACGTTGCCCGACCTAGGAGAACTTGAGCATGCCGCTGAGATTTTCCTGGCGAAATCTGTGCCATCGGGCATAATCAAACGTGGTGGTTCTGTCTGGTCTGTCTATGTAAGTCGGGTTCTTCTTTGTCTCGCGCTTTTTCCCGTACTGCCGGTCTGTCGTTCCTGTCGGCCCTTTGCCTTTACTCACGCTCAGTAGAGTCGGGCATTGGGCTTTCCAGTGTCCGACATACCTACAGAAAGCGCATTGGTCTGGCCCTAAGTCTAGTCGTCTTTTGCACAGTGTCGGGGGATAAGTTGTGGGTAGCGGTGTCCTGGGGTTGTCCTGTCGGTATATTTCTCTACTTGGTTTGTCCTCGTCTTTTCTCTGTCGTTTCGTAGCCTCTCTGCGCCACATACCGAGACTGTCGAGCATAATTGGCGTTGTCTTATTATTTCGAAGGGCTATTTCTAACGTTTCTATTTTATCAAGGTCAAAGGATCCTGTCAGTGGCCACTGTTTGTCTTGACTCTCTTCGGTATACCTGTGCCACAATTTATTATAGGCTATGGTGACTAATCCATAGTTTATGAACATGTCCTTATTAGGGGTGCCTTCTAGTGGAGCTATATGGTCCACCTCTAATACGCGGTCCGGGCTAAACAGGCTATTTATCAGTGGGGAGAAGACAGACATGACGGCTCGTAACGAGGGACTAAAAAGTCAGCACTGCCTATCTTATCACTAGGTGCAAAGACCGTACAGAATATTTCTATTCGACGTTGTTTGCAGGCAGTGAATACCTCATGGATAAAAAAAAAATGATAATAACCAAACGACCAATAAATAACAATGGGGAGAATGAGTAGGTCCGCAAAGATCTGCGTTACCTACCCTTTTCACTATCTGCAAAAAGGGTGGTCTCTTCCTTGTTTGCAGACAGGGAATCTCCAGGAAACAATAGTTTTGCGAACAACAGTTCAGTTTCAAGCAATTATTGAGTGGGGGAGAAAAAATAAGCACGGTTGCTGCCCTACCTATCCTCCACTGCTTGCAAAGAGAGAGAGCCCGTTGTTTCTCCGTTTGTAGACAGTGAATCTCCAAATAAAATAAAAAGAGCAATACTAGTATTTTTGAACAATCAAGCAATCAAGCAATTATTTCGCAACTTGTCGTGATTACACGACCTTACCCGGACCATGTGGACAGTTTCTTGTCTTCCGAATCCAGCGCCCGATCGTCCTCTTTTTTCTCGTATTTCTCACGGCACTCCTGATGGTCCCCAGTCAGGACCGTAGATCACTCGAGAGAGGTCTGTTCGGAACTAGTGAAGTTCGGATGATCGGCTGCCAGACGAGGGTCTATTGGGCAAGAGCTCTCCCGATCGTTGCAGTCGTTCACTCTGTCGTCGGGACCTCTCCCACTGGATCCACGAGTCGCTGATGGGCCCCACGTTGGGCGCCAATTGTAAAAAAACCTGAGTCGAGTCGGGGACAATCGATAGTTGCCCGGCGGTATTGCCTCTGTGACCCTCTAGTTATTTAATCAAATGAAGAGGCAGGCGCTGGAGACTGGAAAGCAGGAAACAAGGTTTTTATTCTCTCCGGAGGAGAACACAACGAAACGGACAGAAGGTATCGTTCTGAGGTGCTCTAACTGCATCCCTGAGGCCTGGCCTCTTATACACAAGTTTATGACTTTATTGTACATTACACATTCATGTTAAAGCTTTGATGTATGAAAAAGACATTCCCGGAAATTCCCTTTGGGCCCGTTCCCACACACATTTACAGTTGAAGTCCCCACCCTAGTCATAACAGGTGATGAGTATCACGCAGCTGGATATTCCGCCGATTCACGGAATGTGGGGGGTTTGATCGGGTCTCATGGAGTGGGGGCTTTGATCGGGTCTCATGGAGTGGGGGCTTTGATCAACCCGGGGATCCTTTGATGGGGGACGCTTTCTATTGTACGGGGAGGGGCAAGGAATGGTATCGGCAGAGCTGGGTGTCGGCCTGGGAACGGGGAAGACAAAACGGGCACACGGGGAAAAGGGGGTTTGCATCTAAGGGCCGGAGATCATGAAAGGGAAGCAGGGAGGTGTCGCGCTGGGAACAGGATGGGGGCCTGGGGCAGAGCAGCGCCGAAGAGGGGTTTATGACTCAAGGCAGGTGCAAGCAGGGGGTGGTCAGCGTGCAGGCTTAGTGAAGGCGAAGGGCTATGTCAGGGGCCAGCGGCATGTAAAAGGGTTCGTTCTGATCGGGGCATCTAAGATGGCGGGTACGCACGACAAAAGTGTGGCATCAGGGGAAGAGGCAAGATGGCGCAGATAATGTTCACCAAAACGTACTAGTTTTCAACACAGTCGAGAGCTTCCAAGTAGTGTGGGAGGCCTTTAAGGTCTATATTCGAGGAGTAGCGATGTCCAAGCACTCGAGCCTTCTTAAAGACATTAGACGGAGACTGGCAGATCTAGAGGGGAAGCTAGAAGTGTTGGAACGCAGACAGTGCCTCCTCACAGATGATGCAGTGAGCGCTGAAATTAAGACACTATTAGCGGAGTATCATGAGGAGGCGGACAGAGAGGTCTGCCACATGAGCAAATACTCCACGGCACAGGGGATGGGGAAGGGGAGCGCCCGAGCGCGGTACTGGCCAACCTGATGAAGGGGACGCGACCGCGCCAACACAAACCTATGGTTTACACCATTGAGGGAACTCCTACTACAGACGAAAGAGAAATAGCTGAGACTTTCAAATCTTACTATTCGGATTTGTACTCCTCGCAAGCGTGGGATATGGAAGATGAAATAGATGACATCTCAATCATATAGACATTCCTTCACTGGCCGACCATGACAGGGAATTCCTTATGCAACCGATTGAGAAAGACGAGATATTAGACGCGCTAGCAAGTATGAAATCGGGCAGCGCACCAGGAGCTGACGGCCTAACGGTGGGATTCTACAAAGCTTTCAAGGACCAACTACTGCAGCACCTATCGGCCCTCTTTGACGACATATGCGTGGAGGGCAATATGCCGCACTCTATGAGAGAGGCACTTCTGGTTACTATACTGAAGCCGGTAAAACCCCAAGAGGAGTGCAGTTCGTACAGGCCTCTGTCGCTGCTTAATGTTGATACTAAGCTGTTTGTCAAGGTACTGGCCACTCGGTTAGCCCTGCTTGTGGACGGACTGGTCACCCCAGAACAGGCGGGGTTTGTCCCTGGCAGGAACCTAGTTTACAACATACGTACGGTCCTGGGGTGATTCAACATGTCAGGCCGGATGTGAAAGCACTGGCTGTCTTCTTCGATATGGAGAAAGCCTTTGACTCCGTGGAATGGCCCTTCATGCGTAAGGTACTGCAGCGTATGGGCCTGGGACAGCCTTTTCTGCAAATGCTGGGGGCACTATATCATGGACCGAATGCGAGGCTCGGCATAGGGGACCTAGTTACAGACCCCATTTCCCGTTAGCAGAGGCACCAGACAGGGATACCCCCTCTCGCCCCTAATATATGCCCTGGTGGCTGAACCGCTAGCCTGCGCGCTGCGGGAATACCACGGAAACGAAGGCATAGGCTTCCCGGGCTACAGAATAATAGTTTTGATGTACGCTGATGACACTGTACTGTACATCCGTGACCCAGACAATAACCTATCATCAGTACTTCGTGAAGTGGTACGATTTGGGGCGCTCTCAGGGCTTCGGGTCAACTGGACCAAGTCGCTTGCCTTTCCGCTCACGCAGCTCACGCAACAGACACAAATGGAATACCCCCTCCATTGGACCACAGATACGGTTTGATATTTGGGGATACATTTACACACTGATTCGGAAATTCTCTTTAGGGCCAACTATGGTACTGCGGTGAGTAGATTGGAGGATGATGTGGTGCGGTGGAGTAAACTTCCACTGTCCATGAAGGGGCGCATATCTATCATGAAAATGGTTGTGCTCCCGAGATTCTTGTTCCTGTTCCTTACCTTACCAATAGTCCTCCCCAAATCATTTTTTGCACGACTACAGCAACAGATGACGAAGCTAGCTTGGGCGGGCGGCCAGCCACGCGTCAGATGGACGACACTTATTATGCCTTACGAGATGGGCGGGTTGGGAGCCCCAGACATGGAAGCGTACTACAGAGCAGCGCAAGCTTCACATTTACACACATGGCTGCACGGCAACGGAAATATACCTCATGTACGAATGGAGACCATTTTTGCACAACCAGATAAACTCCCACACACTGTTTTCAGGGCCACTGATCATAGAACAGGCATACTTGACTCCCTGACAGCCACTAATCACGCATGGCACAGCCTCTTGCGAATGCAGGGCGGGGACTTGCTATACTCACCGATTATGCCAGTTGATTGGGCTAGGTGGCTCCTGCCGCTCACGGAGAAGGGAGTAGTTGAAGCTCTGCACACCCTGAACATACACACGGCAGGGGACTTGTTTGCAGATGGAGTGGTTAAGACATGGGAGCAGGTCTTGGGCTCCAGCGCATCGCCTCCGCTATTAACACGCTTTCAGTTCCACAGGGTGCGCATCGCCTTGGGTGATCTATTGGGTGGAGACATGGCGGAACCCCCAGAGGTCCCCGAGCTCACGCATGTACTCAAAACCACATCACCCAGAGGGCTGCTGTCTAGCCTATACAAACTCACACAAACACCGACCTGGTACCCATATACCAAGGCATGGCTGGCATGGCAGACTGACCTGGGCCTAGCGCTAGATGATGACACATGGCGCTACTGCTGCACAGTCGCTAAGAAGGTCTCTCTGAATGGCAGACATAGATTGATTCACTTCAAGTTCTTAAATAGAGTATACTACACCCCTGCGCGACACTCCTGCGGGATTCGGCAGGCTGTGAAAGTTGCAACGCACCTGAGGTGAATTTCCTGCACCTCACTTGGCAATGCCCGGGAATCTGGGGGTTCTGGGGAAAAAAAATTGCAGAAATAAGTGAACTAACGGAAGTTGAGATTACTCCGGATCCCCTGATTGCTATATTGGGTTACACTAAAAAATTACCTAGAGCAGTTAGACGACTGGTTGATATGGGCCTTCTGATGGCCCGAAGAGTACTGGCTTGCTGCTGGATGAGAGGCCCATTACCATTGTTAAAACGCTGGGAGCGCGACATGCTCTACTGCTGTACTCAATCCGAAAATTATAGCGAACTGCCGCCCGCCACCAGCAGGCCCAAAAATTTCTGGAGTCTCTATCACACATACTTGATGAGCAAGAGAGATGATGACGCTCATACACAGCGCCACAGGGAGAGGGATGATGTGTTGTTTGGAGGGACCGGGACAGATCCAGCCGTCACTTGCATGTTATAATTGCGCGCCTATTACGATGTCCCCTACCAACCATGAGATACATGAATATGGTGAAGCGCCGCCTGCCCTCAGTGAGGGTTGTTGGCTGATTGGCTGTGTATACAACGGACCATACTAATGTTATAATGTGCAATGTATGACGGTAGTCGGCTATAGTCGGATCGGGGGAGGGGGGTCTTCGTTGGGGAATGTGATTGCAAATTGATGTACTTAAACTTGAAATGCAATACAAATTTAAATTAAAAAAAAAAAGGAAAGGAAACTGGTTCACCACGGCACTCCAAGAATCCAAGCGCTCTTGCGGGTGACTGGAAAAGGTGTGGAGTAACAACAAAGCCCCGGAAACAAGCACCTCCACCAAGACATCACCACCAACTCATCAAATCAACAAAGAAGATCTTCCTCCAAGACAGAATTCTCTCCAATGCCCACAACTCCAAGGAACTCTTCTCCATCATACAAGAATTTGCCAAACCAAATAGCGAAACAGGTGTCCCTCCCTCCCAAGACCTCTGCAATATACTCAGCTCCTTCTTTCACCTCAAGATTAAGATGCTTTACAACAACTTTGATGATCAAGATCTCTGCACCACCTCAACCCCCACTCCCTGCAAGGCCACCCAACAGACCCTACTTACTGGGACCCCACTTATGACAGAAGCCACCTTAAAGACCATGATGAGCATCCAGCCCGGAGCACCTTCAGACCCCTGCCTGCCACAGATCTTCCACAGGGCCACCACAGCCATTCACACCCAAGCTACTTCGAATGATCAACGGCTCCCCCCAGACCCTTACATTCCCTGACAACTGGAAGCACACCGAAGTCAACCCCTTCCTAAAGAAATCCTCTGCAGACCTGACAAACCTAAAGAACTTCAGGTCATCTGGCTGCTTCATTAAGCAGCCAAGGTCAACAAAAAGGCCATCAACACAAAGCTCGCACACTTCATTGAAGCCAACAACATCCTAGACACCTCCTAATCTGGATTCTGTCACAACCACAGCACGAGACCGCCCTCCTCGCTGCCACAGATGACATCCGCTACCTCCTCAACCAGGGCCAGACTGCAACCCTCATCCTCCTGGATCTATCAGCAGCCTGCAACACCATCTCTCACCACACACTTCAGACTTCACCGCCACCACCAGACATCATTACGCCGCAATCTAAGGAAAGACCCTAGACTGGGTACCCTCATTCCTCACAGGTAGAACACAGAGAGTAAGACTCCCACATTGCCTCTTGGAACTGACAGTGGCCAGATGCAGAGTACTCCAGGGATCCTCCCTCAGCCCCACCCTCTTCCACATCTACATGGCCCTCCTCACAACCATCATCAGTAACCACGGGCTCAACATCGTCTTCTATGCCATTGACACCCAGCTCATCATATCGAGGGATAGGAGAAGATGTTGAGTCAGGTTCCTTGGTGAGGAAGGAACCCAACATCATCGGGCACAACTTCCATGAAGGGATGAAAGCCATCGCAACCTGGATGAAGAACTGCTGCCTGAAACTCAACTCAGAGAAAACGGAGGTCCTCATCCTCGGCTCTACCCCCTCCACATGGGACGACACCAGGTGGCCTCCCGCCATCGGAAATCCCTCACTCCGACAGACCATGCATGTAACCTAGGCATCATACTGGACTCATCGCACACTATGAACTGCCAGATCAACGCCTTCTCCTCTGCATGCTTCTGCATACTCTGAAAAACATTGGACTGGATACCCGCCGATCCCAGAAAAACGGTCACACATGCCCTCATCACCAGCAGACTGGACTGTGGCAATGCCCTTTATGCCGGAACCAACAAAAAACTCCTCCACAAGCTCCAGACCATCCAGAATGCTGCAGCCAGACTAATCCTTGACATCCCCGGCACAACCACATCACCCAACACCTCTGCAATCTCCACTGGCTCCCTGTCGAAAGAAAAATAACCTTCAAGCTGCTCACACATGGCAACAAGGCCCTCCACAATATCATACCACAATACCCCAATAACCGTCTCTCCTTCCATGGCCCCAAGAGCAACCTCCGGTCATCCGACCTCTCCCTAGCCACAGTCCCATGCCTCTACAGGAAGTCCTTCTCCTACCTTGCAGCCAAGACCTAGACCTGGAACAACCTCCCCCTCCACCTCCGGTAAACCCAGACACTGCACGAATTTAGAACAAGAGCTGGCTCTTTGAATGACCCCAACAGAGCTGCACCCCCCGAGCCTTGAGAGCCCAATGGGTGAGTAGTGCGCTCTACAACCCCTCGATTGATTAATTGATGTAGCAAGAAGGTAGCAACAGCTGTTTTAAAAGGCCCTCTGTGGGTGTTTCTACTGCAGTGCTGCCAAGGGAAAAGTCTCTCAGCATTTGTGGCTGGCATAGTATCTTGCTGAAACAAGCATTGGCAAACCAATAGGTCTCACCTTTCGGAACTATTGGCTGTGCCAATCTTTTTTAGCAATACTGTACAGGAAACAAAAAAAAGGCTATATGATGCAATGGCAGTGACATGTCATTTTGTAGGCATTTGCATCACACGCACGCAGACCTACAAAATGCACAGGGTTATTTACTAATCCAAGGAGAGTGGGGGGGAAGCAACAAGAGGCTGCTGGTGGGAGAAGGATCACAGATGACGTTGTAAAAAAAGCACGATGTAGGATGGCAGGGGAAGTACACAACACAGGCATGAGAGAGCAGCATAGATTAAAGGGGAACAGAAACACACAGGTGAGAGAGAGCACAATGTGGAACAGGGAGAAGTACAAGGACAAAAAAGCAACGCAGGGGAGAAGCACAGAAATGCAAGCACAACATGGAGGGGATGTGAGGGAAGCACCCAAGTGACTTCAACATGGAGCATGATGAGGAGTACATAAGGGAGACCGTTAGAAAACACATGCACTCTTATGGAGTATTTAGTTAAAAAAGAAAAAGGAGTGTCTGAAAAGTAAGCAATGGAAGGACTAGTTCTAGGACACCCCCGCGCCGCACGGCCACCAGCTGCTGCGTGTGCCTCCCCTTCTAATCTGCCTCGCTGCCCGACTGCCGCCTCGTGACCACGCCCCCTCCTTCGAGCGGCGTGGTCCGTGCTCGGCGCTTCTCCCCCTGTGCCCCTGGTGTTATTGCTGTTTAGAATTGTTTTTATTGCTCTGATTGTTGTTTTTTCCCTCTGTATTGCCTGTTTTTCTCTGCCAGTAGCCGCCCTCCGTCTTCCCTCCCCGCTCCCCGCTTCCCGCCACCACCGCTGACCCCGCCCCTTTTTTCCTTCTGTACCCTCCCCGCTCCCGCCTCCCAGCTGCTCCGCCCACCCGCGCACTTGGCCATATATGGCGACCGTGCGACGCAGGTGAGTGTGACCTAGTTCTAGGACACCCCCGCGCCGCACGGCCACCAGCTGCTGCGTGTGCCTCCCCTTCTAATCTGCCTCGCTGCCCGACTGCCGCCTCGTGACCACGCCCCCTCCTTCGAGCGGCGTGGTCCGTGCTCGGCGCTTCTCCCCCTGTGCCCCTGGTGTTTTTGCTGTTTAGAATTGTTTTTATTGCTCTGATTGTTGTTTTTTCCCTCTGTATTGCCTGTTTTTCTCTGCCAGTAGCCGCCCTCCGTCTTCCCTCCCCGCTCCCCGCTTCTCGCCACCACCGCTGACCCCGCCCCTTTTTTCCTTCTGTACCCTCCCCGCTCCCGCCTCCCAGCTGCTCCGCCCACCCGCGCACTTGGCCATATATGGCGACTGTGCGACGCAGGTGAGTGTGACCTAGTTCTAGGACACCCCCGCTCCGCACGGCCACCAGCTGCTGCGTGTGCCTCCCCTTCTAATCTGCCTCGCTGCCCGACTGCCGCCTTGTGACCACGCCCCCTCCTTCGAGCGGCGTGGTCCGTGCTCGGCGCTTCTCCCCCTGTGCCCCTGGTGTTTTTGCTGTTTAGAATTGTTTTTATTGCTCTGATTGTTGTTTTTTCCCTCTGTATTGCCTGTTTTTCTCTGCCAGTAGCCGCCCTCCGTCTTCCCTCCCCGCTTCCCGCCACCACCGCTGACCCCGCCCCTTTTTTCCTTCTGTACCCTCCCCGCTCCCGCCTCCCAGCTGCTCCGCCCACCGCGCACTTCGCCATATATGGCGACCGTGCGAACGCGCAGCGTTGACGCGCAGCGGGCGTGCCGATTGTGCGCCGAAGGCGCGCCAAAGGTAAGCCCGTCTGCGCCCGTCCGCGCCTGGACCGCGCCCAGTGCCAGGACCCCTGGCCCTCGAAGACCCCGACCGACCCGCCTGACGTACACCGCCGCCACCCTCATCGCTCTCAACACCGGCCGAATCCCAGGCTGCCACCGAGCCACTCCGAAGCAAACCCACGGACCCTTCAGCTGCCACGCCTGCAAGTTTACCTGCATCCGGACCTGCCCTGCACCAGCACCCGCCAAGCCTAACACCGGCAGCAACCACCTCAAGTGCATCCTGCTGAACACCCGCTCCGTCCACAGACACGCCATCGAACTCTGGAACCTCCTAGACGCCACAGCCCCTGACGTTGCCTTCATCACGGAGACCTGGATGAACGCCTCCTCTGCGCCCGACATCGCCATCGCCATCCCAGAAGGCTACAAGATCACCCGGAGGGACCGCAACGCCAACCAGGTGGGAGGAGGCATCGCCATCATCCACAGGAACACCATCCGCATCTCGACCAGCACCGACAACACCCCTCCCGCCGCCGAACACCTGCATTTCCAGATCCACACCAACCCAAAGACCACCCTCAGAGGCACCCTGATCTACCGACTTCCGGGACCACGCACTCAATTCAGCGAGGACATCGCCGACTTCGTCAGCCCTCATGCCCTCGCCTCCGCAGACTACATCCTCCTGGGGGACTTCAACTTCCACCTGGAGAACAACAACGACTGCAACACCAGCACCCTGCTCGACAACCTCGCCAACCTTGGACTCAAGCAGCTGGTGTCCACCCCCACCCACCTCGCCGGACACACGCTCGACGCCGTCTTCTCATCCAGCAAAGACATCGCCTTCAGCCACGCCACAGAACTCCACTGGACGGACCACAGATGCATCCACTTCACCTTCAGAAGAATGACGATCCACCACCACCAGCAACAGGTTGCCCGAAGAAGCTGGAACAAGATCACAGCCGACCAGCTCGCCGCTTCCCTGAGCCAGCACCCTCCGGCCAGCTCACCGAACCCCAGCCAGGCCGCCGACAACCTCTCGAAGTGGATCAGCAAATGCGCAGACGAACTCGCCCCTCTGAGGATCCCGCCCAGCAGATCCGGCAGTAAGAGAGCCCCCTGGTTCTCCGACGAACTCAAGAGCTCCAAGAAGAACTGCCGAGCCCTCGAGAAAGCCTGGAGAAAGGAACCCACACCGGACAACAGGACCACCCTCAAGCTCGCCACCCGGAAACACCACCAACTGATCCGCACCGCCAAGAAAACGGCTTTCAAGAACCGACTGGACAACAACGCACACAACTGCAAAGAGCTCTTCAACATCGTGAAAGAGCTCTCCAACCCCAACGCCGGAAACAACGACATCACCCCATCGCAAGACCTCTGCAACTCCCTCGCCTCCTACTTCCACAACAAGATCGCGGACATACACAACAGCTTCTGCGCTCAACCAACGCACGCCACGACCACAGCAGCGCCGCCCACCACCACCCTCCGCACCTGGACTCCGGTCAACACCGAAGACACCATCCGCATGATGAACTCCGTCCACTCCGGATCTCCGACCGACCCCTGCCCTCACCACGTCTTCAACAAAGCCGACGCTGTCATCGCACCCCACCTACGGGACATTATCAACACCTCATTCGACACCGCCACCTTCCCCGAGAGCTGGAAGCACGCCGAACTCAGCGCGCTACTCAAGAAACCTACAGCAGACCCCACCGAACTCAAGAACTACCGCCCCATCTCTCTACTCCCGTTTCCAGCCAAAGTAATCGAGAAGACCGTCAACAAACAGCTGGCCGCCTTCCTCGAGACGAACGGATCCCTCGACCCATCGCAGTCCGGATTCCGCGCCAACCACAGCACCGAGACCGCCCTCATCGCCGCCACCGACGACATCCGAGCCCTGATGGACAACGGAGAAACAGCGGCCCTCATCCTCCTAGACCTCTCCGCGGCTTTCGACACGGTCTGCCACCGCACCCTAGTGCCGCGCCTCAGCAACGTCGGAATCCAGGAGAAGGCACTGGACTGGATCGTCTCCTTCCTCGACGGAAGAACACAGAGAGTCCGCCTACCACCGTACAAGTCAGAGGCCACCAAAGTCATCTGCGGCGTCCCTCAAGGATCCTCGCTGAGCCCTACACTCTTCAACGTCTATATGAGCCCCCTCGCGGCCATCGCACGCCAATACAACCTCAACATAATCTCCTACGCCGACGACACCCAGCTGATCCTCTCCCTGACCAACGACCCCGCCGCCGCCAGAGCCAACCTGCACGAAGGGATGAAAGAGGTAGCCGAATGGATGACGACGAGCCGCCTGAAACTGAACTCAGACAAGACGGAGGTCCTCATCCTGGGCTCCTCGTCCTCCGCCTGGGATGACTCCTGGTGGCCCCCCGCCCTGGGCACCGCACCCAAACCGACGAACCACGCACGCAACCTGGGCTTCATCCTGGACTCCTCCCTCTCCATGACCAGGCAAGTCAACGCCGTCTCCTCGTCGTGCTTCAACATCCTGCGCATGCTTCGGAAGATCTTCTGGTGGATCCCCATGGAGACCAGGAAGACCGTCACCCAGGCCCTCGTCACCAGCCGACTGGACTACGGCAACGCACTCTACGCCGGAACCACCGCCAAGGTCCAGAAGAGACTCCAGCGGATCCAGAACGCCTCAGCCAGACTCATCCTCGACATCCCACGGAACAGCCACATCTCCGGACACCTGAGAGACCTGCACTGGCTCCCCGTCAACAAACGAATCACCTTCCGGCTCCTCACCCACGCTCACAAAGCCCTACACGATCAAGGCCCGAGCTACCGCAACAACCGAATCAACTTCTACGCTCCCAAACGCCACCTCCGATCTGCCAGCCACGCCCTCGCCGCCGTCCCACGCATCCGCAGAGCCACCACAGGAGGAAGGTCCTTCTCCTACCTGGCCGCCAAGACCTGGAAATCCCTCCCGGCCGACCTGCGCCTGACCCAAGACCACCTCTCCTTCAGGAAGAAGCTCAAGACCTGGCTGTTCGAGCAGTAACGGCACCCCCCCCCCCTAGCGCCTTGAGACCCTATGGGTAGGTAGTGCGCTCTATAAATGTTGTTGATTGATTGATTGATTGACTCAAGAAATTGTGGTGATTATGGTGGTGGTAGGGGTTGGCAGAGTGGTAGAGGCAAGAGGGCTCTGGTGGTAGGGTGGTGATAGGCTGTCTAGGCTGGTGGTAGTTAAAGCGGTTGTGGGTTGGTTTGGGTGGTGGGTTGATGGTGATTAGGGTGCTGGTGGTTTCGGTTATGGTGGTGGTTAGTGTGGTGCTGTTTAGGATAAAGGGTGATCATGGTTAGTAGGGTGGTGGTGGTTAGTAGAGTGGTGATGTTTAGGGGAGTGTTAGGGTGGTGGTGTTGGTAGTAGGGGTGGTGGTAAGTTATTGTTGATGGTGGTGGGGTGGTGAGGATGGTGAGGATTGGGGTGGGAAGGGGTAGTTGTGATGGTGGTGGCACTTATAGTGATGGTAGGGTGGTGATGGCAGGGGTGGTAAAGGTGGGAGTGGTGTTGAGGGTGGTGAGGTGGTGATTAGGATGGGGATGGAGGTTGGTGGTTAGGGTATGGTGGTGATTTAGGTGGCAGTGGTTACGGGCATGGTTAGGCTGGTGGTGGTTAGGGTGATTGTAGGGGAAGGTGGCAGGAGGGTGGTAGAGGTAGGGCTAGGAAGGTAGTAATAGGTTGGTTAGGGGGTGGTGATAGAGTGGTGGTGTTTAGGTTGGTGGTTAGAGTGGTAGTGGTTAGGGCAGGGTGGTGGTGGTGGTTAGGATGATGGTGGTGGTTAGGCTCATGTGTCGTTGAGGGATAGAGTGGTTGTGTTTAGGGTAGGCTAGCAATTAGGGGGTGGTGGTTACAGTGGATGTGATTTGGGTGGTGGTTTGGATGTTGTTGGTGTGGTAGGGTGGTGGTTATAGTTTTGGTGGTTAAGATAGTTGTGGTTAGAGTTCAGTGTGGTGGGTAGGGTAGGGTGAGGGTAAGTAAAGTATTGTTGGATAGGGTGGGTAGGAGTTAGTTAGGCTGGTGGTGGTTAAGGTGGTGGCGATTAGGATAATTGTGATTAGGGTTGGGTTGTGGTGAGAATGGTTGGGGTGGGATGTTGGTGGTTAGGGTTATGGTGGTGAGGGTGGTGATGAAGTTGTTGGTGATTAGGGTTGTATGGGGTCCATGGTTAGGGTGGTAAAGGTTATGGTGATGGTTTGGGTGGGGGTTAGAGTGGTGGCGGTTAGGGTGTGGTGAAGGTAGTGTGGTTGTGGCTAGGGTAGGGTAGGGTGGTGGTGGTGGGTATGGGGTGATGGTGGTGGTTAGGGAAGGGTTGTTGATATTGGGTAGGGTGGTGGTTAAGTTGATGAGGCTTGTATTACTTGGAGTGTATGGTGGCAGGGGAGTGGTGGTGAAGGTGTTGGTGGTTAGAATAGGCTGTTGGTTAGGGTACCTTGATAGTGATTAGATTGGTGCCTAGGTTAGGGTGGTGGTGTTTAGAGTGGAGTGGTGGCAGGCTGGTTAGGGTGGTGGTATTTCAAGTGGTTGTAGAGTGTTGTGGGTAGGTGGGGGGAGTCTAGTGTGGTGGTTAGAGAGGTGGCGGTGGTTTTGGTGGTGTTAGGTGGTAGTGTGAAAGTGGTGTTAAGGTGGTGGTCATTAGAGTCGTTATGGTTAGGGTTGGGTGGTGGTGTTTAGGGTAGGTTGGTTGTAGTTAGGTAAGGGTATAGTGGGGTAGTGATGGGAAGGTAGGTGGTAGGGTGGTCGTGGTAGGGTGATTATTAGGGTAGTGAGGATGGTAATGTGGTGTTTAGGGTAGTGGTGATAGGGTTGTGTTAGTTAGAGTGGTGTGGTTTGTAGGGTGTTTGTTGGCTAGTTAGGGTGGTAGTGGCTAGTGTGGTGGTAGTTAGGGTGGTGGTAGGGTGAGGATGCTGAAGGGGTGGTGGTTAGGGTTGTGGTGTTGGTTAGGGTAGGAGGGTTGTGACAGTTGTGTTGGAGGTTAGGGGAGGGTGCTGGTGCTTAGGGTAGGGTGGTGGTAGTGGTTGAGTTGGTGGTAGTTGTTAGAGTGGTGATTAGGAAGCCGGCAGGCTGATTAGGGTGGTGGTAGTGTGGTGGTGTTAGGGGTAGGGCGATGTTTTCTATAGCACCTACAAACTGAAAAGGGGAGGTATGAAGCACTATGGGGAGCCAGAACAAGCAGTGAGTGAAGTGTCAACTTCATCATCAGAAGATGGCTGCCACTGCCTCACAGCGATGACTGCAGCCAATGCCATGTTTATTTAATAGGTTTACTACCAGGCCACCTGGTTTGTCTGAGGAGCCAGGACCTCTGTGATGTGGTGACCTTTTCAACTGTATTCCAAGGAGATTGTATTACTGTCTGAGACAGGGCTCTGATGTATGCAGAGCACAAACAGCTGACCAGAGGCAACATGATGGATTTACAAAAATAATCACTGCATTGTTTATGGTGCTTTTTTGTTGTATTCTGAAATAAACTGCTGGGTGTTGGCAGACAGCCATAGTGGGCAGCTTTCAGAGAAGGATCATTATGTTTGTCTGTGAAACTGGTGCTTAGCCCTAAAGACTCTTTGGTTAAGAATATCGTGGCTTAATTGTTCGCTACAATGAACAGGGAGGCAGCAGAAAAGCACAAGGGAAACGAGAGAGCAATATGAGTGAGGGGGATGAAAGCTCACTGTTGAAACAATAATGTGGAAGCTGGGGTACACAGAAGCACACAGAGCTTGAGAGGGCAGAGTGCAGGGAGGAGAGAAGTATACAACAGACACAACTGTATAAAACATGCATTCTAATAGAGGGCTGCACAAAAAATAAAAAAAGAGTTCCTGAAAAGCAAGTACCTGTGGAAGAATAGAAAGAGCCAATCAGATAGGTGGTAAAACTGTTATGCTCAATGGGAAGGACAAAGACATGCTTGAGGTGATAAAATGAATAACGGCATTGAATGCAAATGTGAGTGACAAAACACAATGCCAATGTTAAATAATAGGCAGAATTCATTCGTAAGTCAACTTTCAGACTGTCCTCAAGAATTCTTTTGCCACCAGAGAGCTGCAACATCTAGTAGGCTTTGACTAGGCCTGGGCAGAACTCACAGAATTTCCCTGCGTGCAATTCCGCTGAGTTACATAAAAATTCCATTAGATTCCGCGGCGTTCTGCCAATGGGCGGAAAATGCATGCCATACTGCTTTCACGATTAAGCGCTGGGAGCGAGTTTGACGCTGAAAAAAATCTCAAACTGTACCATGTGGTGTGGAAGGGCACTGCCATTTTGTTCATAACATTTATTCAATCCGCTCCGGCCTCTCTCACCATCTTGTTAGTCCTCTATCTATCCAACTTAATCCATCCCATACTCATCCCAATCTCACCTTTCACTTCTCCTATTACTTTTTGACCTTCCCATTGTGTTTATCGTTTAATTTATTTTACAGTTGTGTGTGTGATTTCAGTTAATTTTATGCATTTCTTTTTCCTACTTTCCTTCCCATTCCAGTCCCTACCTGCTATGGCCAAAGCAGGCAGGGCCGGTAGCGAAGCTGCTACTGCAGCAGCTCCCGGCATCCACACCTCCTGTGGTCTAAGGTGACAGGCAGGGATGCTGCCCTGCCCTATCATTAGAGTGGGGAAGGAGCCAACTCTCAACTTTTGAATGCAGCACCACCTCTTTCACATGTTGGCAGCAGGCGTGGCAGGCCTGGCAAGACTTGAAGCAGACTTGGGTGCTCTGGAGGCGAGTGCTGCACTTTATGCTCTGCACCAAGGGTTTACTGCATACCCAGCAGTGGCTGGCATCCTTGATTTGGAACAGGGTCTCATTGAGTAATATTTTAGGTTTTTAAAAATTTGAATATTATTACTTTTTGCAAGAAGCATGATCACAGGTAAAGTTTACACGCACAAATATATGTATGTATATTTAAAAACACATGCATCTATATGTATTGTCTATATTATGTTTATGCATCTGTATGTATTGTCTATATTATGTTTATTATTTTTCTTAGTGTATTTATAAAATTAAAAATATTTTATGATTAATAAGTTGCATATATATTATTCATGATGTGAATATATACAAATATAATATATTTGCTGTATGAAAGGAACGTGTCAATTTATTATAAAACGAAAATCACATGTGTGTATTTAGGTAATGATGTTTATGTATGGATGTGTGTGTGAACTTTACCTGTGATCATGCTGCTTGCAAAAAGAATAAATATATATTCACTGAAAAAAACATAGATTTCAGGGACGTTATAGTTAGTTGGACATTTCACTCGTACAAAACCAGAGAAATTTGGCCGTTATAGTTAGTTCAGCTCCCCACAATGCACTGCTGATAACGTCACATATTACTTCATTCATGACATGGTCAGTGACATCACTGATGACATCATCCATGTGATAATCTCCAGTAAACACCACAGAGCTGTGTTGCAGAGAGGTGTTCTGGAGCCATGCCCCTTTTTACACCACGCTGCAAACGCGGCTTCTGGCACACTGCTGCTTGGAGGATGAAGTCCACTTGTGTCCTGAGGTCCTCAGGACACAAGAGGACCTCATTGCCCCACCAGCAGTGCACCAGAAGCCACGTTTGCAGAGTGGTGTAAAAAGGGGCGTGGTTTGTCTTTTAAGGGAGGGGGGTTGCGGGGCCCCTACCCGCAGGGCCTGGCAGCCTTGTTTTTTTTAAATTTTGGGGAGGGGGACCACGTGGCCCCCCTCCAGAGGCCAATTATAGCCCGTGGTCCCCATCCCCTGGGGCTGGTCAGCATTGCAATTTTTTTTGGGGAGGGGGGCAGTTTGGCTCCCCTCTGTAGGCCAATTATGGCCCGGGGACCCCATCCCCCGGGACTGGTCTTTCCGTGTTTAAAATAAAAAAATATGTGTAATTATAGGGGAAGGGGGCCGCCCCGGGAGGTGGTGGTCCTCGGGGCGTGTGGATGGACTCAAGCCCCCTACACACATTTTTAAAATAGAGCCCCTGAGAGGTGGTGGTCCCCAGGGCTGCGGGGGGGGGGGCAGCATGCCCCCCATGTTACTTGGCAAAGCCTCAGGGAGATGGTGGTCCGCGGGCGTGTAGGGGGCTCGAGCACCACACACACATTTTAATAAATAAAAATAAGAGTCTCTGGGAGGGGGCGGTCCCCGGGGCTGTGGGGCCCCCGTGGGCCCCTCTATATCATTTGGGCATACCCTAGGACCTGGCCCACCCGGGGGCTTAACAATATTTTCTCAGCAGTATTTGCGCACCCAGTGCAACTCCTCCTCGGTGCTCAGATATCGATATTTTTATGTTTTTTAATTTCTCAGCAACTACAGAACAGATTTACACCATTAAAAAAAAAGGTTGCTTTCTGGACCGAGACCTACCTTTTTGCTAAATTTGGTGTAATTCCGTTCAGCAGTTCGGGCTGTAGCTTTGACTAAAATTCATATGGAAATTAATATAGGGAAAACGCATTTTGGGACCCCCCTTTTTTCTCGGCCCCCTCTTGACAAATCACCCCGAAACTTTCAAGACAGGAGCTGACCTTAGAGGGCCATTGGTTTTGAAAATTTCACAAAGATTCGTCAAACGGCGCCAAAGATATTGGCAAAACAAAAGACGCTTTTTGAATAGAAACAAGGTCCTAACTATAACTACCTACTGGTGACGGCCAGTGGGATATATATATATATATTCACTGAAAAAACCATAGGTTATAGACCATATATAGTTAGGAATTAGCATTTACAAAACCTTGAAAATTCACTGAAAAAACCATAGGTTATAGACCATATATAGTTAGGAATTAGCATTTAAAAAACCTTATTTTACTCACACAAAACCATTGAAATTCCATATATAGTTAGTTGCACTAACTATATATCGCGCACCCGCAATCCACTGCTGATCATGTCACATATTACATCATTCATGACATGGTCAGTGACATCACTGATGACATCACTGATGACATCTCAAATGACATCACTGATGAGATCACTGATGACGTCATCCAGTGACTGTGTGTTTCTGTAAAGTTTAAATATGTTTTACATATTGAAGAATGAGTAGATGTATAAGTGTCTGGACGAAGGATTTAGTAGGTGCATGACTGAATGTATGAGTGAGTGATTAAATGTGTCTCACTGAGTGCATGGGTTAGTGACTAAACTGTCTTAATTTGTGCATCATTATGTCTGTTGTTCTGTAAACTGCTGCATGTGTTGATCATTAGCTATACGAGAGGCTATATGTGTTATTAATTGGTTGCCCAAGTATTTCTATGGCAGATTGAGTTTGTGTGGGGGTGGCTGGAAGGTGTGTGACTATGCATAGATGTGTGAGCAGTTTATTCACTAGGTGTATGAGTTCAAGAGTGCATGTGGAAACAGCTACATGGGCAGTTGACTGTGTGCATGAGTGTATTGATGAGTGAATGGATATCTCAATGCTACATGTCATAGTAAGTACATATGTAAAACACAGTACATGTGAGAGTTGGCATATATAAATAACTGTGCATGAGAGCCACTGAATGAGTGAGTGGTTGTATCGATCATTGTGAACTTGTATCAGGGATTGTATAAGAGAGTAAATATGTGTTAGTATATGTTTCAATAAGTAAGGTGTGTTTAACTGTATAGTTGAAGAAATGGAGGTGAGATTGTTTCTTTGCATGACTGACTGGGTGTGTGAGTAACTCCATGGATGAGTGGCAGTGTGTGAGTGTCTGTATACACTGAGTGTATCTAAGGTTATATTAGAGTCTGAAGAGGTTTATCGTATTAGCACAAGAATGATGTCAAATGAGATGTCATCAGTGATGTCATCAGTGATGTCATTTGAGATGTCATCAGTGATGTCATCAGTGATGTCACTGACCAGGTCATGAATGATGTAATATGTGACATGATCAGCAGTGGATTGCGGGTGCGCGATATATAGTTAGTGCAACTAACTATATATGGAATTTCAATGGTTTTGTGTGAGTAAAATAAGGTTTTTTAAATGCTAATTCCTAACTATATATGGTCTATAACCTATGGTTTTTTCAGTGAATTTTCAAGGTTTTGTAAATGCTAATTCCTAACTATATATGGTCTATAACCTATGGTTTTTTCAGTGAATTTCAATGTTTTTTTAATAGCAAATATCATAAGCTGTCGAATGTCAAGTACGTGGTAAGTGAAAACATTTTCGTGTTTATGCACACTGATCTGCTTTGAATGGTGCCCCCCCCCTCATTTCTATTAGGAGTACTCTCTCTTTGCAGATAGTGAAAGGTAGTTAACGCAGGCCTTTGCCCCCGTTGTAATCCGTCGTGCCTGCTTCTCTCTCCATTTGATTGATTGTTATCCAAGTATTTACTGTTTTAGAATTAGTTCTCTTTGGTTCATTCTCTATTTACAAACAAACACAGAGTCGCAATACTCTGTTTAGTCTTTGCAGATAACGAAAAATCGTGTAAAAAAAAAGAAAAGGAATCGAGCAAAATCAGTAGGCCACTAATGGGATCTCTTTTTGACCTCGCTAAAATAGAAACATTAGGAACAACCCCTCATAACAAATACAAAACTAGTGAGATGAACTGAACTCCACACAATGATGGCTGCAAAACAGCTCGGCTCCGCCACCCACCCCGCCCAAAATAACGATAAAGAGCGGCTGCCATGATTGGTTGCGGAATGGCCACAACGGAGCTACGAAATGGTGGTGCTCTCATGCTAACCCCAGTTTCAGTCTGAAACATCCAGAAACACTGTAGACTACCAATTCGATCAGTTCCGGTAGCGCCCCAATGTAACCCGGTAGAGAAGAACTAGCCCTCCCCTCTTTGACTGATGGTTCTTGTTGCCTGTCCCTTCTGTTGTCATTTAACAGAACTATTTAGCCTGCTGAAAGGGGTTGTGTTTCGACCGCTGGTTGGTGGAGACATTTTGACTATATTCTGGACCTGCGTTGTCGCGTAATGCGTCATATGACGCGCCGCGTTAGCGCATCCGGAAGTCATCCGGGGCGCGCAGCGCGTAACGTAAGCATAACAAGTCATGTGACTTGTTAATAAAACTTTTCATTGGTTCATTTTACTTTTCTTATTCTAATGATGAAAGCCTTGGTCATATCACCTAAAAATTACGCTTTTAATTACTTCCGAACATTATTTTTTCTTAAATATATGTTATAATGTTCCAGGCTAATATACTTTCCCGGAAATTTTACAACTGTCCTGCAAGTAAAATATATTCTTTTTTCGAGAAAAAGAGCGTTTCTTCGTCCCATGACGGAGCCGTTGAGCAAAAGAGGGTCGACCTGCTGTCTTAGTCGCCGATACGCCTGAATATGAGATTCTTATCGATCACTTTATGTTGCAGGAATAGAAAACACAACAGCCCTTGACCATTTATCTTTACTGCGTTCCTTCGTATTATACCTTTTACCCTTCATGTAATTGGTCTGCTTTATTTCACTTGCCTTTTAATGATTCTAAAACAGTGACTATTATTAAAAACTTTACCAATGTATATACTACTACCATGTTTTCTTTTAAAAACCTTTATTGTGAAAATTTCATTATACAAATACGAGCCTATAACCACGTGGGCCTGCCACGGAGCAAACTGTAATCGTATATGATGAATAGACATTTACACTGTAGAGGAACGTAACGGGCGGGCCATTAGGTTGCAAGAACTAAGGTGTCTAACAGTTACGGAATCGGTGGACGTACATTTTATAATTAAAATACGACAGGGCCAGTTACAATAAAATTATCTAGATATACATTTGCGGGCAAGTACCATGGGTGACGTTAATTCGAATTTTCAACAGTACAGTAATCAATAACACATCAGAACTTAATATCAATAGGGATGTCGAAATATTCAATCAATTCTCGTCCCCGCCCGCCATGTGCTTCAAAACTGCATACGTATCTCGTGATTTCAAGGTTCTGCAACCAGTACACAACAAGGAGTTACGAGTCCCATTTATTCCGGCGCCATTTTGGGCGAGGACGGGCAGGTCCAGGATATAGTCAAAATGTCTCTACCAACCATCGACTATGATGATGTTCATATGCTGTATTTATTAGAGTAACACTCATCTGTCCACATGAAATTAATTTACCACAATCTAAACATGTCATTTTAATCTTTCCAAAGTTCTTCTAAATATTTGGGACCGTTTCCCTTGCCTCTGAAGCTCTCAGTGCCACTTCTTTGATGAATGTACTAGCAGGTCAGGGGTTCTCCTCCAAATCTCTCTTTTATGCAGCACTATAATTAATTGGTGCCACCTCTCCATATGACGATGCATGGTATAGTTAGCACAACTATATTTTTTTTCGGTTCCTCTGGAGAGTTCATCGTGGCAGATGAAGCGTGTAACGTACCGGGCATTTACCTTTTTTTGCATGTACAGGAAAGGAAAAAAAAATCGAGCGTCTGAGTTCTAAGGTGTCCCAGGGCCATTTTAGTGGACCAGGCCCAAATCCAAAGAACAGGCCGCCATTTTGAGAGTCCTCTTGCAGCCGCCTGTCGCTGTAGCATCAAGAGCAGCCGAAACTCAGCTGAATGGCAACTGAAACGGTAAATGGGCGCCCCACTACATTTCAGCATTGTAGGATGACCACACCAGTACAGCAACTTGCTAGACATCACCTCGGTGCCATCCGGATCTCGGCGCCCCACTGCAGATGAAGTGCCTCTCAACTATGAAACCACCACGGTGACATCCGGATCTTGGCGCGTTGTGCTGCCTTCGGCCTATTCGCAAATCGGTCCGCTACTGACGCCATCTCACAGGCTAATGGGGTGACCCACGCCGAGTTTCAGCATTGTAGGATGACCACACCAACTTGCTAGACATCACCTCGGTGCCATCCGAATCTTGGCATCTCAACGCCTAGTGGTATCTTCCATACAGAAAATATTGTTACGCTGCCTTTGGCCCCATTCGCACATCAGTCCGCAACTTAGACATCACCTCGGTGCCATCCGGATCTTGGCATCTCAGCGCCTTGTGGTGTCAGTCAGAAAATAATGTTGCGCTGCCTTTGGCCCCATTTGCACATCAGTCCGCTACTGACACCATCTCACAGGCCAATAGGGCGCCCAACGCCGACTTTTACCATTGTACGATGGCCACACCAGTGGCACAACTTGCTAGACATCACCTCGGTGCCATCCGAATCTTGGCATCTCAACGCCTAGTGGTATCTTCCATACAGAAAATCTTGTTACGCTACCTTTGGCCCCATTCGCACATCGGTCCGCAACTTAGACATCACCTCGGTGCCATCCGGATCTTGGCATCTCAGCGCCTTGTGGTGTCTTCTACTCCGAAAATATTGTAGAAAATATTGTTGCGCTGCCTTTGGCCCCATTCACACATCAGTCCGCTACTGACACCATCTCACAGGCCAACAGGGCGCCCCACGCCGACTTTTACCATTGTACGATGGCCACACCAGTGCCACAACTTGCTAGACACCACCTCGGTGCCATCCGGATCTTGGCATCTCAGCGCCTTGTGGTGTCTTCAAATCAGAAAATATTGTTGCGCTGCCTTTGGCCCCATTCGCACATCGGTCCGCTACTGACGC
Source organism: Lissotriton helveticus (assembly GCF_964261635.1). NCBI lineage: Eukaryota > Metazoa > Chordata > Amphibia > Caudata > Salamandridae > Lissotriton > Lissotriton helveticus. The sequence continues at coordinate 1,430,273,308 of NC_136061.1, read as the reverse complement.
CATCTCACAGGCCAACGGGGCGCCCCACGCCGACTTTCAACATTGTAGGATGGCCACAGAAGTGCGACAACTTACTAGACACCACCTCGGTGCCATCCGGATCTTGGCGCGTTGTGCTGCCTTCGGCCTATTCGCACATCGGTCCGCTACTGACGCAAACTCACAGGCCAACGGGGCGCCCCACGCCGACTTTCAGCATTGTAGGATGGCCACACCAGTGCGGCAACTTGCTACACACCACCTCGGTGCCATCCGGATCTTGGCATCTCAGCGCCTAGTGGTGTCTTCTATTCCGAAAATATTGTTGCGCTGCCTTCGGCCCCATTCACACATCGGTCCGCTACTGACGCCATCTCACAGTCCAACGGGGCGCCCCACGCCGACTTTCAGCATTGTAGGATGGCCACACCAGTGCGGCAACTTACTAGACACCACCTCGGTGCCATCCGGATCTTGGCGCGTTGTGCTGCCTTCGGCCTATTCGCACATCGGTCCGCTACTGACGCAAACTCACAGGCCAACGGGGCGCCCCACGCCGACTTTCAGCATTGTTGGATGGCCACACCAGTGCGGCAACTTACTAGACACCACCTCGGTGCCATCCGGATCTTGGCGCGTTGTGCTGCCTTCGGCCTATTCGCACATCGGTCCGCTACTGACGCAAACTCACAGGCCAACGGGGCGCCCCACGCCGACTTTCAGCATTGTAGGATGGCCACACCAGTGCTGCAACTTGCTGGACACCACCTCGGTGCCATCCGGATCTTGGCGCGTTGTGTTGCCTTCGGCCTATTCGCACATCGGTCCGCTACTGACGCCGCCTCACGTGCCAACGTATTTTCTCCGCATTTTACACCCTATGCCGCATAACAGGTCATGTGACTTGTTTATAAAACTTTTCATTGGTTCATTTTACTTTTGGTTTCCTAATGATGGAAGGCTTGATCATGTGACCTAAAAACAACACTTTTCATTGGATGAAAACTTTTTTTTTTTCCCAAACGATGAAAGCCCCACCTTGTTTCTGGATGTTTCAGACTGAAGCTGGCGTCAGCATGAGAGCACCACCATCTCGTAGCTCAGTCGTGGTCATTCCGCGAGCAATCATGGCAGCCGCTCCCCACCAGAAGCCTGCAGGAGTCGGAGCCCCCAAAACTTTTGATGAATTCTCAAGGCGGAGGGGACGCTTTCGAGAATGGGGTCCAAGACCTAGCAGACAAGCGTCCGATTTCCAAGGTGTCCCAGGGCCATTTCAGTGGACCAGGCCCAAAAAGGAAACAGCCTGCCGCCATTTTGAGAGTCCTGTGACAGCCGCCTATCGCTGCACCGCAAGAGTGGGCGCAACTCAGCTGAATTGCGGCTTTTGACACAGTGGACCAAAAACGGACGGAATGGCAACTGAAACGGTAAAGGGGCGCCCCACTACAACAGATGACACTCCACCTGGAGAGGCCCGTTCACGCCGCCTCCCCCGGGGCGCCCCATGCCGTTATTCGGAGCAGCATTGTAGGATACCAAAACCAGTGCGGCAACTTACTGGACATCACCTTGGTGCCATCGTTCTGCTGCCTTGGAACTATTCGCGCAACAGTTTGCTACTGATGACCCACCCCCCGCGACGCCCCATGCCGTTATTTGCTGGGTGGCAACTTACTAGACATCACTTTCGTGTCATCTAGATTTCAGCGCGTTCTGCTGCCTTGGAACTATTCGCACAACAGTTTGCTACTGATGACCCACCCCCCGCGACGCCCCACGCCGGAAATCTGGACGTTGTGCTGCGTTGGGACTATTCGCACAGCCGACCGCTACTTCGTTGTTTTTCCCTAAAAATGTTTATATGTTATTACTATTTTTGTTTTCTTGTATATATTTATAAATTATTAAAGTTTTATAATCTTACTACTTTGTCGGAGTGCTATATATTTTTAATGTGACACATAATTGTAAAAACTTTGATGTACAAAGAGTCATCCCTGGAATCTTCCGCTTCAGGCTCGGTCCCCTCCCCAATCACAATACAGGATGGCTTTCAGATAATAGCAACGCTTCTGCTGTGACGGATCTCATCGAGTGTGGGCCTTGATCTACTATAACTCCTTTGAAGAGGGGTGATTCTTTACAGCTGTGGCCATAAACTACATCTGCAGGGCTAGCTGATACCCTAGGACCAGCCTGGACAATCGGACACAGAGGAAAAGGAGTGTCAGAGGGTGCGGTAGTGAATAGGGCGAAAGGGAGGTGTCGGGCGGGCACAGGGTGTGATTCTCAGGGAAGAGCAGCGCAGATGGGGGGAGGTTTATTGCCCATGCATAAGACAGAGAGCGGTGGTGACCAGTGCCTAGGGAAGATGCTTGCGTGGGTGAGGAGCCATGCTACGAATCGACAGCGTGCAGAGAGTGGGTCTGGTCAAGACATCTAAAATGGCTGCCGTGCACGACAAAAGTGTGGCATTTCAAAAAAGGCAAGATGGCGCAGACAATGTTTTTCAACACTTCCTCATTTCCTTCGAATCGAACGTTAACAGACGTTGGGGCATATTACCAAAGTTAAGCGATATTTATCGCTAACGATGCTTACCAACCAATTTTTTACCACTAAGCATCGTCAGAAATTATCGAAGATAAACCTTGCTATTATCAAGGTTTATCGCAAATGCGATAATAAACGGCCGCAATGCATGAATATCGCTAAAAACTCAGCGATATTCATGCATTACCGAGCTAATGCTCTTAGCCATGTTATCCACCTCCCATTGGATAACATGGCTAAGAACTGCTCAGGGCAGGTGTTACTTTTTGGAGATATTCGCGCTTAGCGCGAATATCTCGAAAAGTTGGTAATAGGAGATAGATATCTTGCATGTTGTAATGCAAGTTATTGTGGTATATGGAACTCATACCATAATCTCTCAGGAAAGCAGAAACTGATCCTTTTGGGACCGCCTAAAAAGGCCTAGGGGGTGAGGAGTACTCTACTTTGCCCCCTTTTCACGTTCCGAACTATTTTATTTTACTCTCTTCTGTAATTACACAAAATAGCAGCGATAAGATGCATCGGAGACACACAGTGAGAGAAAGGAGGCCGGAGATGAAGAAGAGATGTCAAATACACATTGGAGATAATATAGTGGCAGAAGGGAAGTAAATATGAGTAAACTTACCATGTAACATAAAAATGTTGCACTCTATACTATAAGTCTCATTTTATACTACAATCACTTCGCTACAACCTCATAAATTAAAAATAAAAATGAATAATGTCTCAAACAATTTTTGATTTCTAAATATAAATTTATTCTTCAGAATTTTCTAAATTTGAAAGAACTAGTAACATGTCCTCATCAGCAATGTCCTCATTAAAAGTCTCCAATGATGATTCTTGTAACTCTATGGTCTCCAAACACTCGATAAATTCGCCATCAAGAGATTGATCAAAAAAATCATTCAAGTCATCTCCTCCTTGTGACAATATTTAATTATTGGTGCTGTCAATTTCAATCAATGTAGTGGAATCATTCAAGTCATCTCCTCGTGACAATATTTCATTATTGGTGCTCTCAATTTCAATCAATGTAGTGGAATCATTCAAGTCATCTCCTCCTTGTGACAATATTTCATTATTGGTGCTGTCCATTTCAATCAATCTAATGGAATCATACAAGTCATCTCCTCCATGTGACAATATTTCATTATTGGTGCTCTCAATTTCAATCAATGTAGTGGAATCATTCAAGTCATCTCCTTGTGACAATATTTCATTCTTGGTGCTGTCCATTTCAATCAATCTAATGGAATCATACAAGTCATGTCCTCCTTGTGACAATATTTCATTATTGGTGCTCTCAATTTCAATCAATGTAGTGGACAATTCAAAAGAAATTGCCACGGTCTCTTCATTGTGAGCCATTTTATTTTGAAATTGCTTGCTGTAAATTGCAGAAAAAAATAATCACTTTCATTTATCGTTTTTAGTAATACATAATATAAAACTAACTTTATCAAGTATTTAGTATAACAGAAGGACTGCAAATAAATAACAGAAAACATTTTTCAAATTATCTTCAAGTGTACAACATAGTTCCCCTTACAAATTAACAACTCACCTTTTTAAAAGTAGCAGAAGTGTTAGTACTGTGTAAATCAAACACCAGAAATTCACCACCAAAAATTCCTCACAAATGTACCTCAGACAGTAGTATCACAAAATGGCTGTGGTTTCCTCTCATTTGACATATATACATAACCAATTAACTTTCATCACACACAAATACAAAACCAAAGTAACATTTTAATTGGTTCTAAATTTCAACACTTTCAAATGTGTTTTCCCCATGCAATTTTCCATAGGACATTTACATACGTCTACAGCCTGAATGGCTGAACGGAATTACACCAAACTTGGCAAAATGGTACATCAAACCTAAGAGGTCAGGAAGGATCTACTATGCCCCCTTATGGTCATTTCCCCCTTCGCTTTGGCCTCCTCTTGTCTCTCAATCCTACCGAGAGACAACATGGCGGCCGCTACGGACTGTTTGGAATGTTGACAGACGCCGGAGAACCAATCAGCTTCGCAAAGCTCCGTAACGCGAAAAGTACGCGAAGCGGAGCGCTGTTACAGATATATATCTTTTTTTGAACGTTAATTTCTCAAAATCCACTGGAGCACATATATTGAGACCTAGCAAAGGCACATCGGGCTACCAGTCCCTAATATTTTGCCAAGTTTCGTGCAAATCCATTCAGCCGTTCGATTATTATTATTTTGTTTTTTTTTTGCCCCGCGGGGCCCTTTTAAAACCTCCACATCAAACCTAGGGGGTCAGCGAGGATCTACTATGCCCCCTTATAGTTATTTCCCCCTTTGTTTTGACCTCCTCTTGTCTCTCGATCCTACCGAGAGACAAGATGGCGGCCGCTACGGACTTTTTGGAATGTTGACAGACGCCGGAGAACCAATCAGCTTCGCTTCACAAAGCTCCGTTGCGCGAAAAGTACGCGTCCTGGGACGCTGCCAGGTCCGCTGTTACAGATATATATCTTTTTTTAAACGTTAATTTCTCAAAATCCACTGGAGCACATATATTGAGACCTACAAAAGGCACATCGGGCTACCAGTCCCTACAATTTTGCCAAGTTTCGTGCAAATCCATTCAGCCGTTCGGGCTAAAAGTGAGGCCAACCGCCCTATGGAAATTAACATGGGAAAAACGCGTTTTGGGACCCCCCTTTTTTCTCGGCCCCCCCTTGACGAACCCCCCCAAACTTTTCAGGGGCTGCTCAGAAACAAAATGTGCCATTTTCCTGAAAATTTCAGCCAATTCCGTCCACAAACGCCAAAGTTATTAGACATAGAATTTTCAAAAATCCCATAGGGAAAAAATCCTAACTATATATACCTACTGGCGACCGCCAGTAGGTAATATATATATGTATATATATATATGTATATATATATATATATATATATATATTCACTGAAAAAACCATAGGTTATAGACCATATATAGTTAGGAATTAGCATTTAAAAAACCTTATTTTACTCACACAAAACCATTGAAATTCCATATATAGTTAGTTGCACTAACTATATATCGCGCACCCGCAATCCACTGCTGATCATGTCACATATTACATCATTCATGACATGGTCAGTGACATCACTGATGACATCACTGATGACATCTCAAATGACATCACTGATGACATCACTGATGACAACATCCAGTGACTATATGTTTCTGTAAAGTTAAAATATGTCTTACATATTGAAGAATGAGTGGATGTATAAGTGTCTGGATGAAGGATTTAGTAGGTGCGTGACTGACTGTATGAGTGAGTGATTAAATGTGTCTCACTGAATGCATGGGTTAGTGACTAAACTGTCTTAATTTGTGCATCATTATGTCTGTTGTGATGTAAACTGCTGCATGTGTTGATCATTAGCTATACGAGAGGCTATATGTGTTATTAATTGGTTGCCCAAGTATTTCTATGGGAGATTGAGTTTGTGTGGGGGTGGCTGGAAGGTGTGTGACTCTATGCATAGATGTGTGAGCAGTTTATTCACTAGGTGTATGAGTTCAAGAGTGCATGTGGAAACAGCTACATGGGCAGTTGACTGTGTGCATGAGTGTATTGATGAGTGAATGGATATCTCAATGCTACATGTCATAGTAAGTACATATGTAAAACACAGTACATGTGAGAGTTGGCATATATAAATAACTGTGCATGAGAGCCACTGAATGAGTGAGTGGTTGTATCGATCATTGTGAACTTGTATCAGGGATTGTATAAGAGAGTAAATATGTGTTAGTATATGTTTCAATAAGTAAGGTGTGTTTAACTGTATAGTTGAAGAAATGGAGGTGAGATTGTTTCTTTGCATGACGACTGGGTGTGTGAGTAACTCCATGGATGAGTGGCAGTGTGTGAGTGTCTGTATACACTGAGTGTATCTAAGGTTATATTAGAGTCTGAAGAGGTTTATCGTATTAGCACAAGAATGATGTCAAATGAGATGTCATCAGTGATGTCATCAGTGATGTCATTTGAGATGTCATCAGTGATGTCATCAGTGATGTCACTGACCATGTCATGAATGATGTAATATGTGACATGATCAGCAGTGGATTGCGGGTGCGCGATATATAGTTAGTGCAACTAACTATATATGGAATTTCAATGGTTTTGTGTGAGTAAAATAAGGTTTTTTAAATGCTAATTCCTAACTATATATGGTCTATAACCTATGGTTTTTTCAGTGAATTTTCAAGGTTTTGTAAATGCTAATTCCTAACTATATATGGTCTATAACCTATGGTTTTTTCAGTGAATTTCAATGGTTTTTTAATAGCAAATATCATAAGCTGTCGAATGTCAAGTACGTGGTAAGTGAAAACATTTTCGTGTTTATGCACACTGATCTGCTTTGAATGGTGCCCCCCCCCCTCATTTCTATTAGGAGTACTCTCTCTTTGCAGATAGTGAAAGGTAGTTAACGCAGGCCTTTGCCCCCGTTGTAATCCGTCGTGCCTGCTTCTCTCTCCATTTGATTGATTGTTATCCAAGTATTTACTGTTTTAGAATTAGTTCTCTTTGGTTCATTCTCTATTTACAAACAAACACAGAGTCGCAATACTCTGTTTAGTCTTTGCAGATAACGAAAAATCGTGTAAAAAAAAAGAAAAGGAATCGAGCAAAATCAGTAGGCCACTAATGGGATCTCTTTTTGACCTCGCTAAAATAGAAACATTAGGAACAACCCCTCATGACAAATACAAAACTAGTGAGATGAACTGAACTCCACACAATGATGGCTGCAAAACAGCTCGGCTCCGCCACCCACCCCGCCCAAAATAACGATAAAGACCGGCTGCCATGATTGGTTGCGGAATGACCACGACGGAGCTACGAAATGGTGCTGCTCTCATGCTAACCCCAGCTTCAGTCTGAAACATCCAGAAACACTGTAGACTACCAATTCGATCAGTTCCGGTAGCGCCCCAATGTAACCCGGTAGAGAAGAACTAGCCCTCCCCTCTTTGACTGATGGTTCTTGTTGCCTGTCCCTTCTGTTGTCATTTAACAGAACTATTTAGCCTGCTGAAAGGGGTTGTGTTCCGACCGCTGGTTGGTGGAGACATTTTGACTATATTCTGTACCTGCGTTGTCGCGTAATGCGTCATATGACGCGCCGCGTTAGCGCATCCGGAAGTCATCCGGGGCGCGCAGCGCGTAACGTAAGCATAACAAGTCATGTGACTTGTTAATAAAACTTTTCATTGGTTCATTTTACTTTTCTTATTGTAATGATGAAAGGCTTGGTCATATGACCTAAAAATTACGCTTTTCATTACTTCCGAACATTATTTTTTCTTAAATATATGTTATAATGTTCCAGGCTACTGTACTTTCCCGGAAATTTTACAACTGTCCTGCAAGTAAAATATATTCTTTTTTCGAGAAAAAGAGCGTTTCTTCGTCCCATGACGGAGCCGTTGAGCAAAAGAGGGTCGACCTGCTGTCTTAGTCGCCGATACGCCTGAATATGAGATTCTTATCGATCACTTTATGTTGCAGGAATAGAAAACACAACAGCCCTTGACCATTTATCTTTACTGCGTTCCTTCGTATTATACCTTTTACCCTTCATGTAATTGGTCTGCTTTATTTCACTTGCCTTTTAATGATTCTAAAACAGTCACTATTATTAAAAACTTTACCAATGTATATACTACTACCATGTTTTCTTTTAAAAACCTTTATTGTGAAAATTTCATTATACAAATACGAGCCTATAACCACGTGGGCCTGCCACAGAGCAAACTGTAATCGTATATGATGAATAGACATTTACACTGTAGAGGAACGTAACGGGCGGGCCATTAGGTTGCAAGAACTAAGGTGTCTAACAGTTACGGAATCGGTGGACGTACATTTTATAATTAAAATACGACAGGGCCAGTTACAATAAAATTATCTAGATATACATTTGCGGGCAAGTACCATGGGTGACGTTAATTCAAACTTTCAACAGTACAGTAATCAATAACACATCAGAACTTAATATCAATAGGGATGTCGAAATATTCAATCAATTCTCGTCCCCGCCCGCCATGTGCTTCAAAACTGCATACGTATCTCGTGATTTCAAGGTTCTGCAACCAGTACACAACAAGGAGTTACGAGTCCCATTTATTCCGGCGCCATTTTGGGCGAGGACGGGCAGGTCCAGGATATAGTCAAAATGTCTCTACCAACCATCGACTATGATGATGTTCATATGCTGTATTTATTAGAGTAACACTCATCTGTCCACATGAAATTAATTTGCCACAATCTAAACATGTCATTTTAATCTTTCCAAAGTTCTTCTAAATATTTGGGACCGTTTCCCTTGCCTCTGAAGCTCTCAGTGCCACTTCTTTGATGAATGTACTAGCAGGTCAGGGGTTCTCCTCCAAATCTCTCTTTTATGCAGCACTATAATTAATTGGTGCCACCTCTCCATATGACGATGCATGGTATAGTTACCACAACTATATTTTTTTTCAGTTCCTCTGGAGAGTTCATCGCGGCAGATGAAGCGTGTAACGTACCGGGCATTTACCTTTTTTTGCATGTACAGGAAAGGAAAAAAAAAATCGAGCGTCCGAGTTCTAAGGTGTCCCAGGGCCATTTTAGTGGACCAGGCCCAAATCCAAAGAACAGGCCGCCATTTTGAGAGTCCTCTTGCAGCCGCCTGTCGCTGTAGCATCAAGAGCAGCCGAAACTCAGCTGAATGGCAACTGAAACGGTAAAGGGGCGCCCCACTACAGCAGACGAGCCTCCACCTAGGAAGGCCCATTCACTCCGGCTCCCCCCCCCTTCGGGCACCCCACGCCGTTATTCGGAGCAGTATTGTAGGATGGCCACACCAGTGCGGCAACTTGCTAGACATCACCTCGGTGGTAACCGAATCTCAACGCCTTGTGGTGTCTTCTATTCAAAAAACATTGTTATGCTGCCTTCGACCTATTCGCCGCAAGTGCGCACACAACTCAACTGCATAGCTTGCTAGACACCACCTCGGTGCCATCCGGATCTTGGAATGTCAGCACCTTTTGGTGTTTTCTCTTCAGAAAATATTGTTGAGCTGCCTTTGGCCCCATTCGCACATCAGTCCGCTACTGACGCCATCTCACAGGCTAATGGGGCGCCCCACGCCGACTTTCAGCATTGTAGAATGACCACACCAGTACAGCAACTTGCTAGACATCACCTCGGTGCCATCCGGATCTCGGCGCCCCACTGCAGATGAAGTGCCTCTCAACTATGAAACCACCACGGTGACATCCGGATCTTGGCGCGTTGTGCTGCCTTCGGCCTATTCGCACATCGGTCCGCTACTGACGCCATCTCACAGGCTAATGGGGCGACCCACGCCGAGTTTCAGCATTGTAGGATGACCACACCAGTACAGCAACTTGCTAGACATCACCTCGGTGCCATCCGAATCTTGGCATCTCAACGCCTAGTGGTATCTTCCATACAAAAAATATTGTTACGCTGCCTTTGGCCCCATTCGCACATCAGTCCGCAACTTAGACATCACCTCGGTGCCATCCGGATCTTGGCATCTCAGCGCCTTGTGGTGTCAGTCAGAAAATATTGTTGCGCTGCCTTTGGCCCCATTCGCACATCGGTCCGCTACTGACGCCATCTCACAGGCCAACGGGGCGCCCCACGCCGACTTTCAACATTGTAGGATGGCCACAGAAGTGCGACAACTTACTAGACACCACCTCGGTGCCATCCGGATCTTGGCGCGTTGTGCTGCCTTCGGCCTATTCGCACATCGGTCCGCTACTGACGCAAACTCACAGGCCAACGGGGCGCCCCACGCCGACTTTCAGCATTGTAGGATGGCCACACCAGTGCACCTTACTAGACACCACCTCGGTGCCATCCGGATCTTGGCGCGTTGTGCTGCCTTCGGCCTATTCGCACATCGGTCCGCTACTGACGCCATCTCACAGGCCAACGGGGCGCCCCACGCCGACTTTCAGCATTGTTGGATGGCCACACCAGTGCGGCAACTTACTAGACACCACCTCGGTGCCATCCGGATCTTGGCGCGTTGTGCTGCCTTCGGCCTATTCGCACATCGGTCCGCTACTGACGCAAACTCACAGGCCAACGGGGCGCCCCACGCCGACTTTCAGCATTGTAGGATGGCCACACCAGTGCTGCAACTTGCTGGACACCACCTCGGTGCCATCCGGATCTTGGCGCGTTGTATTGCCTTCGGCCTATTCGCACATCGGTCCGCTACTGACGCCGCCTCACGTGCCAACGTATTTTCTCCGCATTTTATACCCTATGCCGCATAACAGGTCATGTGACTTGTTTATAAAACTTTTCATTGGTTCATTTTACTTTTGGTTTCCTAATGATGGAAGGCTTGATCATATGACCTAAAAACAACACTTTTCATTGGATGAAAACTTTTTTTTTTTCCCCAAACGATGAAAGCCCCACCTTGTTTCTGGATGTTTCAGACTAAACTGGCGTCAGCATGAGAGCACCACCATCTCGTAGCTCCGTCGTGGTCATTCCGCGAGCAATCATGGCAGCCGCTCCCCACCAGAAGCCTGCAGGAGTCGGGGCCCCCAAAACTTTTGATGAATTCTCAAGGCGGAGGGGACGCTTTCGAGAATGGGGTCCAAGACCTAGCAGACAAGCGTCCGATTTCCAAGGTGTCCCAGGGCCATTTCAGTGGACCAGGCCCAAAAAGGAAAGAGCCTGCCGCCATTTTGAGAGTCCTGTGACAGCCGCCTATCGCTGCACCGCAAGAGTGGGCGCAACTCAGCTGAATTGCGGCTTTTGACACAGTGGACCAAAAACGGACGGAATGGCAACTGAAACGGTAAAGGGGCGCCCCACTACAACAGATGACACTCCACCTGGAGAGGCCCGTTCACACCGCCTCCCCCGGGGCGCCCCACGCCGTTATTCGGAGCAGCATTGTAGGATACCAAAACCAGTGCGGCAACTTACTGGACATCACCTTGGTGCCATCGTTCTGCTGCCTTGGAACTATTCGCACAACAGTTTGCTACTGATGACCCACCCCCCGCGACGCCCCACGCCGTTATTTGCTGGGTGGCAACTTACTAGACATCACTTTCGTGTCATCTAGATTTCGGCGCGTTCTGCTGCCTTGGAACTATTCGCACAACAGTTTGCTACTGATGACCCACCCCCCGCGACGCCCCACGCCGGAAATCTGGACGTTGTGCTGCGTTGGGACTATTCGCACAGCCGACCGCTACTTCGTTGTTTTTCCCTAAAAATGTTTATATGTTATTACTATTTTTGTTTTCTTGTATATATTTATAAATTATTAAAGTTTTATAATCTTACTACTTTGTCGGAGTGCTATATATTTTTAATGTGACACATAATTGTAAAAACTTTGATGTACAAAGAGTCATCCCTGGAATCTTCCGCTTCACGCTCGGTCCCCTCCCCAATCACAATACAGGATGGTTTTCAGATAATAGCAACGCTTCTGCTGTGACGGATCTCATCGAGTGTGGGCCTTGATCTACTATAACTCCTTTGAAGAGGGGTGATTCTTTACAGCTGTGGCCATAAACTACATCTGCAGGGCTAGCTGATAGCCTAGGACCGGCCTGGACAATCGGACACAGAGGAAAAGGAGTGTCAGAGGGTGCGGTAGTGAATAGGGCGAAAGGGAGGTGTCGGGCGGGCACAGGGTGTGATTCTCAGGGAAGAGCAGCGCAGATGGGTGGAGGTTTATTACCCATGCATAAGACAGAGAGCGGGGGTGACCACTGCCTGGGTGAGATGCTTGCGAGGGTGGGGAGCCATGCTAAGGATCGACAGCGTGCACAGAGTGGGTCTGGTCAAGGCATCTAAAATGGCTGCCGTGCACGACAAAAGTGTGGCATTTGAAAAAAGACAAGATGGCGCAGACAATGTTTTTCAACACTTCCTGATTTCCTTCGAATCGAACGTTAACAGACGTTGGGGCATATTACCAAAGTTAAGCGATATTTATCCCTAACGATGCATTGCAAAGATTTTTTTACCGTCAGAAATTATCGCAGATAAACCTTGCTATTATCAAGGTTTATCGCAAATACGATAAAAAACGACCGCAATGCATTAATATCGCTGAAAACTCCGCGATATTCATGCATTACCGAGCTAATGCTCTTAGCCATGTTATCCACCTCCCATTGGATAACATGGCTAAGAACTGCTCAGGGCAGCTGTTACTTTTTGGAGATATTCGCGCTTATCTCGAATATTTCCAAAAGTTGATAATAGGACATAGCGATGTTAGCGACTGTTTCCAGTCGCTAACATCTTGGCATGCCCACTTTGCATGTCATTAGTGATAAATATCACTCACATGCAAAGTGGGGCCCAAGATGGTCGCTATCTCCTACTAGCCGTCGCTAACTGGTGTTAGCAACAGCTAGGTAATACAGATATAATTTTATCTCCGCGGAGCGCTGTTACAGATATATATCTTGTTTTTGAACGTTAATTTCTCAAAATGCACTGAAGCACATATATTGAGACCTAGCAAAGGCACATCGGGCTACCAGTCCCTAATATTTTACCAAGTTTCGTGCAAATCCATTCAGCCGTTCGATTATTATTATTATTTTTTTTTTTTGCCCCGCGGGGCCCTTTTAAAACCTCCACATCAAACCTAGGGGGTCAGCGAGGATCTACTATGCCCCCTTATGGTCATTTGCCCCTTCGCTTTGGCCTCCTCTTGTCTCTTGATCCTACCGAGAGACAAGATGGCGGCCGCTACGTACTGTTTGGAATGTTTACAGACACCGGAGAGCCAATCAGCTTCGCTTCGCAAAGCTCCGTAACGCGAAAAGTACGCGAAGCGGTGCGCTGTTACAGATATATATCTTTTTTTGAACGTTAATTTCTCAAAATCCACTGAAGCACATATATTGAGACCTAGCAAAGGAAAAAATCCTAACTATATATACCTACTGGCGACCGCCAGTAGGTAATATATATGTATATATATATATATATATATATATATATATATATATATATATATATATATATATATATATATATATATATATATGTATATATATTACCTACTGGCAGTAGGTATATATAGTTAGGATTTTTTCTCTATGGGATTTTTGAAAATTCTATGTCTAATAACTTTGGCGTTTGTGGACGGAATTGGCTGAAATTTTCAGGAAAATGGCACATTTTGTTTCTGAGCAGCCCTTGAAAATTTGGGGGGGTTCGTCAAGGGGGGGCCGAGAAAAAAGGGGGGTCCCAAAACGTGTTTTTAACATTGAGTTTTCCATAGGGCGGTTGGCCTCACTTTTAGCCCGAACGGCTGAATGGATTTGCACGAAACTTGGCAAAATTGTAGGGACTGGTAGCCCGATGTGCCTTTTGTAGGTCTCAATATATGTGCTCCAGTGGATTTTGAGAAATTAACGTTTAAAAAAAGATATATATCTGTAACAGCGGACCGGGCAGCGCTCCAGTACGCGTACTTTTCGCGCAACGGAGCTTTGTGAAGCGAAGCTGATTGGTTCTCCGGCGTCTGTAAACATTCCAAACAGTCCGTAGCGGCCGCCATCTTGTCTCTCGGTAGGATCGAGAGACAAGAGGAGGCCAAAGCGAAGGGGCAAATGACCATAAGGGGGCATAGTAGATCCTCGCTGACCCCCTACGTTTGATGTGGAGGTTTTAAAAGGGCCCCGCGGGGCAAAAAAAAAAAATAATAATAATAAAACGGCTGAATGGATTTGCACGAAACTTGGCAAAATATTAGGGACTGGTAGCCCGATGTGCCTTTGCTAGGTCTCAATATATGTGCTCCAGTGGATTTTGAGAAATTAACGTTAAAAAAAAGATATATATCTGTAACAGCGCTCCGCTTCGCGTAACGGAGGTTTGGGAAGCTGATTGGTCATTCTGTCACTGGGCTATAGTTGGGCTACATCTGGCTGATATTTGGGCTACATTTGTTTTTTTTGTCTCTGGCGGCCATCTTTGGGCTACATTGGGCTACATTGGGCTTCATTGGGCTTCATTGGGCTACATTGGGCTACATTTGGGCTCCAACATATATATAGGCCAATGTAGCCCAATATATATTTTTCAAAGTTAATTTTCGTAAAAACCACTGGAGCATATATCTTGAGACATAGCAAAGGCACATCGGGCTACCAGTCCCTACAATTTTGCCAAGTTTCGTGGAAATCCATTCAGCCGTTCGAGCTAAAAGTGAGTGCAACCGCCCTATGGAAATGAAGGAAATGAATGGGTAATTTGTAATTAGCAAATAGCTCATCGCAAACTAGGAATGGTAAAGAATCGCTATTTATTCCTTAAAGTTCGCTATTTAGGAAATGCAAAAATCTTTGATGATACATATGGCGGTTCATCTCTAACAAGATAAGAAGCATAGGGATAGATTTATGATGACTGGCGCATCACCAGGGATGTGTTAGTCATTCTGTGCCGCTGTTCCGTCACCTATGGTGTGCTGCATTTACAATGCGGCGCATCATGGGGCAAAAACAGCACAGATGCGTGATGTATCTGTGCCGTAAAGGTGGCGCATTGCTGGAGTTGTATCGCAAGTGTGATGAAGCTCCAGCAAGGGTCGGGGGTGCCCCTGTCGCAGGGTTTCTGTTCTTACACAGAACTGTGGACAGAGGATTGGAACCTCGGCGAATTAGGGTGTCCCAAAACTCACCTTAGTAATCAAAAACTCCTTAGCAAGCTAGGTACAGTGTCACATTGGATATAACAAACTCTCAATGTTTAGACAATCCAGAATATGAACTTATAGTACCTCAGGATACGTGGAACTCATGAACAGTCGGTCGTTATATATTTCTTAGAAACCAGAACATGGAGTTAAGAAGAACACATGTGTATTTGAAATGTTTATTTACTAATGCCGTCTTCTCAGGCGTAGTATCTTAGATAATACAAGTACACATATTATCAGTAGCAAAATTACCAGCATAGTTACTAGTACATAAAAAGCGAATGGTGACAGTATGTTAACATGCTGTAAATGAATAAGAGTTAGCAACACTTATAAGCAGCCGCGGGCCGTGGAGGGAGTCACCCTCCCTAATACACATATTATATTATTTGCTAAGAAGGTCTCTTTGTGTTGGTTTAGAGCGTGCCCATACTTTAGTGTCTTAGATTTGAAGGAATCACATCAGCATACACCAGCTCTCTCTTCATGTGAACCGCATCAACTGTTGTGTATGTGTGTTCGGCAAAGCAATATAAAACCCGCCTCATGCCCATAATTGGCAGAAGTTGCACTTATGTTATGAGTATGAAGTCGTGGAGATCAGACCTCATAACAATTCTGTATCGTGTTGTTCTTGAAACTTCAGCACTCGCTGTACAGATATAGTTTAACAAGCAAAGCAGATAGTAGAGCAATAACATATTATTCTCATGTAAACCACGATGAACTACTAGGTTGAAAGCTAAAGCAACAACTAAGTGTCGTGTGCAGAAGTTGCAAAAAAGGAAAAATGGTGTTTAAACCGGTAATGAGCCCATGCTAACTTAACACGGTGTAAAGATATCCAGGACCTAGATGACACCTCCCCATGATCCGGAAACGAACTGAATAAGATAATAGAAGTGCCATCTCATGAGAGCAGATTGCAAGGTTATATGTGGACGGTCCGCAAGGTAAAGCATTAAAAACTAGGAAAATGTAATGCTAAAGAAAAATAAAACAGCCAAGTACTTTATCGAGTCTTAAGCCAATAGGCAAGCTAAATAATAAAAACTTGACAAATAAGTCAATGAATTGTCAATGAAATGCTAGAACTCAGCATATCAAACATGAAAAAGGTCTATGACATAACTGTGTATGCAAAATAAGCTGCAACAGCCTCCAATAGGAAGTCACCGTCTTCATCCGAAAAGAGTTCAGCCATCCAATTTAAAAGCGGAAAAGAACATACGTGCTCTCCCAGCACCGGATCCTCTATCACCATGAGAGGACAGCTCGGTGGGTTTTCAAGAAAGCTCTGTTCCAAGAAAGACTGTGTTGCCGCCAGTAAATTCCAGGGACCAATTAGTCCATGCATCAATGCCACAGCCATAATCCTTTCGCCAGGACAAACCAACTCGTGAGTAATGATAGGAGTCATCAGCTGATTAAAGTCGACGTCAGGAGAAACCGGTCCGCAGAGACAAATCAATGGCCCAATCGAAATCACAGGTCAGGCAGTGAAATACAGGCTGGACACAGGTGAAGTAGGAGAATCGAAAAGATAATCCATATGCCGTGCTTAATATCGCCAACGGCATTGTGCCATAATATTCTAGCATGCGATTGCGGAACAGTGTCAGCAGCTGCAGGGCGGGAGCTTGCACAGGAGGGACATCCATATTTAAAAATGTAAAAAAGCACAAGAGTGTCTGCTGGTAATGCAAGTAAAAATGGGAATCCACGAAGCAGAGTGGAAAAAATAGAATGAAAGAAAGCAGGGATGACTCCAAAGATTTTCTCAAATGAAGTCACGAGACCACTGGTAACAACTTTAAAAAATTGCGCCAGGGCCTTTGTGGAGGACGCGTTAAAGATAGTCCGAACCATCTTGCTGAAATGGAAAGGCAAATCTGTATTGAAAAGGGTCTGCACCTCTGTACGGGTGTTCGCTATGTGAAGCACGAAAGTTTCACGGGCCGAACTCAAGGCCACCTCTCTCTGAGACAGAAGAGCTCTTATTCTTGCCATGCCGTTGAAATCTGCTCCCAAGGTTGGTATTTGTGGCGAGATTGAAAACTCCCTATGTTCATGTGTGGGAGGAAATAGAACATTTCTGCAGCAAATAACCCGTTCACTTACTGTTACGATAAAAGGAATACTTTTAATTAACCCAGAACAATCTTCATTATTGAGCATCAAATAACTACCATTTTCCAACAACTTGAACGTGGGGATGATAGCAGGAACTGGCGTGCCTTGCAACACGCAAGCCATATTTGGTCGGTGTTTGTTGCATGAACCGTGTAACTGTATGTGCCTACACATTAGTGAATGATGTGGCGTCTCAGTGCATTCCTCTCCATTCAGATAAACTTCTTGATCATCTTTGAAACATCTGTATGTGTATGGAAGCGACCAGACCTCATGAAGAAAAGCACTACCTAAAGGTTCATAACGACCTATTGGTATATATTTCATACAATTTGAAAACTTATATAAAGCAAAAGGCAGCGTTATTAAACCGTGGATAAGGCACGTTGCCAAAAAACCCGCAATCCTCTGCTGATGATGTCACTGAGCATGTCATGAATGATGTAATATGTGACATCATCAGCAGTGGATTACGGGTAATAGTATCTCTAGTTTACTCCCTTATAGCTGTCTTTCTTTTAACATAAGTGTCTGTTTCCTTCCCTTATACTTACTGTTCTTTTTTTAAAAAAAATTTTTTGGTTCACTTCCGGTTCGCGTACCGGCGAGCGAACTGGGAAGCGAACTACGAGAAATAGAGGTTGGCACAGTTCCAAATATTGTACCAATTTTTTAATAACGGAGAGGTAGTTCTGAAAAGAACTTTTTTTTAATTGTTTTTGTTGTTTTATATTTTTTTTATTATTTTTCTGAACATTTTTTTACATTTTTTGAATTTTTCTGAACAGTTTTATATTTTTTTGGGTTTTTCTTGGAGGGGGCAATGAAAACGATTCATTGTAAAGGGCTCAACTTGAGCAACAAAACAAAAAAAAAGTATTTATTATTTTGGGCGTTTCGTACAAACTTGCATATGATAGTCAATAGCTCTGTTGATCAGAGTGATGCTTCTTTCTCCGTAGCAAATGAATCCATCGCAATGTACGCAGACGTGTTTTACTTCACCAAATCTCATTTGTATATGTGGCACCATCTCCCTGCCCTCTGGTCCCGTTACTTCCGGTACAACAGATCTTCTGGCCATAATAGGGAGATTATCTAGGTCGTTCCGAAACTGTGCAGCACTGTAGTTGTTAGGATGCCACCTAGTCATATGGCGATGCATTGTGTAGTTTCCGAAACTGTATTTTTTCTCGGTCCCTCTGGACAGTCTATCTTGACATATAAGGCAAGTTACGTATCTTGCATTTACTTTTTTCTGACCTTTGGGAATTTTAAAAAATTGCCAAATGAAGTTTTCTTTCCGGTGAGACGTCCTGGGCTCCTCAGGCAAAAACTGCCTCTCTTCGTGCTCGTCGTCCTGTTCCTCTTCTTCCTCTTCTTGTTGAATTATAACTTGAGCAGGTGGTCCACTCTTCCTTGGATGTGGTGGAGGTGGTGGGGAAGCACCAGCTGAAGCTACTAAAGAAGCCATTGCTCACTGGTAACAAAGGGTCTTTCTCTCACAATGATGAAAGTCAGAGTGAGGAAAGAAGGAGGGATTTTCATCATTTGGGAAAAACAAGAGTTCTCAACCAATGAAAAGTGTTCATTTTAGATTATATGACCTAGTCTTACATCATTAGGAAACCAAAAGTGAAATGAACCAATGAAAAGTGTTATTACCAAGTCACATGACCTGCTGTGTTTACGTTAAGCGCTTTGCAGGGCCTCCCGGTTTGCTTCCAGAAACCTGCGCTTTGCGACTCGCTTCGCGTACCAGTTCGCTAACGTAGCACGTCATATGACGTATCACGCGACAACGTGAAACGTCATGCGGACGGGAGGCGTCACGATGTTGTTTTCTAACGCGGCAGTTGCGGTAAAGAAACGTTTACCGGCTCGCGGTCTATTTCGCGGCATCAAGGTCAGCTAACGGGAAGCTTCCCGATTCGCGAAGCGGGAACGAAGAAAAAAAAATATTTTAAAAAAAAATTATTCATAAACATATAAAATATATTTTTGGATTTAAAGAAGAATACATTTTACAGCTACAGATATTAGCTGTTAAAAAACCAATGAAATTCACTGAAAAAACCATAGGTTATAGACCATATATAGTTAGGAATTAGCATTTACAAAACCTTGAAAATTCACTGAAAAAACCATAGGTTATAGACCATATATAGTTAGGAATTAGCATTCACAAAACCTTATTTTACTCACACAAAACCATTGAAATTCCATATATAGTTAGTTGCACTAACTATATATCGCGCACCCGCAATCCACTGCTGATGATGTCACATATTACATCATTCATGACATGGTCAGTGACATCACTGATGACATCACTGATGACATCTCAAATGACATCACTGATGACATCACTGATGACATCTCATTTGACATCAATGACCACATCACTGATGATATCATTCATGTGACAATACAATGCATCTCCTCACATTTTAATATAACCTCTGTTTCACCCAGTGTTAAATACAGAGTATAATTTTTGAAACCATTGACACACCAATACTAGTTACTACATACGCACTCACTGATTCCTATGTCTACACACACATTCACTCATTCACCCATACAATCATTCATACATACAATCACTCATCTTTACAACACTATCATATGCACTCATACACCTATACAGACACTCACAGTCTGCCACTCATCCATGGAGTTACTCACACACCTAGTCAGTCCTGTAAAGAATCAATGACACTTCCATTTTCTTGTCTATACAGTTAAACATAGAGCACCTTACATTTTCAAACATATACTAACACATACTTACCTTCTTATACAATCATTGATACAAGTACACATTGATCTGCACAGAGTCACACACCTCCCAGCCAGCCACACACACACTCAGTCTCCCATACAAATACTTGGACAATCAATCAGTAACCCATATAGTTAATCATATAGCTACTGATCAACACATGCAGCAGTTTACAGAACAACAGACATAATGATGCACAAATTAAGACAGTTTAGTCACTAACCCATGCACTCAGTGAGACACATTTAATCACTCACTCATACATTCAGTCATGCACCTACTAAATCCTTTGTCCAGACACTTATACTTCCACTCATTCTTCAATATGTAAGACACATTTTAACTTTACAGAAACATACAGTCACTGGATGTTGTCATCAGTGATGTCATCAGTGATGTCATCAGTGATGTCATTTGAGATGTCATCAGTGATGTCATCAGTGATGTCACTGACCATGTCATGAATGATGTAATATGTGACATCAGCAGCAGTGGATTGCGGGTGCGCGATATATAGTTAGTGCAACTAACTATATATGGAATTTCAATGGTTTTGTGTGAGTAAAATAAGGTTTTGTAAATGCTAATTCCTAACTATATATGGTCTATAACCTATGGTTTTTTCAGTGAATATATATATATATGTATATATATATATATATATGTATATATATATATATATATATATATATATATATATATATATATATATATATATATATATATATCCGAAGATTACCCCGACCACTTCCAGCAAGCAGCTGGCGAGGAAGGAGACTCAGGCCTCTGCAGCAAATTTTCAGGCAAGAAAAACGTTATTGTTCACTTCTCACGACGACGCGTTTCGGGCTGTGCAGCCCTTGATCACATTCCATATATATATATATTCACTGAAAAAACCATAGGTTTCATACACGTTATAGTTAGGAATTAGCATTTAAAAAACCTTTGAAATTCACTGAAAAAAAACCATAGGTTTCATACATGTTTAAGTTAGCAGGACATTTCACTCATACAAAACCATTGAAATTCCCCCGTTATAGTTAGTTCAGCTAACTATAACTCGCACGCCCGCAATGCACTGCTGATGACGTCACATATTACATCACTCATGACGTGGTCAGTGACATCACTCATGACATCACTGATGACATCTCAAATAACATCACTGATGACATCACTGATGACATCATCCAGTGAATTTGTGTCTTTCTGAAAAATAAATATTTTTTTATATGTATATCTAAAGGTCGATGGAAGAATAAATGGGTAAATAAGTGTCTAAATGGATGTTTTTTTGTAAAATTGATTGTATAACTGACTTATTCAGTGTATCTTAGTGAATACATGTTTTAACAAGTAATGTTTAAATATTTAAATATCTGTATCAGTGTCTCACTTTGTGTATAAGTGGCTGCATGGGTTGGTGAGTAGCTACATGAGTGTGTATATGGGTTATTAGTTTGTTTTTTGAGTATCAGTATGAGTGTCTGTATGGTTTGGTGGGGGATATTACTTAGTGTATAGATGCATGAATGAGTGACTCACTGTTTGTATGTGTTTTGAAGACAGCATGTGTGCAGGACTGTATGGGTGGCGAGTGTGTGTATGGGTGTGTTAATGAGTGAATGACTGTCTCAATAGTGTCTTTATGAGTAAGTTTGTTTTAAACTACTATATGTGAGTATTGATGTATATAAGTGAGTATATGTGAGAGTTAGAGATTGGAAGAGTTCCTGTATAAATAAGTATGTGTTTCTATAAGTGATTATTTAAGAGAGTAAGTATGTGTACGTTTCTGTAGAAGTAAGTGTAGTGGTGTGTGTATAGTTGTATATGGAAGTAAATGGATGTTTGATAGTTTATTTCCATGTGTGAGTATGTGTGTGAGTTACTCTATGATGAGTGTCGGTGTGTAACAGGATGTATAGGTGTATGAGTGCATATAATGAGTGAGTACATGTGTGAGTGACTATATAGAACTGTTGGTGAATGAGTGGATGTGTATGTAGATGTTGGAATTACTAAATAGGTTGTTGTAACTGGTATTGGTATCGCCATTTTTTTGAAAATTTTAATTTCAATTTTTGAATGTGTGTATCAAAGGTTATATTAGGGTGTGAGGAGGTCTGCCACTCTTTCACAAGGATGATGTTATCAGTGATGTCATTTGAGATTTCATCAGTGATGTCATGATTGATGTCACTGACCATGTCATGAGTGATGTAATATGTGACGTCATCAGTAGTGCATTGCGGGCGCGCGAGTTATAGTTAGCTGAACTAACTATAACGGGGGAATTTCAGTGGTTTTGTATGAGTGAAATGTCACGCTAACTATAACATGTATGAAACCTATGGTTTTTTCAGTGAATTTCTAAGGTTTTTTAAATGCTAATTCCTAACTATAACGTGTGTGAAACCTATTGTTTTTTCAGTGAATTTCAAAGGTTTTGTAAATGATAATTGTTAAATGTATTAATTATTATAATTCTTTCTCTTTATACTAATTTCCTACATTTTTATTATAAATATTTATATATTTGTTAATTTATATTTCATATTTTAATGTAAAATAATAACAAAACTACATTCAAAAATACTTTATTAATTACATTTTTTTTTCAATATATTACAATTAAATTCTATATAATTCCTATTTCATTGATTTTTTTGGGATAATCGCACCGTACGCGTACGGTAAATCGTACTCAGCGTGTACGCGCGCATACGTCATGATTACGTTTTGACGTTACGCGGCGCATCAGCGCTTTCGCGTGATGTCATGTACGCTTGTAAGGCGCCCCGTACGCGTACCCCATGAAAGTTTTATAATGTTTAAAACGATATGTTTACGTATTTAATGTAAATTTTAAAGGTAGACATTATCTGGGAAAATCATGAAAATAGTTTTTTTAACTTTTAATAAGCGTATATTACTTTGAAAAGCAATTACGCAAATCGCAGCGGTACGTCATACGTACTCGCATCGTAAGTGCACCGTAAACGCTGCGTAAGAGCTCCGCAAGCGCACCGTAAGTGTACGCAGAGCCATGTGACTTTAAAAGAAGAGATTTCATTATCAGTGATGTCATTTGAGATTTCATCAGTGATGTCATGATTGATGTCACTGACCATGTCATGAGTGATGTAATATGTGACGTCATCAGTAGTGCATTGCGGGCGCGCGAGTTATAGTTAGCTGAACTAACTATAACGGGGGAATTTCAGTGGTTTTGTATGAGTGAAATGTCACGCTAACTATAACATGTATGAAACCTATGGTTTTTTCAGTGAATTTCTAAGGTTTTTTAAATGCTAATTCCTAACTATAACGTGTGTGAAACCTATTGTTTTTTCAGTGAATTTCAAAGGTTTTGTAAATGATAATTGTTAAATGTATTAATTATTATAATTCTTTCTCTTTATACTAATTTCCTACATTTTTATTATAAATATTTATATATTTTTTAATTTATATTTCATATTTTAATGTAAAATAATAACAAAACTACATTCAAAAATACTTTATTAATGACATTTTTTTTTCAATATATTACAATTAAATTCTATATAATTCCTATTTCATTGATTTTTTTGGGATAATCGCACCGTACGCGTACGGTAAATCGTACTCAGCGTGTACGCGCGCATACGTCATGATTACGTTTTGACGTTACGCGGCGCATCAGCGCTTTCGCGTGATGTCATGTACGCTTGTAAGGCGCCCCGTACGCGTACCCCATGAAAGTTTTATAATGTTTAAAACGATATGTTTACGTATTTAATGTAAATTTTAAAGGTAGACATTATCTGGGAAAATCATGAAAATAGTTTTTTTAACTTTTAATAAGCGTATATTACTTTGAAAAGCAATTACGCAAATCGCAGCGGTACGTCATACGTACTCGCATCGTAAGTGCACCGTAAACGCTGCGTAAGAGCTCCGCAAGCGCACCGTAAGTGTACGCAGAGCCATGTGACTTTAAAAGAAGAGATTTCATTGGTTCATAACACTTCCTACTCCAACTGTTGAAAGACCCCTCCCATTTTGATCATTCTACTTGGACTTTCTCAGGAGCAGCATCTATTCTTGGGAGCTGTAGTCCTTTGAAATCCAAATCTCTAAAATGGCTGGTCTTCCTCAAACTCCATCTGACCATTCCTCTGATGAAGATTTTGTGAATGAGAAAAAGAGGAAAGAAGCTTTTATCTGGAATTTTTTTACTTTTCCTGAGGGACTAAAGAAGGTGAATGCACCAAAAGTAACGTGCAAAATATGTGATGTTACTCTATCCAGAGATAACCCGTGTAAAAAGTACTCATTCGGTACTGCGAGCATGGATCGCCATGTAAAAAACTTGCATCCTAACAACTATGCAAGGGTGGCAACTCGAAGCTTGCAAGACAATCCTCCACCTGCAGTGGCTAGCACCTCAACTGCACCACCACCTCCTCCAAGCAGTCCACATCCCATAATTGTGCCACAATTTTCAGAACTCACTTTTCATTGCAAATACTGCACAGAGTTACTTTGCTATGGTGAACAATCTGTTGACCTAATTGTAAAGAGGCAAGAAGAGCACCATTGCCCTAAAAATATTATTTTTTTACTTTTTTGTTCCTGTTCCACAGATTTTTTGTTTAAAAAGTAAAAAAATGTTGGTTTAAAAACACAAACAAAAAAAAATTGTTAAAAAAAGTAAAAAAAATTCAAAGCAAAAAAGACAAATAAACAGTTCTTTTCAGAACTACCTTCACTGGTCAAAGAAAGAACTATATTTCTATTTTAGTGTATAAAAGTTTGTCAGAATGAATGTGTAGTTCATAAATGAATGAATGGATACATTAGTAGTGTATGGTGAATGTGAAAGTGCAGAACTATAAGGAAGTGTTACAGCATAACTCTATAAGGTGTTTACCTATAGTATACTGTAGTACCTCTGAAGCACTTGAATGTAACATATGGACATAAATATGTTACAAGTCTATGCTTCAATTTGCACTGCTGGTGAAACTGCCTGGGTGAATTTGTATGTGTTAGGGGTGGATTTACAACCCCCTTGTGCCTCTTTTACACATCTGTTGTGTCACTTTTGTGATGCAGTAGTGGTGCAAAAGATGTGCTATGGTGTGTGGTATTTACAATGAGATGCATATGGAAGGTGCATCACATTGAAAAGCCCTGTGCCAGAAGGAGGCTTTCCTGCGCGGGGGGAGGGTGTTCTAGCGCAGGAACGCCTCCTAAAAGTGACTAAGTGAAATCTATAAGATTTAATTCAGTCACTTTTGGGCTTATGCTGCGTCAAAACCCTCCACCTGCTTGAAGCAGGTGTAAGGATTGACACAGCATTATGAGCATAGGGCCAAAGAGCATTGCTGGAGCTGCATTGTGCTTCCTACACAAGTCAAGCAATGCGCCGGCTGCTTTGCTGCGGTGGTAGGGGGCTGGGAAGGGGAAGAGGAGGAGGAGGAGGAGGCTTGACGACCTCTAGGACGAGCTCGCTGTCTGCCTCTGTACGACTTGTACAGCGTATTTTGCTGTTGTTGCGGCTGCTGGTGTGATGTTTTGTAGGAACGAAAGGAAGACCTGCCAAATCCTCTGAAGCGCCTTCCAGTACTACCCCTGGTCTAAAGACCTAAAGATTTCGCTGTGCTCCTGCTGTCTTTGAAACGTTCTAAAGCAGCGTCAGCCTTCTTGCCAAACAATCCTGACCCATCAAAGGGCAAGTCCATCAAAGCAGACTGAACATCTGCAGAGAATTCCGATGACTTTAACCATGCAGCTCTTCTAGTGGCCACCGAAGAGCCCATGACTCTCGCCACCAAATCAGCCGTGTCCAGCCCACTCTGAATCACTTGTCTCGCAGCAGCCTGAGTGTCCGAAATTACTTCCTGAAAGTCCTTTCTATCCACCTCAGGTACTTTTGGCACTAACTGCTTCACGGAATCCATCAAGGCATGGATGTATCGTCCCATCAGACAAGTTACATTAGTAGATTTTAATGCCATGCTGGCTGAGGAGAAGACCTTCTTGGCCGCCTGATCTTGCTTCCTGGATTCTTTTTCCCCAGGAACCTGCGGAAAAGCACCCGCAGACTTCTTTGAGCAGGCAGCCTGCACAACCAGACTCTCAGGCAGGGGGTGTGTTGACAAAAAGTCCGGGTTACCAGGTGCCACCCTAGACCTCCTTACCACAGCCCTTGAAACAGCAGGAGCTGTCAAAGGTTTCTTCCAGACTTCATAAATGGGTTCAGCCAAAGCATCATTAAATGGCAGCATTGGTTCAATAACTGAGGAAGGCGAGTGAAAGACCTCAGTAAGAATAGTAGACTTGTACTCAGCAGTGGGCAGAGTAATATTCAGCAAGCCCGCAGTCTTTTTAATAACAACGTGATAAGGCATCACATCCTTGGAAGGCCCGTCTGACACAGAAGCCAAATCCCACTCAGGAGACAGCTCAAGTCCACTGACCTCTCTCAGGTCATCAAAAGGATCATCAGAATCCTGTAACTCTCCTTCCTCCACGTCAGCATAACGATACCTTTCCTCCTCCGGAAGTCTCTGGGCTTCACGCCTCGACCTTTCCTTCATGAACGAAGTCGACGGATCCAGAACCGACTCCGCCGGGGTCGGAGCCGGCGTCGAACCCGAAGTCGGGCGAGGCAGTTTTACCAGAGTTCAAACGGGATCCTGCATCGGAGTCGTGGGCACCGGCGTCGATGGAATCGGCGTCGATGGGTTCGGTGTCGAAGGCTTCGGAGTCAAAGGCCTCGGCGGCGCCGGAAAATGCCACTGCGGTGCAAGAGCCGGCATGAAAGGCATAAAGGGCACAGGGGTATAAGCCTGGGGAACACCCAAGTTAAACGCCAAAAGACCCGTGGGACCAACAGGTGCACCAGAGGGGTACATTGCCCTGGAGTAAACCCCAAACATAGCATTCAGGAACTGGGATGGATCCTGACCTGGAGCCGGAAAGGCTGGATAAGGGCCCCCAGGCTGCTCTCGAGGGAGCGGAGTTGTCCCGACGTCGATCTCCTCCTCAGACTGTGGCACCGGGGTCGACGAACCCGCCGGCACCGGAACCTCGCCTTCACCAACCTCCTCCACCTAACCTTCATCCTCCTGACCAGAAGGATTGGACAGATCTGGAGAAGGGTTCGCTTGCTGCTTCAGTGACTCAGGCGAATTCGCACGCGAAGCCTCACCATCGGAGTCCTGGGCTTCCGACGCCGAAGCCCCCGCTTCTTAACGAAGTAGCCTCACTTGCGACTTCGGCCTCGAACTCGAGTCCTTCCCTGAGTGATGACGTGACTCATGGCTCCTCTTCTTGTGCTTCTTCCTCGAGGACTTTGAAGCATGAGCAGACGACGACTCCGAGCGCGACCTCGATCGAGAACTCGACCTCGAACGCTGAGACCGTGACTTTGCAGTCTTCTTATCTTTCTTACTTTTAAGCTTTGCAACGAGGAGCTTCGTCTCCCTCTCCCGAAGGGCCTTTGGAGTCATCTTCTTGCAAGATGGGCAATCCTCGACGTCATGGTCAGAACTCAGACAACAGACGCAGCACTCATGCGGGTCAGTAATGGACATAGTCTTGCCACATTCCCCGCAAGCCTTAAATCCAGTCTTCTTCGAATACATCTCGACAGAAGACAATGAAACAGAGAAAATAACTACAGAGTAACAAAGTTACTACAAAGCTACTATTGATCCCTAGAAAGCCGTTTGCGTCGACGACTCAGAAAAAAGGGAACTGATGTCATCACGCCGGCGTGGGCCCATTAGGGTGTCGGTGACGTCAGCAGAGTCGCGTGCGATGCCGTTACTCTGTGACGTCGTCCACGTCGGCGCGAAGCTACAAAAATAATTTCCGAATGTTGCTGGCACAGGGGGATTTTCACAAGGTGAGTAATCACAAGGTGAGGAATCCACTGGCAGATGTATCTATCAGAATGTTGTATACTGCACCAATGGCTGGGGAGAAGGTAGGTCACTCATGCTCTGACTCAAGGGTGGTGGGTACGGGCACGCGTCTGTCCCCTGTTTCCTTTCCGCTTCGCCATAGCGCTAGAGCCTCTGGCGATCCAATTTTGGCAGATGATGACAGAATGGAGGATCCGAGTAGGGGATGATAATAATTTGATGCCTCATTATGCAGATACTGTCTCTTCTATCTTAAGACCCTCAGGAATCCCTACCCCTTCTCTTCTAATATTCAGATGCTTTTGTGGATCTAACGGGTCTTAAAATCAACTATGGCAAATCGCTCTTGTCCCTGCTTTATGTGTTGGCTGCATGGGACCCAGAGTCCCTGCCCACCCTGTCCCTAAGATGGGAGACTGACTGGTTCTGTTACTTGGTGATTATTGTGTCGCACACTTCCAAGCGACAACGGTGCTATAATATTGATAGAATCACCAAAGGTTTGAGTGCGCCGGTCGAATATTGGAATATGCTCCCTCTGTCCCTAATGGTTCAAGTGGTGGTGGCCAAGTTGGTGTGTTTGCTGCTGTGCCTGCATACTATTCAACATTCGTTGGATACCATTCCTTGGATGGCCTTTTGGAGATTGCATTCTCTTCTTACTACACCGATGTGGGCCGGTTGCAGAAGCAGGGTAGCACTTGATTTTATGGTTTTTCCCATGTTGGAGGGTGTGTTGGTGGCCCCCAACCTGGAGTTGCATTACCTGGCCTCCCAGTTACAGCATGCCACCCGTTGGTTGTCGGATAGTGAGAACTGAGAGAAATTTCTGTTGACAGATGAGACACATGCTCTTACTGTAATCCACAATTATCACGTTGGTGCAATGTGTTTCTGGTATCGTACCTAATTAGGCAGATGGTGTCCCCTTGAGAGCTGGCTGTCAAGGCAGTGCTTGGTAAAGGCCCTTTTGCACAAGAGTTTAGTTTTTGGGACGTACCAGCATTTCGTACATTCGCTGAATCAGTGAATGTCACTTATTTGGTGGAGGGGTGCTTGTGAGACTCTTGGTGCCCTGTACCCAAATGAAGATTTTATTACTTTTGAGGCAGCACAAGAGGCCGTTGGATTGGGCAATTCTTATTGCATTCCAGCATAGCTGCCTTAGTTCGGAAAATATTTCCCAAGTTCCCTGCTGCTCCATCCATGTCAGTACTGTTTCGAGGGTTATTAGAGCTAGGGGTGCCCGTCATCTGGCTTTGCCCTTATTCAGAGCTATGACAGCTGACATACCTTGAGCCACGTTTCCTGTCAGGCCTGCTTAGGTGGAGGACTTGGGGGTGCCTTTGAAGGATGCACAATGGAGTAGGTCCTGTTACCTGTTTCTAGTTTCTAGCAATGGACAATTTAAACTTTGGTTCATTTTGATTTCTTGCCTCACACATATATTCCACCAGTGCTGCTTAACAGGATAGATTCTAGTGGGTCTAGTGGTTGCCACCGGTGCCAGGCTCAGGTGGCAACTTTCCAACACCTTGCATTGTACTGCCCACTGGTGAACCTATTCTGGACATCTGTTGTAGCATGCATGGCCATGGTTGGTAGTTGGGTATTCCATAGGGATGGGCCCAATTGTTCATTTGCTCGGGATGTTAGGCAGCCTAAATGGGAAAAATGGAATTTAATTTCCTGCATCTGCTGTTGTTATTAGAAAATATACGTGTTGCAAATACCTGGATGAGGCAGATTGGGCCAGTGACAATGGTTGGGAGAGGGATGTAAATGAGTGGGTGGTTGCGGCGGAAGTACGCCTCAAAAAGTGTTGGTATGATGAGAAGAGGATCTGCAAGTTTGGGGGGCACAGATAAGTTTGTGGATCAAGCGTGGGTCACAGGACACTACTTCAGATGACGAGGTGCACACCCCTCTCGCCTCCAGTGCTGCAGCCCTTGTAGATCTTTCAGAGGAGAATACTGGGATATGATACATCTGTACTATTGTGGGATTTGTGACGCAACTCAGAGGGAAAGGGAAATGCTGACCCTGAGATAGACGACGATCTCTAAGCCCTGCTGAAAAGTGCACATGTCCTTGTGGCCAAATCAAACGCGTTATGGATTATTTGGAGGAAGGGCCTGCAAAAAATGCAAGCAGGCCCAGCAGGGCAAATCACACAAGGCAGCTGAGGGCCCACGACCCGGCGGGAAGGGGATTGCAGCAGGAACAGCAGCCCCCTTCAAGGCAGGTGGAGCTGGGGCTGCAAAGAAGACCCAGAAGCAAAGAGCAGCACTTGGCCAAAAAGTGGCCAGGACCAAAACAGTGAGGACTGTGCATTTCAGGCGCAGAGGGAGTGTGGAACCATCAGCCCCAACATGAGACAAGGAGAGCAGTGATTCAGAGGAAACCAGCAGGGACAGAGACAATGACCGACAGGAGGGGCCTGTAGCCAAAGCAGTGACACCTGAATGGTCAGAGGGCACAGCAGACTACAAAGCGGCAGCACGGATTGGTGAGCAGCATGCACAAAGTAGAGAAGCGGTGTTGCACAAAAGAGTGTGCAAACAGCCACATTGTCCGGGGGGTAATCTTCAGGGGGCCTTTTTCATATGGGAGGACAAACGGATGTATGATGATACATCGCAAACACTCACATCGTGTGCCATAACATTGCAATTCTTACAACGCATGTCCCCTTAGATTGCGAGCAATCACAACGCATACCATAACATCACATTTGTATAGCAATGCATGTGCAAAACCTTTACATCGCATACTGACACCCCGCATGCTTTTAGATAGCAATTTTTTACCCGTATGCGCAATCCCCTTCACCCGACCCTAAGCCCTAATCCTTTAAACAGCAAACAGTACCCTAAAATATCGCTAACACTTCCCTAAGCCCTAAACAGTGAAGCAAGTGTTCACTACGACCCCATATAACACTTCCCTAAACCCTAAGCCCTAAACAGTGAAGCAAGCTTACACTACGACCTCATCTAACACTTCCCTAAACCCTAAGCCCTAAACAGTGAAGCAAGCGTACACTACAACCTCATCCCTAAGCCCTAATCCCCAACGGCCAAAACATGACCTATACTGCAGCTAGTCCTAAGCCCTAACACAACCCCAAAACAGCACCTATATACCTAGTAGCCCTAGAAGCCCTAACGCAACCCCAAAACAGCACCTATAAACCTAGTAGTCCTAGAAGCCCTAACGCAACCCCAAAGCAGAACCTATATACCTAGTAGCCCTAGAAGCCCTAACACACTCACAAAACTGCACCTATTCTCCTCGTCGCCCTAGTAGCCCTAACACAACCCCAAATCAGCACCTATTCTCCTAGTAGCCCTAACGTAACCCCAAAACAGCTACTATTCGACTAGTAGCCCTTAGTCCTAATCCCCAAGCCCAAAACAGTACCTATACTGCAACTAGCCCTAAGCCAAATATGATTGTCCTCCTTACCTGTCTCTTTGTAGTTGTTCCAGCGTTGCTTCCCTGTCGTCTGTGTCCCCTGGAGCCTGTCTCGACGCCCCCGTAACCCGTCTCGGCGCACGTCCATCACATGCGTTGGAAACGCATGCGTTCTGAAAGCCTATGACACGTAATGGCGTGCGTAGACAACGCACGCGTCGTTACGTCGTGTGCGTTGTAAATGCATGCGATGTCAACACATGCGTCGTAACGCATGCGTTGAGATGGTTGTTCCCCAGGACAAACTACCTGACAGACAGACCACACTATGGTCTGACAACCATGCGGTGGTGCAAGCAATAAACCTAGGAGCAGTGCAGTGCCCATCAGTAGTGCCATTATTGCAACAGTGAGTCGCTGTCAATAGAGGACCAACATAGCGGTTAGGGCTAGATACATCTCAGGTGGTGTGAATTCGGTGGCTTAAGAGATCTTTTGTTTACAGTAAAAAAAAATCAGAGAACTGGCACCGCACACAGAGCAGATCATGACGCCGGTACCTGTGCAACTCTGGAACCTTCTGGACCCACCCTTACGATGCTGGGGGACAATTTGTTAAAACCTAAGGCGGCGAAGAGATACCTTAGATGTTGGGAAGCCTTCCAAAGCTTAACTAAAACAGTGGGCAAGGGAAGTATCACCTCCGAGGAGGTGGTGGGTTTCATACATTGGGCATTTGAGGGCATGAGAAGCAAGTCATGGGCCCAGGCCCACCTCAGCACGGTTTCTCACTTCGCCAAACTGACTACAGGGAATCCCCCGGCTGGTTCATTATAATGCGGGACAGTGATGAAAGGGTGGGGGTGGTTGCAGCCTAGGCACAGGGACCAGAGGCTACCATTGACTTCACGGTGCTGAAGACAGTGCTGGCAGCCCTCTCATTAAAATGTAGGCAAGGTCACAAGATGATACTCTTTAAAACAGCATTCGCCTTAGCTTTCGTTGGGCCCTACAAAGTTAGAAAGCTAGTGTCTTTGGCCAGGGAAATACATGCATCCACACAAAGGATATACATCTGGGCAGTGGGTACATAATAGTGCACCTACGCCTGTAAAATGCAGACCAGGAAGGGAGAGGGAAACACATGCGCATCGATTGTATTGAGGACAGAACATGCTGCCAGGTTTGTCTCATGCATACGTCAGGGTGTCTGCAAGGCGAAGCCACTCTTCCTGCACGATAGTTCCACACATCTAAGTAATTTCCAATCACAGTGATGATGAGGAGGGAATTAGACAAAGTAGGTCTGCCTCGTAGGGAGTTTGGGTCACACTTTTTTCGCATAGGAGTGACAGCCACTGTGGCTGCCAAACGGCTGAGCAAAGAGCACAGAAAAAAAGCTGAATCATTTGGCCTCAGGCCCCTTCAAACGTTACATTCAAGCCGCTGGGATCTGAGCTATGTTTCTCCCCACAACAGAATCACCCAGCAGCTAGCGCAAAGTTTGGATCCTGGGACAATCGAATATCGCACAGGTGCAGCGGTGGGCATTGGCATGTAAGGACTACAAAGGTATTCATCTAAACAGCACTAGGGTTGGGATGACTAGGCATGAAATGGTGCCAGCTGCTACCAGCCATACAGAACGCATTGCAACATGAAGGACATCTAGGGGGGAACGATTTAACATGCCTAGGGAGAAGGGACAATGACATTGGGACTGACAGCCCTTGCAAAGTTGTTTCGCCCAGCGGACCTCATCTGGTCGCAACTCAAAGCCCGCCTGGAATGGGGAGGGGCAGTAGCTCAGGGGGCGGTGGACAAATCGAGGAGAAAGCGGAACATTTCCATGGCCAAAGTATGCAGGGAAAACGGATAGGGATTCGTATGACATGGGCTTATCAATCTTAGGACACTGGGTGACTAAACAAAGGGTGAAGTTCACTTAAGCAGGGTGGGCATGGATATGTTCCAACTCATTATAGTTGGGGTTCTAGAGCAGCTAGGTTAATCCTGAAATGGGCAAAAGGGGGAGCTGCCGACGATCAGGAAACTGCCGGCAACGTGGCAGAGACAGCACGGAAAGATACCCAGAAAAATAGTAACCTAGAAGAGCTGCTCAAACAAATGTCACGCAAATGGAACAAAGATTTAAGGGAGGCTTGTGTCTCTATTGTATAAGTCCTAATCATCTACGGTGGAGTTATACTGTTCAGCCGGCAGGGCACAAGGAAGCACCAGGTCCAGTCCTTTGTAAGGGAGAATGGGGACAGGAGATTCCACTCTCCCAAAGGTTTTCCTTCCTCCAATGGATCCAATTCACGCTTATTTGTGTTAGAGTTGATTCTTCAAGTCCATCCTGGAATGTCTCTGTTCTTGTCCTGGTAGACTCCAGGTGCCTCCGGCATGCATATGGACTTGATTTGTGTCCAGAGACTCTAAATTCCCATTAGGAAGAAATCATCACCGGATGACGTACAAACATTCAATAGATCTCCTTTGACTTCTGGTCTTGTGACCTTCATCTCGGTTCCTTTATTAGCATGTTTAGGCAATTAATCAATCAATATACCTATATATATATAACCCTGATCCCTCAGGGATTTTGGAAACAGATTAGAACCGTTTGCTCCGTTATTCATGCTTACTTGTTCTCAGAGAAATATACAGAATACACAGTGGGACATTTTCAATATATGATATAGAATACATGTGCTGTGATAATCAGTAGATAGAAGTAGATGAAAGTAATTACAAGCACCAAAAGCATAAATAGTAGATACAGTGCTACCATGGTGCTAAAATAGTGTAGAAATGCAGGCATGTAAGCAAACCAGTAATCTGGGGTACTCCTAATATGCAAACCCTATTTTAAGGGTGCCTAGAGTGTTTGTAGGTGTCAAGCCAAGAACCCCCCAAGGGGTAATTGTTGCACTCAGTAAAATAAAGATGATAGCTCCTAGTTGTAATGTTCATGTAGTATATTTATTCTTGGGATTAGATAGTCAGATACAGCATTCAAGTAGGAATGTAATATGGTAAGAAACCCCACCGGGAGCAGATAACTTCCTGCTCAGCCTCCAGGTAACTGATAAATCCCTTGAACAGCAACAGGTAGAATCCTGGATGACATCACAGAGACATCACATAGACAAGCAGACACTAACACTAAGGAGGGACAAAGAGAGAGGAAGAGCACAAAGAGAGAGGAAGAGCAGGATATAACACACCTCCCTCCTTTAATTGAAAAAATGGATAAGATGGAACAGAAGATGGCAGAAGCAAAAAGGCAGAAGAAAGAAAGAACATATATGCACCAGAAATAAACACCCGCTTTAACAAGATGGAAAGAAGAACAAGTTACTTACCTTCGGTAACGCTTTTTCTGGTAGATACAGTATCTGCCTGTGGATTCCTCACCTTGTGAATATCCCCCTTGCGTCAGCAACGTTCGGAAAATTCTTTGTAGCACGCCGGCATAGACGACGTCATAGGAGCACAGCATCGCGCGCGACTCCGTCTGACGTCACTGACTCCTTATTGGGCCCACGTCGGCGTGATGACATCAGTTCCGCCCTTTTTTCCCTGCCTTCGAGGCACCCGGACGGACCAATGACAACAAATATACATATATACAGTGTACATAGTACATACAAATCAGAACTGCACACATAGTGCGAAGCAAAGGTATGAAAAACCCAATATAAATACAAATATAAATATCCATAAGAATGAATAAACTCAGGTATAGCAGAGTGGACAACGGGGAGGCGGGTGGGTCAGTGAGGAATCCACAGGCAGATACTGTATCTACCAGAAAAAGCGTTACCGAAGGTAAGTAACTTGTTCTTCTGATAGATACATCTGCCATGTGGATTCCTCACCTTGTGAATAGAGTCCCACAGCAGTCTCCACTCCCGGAGGAGGGTGTCCACCCTGCTATACCAGGAAATCCTGGAGGACAGAATGCGCGAAGTGGCCATCCCTCCTCACCTCAGTATCTAAGCAGTAGTGCTTCGCGAAAGTATCAAGGGAGGCCCAAGTCGTGGCTCTGCAAATGTCCTCAACAGGAACACCTCTAGACAAAGCGGATGTTGCAGACTTTGCTCTAGTTGAATGAGCCCTGATACCCTCAGGAGGGTCCTTACCGGCCAGAGAGTAGCAAATCTTGATGCACAGGATTATCCATCTGGAAAGTGTGCGCTTGTGCACCGCTCTGCCCTTTTTGAAGCCAGCAAAACCCACGAAGAGCTGATCATCCACACGATAGTCTCTAGTCCTATCGAGATAGAAACGGACTGCTCTCTTAGGGTCCAAGCGATGAAGCCTCTCCTCCTCCTTGGAAGGGTGGGGGGGGGAGGATAAAAGGTAGGAAGGGTAATGGATTGTCCTATGTGGAAGGGAGTTACCACCTTAGGAAGAAAAGCAGCCCTGGTCCTGAGAACCATTCTTTCAGCATGAATGGTCAAGAATGGGGGCTTGGAACTAAGAGCCTGAAGCTCACTTACCCTCCTTGCTGAGGTAATTGCAACCAAGAAGACCGTTTTAAAAGAAAGAAGCCTCATGGGACACTTGTGTAAGGGTTCGAGGGGAGAACCTATCAAATAGGTTAACACAATATTCAAATCCCAATGAGGAACAATAAAAGGAGTAGGAGGGAACTTATTAGTGAGACCCTTCAAAAATCTTAAAACCACAGGAGACTTAAAAAGAGAGGGCTGATCCGGCAAACAGAGAAATGCCGATAAAGCCGAAAGATAACCCTTGACTCTGGCAACAGCAAATACTTGCTGCGCCAGAGAAAGTGCAAACTGTAAAATGTCAGACAAATGAGCTTTCAAAGGGTCAACAGCCCTCTCCCCACACCAAGAGACGAATTTAGACCACCTATAAGAATAGATGGACTTAATGAAGTCACGCCTGGCAGAAAGAATGACATCCACCACATCGTGAGGGAGAGAAAAGGAATTCAAGTTGCCCTGTTCAATCTCCAGGCATGAAGGTGTAATGTCTGGAGGTGGGGGTGTAGAACCTGCCCCTCCATCTGAGAGAGGAGGTCTGCCCTGAAAGGGAGACGGAGCGGCGGGTGAGAGGAGAGGTGGAGAAGGTCTGTGTCTACCACAACCTTCTTGGCCAATCCGAAACGACCAATATAACTTGGGCCCGGTCTTGACGAATCTTCCTCAGAACCCGAGGAATCAAAGGTATGGGAGGAAACGCGTAAAGGAGTTGTGAGCTCCAACTCAACTGAAACGCGTCCCCCAAGGCTCCTTGCATCGGAAACTGGAGACTGCAGAATGACGGGCAGTGAGCATTCTCGCGAGTTGCGAACAGATCCACTCGAGGAGTTCCCCACATCCGAAAGATGTAGCGAACTACCTCTGGATGGAGCCTCCACTCATGATCGGCCGAGAACTGCCGACTGAGGCTGTCTGCTCGTACGTTCAGAACCCCGGCCAGGTGATTTGTCATCAGACAAATCTGATGGTCCTGAACCCAGGACCAGAGACGCAGACCCTCTCTGCAGAGACACCGCGACCCCACTCCTCCCTGTTTGTTGATATACCACATCGCAGTCGTATTGTCCGTCAGAACTTGAACTGACTGACCGCGAAGGGAAGGGAGGAAGGCCTTGAGCGCCAGACGTATCACCCGCAATTCTAAAAGTTTGATGTGAAGTAACCTTTCCTCTAGAGACCAAAGACCCTTGACCTCCAGATCCCCCAGATGAGCACCCCACCCTAGAGTGGACGCATCCGTTATCACCGTGGCCCCCGGAGGAGGTAGATGAAAAGGCTTCCCTTGAGACAGATTGCCTTCCACGCTCCACCAAGACAGATCCGCCGCAGTTTCTCCGGAGATCCTGACTGACTCCCTGAGATCTCCGTTGTGCTGATACCACTGCCTGCGGAGGCACCACTGGAGTGCCCTCATGTGCCAGCGTGCATGGTTGACCAGGAGAATGCAAGAAGCCATCAGACCGAGCATGCGAAGAACCTTCAGGACTGGAACGACCGCTCCATTGCAGAACAAGGGGATCATTTCCTGAATGTCGCGAATCCTTTGAGGAGGAGGGAATGCACGACACACAGTTGTGTCCAGTACAGCACCTATGAACAGGTTGCGCTGGGAGGGCACCAGGTGAGATTTGGGTACATTTATTGAAAAACCCAACCTGTGTAACAACTGAGTTGTCTCCTGCAGATGACGGAGCACTGTCTCTGGAGATTCTGCTTTGATCAGCCAATCATCCAGGTATGGGAATACAGGTATCCCCGACCTTCTGAGATGTGCAGCCACCACAGCCATCACCTTGGTGAAAAATCGAGGTGCAGTAGTAAGACCAAAAGGAAGGACCGCAAACTGGTAGTGTTGCGATCCCATCGTAAAACAGAGATACTTTCTGTGTGACTTCAGGATGGGAATATGAAAATACGCATCCTGCAAGTCGATCGACACCATCCAGTCTTCTTCCATCAGCGCTTGAAGAACCTGTGCAAATGTGAGCATTTTGAACTTCTCCTGCTTGAGATAGAGGTTCAAAACCCTGAGGTCCAGGATCGGACGTAACCTGCCATCCTTTTTGGGAATCAGAAAATACCGGGAGTAGCACCCGTGATCCCTTTCCTGCTCTGAAACCACCTCTATCGCACCTTTTCTGAACAGTGCCAGGACTTCTTCCTGCAGAAGAAGCAGGTGGTCGTCCGAACAATAACCTTGGCAAGGAGGGTAATTGGGAGGGAACTCCTGAAAAGGAAGAGCATACCCATTTTCTACAAGATTGAGAACCCAAAGATCTGATGTAACCGATTCCCAATCCCGTAGAAAATGAGTAAGCCAACCCCCTACAGGATCCGCATGATCCGGAATGGCGGATCTAGGGCTGCTTTGCTGCTGCGGGTGGGGGATGATTGTTAGAGGAGGAAGTAGAGGAGGAGGAGGCTTGGCGTCCACGAGCACGACTCCTTTGTCTACCTCTGTATGACTTATACAATGGGTTCTGCTGTTGCTGCTGCTGCTGCTGGCCTTGTTTATAGGGACGAAAAGTGGATCTACCAAATCCCCTAAACTTCCGGGTGGTAGAGCCTCTAGCCTGCAGGCCCAAAGACCTTGCCGTCGCCCGGCTATCTTTGAACCTCTCCAAAGCTACGTCCGCTTTTTTTCCAAAGAGGCCAGTTCCGTCAAATGGTAAATCCATTAAAGTAGACTGCACATCTGCTGAAAATTCAGAAGACTTAAGCCATGCGGCCCTTCTCGTGGCAACAGTAGAGCCCATTATCCTGGCCACAGAGTCCGCCGTGTCCATGCCACTCTGAATTACCTGGCGGGCCGCTGCCTGAGTAGCAGAGACCACTTCATTGAAGTTTTTTCTGTCCTCCTCCGGAAGCTTAGTTGACAATTGTTTCACATAGTCCATCAAAGCATGAACATATCTCCCCAGCAGGCAAGTAGCATTGGTGGATTTAAGTGCCATGCTAGCCAAGGAGAAAATCTTTTTGGCAGACTGGTCCAATTTTTTAGAGTCTTTATCTGCTGGCCCCTGTGGAAAAGAACCTGCAGACCTGTTGGAACAAGCGGCCTGCACAACCAGACTTTCCGGAGAAGGATGCGAAGAAAGAAAGTCAGAGTCACCAGGTGCCACCCTATAACGTCTAGCCACCGACCTGGACACCGCAGGAGGAGTCAATGGTCTCTTCCAGACCTCCATTATTGGCTCAGTCAGAGCCTCAGTGAATGGAAGTGTAGGCTCTATAATAGAGGAAGGCGAATGCAAAACCTCTGTGAGGATGTTAGGCTTGAACTCAATGGTAGGCAAAGACAGATTGAGCAGCTCCGCAGCCTTCTTAATGACAACATGGTAGGGTGCCACGTCCTTAGATGGTGTATCAGAAGCTGATGGCAAACCCCACTCAGGAGAGAGTTCCAGGCCACTAGCACTATGCAGGTCCTCAAAACAGTCCCCTTGATCCAGAAGAAGTTCTCCTTCCTCTACTTCAGGAGCTTCGTACTCTTTTTCCTCCATAAGGCGTTGAGCCCTGCGCCTCGACCACTCCAGACGAACCGAAGTCGTCGGATCCGGTAACGACTCCGACGGAGCCGAAGCCGGCGTAGAACGAGGAGCCGGAACAGCTGGAGGACGAGAATCTCGAACAGGCGCCGTACCACGATCCAGTTCTCGAGGTCGCTCCGGAGTCGGCGAAGCCGTGCGCGGAGTCGATGACCTCGGCGGCGCCGTACCGAGCCAAGGTGTGTAAGGCGTCGGCATAAACGGCATAAAAGGTGCCGGAGCGTAAGCTTGAGGGACACCCAAGTTAAAAGACAACGGACCCATAGGACCAGCCGGTAAACCAGCGGGGTACATTGCCCTGGAATAAACTCCAAACATGGCATTAAGAAAATGCGAGGGGCCCTGACCAGGACCAGGAAAAGGAGGGTACGAGCCCATCGGCTGCTCCGAAGGAGGCTGCTCCGGCATCGGTTCTTCCTGACCCTCTGGGTTTTCCACCGGAGTCGGTGCCCGAGGAATCTCCTCGTCTTCCTCATGCTCCGAAGAATGACGTGAATCCGGATTCGGTTCTTGCTCCGGATCCGAGGAAATCTCACGAGATCGCTCAGGTGAAGGTGACACGAAGTCCTTGTGATGTTTTCGTGATGAAGACTTCTTCTTCGAGTCCGAAGACTCTTTGCCAGAGTGATGTCTTGAGCTATGCTTCCTCCTCTTATGCTTCTTCCTCGAGGAGCCCGAAGCATGACCCGAAGCCGACTTCGACCTGGACCTCGACCTCACTCTGGACCTCGACCTCGAAGCCGACCTCGACTTCGATCGCGACCTCTGCTTCGACTTCGAGCGTCTAGATGTTGACCTCAAAGACCTACCAACTTCTTTTCCTTTCACCTTGGCCAGCAGAAGTTTCGCCTCACGTTCTCCTAGAGCCTTGGGGTTCATCTTGAAGCAGGATCGGCAGCTCTTCACATCATGGTCTGAACCAAGACACCACAAACAATTGTCGTGTGGAACGGTAATAGACATCATCCGGGCACACGATCTGCACCCCGTCTACCTCGACGACATCCTCGACGAAGAAAAGGCACTCGACAGAGAAACAGTAACACAAAATAGCAACAAGTTGCTTTCTGAATCACAGAAGATCCCAGAAACCGTTAGCGTCGATTACGCGGAAAAAAGGGAACTGATGTCATCACGCCGACGTGGGCCTAATAAGGAGTCAGTGACGTCAGACGGAGTCGCGCGCGATGCCGTGCTCCTATGACGTCGTCTATGCCGGCGTGCTACAAAGAATTTCCCAAACGTTGCTGACGCAAGGGGGATATTCACAAGGTGAGGAATCCACACAGCAGATGTATCTATCAGAAGAGATAATATCAAAGGGGCGCAGGTGCAAAGGTTGTACAAGCACCGTAAGCTAACAAAAGAATGTAAGCTTAAATGAAATGAAAACTGAACATCTCAA
Organism: Lissotriton helveticus; assembly: GCF_964261635.1. NCBI lineage: Eukaryota > Metazoa > Chordata > Amphibia > Caudata > Salamandridae > Lissotriton > Lissotriton helveticus. The sequence continues at coordinate 1,430,232,275 of NC_136061.1, read as the reverse complement.
TACAAATGAGCAAAGGTACAGTATGGCTCAGTACCGTAGATAGAAAATGAAATATCAACTCCTCAAATTCGAATATTTTCGATTCCTCTAAAATAAAGCACAATAAAAATGAGCCCAACTTCTCAAAGTAAATACATGAACTCCTCTAAACATAGAGCACAGTAAAAGTGGTTCATGACAAAACGGCTCTTCACAGAAAATGCACAACTTCTCTATCAATAGAATAAAACTAAGCCCATACAGCTCCTCACAGTAAGTAACAGAAAATCAGCAATAAAACTGAGCCCTGCGGCTCCTGACAGTAAATAGATGAACTCCTCTAACCATAGAGCACTATAAGTGGTTCATCTGAAATGACAATAAAATTGAGCCCCTATGGCTTCTAATAGCAAGCACATGAACACCTCTAACACTAGAGCACTATAGAGACGTTCATAACAGAAATAAACATCAAAATTGAGCATCACTCTAGCTGATCATCACTAAGAATGAAAACAAAGTGGAGCACCTCAACATAGTTGAGCACATAAATGACCCCAATAAGCATAACGCCTACAAATCATCACCAAAATGAAAGCAAATGAGCACCTCAACAAAGGTTGAGCACAAACGTGCCTCCAGTAAAGTAGGCATAATAGAATAATTTATTTCAAAATGTATCACTTGCAAATCCACACTGAAAAGAACATGTAGCGGCATACATACATAACCTAGAAACAGAATTCTAAGCATTAAGCATCTAAATTGATATTTAGCACACCACAGTACTTAGAAGAAATGCACTCATGAGTAAATTACAGCGCAAACTACACATTGCATACATTAGGAAATATGCAAAAATGTTCGCAACATCTTAAACATAACAAATCAAAATAATAAAAGTAGTCATCGTTGTCATTTGAATGAAGGGAGACACAAACAGCTCTTTAGAAATCTCCATGGGAAAATGTAAAGAAAATCAAACAGTACCTTGTTGGAGAACACCCTTTTTTCAAGGAAAATAAATAAATAAATAAATAAATAAATCATGAAACAGCGAACTCCGGTGAGCGATCTCTCACCCGGGTTGTAGATCCAAACGTAGTGTAATGTCAGAAGTTAATGGTGTGCAGATCAAGTTCCAATTCTCGAAGTCAGGAATGTAGACAGACTCCCAAATGTTGTAGAGCCAAGCGCTGGCATGTGAATTCCAGACGACAGTGCACAAATATCGAAGATTGGAAGTTAAAGAAGAAACGCCGTAGTGCTGCATGACAGTTGACAAAAGTACACACCAGAAGTACACGTAGTACTTCTGCAGAGTATGCTCAGGACATGGTTGGCAGTACATTTTTTGTTGTGGTACGTTTCTTGACGCCAAGCTTGGTGGCTCAAGACACGCAGAAGCATGCAGGCGTCGATAGGCAGCTGAACAGGCGTCATGGAGGAACGAGGAGAGAAAGACGTAACAGAAGCACTCTGCCTCCACGCGACGCTGGAAGTAAGGTGAGTGTGCCCTGGAGCTAGAGCCACATCTTTATTTTTAAATTTTGAAAAAGACAATTGGCAAGAAATAGGCATCAGGTCTCAGCATAGGCCACACGGCAAGCCAAATAACAAAGTAGAATAGCCGTCTCTTCAGTCAAACTGCCAGTGCGCAACCTCCAAGCTACCGAAACACGGAGTTCACACAGATTGATGCAGGCAGACTTTAATTTTAATTGCAGGTTGTAACGGTCCCAGTAAGTAGCGCTTTTGTAAACAGGAGACCTTTAAACAGCAGGTTGGCACAAGTTGCGCAGGCAATAAACAGAAGTCACAAAGTGAGCTGACAATCTTTTAAACAGGAGGTTGCAGAAGTAGCACAGGCACACCTAGGACAGACAGCAGCAGCAACGTTACTCACGTAAAACGCTGACTCACTAGATGAAAACAGGGAGTCCTTTAAGTTTGCTCTAGTGCCAGATGATTTAGTAGTAGTATTACTTCAGCAAAGGTTATTCCAATGCTCTGGGTTGAGGCTGTCCATTGGAACCAGACACCGGTGGGGCACCCAGACGCAGGAAAGTAATTTTAAACGTTTCTCTTCTTGTCTTTGGTTGCAATGATGACCTCTTAAATTCACTGAAGTCCCTTTTTTTTAAAAATGGGTCCTTTTTTACCTCGTCGCCAGTGTTGCACTCAGTAAAATAAAGATGATAGCTCCTAGTTGTAATGTTCATGTAGTATATTTATTCTTGGGATTAAATAGTCAGGTACAGCATTCAAGTAGGAATGTAATATCGTAAGAAACCCCACCGGGAGCAGATAACTTCCTGCTCAGCCTCAAGTTAACTGATAAATCCCTTGAACAGCAACAGGTAGAATCCTGGATGACATCACAGAGACATCACATAGACAAGCAGACACTAACACTAAGGAGGGACACAGAGAGAGGAATAGCACAAAGAGAGAGGAAGAGCATGATATAACAGTAATCCAACCCCATTACCTTGTGGGAGAGAATTTAGGAGCCCGTCTTGGTCACAAACTGGACGCTCCTCACGGAGATGTCAGATGGCTGCGTGGTGATGTCTTAGCATGTAGGGACCCTCTGTGTCGGCTGAGGTACCTCCTTTGCTAATCTATGGGGATCCTCATAATTTATAATAGAAAGCAACCTTGCGATGTACATGTAGATTAGCCGTGTTATGGATATGTAGAGAGCTCTGTCGCCCTGTGGATGAAGATAGAACGACATTTGTACATAGTGCATAAAGAGGCCGTGTACATGTTGTTCGAGGCATCGTAATTAAGTTATGCAAAGCTTGATTGTGGTATCCTGGTTTGGATGCCATGTGCCTTTCTTATTATCCTGTCTTGCTGCTCAGCCCTATCTGGGTGAATGGTGGAATGTTGAGTGTGTGAGGTAATATGGAATGTGTAGTGTGTGGATGGATGACAGTTGGAAGAGAGGGCTGAGTAGCAGGAGAGCTGCTCCTGGTGGGACTTAGGAGAGACTTGAGTATACTTATATGAGTCAGCCCACAGCCCATTGTACATCTCTTAAAACAAATATGGGCATACTGTCCAAAATGATGGGTACACAGCCCATTGTGCATTTCTAAGAACAAAAATGGGTAAACTGCCCCCAAGAAGATGGGTACTTAACCCATTGCACATTTCTAAAAACAAAAAGGGTAAACTGCCCCCTTGAAGGTGGGTACTTGGCCCATTGCGCATTTCTAAAAACAAAAATGGGTAAACTGCCCCCAAGAAGATGGGTACTTAGCCCATTGCGCATTTCTTAAACCAGTGTGCGTACACAGTCCGATGTGCAAAAAAACTAGTATACATTACAAATTGCACATGACCAATTAAAATATGTGAAACCGGCCCATTGAGCATTAAATGGGCTACAAACCATTAAGCATTCCTCAAAAAGTATCGATACACAGGCCTCTTAACTAATTAAAATATGGTCACTGCGCCCAATCCAATACAACGCAATTCATTGTGAAACTCAACTTCGAGCAAACCACCATCCATATAGCTAAACAAGGAAAGACTAAGATGTTAAGGTTAGGCACAAAAGAAACTAAGAAGGGTAGAATCAGTGTATAGGGTGTGCACTACCCACACTGTAGATTACCAGAAAGTGAAGAGACCGGCTCTAACACAATGAATACCCTAAAGAAACCAAATCAAGCCTAAAACCCTCAGGATCGGGAACCTCAACAAATAAATACAAATTTCGCTATGTGGTTGCAACATGAGCAATTTCACCAGTTAAGTGTGTAATAATGTGTATAACATTGACTTAATGAATTAAATAGATAAAAACTGCAAAAATTCACCAAAAGCAGTCAGGTACTGTAACTTAAATTAACTTAAATTAGAAGTACAGATACAGTAATGCCATATGAGTCAAAATGAAACATAGAACAACGCCAAAAAATAAAAGATAAAACAGTTCCAGAATCTAGTCCGGCCTTCATGGTGAGCGATGTCTCACCCGAATCCACTGCGGCGGAGTGAAGATCCATCAAATTTAAGAGTTGAGAGATAAACCACCGGCCGCCTTCCACCACATGGAACTGACATCTCAGTAAAATATCCACCGGCTTTTCTAAGGGCCGTCTGAAGAGAAACTTGGAACAGCCAAGATGGCGGCACGCTTTTTGACGCAGAGTCGGGTGGTTCACAGTGTGTCCATGTCCAGTAGCGTCCAAGAGCAGCAGATCTGGTCACCATGGAAACAAAGACGCCTCGAGGAGAAACGTAGGTGTGCTCGAGCACTCTATGAATAACTCGCGTGAGCAGTTTGAGCATGGCCCGTGCTGAATTCAAACTTGAGACAGAGATCAACTGCCTCAAAACGTTTCACAGCGAAGACAATAAAAAATAAACAAACTGCTCACCCAGGTGAAAATCCACAGCCACCAAAATCACATAGCTTTCCTCTTCGGGTATTAAGCGTACTCATTTGCGGCAAATAAAAGTTACATATGAATCCAGTAGATGGTAGCAACCAACCCATCATTCACTCCTGATCTGCAAATAATTACTTGAAACTTTCAGTTGCTTGAGTCTTTCAGTTTCCAAAACGATGCGATAGCTCACAAGCCTGCCTGATCCACTCAGCTTACTTGGGTCTTGAGTCACTTGAGTCTTCCAGTTGTCAAACGATGCGATCGCTCACAAGCCTGCCAGTTTACATTGTAGTCGAACCTTCCTTAGAGCCACAGATAACCATATTAGCTGATTCTCCTCGTAGCTCTCCTACCGATCGAGGTTTAAAGAGAAGGCCACTGAAACTGACAGCGCAGCTCTGCATACAGACTGAGACTTGATTCCTGACACTGCGGGCGACAGATGAAGGTCACTGGTGGGGTCTCTGTGTCAGGATCTTAAAGTCGATTAACTTTTCTTGAAAGGAGTTTTACTTTAAGCAATTCCGTTTTCCTTTCAACCATCCATTAAAGTAGCAGCACGGACAGGTTCTTCTGGATCGTCGCCAGATGTAATAAGTGGATTTCTATGATGAATTGGAAGAAGACGAGGTGTAGAGGGTGTAGATCTCTTTATTAAGTTAGATGGTAAGTATTCAGGTGAGACCCCACCAAGAGCAGCCGCTTGCTGCTCAGCCCGATCACAACTGAAGCTCACGCTCACACACTCAAACACAGCATTCTAACTACTCACCAACATTCCACTCATTCCACTCTGGCTGAGCAGCAAGTCTTACTATGTTTAGACCACTACTCGGTGCGGTGCGGTGCGAAAGACTTTCTGTTATTTTTGTATTGGGTGTCATGTGTTAAACCCTTACAAACCGGTGCGCTGCACTGCGTCTTCGTTACTTTAACGGAAATTGGCACGCACCTGCATTTTATAAATAAGCATCCCCAGAACGATTCCTTGGAACTTTCTTCTCGGCATTACTGGAATTCTCTGAGTGACTGTGACGTCTAACTTTGCATTGTGGGAGTAAGCTGCGTGTGACGTCAGACGTTTCACGTTTCCCGGCGGCCATCTTTGGAAAGCTTTGAAGTACCTGGAACGCAAGGGGTTTTCTGTGAATTTATACATCGCGTTACGTTTTTCATCAGTCATTCGTCGGAAACTACAGAAAAACTCCAAGGCTTCATTTATACGTACAAAAGCATCGAAGCGGTCCTGAATATCCAGTTATCGTTATTATTAAATTCAGTCATGTTCTTCTATGGATACTGAGTGCAGTGCTTCCTAATTGATACAAAGGAGCGACAAGGACTTTTGCAGTTTGCCCTCAATTTCTAGTTTGCTGCCCCTACTACTTTCAGGGAAGGGGAACGAGAGGAGGTGAACAGTATCTGGGCAAGAATCAGTCATCACTGATTTGTTTCATAGTGGTGGTACAAGAGAAAAGACCCCGTAATTTCATAGTCTACTTCGAGGGAGATTTGAGATTTCTGCTACCATTCCTTGATAACGTGATGAAGGAATAACTACCTGATCGACAACGGGGAACCGGATCAAAAGTCGGAACGAAAGAAGGAAATCTAGCATATCATTTAGCTAATTGCTGCCATCTACTGGAGGAATGTTTTATTTTAATTTGCCTGCACCTTTCATTTTCAATGTAAGAAAATGTTTGTACGTCTTGAAGCAGCGTGGACAAATTGAGTACATGAGCGATAATATTACATTTCTCCCAGGTGAGGCACTCGTTATACATTATTTATTGAATCAAATTGAGGCTTGTTCTTTGATATTGGCAATTAAACCGCCGTCTCAGTTTAAAAATGGCACAAGCTTTACTCAGTGCGCTCGAGCTCACCTGCATCTCCTCGCAAGGCGTTTCTGCTTCTATGACGTTCAGAGCTGCTCCTGGACGTCTGTGTACACTGACACCGTGAACCACCCGGGGTAGCGTCAAGGAACGTGCAGCCATGTTGTGTTTCTCATCGGAGCTCTGCACTCTAGTTACGCTATCGTCCGATGTTCACTCACTAGTGCTGCTTCCGTCCACCACGTTTGTTTTCCGTTTGGGGGACAATAACGTTTTTTATTGTTTTATTTTATTTTTCAGTACAGCACCAGGACATCGGACTCTAGTTTTTCAAAGACCTGCCTACTCAAATACTCTGGTAATTTATCTGTTACAAGTTCCACATGTGAATGTTCATTAGTTTAGGTTTATTTATAGCCTTATACTGCCAGTAACAGATTTTTCCTATGGTATGCGAGGTGGTGTCATCGTGTCAATCCTGGCATTACAGTGTTGGATTATCTAAACCACAAAATCTCTAGTACGTGATTTAATGCAGCACGTCATGTTTATTTTTCAGCGACTCGCACGCTACATGTTTTCTTACTGGTATTCCCTTACAGTTATCAACTATGGCATTTAAATACAGCGCGTCTGACTTCAGCGATGCGCACGCTAAAGCTTTCACGCTCGTCTTTATTTTGGCACAGTGTGCCTCTTCTCAGCTCGTTTCAGATAATATATGGTGAGCAGCAGCTTCAAGTAAGTTGTTCCACAGTTTATGGAGAAAATAAGTCTACCTTCTATTTATGATCAGATCCTCATTCTGACAACGGTGTCCACTTTATTTATTTTAGTTTGTTGTTTTATGGAAGTCTGTATTTAGACTTTATTGTGTATAGTTTGACATTTTTGCAAGAGTCTACATATTTGTACACTTCCAATTCAAGTGTCGCATTCTAAAAGCAATTAGCGTTCTAAAGGTAATTTGCTAATTTAGGAGGTTATTTTCACGAGTTTAAAAATAGCATACTAAAGGTAATTTGCTATTTTATATATTCAAGTGCTAGCCTGTGTTCCACTGTAGGTTATTTTCATGAGTTTAGAGAATAACATACTAAAGGTAATTTGCTATTTTATATGTTCAAGTGCTAGCCTGTGTTCCACTTTTGATGAGTTTAAAGAATAATTAAATGTAGCATACTATAGTTAATTTTGCTATTCTAGAAGGTTATTACATGAATTTTAAAAGTAGCATACTAAAGTTAATTTGCTATTCTAGAAGGTTATTACATGAATTTTAAAAGTAGCATACTAAAGTTAATTTGCTATTTTGTATTGAAACTTCAATGCTATACACATATGTTTTGTTTAAAGTTAAATGCTACATGATAGCATATGTGCTCATGACAGTCACAAATTTGTTCATACAAATTTTATTTTTAATACTGTTCTATGCACGTGACTGTCATCTATTTGTTTTATACAAATTGCATACTTTGCATGTGACTCTGTAGTTTAGTCACCTACATATCCCTACTTAGTGTACGTTGTGCACACGTCACTTTATAGGAATTGTAATTTATTTAAGTACTTTTTGGTGATTTTCTTTTTCGCATATTTTAAATGTTTGACTTCTCCGTTTATTTCACTTTGCTGGTCTGGCCAACTGGCATGTTGTATGGGTGACGGTGAATTCTTTTCCTTACATCTTGTGAAATTCAATGCGAAAATATGTATTATCAATCTATTCCTGTTTTATGTGTAAAGGGGGAAGGGGTGGTCGTTATAGATACTTTTATGTATTTATTCATAATTTCTATTCTACAATGTAAGATCCAATTTTAGAATGACCATTCTCATTTTCTACGCTATTATTTTGTTTGTTCATTTGTAAGGGAGAAGGTGGTGTGGTATCCTGGTTTGGATGCCACGTGCCTTTCTTATTATCCTGTCTTGCTGCTCAGCCCTATCTGGGTGAATGGTGGAATGTTAAGTGTGTGAGGTAATATGGAATGTGTAGTGTGTGGATGGATGACAGTTGGAAGAGAGGGCTGAGTAGCAGGAGAGCTGCTCCTGGTGGGACTTAGGAGAGACTTGAACATACTTATATGATCCTTAGATGATACTTTAATAACTTTATGATTCAACCTAATTATCCTTCAATAAACCATCTTCAATCAATACTACTCGGCTACAGATCATCTTATTACATTGATGTGTAAACAAGGTAGTTTCAAAGAAACGAATCCAACATTTTCATGCATGCAAGTATGTGCAAAAGTTCACGGCAGAAATGGTATTGTGAAAAAGAGAACAATGGGAGAAAATTGCAGCTTCACTACGTGGGCTAACCCGGCAACATAACAAGTGGCTTAAGAAAGTAAAATATGAGTTACTTGTAAAATAGGACTGAAAATAAATAAAGTGCATAGTGTCTTGGGTGGATGTGGAATCACAAACACATGGGAGGCAGTCTTGTTGCAAGGCCATCATTTGGGGATACTAAGTAAACCATGTTCAACCTGAAACGAGCTAACAGATAACGATGAGTGTTAGATATGTCAAACAGGAGGTAGGGTTCTATTGACAAAGTGAACTATACAAGACAATATAACCTCACTGAAGCCATAGTAAGAGCAAGCGATTCCCTCTCATGTTGCAATTATCTGCGAAAGGCTGCTTTTATCCAGGTAAGGTCAGCCTTTTTAATGCTCTCAGGGAGCTGAAAAGGAAGGGTTGCCCTAATTTAAACAGGCAATCACAAATATAGTTGATCCAGGGTATGTGAGTGATACCATCTGACCCTTTGCAGTACTTAAGTATTGCAATGTTAAGTGCTAGTTATAGCTTGATCCAAACAGCCAGCCAAAGTATCAAAGGACTCAGCTGGATCGTGTCCGCCTGAAACCCCTGCCCCAACTTTTCGTGAACAGCGAAAGTGGGTGAACTACTGGGAAGTGTAAGTAGTCTTCTGAGAAACGCTTAGTCAAATATAAGGAGATTGTTGCTTTTAATCTAATCACAGCTCCTAACTGTGCCATAGTGCTTGGAATACTCTGGCTGGAACAATACAATACCTATGTCAATTGGGAAACCAGAGTCATATCTCTATCAACGCAGTTCTGTAGAGATAAATGTTACTTAGATGGGAGTTTTTGGGAACCTATAGTACAAAAACCTTCTGAAGACCAGTCTCAGCAACATTTGGTCAGACTGTGTCCATTCCAATGCCTTACTAGTAATTTTCTGGTGTCTGTCAGAAGCCTAGCTCTGTGTCAGTCCTTCCTTCTAGAGATCTAGAACGTGCCATTCTGACCATACCCAGAGTCATAATTCCCTATGATAGAATCTTCTGTCTCAGCATAAGAAACACATCTTAAGAGAATATTTGGACAAGAAGCTTCAGAATAACCTGATTGCATGGACTACGTCACTTGCTAGAGGTCTACTTTCATTGTCTCTATGAAGAGCTCAGACATTTCATCAATTACTGTGGCTTAAAGAAGGTCACCATTAAAGACTGTTACCTGCTTTACATCATCAAAAACATCCTTGATTATTTTCGTGGTATTTCACTAAGTTATATGAAATGAAATGAAATGAAAAATTGCACTTATATAGCGCGTAACTACCCAGAGGCCTCGCAGCGCTTTAGACTGATTATTTTATAGCGGGCACCGGGTAGGTCAGCATGTTTGTGCATACAAGTGCGTTTTTAAAGCCTTTCTAAAGGACATGAGATTGTTGTTTTCTTGGAGGGAAAGGGGCAGGGAGTTCCAAAGTTTGGCCGCAGCGTGGGAAAAGGAGAGACCACCCCAGCGAGCCTTGTTGATTTTTGTTGTGGTTACTAGCTGAAGAGGGCTAGAGCGTAAAGCTCTGGGCGGTGCATAAGGCGTAACCACAGGATGCAGAATTGCCGGGCCAGTGCGATGGAATGATTTGTGGACTATGCACATGGCTTTAAACTGCACTCTGGCCGAATCGGAAGCCAGTGAAGTTCTTTCAGAGCTTTCCTGGCTGACTGCCGGCGGGGGATGTTATACAAGAGCCGTGCAGCACAGTTTTGTATGACTTGAAGCCTGCGAGTAACTGCTGCTGGGGCACCTAAATAAAGCGCGTTCCCATAGTCCAGGTGAGAGAGAATCAGGGCCTGGACCATGATTCTCCTAGCCTGGAATGGGAGTAGAGGAAGCACCTTACGGAGCATTTTCATCAGCCCAATGCAAGTAGAGGCAGTTTTTGTAGCTTGGGCTGAAAGGTCAAGCGCCTTGTCTAACCAAATCCCCAGACTCTTAATCTGAGATTTGGGAAGGGGAGACGGGCCAAGACATGGAGGCCAGATGGATGCAAGGGCAGATGGAGAGGAATTGCCCAACAGCATAATGTCTGTTTTCTGCCCGTTTAATTTAAGACAGGAAGATTGCATCCATCTGGCAATAGCCTCTAGACAGGGACCTAGGGTGGAGGACGACCCCTCGGGGTGGTCGAGAGAGACCACCAGTTGGGTGTCGTCTGCGTAGGTGACAATACGCACACCGAAGGGATGGACTATCCCTTCTAGGGGTTCTGATAGAGCGCGCGAGGCCACCCGACCAATAGTTTTCGCCGTTTCCGGCTTCAGGGCCCATATACTTTCAAATCACCATATACATCGATCGGGTGACTTCACGAGCTCTACCAAGTTGATGTGTGTGTGTTCCCTGCTAATAATTTTCAGTGCACCCGACTTACCATCCACCGATGCGGGTACCTAATGACCACAATGAATCAGGGAGCTAGCTGTAAAGGAAAGGCAGCAAATTGCAAACCCAAACAATAACATTCAAATACTGTTTAAATGACCACGGACAACTGGAAGTTTTTAAAATGTTTATCTAAATTCAATATTTTCTTGCAGGAGGTACAGTAAAATAAGGCAATCAATAACCAAGATAACGTAAATTATATAGGCATAAAGAAATAATGACAGGGTAATCATTCAAATGTAATATGAAATGCAGATGGAAAATACTATAAAATCTCAGAAATGTTTAAGCATGGACAGTTTATGCATGAATAACTATGGGAGGGCCTATAAAGAGTAACACGCTTCACTTAAGGTGAATGGGCCTTTGAACAATCTAGGCAATGAAGTTCTAGACCATATCATAAAATTACAGACTGCAATGCAAAATATAATTTCTAACCAGTGAGAAGACATAGGAACAAAACCTTATGGAAAAATATGTAATTGACTTTCAATAGTTGCGGAAAGGTATGGAAAATATAACATATGCAATGATGAACTTTATTAAAGCAAAAGTCAGAAATTCAGAAGGGGCAAGATTTAAAGAGTTTTCAGAGCAATATTTACCTAGAAAGGTGTGGAAACCAAACCCTGGCCACGGGTCAGTTAAGGACAGGAAACCCTCAAGGAAGGATACCCCTCAAAGGACAGCAGGTGCAGAATGGACACCCAGGATAGGACAGGATACCCTCGGAATAGGAATCAGGACAGGACCCTCAGGACAGGACAGCAAACCCTCAGGACAGGACCCTCTTCAGGACAGGACCGGAACCCACAGTTCGGAAGCAACGCCTGCGCTCCACCCGCTCTGCAGCTATCGATCAAGACCCCGATTGGGTCAGCGAACTCCCAGCTAAGTGCTTGCCAGCACTTTAAGGCTCAGTAGAACCTCAGTCTATGGTCAAATTCGGACAGAGTGCTTCGCAGCGCTCTGTATCTTCAGTCACCTATTGAGTGCGTTGGGTCAGTGACAGGTCAGCTAAACCAGACAAGTCGGACGGTTCACTAGGTGAACTCAGGGTAGATATACAGTTTGGGGTCAGTGTACCACCCCCCAATGTTGCAAAGTGTCAGAATCCTTCAATTTGGATTGGTCCTAAGGTAGGATTTGGGTAGCACACCAATCACGACATAGAGTCTCAAGCCTTCATTTGCATAATAGGGTACCGCCTAACTAGATTGGGGTTCTCATGAGAACTGGTGCAGAAATACAATGGCAACTTTAACATTGTTGCTCTGTGAGCACATGTGATTGGTTCAGCCGAGTTTTCGGGTCGTTCTCAGGAGCATCTTGCTCATCACTGCCAACTGGCTGAGTTCCATCATTCAAGGTCTGTTCTGCCTTGGCAGGTCGCGCCGGCGCAGAAGGACCTCCAAAATGGTTCTCGGCACAGACAAACCCCATTCCCCGCGGTACATAAAAAGTAAGCGAAAAACAAATTAATACATAATAATGTCATTATGAAAATACATCACAGGATTTGTACTTTTTACTCATCATCAAGAAATAAAACTATTGCATTAAAATGTTAGCTACATTGACACAGTCACAAGAGCAGTGGCACGAGCAGTACCACATGATAAGCACAGCTATGAATTACGCATGCGCATAACTTTCCCTCCACTTCTGCAGACGCGTCAGGACACGTGAGTGTGGCTGACGCATGCGCAGTAACTAAATACAAGCGGCGGCCATTTTAGGTGACTTGGGTAAATTATTTTAGTAAAACACATGTGCAAGCTTCACTATCTATGTTCAAACTTAACATAAACGTTAGTAAAACATACATTTGTTACCTTATTACACAAAAACGAGGTTCTTGACTTCGGCAAGCCGCAAAATATGCGAAGCTTTGCTTCATCAATCCCCTCTTTGATGATATTTACTATCATCACAAATTATAATGGAACCAGATGCCAACTTTCTCTCACACTTTATAAAGTTCTATTTCTTCCAGCAACCGTTCTAACTTTTCTCTCTCAGTTTTAGCAGGGTGAGAAGTCTTCACCTTTTTGTATATCTGATCATTCACTTCCTCTAATTCAATCTCATCCACACTTCGTTTCACTCCTCTTGCATTTACCTCGTGCTTTTTGGTGCGCTTGCGGTATTTACAGCATAAGAAAATGGAAAGTATAATGAGACCTATAATACCAATTGGCATCAGAATTTTGAACAATAAGCTTTTTCCTATGCTAGCAAGCCAATGACCTACATTTGAGAGACCATCTACCAGTCTCTTCCAGGCACTATCAACCTCGAGTGGTTTGAGTTCCTTTGCCAAATTAGTAATGTTTTTCACATATCTTTTGATCTGTACACTTTTATCCGGAATATAAGTGCAACAATGTTGCGCCTTCAACATCCGGCAGACTCCGCCCTCTTTCGCTAATAAGGTGTCAAGAGCAAGTCGATTCTGCAAAACCATTGATCTGATCGCAACCATTTCAGTATTGACCAGCAGAAATCCATGAGCTGTTTCAGTAGACAGCACATCTACTATAGTAGACAATTTGCAAATTCTGTGAGTGTTCAGAACCACTCCCACTCCAGGTATCAGTGCACTGAAAATACTACCCATAATTTCACCTATAGTTTCTCTTTTACTACGCACTAAGCCATTAGTATCTTCATTGCTTCCAGCTTTCCCATTCACATGGTATATTTTCGGGAAGACAATGCCAAAGTAGCAGCTTCCATACCAGTGATCCGGCAATTTGAAATAAGCCTTGTCCCCACAAATATAATAAATTCCAGGAAACACAGGCTCTGACCCATTTTTGAAACCCCAACCTCCAATTACCTTGTAATTATGTTCGCATTCACTGGAACCAATGAAAACATTATTATAATAGCTAGTCTTCTCGCGGTGAAGACATAGCTTTCCTTTCTTTTCAAAATCCAGCAACAGAGCAGGACCCGCTCCACCAGATGAGGTGCCTTCCATGTTCTCTGCCCACTTTGGCTTTTTCTGACTTTCGTCATTAGCCTTCTTTTGAATTTTAATTCTTCTTTTCTCTGCCATGTTCAGGAACATTTTTTCCTGCTCACGCAAAGAACAAGTCAAGTTATCTCTGTGTGCGTCTGCTATGTCAATGTTACCTATAGTCAGAAAGTAGTCTCCCATATATCTTATGGTGTCACTTTTGGTATGTACAGGATTCAAGTTCCCACGTATAGGAAGTTCAGAAAAGATCACGTCATTGTTAGAGTAATAATACTGTAACGGTCCCCTTTTGTAAAATAAACTAGCTAAAATGCTACAGGAGATTCCATATGTCAATGGCAGGTGATGGTATGTCACGCCTTCAGCCACAGAAGTAGGTAGCTTCATGCAGACATAGCAATCTTCAATTTCCATAGTCTCTACATAGTGTATTAATAAGTTTGCGAAAACGTTTAAGTGTGTCTTGTTCTTAACTCCATGATAATGTAGTCCTCCCTCATCTGATGCTTCTAAGTTCTGTTTTGTTTGTCTCAGGGCTCTTTCATGTCGTGCTACACTCTGTGTTGTTAGCTCCTCACTGTCAGTATTTACAACTTCAGTAGGGACAATGTTAGTATCTTTACTTACAGCAAAGGGAATGAAAATTGTTAATCCTATCCAGATAACTATCAGTACTACTACACTACATATACACACCTTGCAACACGTCTTAAAACGGCTGCAACTAGGTCTACCATTCACTGTTGAATCAGACATTTTGGCTCAGAAGGAGTTTCTCGAACCCCTCTTTTTGGCTTTACACAATTAGCTTACTTTGTGCAAATTCACGGTGGTTCGTCTTCTTCTTCAGCTGAGTACTCAGGGACGGGCTCTCCGTCGCTCACGTCAGTTATATCAAGATCTTCAAGTTCTTCCAAAACCAGTGTCCATTCAGGAGACTTATACTTTTTGTTTTGTCTTTTTATTCGTTCACTCCTTCTTTTGGAAGAGTCTTCTTCTTGCTCTGCTATCCGAGCACTTCTTCTTGCTTCTGCACGTTTTTCTTCCACTGTCTTTATCCTTAGTCTCAATCTTTTTACAAACCTAGGCTCAAGGTTGTTTCTTTTCTTTAGTCTCTTAGTCGGTACTTGGACTTCACTTTCTTCTCTTATTCTCTTGTTCTCTTTATCTTGTGGTAATTCTTCTCCACTTTCTTCTTCTACTTCCCCTATCTGGCTAGTTCCAGGGCTAGCATCAAATTCTTCTGCCTGGTTGCTAATCTGGCCTCGTTCAGGAATAATTTGTTTTTGGCTTTCGATTGTCTTTGTTTCTGTTTCTGTTTCCTGAACCCGTCCTTCTAACCCTCTCTGATCCTGTTCAAGCACTTCGATCTCTTGATTTTCTTCTGCTCGAACTATCACTCCATTTCTAGTCTCTCCTTTATCTGCATCAGGTGTTAGCGGTGGTGTATCGAACACCTGCTCTGTCCCTGTCTGACCTTCTCCTTCCTCAGTTTTGATGTGAATCTCAAGCGGCTGAGGTTCTTCGCCTGTGCCTTGCTTTTCCTGACTAGTCCACTCTCTACCTTCACTAAGTCGCTCTCTTGTTCTGATAGGATCTTCGGTCAGATCAATCATCGGTATCCATTCTTCTGGCCATATGCTTGGCAGCTCGTCTTCAGCTACTCCTGGCTCAGTTTCCTGGACCTCTTCAGCAGGCTGGATTCTTGGCAGTTCGTAGTCAACTACTCCTGGGCCAACGTCTGCTGTTCCTGCAACCTGACTGGTGCTGGGCTGCTCGTTGTCAGTTGCTTCTGGTCTGGCCCCTTCAGGGTCCTCTGCTGGTTGCCCTTCTTCTTCAAATCCTCTGTCTGGTAATACCTTCTGGGTGTGTCCAGCGTGGATCCACTGGGGAACACCTGCGACCTTCACTGCAGTGGTTGTTACCAGGATTACTTGGCGTTTCTTTCCCCACCTTGGTGCCAGACAGTTTGATCGAGTGTGCTTCTTTATTTTGACCCAGTCTCCTGGAACCAAGCTGTGGAGAGGAGTCGTTGGATTGAGGATGCCGTCGTCTCCAATCTGGCGAGAGATAGAACGCACTTGGTCACCCAATCTTCTGCAGTATTCAAGCACCAAATCATCAGTAATATTCAACAGTTTGCTTCCTGGCACCCATGCTTGTCTCATCACTCTTCCCATAATGATTTCATGGGGACTTAGGCCTGTCTTGCGGTCAGGAACACTTCTCAGTCCCATCAGGACCAGGGGCAGGGCCTTCACCCAGGTCATGCCAGTAGCATTTGTCAGCTTTGCTAGTCTGTTTTTGATAGTTCCATTTACTTGTTCCACTATTCCAGAAGCCTCTGGGTGGTATGCACAATGCAATTTTTGCCTTATTCCGAAGGCCTTACATAATTCAGCCAGTATCTCATTCTGGAAATGTCCACCCTTATCTGATTCAATAATGTATGGTATGCCGAATCTAGGTATCAGTTCTTTTAGTAAACACTTCGCTACTGTCAGTGCGTCACTTTTGGGAGTAGGGTAAGCTTCTACCCATTTTGAAAATACACAAACAATGACAAGGACATATCGCTTTCCTTCACAACGGGGCATGGTGATGAAATCAATCTGTATTTTTATAAAGGGACCCCCTGATCTCCCAATCTTGCTCAGTTCAACCATTGTCCTCTTGCCTGGGTTCATCTGTTGACATGACAGGCACCTCTGGCAGAGGGACTCTGCTACCTTCCTGAACTTTTTACTGTACCAAGTCTGTTGAAATACCAGAATCATGGCATCCCTACCAATGTGTGATCCTTCGTGTATTAATCTTGCCATTGCGCCAAGCAAGTGTCGGGGTAACACAGGCATACCAGTTGGGCCCAAAATCACACCATCCACACGCCTCGGTCTACACCCATCCTCCTTCCATTTCTCTCTTTCTTGCCAAGGAGCCGATTCCTGCCACTCTCTCACTTCATCCCATGTAGGCACTTCTTCAAACACCTGAAGCTGGCAGCTGGTTCCTGGCCCCCCTCGTTTTGGATTTACAATATACCGATCTTTGGCACACCATTGGGCCACTCGATCAGCATAATCGTTTCCCAGTGATACTTTGTCCATGCTCTTTTTATGAGCAGCACATTTTACCACTGCCAGTTCTTTGGGCAACTGGATGGCCTCTAACAGGTCATGAACAACCTTTGCATTCCGAATGGGAGTACCTGAGGAAGTCATGAATTCCCTCTGCAGCCACAATTGGCCAAAGTCATGCACAACTCCATAACAGTACTGACTGTCAGTATACACTGTTATGCGTAAGTCCTTCCCAATTTTGCAAGCTTTTATCATAGCTATTAATTCGGCTACTTGTGCAGACTTGATGTTATATAGGTAACCTGCTTCTTCAATTTTTGTGAAAGAGACTACTGCATAAGCAGCACTCAAGCCTCCGAGTTCATGTCTTAGACAGGAACCATCCACAAATAGTTCTTTATCATGTTCAGGCAATGGCACTTCTTTTATGTCTGGGCGTGGTTTAGTACTGAACTCTGTCAGGTCAATACAATCATGTTCATCATCATCCCCACCTTCTATTTCCAAGGGGTCGGGGAGTAAAGTGGCAGGGTTCAGAATACCGCACCTAACAATGCTTACATTTGCTGCACCCACAAGAATCCTCTCGTATTTAGTCAGCCGACTAGGGGTGAGATACTGTGTTTTAGTTCTGGTCAATAGAATTACCACTCCATGTGAAACATACACGGTCACAGGATGTCCCATGACAATGGACTCACTCTGTTCCAAACTTGCACAGGTAGCAGCTACTGCTTTCAGACAGCCTGGTAACCCAGCAGCTACTGGGTCCAAAGTGGCAGAGAAATAGGCCACAGGCCTTCTGGTCGTGCCATGTTCTTGAGTCAGGACTGACAATGCACAATTATCGCGAGTGTCACAGAATAGGGCAAACTCTTTGGAATAATCTGCCATTCCCAATGCAGGGGCTGTACACAGACAGTTTTTCAGTCTGGTGAAAGCCATTAGGCTTTCATCGTCCCACTCTACAACATCTGGCATTCCTCTCGTGGTCATTTTTATCAAGGGCCTGGCTAATGCTGCAAATCCCAGAATCCACTGCCTGCAGTACCCTAATACACCCAGGAACATTCTGACATCTTTTTGAGTACGGGGCAACTGCATCTTTTGAATTATTCTCACTCTTTCTGATGTGACTTTTCTGACACCCTTTTCTATTTGGTGTCCCAGATATTTCACTGATTTCGCACAGAACTGTAGTTTGTCAGGGGCCACTTTATGCCCTTTCTCACACAGATGATTTAAGAGGGCAATGGTGTCAACTACACAGTCCCTATGACTTTTAGACGCCAGTAGAAGGTCGTCTATGTACTGCACTAACACAGAGTTCCCAGGTAAGATCAAAGTCTCTAGACATTTTTTCAAGATCTGATTAAAGATAGAGGGGCTCTCTGTATACCCTTGAGGGACCCGGTTCCAACAATACACGTGACCTTCGAAGGCAAATGAGAAAAGAAATTTGCTGTCGGGGTGCAGGGGTATCGAAAAGAATGCATGACATAAATCAATCACAGTGAACCATTCAGCATCCCAAGGAATCTGGTACAATATCACTGCAGGGTTCGGGACAATAGGGCAGCAAGGAACTACAATTTTGTTAACCTTTCTCAGGTCCTGCACTACCCTATACTTGCCACTAGGCTTTTTGATGCCCATAATCGGTGAGTTGCATGGGCTGCTCATCACTTCCTGTATGATGTCTCCTTCTAATAATTTTTGTATTTCCAGAGTGACACCTGCTTTCACTTCAGCATTCATTCGGTAGGGCCTAGTGTTAGGATATACTGCATTGTCCTTGATGGCTATCTGTATGGGGTCCACATCTTTCATCAACCCCACATCTTTTCCAGTGAAATCCCACACCTCTGGCTTTACGGCTTCCTGGAGTTCTTGGGGCAAGTCCTGCAGGGTCAATCTTTTAATTTCTGAGTCAGGTCTAAGTAACAATAATTTATAAATGCCATCTTCATCTGGGGTCTGTATTTCAACACCTTTTGGTGTGCAAAAGATGGTACAGTTCATTTTGCACAGCAAATCACGACCCAGTAGATTCACTGGACTGGTGTCACAGACGACAAATCTATGCATCTGTTTAAAATTTCCAATTGAAATCTCCATTGGTTCGGTAACAGGAGTACTAATCAATTGATTAGATACACCCACTACTTGGATATTTTCTCCCGAGAGGGGTAGGTTTGGAACGTCCACTGTTCTTACAGTAGAACGGGTAGCGCCAGTGTCCAACAGAAAGGTGACATCATTTCCGTCAACCTTTCCTTCAATATATGGTCCAGACTGGTCTACCGGCAAGGAAGCGCCAAGTACGCACTCCTCGTCCTCCCCTCTCAGGCCCCGTCAGTCCTGATCATTACAAAGGAAGGTATCATTTAGCAGATACTGCGAAGTTGCTGTATTTCTGTTCTCCCCGCTTTCCCAAACCTCTATCTCTTCATCTTCTGCCTGTCTTCCCCTGTATACCTGCTTGGGTGCTCGAGGCACCTGGACTGTTTTTACCTGGGGTTGAGTCTTTCTTGGTCTTTCTTTCTGCGTCTGTGGAGTTAAATCAGGAGTTTTTTCATTAGCATCTACTAATTGGGGACACTCGTTTCGCCAGTGTCCAATTTCGCCGCACTGATGGCAGGGAAATTTCTTCATAGCCTCTTCCCTGCTAAATTTGGGCCGGGGCTTTCCTCCACCCCCTCCCCCAGGACTTTTGTTCTCAGCATTCTTAACCATGTTACTCAATTGTTTTTCCTGCTGTTCTGCGAGCTTCACCTGAGCCCACATCACCTTTTCCTTAAGGGCCTTTTTCTTCTCTGCCATCTCGTCCTCGCAGTACTTAGCGTACCGCAGGACCTCATCCATTTTCTTAGTATGCCAACAGATTTTATTAT
Source organism: Lissotriton helveticus (assembly GCF_964261635.1). Taxonomy (NCBI): domain Eukaryota; kingdom Metazoa; phylum Chordata; class Amphibia; order Caudata; family Salamandridae; genus Lissotriton; species Lissotriton helveticus. Next base: position 1,430,212,353 of record NC_136061.1, on the reverse strand, counting down.
CTTTTATCCACTGACAAATTTCAGGTCTTAAACCATTTACAAACCTGTAAATAAAGTGCGTCATGTCCTTCAAATCGATGTTATCAATACCACTGTATGTTTTAAATACCTGCAATAACCTCTCATAGAAGGAGTGCACTGTCTCGTCCCTTTCCTGAGTTGTTCTATCTATTTTTGTCCAATCAGTTTCTTTTGCGGGCACCTTTTCTTTCAAATGCTGAATTACCTGCTCATATTTTCGCATGACATCCTTTGATGGCTCCCCAGTTTCCTTGTTTCTGGGGTACTCCTCACTGGGCCAGTCTATGGCTATTTTACACTGGGTCCATAAATCTACTGGAACCACAATGTCGAAAAACCCATCCAGGTCTTTCCACAGACCTTTCTGTACCTTCACGAACCTCTCCACCTGCCTGTACCAGTCAACTGGTTTCTCTCGTAATTTTGGAAAATCGTTCGTGAAGGACACAATATCCTGCCTAGACCAGGGGACATGCACATATTTCCCTCCTGGAACTTCGCGCATGGGGCATAACTGCTCAGGTTTTTCTACCTCCCTTAAAGCAAACTCAGGAGTCACTTGTCGGGAGCGAACCTCTTCCCTCTTTTTCGCCCACCTGTTTCTCCATCTTTCCACATCTCCCCATTTCTGCAGTACCCCCATTAATTCTTTAATCTGCAACTTCTTCCCTGCCACATTCAGGTGTTCTATATCCTTGTCTGAGAAGTCTGCTCTGTACGGTTTCTGTAAGGGCTTGGATTTTGAGATATCTACCCCCATACTAACTGCTGTTTCGGTCAGTTTTTCGTGGAGCACTCTGGTGTTCCTTGTAAAGCTTTTACATATGAACGACAATTCTTCTTCAGAGTAGGTATTCAATCGATCCAACCCCACATTTCCTGCCATTAATTCTTCTATTTCGACCCTCAGCTTGTAGAGGTCTAAAGGTTTTGTTTGCGGAGTCTGTTTCTCTAATTCACGACTCCAACTCTCAATTTCCTCCGGAGTTACCAGAGAGACATTCCTAGTACCTGTTGCTGTCTCTAATTTAATTTCTTTTGTATTAAAAGGGTTATGCCTCTGCTGTATTCCCTTTCCAGTCTGTTTGTTGGGCAATTCCAAGAACGCAACTTCAGACTCGCACTCACTGGACTGATCATCTATGATGATCGGTTCCTGTCTCGGGGTTGCCATGACTGGGGTCATAACTGGAGTAATCGGATTTCCCTGACCATTTCCGTATAACGGGACCACCGGTCCAATAGTTACTGGAATAGTCAATGCCTCAGGACTGGTATTTAACTGGGAAATTTTCTGAATTATTTCTGTCCTTTGTCTAGCTAGAGCCTCTTGCTCCTTTTCCACTAGTACCCTTCTTAAAGTTGTGTCATGTAATATCTGTGGGGTCAACGGAGGAGTAAAACTCGGGGCAGTAGGATGCGTTTCACTTGGTCCTCCCCCATAATTTGGTTTCGGGAATAAAGTTCCAGTATTAAAGGACCTGCGCTCTTCCCCATATGGAGGTTGAATAAAAGGCAGTCCTGAATTCGATGGTTTCTCTTCGCTTTCATACAAGGGTCTGGGAAAAAAGATTTTCGTACGTGAATATTTTTCTTCCTGGCTCGCGGGCACTTTGGGATATATATCCCTTGTTTCCGTCGGTTCGGGTTTTTCAGGATAGGGCAATACTTGACCACCCCCTCCCAGTCCCAGGGACCTGTCTTCTTCCTTTAGGAAGTGGCGTCGGGGAACATCTCCTACACTGGAAGGTCGGGTTCCCTCATTGTAAGGTGGCGGACTTCTGGTACAGATGTCATCTATTAGTTCATCATCTGATTCCCCCAGGGCCCCCCAATGCTTACATTTTTCAGTACTTTTCTCACCCGCTCCAATGTTATGACATGCCGGCATCATGGGAAACAGACCCTCAGCAATCATGCTCTGCCTCCACTGTTTCATCCTTTTGTCCCTGGACTCCTGTTTCTGCCTGGGGTACCACTTGGTCAAACCCTTGTCCATTCGGGGTCTTTCTCTTTCAAAAGCCTCAATCTCCCATTCCTCTAATGCCTCATACTGCGTTAGTCTCGGTCTGGGATGCAATTCGTTCATCCGAGTCCTTAAATTAAATAGGATCCTACCATTGAAAGTACCATCTAACGGGAAAGCCAATACTCCGTCATCTTTTGTGTATTTCACCCAATTCTCCAACCACACACAGGTATTGTACCCTCTGTCAAACATCATGAATGAGGCAGGAGTATTAGGCGATGGGACAAGAACACCTTCCCTAGATTTAATCGGTTTGTCCGTTTTAAAATAATTTTTCACCTTACTTATAAGGGACATTTTTCTCTTTGTTCCGTACATAATATCGTATCTATTAGTCTTCCACTGATCCCTTTCAAACCCTAGGTGCCTTGGATCAGGTCGAGTTCCTGTAGTCTGCGAGTGCCACATACGACTTCTGCGCTAAACTTTGTTTACAAACTACCTCCAATCAGAACGCGCTTCAGAAATTCGTGCAACCAATGGGTGCGCGACACTAAATAAGCTCCGCCAATGGGTGCGCGGCCCCTTCGTGAGACAGTTCCCACGCTCCGGCGCTCACCCCTCCTTTACAATTCCAGCTCCGCTACCCGCCCGCTGCTTCTACCAATCCCAGCGCGGCACAGAGTGACGTCAGAGGCGCTTCGCGACGGACTCCCTCCCTTCACAAGGTAACGGAAACTTTCTTTCTTTTAAAGTGCTCAGTGCTTGGTTATTTTACAACAAATACACATTCGCCACAGTGCTCAAGTGTCTAGACAGAGAAAGAATTGTTTTACTGCAAGTAAACTACTTCCATTTACTTTTCACTTGCTGCGGGCAGATCTCTTCCGCCTACCCTTCACTCTAGCATCGGTGAACCTGTTATTCCCCTAAACTCATCCACTTCTTTCCGGGATATATTCCGAGTTTTAAGGTTTCTCAGCGGACCCCTCTGCTTTCACGCTAGCTCCGAGGAACCTGCTACTCTTCCGATGTGACCCTTACTAGGTTACGCCACTATGGGAATTTTGCCAATGAACCCCGTTACTGTCATTTATTCACACATGTATTCAGAAAACCCTAGTTAGTGCTTCCCGGTTATCCTAACCTGCACCTAACTTTCCTCGAACCTGTGACCTCAGGACAATGGATTCTATTCACCACTTGCCCTTTCAATTCCCCGGGGAGTTCGGACAACATGAAACTAAACGATTGACAAATGCATGGATTAGTACATATAACAATATAAGAACAAGAATAATAAAAATGCAAAAATTCATGAGTTTCAGCAGCGTATTCACAAGAGAATGATCAGGTCTCTTAGAACAGCCGCTCTTCTAGCAGCATCAGTATAATAGCAGCTTCCGACTCAACTAGTCCAACTAATCCCTGCCTTACTCTCAACTAGTCCCTAACCATCCTCTAGCTACCAGAAAACTGATAGAGCGCGCGAGGCCACCCGACCAATAGTTTTCGCCGTTTCCGGCTTCAGGGCCCATATACTTTCAAATCACCATATACATCGATCGGGTGACTTCACGAGCTCTACCAAGTTGATGTGTGTGTGTTCCCTGCTAATAATTTTCAGTGCACCCGACTTACCATCCACCGATGCGGGTACCTAATGACCACAATGAATCAGGGAGCTAGCTGTAAAGGAAAGGCAGCAAATTGCAAACCCAAACAATAACATTCAAATACTGTTTAAATGACCACGGACAACTGGAAGTTTTTAAAATGTTTATCTAAATTCAATATTTTCTTGCAGGAGGTACAGTAAAATAAGGCAATCAATAACCAAGATAACGTAAATTATATAGGCATAAAGAAATAATGACAGGGTAATCATTCAAATGTAATATGAAATGCAGATGGAAAATACTATAAAATCTCAGAAATGTTTAAGCATGGACAGTTTATGCATGAATAACTATGGGAGGGCCTATAAAGAGTAACACGCTTCACTTAAGGTGAATGGGCCTTTGAACAATCTAGGCAATGAAGTTCTAGACCATATCATAAAATTACAGACTGCAATGCAAAATATAATTTCTAACCAGTGAGAAGACATAGGAACAAAACCTTATGGAAAAATATGTAATTGACTTTCAATAGTTGCGGAAAGGTATGGAAAATATAACATATGCAATGATGAACTTTATTAAAGCAAAAGTCAGAAATTCAGAAGGGGCAAGATTTAAAGAGTTTTCAGAGCAATATTTACCTAGAAAGGTGTGGAAACCAAACCCTGGCCACGGGTCAGTTAAGGACAGGAAACCCTCAAGGAAGGATACCCCTCAAAGGACAGCAGGTGCAGAATGGACACCCAGGATAGGACAGGATACCCTCGGAATAGGAATCAGGACAGGACCCTCAGGACAGGACAGCAAACCCTCAGGACAGGACCCTCTTCAGGACAGGACCGGAACCCACAGTTCGGAAGCAACGCCTGCGCTCCACCCGCTCTGCAGCTATCGATCAAGACCCCGATTGGGTCAGCGAACTCCCAGCTAAGTGCTTGCCAGCACTTTAAGGCTCAGTAGAACCTCAGTCTATGGTCAAATTCGGACAGAGTGCTTCGCAGCGCTCTGTATCTTCAGTCACCTATTGAGTGCGTTGGGTCAGTGACAGGTCAGCTAAACCAGACAAGTCGGACGGTTCACTAGGTGAACCCAGGGTAGATATACAGTTTGGGGTCAGTGTACCACCCCCCAATGTTGCAAAGTGTCAGAATCCTTCAATTTGGATTGGTCCTAAGGTAGGATTTGGGTAGCACACCAATCACGACATAGAGTCTCAAGCCTTCATTTGCATAATAGGGTACCGCCTAACTAGATTGGAGTTCTCATGAGAACTGGTGCAGAAATACAATGGCAACTTTAACATTGTTGCTCTGTGAGCACATGTGATTGGTTCAGCCGAGTTTTCGGGTCGTTCTCAGGAGCATCTTGCTCATCACTGCCAACTGGCTGAGTTCCATCATTCAAGGTCTGTTCTGCCTTGGCAGGTCGCGCCGGCGCAGAAGGACCTCCAAAATGGTTCTCGGCACAGACAAACCCCATTCCCCGCGGTACATAAAAAGTAAGCGAAAAACAAATTAATACATAATAATGTCATTATGAAAATACATCACAGGATTTGTACTTTTTACTCATCATCAAGAAATAAAACTATTGCATTAAAATGTTAGCTACATTGACACAGTCACAAGAGCAGTGGCACGAGCAGTACCACATAAGCACAGCTATGAATTACGCATGCGCATAACTTTCCCTCCACTTCTGCAGACGCGTCAGGACACGTGAGTGTGGCTGACGCATGCGCAGTAACTAAATACAAGCGGCGGCCATTTTAGGTGACTTGGGTAAATTATTTTAGTAAAACACATGTGCAAGCTTCACTATCTATGTTCAAACTTAACATAAACGTTAGTAAAACATACATTTGTTACCTTATTACACAAAAACGAGGTTCTTGACTTCGGCAAGCCGCAAAATATGCGAAGCTTTGCTTCATCAGTTCCATGTAAGCATTGAAAAGGGTGGGACTCAGGGAAGAACCCTGAGGCACCCCACAGCTGAGTGAGTGCTTAGGGGAAACTGTCTCACCCTCAAACACCTGAAAGAACCTGCCATCCAGGAAGGAGGTGAGCCATTCCAGGGCCGCACCCAACACGCCCAAGCCACTCAGACGTTGTAATAATATGGCATGGTTGACCGTGTCGAATGCGGCGCTGAGGTCGAGTAATATAATGGCAGCCTTTCCACCCCGGTCCAGCACGGCTCTGGCCTCTTCGGTCACTGCCAGGAGAGCGGTTTCAGTTCCGTGCTGGGGACGGAACCCTGTCTGAGAGGCACGAAGCAGACTGTTGGTTTCTAGGTAGTCCACTAAGATGTTATTAACGTGCTTCTCCAGCAGTTTGCTCATCCAAGGGAGCAGGGAGATGGGACGATAGTTGGCCAAGTTGTTCTGATCAAGTGTGGGCTTTTTCAACAAGGCTCTGACCTTCGCACATTTCCAGGGGGAAGGGACCGTACTGGAAATGATAGAAGCATTAAGAACATCCAGGATCACTGGACGGATGATATTCATGGCCTTAATAAGAGTCTGAGGAGGTGCTTGATCACTAGGGGATCCCGAAGTGATTTTCGGAATCAACCTATCTAGTGTGGAGAGGTCAAGGAGTGGAAGTTTGTCAAGCTGACAAGAGTGGTTGGCAACAATAGGGAAGGTAGATTCTAAAATATTGCTACCAATGGTGAGTGCCGAGTAAATGGCCTGGATCTTCTGAAAAAAGAACATGGCTAAATCATTGCAGCGGGTCTGAGCACCGTCTAGTGATGGACGCTCCGGGGGGGAGAAATTAAGGACTTGGCTATTTTAAAAACTTCCTTGGGAGCATTTGCGGCCAGGTTGATTTTTGATTCATAAAAAAGAGATTGAGCAATTTTTATTTCATTTTTATAGAGCTTTATAGCAGCTCTATATTCAGCCTTCCTCTGCTGAGAGCGATTCTGCCTCCACGCTCTTTCTAATTTACGGCAGGTTAGTTTCATAGTTCTAAGTGCAGGGGTGTACCATGGGGCGACTTTAGATCTGGTTATAGATTTCGGGGGGATCACCGGGAGAACTTGATCAAGAGTATTACAGATCCAGTTATCAAAGTTCGTCGTGGCAGTGTTGGGATTGGTGGACTTTTTGGGTAAGTGTTTCGTAAGGGCCCTTTCCCAGTCAGGGAGTGAGAGTGAGGACCATTTCCTCCCTTTATGTTTGTTAAAATTGTCGGAATTGGGAGGGGGACTTGTGGACCAGGAAAAAGGTATTAAAAAATGATCGGTCCAAGGTAAAGGGATGGGGGTCTCGGCCTTTAGTTTATCCAGATTACTGTAGATATGGGCCAAGAGGTGACCCTTGTTGTGTGTTACAAGAAAGCCCTTTTGGTACAAATCAATGGCCTGAAGGTTAGATCGAAGGTTAATGGCTTGAGCATCACAGGGATCATCTAAATGTATATTAAAATCGCCCAACAGGGTAAAATTTGCCGACGCAAGTAAAACATTGGTGATGGAATCTATCAAATTGGGGATGAAGTTATTAAGGGCACCAGGAGGGCGATAGGCTAACATGCCAGAAAAGCTTCTCTCTGAAGCTTACAGTCTACTCCTGATAACAGTAGGTTTTAAGTGGAAGATGGTCTTTCGACACCCAGCAGACACTACAAATATTGGGGTGCCCCATTTGGCCTTGCAAATGCTCCAAACACTTTTATAGAGGTACATTAATAACATACTCTTGGACATCCTGAACCAGTGTCTGGTTGTACACCTGGATGACATTCTGAGCTTCTCTTCTTCCCTTCCGGAGCAACAAGTCCAAGTTCATTCGGGGCTTCTTTGTCTCAGAGAAAACCATCTATCTTGTAACCCTGAGGAGTATGAATTTGAAGGAACAAAAGTGGAGAATCTCTGATATTATTGCCTAAAGGGTAGATTATCTATAGACCATCTTAATATCTCCGCTACTTTGGACTGGCAAACCCCCAAGTTCATCAAGGAGAACCCTCCAAAGGCTCAGGAGGCCTTTATCAAACGCAAGAAAGATGTCACTCAAGCCCCTACTCTAAGGAACTCAAATCTGTCTAAGAAATTAGTTCTGGTGATCGATGCTTATAATTTTTCTGAGGTGGTAGTTCTGCTTCAGCTCCAGGAGAAGCACAATCTGAAGCATCCCATCTTTTATCTCTTGAATATTTGTGAATAAAGGTATTTTTCTCTGGAACATAAACTCTTGGTCCTTAAACATGCCTGCATGGTGTGGTGGCATATTTTAGTGGGAGCAGTTGAATCTTTTGAGGTTCAGACAGACCATTGAAACCTCCAGCTTCTGCAGAGCATGCAATGTAGAAATATCAAAAAAAGCATGCTGGGCCTATTTTTCTTCACAATATGACTATTTTGTAACTCGCATACATGTATTTAGAACATTCTTGCGTATGCCTTGTCTAGACGGTTCATTGTGGTCAAGGATTATGAGACACCTATCCTTTTCTCCCTGACAAAGTTATCTGTCTGGCAACGTCTTTCATTCAGCGTTTGATATATACTCATAATGAGAACACTCCAAAAGACCTTGATGCTTTGAGTAGTCACATGCCCATGACCTACAGCTAGAATCTATATTTTTTCAAGCAGACTTCTTGATTTAAACTAAGACTCTAAACCGAGGTTCTATAAAAGTGTTATGACTTGGCAGTAGGAGGCCATCATGGTGTTCAATAAACCTTAGAACTTATCTTATGATCCTTCTGATGGTCTACTGTGTACTAGAATGTAGAGCTCTATGTCAAAGCCTGTCTTATCAGTGCACAGTCCAAGGTAGTCCATGATTAGCCCTTTGTTTTTCTTCTACCTTTGCCCATTCCTCCTTATCCTTGGCACACAATTTCCACTGGCTTTATTGTGGACTTCACCCCATCAGGTGGAAACCAAGTGACCATGGTCTCTGTAGGCCATTTTTCCAGATGGACAAAGTTTCCCTATTTTGGAAGCTTTTGACTGCCTGCATATTGGTGAGGAAAGTCACGACTGACACATTTATCCTGCATGCGCTCCCTGCCACCGTAATTTCTTACTTGGGCTCTCAGTTAATTTTTAAGTTCGCATTCAACCTGCTCTTAGGTTAAGATACATAGTTACATGGAACGGGTCAGTCAGAGCCTTGAGCGATAAATTAGGATTTTCTGTAATGCCATGCAAAACAATTGGACAGAATACCTACCCTTAGCTGAGTTCTCATGTAACAACTCTGCTAAAGTCTCCCCATTCTATTGCATCCAGGGCTTCCATCCTCGTTCCTTTCCCTATTCTTCTCTGTCTACTCTTCTTCTGACTTCTGCTGCTGATTTTCTAGAGAAACCCAACTCTGAAAGGAGAGTAGTTGCTAAGAATCTTCAGGATTCTAAGCAGGCTATGAAGGCTATGACTGACAAGACTGGTTCCAAACTTTGAGGTAGGAAAGATGGTCTGGTTGTCTTTCAGTTTCTTGCTCACTCGAAAGAGGTCAGTCCAGGTTGAGCCTCGATTTTTTGTAATAACCAAAGAAATCCACCCCATTACCTATAGGCTCTGTTTTCCTAATTCTTGGAAGTTTCACTCTATTTTTCACGTCGCTCAGCTAAGTCTTTTGTGCCTGACCCTTTTCGTCAGCGTTCTCCTCTCTCTCCTGTTATGGTAGATGGAGAACCATAATACAAAGTTAGTTAGATCTATGAATCACAGATCTTTAGAGGTTGGTTACAGTTCTTCGTTCACTGAAAAGGCTGTCCTACTAGTGAATGTTCTTGGGTTTGCCTCTTCAATACATGCCCCTAGACTTGTTTGTTGTTTTTTTTCTGACTGTTCTTGACAAGGCAGAGGACTCAAGAGGGGGGAATGCAGTGATGTCTGGCATCTCGGCCTCCTGGGTATCCTAGAATTTCGGTTTCTTGCTGTGGTTGTTGGGACTCAGAAGCTACTACAAGAAGCTGCAGGCTGTAAGTCGTTTTCACCTGGGGCTCTCTTCTCTGGCGCTCCTGGGATACTGGCTTCTGCTCCTTGCTCCAACAGATCCAAAATAGCAATCACTGTTCTGAGGGTTTGCAGCAGCCTTTAAAAGCTGCTCCACAGCTAGTCCACTTAAGGCTTTAATTATCTTTTTTTTTCTTTTAGATCATGACTTTTTTCCTTTGTTTCTTCCTTATTTTTCCAAATTCATTCTGTTTCATAACATAGATAGATAGATTAATGTAATTTTATTTTCCTGGTCTTTTACTGTATACAGGTTTCTGGCTGGCTGAAGGATGTGTCACAACAAAGCTTTTTCCTCTGCTTGTTTCATTGCTCTATCCACTTGTTAGCCCTGACTGTTCACTCCTGCAGAATTCCTCTACTGGACTCTGAATTCCTGGTTTTCTTATTTTTTTTTTTTGCCTTTTTCCTCGTGAGAAGGTGGCAGCTTCTCAAGGCCACTAGCTTACCAGATATTCTAGCGCATGGTGAAGTGGCTTCCGGAAACTGTTGACCAATCATCGGAAAGCAGAAGACTAAAACTTGGATTACGGCTTAATGTCCAAATATGAAATATTAGAATTAGCGATTGACCCAGTAATTTCCATTTCTCAATGGAACCTCATACTTCCACTTGTAATCCCTGTTAATTTTGCACTCCTTGAGATAACTGTACTTCAAGTACCATTAATTTCTGGTGGGTGTGAAACCACCACCCCCACCACTGGGTAATGAGAGTGTTACGGGTTGCTTTTATTAATCTTGAACAGGCCATCAGAGAAATGCATTGCAAATAAAATGAACGCCTAATACAACGAAGACTTGTAATTCATGTCACTCACACTTACAATTTGAACCTGAATGACCTATGCTTAAGTGGATTAGAAAGTGTGCTCGAGTGGCTACAATACCCACATTTTTGTGGAGTCCATGAGGTGAGACTTTGCATAAAACCCGTCTTCATATGAAGAAAAGTATTAAACCAAATGCTATCTGTGAGATAGGACAATTTTCCTTCTCCAGTCATGCAAACATTCCACCAGAAACTGCATGCTACCGGTATCTCCCTTGGCACAGTCTAAAAGGTTGGTGAACAGGGCAGTTTAGCCCTCACTCCAACTTGGGTGCAACCCATGGTAAATCCAGTAAAATAAAATATACAAGTTATTGTATTTACTGTATGTACAGTTTGTACCCCACAATTCTGAGAGTAAATAACAGAATACAAATTTTATATGTGATATAACCAATGTATTATTTTCAATAGTAGGGAATTGTGCCTGGCCAGGACTTTGCAATGGTAGGTCTTTCCATTCCATAGGACTGACATTGACCTGAATTACAACCACAGTGTAGTTGTGGGTATACTTTAGACTCCTAATCTTAGGGTTCATTATGAGTGGCTGGAAAACAGCCTGGTATTCTTGACTGCCATGAATCTATTAATACTACAGGCATTGGTAACTCAGGTGGGTAGGTTTATTCCCTGTTACAAGAGACCAGAATTGGTGTTTCTGCTCAGATGCCCACATGAATTTCCTATGTATTTCAGCTAGGCATGTAACTTTCTATTCGAAGAAGTGAATAGGTAAAAATGCTGAAGTCATAGTGTTTTGGTGAGATTTGTAATCTGGGTGGAGCAAATAACTTCTGTTACAGCCCCTTCAAGACTACCCAGGCAATCAGATTTAGGCCAGCTGTGTTTTGGATTTGGTGCAAGTTTGAAAGGTCATGGACAGGTGTGAAAAGTGCTTCTACAAATTAATTAAGGAGACTGATGTTAAGTGCATGCCAACTCTGAAGGGCATTCCGTTACTGGATCTAGGTAACCTCAAAACAGCTATTGCAAAAGGAAAAACTAAAGAGATTACCATTTTCAAACCCCCCAAATCAAGACAAGTGCAAAGCCATACGTTAAGAATTTTCCTAAATGTACAGTCTTAACCTAAATGTCCATGGATCCTTAGGATGTTTCTCTCTTCATAATACATATACACATGTCCCACAAATTATTAATGTTCCCACCATTCAATTAAGGTCTCTATTGTTTGAATTATGATATAATCCACCCAACCAACTGTGCCTAACATTGTGCTTTATTATCATAAACCACAGAAGTTACACCTCATTAAGAATGCTAGGACATAATGTATGTATTGTCATTTTTCCATTGAATTTCACAAAATGTGTACATATATTCAGCGGTAAGGTAAATTCTTTGGAAATATGCACATACGTATTTTATTAAGTGGGTGGCATTTCCATAGGACTTAAAGAGAAGTGTGACCCTTTACTGTGAGAAGAGCTTTAATGAAAGCACACCCTACAAGTGATACTCCCATCCCAATAGATCTAAAGACAGAAACCATTTGAAATATATACCGTTAACAGGTAGTTTTTGATTCTTGATGTTTGGCCAGTCCCTTGGTTGCAAAGCCAGGGTACTTGTTCCACGCACTTTAGTTGGTATGGTTGGTTGTTTTCTGCAGATACATTGCTTTAAATTCTGTAGAACAGAGAAGGATCAAACAACAATGTTCTGGTTTCACATTTTCAAAATTTGTCTTTACACTGTAATTGGGATTTGAGCGAATTACACCTAATATAAACTCACTTCAAATGTCCATACAAAATTAACTCTCATTACCAGAAATTATCATGTTATGTATCTTATTGTCAAGAACATTGATTTCAAGTAAATCGACTGCCACTGTATTTCATCAATCTAAGAAAGATAAATATTTTGATAGGTGGGCTGATCTTACCAAAATTAGGAATACCATCATTCTCCAGTGCACAATAATAGGTTTTTTTCTCTTTACAAACAGCTTGTAAAATCATATTTAGAGAAAAATAAAAGTCATTAAACAACATCATAAATCTTCTAATAACGTAAGAAGACATTATGGAACTATGGAGGCACAACCAAGACGTCTACATGAACATACACAATTGGGCAAATATATTGCTATAAGTGGTTTACAAAGGTTGGGCCATACTAGTTTGCGGAAGACTGTTTATTTAGGCAGTTATAAACTAAACTGATGTGGATGTGGCCTAATTTAGGTTTGGTGAAATCCAGTGCTAAATAGTAATCTTTCATGAGCCAAAAGGTATCAAGGTAATATTCAAGTAGTTAGATTTCAAAGGCCCTGATTGCAAGTGGGCAGGAAAATTATCAACCACGTTCGAACTCCTGTTTACACAGGGATTTGGGGCCGGATGTAGGTCGGTCGGTAACGGCCGAAAATCGGTATTTTCGGCCGTTACCGACCGAGATTCACAAAATGGTATGTAGGTCCAGGTATTTTACAGATTCGGAAAATTTACCGATCGGTAAATTTACCGAATCTGTAAAATACCGAATCGGTATTTTTTACCGATTCGGTAACAATGAGATGTAGGTGGGACTCTTCTGAGTCCCACAAGCCTTACAGAATCGGTATTTTACCATGAAATCCAACTTCATGGTAAAAAACCGATTCCGGTGTGCATGCACATGTGTGCATGCACACCTGTGCCATATGACTGGCAGACCTGCCCTTAGGGCAGGTATGCCTGCCACATGGCCCCCGAATCTTTTTTGGGGGTGCTAGAGGGTGTCAAAGTGACACCCCCTGCACCCTTGTCAAAATCGGTATTTACCGATTCTGTAAATACCGACCGGTAATGCCCCATTCATTCCTATGGGCTTCAAAGCCCATAGGAATGAATGGGACATTACCGGTCGGTATTTACAGAATCGGTAAATACCGATTTTTACCGATTCGGTAGCAGGAACATCTGGATGTTCCTACATCTCAACCCCTTAGATTTACCGATTTTTAATTACCGAATCGGTATGATTCGGTAATTTAAAATCGGTAAATCTATTTTACCTACATCGGGGCCTAGATCTTTGAGCTATTCTGAATCTACTAAACGCATTAATTAGATGACATGATAAAGTTCTCACCCTCTTGAATCTTACCCCCTGTATATTAGCATACTACACTTGCCCACTAGACATTTGGAAATGAGGATTTAAGTGCATGAGCATGAACGTCTACGTGTTGAGCCCTGTGGGCCTAACTTTTAATATTTGACAATTATTGAACTCAATAAATACTGAATTCTCGGGTTACTGGATTTTATAGGGTGAAATAAATATCTCACCCTTTACCAAGGCACTTGTGCCTTCATGTAAATAGAAAGACCAATCAGAGAGCACCATTACATTATTCAGGGCAGCACCATGAAATCACACAAAGAGGCTCTGATCACTATCCATGCAGCACCAAAGAACAATAGTCATGAAGACCGTAGTAGACAAACACAGTGTAGATAGGAACCAGGGGCTAGATGTAGGTAAATCAAATTTACCGATTCATAAATACCGACTGTTAACGATTCGGTATTTATGAATCGGTAAATTAGAAGTAGGCAGATGTAGGTAAATTTTCATTAACATTTACCGAATCTGTAAGATTCGGTATTTACCGATTCGGTAAATACCGAATCGGTATTTCCCATTGATTCCTATGGGCCTTGAAGCCCATAGGAATCAATGGGAAATACCGAATCAATATTTACCGATTCGGTAAATACCGAATCATGGCAGGGGGAACGGGGTGTCACTTTGACACCCTGTAGCACCCCAATTGCAGGCTTGTGTGCCATGTGGCACACATACATGCCCTAAGGGCATGTCTGTGTGTCACATGGCATAGGTGTACATGCACAGATGTGCATGTACACTTGGATTCGGTATTTTCCCACCCAATAGGATTGGGTGGTAAATACCGACTCCTAAAGAGCCTGTGGCACTCTTTGAAGTGCCACCTACATCTTGATTTGCAGAATCGGTATATTTACCGATTCGGTATTTTACCGACTCTGTAAATTTACCGAATCGGTTAATATACCGATTCTGTAAATAAATTAGGGCCCGATGTAGGTAATTTTATTTTACCACTTCTTAAATACCGAATCATACCGATTCGGTATTTAAGAAGTGGTAAATATGAAGGGGGGAGATGTAGGTATTTCCAGATGTGGAAATACCGAATCGTTAAGATTCGGTATTTACCGAATCTGGAAATACCGAATCGGTATTTCCTATTGATTCCTATGGGCTGTGAAGCCCATAGGAATCAATGGGCAATACCGATTCTGTAATTACAGAATCTGTAAATACCGATTTTAGCAAGGGTGCAGGGGGTGTCACTTTGACACCCTCTGGCACCCCAAAAATAGGCATGTGCGCCATGTGGCACACAGACATGCCCTAAGGGCATGTCTGTCTGTCACATGGCTAGGTGTGCATGCACACATGTGCATGCACACCTGAATTCGGTATTTTAACACCCAATTGGATTGGGTGTTAAAATACCGAATCTGAAAGGCCTGCGGCACTCAAAGATGTGCTACCTACATATGCTTTTACAGACTCGGTATTTTTACCGAGTCTGTATTTACCGATTCGGTAATTTTACCGAATCTGTAAATACAGATTCGGTAAAATACCGATTCTGTAAAGCATGCTCCTACATCTCAAAATCGAATTACCGGTCGGTAACGGCCGAATTCGGCCGTTACCGACCGGTAATTGGCCACCTACATCTGGCCCTTAACCCCTACATTTCAAAACCCAAATACCGGTCGGTAACGGCCGAAATCGACCATTACCGACCAGTAAAGGCCTTCCTGCATCTGGCCCCAGGTGTGTTTTGAACCTGGGCTTCGCTTACACCAATAAAGGCTAAAGTGCAATTTTAAGTTCTGCCACCAGGTGTCATCCATGAACTCAAAGTAGCAATGCTATGTAAGAGAAATGCGCAACTTCTGAAAAGAAAACCTTATAACAACAAGATTTCCTCTACATTTCATAGGATATGTTGATTCACTTCTGATATAATTGAAGAATATTTCCAGACATCACACGGGAGCAGATCATGTTCATGAACCAAAACAGTAACCCCCCACTATAATAACCTCAGAATTCATGGTAAAGAAATTGATGGTACTGGTCATTGCACTTTCCTGTAATTAATGTAAATGTAAAATGTAAACATGCACATTTATGTGTGATTAACTATCACAGAGAGGTGTTTACACAGGATAATCTATTATATTATGGAACTGAAGGAACAATGAAACAAACCACATATTTATAAAGGTATTTCTCCTGGGAAGATTTTGCTATTGATTGCTGTAATTGTTAAGAGAAGCAGCAACAGCAAATGCAGACATATAGAACACGAGGGATGTTGCACATGAGATGGATCTATAACAACAAAACCTCTGCATATATTTCTAACGAAAAACTAACTGCCTTCTCTAGAATTTAGCAGCGAGAGTACTCCTTCAAAAGTGTAGTAGATGTCCTGTTCACCGTATTAAACAAGCAGTGAAAACAATTACAATCTAAATCGGGAGGACATGAGCTCCAGCACATTTTAATGGAGTACACTGTTCACCTAACACAGACTATAGATCCTAAGATCTCACCACAGAATCTACTGCATAATTAATTCTCCAAGTACCTGTCTAAACCTATTAGCAAAAGAATTAGGACATGTAGGGTAGACCAGCAACCTTGCACCTACACATTGTGTATCAATGCCGCTCTCCAGTGCAGGACATACTAAAAAGCAGTGTCTTGTAATTTTGTACCATCATATCCAAGAACAATATCCTAGGATTTACACAATACTCAATTTTGCTATCTAGCATGGAGTTCCAAACATTGAATATTAACGCACATGAGTTTGTCCTGATGAATAATCTGTATGTGTCACACTTCCAAGTTCTGGCATTTCTATTAAGTCCGGTTCTGTTGCAATTCAGTGAAAAGACTTTCTTAAAATCCAGACCATTCACCATATTGAAGACGCTTGCACACATTTTAGCACCCTTTACAAATGATGTCCATAATTAAATTTTCCTGCAGACTTGGATATCATTTTTCATAGGTTATAGTTAAAAATTGCAATATGTTGTATATGTTCAAAATCAAACTAAAATCTTTGGAAATGTGTTTCAAATCCGCTTACAAAGTGTTGAAAACTAATATGGAACTAAGATAGTGAGCTGGCTTCCAGTAACTGTGCAGTGCAAATAGATTTTCATTTAAAAATAGAACTTCATTGTTAGTAATAACTTTACGTCAATATATCGTTGGCCCCAAGATAGGTTGTTTCTGTACCTGGATGTTTGGCAGATGTGGTAATCGCATTAAAAAGTCACTTCTGCTACTTGTTTTGGGTGGCTCCTTCTGTAGTATCTTAGTTGTGATGTTAGTCAGCAGCTTGACACAGATTTTCTAATAAAGGCAGAATTTTCTTAAATTTCAGTGAATCTAAGGTAAAGCTTGGGAAGTTTCTCTTGAAAAACAATGACCTTTCCTGCCACACATGAGGGGGTCACACTCATTTCCTCCCATTGAAAATGTGTAACTTATTCAAAGACGCAAATTAAGTAAATGCTGGTTATAGAAAACCTTGACGATTAATAATATTTTGTGGAAATTAATGGTTAAACAATTGAAAGCAATTTTTTGATATTTTTACAACTAGTCACAAAACTCTACATTATTACCCAGAGGTGGTCTGCATCAGGAATAAGTGCTGTGGTCCTCTGCACTTAACAATATTGACTGCAGCGACTTATCTTTTCTGGGTTTGACAATCAGCAGATAAGATACAAGAAAAATATTGAAATTAACGTTTTTCCATGCCTGCTTCAGAGCGATGTGATAAATGCAGCTGCACCTGAAGTTGACCCTGGGGAAGCAGTTAATATGCCCCTTGCAAAGAATGTGTACTATGTAGACCACAAAGCCATATTTTATGAGGATAGCTCAGTGGATTATTGCTTTTGTCACAGAGATCCTTCGGTTACTTGCAGTTGATAAATTCTAATCTTAATACAGCACAGTTACCTATGCACTCTCATCAAAGAAGTGCACACAAGATGCATGGTATAGGTTAGAAATATATTTGTTTCCCAGTCTTTTATTATCCTAGGGTTACGCAAAAATGGTTTGTTTGGGTGGAATAATGGGGCAGATATATCAAGCTATTTTTTAGTCGCAAACGCTGCAATTCGCTAAAAAACAGCGTTTGCGATTAAAAAAAGGTAAAATGGTATGTATGAAGAAAAATGCCTCGCAATATTAAGGAATCGCAAATTTTGCGATTCCTTAATTTTGCGTAAGCATTTAAGAAATCGCAAATTGCGATTTCTTAAATGCAATTAATCAACCATTTAAGAATTGCGAATTTAGGCTAAGAAATCGCAAATTACCACCAATTTGTTGTTGGTGGTAATTTGCGATTTCTTTCAAAAATTCACTTTATGCAATTTGTAAAGGTGGCATGTGACGCTCATACATGCCCTTAGGGCATGTATGTGCGCCATATGCGCACACATGTCATTTTCAGGGGTACAGCAGGGTGTTCTTGAGACACCCCTGCACCCTTGAAATTATTCTGAATTTGCGATTAGCAAATTGCGAATCGCAAATTGAGTATAATTTCACATTCATTCCTATGGGCCTCCTGGCCCATAGCAATGAATGGGAAGATATTCCTTAATTGCGATTAGCAATTTGCTATTCGCAATTAAGGAATTTTAAGAAATCGCTAAAAAATAGCGAATTTCTACATACATACCATTTTGCGATTTCTAAATAGCGATTCCTTAAAATCGCTATTAAGAAATCGCAAAAGGGTATGTTGATACATCTGCCCCTATATTCTTATTAGTGGAGATAAACCCAACCTCTAGGATATATTTTAATTGCTGAGTTTGTGTTTTTCCAGACCAAGCACTCTTAAAATATACTGCACATTATGAAGATGAAATGTGATTCCTACACCTTATAATGCTCACTGTCTTATGTAACATATCCATCCTATGGAGCGATTTACACACATACAATTCATTGTCTCTGTACAATGTGTGTGTGATGTAAAGGTAAAGGTAGTGAGGGAATCCGTGATGAAGAGGTCATTAATGAGGCACCAATAAGGACTGACGCACCAGGCGCCACCAGCATCAGAGTTGGCCCTTTATTTTTTTCATTTCAAACACAATACCCAATTTCTAGCCTTTTAGGTTTTTTATGGTCAATTAATGTATGTTTAGTACACAAAGGGCAGGCATTGAAAATGCCAGTAGCTCTGGCTTATGAATGAGAGTGCTTTTTTCGCCACTGATGGGATGAGACACTCCATAAATCATTATACAGGCACTCGGTCACTGATCTTTGCACTCATACATTCATTCATCAGTCCACTGAACTACTCTTGCGTTCACCTTATGACACAGCCACAATAAAACACACATACATTCAGCAGCATATGTAAGATGAATTATAAAAAAAAACATGCTGCCATCTAAACACAGAGGACAATTGATTTCAAGAACAAAACTAAACATGTCAGAGGGTGTCCTTCTTGGAAAGGTATTGTAAATAGTAGATCACATTTAGAACCAATATGCTGGCTGGCTTGGAATAGGAAAATAATGATACATTATGGACAATGGCATACCATAATAGTCTCCTGGTTTAGAGACAGTGGCCATGTGGAGTTCAGTGCACTGCAGTTGAAATGGGAGCCAAGTTATGACTGCCTGGAGAACTGTAGTGTCCTCTTAAGAAACATTAAAATAAAATGAGGAGAAGCAAAGAAATGAAAGAGGAACTAAAAAGGCAGAAAATTCATAACTAAAGGACAGGCCAACTTGCACTGACAGTGAAGTGCACTCATTTTCAGGTGGATGGGTGGATGTACACATGTGATCAGAAAATGCTGTCATTCGCAGGGTAATAGGGCCAATAACTGATGTGGACAGAACCATTACCCCATACAGGTGTCAGGGATAGAAGCAAAGTGTCAATGACACTCAGACAGACCTGTGAATGAACAGAGCTACCCAAAGGCTCTCTATGTATGAATATGGGTCTATATTTATATATTTGGATGTATATATTAATAAAAAAAAATTACAAGATCCTGGCAGGCACCTAAGTAGAGATTCCAGCAAGAATTATTATGGTTCAAATCTTCTCGTCCTAGGTGTTGTCAGAGCTAGCATCCAACACAAAAATCATCCCCTAAAAAAGTAATCTGTAGCATTTTATTTAATAAAATTCCTATTTTTAGGCTTTAATACGGGGAAATAACAATCTACACTTAAATTGCCTGTTTATTTTAACGTGATTTTCCCAATCATTATTTCAGGCCTAATGAGTGTATCATAACGTTTCATAAGAACAGGTCAGCCCTTTGGCAAGGGAAATATTTTTCCCTAGTGAACCATATCATCATAACCAGCTGTGGCGTCCTGCACGGAGTGTAAACCTTCCCACAAGGCAACGGTCAGGCATACAGTTATAAAATTCAATGTTTACTTTCATATATCAGCTTCTAAAGCAAATAGAGATGAAACCATTGTTGGTAACTTCCCTTTATTTATTTATATTTAAACTTATATGGCGCACAGCTACCCGGAGGTTTCCCGGCGCCTACGGACACGCATTAACTTAGAAGGGCCAAGCTCTACTGATTAGAAAGGCAAGTTTATATCTCTTTCTGAAATTTAAGATAACTCGTTTCATACCGTAATTGGAGTGGGAGTGAATTCCACAGAGAAGGAGCCAGGTAGGCAAAGGAACGGCCGCCCATTCTGGCTCGTTTGATCCTTGGAATTTGGAACTTCAGCTGGTTAAAGGACCGTAAAAGATGTGAAGGGAGATAGGGTTGCACCAAAGCACCCAGATAGTGGGGTGCTAAGCCCATGTTTATCCTATGCATATAGCAAGGGGCCTTAACCCCTTAAGTGCTGACGTCGGCCGTTGGACGTCACGAGCACTACCTTCGTAGTGCTGCGCACGTCCAACGGCCACAGGGTTAAATTTGGCATGATTTCCAATCCTCAGCCAGTGGAGTTCACAGAGGGGACCAGTGTTGGGGGCCATTCTGAGTAGCTGGCACAGTAGTCTGGCTGCCGAATTCTAGACCACTTGAAGCCTACGGAGGAGTTCCTTCCTTGTGCCAAGATATAACACATTTCCATAATCCACTCTTGACACAACCAGGGCCTGGATGATGGTTTTTTGTGTGGAAGGCGGAAGCATCCAGAGAATTTTCCTAAGCCACTTCAGGATCGTGAAGCAGGTAGAAGCAACCTTGGCCACTTGCGGCTTCATAGACAACTGGTCGTCAATGATAACGGCAAGGTTGCAAGCTGATTGTGAGAGAAGGTGGAGGTTACCCATTTGAGATGGCTAGTGTTGGGGGCCCTAAAGAGTTTTGTTGCCTACAAAAATGAGGAGTTCTGTTTTCCCACCATTCAATTTCAGTTTGTTAGCGTACATCCAATCGGCTATCTTTTTTAGTCCCAGCTGAAGAGTCGATCCCTGAGCAGTATCTTTAGAGGATAAAGAGAAGATAAGCTGGGTGTCATCCGCAGAAGAATATATTGTCAACCCAGCTTCTTCTGCTATCGCAGCCAGAGGGCTGACATAGGTGTTAAAAAACAGTGGGCTAAGTATGGAACCCTGGGGGACTCCATAAGGGGCGTCATGAATCTGAGAGTCAGCAGTTGATGAGAAGACCTGGAAGGTCCTGTTGGACCGGAAACTGGACATCCACTTGAGTGCTGAGCCAACAATGCCCTTCGACTGTAAAAGTTGCAAAAGAGCAGTATGGAAACCGTGTCGAACGCAGCACTCAATTCCAGTAAAATGAGTGCCACAGTATCTCCCCTATCCACATGCTGACGAATATTCTCAGTCACTCCCAAAAGTGTAGACTCTGTAGAAAAGCAAGCTCTCAAACCCGATTGGGAGCGATGTAGAATGTTCTGTAAACCAACAAACTTTGTCAACTGGCTATTAATGTGTTTCTCCAAAATTTTTGAGAAAATTGAAAGTAAGGAGCTAGGTCGAATATTGGATAAAATCTCTAGGTCCGAGTTTGCCTATTTTAACAACGGGAGGACCATGGCATGTTTCCAGGCCGTTGGAACCATAGCTTTGCGCAACGATGAATTAGGGAGTTCCATAATGGTGCTGAGTATAGGGAGCTCCAGCTTCTGCAACATGGAAGCTGGGACAGGATCCTTAGGAGAGCCAGATTTAATGCTAATTAAAATACAAAAAAAAGTGGAAAAGTCCAGTGGTGGCCATTCCACAATTTGAGTGCCCCGTTTGTCATGAAGGACCTCCTGTGGCCGCGTCAACAAGGCACCATTAAAAGGTAGGGCGAGAATATTCTAATGTTGGTTTTCAGTGGTAGGAATATTGTTGAATTCAGCGTAAATCATGTCTATTTTTTTTACAAAAAATTCCGCCAAATTATTGCAGTGTTTAGATCAAGTCTGCCCCTGAAAATTCCCTCACGACTTTAAACAAAACTTTAGGGCAGTTTTTTTAACAATAAAATGATGTGATTGGCATGAGCAGCTCGGTCAGTTTTACATAGTGCATGATAGTTATTAAGGGCTAATTTATACCTCTTTTTTTGCAGCTGGCTCATAGTTTTTCCTCCAGTGCCTTTCTAAATGTTTGTATTTAGTTTGTTCTAGCTTCAAACTTTCAGAGAACCAGGGGGCAGGAGGGTGATGGTAATCCGATTTCTTGTTGGACAATGGCAGGCATGCATCAATCGAGGAAGTCAGCCATTTGTAAATTTGAAATGTTATATTATTCTCTACGGGTGCTTTTGGAAGACAATTTGCATGGACTGGAATCTAGAGAATGCTAAAGTAATTCTGGTATTTTACTGACCTCTGCTGGTCGTTTTCCATCAAGAAGGTTAAAAAGAGGCAGATGCCAGAAAAAGATAGAAAAGAAAGTCCCTCAGCAGAAAGCAATTCTGGTATTTTACTGACCTTTGTTGGTCGTTTTCCATCAAGACAGTTAAATAGAGGCAGTTGAACAGACTAAAAGTCCCTAAGCGGAAGCAGACAAGTACTAGGGCTGATCTTCAGAGCCCACAAAGTACATACACATATAAATATAAACTGAGATATATATACTAAAGTATATATACTAAAGTGTATACAAAAGGTCTTGAATGCTCGATCTAAAAAGAGCAAAAACAGTGAAAAGAAATGTACCTCACTGCCGGTTTCTGAATGAGGTAAGAAGTAAGTGGATATTCGTAGCACAGAAGATCTTTGTTGATTACATTTTTAGGGCAAAGCTCCCCATTGCACAGCACCATTTTCTTTTTGTTTAAAAAAAAGCAAAATATTGCCATACCTTGGCTATTTTGACAGGCCCCTGCAGTGTAAATTCTAAACCCTGGTAGACTTTACCATCTCTAACAAGTGGACAAAAGAGCATATCATTTTTGGGGGGATATTATCTGTGGAAAAACTGTTATAAAGATCTAAATTCATACTTTTCAAATGCTAAAAATGGGTTTTGCCACTGGGAGAGGGGGGTCGGTATTTAAGAGATGAAAGAGTGCTATTTAAAAGGCTAATATAATGAGTTCTGATTATTTGTAAGGGGTTATGACAACCTAATCTCAAATATATAAACTTGTGAATAGAGCCAACATAGAAAGGAGCCTTCTATAGATCAAAAATAAAAATGTGGAAGATTGAGGGGATTATGGAAAGGCAAAGCAGGCCCTAATTGGCTTTAGGAATGGAACTTCTAGTCACACGCACGGGATAAACAAAAGAAGACAAGGATTTTGTCAGGAGAGAAGGGGGCAAAGAGAGAGGAAATAGGAAATAGCCCACAGTGACTTACTTCTGGATACCTACGGAGGATACACAAGTAGAAACACTACTGTTGTATTCATTGGGGGCTTATTCTAGCATCATTAGAATGGGTTGTCATCACCTGCATTCTTTCTTCTGTATTCTGTTTGGGGTGTTCTATGATGGGCGGTTGGGAGATTGAACGACAGATAGATATTAGAGCAGAGTGGTTGTGTAAGCTGTCTTCCATTTATACCTGAAATAAACATCTTTACTGAGAACCATATGATAAATTTGTGTGTGAACCTAGAAGAAGCTGTTGTGTTAGAAATGTTCCGATAAAAATGAAAGACTTTGTAAGATTTTGAAGATTTATTGTTGTGCTATATTATTTTGGTTTTTTTGTTTGTTTTTCTGAAGGGGGGAGGTGTGTTGTATTCATTGGGTGCTTATTCTAGCATCATTAGAATGTGTTGTCATCACGTGCATTCTTTCTTCTGTATTCTGTTTGGGGTGTTCTATGATGGGCGGTGTCACACCTTTACCCGCCCAAATGATCACAGGACACGGAGCTCTAACAGGGGCAACCTTCTTTATTCCCTGCCAGGAAGTTACTGGCTCACAACCTAAATGCTCCTCCTTTTCCTGTCCTTCTTTCCTCCTCCTCATTGCCTGACCTGTCTCACTGGACAGTCAGGCATAACGACACGACATCTCCCCCTTTTGTTCAAAGAAGTGGTGCTACATTTCTTCGACGAGTCGCCGTGGTTTCCTCACCAGGCGTTTGGGGCGAGTCTCTCTCTCTGGCGTGTGTCGGCGTCGCTCAGGACTATTGGCCATTCTCGGCTGTTGATAATGGTGGATCTCGGCGTTGTCGTGCTGACTGGTAGAGTCACTGGATGTGTGGCCTGAGGATGATTCATGTCTGTTCACTGGATAGTGTCTTTTGAAGTGAGATATATTTCTCGTTATTTGCTTGTGATCAGCTTTGGCTGTAATCATGGTTCCTTTCCTCTTGTGGACTTGTAAGGGAAGGTTCAGGTATCGGCTGTCTGCTTTCGTTCGCCGGTCTCCTCTCACTATGACCCAGTCGCCTTCGCGGATATCAGCTTCTTTGGCGTGCCGGCGACTGTCTGCATAGGTCTTCATTTTCTGTTTCCTTTCCTTGTCAATGTCGACTAGTGTTTCGTGGTCCACAGTGACGGTCCTTGATTGAGGCGTGGCGTTTACCATGGGCACTCTTGTTCTCGGTGTCCTTCCCAACATTATTGTGGCTGGGCACTGATTCGTGGTGTTGTGGGGAGTGGTCCGGTAGGCCCTTAGTACTTCGTTCAAAGTTTGTTGGACATCGCGGCGTGTTATCTCTGCTTGTTGGATGGCTTTCTTTAATGTACCCATAAATCTCTCTACCATGCCATTGGCTTGCGGCCACAGTGGAGTTATTTTGTGATGTTTGAAGTCGAGATGCTTCGCAAAATCCGCGAACTCATGGCCATTGAACGGGGGCCCGTTGTCGGACTTGACTCTTGCGGGGACACCCCATGCTGCAAAGATGTCATCCAGTACGGGAATGACAGCAGTTGCTCTGGTGGATGCTATCATATGTGCGAAGGGAAATCTTGAATATTCATCCATGACAACCATGATGTATTGTCCAGACTGGAGCGGTCCAAAGAAGTCGACCGCTACTTGCTTCCACACCTCATCTGGCAGTTCGGACATTTGAAGAGGTGCTGGTGATTCTTCACGACTCACTAGTTGGCACGTCATGCAGTCTTTTAGAGTTGTCTCTACCATGGAGTCGAGAGAGGGGAACCAGACTCGTTCTCTCAAAGTCTTCTTTGTGGCGTTCAGGCCTCTGTGTCCTTCGTGGGCTAGATTAATGATGCCTTGGCGCAGGTTGTGAGGAATCACGATCCTTCCCCCTCGCAAGAGAAGGCCGTTGTCACTGATGGACAATTCTTCACGAACACGGTGGAACGCTGTGAGGTCGTGCAGGGGAGGATCCGATCCAGGCGCGGTGTTCAGTGCGTTGCGCCAGGAGTTGTTGCGCACGTGGGACATGACAGTTTGAATCAGCGGGTCAGAAGCAGATGCATTTTGGATGGTTTCCAGGGGAACTGCAGGAGGACACGCTGCATCAATGACGAAATGGATGTAATCGTCTGCAAGAGATACAGTTTTCGTGGCACTCGGCAACGGGTGGCGGGACATATAGTCTGCAGGGTTTTCAGCTTTTCCTGGTTTGTGAACGATCGTGTACACATAGTCTTGGAGTCTCAGACCCCATCGTTCGATTCGGGGTGGCATCTTAGCGTTGGGATTGCCAAAGATTGTGAGGAGGGCTTGATGATCAGTAATGATGGTAAAATGTTTTCCATATACAAATAAGTGAAAGTGTTTGCACGCCCACACCACAGCCAAGCTTTCCTTCTCCGGTTGGGAGTATGCTCTTTCCGTGTCCGTGAGGCTGCGACTCGCATAGGCGATGATGTGCCGTTGATCAGAATGTTCACGGTATTGGGCGAGAATGGCCCCCAGACCCACCGGACTGGCGTCAACAGTGATCTCTGTCCTTTTGTTTGTGTCAAAGTATGCTAGGTTAGTGGCAGACCCAACAGCTTGTTTTATTTCTGTGAAGGCTTTGGCACACGCTCGTGACCACTCAAAGGGTTGTCCTTGACGTGTCAGTTCTCGGAGCGGGTAGCTGATGGTAGCGTAGTCGCGGATGTATCGCGCGCAGTAGCTCGCCATTCCTAGGAAGGAGCGGAGGTCACTTACATCATTGGGTGTCGGAGTGTCAGCAAGTGCGGCTACCTTATCGGGGTCTGGTGTCATGCCTTCACTTGAAAAGGTATGGCCATAGAATTTGAGGGTGCTTTTGTGGAATTCGCACTTCTGGGCATTCAGTGTCAGGTTTGCCTGCAGTAGCGCGTGGCACACTCTATCCAGCGCGGTGTCATGTTCAACTTGATCTTTGCCGAAGACCAGCAGGTCGTCGCTGTAGTTGAAGGAGTTCGGGATCCCTTGTATGACCTTTCGGATCGTTTCCTGGAAGATTTCGGCGGCTGATGAAATGCCGAAGTTCAGGCGCTTGTATCGGAATAAGCCTTGATGCGTGGTAAATGTCGTGATATAGCGCAATTGTTCATGGAGCTCCAGTTGGTGGTAACCTTTGTTCAGGTCAAGTTTGGAGAAAATGGTAGCACCATTCAGTTTCGTGATCATATCACTGATATGAGGCCCTGGGTGTCGCTCCCGTTCGATGGCGGTGTTGGGCGCTCTCATGTCCACGCATAGCCGGACTTTGTTGTCTTGTCCTTTCTTCAGGACCACCACGACCGGTGATACCCAAGGGGTGGGTCCAGACGTGCGTTCTATGATGTCTGATTGTAAAAGGTCTTGTAGCTCGTCATCAACGGCTTGTTGCAAGTGGAAGGGCACCTTCCTGTGATGCTGGGCAACAGGTGTGATGTTTCCGTTGATGTGGAGCTTTACTTTGAAATGGTTCAGTTTGCCCAGACCTTTGAACAGTTTCGGGAATTTTGCCACGATGTCAGGGGCATCTTCCGTCATGTATAGCAGCTCCACCAGCTTCAGTCGTTCCGCTGTTGGCAGACTGAGCAAGCAGTCGGCGAAGTCGGGTCCTTCCACGACGTGGACGTATGCAGGAATTTTCCTGTTCTTGAAAGTCAGTGTGGTATGAAATCGGCCAAGGCACGGCAGTGGTTTCCGGCACATCCATGTGAAAATGCGGACTGCCGCTGGCTCTAGTTTGGGTCGGTTCTTCATCTTCTGGTATTCTAGCGCGCAGATATAATTCAACGAAGCACCTGAGTCCAGGACAAATTTCGCTGGATGGTCTCCTATCAGGATGTCTAGTTTTGGATATCGTTTGAGCCGATCTGGGTCAGCCACCATGCATATGTATTCGTCACTGTCCTGCATTGTTGTTGACGAGCCAAACACTCTACAGACATATTCGTCACTGTCTTGTGACACTGTGGTGAGTGCCGATGAGCTGTTGGATGAAGAGCGGTGAGCCCGTGACCTCGTGGAGTGATGACGGGAACGAGGCGCACTTGTGGATCGGCTGTGTCGGTGGTGGGAATATGTCGAGCGGGTACTAGAACCTGAGGAGTCTGACGAGTGGCTCTCTCTTCTCGTTACAGCACGGGCATGGTGCCGGGTGTCAGATCGTGGAGTGGGTGACCTTCGGGCAGATTGTCTGGCCTGGCAGGCTATCTCAAAGTGATTGTCTTTTCCGCATCAGTGACATCGTTGGCCGATGGCCGGACACTGCCCTGAGTGGGGGTAGTCTTGACCGCATCGATAACAGGCAGGTGCAGGTTTGGTGTGTTTGGTATGTCGTGAGTCTCGGCGGGGTGGTGATTTCCGAGAGCTGCGGTGATGCTTGCTTGTCCTATGCGCACTCGACCCTGGGCGGATGTTTGTGCGCGACTGTATTCGGAAAACCTGCTCTTTGTGGTCTTTGTCTTTGTCTTTGTGTTCAGGCTTGTGTGTTTCCATCCTCTTAGCATGGTCTTCTGCTTGGTCGTTAATCCTTGTAAGTTCTTCGATTTGTTCTAGTGTGTAGGACTTCTTTAGGAGGCGTCTTCGTAGCGATTCTGAGCGGCAACCATCGATGATTCGGAGCCGTAATGCGTCTTCCGTCTTGAAGTTTTCGAAGTCACAGTGACGCGTCATCCTTTTGATGCGTGTGATGAAATAACCCATGCACTCTCCTTTCTCCTGAGACGCTAGGTTGAACACATAGCGTTCGTAATCGACATTGCGCTTGTGCAGGAATCGCCGATCAAGGGCAGCCTTCACTTCGTCATAAGTGGCTGTGGCAACGTTGGGCATTTCTTTGATTATTTGTGCTATTTCTTGGCCAGCAAGATTTCGTAACGCAACCAGCTTGCGCTTAGAGTCTTGTACAAGAGACCCTTCCATGTAATCTTCAAAGTCCTCGCTCCAGGTTTTCCATGCAGGGCCCATGGTGTTGCCAGGCGTCAGCACCAGCGGCTGTGGTTGTCGCATGAAAGGTGCTCCTATGGACGCTACTTGAGGCACCGCCGTTGTGGTGGGTTGCGTGGGTGCACCTCCGGTCGAGGACGTACTTTGGGCATCGGTATCAGACATGGTGGGTCTGTATAGTAGGTATTTGCACTTATTGTCAGCAGTATTTGATTGTTCTTGTACTCTTTAGTAGTGCTTGTTTCAGCTTATAATTGTCTTCTGCTGCTCCTGCGTGATGTATTTGGCTTTGTTCCCGCCTTTTTAGGTGCTCGGGTCACTTGCCTGACTTTAAAATGGCCACCGTGTGGGACGCGTGAGTCTATTGAGGGCTTGCCTGACTTTAAAATGGCCGCCGTGTGAGACGCGTGGGTCTATTGAGGGCCGGCGCCTGACTTCAACATGGCCGCCATGTTCCCCGGCTCTCGGCAGTCTCAGGCGCACGTGTGGACCCGCTCTGGCTTGTCTAGCGGTCGCGTGTGCTGGGGACTCACCCTCGCCGTCTTCAAGCCTCGAAGGGGTGCAGGGACATCGCGCTCACCTCGGCGCCGCTCGACTGGGCTCTCCACTTCTTGCGGTCCACAGGCCTCGGAGGGGCAGGTACTAGCGCACCTCAGCGCCGCTTGGCAGGCTCTCCACTTCTCCGCAGCTAGGCGCTATCACGCAGGTATGCCCTCGCGTGCTCTTGCCTGCTCCGCTCGTCCGTGAGCCAGGATCCGCCGCAGGCGTCGCTCTTCTGCACGCTCTTTCCGAAGCTGGCTGATCGTTGGGGCCGGTATTCGGCTGGGCTGCGTGACGTTGTGTGTGGGGTATGGCTCATCCCACCCTCGTCGCCATTGTCACACCTTTACCCGCCCAAATGATCACAGGACACGGAGCTCTAACAGGGGCAACCTTCTTTATTCCCTGCCAGGAAGTTACTGGCTCACAACCTAAATGCTCCTCCTTTTCCTGTCCTTCTTTCCTCCTCCTCATTGCCTGACCTGTCTCACTGGACAGTCAGGCATAACGACACGACAGGCGGTTGGGAGATTGAACTACAGATAGATATTGGAGCAGAGTGGTTGTGTAAGCTGTCTTCCATTTATACCTGAAATAAACATCTTTACTGAGAACCATATGATAAATTTGTGTGTGAACCTAGAAGAAGCTGTCGTGTTAGAAATGTTCCGATAAAAATTAAAGACTTTGTAAGATTTTGAAGATTTATTGTTGTGCTATATTATTTTGGTTTTTTTGTTTGTTTTTCTGAAGGGGGAGGTGTGTTGTATTCATTGGGTGCTTATTCTAGCATCATTAGAATGTGTTGTCATCACGTGCATTCTTTCTTCTGTATTCTGTTTGGGGTGTTCTATGATGGGCGGTTGGGAGATTGAACTACAGATAGATATTGGAGCAGAGTGGTTGTGTACCCTGTCTTCCATTTATACCTGAAATAAACATCTTTACTGAGAACCATATGATGTCTACTTGGATTACATCAACTACGAATAATGATGACTGAATATCGCTTCTCAGAACAAAAATTAGTAGAGTTCAGAACAGATATTTAATTGTAGAACTTTGGGAATTTAAGATATCGAGGAGTTTTTTCTTGATGTGTGCCTACTCTACATCTTGAGAAGAGACCAATGTGATTCGGAAAATACGTTTACAAGTAAGTACCTGTACAGAAAAAAACCCTGCAGAGAAAATTGTTACAGAAAAATCACAGCAAATGGAAACCACTAGAGAAAAAAGGTGTTATACCAAAAATATGTTGCTACAGAGATTTACATTCATGTGTTGATGCTGTGAATGTGAAGATATAGAGACGTAGCCATCAGCTACAGCTTGAAATTGAGACGAGGTCAACATTGGCCCGATACATCTTTTAACACACATCTGACGACCAGTCTGAATAATTAGTTGCCATTAAATAATTGTAAGAAACATCTGAAAATGTTGATTATGATGAACAGCGCAAAATACTTGAAAGAAATGCATTTTGGTCTCGCAATTGCATTGGCAGTTTAACTTACTCCAGGAATAGTTGTGTTACAAGATTATTATTAAAGAAATGTATGTACTGAATGGCCACTTTGGGAAAGTTAAATTCAGTTGAATTGAAGAGAAAGGAAAGTATCATCAGTGGAAAGTAAAGTATGCAGTGCTTCATATTTCTATGAAGGATTCACAACAGAGTAGAACTTGGTAAAAGCTAAGAGAGATTGTGGATGGTCAAGTCTGAGAATGTGGACCCTTGTGTAGAGACTGTTGAAGTTGCAGGGCAAATATGAGAGGCTGCAGAATGAGTGTTATGTTGAACCACACAATACAGGTTACAATTCAGGCAGGTTTCTTTTTTACAGGAGCAGCCAGGTACAGCAACAACCGCCTCAACAAAGTCTGCTCCCAGTCTGCCCAACCTTCCTCCCAGCGATCTCCCTCTACATTCTATAAAACCTCATCACATTCCACTTCTCATTAAGATTCTAGGGGCCTCATCAGGGGCGGC
Organism: Lissotriton helveticus; assembly: GCF_964261635.1. Taxonomy (NCBI): domain Eukaryota; kingdom Metazoa; phylum Chordata; class Amphibia; order Caudata; family Salamandridae; genus Lissotriton; species Lissotriton helveticus. The sequence continues at coordinate 1,430,181,557 of NC_136061.1, read as the reverse complement.
TGGTGACATTTGAAAGTGGTAAGGCATAAAATTATTGTACTCCGGAACAACCTACAGAGGGTCTGTCTTCTATTTCAAACTTCTGCTCTGCTCCTCTCATCTCCGGTACACCGCATTGGTTTTTGGTAGTCGAGTGCATAATCAAATAAATGTATCAAATGTGAATACATGAAAAAATAAGTATATATGCTGCAGCCACCACTGCATTTCACATCATTGTATTTCAAGGTATGGACTGCAACAATACATGGGTAATGCAGGCCAGACTCCCTGTGTTACCATGCAGTGTGTGCAATACGGTACATATTTGAACTATGCCTTGTAACTGGAAGCCCTTCTCCATTACTGATTTACTGAGGTTCTTTTCTCTTGTCGATAATCTCAGTGATTCAAATACTTTTTTTTCAACGAACGCTTTCAGACATGAAGGAAACAGAAGTTCTACAATAGATAAATGCCAATAAAGTTGCATTGCGGTTAACTGCGAAACAAGGATGCCACCTGACAAAGTGCAAGCAGTGAAAGGGCATCCACATTGCATTCTGTTGAGTAACACATACAAAACAACCATAAGGTTAGTGCCACTTGACCTTCTGCACTAGGTACGCCACTGGTTGCTCCAGTCAGGCTAACTTTCTCAGCAGTGGCGTAACAAAACTTGAGGGGCCCCCCTGCAAACTACATTCCTCCCCTCCCATTCTCCGTGCCAGTCTAGAGCTCTCAGTCCAGCGACCCGCCGTACTGCAGGGGATGCGGGGTTATTGTTACGCCACTGTCACCAATACAGCCGTTATAAGTAACACTGGATGGTGGAGTTAAAGGTTGGGCTTAGTCTGCCAGCAGGCTGTCATAGGTGGTGGTCCATTCATTACAGGGTCCCTGCCACCAGTAGGCCGGGGAAGTTTGCCCAATTTTAGGTGGGTTTCCTGATACAAACTCCAATCATGATATACAACATCGGGTCCACTCATCGTTCAGTTTTGACAAAAGTGCATCCACTGCTCCTTCTCGTTTACGTTTTAAAACATTAGACAAAGCGACAATGCAGTATGTCAAAAGCAGATGTAACTACAAAGAGCACATTTTGATGATACATTTTTATTAGTAGACAATAGCAATCTTAAGAGGCATTGTATAGCTTCATACACACTGTGACCCCAATTCATCACAGTCTCTCTCTCTCAGTGAGTCAGTCTCACTCTCTCAGTCAGTCTCTGTCTCTCTGTCATTTAGTCTCTCTCTTCAGTCAGTCTCTATCTGTCAGTCACTCTCGCTGGCAGTCAGGTTCTCTCTCTCAGTCAGTCTCTCTCCGTCAGGCAGTCTCTCTCTCTCTCTCTCTCTGTCAGTCTCTCTCTCTCTCTCTCTCTGTCAGTCTCTCTCTCTCTCTCTCTCAGTCAGTCTCTGCCTCTCCCTGTCATTCTCTCTCTCTCTCTGTCAGTCAGTATCTCTCTACCTCAGTCAGTCAGGCAGTCTCTGTCAGTCAGTCTCTCTCTCTGTCAGTCAGCCTCACTCTCTCTTTGTCAGTCTCTCAGCCAGTCAGTCTCTCAGTCAGTCAGTATTCAGTCTCTGAGTCAGTCAATCAGTCTCTCTAGTCTCTGTACTCTCTCTCCACTCTCTCTCTACTCTGTCCACTCTATCTTCACTGTGTCACTCGCTCTCCACTCTCTCTCCACTCTCTCTCCACTGTCTCTCTCCACTCTCTCTCTCTCTACTCTCTCTCTCTCTACTCTCTCTCTCTCTACTCTCTTTCCACTCTCTCTGTCAGTCTCTCTCTCTTTTGGCCTCTCTCTCTCTTAGCCAGTCTCTCTCTCAGTCAGTCTCTATCTCTCTCTGTCAGTCTCTCTCTCTCAGTCAGTCAGTCAGTCAGTCTCACTCTCTCTGTCAGTCCATCTCTCTCGGTCAATCTCTCTTTCAGTCTCTCTCTCTCTCTCTCTGTCAGTCAGTCTCTCTCTCTGTCAGTCCCTCTCTCTGTCATTCTCTCTCTCTCTCAGTCAGTCAGTCTCTCTCTGTCTGTCAATCTCTCAGTCTCTCTGTCAGTCAGTCTCTGTCAGGCTCTCTCTCTCTCTCTCTCTCTCTCTGTCAGTCTCTCTCTCTATGTCAGTCTCTCTCAGTCAGTCATTCTCTCTCTACCTCAGTCAGTCTCTCTCTCTCTCTGTCAGTCAGTCTCTCTCCGTCAGTAAGCCTCTATCTCTCTCTCTCTCTCGCTCAGTCTCTCTCTCTCTCTCTGTCAGTCTCTCTCTCTCAATCTCTCTCTCTCTGTCAGTCTCTCTCTGTCGGTTTCTCTCGCAGTCAATCAGTCTCTCTGTCAGTCTCTGTCTCTCTCTGTCAGTCAGTATCTCTCTACCTCAGTCAGTCAGGCAGGCAGTCTCTGTCAGTCAGTCTCTCTCTCTCTCTGTCAGTCAGTCTCACTCTCTCTGTCAGCCAGTCTCTCTCTCAGTCAGTCTCTCAGCCAGTCAGTCTCTCAGTCAGTCAGTATTCAGTCTCTGAGTCAGTTAGTCTCCCTACTCTCTCTCCACTCTCCACTCTCTCTCTCCACTCTGTCCACTCTATCTCCACTGTCTCACTCGCTCTCCACTGTCTCTCTCTACTGTCTCTCTACTGTCTCTCCACTCTCTCTCCACTCTCTCTCCACTCTCTCTATACTGTCTCTACACTCTCTCTCCACTGTCTCTCTCTCGCCACTCTCTCTCTCCAACCTCTCCTCTCTCTCTCCACTGTCTCTCTCCACTTTCTGTCTCTCCACTCTCTCCACTCTCTCTCTCCAACCTCTCCAATCTCTCTCCACTGTCTCTCTCCACTTTCTGTCTCTCCACTCTCTCCACTCTCTCTCTCCAACCTCTCCAACCTCTCCAATCTCTCCACTCTCTCTCTCCACTCTCTCTCTCCACTTTCTGTCTCTCCACTCTCTCTCTCTCTCTCCACTCTCTCTATCTACTCTCTCTCCATATGTCTCTCTCTCCACTCTCTCTCCAGACTCCACTCTCTCTCTACTCTCTCTCCACTCTCTCCACCGTCTCTCCACTCTCTCTGTCTCTCTCTCTCTCTCCACTCTCTACTCTCTCCCTCCCTACGATCTCTCTCCATTCTCTCACTCTCTCTCCACAGTCTCTACACAGTCTCTCCAGTATCTCCACTCTCTCTCTCCACTCTTTCTACTCTCTCTCTCCACTCTCTCTCTCCACTGTCTCCCTCCACTCTCTCCCTCCACTCTCTCTCTCTACTCTCTCTCCGCTCTCTCTCCACTGTCTCTCTCCACTCTATCTCTCTACTCTCTCTCTCTCTACTCTCTCTCCACTCTCTTTGCTCTCTCTCTCCACTGTCTCTCTCCACTCTCTCTTCACTGTCTCTCCACTCTCCCTCCCCACTCTCTCTCCACTCTCTCGCCACTCTCTCTCTCCACTGTCTCCCTCCACTTTCTCTCCACTCTCTCTCCACTGTCTCCACTCTCTCTCTCTCTCCACTCCCTCCACTCTCTCTCTCCATTCTCTCTCTTTCTCTCTCTCTCCTCGCTCTCTCCACTGTCTCTCTCCACTTTCTGTCTCTCCACATGTCTCTCTCTCTCTCCACTCTCTCTCTCTCTCTCGCTCTCTGGGGGGGCATGGGTAAATTACCGGCAAGGTACGCAGGCCATTATGTTGCACCCTCGTTCTGGTTAATTATAATGTTTAGAGGAACAACAGTAGTTGCGTAAATATGATAATTTTAGGACGTCAATCACGTTGACATAAACCATTGCTTGCTAAATGAGATAAGAGACATTTCAATATATATATGTCATTCAGGCATGTGATTCATTTTTGAAACACACACTTTTTGTAAAACCCTTTATAAATATAACTATCAAAAGCAATGTTGAGTAACAGTGACTCAAAAGGCAGCATTGTTCTTATATAAATAACGTTTTGAAAGCACACTGTCGTCTGGAAACATTTTAAATTCGTAAGCACAATACAATACCTCACAAATATCTATGTATTCTCAGATGGAAAATCCCTGATGGGAAATCCATCTGGCTACCTACTAATGTTTTTACTCAGGTCAGTTACAGAGCCTGAGATTTAAACAGGAGTACACTGGAAAATACAACCCCAATAACCAGTTGCAGGATTGCAGTGTTCCCCAGGAAAACATCAGGTGTCAAAAAACCGATATGGTAGCTACTACGTCTAGCAGAAACTCTTTGCAATCGGCCAACGGGGATTTTCACTAGGGTTGTGAAAAGGCACCATCAGGGTTCAATCAATGAAGAGCAGAGAGCATGGAGGCCACGGGCTCTAAAACACACACAAATTTAGCTTGTATTAATTATTCTACCCTGTCGAAAGTCACGTGCATGTGCTATATAGCTCAAGGTTAGGGGGTGGTCAGGAAACCAACTGTAAACACTTTACCACACCAGGGTTTTTCAACTGCAGCTATCAGGGTATTTTGAAATGCTTTACATATGCAGGACATTGTAATGCGTGTCCAGACCACCGTGGCCATCCATCAAATACTAACTCCACACAATATCTGCTACACGAGCAAATAATAAACACAAGTGTTTGTTCACACTTCCTAAACGGGTCAATCCCAGCTGATGAGGAGGCACAGTTAGGCGAAGCAGCCATGCAGACTTCAAGGTCACAGTGTGCAAATTCCAATAGGGAACTGAAGGACACACTAAGCTAGAGCACTTACTATGAGGGTTACTTGTAGTATCGCAACATATAAATGTCACGCTCGACTGGTTTTAGCATCCCCGATTTACACAGTACACAGACCAGGGAATACATTCACGCCTATTTACCCCACATAGCTCCTTCCTCCCGCGCTCCCCGATGTACAAATGCACCTTATTTTGTTTCTGCAATGCTGTTTTACCAAGATTGCATGCCTATGGATTGCATGCCTATGGATTTGATACATGGTGCAGAATTCATGGAAAAACTGTTACACAGACATTCTGCACATATAGATCGAACGATCCATCCATCCATCGCACATCCTCTCTAAGTTGCTTAATTTATTGACTTTTTTGTTCCTGCGCTCAGTTTAAAATTGTCACTTTAGTCACACAAGTTTTATATGTCTGGCGTTTTTACCCTTTCCCCGATCTGCGCCCTGGAGGGGCGGAAAGGCTGTGTCTCAGCGCTATAATTCCATGTCGAAATGAAATAAGAACCGTACTGAACCGGATTGAAGAGCCCAGACCCCAGGCATCCAGAACAGTCAACCACTTTCGCAATTCGCACTACAATTTTTTTTTTTTTTAGATTTTTATATAGCACGAACTAGACCCGAGAATATCAGAGCGCTTTAATGAGCAACAGTTTCGTTACAGATGGACAGACTACAGACACATTCATTTTTGTTCGGCACGGGGAGATTAAGTGATTTAGCCAGAATCACAGGGTATTGAGCGTGGATGCCAAGACTCAAACCCAGGTCCCCAGCTTCAAGGTCGACTGCTCTAAGTTCCACTGACCGTCTCCATAAATATAATAACTGAGTGGAGCCGCTCTGTTCACACGGCAGTGATCGGCCGGGTGTGAAGGAGGCGCCGGTGCTTGGTAACACCACGAGGTGTGAAGACCGGCGACGACAAACCGTGAACCCCTAGTTCATCTGCCATACCAGCACGGCAAAAGTACAACTTCGCTCTCTTGAGGCCTAGGTGAGGCTCTTTGCAATTTTTGAATTAAAACATTTTTCCAATAAATTCGTTCACGTACTGGCGCACACACGTATAAAAAATGTATGGCAAGAGGTTTTCAAAATTAGAAATCGTGTTCAAATGAAAGCTTTTTTTGTGTTATTTTTTAAAGAATAAACATCCGCAACAGAGTGCGCGGAAAGGGTGCGCCGCTGGAGTAAATCATGAAACAAACACATTAAAAGGGTGAATCAGCTTCAGCGCCGGTCACCGCAAGATTCGTCGGGAATTAGGCAAAGCCTGTTGTCTCCGTGATCTAAAGCCCTGGACTTTGTGAATTACATCAGAGAGATGTGTTTCTAGAGTAGAAAAACACCGAGTGTTTGCACATTCAACGCTGTCTCCTCTGGCGTGCATCCCGGCCCGGCCCCAACCCTACCAGCAGCAGTGCAGACAACCCTGGGGGCCAGAGCCCCTCTCTCCATGAGCCCCCTTCCACTGGTACCACTCGAAGCTCATCCAAACCGGGATCCAGGCGCTCCCTGGCGTGAACCCCCTTACACCCCTGGCACCAGCAGCCTGGACTCACCAACAACCCCCCCTTTAGAAACCCTGGCACCTAAGCCTCCCCCCTCCCTGTCTGCTGCACCCCTCTCTTCTCCCCTGTCCACTCCATCACTGGGAGGACCCTCCAGCCGCGCAGCAGGGCCTCATCCCTGAAGCCCTCCTGCAGGCCCGCGCCCCCTTCACGCGCTCTGCTGCCCCCCGGCCAGGCAGGACCAGGCCCCAGCAGGCCAGAGCGGCCCCTCTGCAGCCCCGGTCCAGGGAAGGTAAACTGAAGTTATTCTTTAAAGTCACCGCGCTGCACTGCGGGGACTTCCTCGAAGCTTACAGTTCACAGGTTTGAATGCACTCCGTGTGAGCTACTGACGGCCTCTCAAGGAAAGGAGGAGACTCGAGCCGCGCTCATCTTCCAACGCTGGCCATGTGAAGGGACCCCAGGAGGGTATCATGACGCCCCTGCACCAGGCCAGTGCTTCCAGAAGAGGGGTAACCCCCTCCCCCCTGCGCCAGGCCCCCAGAGGGGTAAACTCATCCTCTGTGCCAGGCCACCAGAGGGGTAAACCCCCTCCTTGTGCCAGGGCACCACAGGGTAAACCTACACCCTGTGCCAGGGCACCACAGGGTAAATCCCCCCCTCTGCACCAGGCCACCACAGGACTAGCCGTGCTCAGCATCCGCCGCTGGCCGAGTGCAGGACCGCGTAAAGCTCAGGCGCCCTCCAAACCTCTCCGCAGCAGGAATGAACCCTCAAGGCACCCGGGCTCCTTCCAATGCTCTTTCAGGGATGGCGCCAACGCAGGGAAAGGACACATTTAAGGAGTGTTTAGGGGGACAATCCTGCTGCATAACTTTAAATATCTGTGCAGAGCAGGGCACAGCCTTCCGACACCTCGACAACTTTTTTTTTTTAAATCGCTCCAAAGTCTTTGCGTTAAATGGGAATTTCTGCAGAATTCGTTAAATTCTTAATCATGAATCCCACTCCCCGAGCAGCGCCTCTCATCTGCAAGCAGAGCAACATAAACACAACTTGGCACACTGAGCTCAAATATTAAACAGGCCTGAAGGCAGGCGCAAAGTAGTGTGCCTTCTAGCAATTGTGCTTACCTGAGGGCACTGACCATTTTGCTGCCTCGTCCTTTCACATATGGGCATTGCCCTATGGAAAATGCTCTCTCTGGAAAATGCTCTCTCTGGGGCGGGGCCCCCACCCCCATCCCTTTTCCGGTGTTCTGGCGCGCTCTGACTGAAGAGAATGACTGGCTGCCCCGGGACACCAAAGGTGGCCACCTACGAGGGCGGCCACCCTTAGTGCCATAGGATGGCACAGACCCATGAGCGGTCTAGTGTTCGGTGGACCAGATGGTCCCCCTGTGATGTCACTTCCTCGTCCGGGGGGAGGAGCAGGTTAGGCTATATGACCCAGGGGGCGAGGGTCAGGCGCCCTCTTTGTTCCTGGACGCGGTGGCGAGCTGACCCTCGCCCCCTCCTCCCCCGTGGACTTCGGGCAGGTGGCTGCCTGTGCGCGTTTTGTTGTAAAGGTGAGGAGGCACGTTGTGTTTTGTGTGGGCTGGATAGATGTTGGTTGGTTTTGTGGTGGGGAGTGCGGGACGGGTTCGTCCTGCGGGGCTGGGGGGGTCATGATGTGTTTGGGCCCCGGGGGTAGCTGCCCCGGGGTGCCCTGCTGTGCCGAGTTAGTTCTCCTGTGCGGGGAGGAGGGTCGTGAGTTGGGAGGCGCGGTATGCGGTTGGGGCGGCGGGTTTTCTGTCCTTGCGCGGGTAGAGGGGGCCTGGGGTTCCTGGGGGCTGTGAGGTTGTGGCGAGTGGGCGGGAGGTTCGTCCTCGGTCCTCAGCTTGTACCTACCTGCTAGTAGATGCTGCAGGCCGTGGGTGGCTGCTTGTACGCCCTTTCCTTTTCTCTTCTTAGTCCAGCTAACCCCGGCTCCCATTCAGTAGGCACGTGCGCGGGACCCCGCCCGAGGTATGGAACTACATAATCCACCTTATGTTTCGGGAGCAGCCTTAGATACTGCGCGGCCGCGGTGAGTCTGCTGTGGCTGCTGAGTGGGAGTGTGTTTCTTACACTTCTAACTCGGGGCAGCATTCGGCCGGCGTAGGGATGCCGCGGCCCCTTTCTCACGCTTACTGGATTTTTCTGGCAGGGCACGCGCCGGCCCTGGGCTCCCTTCTCATCCTTTGGGCTGATAAAGAGTTGGGGGGACGCGAGGGCCGAGAAGGGGGAGGGCGGTGTCTGCCTCCCACCTTGTGCCCGCACGTTGCTCCGGTGCCCTGCCGCCGCGCTTTTCTCGCTGCCCTCGTGGTTGGGGCCCACGCTGTACATTCAATTTTGCGAGTGTTAAATGGCCGGAGGCCTGGCTTCCTGATCGTGCCTGCGCGTTCCGCTCGTGCTCCACCCCCCCCCCCCCACCCCTCCATCCTAGCTCTGAACATGGGGGCGGGGTGGGGATTCCCAAGACCCCCAAGCGAACAATGTTGTTCAGGTGGGTTTAAGGATAGCTATTACTTTGGATATTTATAAAATTTTATTAGCGCGAACCCTCACGAAGGCGCCAGTGCGCTAGTAGGAGTTGAATGGATACATGAGGAAAACATTGCATGTGATCAGTTTAAAAACGTTGCCCGACGTTATGTTACATGAAGAAGTATTTAGTAGGTGAAAAAGCTATTGTGACACATATGCTGGACTTGAAATTCACTGGTGCAATGATGATGGGGGGGGGCATTTTACGTTTTGGTTTTGTCTTTCTGCAGGTCAGCTGCAAGAGAAGGTCGGCACACGCTATGATAGCTCACGCACGATGTGGGTCATGAATTGCCATGCATCAAGTCAAACATTTAGCGCTTTTATGTTAATTAAAATGTTACAGGAGGTGGACTTTACAATGAATATCATGTTTAATTTAAGGAACAGATCCTGGACTATAAATTAACTGTGCAGGATTGAGTCGGGGGGGGGGTGCGGGCATAGGGAATTTATGTTTTTATTTTTATTAGTGCAGGGCAACAGCAAGAGGAAGTTGGCGGGGCACACAACATGGATAGAATTAACAGGGGTAAACAGGTCTGCGCACTGTGGTCAGTGGGCCGGCAATAACGATAACAGTTGCTGTGTGAGGCTAATAAAATTTTCTGATTTCAGAGAGGCAGTTGGTGAACAATACAAACACTGGGTGCACCGTGGTGAGGTCAGTGGGCCAGCAATAACGCACAGGATGTGGGCCAGATCTTTTGTTTTTATCACTGCAGGACTTCAGCAAGAGGAGTTAGTAGGATCACACTTCGTGGCGGAAATCGCATGGGTAAATTGGTTTGTTCCACTGTGGTCAGTGGGCCGGCAATAATGAAACATTTGCTGCATGATTGTTGGCCAAGAAGTTCTTTTGTCATTGTAAATTTTGTCATATTTATTCTTACTTTTGCTTGTACAGTCTGTGCTTGCTGTGCTTGAGATTGTGTGCCTTATGCCTGCGTTGCTTTGATTCTATGGCCTGCTATTGTTTGCCAGGAAGTTCTTTAGTCATTGTTTACTTTGTCATATTTATTCTTAATTTTGCTTGTACAGTCTGTGCTTGCTGTGCTTGAGATTGTGTAACTTCTGCTTGCGTTGCTTCGACTCTATGGCTTGCTAATTTTGTTTGTGCTATTCCTGTAACATTTCACTCATGTAACGTAACTGGTTATATTTGTACAGTGTCCTGACACTTTTGAGTAAAATCCGTGATTTATAAATACACTAAACGAGAACAATAAATAAATTAATATATTGGCAACATTATTGGTACGACTGCAAGTAGTAGTACATATTGAGTGTCAATTTGATGGATAGCTTTGCGATACACCCACTGTGTAGCATAAGGGTGCTACCCAGGGATGAGGTAGTTGATGGGTGAGTTGAACATACTTATTTCTCCTACTGCGACGTGGCTCGACAGGGGTCAGGGAGTCGAGTAGGTCAGGAGTAAATTAGGGAGCATATCAAATAGGTTGAGTTGAAGTAAACATCTATGCTCCTGTTGAGTTTGTAATTTACATAACAACATATTTACGCATAGCGTAATACACATAGCGCTTCTGCCATTAGGTAGAGCTCTTTACACCGGGTAACACACTGCTGCTGCATCCAATGTTAATTTTCCAGTGGTTATTGTTGCTCATTGTGAGTAGTATTGCACTCTTAAGGGAACCATTAAATGTTTCTAGTTGGTGTATATTAAATAAAGAGGCATTAGGCATGCCTTATGAATGAATGCATGTGGGGAGATGTCATGTGGCAATTATACGATTACAATGCCAAAGGTAACACAACAACATGGGGTTTTATCCTATGCAATTTCTCGAGCCCGTCCAGCCTCCCCCAGGGCCTGTTTGTTGAGGGGTAGGAGAGGGGTCGGGTCTTGGTTGACGTTGTGCTTTATATCCATGCAGGCAATCGGTCAGTGAGGACGTCGTGGCTCACTTCATGGCAGGTCACCGAAGTGACCCGTGTTGTGGTATGGGATGCGTCCTAAGTGGTAAATCGATGGTGGTGCATGACTTTGTTATTGCAATTAATTTAGCTGGAAGGTTCTTCATAGCATTTAAGGTCCTCACGAATGCTGTGTAGGTGGTTTGTATATGACCTAACTAAGGAATTAGTCCGTTAATAACTGATGGTTACTATCATCGGTGAACAGTTTAAAAGCGTATCACTAGTGTGTCGGAAATAGTGGCTAGCATCCTCTTTTCTGCCAGGAAGTGCTGGGACTATGGTAACCATGCCAGGTATGAATAAAAGTTTAAACAGAAAAATGCGGGCCTACTAGGATGTATTTTGCTTTGCATGAGGATATTAATGCAAGAACTCATAACCGTTTGAGGCAGAAACTCTTTTGGGGGCAAGCATAGATTAAAACCAATCAGTAAAGCGATGAATAACTGAACTAACCTTTCAAGTTTAGAGGCCCGCAGTCGATTATACTGTTTAGTATAATAGGCAGAGGTGAAAGGAACCTTGTTTGCAGGTCTCTGCAGTTCTTTGCTCCAGGCTTTAAATAGCACAGACTTTACCCGATGGTGTCAGTGCGCTTCACAGGGGGGACAGAACTGATACACGATAGTACGTTAAGTGTTCTCATTACAAAAGCAAACGCTAAGTTACGTGAAGCTAAGTGACAAACATGAGCAGACAGTACAAGAGGTTGTATTGGGACATTACAGGAGGAGAATGGGTCATGTGTGCAAGTTACTCAAGCGTATATAGTACAAGTGAGGTAAATTAATACAATCATGGCAGACAGTCATACATAAGAACAATCGTTATGTATGCACTGGTGCAAATCGTGCAAGTACCGGAACCAAACAGAATGTAAGAGGTAGCAAACGGTGCGTTGCCAGTGATTGGTGAAGGGGGCATGTTACAAAAAAGGACCAAACTCAGAGGGCTCATACTGCAATAATGGGCAGACTTTCAATCCACTAGAACACATTGGGAAGACTCTGCCTGAGTCAAGGCGAATAGTATTTCTTTAATGGAAGGTCTTCCTTCAAGACAATAGGGAGGACCCTATTAGTTTTCGAAGTGTGCAGGTAATGCGGGCTAATTACTTTGTGTAACTCATATCAGGCCTGGCATGAGTAGCTTGTGGGGCATTGATGGCCCTGTCATATTGCAGGGAATGCAGATTGGTAGATGGGGGGGAGCTTTTAATTAATGTTTTCTGTATCGTATGCAGGAACCGTGCTGGAGAACCGCCCTGGCCACATGGGGGGCCAACCAAATTATCGACAGGTATAAGGATCATAGCACACTGGGGGCAGTGTGCTAGGGTCTGGGATTCCCATGTTCTCCCCAGTTGTTATTACTATCGCGGTGGGCATCACGCTGGTTTCACTCATGAAAGTAATACATTGGTAGTTAACTGGGAGCCGGGGCATATTAGGTGGCCCCTGTGCAGTATTGGGAGGTTCTCTCTTACTGTTGAGTCTGGACAATTTGTTGATTTACGGTGCAATAATTGGGGCGTTCTCTCTGGATGCAGTGGCAGAACAAGGGCAAATCATGCATTTCCAGCGATAATTAATTGGAAATGTGTTGTCACTTATACAACTGGTTGATTTGGGCAGAGCATGCATCCCTAGTGCAATAAGGAATTGTGTTCATCAGTCCAGCAACGGGTACGCAACTAAGGGGCGCTGATCCTGGCGATCGAGGAGCAATGACTTTCTGGTCGTCGCCGGTTGGTTTTTTTTTCATGGATTTGTTCTTTCTTCCAGAAACGCACAGGTTTCACGCTAGGATGGGCAGACCACGCCTAGCGGGCTGGCATGCCAGGGCTTGGAGATGATGCAGGGGAAGAATACACTGGGGCCTGTGTGTGGGGGCCTGGGTCAGAACGTCCAGGATTGTAGTGTAACAATTTGCTAATTCAGGACTATCGGATCAATTACACAGGCACCACCTTGAAGGACAACAATGTCCTGACTTCTGGTAAGGGAGAATAGAAGCAGTGTTAAGTGCAGGGGTTTGGGCAGATTACCAGGACATCCATACAAGTCAGCCCCAGTTGTGCTCAATTGCCTTATGCAACTACTGGCCTCAGCGCATGGGGATACTCGAGGGCAAACGTACAGAAGACTGGTTTGGTAATCATCAGGGGAAGGGGGCAACAGGTCCTTGGGTAAGTGCGACTAGGGCCCGCCCAAAGTCTAGATGAGGGCAGACAACGGCCTTCTGCCCAGGGCATCATTTCAGCCTTATGGGGGCCGGGTTACCTTCTTCTGACACACTGCGAGTTATATTCGGATAGGTCATTTCTGTTGGGTAATGATCCGGATTTAGAGAGCTCTTTAGGGTAAGGCGGCGCAGCAGGGACCTGGGATAACCAGATCAGGCGTGCTCCTGGGTTTGGCAAGTTCTGTAGGGGTCAATGGGTGCTGCGCCAGGAGTAAAGGCATAGTACAGCCTCTATTTCACTGGTTCAGTAGGGAACCATCATTAGCTGTAGCGGCTGCGCACAGGTGTAACAGTGTGGTTCGGTTTAGTTCGCCCAGGGATAGGGCGGGCAAGGTCAGCGACTTGGCGGCCGGAAACTGAAAGAAATTCATGGCCGCGTAAGTGCAATGCAACCTCAGCAGTCAAGCATGCAAATCTTCTGCAGAACCCTGGTTTATGGAATATATGCCGGTTATGGGCTAAACCTAATATCTGCCTTCCTGGAAAAGGGGTGTGACTTAGTTATTTTCAGGACTGGGCGATTTTGCCTTTAAGGGCAGAAATAGAGGGGACAGGGTTCCATTTCAGACAACCCCAGAATGCAGTTTGCAGGCATATTTGGGAGGTTCAGGGACTTTACTCATAGGTTTACTCTTTTTCCTGATCGAAATGGATTGAATGTTACCTGTCGCTTCAGTTAGGCAAAGCATTACGATGAGAGGTCAGCTAACAGTAGGGTCGGCTTTGTAGGAGTGAGCCGGCCGGCTGGCCCTTGATAGTTGGGATATTAACCCCGGTATGTCTAAGTTAAGGTTTGAGAGACCAGAAGCCAGACAGGGGACACAATTTCACAGGCAGTAGACGGCTGACCGGATAGGGGCTTTTGGTTGCTGACTAGCACAGCTGTCCAGAGTGGAAAGGACTGGGGGGGATGGAGCACGAAGAAGGCCATCTCCAGAGCACATTTTGCAGTTGGTTGAGAAGTTCAGGGACATTACTGTTACAGTTCTCAGCCCGGAGGAGTGGCAGAACTGATAGGGAGTTTGGTTGCTGGATAGCCTTGCTGTCCAGAGGAGGAGAGGACATGTCCTTGCTTGAGCCGAGGGAGGCCTGGGAATGCACAGGCTGTAGGTCACTAGGTCTATGGGCGACGAGGATATGGTGGATAGTGTCGCCCGACATACATTGGAGTACCGTGTAGCAAAGGGGATTTGGTTTCACAAGACATGGTTTGCTACATACTAAATGCACTGGGTGCTTTGATGAAGGCGGTATCCAAAGTAGGGATGGCGAGCTTTCTGCCTGATATAGCGGAAGCACTGGTAGCAGCGGGTTGTAAATAAGAGGTAGCTAGTATGTGGGGGGACTCTGGGACAGTGGCTGCCGCACCCAGAGCCATGGCGGAGTTACAGGGCGATCCAATGCAGGAAGGTACAGAGGGGTACCCTCTACAGGAGCACCGGAAGGGTGCGAGAGCAAATTATCCCCAGGGAGATCCACGCTGGGATGGATCCTGGAGGAGTGACGGCGCCCCGTTAGTCCTTCGGGCGGTTGTAGACCTGAGCAACCGGGGGTTGCCAACAACGCTCCGCCCCCCGTAGGGAGAGGGGCGAGAGCAAGGGGCGGAATAGAGGTCCGCCGAGGGGAGGGGTTAGACCTTTCCCCAAAACTGACAACGCCCCCCGCGGTTAACACCCCGGGGGGGTTATGGCTCATCAGGTGGGCGGGTCACGAGAGGCGGCCTACTCTTGGATCGCCCGTAAGATAACCCAACATGTTGGCATAATGTATGTGCTAATAAAGCTGCAACAACTTTCTCCAACAAATCAGAATGTGGTGTCTGTTATTTGGGAAAGTTGGAGGAGGAACGGTCCGGGGTGTGGGCCGATATTGGCACTAACATTGTTTCTCTTCAGTCCTGGGTCAGCGCTAGGAGGTCGGAGCAGGCTGCGCACAGCAGCTGCTGCTTTAGAGCCTGTCTCTCTCACAGCTCTCTGCAGATGAGCTGAGGGGGCCGGGGGGCCCCCTTCATGTACTGGACCCTGGGCCCCCCCCCGCACCGCGTGGGCTGCGAGGGTGTTTGTTACGCCCCTGTTTGTCAGACGCCGTTTCACCCGAGGCCTCAACTGTTCTTTATCCTACCCTCCTATGTCCTATTACTGGATACATTGTTACCCGTGCCATAGTTTCCCTCACTCGTAGAAACCCTGTAGCGGCATATGAACTGACGCAACATTCAGTAATAACTCTGCTCATAAGACTCAAGCCACTGTCAATCTCCGCTCCGACTGTGACGAAGACAAATCCCGCCCAGAAGTTTCGGTGTAATATCCATGATCCCTGCTGACCTTGAATGGAGGCTGTTCCCGAGAGCCACGCCCCCATACTAGCCAGAAAGAAGGAAAAAGAGCACTGTATTCAATTGGAATTTCTATACAAAGCGCTTACTACCTCCGACGAGGAAATAAATAAAAATGCACATTTGTTTGATAAGAGTGACAAGAAAGGTAAGTAATTCACTACATGACATAAAATGTTTAACCGATACTACCACATCAACTGGGCCACAGAGGGCGACAGAACGCATGTATTCTGCGCTCTCCACACCCGGCACTGGCTGCCACCGGTGCAGCCAGTGATCTGTGCGATGCTGGGCATTGTCTAGCAAGCATTCGAGTCATTGCGTGTTTTCGATTTTAGGCCCACCTCTGATAGGTGGAAAATTCTTTTCCCTCCCTCCTCCCTAGGATCCAGCGTCCTTCTACCCTACCCTGTCCAAGGAGCGAGTGCAGGAGGAGGAAGGCTGTTCATAGTCCAAAGCGCTATATAAATACAATTGTCGTGTTTCCCCATTACTGCACCATCCAGGCTTCCTGCCTGCCGACAACAGCATGTGTAGCACGTGCAGATTTGCAGAACGCACAGAAAGTGCTATTTCTATATCAACAGAATACAATACATTACTAATTTATGCGGCCTGTACATCATATTAGTACCTGTTCCTGGGCCCCTCAGGCAAACCCCGTCCCCAAAAAACCTCTCTCGCGCCCCCTTGTTGCCTCTCTCCGTCTTGACCCACTGGTAGGCGGGACGAAGGTACGGCAACACAGCCCTGTGCAGGAAGTTGTTACAGAATTGCTTGACTGCAAAACCACAGCCAAAGTGGCAGCATGGCAGCTGTATCGACCAAGCACGAGACGGCCAAATGCCCAGTGGGGAGACTCCCAGCCCTGTCCGGCTGCCACTAATGAAGGGCCTCTCTGACAAACCAGTTGTTTTTGAAAGTAGCTTGATTGTATTATTGTCGCTAAAAGTATCGCCATGTTTGCAGAAAATGAATTATGAAGCCATTCCCGGTGGGTATAGCAAACCTTTAATAGTTTGCTGCCATGACATTTACAGCCGATGGGGGAAGAGGGGGGGCGGAGGGGGGGGCGCTGGGAGGGGGGGTTCGCACGGGGAGGTGTTTGTTTAAATGGATAAATTAAAATAAAAACAAACAAACTTACCAGGCATCTCCTCCGCCGGGTCCGCCTCCCATCACGCAGGTCTCCTCGCTCTCACACATTTGAAACTAACGTCTCCCCGCTCTTTTGCTGTATCCTAACATTTGACTGGGCATGGGGCATCCTAACATTTGACTGGACATGGGGCGACTGTACGTCACTGCCCAAGCAGGATCCCATCTCCAGACTCCTGCACTACACTAGGCATGTGCCGCATGCTTAATGGAATGTCAATGGAGTCTGGTGCTGAAATAAAAAGCGCCCCTCGGAGATACGCAGTCGGAGTCTGGACTCCTGCTGCTGCTCTCGCCTGCATGCTGTCATGCGCACTTGATGCTGTGAAGCAGCTGCCAGCAAAGGGCGGAAATGTAAACAGACGAATTGTCAAAGCTGTCAATATGTCTGCTTACATTTCTTGCTACCAGATTATTATTGAGGTCAGTTTTGCTTAGTGGGGCGCTGCCCCGTCGCCCCCTATGGACCAGCCGCCGCTGGGCCTCATTTATGAAAACTGTCACATCGATGCGAAAAAACAGCGATGCAACAGGTTTCACTGCACCCTCATTGCAACACGATGAATGCACCGCATTTAATGTACACACAAGGAGATGATGGACTGAGCACTGAAACTTTTCCAACACTAACCCCCAGTTTCAGATCTGGGTTGAATTCCTCATCGTTCTTTCGCTCACTTCCCCACCTCAGTTCAGACCTAGCTATATGCAAATAAGTCTTGACCCTGTGCCTCCTCCTCGTCGCCAGTGTTGAAAAGTGTAATCTTCCATAATAAATTACAAGGAAACGTCGTCATCTTCAGGAACAGATTTATTGTGCATCCATAATCAAAGACTGGTAAGTAACGAATGCCACAACCATCATTTCCCCCATATAGTATAGCCATGTTCACATTCAAAGCACAACAACGCTCGCGGTCGCTCTCTGCTGCCCACTCGCTCTCTGCACACACACGCGATGTATTTAAAAGTACACAACACACACACGCGACCCTTTACTCGCTCCCTGCACGCACACACAGCTGGATAGAATAAAGCCGCGAGTTGACATGTGCGCGAGAACGCCCATGTCAACTTCGAGCACAGCACTATACTACACAGTCCAGCCCAAACTGCCAAGCCAGGTCTTTCCAGGACCGGAAACAAGCATCCTGGGACCAGTTTTGGGGTAACACCCCTCCTCAGACGGCTAGCTTAAATCCAGTGGCAAAGTGAGCAAGAGACCCACGTCTGGGCATACTCTACTAACTTCAGGCAAACAAAGCAAACACAAGGAGATGATGGACTGAGCACTGAAACTTTTCAGACACTCACTCCCAGTCACAGATCTGGGCTGAATCCTTCATCCTTCTTTAGCTCACTTCGCAATCTCAGTTCAAACTCAGCTATTTGCAAATCAGTCTTGATACTGTGCCTCATGGGAACATTCCAGCCCGAACTGCCAAGCCAGGTCCTCCCTGGACTGGAAACAAGCATCCTGGGACCGGTTTTGGGGTAACACCCCTCATCAGCCAGGCTAGCTTGAATTCAGTGGCAAAGTGAGCAAGGAACCCATGTCTGGGCATACCCTACCAACTGAAAACTTTCAAACACTTACTCCCAGTCACAAATCTGGGTTGAATCCATCATCGTTCTTTATTTAACTTCGCCACCTCAGTTCAGACCCAGCTATATGCAAATCAGTCTAGACCTTGTGTCTCATGGGAACAGTCCAGCCCGAACTGCTAAGCCAGGTCTTCACTGAATCGAAACAAGCATCCTGGGACCGATTTCGAGGTAATACCCCTCATCAGTCAGGCTAGCTAGAATCCAGCGGAAAAGTGAGCAAGGGACACATCTCCAGTTCAGGCTGGACTGTTCCCATTGGGCGCAGAGTCAAGACTGATTTGCATATGGCTAGGTACAAACTGGAATGGCATTGGGAGCAAGAAAACAATGGATTTAGGTCCAGATCTCTGTACTGGGGTGAATGTATGACATTGTTCTGCATTGTGTCCATCAATTGTTCTTTTTGCATTTGTCACCCCGAGTGGGAGGGTGTATGCCCAGACGTGGATCCCTTGCTCTCCATGGCACTGGAGTCAAGCTATACTGGCTGATGAGGGGTGAAACCCTGAAACCGGACCTAGGATGCTTGTTTCCGGATGTATGACGTTACAACGCAGGCTATTACAACGCCTGCCTTTACAACGCGGTTTTTACATCGGATACCATTACAATGCATAGCGCTTTTGGGTGTTGGATAGTGAATAGTTTAATTTACTATTCCAACTCCAGTCCCCGTGGACACTAGGGAAGGTTATTGGATAGTAAATTAACCTATTCCCTATCCTAGAGCGCCCCCCAGCGCAATGCGTTGTAATAGTTTGCGTTGTAATGACCGTGTTGTAATGGTAGTGCGTTGTAAAAGTTTTGTTGTAAGTGATGTTTACCCTTGTTTCCAGTCCAGTGAGGATGTAGCTTGGCAGTTCAGGCTGTACTGTTCTCATTGGGAGCAGGTTCAAGACTGATTTGCATATGGCTGGGTACAGACTGGAATGGCAAGGGGATCAAAAAAACAATGGATTTAGGCCCAGATCTCTGTACTGGGGTGAATGTATGACAATGTTCTGAATTCTGTCTATCAATTGTTCTTTTTGCATTTGTCATCTGAGTTGGGTGGTGTGGCAAAGGACTATATGACGATCATACCTCCTCGGAGTTGCCATTTGAACCTATACCCTCTCACTTCTCTCCGTGTTCCCTCCTCTGCTTCCAGGCCCCGGATATCACCTCTGAGGAGCATTGGCCCTTTAAGACATCCCCTTCGGCCGTGCACGTGATGTGGTCACATGATCCTGGCTTCTCCAAAAGGGAGGAAACGGAAGAGACCCGGCGTTCGCTCGCTCTTCAGAAACGCTGGGAAGGAACCACTGAGGAATCCATTCAGGAAGGATCCATATGGACCTTTGTCATTGTGTCAGCGTTCGGGGAAGGACTATCAACGTCGCACAACCAGGAAGAAGAGTTCCCGCCAGCGAAGACGCTGCCCCTCGAAGACGACGAAAAGAAGGAACCGGGCCCCTCCCGGCACCGCGCTGGAAGCGGCCACGGCCCAGGAGGGTCGTGGCTTCACAAGGTACGGGGTCACTTAGGTGCCGTTTGGGGTAAGGGAAGACCGGGGTTGAGGGGTGAACGCACCGGGGCTCCAGAGTAAACGCAATACCCGGAATCGGTAGCATAGCTCTGAAAGCTCTCCCGGTTGTAGCACAAATCACGGTGGTGGCCGAGTGCCTTGCCCTTCACTCCCTTCCCTCATTGCTCTATTATTAAGAAAGCGTCCCTGGTACCAAAACTTTCTTTTCTTTGTTTATTTTCTTTGGTGTTACCGGACCTGTACCATTTGTTTTTGGACTCTGCATGACGAGTCAACTCTCCGGTGTGAGAACCTGAAGCCTAGAGAGGCTACTCTCTGACAAGAAGAGAGAAGACTGTCTTCTAACCTCGAAGAGCCTTGAAGTTGTTTAGGGATAGTGACCTTTATTTGTGAGATAACAAATAAATTGGTAATATAAATCACTCCCTGTTGTTTTCTCGCTTCTCCACTACGCCACACGTGGTGTCAGAAATGGGATTTGTAACGCCCCAATATTCAAAAGCATGGAGAACTTGATACAGCAGCTCATTCGTGGACCGGAGAAGTTAGAGTGGCCTGTAGAAAAACAGATGTCCACGGCCCACGCAGACAGGGAACTCCTTAGGGACACTCTGGCCAACCAAGTAGAGAGGCTAGAAAAAGTCACAGATGACCGACTAGAATTAACTGCTCAACTACAGAATCGCACTGGTGCTGGACCCAATGTTTTCTTACAAAAATATGTTACAGGCGAAGACCCTGATGCCTTCTTACTCAATTTTGAGAGAGCAGCTAGGGTGGCGGGATGGCCAGAGGCCAAGTGGCCGTTCTTTTTGGCGCCTCTTCTCACAGGGGAAGCCCAGGCAGCCTATAAGGTGGCGAATGCAACCGGCCATACACCAAACCACGAAATCAAAGAAATAATTTTGGACCACCTCGGAATGGACGCAAAGGCGTACCGAGTGTGGTTCCGGAAAGAGCGAGGGACCTCTTCTGATAATCCAAAGACACTATATTTTAAACTAAAAGCAGCCCGGATAAGTGGCTAAAACCACAAACAAGCACCAAGGAAGAAATCATGTTGCGTATATACCTCGAGCAATATCTAGAAGCTCTACCATACCCTATACAAAGATAGCTAAGACAACATAACCGGCTGACAGTTGAACAAGCCGTGGAAATGGCTACATCTATTTATCGGGCCCAACCCCGTACACTGGCTTGGGATACTGAAAAAACCATACGACCCCTTGCTCCCCCTGAAAAAACGGAAATGAAAACTCTAAAGCCAATGACTGAATCCTCAAAGTTCCGACACTACCGTCCTGAGCCCATTCCTGTCAAGGGCCCCCAATGTTTTCAGTGTGGGGAATGGGGGCATATCGTTAAAAACTGCCCCCGGAAAAAAACACAAGAAGAGCCAATGGATATAGGCTGCATCCCTCAATCTATCCTCTACACTGACGAGATGGGACCCAGCTTTTATGTGAGTGTTCTTGTAGCTGGGGTATCCATCAAGGCCTTGTTGGATTCTGGGTGTCGACAATCTGTTATCTGTCAATCGTTAGTAAAATCCTCTCTCCTTAAAACCCAAAAGGTTGTTTCTATTAGATGTGTACATGGTGACATTAAACACTATCCTTTAATCACCCTACCCATTTCCCTTCCCACCGGGGTAACACTTAAAGCCCGTATCGGGGTACTACAACCCTTCCGGAAGAGATGATATTAGGTCAGGATAATCCATCGTTCCTAACATTACTCACAGATACACTGCGAAGCAAGGAGACCCCCCCTTCCTCCTTTCTCATTCCTTGCCCAAGCCCCCTGGTTATCAGATAAGAGCTTTTGTTACAGTCAGTTAAATGATCCTACATTCCAACCCTCTTGGGAGCATGCCAGACAAAACATGCCCCATCAGAAACCGGTATATCCCTTATTTTTAATAAAAAACAACCTTCTTTATAGAATAGCCAAGGAAGGGAGCACTCCCCAACTAGTGGTTCCTCAACCCTTTCGAGACCAAGTCCTCTTTTTTGCACACTCACACTTAACAGCAGGTCACCGGGGTGCACAAAAAATGATAGACACACTTTTACGGCACTTTTATTGGCCAGGGATCTTTGCACACATAACCAAGTTTTGTCAGGAATGTGAGATCTGCCAACGGAAAACCCCCTACAAACCTCCTCCTGTACCTCTGCAACCTCTTCCCATTATTGGCAACCCCTTCGAAAGAGTATGTATTGACCTCATTGGTCCACTTCCACGTACAAAAAAGGGCAACCTATACGCCTTGGTAGTCATTGACTACGCCACAGGTGGTTATGCCCAGACGTAGGTCCCGTGCTCTCCATGCCATTGGAGTCAAGCTATCCTGGCTGATGAAGGATGAAACCCTGAAACCGGTCCTAGGAAGCTTGTTTCCAGTCCAGAGAGGACCTGGCCTTGCAGTTCAGGCTGGACTGTTCCTATTGGGCGCAGGGTCAAGACTGATTTGCAAATGGCTGGGTACAAACTGGAATGGCATGGGGAGCAAAAACCGATGGAATTAGGCCCAGATCTCTTTACTTGGGTAAATGTATGACATTGTTCTGCATTCTGTCCATCAATTGTACTTTTTGCTGGTGTCACCCCTAATGGGATGGGTATGCCAAGACGTCGGTCCCTTGCTCTCCATACCACTGGAGTCAATCTAGCCAGGCTGATGAGGGATGAAACCCTGAAACCGGTCCTAGGATGCTTGTTACCATTTCCAGGAAGGACATGGCCTGGTAGTTCGGGCTGAACTGTTCCCATTGGGAGTAGGGTCAAGACTGATTTACATATGGCTGGGTACAAACTGGAATGGCATGGGGAGCAAAAAAAGATGGATTTAGGCCCAGATCTCTGTACTGGGGTGAATGTATGACACTGTTCTGCATTCTGTCCATCAATTTATATTTTTGCATTTAATGTACGGCGCTCCATGTCCCCAGGATTTACAGATACGTCAGTATTCCTGATGTATCTGTAGGCAAAAAAGTGGCACATTGCTGGTGTGTGTCTGAAAACAGAAGCAAATCCAGCAATATGTCCTTTCACATGGGGAAAGCCCCATGTAGAAGGGCCTGCATCAGTCTTACGATTGCTGTGAGGCAGGCTTAAGATATTGATGCAGTAGCATCCTAGAAGTGTCGCAGTGAAATCTCAGAGATTGCACTGCGCCAGTTCTACGACCCTTTATTGCAGGGGAAAACCCAGACTGCATACATTATACCTGATACAGGTATAATGTAGCACACGCGTTTACAAAGTGACGCATCTGCTCAGATGCATCACTGCGTAAATATGGCCCAACCTAGTGCATTATTTACGCTGATGCAGCGTCACAAAAAGTGATGCAAAGGCAGCATAAAAGTGTTGCAAGCCTTCATAAATAGGGCCCCGATGTATACATAGACATACCATTGAGCTAATATGAAATGTGTTAAAACCTGGAAAGTCAAGTGAGGAATGTGATGTAAATGTGGAGGAATATGATGATGGCATATGACGTAGGAGAGGAATTGAGGTTGACATGAAAGACTCATGGGCAAACAGCTGGAGTGCCAGGGCTGGCGAGATATGTAAGAATGTTGCTCTTCCAAGAACAAATATTTGTCCATGGAGTAAATCACTCAGTGATTAATTTGCCACAGTGGTTGCAGGTGGTAGGACATCAGCACTCATTTCGAGTTTTTGCACTTGTTTTGGCCCAGATCAAGAGAAATAAAGTCAGAAAAAAGAGGAAGAGAAATAATGGAAAGCAGTAACAGATGGGGAGAGCAGGACTGAAAAAGTAATAGCAGGAATTAAATAAAGAGAATTAAAGTGTAGGGGTGGAAGAAAAGAAACAGGACGTTTAAGGGTGGAAGATAGAAGCAAGAGGTGGAATCGAGAATAAGCAGCCTTGAAGTTCAGAAGCCCCAGCAGACTCCTAAGAAAAGCTGATTTTGTTTTATTTTTACAAATTAAACACAGGATTCGCAGAGTAGTTTGAGTAGAGCACTTGCTGTATTACTTACAGTCAGTGTTGGGTTGGTGGTGAGAAATAGTGGCCTAGTTGTGTATGTGTTGGGAGTTTTGTGTAGTGCATGAGTCGGTGTAATGTGCTGAGTTATATCTCAGAGTGATGTGTGTGTTTGTTGTGGGACAGGGCTAACCGAGGCGTCTTGTGGTAAGGATTGTGCAATCTAGTGAGCGATAATACAGTGAGCAAGAATACACACTAGCGTAAAGGGAGGGAGTTAAATCTGGGAGCCAAATCGGAGACAACATTGGACTTGACATGTAGATTTTCTTTCCAAAAATAATTGTAGAACAACTTCATCCTTCGGTGATCCTCAGGGCCCAGTTAGGTGAGCACTTGGCCTCTTTTCACTAAAGTGTATCTAAATCTATCAGTCATCGGAATTCCCACTTCCTAATGAGTGAATAAGCTTGACAGGTGACAAGACTGAGGAGTGAAGAATGACACAATTTTTTACATCATTAAAAAACTGCCAATTATGTAAAAAAAGTATTCTCTGATAGCTTAGTAAAATGTCATTGTTGCTAAAAAAGGTTACTGTGAGACAGTCGTTGATTTAGGCTTAAAATGTGATTTAAAAAATAAACGCGTAAAAACAGATTTTTTTGACAGTGGCCTAATCCCTAAATGGTTGTATAGCTGGTATGCTTTTATAATATATTTAAGGGGTTCTCCTACCTTACGTCTCTTGCTCTCACGGTTAAAGTGGAACACCAGATGTGCTACGTGTGCTGCAAGGGACCGATGTAGTCACCTATCATTTCTTCTCCAAAGGGCTCTGTTGTAAATAAACAAAGATGAATCAGGCAGAGACTTCTGATGAGGTTGAGAAGTTTAATCACAGCACAGAAACAAACGTGCATCCCACCATCTGGCCAGGCTCCAACTGCCTCAGCTGGAATGCTAGGTCACCAACCAGAGTGAATATTCACAATATTCTAAAGAAGGAAACTACTAAAGACATAAAGAACAGATTAAACAAACCAGACAAAGTAAAATCATATTTACAACACATCTCCCTCCCTTGGAACTCTGAAAAGAAAATGCATCCCACCATCTGGCCAGGCTCCAACTGCCTCAGCTGGAATGCTAGTTAGGTCACCAACCAGAGAGAATATTCACAATATTCTAAAGAAGGAAACTACTAAAGACATAAAGAACAGACTAAACAAACCAGACAGAGTAAAATCATATTTACAACAGGCTCGCACGAGGGAAGAATGAAATGAAGGCTTTAAAAACCCATCCATGTTGTAAAACACTGACTATAACAAAATGTATGTTTCAAAAGTTGTGAAACACAGAGCATCGCAATAGGTAGACTCCAACCTGGAGCTCACTTACCCTCCTTGCCGAGGTAAATGCAATCAGGAACACCGTCTTAAAAGATAAAAGTCTCATGGGACACTTGTGCAAAGGTTCAAAAGGAGAACCCATCAGAAATGTAAGCACAAGATTCAAGTCCCATTAAGGCACAATAAAGGGAGTAGGAGGAAATTTATTTGTAAGACCCTTTAAAAACCTTAGAACCACAGGAGATTTAAATAAAGACGGCTGATCCGGCAGGCAGAGAAATGCCAACAAAGCCAAAAGATAACCTTTAACTGTAGCTACAGCAAACCCTTGCTTAGCCAGGAAAAGAGCTAATTGAAGTATATCAGATAAACGAGCCCTCAAAGGGTCAATGGACTTCTCCCCACACCAAGTCACAAACTTAGACCATCTGTATGAATAGATTGACTTGGTGGAGTCACGCCTGGCTGATAGAATGAATTCCACCATATCAAGTGGGAGAGTAAAGGAATTCAGGTTGCCCCGTTCAATCTCCAGGCATGAAGGTGTAAGGTCTGGAGGTGGGGGTGTAGAACATGCCCCTACATCTGAGAGAGGAGATCTGCCCTGAGAGGTAGACGGAGCGGCGGGCAGGAGGAGAGGTGGAGCAGATCTGTGTACCACACCCTTCTTGGCCAATCCGGGGAGATCAAAATAACTTGGGCCCAGTCTTGGCGAATCTTCCTCAGAACCCGATGAATCAAGGGTATGGGAGGAAACGCGTAAAGGAGCTGTGAGTCCCAACTCAACTGAAACGCGTCCCCCAAGGCTCCCTGCATTGGAAACTGGAGACTGCAGAATGACGGGCAGTGAGCATTCTCGTGAGTGGCGAACAGGTCCACCCGAGGAGTTCCCCACATCCGAAAGACGTGACGAACTACCTCTGGGTGAAGTCTCCACTCATGGTCGGCCGAGAACTGCCGACTGAGACTGTCTGCACGCATGTTCAGAACTCCGGCCAGATGATTTGCCATCAGACAAATCTGATGGTCCTGAACCCAGGACCAGAGACGCAGAGCCTCTCTGCAGAGACACTGCGACCCTACTCCTCCCTGCTTGTTGACATACCACATCGCAGTGGTGTTGTCCGTCAGGACCTGAACAGACCGACCGCGAAGAGAAGGGAGGAAGGCCTTGAGTGCCAGACATAACGCCCGCAATTCCAGAAGGTTGATGAAGCAACCTTTCCTCTGGAGACCAAATACCCTTGATCTCTAGATCCCCCAGATGAGCACCCCACCCTAGAGTGGATGCATCCGTTATTACTGTGGCCACCGATGGAAGGTAGCTGGAAGGGCAAGAGACGTAAGGTAGGAGAACCCCGTAAACATATTCCTTGAGACAGATTGCCCTCCACACTCCACCAAGACAGATCCGCTGCAGTTTCTCTGGAGATCCTGATCGTCTCCCTGAGTTCTCCGTTGTGTTGATACCACTGCCTGCGGAGGCACCACTGGAGTGCCCTCATATGCCAGCGTGCATGGTGCATGGTTGCATGGTTGACCAGCAGAATGCAGGAAGCCATCAGACCGAGCAGACTAAGGACCTTCACGACTGGAACGACCACTCCATTGTGAAATAAAGGAATCATTTCCTGTATGTCGCATCCATTGTGGAGGAGGGAATGCCCGACATACAGTTGTATCCAGTACCGTACCAATGAACAGGTTGCGCTGGGAGGGCACCAGGTGAGATTTGGGTGCATTGATTGAAAAACCCAACCTGTACAACAACTGAGTTGTTACTTGCAGATGATGGAGCACTTTCTCTGGAGATTCCGCCTTAATCAGCCAATCGTCCAGATAAGGGAATACTGGAATCCCTGATCTTCTGAGATGTGCTGCCACCACAGCCATTACCTTGGTGAAGACTCGAGGCGCAGTAGTAAGACCAAACGGAAGGACCACAAACTAGTAATGCTGCGATCCCACCATAAAACGGAGATACTTCCTGTGCGACTTCAGGATTGGGATGTGAAAATATGCATCCCGCAAGTTGATCGACACCATCCAGTCTTTTTCGAACAGCGCTTGAAGAACCTGCGCAAGGGTGAGCATCTTGAACTTCTCCTGCTTCAGGTAAAGGTTCAAGATCCTGAGATCCAGGATTGGACGAAGTCTGCCATCCTTCTTGGGGTGAAATTTGCAAAAACCACAGTTGATGGACAGAATGTAGAACAATGTTTTACATTCACCCCAGTACAAAGATCTGGGCCTAAATCCATTGGATCTTTTGCACTCCACACCACCCTAGGTCAGACAATGGCTATATGCAAATCAGCCTTGACCCTGTGCCTCATGGGAACAGTCCAGCCCGAACTACCAAGCCATGTCTTTCCTAGACCGGAATCAAGCATCCAAGGACCGGTTTCTGGCTATCAGCCTTCTTCAGCTTGGATAGCTTGACTCCAGTGATGTGGAGAGCCTGGGACTCACGTCTGAGCACACCCAGCCCACTCGGGGTGAAAATTGCAAAAACCACAGTTGATGGACAGAATGTAGAACAATGTCTTACATTCACCCCAGTACAAAGATCTGGGCCTAAATCCATCGTTTTTTGCACTCCACACCACCCTAGGTCAGACAATGGCTATATGCAAATCAGCCTTGACCCTGTGCCTCATGGGAACAGTCCAGCCCGAACTACCAAGCCACGTTTTTCCTAGACCGGAATCAAGCATCCAAGGACCGGTTTCTGGCTATCAGCCTTCTTCAGCCTGGATAGCTTGACTCCAGTGATGTGGAGAGCCTGGCACTCACGTCTGAGCATACCCAGCCCACTCGGGGTGAAAATTGCAAAAACCACAGTTGATGGATAGAATGTAGAACAATGTCTTACATTCACCCCAGTAAAAAGATCTGGGCCTAAATCCATCGGTTTTTTGCACTCCACACCACTCTAGGTCAGACAATGGCAATATGCAAATCAGCCTCGACCCTGTGCCTCATGGGAACAGTCCAGCCCGAACTACCAAGCCATGTCTTTCCTAGACCGGAATCAAGCATCCAAGGACCGGTTTCTGGCTATCAGCCTTCTTCAGCCTGGATAGCTTGACTCCAGTGATGTGGAGAGCCTGGGACTCACGTCTGAGCATACCCAGCCCACTTGGGGTGAAAATTGCAAAAACCACAGTTGATGGACAGAATGTAGAACAATGTCTTACATTCACCCCAGTACAAAGATCTGGGCCTAAATCCATCGTTTTTTTGCACTCCACACCACCCTAGGTCAGACAATGGCTATATGCAAATCAGCCTTGACCCTGTGCCTCATGGGAACAGTCCAGCCCTAACTACCAAGCCATGTCTTTCCTAGACCGGAATCAAGCATCCAAGGACCGGTTTCTGGCTATCAGCCTTCTTCAGCCTGGATAGCTTGACTCCAGTGATGTGGAGAGCCTGGGACTCACGTCTGAGCATACCCTGCCCACTTGGGGTGAAAATTGCAAAAACCACAGTTGATGGACAGAATGTAGAACAATGTCTTACATTCACCCCAGTACAAAGATCTGGGCCTAAATCCATCGTTTTTTTGCACTCCACACCACCCTAGGTCAGACAATGGCTATATGCAAATCAGCCTTGACCCTGTGCCTCATGGGAACAGTCCAGCCGAACTACCAAGCCATGTCTTTCCTAGACCGGAATCAAGCATCCAAGGACCGGTTTCTAGCTATCAGCCTTCTTCAGCCTGGATAGCTTGACTCCAGTGATGTGGAGGGCCTGGGACTCACGCCTGAGCATACCCAGCCCACTCGGGGTGAAAATTGCAAAAACCACAGTTGATGGACAGAATGTAGAACAATGTCTTACATTCACCCCAGTACAAAGATCTGGGCCTAAATCCATTGTTTTTTTGCACTCCACACCACCCTAGGTCAGACAATGGCTATATGCAAATCAGCCTTGACCCTGTGCCTCATGGGAACAGTCCAGCCCGAACTACCAAGCCATGTCTTTCCTACACCGGAATCAAGCATCCAAGGACCGGTTTCTGGCTATCAGCCTTCTTCAGCCTGGATAGCTTGACTCCAGTGATGTGGAGAGCCTGGGACTCACGTCTGAGCATACCCAGCCCATTCGGGGTCCATCACCACCCCCTTTTGTACCGCTTTTGGCCGCCATAAGTGTGGCAGGGTATGCTCAGACGTGAGTCCCTTGCTCACTTTGCCACTGGATTCAAGCAAGCTGGGCCGAAGACGGCTGGAAAGCCAGAAACCGGTCCTCGGAAGCTTGTTTCCGGTCCAGGGAAGACATGGCTTGGCAGTTAGGGCTGGACTGTTCCCATGAGGCACAGGGTCAGACTGATTTGCACATAGCCATGTCTGAACTGGGGTGGCAGAGTGGGCTAAAGAACGGTGATGGATTAAACCCAGATCGTTTGACTGGGTGTGAGTGTTTGATTGATTTAGATGCTCCGTCCATCACCACCCCCTTTTGTACCGCTTTTGGCCGCCATAAGTGTGGCAGGGTATGCTCAGACGTGAGTCCCTTGCTCACTTTGCCACTGGATTCAAGCAAGCCGGGCTGAAGACGGCTGGAATGCCAGAAACCGGTCCTCGGAAGCTTGTTTCCGGTCCAGGGAAGACTTGGCTTGGCAGTTCGGGCTGGACTGTTCCCATGAGGCACAGGGTCAGACTGATTTGCATACAGCCATGTCTGAACTGGGGTGGCAGAGTGGGCTAAAGAACGGTGATGGATTAAACCCAGATCGTTTGACTGGGTGTGAGTGTTTGATTGATTCAGATGCTCCGTCCGTCACCACCCCCTTTTGTATCCTTCTTGGGGATCAGGAAATACCGGGAGTAGCATCCCTGACCCCTTTCTTGCTCGGGAACCACCTCTATCGCACCCTTTCTCAACAATGCCAGGACTTCCTCCTGCAGAAGTAGCAGGTGGTCCTCCGAGCAAAAACCTTGGCAAGGAGGGTAATTCGGAGGGAATTCCCGAAAGGGAAGTGCATACCCATTCTCTACGAGATTGAGAACCCAAAGGTCCAATGTGACCGATTCCCAATCCCGTAGAAAATAGGTAAGCCGACCCCCTATAGGACCCGCATGATCGGAATGGTGGATCTAGGGCTGCTTTGCTGCAGTAGGAGGGGGTGGGAAGAGGAAGAGGAAGAGGAAGAGGAAGAGGAAGAGGAGGAGGAGACCAGACGTCCTCGAGAACGACCCCTTTGTTTTCCTCTGTAAGGTTTATACAATGGATTTTGTTGCTGCTGCTGCTGTTGTGATTGCTTGTAGGGACGAAAAGAAGATCTTCCAAAGCCCCTATATCTTTTGCTCACAGATCCTCTAGTTTGCAAACCTAAAGATCTGGCTGTAGCTCTGCTGTCCTTGAACATTTCCAATGCAGCATCAGCTTTCTTCCCGAAAAGGCCTGAGCCATCAAAGGGCAAATCCATTAAAGCAGCCTGAACATTCACAGAG
The DNA here is from genome assembly GCF_964261635.1 of Lissotriton helveticus. Classification (NCBI taxonomy): domain Eukaryota; kingdom Metazoa; phylum Chordata; class Amphibia; order Caudata; family Salamandridae; genus Lissotriton; species Lissotriton helveticus. The sequence goes on along the minus strand of NC_136061.1, from coordinate 1,430,151,198 downwards.
AACTCGGGAGTCTTCAGCCAGGCAGCTCTTCTGGTGGCAATCGAAGACCCCATAACTCTAGCCACTGAATCCGCTGTGTCCATACCACTTTGTATGACCTGCCGAGCAGCAGCCTGAGTGTCAGAAATCACCTCATTAAAATTCTTTCTGTCCTCCTCAGGAAGCTTAGGAGACAGCTGTTTAACAGTATCCATCAAAGCATGGATATATCGACCCAGCTAACAAGTGGCATTTGTAGATTTTAGGGCCATACTGGCTGACGAAAGCACTTTTTTTACATTTTGGTCCTGCTTTTTGGAATCCTTATCACTAGGTACCTGGGGAAAAGCACCTGCAGATCTTTTAGAGCAGGCAGCTTGTACTACCAAACTCTCTGGTAAGGGACGAGTAGATAAAAATTCAGAGTCACCAGGAGCCACTCTATAACACTTTGCAATGGCCTTAGAAACTGCAGGAGCCATAAGTGGTCTATTCCGTACCTCCAAGATGGGATCAATTAGAGCCTCAGTAAAAGGAAGTAAAGGCTCAACCACAGATGAAGGTGAATAGAGGACTTCAGTCAGAATGTTCGACTTACACTCAACAGACGGCAAAGTCAAATTTAACAGATCTGCAGCCTTTTTAATTACCACATGGTATGGAGCCACATCTTTTGAAGGAGCATCAGATACCGTGGCCAACTCTCAATCAGGAGACAGCTCTACACCACTTGCATCCTGTAGATCGTCAAAATAATCCCCCTGATCTTGAAGCTCACCTTCTTCAATTTCAGCTTCCCCATAACTCTTCTCCTCCAAAAGGCGCTGTGCTTTACGCCTCGACCAATCTATTCAAACCGACGTCGACGGATCTGGTATCGACTCCGAAGGAGCCGGTGCCGGCGTTGAATGTGGAGCCGGAGACGGCATCGAACGAGGAGCTGGAGCCGTCGTCGAACATGGAGCTGGAGCCGGCGTCGAACTTCGATTTGGATCTCGAGGTCTGTTAGAACTGGGATTTCTGGTTGGCTAAGGCTTACGCCAAAGTCAGGCAGAAACCACCATTCTAGTCAGGGCAAGGGGGTCACACGCCAAGATAACCCCTGCTCACCCCCTTGGTAGCTTGGCACGAGCAGACAGGCTTATCCCGGAGGCAATGTGTAAAGCATTCGCGCATGCACACAACAGCAACAACATCCTAGGCACACCACAAAAGGAACTCCACACGAGGTTATATAAAAATAACTTTTGTTTTGTCAAAAACACATCAGATAGTAATCACACAATATACATTGTGCCAACTGACACGGGCAATATTCACAAGGGATTATGTAAAAGACAGGGCCATCGGGACTACTGTCAGAATCAGCACTTAGAAGAAATACTCTTAGAAATAGCACTTTGTAGATCATAGAATAAGTGTAGCACAAAAGAACAATCATAGGTAAGAGCACATTACACATGATTCATCACAACATTCAGAGGTGTAGGGAAGGAAAACACATGATGCATAAACATACATTCAGCGGTGTAGGTAAGACACATAATGCATAAAACACATTCAGGGGTGTCACAGGCATATGTGGCGCCGCGGCCAGGGCGACTGACGCTGGAATCTGGGGACCACGGTTCGATCCCCGGCTCCGGCGGCAGGTCAGCCCAGCACCATGTGACTCTGGGCAATAGCTCGCTTAATCTTCCCGACGGCCCCCAGCGCCTAGAGACCCTTACGGGTGATTGTGCGCTTTACAAATGTGGACTTTTTTTTTTTTTTTATAATGGCATTGCACATTACGCATAACTCACAATTAGACCTAACCAGTAAAAATACAGTAGGCAATCTCTCACTAGTCTAAACACATTAGACTCTGCCTCCTAAAAATAAATCACATTTAGGGGGCGTAACTCACAGTGAAGTAAACTCTCACTGACATAAACTCACATAGGTAAAATAACCTCAATCACAGTAACATCACATTGCGCAAAAAACACATTAGGCAATTACCATTCTAAACATAGCAAAATCACATTGCGCAAAAATCACATCAGGGCCTTGCGTCCTACCCACATACCAGCCCCCTGGCCAACTGGCCATCCCACAAGGGGACTTAAAAAGCCCTGTGTCCAGAATGTCAGGGCGCGCTGCCAATGCAGCGCCAGTCAGGGGCGCTCCACCGGCGCAAACCTAAACGTTGCAGCTGCCCACTAATTGCTGGGCAGCTGAGAACAATCACAAGGGCCTAAACGTTGCAGCTGGCACTAAGTGCTGCTCAGCTGTAGCAGGCCTGGCACCCCTGTGCCATCTCTGTCCCACAAAAGGTCTCTCAAATTGCGCCTAAACGGTGCAGCTGCCCACTAATTGCTGGGCAGCTGAGACAAAACGGCGACAGGGGCTCTCTCTAGCCCCTAGAACAAATCTGCGCCATCTGTTGGAGTCCCACAGGCTCTGAAACTCCGCACACGTTGGAGCCACACAGGCTCTGACACCACACATGCCCCCAAACATTGGAGTCCCCCCTCTGGGGACTCGTGATCAAAAGAAATGCCCCCTAAATACTGTGAAGCGTTGTGTAGGACATGGGCCTTTTAAATAGAGTATGCCCCAGCATTGGAGTCATCCGAGACTCGATAAAACCGTTGGGGCGGACCACTGCCATACGGGGCCGCCCTAACTGCACCACTGTCACTGTGCCTTTCTCCGGCACCAACAGTAGCCCCCCACGGAGCCACACAGGGCGGGAGCAGCCCACTGCCAAACGGGGCCACTCCAACTTGTGCCCTCAACAGGCACCGGGACATCCGCCCGGAGCTTCCCACCTACCCCCAGCCCTTCAACACTCACCGGGCTGGTCGGGGAGGCTCTGCTTCACTCGCGGCTTCCTCTCCTCCCTGGCCGCACTTCCTGGTTGGCGGCCCCGGGGCTCTCCACAGCTACGGGAGCCCCGGGCCGCGGGAGCAGGTCATTTCTTCTCTCCCTGGGCTCGAAGAGACGGGGTGGGCTCCCGACCTCCTCTCTCTCGTGGCACCACTTCCGTCTCCTGGCAGGCCCCGCCCCCGTCCCGGCCGGGTCTGCCTAACTTCCTGTTTTGCCGCGATCGCGGCGGGGATCACTTCACGGGGGCATCACGAGGAGTTGGCACCCTCGAATCTCAAAATAAACGCAGAAGCGAGGTGGACACTCGCTAAGGGGCAGATAAACGGGGTGGCACCCGTATATAAAAAAATGAAGCAATTACTGCATAACGCAGGGTGGGCACCTGCGAGGGACACACAAAGGGCAGGAGCACTTCCCTCCTCGGGAAAACGACAGCGCTCTGCCCAGAAATGAGAAATAAAGCGCCCTCAAGGAGCTAGGGGCACAGACAGCCCCAGGCCCCTCAGGAATGACCCCTACAACAAGAAGGGTCCCCCAGCAATCTATCCCCCATAGGTGAGGAGGGCAAGAGAGTCCCACAAAGTCCTGGATCATCAAAAGATGGAGCAAGCAGCTCCCAATAACAAGGAAAAGTCCTCCAGCCTCCCAGTCCAGCAGGCATCCAGGCAGCCAGGGGCTGGGCAGAGCCCAGAGAGGCAAGCCTTCCCCTGGGCCCCAGCAGCAGCACGCCCCTGGTAGAATCAAGTCAGGAAACAAGAACATTTTGTAAGGGGACACAGCCCCTTTTTATACAGCAAATCCCTTTGTCTAAAGGTGCAGGGTGGGGGAAAACCAGGCGCAGCTGGTTTGGGAGCCCCCTTGATGAGCTCAGCCACCCTTCCCATTCACTAGTCAGGCTAGGGTCATTAGTCGCAGCACAGGGGTCGGAGCCAGCATTGTGTGGGGAAAGTCCAGCCCTATTCAGGACCCAGGTGCACCCCTCCCCTCACATCAGCATGCTAATCTCAACACTCACCACTGGGCAGACCCATCCAGACTCGTGGAGCCAGGCTCCTGCCAACACGTGCCAGTTCACTCACTACACACGCACACCCATGTCTAGAAGTGGCACTTCCACACTAGACACATTCATGCCGCATACATCATTACGCAGCATTCAATCTCACGAGTTCGCACATACCAAACTCAACCCTGCACTCCCCACACATCAGGAACTACCATGGTCACACATATTCCCCATGCATTCCTATGGGAGGGCAGGTCACTCACCACACATACACAGAGAGCTCATGCACTTTACACTGAACCACAGTGAAAAAGTGCGCAGAGGCCTAAAATCACCAACACCAGGTCACAGAAACAGGCTAGGAAAAAGCAAAAATGTTTCGGGGTGAACCTGCCAAAAGGGCCAGGTCCAACAAGGTCGTTCCAGGGCCGGTGAAGCCGTAAGCGGCGTCGATGACTTCGGCGGCGCCGAGAGATGCCAAGGTGGAGCCGGAGCTGGCATAAACGGCAAGAACGGCGCCGGAGCATAGGCTTGGGGAACCCACAAATTGTATGTCAACGGACCCATGGGACCAGCTGGTGCTCCAGAGGGGTACATGGCTCTCGCATAAACACCATACATGGCATTTAGAAAATGCGAAGGGTCCTGTCCTGGACCCGGAAAAGGAGGGTACGAAACCACCGGCAGCTCCTGAGGAGGCTGCACCGGACTTCGGGCGACTCGATCTCGACCTCGAACTCTTCCTGGCATCCTTACCCTTCAATTTGGCAACAAGAAGTTTTGCCTCACGTTCTCGAGGAGCCTAGGGTTTATCTTCAAACAGGATCGACAACATTGGACGTCATGATCCGAACCCATTTCAAAAAATGGGGTACTCCCAAGGTTAGTCCTGGACCTGGGCACTATGCGATACAGAAAACAGTGGTCCCAGAACCTTATATACACCAGCAATTTAGTCAGAGCATATCATTGATTCAATTCTATTGTTCAAAAAAGCGGAGCCTACGGCCAAGATTCAAGGCAGGCTCCTGCCTAAGATTTAGTTAAAAATTACTCAAAGCATCAGACTTTCAGAAAAAGAGCATACAACACAGACCAAAATTGTTATATCCACCAAACAATTTAATGTACTTATTTTAGGTGGGGATTTTTTCATATTCAATGAGTAACATTTAAAAAGGGGCAGGTTGCTCCAAAGGGGAACGTGCTGGTAGATTGAGGGGTGCTCAGTGTAAAAATAAAGAGAAAATCAGTAGCATAGAGGAGAAAGAAATGCGTATTTTTTGGATGGGCAATCACCGTCATATGCAGTCTAGCTACACAAGATTATGTATACATTTCCTTTTACATGTATGACTGCTGAAATAAATACAACATTTGCACGACAAGGGGTAATGGAACAGTTAGTCAACGCCTTAATCAAGGGCGTCGACGTTTCGATCCGACTTATGGCACTAGGGGATTTCACAACCTCGGCCATGCGGATCTTCTTCAGGACTGGGGTGGTGGAGGCAACCTGGATAGAGGTGGCTGAGTCGCCTGGTGGGGATAAAAGAGCGGTTTTAGGTCTGTGGTTCTGCACAAGGATACGCATAAAGGTGCGTAGTGATTAAGGATTAAAGGCTTACCCTCTGTATGTGGTGGGGTAGGGTACCACAGGTAGTCATCATCCAGTCAATGGAAGTTCAATATTAGGCATCATGTTGGCATCAATGATTAATTAGCCACTGGTAAAGAGAAATAAAGTCCCCTAAATATATGATGGGGCAACACGAGTGCTCTAAAATGGTAGATGAGGCTAAAGACAAAAACGGGGCATACCTCCATGATTGCAGGATTGAAGCCTGTGATGGACGGAGTGCCTTCGTGGTCCGTGTCTAAATCACGGTAAATTGCTCGTCCGTCTGTGAAGCAAACATGCGGGCATTAGGTCAGCTATTAATTGTGGGCATGTAGTTAGCAAAAGAACACCACGAACAGGCAACGTAGCGTTACGAGAATTACCTGGGACTGGCGAGGGATCTTCGCCCTGTATTCTCCTAACGAGGCAAGAAGTGAATGCTGCTCTGCCGGGAAACTAATTAAATACCGGAGCCGCGGGAGGAAACACCGAGGACGTGCGCAAGAGGCCAGAGTAAAAAGACTCAAGGGGCCTAGCACCGTCTGGACGGGGGTAGGGAGAAAAGGGAGAAAACCTCCTGGGATGATTAGTAAACGGAGGTACATATGGATTTGCATAGAATACAATTGAATTAAATTAAAAACAAGTCAAAAGCTTTTTTTACATTATCATACAAAGGCATGGAAAGGTGCATAATATATACAGTGAAAACACAGGATTTACGAATCTATAGATATTCCGATGTACGTTCAGTGTCAGTACATATGCAGACGTGCAAGTATGGCTGCTGACAAATAGTAACAGTCGAAAGGAATTAATACTTTGTGCACACCAAAATTCATAAAAAGATGGAGGCGCATACAACACTCTATGAAAAACGGAGTGAGGAAAAGTACATGAATGTATATGGTTATGATACACGCTCATATTGACCAATTTAGTTGTATACAGTAAGGAGGCGTTCACCGTTCTTTAGCCCACTCTGCCTCCCCAGTTCAGACATGGCTGTATGAAAATCCGTCTGACCCTGTGCCTCATGGAAACAGTCCAGCCCGAACTGCCAAGCCATGCCTTCCCTGGACCGGAAACAAGCTTCCGAGGACCGGTTTCTGGCATTACAGCAGTCTTGAGACCGGCATGCTTGAATCCAGTGGCAAAGTGAGCAAGGGACTCACGTCTGAGCATACCCTGCCACACTTATGGCGGCCAAAGCGGTACAAAAGGGGGTGGTGATGGACGGAGCATCTGAACCAATTAAACACTCACACCCAGTCAAAAGATCTGGGTTTGATCACGCCGTCGTAGGCCTAATAAGGAGTCAGTGACGTCAGTCGGAGTCGCGCGCGATGCCGTGCTCCTATGACGTTGTCCACGCCGGCGTGCTACAAAAGAATTTTCCGAACGATGCTGACGCAGGGGGATATTCACAAGGTGAGGAATCCACTGGCAGATGTATCCATCAGAACATCGTGAGAGTACTCTGAGCTTCTTCAGAACCCTGTGCTTATAAACAAACTTAGTTAACGATTCGTGAGAATTACTCTTTTTTTTGTGGCTTTGTTATCCAATTGTTTTCCTGAGCATCTGCGTTTAAGCCTGACATTGTGAGCGGCAATGGTGTTTGTGTGTGGCTACTCTCCAAAATTATTGTGAAAGCTTTGTGCGTGTGCGTGTGCGTGTGTAGAGGGGCACAAGATGAGCAAAAAAAAAGAGGAGCATGTTAACAACCTCTACCCCTTCCACTCCGATTCCTCGACTTCCACTCTCTGTGACAGGCACTTTTTGCTGTGTGATTTTTCAAGTGAGAGTTAAGCATCTCCAGCTCTTCTGTGCAGATTCGGAAGATTCGTAAAATCTGATGGAGTTATGAAAGCACATAAATAGTTCATATTTCCTGTGGAAAGTTTGCTGGGGCCAGTGAATGAACTACAAAACGGATCTTTGAATTGTATTTGCTATTCCCAAAAACACACAACACTAAATCTAGAGACACTCGGCCATCCTTATCTACACTGAGGTCTGAGGGTCCCTTTAAGTCCTGAATATGGCTATATTTAATAATTCAAACAGTAGACAGGGAGCCTGTTTACTTCTTTGCAACAAACAGAGCACATCACACTAGCTATGCTACTGTGAATACCAGTCTATGATTAATGTGATCTTCTGTAAGTCACAAGTTTGAATATGGTGAGGTAGAATCATTTTTCTGAGGTCAGTAACTTGAGTATCATAAATTGAGCAACAACCATATCTGTAATGTACAGCTTTAAGAAGTGTGGAATGAAGTGTTGTATAAAAATATATTGAACAATTTACAGGATTTTGGGCCAGATGACGACCATGTCATTTTGCGAGTTGCAAATTGTGCTCAATTGCGAGTCGCAATTTGCGACTTGCAAAATGACATGTACAACAGTGTCAGAGACACTGTTTGCAATTCTTAATGGGGTCGCAAATTGAATGCCTCATCAATATTCATGAGGCACTCGCAATTTGCGACCCCATTGAGAATGGCTGGCCCTCCCAGGTAGGATCAGTAGACCTCCATGTCTGGGACCGCTTTTAAATAAAGCAGTTTAAAAAAAAATGCAGCCCGTTTTCCTTAAAGGAAAATTGGATGCATTTGAAGAAAGAAAAATGAAACGTTTTCGCTTCATGTTTTAAGGGCATGTAGTGGTCCCTGGGACCACTGCCTGCCCCTAAAAAATATTTTCCCCTGCATTTGCAAAGGGGAAGATTTCCCCTGGGGCCCCCTTCCCTTTTGCGATTGCATTACCACCCTCTTGAAGAGGGCGGTAAATTGTGAGTGTTTTGCAACCACAATTGCCGTTGCAAAATGTTCTTATATGGCTTGTGGGGTCGATATTAGGAACAGAATGCCCCTTCATAATAAGGAGTCGCAAAACACTATTTTGCAAGTCACAAATTATTTGCGACTCCCAAATTAGTGTTAGTACATGGCCCAGAAGATTTTTGCATGCACAAAAGGGTCGTAATTTTCCGTCTTACATCTGGCCCAAAGTTCGTTGGTTTATTCTTATTAGAGAATCACTGTAAACCCAATTGAAATCAGATTAGTTGTCTGCATTCATGTAACACCCCATGATCGCGGTGAGGCAATGGAAGCTATTTATGGACACGTAGCATACTACTCCATTCATTGAAATCCATTAGATGGAAGACTATGTAATTTACATGGGTAACTTTTCAATGTTCTGTGTGTGAGAGCCAGAGAAGTTCTCTAGTCCCATTTTTACACTGTGGCTTGGCATAACATTCAAGTGAATAGGGGATGAAGTACAGAATGCTTAGCATTAGAAGTTAGCTGAAGGGTGGATAGAGACTCTAAGGCATATTTACAATAACAACGCCGCCATAGAGTCAATTTATTTACTTTACGGTGGCGTTTGTTTTATCGTCTTGTTTTCCACCAGTTACCAGCAATTTTCCTGTGTAGAAAGGAATTTTCAAGATCACCACTTCTGTTAGCGGGACTTACTGAAAATGAGATGCAAGGTAGGCATTCCCGTTAAAAAACTGCTACTAAACACACTACGCGATATTCACAAGTAATTCCTTGTATGTTGCCAAACCCAAACAAGCACTGGCGTTGCCAATAGGTTTCGCATTTGGAAAGTTGGAGCTATTGGTTTTTGTAAATGACATTTTATATTTATATATCGTTATTGGCATTGTCAATAACAATATATAAATATAAAATGTCATATACAAAACCAATAGCTCCAACTTTCCAAATGCGAAACCTATTGGCAACGCCAGTGCTTGTTGTATGTGTGAGTAAGTTTGTGTTGGTCAGAGGGGGGTGGGGCAGACAGATATTTGAGGTTGTGGGAGAACACATTTGGCTACTATATGGCTCCTCATACAGGTTCTCAAGCTGCCACTGCCTCCATCTTTATTTATTTTACATTTTGTTAATTTGTTAAGTGCCACATGTCACCTTCTTGTTACTACGGAGTACTGATCTTTGAGCCTGTCTGTTGAACCTTCTTACTTCGCTATTGTCTCTTGTTATGGTAGGTGGCTGTGCACTTACTTATAGGTCTGTTGTGTGTAATGCCAATGCTGGATAGAGTTTTGGTTATTAGGAAGAGCTGTAACCCTTCTGAAGGCCATTGTCGGTTTTTCACGCTCCTCAGGGCATTAGTGGCAGCTTCTGTTGGTTTTGGTTGTGTTTTTCCTTTTTTGGAGGGTTGAGGTAGAGCACAGCTTAATTTGTGCCCGTGCTCGCTCATGGCATTGTCAGTCTTTCTTTAAAAAAGCGCATGAGCAAATTGTTTATCAATTCAATACACTATTACGAAAACAGTAATATGAAGGTGGTCAGGCGACTCTTACAATTTTGGGTCACCTAGTGTTGTCAGAATGAGTTAGAAAGAGTGGTAGGAAAGGAGGTGGGAGGTGCACGGCCGTGCTAATTACAACACACGGCGAGAGCAAATGGAAGAGACACAGGACAGAATAAGGAAGGAAGGGAGACAGCGGAGCGTGAGGGGGCAATAAATAGACTAGGAAGATAAAAAGACGGAGAGAGGGATGGGGTATGTAGCGACGTAAAGAAGGAATAAAAAAGTGGTAGTGAAGGAGGATAAAGGGAAAAGAATGAACAGTCAGCAATAAAGAGGGGAAAGAAGCACGAAGAAAGGGTGCCGGGGCAGACAAAGAAGAAAGAGGCAGGCAAAAGCGGAAAAAAGTTGCTGGCATATAAGCGTTTCAGAACCCCAAATTTCTTTAAGGGTTCTTCCTCAGGACCGGGACTAGGCCAAGCACTGTGATACACATAAGAAATACAAAATGAGTGATTAGATAGCTGTCCCTAGTATTAAAATTAGCTCTACTTATCGTTATAAGCATAATAACAAGGTTGTCCTTACCCTTCACGCTTGTAAAATAAACACAGCAATATGAAACCCATGAGGGAACATATGTCCTCTTTAAATGCAGGTTTCTGAAAATAGTAAAGAACAAAATACGGGCTTAGTAGAGCTGTACAAAAACGACCATTAGTATGAGTAGAGTAGACTTTACTGAAACGGCACATTGTTTGTGGAGTACATGTCCATGAAAAGTAGAACTTCTGAACGTAGTTTAAAACGCGATCTCAGCTACCTTTTACCCGTGTAACTGTTGTCAATTAAAGGTGGACCTAAAGCGTGGTCACACTTCTTTGACTAGTTGCGTGGGTATATTGTTGCCATAAAAATGAAACAAAACTGCTACAACTTGCCCCTGAACCATGGGCTCTGTGGTGGATTGCAGTTGTCGTAGAGAGAAGTTTGAGAAAGGTTTCACATTGCGGTGACCCTGTGTAAAGTAATTTAATATACGAGTGTAATCAAGAAAGCAGCTTACTCAGTAATTACACTTTTAAGCGAACTGATATAGACTGAACGACCGGCACCAATATTGAACAGCAATTGTACTCTGGTGCTGGAAGAGAGCCATGCGGAGAATGCACAGCATTCGCTCTAAGTCTGTGCTCGGACAGAGTGCAAAGTGGTTGCTGGGTGACGGCTAGGGAGGGGCTCCTGGAGCACAGGGGGCCCCCGCACCGCGGGAGCTGATTGAACTCACTTCATTCATGAAGGCATCAACGGCAGACTCTTAGCATGTCGGTAAGTTCCTGGATGAATTTAAACAAGATGTGAGCGTGTGCGTGAATGCAGAGTGCGCTCTCTCTAGCACGATCGAACAGATCCTCATAACTTGCCTGTTTCCAGAAGCTTGAGCAAGTCAAATTTCAGTCCGGCGTGCACGATTCACTGCGTCTCAGAAATGCGGAAGTTTAACAAAGCTCGCATCGGACCTAACTTGTAGATTCAGATAATGTGAGGGGGGCATTGCATCATGGTACTAGTAGTCTAACAACTGGCCAGAATGATTGAAATTAAGGAAACAAGCTATGGCATCATACCGAGAGTCAAACATGGAATTCTAAGCTCCTGACACCAACAAACTTACCACGATTAAACTGCGGGTAGGGAGACAAGGGAAGCCGGATGGGGGCGGGAGAGCCTGGTGGGGGGGCGGGAATGCGTGCGAGGGGAGAAGTGTGGCAGGCAGATGCGCGAAGGGAAGCCGGATGGGGGCGGGAGAGCCTGGTGGGGGCAGGCGGATTAGAGAGATATAGATGGGTGAGGGCGGGGAAAGGACGAAGCGTCCAAGTAGATTTCTTTAATTAGGAATGCACCCGCTTTGAGAGAGTCCCTGCTGTAGGTGAGAGAGGGGGGTGAGGAGGGGGAATGGAGATGAGCATATTTAAAAGTTACAGCGCGATGGGGAATGGAGATGAGCATATTTAAAAGTTACAGCGCGATGGGGAATGGAGATGAGCATATTTAAAAGTTACAGCGCGATGGTAAACAAGAAGTGGCAAAGACAACAAGCTGCGGGCGGCAAGACTTAATGGTTGAAGAAAGTAAACACCCGGAAAGCAACAACGAGCAAGGGTGAGGAATAGAGGAAGCCGGATGGGGGCGGGAGAGCCTGGTGGGGGGGCGGGAATGCGTGCGAGGGGAGAAGTGTGGCAGGCAGATGCGCGGAGGGAAGCCGGATGGGGACGGGAGAGCCTGGTGGGGTCAGGCGGATTAGAGAGATGCTCGTGCTTGTGTGGTCACGTGACCCGCTTTTGTGTTCACGTGACCTCACATGCACTGTGAAGAAACCGCAGTGAAACCGCAGTGGTTTCACTAGTCGATCAAGCCCTTGAATTTTCGCCTATTCCATTCGCAAGCGAATGGTAATAGGCGAAACCTAAAAACTGCAGCTAAGTCCAATTAGAGGCGTTTCTTTAAGATCAAAAAATACCTGATCTTAAAATTGGTGCAAACACTTGGGTCCACATATAAGCTGTTAGGGTGTGGGATAGCGCTGCAAGGAATATTGCGGCACTGCCCTGAGCCAAAACAAATGGACAGGAATGCGCCCTATCAAAAAGATAGGGTGCATTCCTGGGCCGGTAAACAACCTTTACAACACAGTCATTACATCGCACTACCTTTACATAGTAGTCATTACATCGCAACATCCTTTACATCGCATGTCATTACAACGCATCCATTACATTGCATGTCACTACAATGCTTGTCATTACAAAGCATGTCACTACAACGCAGGCATTACAAAGCAAGTCATTACAACGCATACCATTACAATGAATAGTTCCCTTACACTATCCGACACTTACTCTACTGTTGCACTCACTGGAGTTCGAATAGTAATTTTTACCCCTACACTATCCAACACTTACCCTACTGTTGCCCTCACTAGAGTTAGAATAGTATGTTTTACCCTAACGCTATCCAACACTTACCCTACTGTTGCACTCACTGGAGTTAGAATAGTAATTATTACCCCTATACTATCCAACACACTTTAAATGCAATGTAATGGTATGCATTGTAATGGTATGCGTTGTAAAGCTATAATGCGATGTAATGGAATGCGTTGTAAAGGTAGTTTCTGAAAATGCGATGTAATGGCATGCTATGTAAAAGAATGCATTGTAAAGGATATTGAAATGTAAAAACTGCGTTGTAAAGGCATGCATTGTAAATGTATGCGTTGTAACATCACACATTCTCCTGGGCCTCATTCATGAAAAGATTTGCATTGCTGCGACAAAACAGCATTGGAACACTTTTCACTGCAGCCTCCGTGGGACACCATGAATGAGCCGTATTCACTGTACGGCGCTCCATGTCGCAGTCAATGACAGATACGTTAAGAATCCTGACGTATCTGTTGGCGCTAAAGTTGTGCACTGCTGCAGTTGTGTCATAAGCATGACGCAACTCCAGCAATTCATGGGGCACACCTATCCCTATGGCACTGCATCACCCTTACACCTGCCATGCGGCAGGCGTAAGGTTTTGACACACTGGCATCCTAGAATTTAATGAGGCTTTGTTGCATGGGAACGCCCAACCTGCATACATCATACCTGATGCAAGTAAAATGTGGCACAAGAATTTACAAGGTCATGCATATGCCTAGATGCGTCACTTTGTAAATATGGCGCAATGTGGTGCAAAATTCATGCTGCAAGTATGTCAAGAAAATGACGACTGTGTTGCTGAGTTGATTGATGTTGTGCAGCAATGAACACCTACCTGCACAAAACCAAGGGTATTTCCTCTTTCTCCGTGTGCTGCAGAATGAAAGCACATGAAAGATGTGAACAAAAAGAGGAGAAATTAAAACATTTATTCTCATAGCGCCTTCCAAACGTCACCCTGGAGGTAGTATTAGATTATGACGCATTCTGAAGGTTTACTGTTTCTCATAAACCTGGGAATGCTTCAGATTCCATTGGTTTGGCATGGGAGTGCCCACAGCAACACCCATTGAACCAATGGTGGCTCCTCTGCTATGGCGGAGGAGGACCACCCTACTGCTATCAAATAGTGGAGAAGTAGAAACATAAAATGATAATAACAGCAGGCGGGTGGGGCGGCTCTGCTCTCAGAGCAGGACAGGGAAGGAGTGGTTTTCCCACTCCTAAGTGCGCAATGACTGTTTGATCGGCCCTCTCGGGCCACCCAAACCAGTCATGTGCACTTCCCCGTTCTCCATGCAGGTTGCATTACAGCCTGCATGAAAACAGGCCCAGGCCCCCATTCCCTGGTTGAGCGTCAAACCAGGATGCTCAAGACCAACCAAAACACTCCATTGCAGCATTGTGATTGGTCAGTGGGGCCTGGGAGCAGGAGCAGAGACATGGGACCCGGCAGCCTGTCCCCGTGACCCCACCTGACCCCCGCCTCACCACCCCCAAGCCATGCCAGCCACCACTGCATAAGAAACACCACTTTCACACTGTTTAATGTATGAAAGGGGCACATATTCACAAGTCCATGAAAAGCCACATAAAGTGGCTTTGCGAGGCCTTGTAAACATGCTGTGGCCCATTGGGCAACCGGAACGTCAAACACATGACGTCACAGCATTGCAAGAGTGCCGCTAGGGGTATAATCAAAGAACTTCCACAATTCATCCTTGGCAAGGTCAATGACGCTATGGACCTCATGCCGCTGCAGCTAGTAGCACCAAGGACGCCACCACTACTACCCCCGACATTCATCGCTCACTTGGACATGGCTCGACATGGCTCCAGACATGACTCCATTCTCTTTGGGTGACTACTGTACCTGATCCCCTCTAAGTGCTGACCTTGGTTGACTGGAATTTCAGCAACAGGAAGATGGAGTCTAGGGACCACCGAAAGCCAGAGACTCTCCACAGGAGTCTATAACCATGTAAGAAGGTGAGACGCACTTTAAGTGAACATTAAATGAGGTTATCTGCCATCTGAAGAGTTACATCCGGGGGCTGCATGGACTCTGCACCAGATGACCATGTCACAGTGGAGCCCATGTCACTGGGGGAGAGTTCGGGGGAAGTGTTGGGATCCTGTCTCTAAGTGCAATTGCGATCATCAGCGCTGCATGCAGCTCCTTCCGCCTCTCTTATACAACCTGGTGCAGATTGGGGGTGGCTTGTAGTTGTGGTGGGGACGCCTGCTCCTCCTATGCCTCCAAGTACAACTGGATCCAGGAATGACAGTTTGTTGCCCGGACTTTTAACTCCGTGTCCCCAGCACCTGGCGACCAGCAGATTGCAGCCAGGTCAAACACTGTTCAGCGGCGTTAATGATTTGTGTCTCAACATCTGAGATCACTTGCAGCCTTTATGGGTATAGGAGAAAAAATGTTTGATGCACACCTCTCTGAGGCATCGCTTAATCACTAGAGACAAGCCCCTCTGCCTCTGCACCCCTGTGGCGTAGTCAGGGAAGAAAATAACTATGGCGTTATCCACTTTCACCTCCTCCAGCTTGCGTACCTCCTTCAGCACAGCATCACGATCCCTGTAGGAGGCAGAAGAGAAGCCTGTTCCTAGCAGCAGGCAACTCGCCTGCACTCGATAGGCCTGCTCCAAAATAAGGAATGGGGGTAATGCACCTGCTGGCAGTAGGTCACGCAACTATGTCTCAGTATATGCCACTGCATCACCCCTTCTGCTCCCACAGGCAGACCCAACACCCTTAGGTTGTTATGCTGGGAGCGGCATTCCCCATTTTCCACTGTTCTTTCAAGTTCAAGTTCAAGTTAAAAATTTGTATAGCGCACTACTCACCCAGAGGGTCTCAAGGCGCTTGAGGGAGGGGGGGTACGTTACTTATAGAATATCCAGGTTTTTAGTTGTTTTCTGAAGGAGAGGTGGTTCTGTGTAAGGCGGAGGTGTGTCGGGAGAGAATTCCAGGTTTTGGCCGCTAGGTAGGAGAAGGATCTTCCCCCCATGGTGGATCTTTGGATGCGTGGAATCGCGGCGAGGGCTTGATTGGACAAACATAGTTGGCGGGTGACTTCACATGCGCCATTAGCTGCTGCACCTCCAAAGCTGCGTTCAGGGTACTCAGAGGGACTTTGTCCAGTTCTTGCTCAATGTCATGTATCTTGTAAGTCAGCTTGTGACGATCTGCTCGATCCAGGGTGCAGTCGACTGTGATTTTGTCTATGGGGCCCTCAAAGGAAGGGCCCGTTTGTCTGAGGAAGGCACTGGCTGCCAGTACAGAGTCTAGTTTGGAGTCCAGTCTGTCCACTGTCACCTGCTCCGGTGGCCAACGATCCCCAGCCGCTCAATTTACTGACATGGAGGACCGGCCAAATGTCGACACCGCCCCATGTGCATGCGGGCCATCATTGTTCCAGATGCGCAGGCCCTATGTATGACATATGGTGCAGTGCAGTGTGGCCAGCCAGCCCTTCGCCACCAGTCAGGTGCATGCTAGCCAGGAATCTTCATTCGGGCAGCACAGATGGAAATTCCCTGTACACTCAAAAGGTCACTACCAGAGGCAGAGGAAAGGCAGCACCAGCCGGGCGCCTCCTCCTATCTAACAATAGAAACAAGATTCCATATTCCTCAGTGCCCCAGTGAGTGATGGCAGATCAAGAGGCACACCCAAGGGCATGGGCTTGAACCAACCCCCATGCCCCTGGCACCCGCAGCCACCAACAGCCGATATCAGCGACTAGAGCCAGTTAGTGGAGTCCCCCACCAGTCTTGTGTGGTGCTCTTGGTGATGTTGGTCAGTCGCAGCTCAGGGATTGCTTAGGGCACGGTGGACACCACCAACTGGCGCTAGGCCTGGGCCTGATTCAACCCCCGGACCTCCTCCGCTCCATATCCCACCTTCTCCTCGCCTGGACATCAACACCGGGGTTCAATTTGCCAGGCTCTCTCTGAATCTGTGACTTAGCCAGCAGGAGCCGCAGCCAGGACGAATTTCACAAGTCTGGGTACAGCATTCACTGCCAAGTACACTGAATAACCTCCCATTGCAGGTGATGCACAAGTCCCCCTTAGGCATGAAGATGCAGCGCTCCCATCACACAAGTTCAGTGCAGCTCAGGGGCCCCCACTCAACAGCGTCCAAGCAGCACCACATCCTCCGGCCTGTGATGCAGACAGAAGAGGCCCGACATTGGTCAGTCAGTCAGTCAAATAATCTTTATTTCGATCGTAGGTCATAAAAGATGCATAGGAACCATCCATAAGAGTACTTAAAAAAAGCACAACCAATAGACAATATATATACAGATATAAAAAAAAAAAACTGTACAGCATTAAAAAACAAACAGATATACAATTCATATGTCGTTACATAGTAAAAAGGTTTACCACAACATTGGCAATCTCCTCCATGCACCCCAGTGTAGTGGTGGCACGTGTTATGCAATGTAGACCTCCCTACATTGATGTGCAGGATTGCCACTACCAATCACAGCTCCAAGGGGTGCCAGGCAGTCTTCTCACACAGGTCAGCAACATGTCTCCATGCGACCTACCCGACTTCGCCACTAGGTAAGTGTGAGAAGTTGGCCTGCTGTATGATGTCTCGAATTCTGGGGGCACCTTATATGAGTCCAAACAACAGTCCCACCAACCTTTTCAGGAAGGGACTCAGTTTGGGTATGGGTTGTTACCATAACAGCTCTGCTAGCTTGATCAGGAAGGGATTCTGCTGAAGATGGGGCTGAATCTTGCACAGCCCTACCAACCTTTTCAGGAAGGACATCTTGGATTGGGGCTGTTGCCATCACAGCCCCATTAACCTTTCCATGGACATTTACCATTTTAGAATGGGTTTCCTGTTCAACATCAGCCCAGGCTGAGATTTCCAAATCATTCCCAAGTAGACAATCTACAGGCGTTTGCTGACACTGCCACTCTCTTTGGGCCAGTGACACCTCCCCAGCTGAGATTTATTACTGCCATGGGATGATTTTTCTGCACTCCATCAATATTAGTCACCTGATATGTGGCACCAGGTAAAATTTGCCTTGAGGGGACTAGATTCTCAGTCACCATAGTGATACTAGCCCCTGTGTCTCTGTAGGCCTCAACTTTTTGACCATTGATGAGGGGCTCCTGTCTGTACTTGCTCAAAGTGTTTGGGCAATCTGTGAAGTTGGCAAACCCCATGCCATTTTCACAGACAAGAGTAGCTGTGTTAGGGGCCCTGGTTAGGCCAGAATCCACCTGAGTTCCAAAAGTAAACCCACCCAAATTCGTGGGGGTGCTCCCACCACCTGGGGGATTACTACTAATAGTAACAGGAGGTGTTGGAGCTTTACTTGGAGGTATATTTTCTTTATTGCTATTTCTGGGACAACTGCTATCAGTCTTCCAGTGACCAGGCTGTTTACAGACATGGCAGTAAGGTTTCTTTTGGTCAGGGGAAGTGTTTTGGGACCCACCCCCATCCTTGGAGTTTTGGGGCCCTGTGGGAGATTTTTCTTTAGATTTATCCCCACCCTTCTCTTGAGCCTTGGAAGTATCCTTCTTCTGGTCATTACCCTGATTCTTAGGCCTAATCCTGGTTCTGACCCATTTGTCTGCACTCTTACCCAATTCTTGTGGAGAGGTCAGATCTGAGTCCACCAGGTGCTGGTGCAAAAGCTGGTTCTGACAATTACTTAGGATCTGCTCCCTCATAATCAAATTATACAATCCTGTATAGTCATGTACTTTGCTGCCATGTAGCCAACCTTCCAGAGCCTTAGTAGCACAATCTACAAAATCAGTCCAGTCCTGAGTCTGAGCTTTTTGTGTATCTCTGAACAACAACCTGTATTGCTCAGTGGTTAGGCCAAACCCATCAATAAGAGCACTCTTCAGGACAGAGTAGTTTTTAGCATCCTCGGGTCTAACAGTGAGGAGCTTATCTCACCCTTTCTCAGAAAAGGAGAGCCACAAGATTGCTGCCCACTGATCTTGAGGGACCTGCTGTACCATGCAGGCCCTCTCCAGAGCAGTTATCCATTTGTGGATATCATTCCCATCTCTGTAGGGGGGCACAATCTTACTCAGGTTTCTATGGTCATAGGACCTGTCTTTATCCTTAGGGATAATGCTGCCACCAGTGGGTGTCTCCCCACACAATTTATGTTCTCTTGCAAAGGCAAGTTTAGCTTGGGCCAGGGCTACTTCCTCCCTCGCTATCTGGAGTCTAACAGCTCTCATCCTGGCCTTATGCTCTTTCCTCTGGGGGGAAGTCATTCCCCTCTGAGATTCTCTTGAGGCACTAGAAATGTGAGAATCCCTGGAAGGATTTCTCTCTCTTCTATTGCCTGGGAGAATTCTGCTATTGGGTCTGGAGAAGTGGTTCCCTTCTCCATTCCCATGTAGGACCAAGTTGGCTTGGCTAAGCCTCCCAACTGGTACCTGGTTATCTCTCTGATCCTGAGCTGACTCTTCACCTTCTGATTCAGGGTCCACCTCCTCATCTTCTGGGGTGGTGTTCTCAGTATCTGGGGGATTCACTCCTTCTCCTGACCCTGAGGGAACTATTCTAGCTTTCTCAAGATCATCCTTCTCAAGGATGCCTATCAGGATGGGAATGGTAGGGTTGTGACCCTTTTCAGCTTCCTTGCAGTGCACAAGGCACTCAAGTCTCTGTGGCTGAATTTGTCTTAGCTGGAGGTTGCTGTGGAAGGTCAACCACCACAGGTAGAGAGCTGGGAGCTTCACCTGTGCCAGACATGACTCTAGTGAGGTGTAAGTGATGCACTTATCTACACTAAGTGTTTTCCTACTGTACCTTGCTAGTGAGTTGTAGTCAGGGTGTGCTAAGCCCTTCTACCTACAACTACTAAGTTCAGTAGAACTTAAATATGCTAAGCTTTGTTTATATGTACCTATGGTACTTAATGTGATCTTTACATTTGATAAAAGATTGCAATGGTAAAACAACAGCAAGCTCAAATCCGCACCGCTGCTCACCAATGTGAGAAGTTGGCCTGATGTATGATGTCTCCAATTCTGGGAGCACCTTATATCAGTCCAAACAATTCCTTATGGTGATGGTTGTAAGTCAACCTTAAAGACAAGCTATCCTAGAGGTAGCATGGACTAAGCAGCCTAAAGGCTTAACTCAAGAGGACATGTGAAGCCAGCTGTTTTACCATATGCAATCCTGTAATATCAAATGAAAGGACACCACACAAGTTATATTATAAAAATATATGTATTTATTCTTAGAATAATCCCCTGTACTCTTTATGAGTATAGAAGCACAAGCGTTTAAACAAAAGCCCAGTATAACATATGAAAGTTGCACAATTATGGATGAGGCCGGTGGCCACTCAAACCATATATCAAAAAAGTGGTATAAGTATCAATAATCAATCAGTGGTAAGGCCTAGGGCCTTGGGAATCGCTGGGACTACACTGGACTAACAGCAGTTAGGACGGGAGTAGCCCGCGGGAATCGGGTGCAGCGCTAAAAGCACACGCATGCACCAATGCAAAGCCAATGGCGCGTAAAAGTTATCGAGTTACAGTTTTAAGAGTCTTCCGACTGAACTAGAAGGACAAAACTTTAGACTTAGACACTAGAGGTGTAAACCACTACAGGAGCACCGGCGTTCAAGAGTTACCTCACCCACAGGAAGCGGGTGCACAGGTGCAAAAGCGTGTCGGGTCTCGTCGTGTAGATCTAGGGTGCCTGGAGATGAAGATGCTGCAGGCGGCCAGTAGAGAAGAGTCTGGTTGGATCCAAGGGTGGATCGAAGATGTAGAGTACCTGAAAGCAGAGGGGACAGAGTCTGGGTCACTAGCCAGTGACCAGGAAGGAACCAGGAAGGAACCAGGCAATGTCGGGCGCAATCAGGTGGTTGTTGTGAAGCTTGTCTCCGCTGCCACGTGGACTCTGGGGCACTGAGGATGTCCTTCAGTGAATCACGAGCTGTCCCACAAAGGCTCTCGCTGTCGGCGGTATCGGCTTCTGGATCGGAGTCAACAGGCCTTGGCAAATGCAACCCACGCAGGATTCAAAGATCGCTTCTTACCCGGACCAGCAAGGGCAGAGCGGATGCTCCTTTTCAGGGGAGCGGGGGCCAGTCTGGAGCAACCAGACTAGGAGAGCAAATTCAAAGGTTCGTTGGTACTGGGGCCACTAGCCAACGGGCAAGCGACCGGACCAACGCGTCAAGCAGGAAAATGCAAAAGGGCCCCACGCAGCACTCAATGAGTGTGGAGGGGTGAGCTTCGGTGCAAAAGCTGCTCGGGGCTGGAGCTTCTCAAACTCCAATGCACAGCTTCGAGGGAGCCTTGGATGCTGCATGGTCAGCACTTTGTTGTTTTTCCAAGATGGCCAGCCCCACGCTTCAGGTCGCCTCCACGGGTCTCAGCTTTGCAGGGACTGTGGATCGAGCTGTTGGAAGGCAGGCACGCTGAGTCTTGTTGATCTCTGTTGCTCGAGTTCTGGCGGGAACTGCAACAAAGCAAACAGTGACGAGCTGGATGGTGCCTGTTTGCACGGGGTTTATTTATTTTTTTATATATATTTTTTTTGCACAGGGTGGTCACTCCTTGACCACAAGGGAGATTCTTCAGTCTGCCACGTTGAGTGGGATGTCGAAGGGTCCAGAGTTTCATTTTATACGTTTCAGTCAGGATAATCTGATGTGCATCAGCACAGCTCCTACCTTTGTTCCAAATCAAGGGGCTGGATTACCTGCTAGGTCCCTCCTATGGGTGGGACCCAGGAAGGGGGTGGTTACACCCCTTTCCCTTTGTCCAGTTTCGCGCCAGAGCTGGGGCTGGAGTGCCCCAGAACCGGTTTGACTGGATTTTGCATGGGACACCTTGTGTGCCCCAGGCAGGGTCTAGTTTCTTTCAACCCTCCCTGCTCCAATCCACTATCTCCTGTCTGGGGTGGTGTAGCACCTCCCTGTGACAGGAAACCCTTTGTCCAGGCCTCTCTGCCAAGTTTCGGTTAACAGCAGGAGGTCAGACTTGTGTCGGGGCAGCAGCATCCATTTTGTGATGCTGAGGCTCTGGTTAGGATTAACCGCGTTTTAAGTAAAGTAACGTGTCTTCTCCCTCTAAAAGGGTGGAATGCTACCCCCGTCGCCAGAACTGGTGAGGGGGTAGTATTCCAAAGTGTATGACACCAAACACGACATGTTTTGATAAAGCCAAACCAAAGTTAGCATTAACCACGAGGATTATAATGCACTTAAGAGTATATGGTATGGCAGTATCGCTGGAACAGCAGTAAGGAAATGGTTCAGAACACTGCAGACAGACTCAGCTCATGCTAGAGCACCATCTCACATAAAACCAAGCACTCTGCCTCCAGGATTGTAAAGGCCTGCCATAGGAGTGACTTATAGGTGCATATGGGTCCAGATATAGGTTTAGACATAGGTATACTATATATCTAAGCAAGGGGTGAGTACACCACCTTGCCCCAGCTGAGTGATCAGCCAGTTCTGTCGATTTAAGTGACCAGTCAGGGGTGGCAAAAGATATGCTGCAGCCCCTGGTGGCCTTGGATGCACCTTTGCCCTGGGCACCTATAGTGCACTGTACAGGGGCTGATAAGGTGTACAGTACCAGATTGGTGATGTACCTATAGTACATGGAGTCCATTTAAAGAGAGAGCAGATAGCCTGGGACCCTGATTAGCAGGATCCCAGGCCAACTAAGTCGAAAACCAGCTAAACACAAGGCAAAAAATCTGGGGTAACCATAGTCAGGTATCCACCTTCCTACAGTGAGGGCAATAGCCTCAATGGCTACTGCAACGGCCTGCAGGCTTGGGCCTGATGCGGCCTGCCTCCACCATCAGGTTGCAGTGACTCCACTGCCCTGCCGCCTCACACTCCATGTTTCAGTCACAGGCCCAACGAGGCCTCTGGCCCCGGAGACTGTCCACACTTCCAGGTATTGGCTGCCATGGTGTCGCAAGTTTGGTGCTAGGAAAAGAAAGTGATGTATCACTGGTTTTCCCCAGTGATGCACCACTTTTCATAAATAAGGCCCTGATTCTGCATTCCCTCTTCCCCAGGGACTCTGGCTGCTCATCCTGGCTGCTGGGGGGTTTAGGGGGTTGTTGACCTGTGCTGAACTTGATCCTAGCTGCTCCATTCTGAAATCCATTCTTTTTTATTTTATTTTTCAATTAGAGGTGTATTTGTATGCTATTTTGCCTTCTAGAGGCTGAAAAGTGACATTGGACTGGTTAACATGGATTTTTTGCCACTAATTGGCCTTTCTGTACTTTTCTCTTGCTAGCGTCAAATTTTTATCACCTTGATGCTGTTAGCAGCAGTTTTCACCGCAGCTAGCTGTAACTATCGCCATGTAGCGACGTATTGTAACTATGTCGTTAACAGAGCGGTAGTTTTCGGCGATAGACAGCTTTTAGAAAATTGTCGCTAACTAATGCAAATCTGGTTACCGGCAGTTCTTGTAATTATACCTCTGTGTGTTGTGTGTGTGTGCGCGCGCGTGTGTGTGTGTGTGTAGGGGTGTGTGTGTGTTCGACTTATGGCAAAAGTAGAATTCCGAGTCCCCCTCTTTCTTTTTTTGCTCTGCATCTAAGTCTTCTTGAAACACTCCTCAGGAAGCTTACCTTCCTACCATTCTTCTCCTTAAAATAAATATATCCTTGAATCTAAAACACAGTTTCTCTTTTACAATCTGCATGCCTTCATCTACACTCCTCCATGAACAAAAGGCGAAAACTAGCTGAGCTCAACAACACTCCTGCTTACCTACCGGAAAAGTCCAGACATACACCAAACAGTGGACTTTCCCCCGGAGAATGCAGATGCACCACCTAACTTTGCAACGCAGTATCATTTTTCTTTTAACAATCATATTAAGAGAAGTGGGTGGGTTCACTCCCCAACCTAGAAGACAGAACATTTACATATCTCATAACTTGGGTCTTGGGGGCAGAAGGAGTGTTTGCAATGCATTTATCTATATTCTGTCATACTCATTCCTTTGTTTCATTCTAACAACAGATTGGTGGGAAATTATGTGCTGCTGCTTATTGCCAGATGAATGTTGTCCTTGTATTGTAGTGTTTGTCTTTGTCAAAACTTTCCTTAAATCCCTTTTCCCATCCATTCATCAAACCCCTAACCCTCTTCCTCTGGGTTTTGTGATTTATTGAGGTGTGGCTTAATTTACACAATCAATGGATCACACACTTGGTGGGGCGGATGTGGTGAAAGCAACACCGACATACTTTAGAATCTTCTAAGCAATAGCCCACACCAGCACATTACCAACCCGCGCATCAAAAATTATCCATATGTTAGACATAGAATCAGGAACATCAGTCGTCAGCATCATCATTCAGGCCTTGTGTTGCATAAACGTAAACACCTAACCTAAGCTTGTTTATTCCAGCGTCTGAGTCCATTTTTTATAACTTGGAGATTTCGCAAATAATACTACTAACTCCACATTAGCCAAAAATGACTAGTATTGCATTTTTTTGTATTTGAGTACAATCAGACATTCTTGTTGTGTCATCATGTAGTACGCCAGTGGTATCAATTCTTTGTAAATCTTTGAGAAATATAGAACCCACTAACTCAGTCTTTCTACTTCCATTTAGTTGTCCAGGATGGATAATCAATCAATTATTAAAATTAGAACTGGAAGTGGGAACTCCCTTGTTGAAGTTGTGATGCCTCCCCTGTTATTGCTGCATCTACATTCAGTGAAGACAACTAGTATGAACGCAACTTAGCTCAGTAAGTAACTAACTGCTACTGTTGCTTATCTAGATTGTTGTACACAAAATAGGTCATCATGACAGCCTTCCCCCTAATGCTCAAGATAGTTAGAGAAGTATGACTCTATAACTAAGCACTATGCTCTCTCTTAATTTACAAGCAAATAAACAGGCTGTGTAGAACTACTTGAAGGCAGCAGTGCAAAGTAAACTTTAAAGAAACTACTTTGGGCATGAATTTAGATTGAATAAAACAGTTTTGCCCATTATTTGTTTACAAAGAAACCCTCACTCTCCACCCAAACAACATGCCCACCACCAGGGCAGGCTCTAGGGCGGTGGGATCGGTGCCATCGCACCTGGCCCTGACTTGGGGTCGCGGCGCCATGTTTATCCCTTTAGAAGCAGCTGGTGTCCTGTTCTAAGTTCCAGCAATAAAAATGTCAAGATAACTCATCTGATTACTGTTCTTCCTGGAGAGAGACAGGGGCTTTGTCTAAGAAATGTTGACTTGTAGTGCAGAAAGTTAATATGTCTGCTGCAAATAACGTGTCCCATTCATATCACAAAGTGCATAAAGTATAAATTGGTCAATGGGATACCGCGTTTGTCAGAGTGACCCTGTTGTTACTTATATAAGTTAAAATCTTAATATATTAACTGTCATCAAAGAGCTGCAGGCAAACTTCAAGGAATGTGTTAAGAGCTATGTGTGTGTTTTTGCCAGTCTTTGGTTATCCTAATACAGCAAAAAGGGTTCATGTATGCAGAAATCAATTTCTTAGTATTTACGAAAACTCCCAACATTGGTGTAACATTTAAAAAAAATTAATTTGTGTTTTTCCAGACCAAAGATTTAAACTATACTGCCTACCAGAATGGACATTTTACTCCTATACCTTGTAGGCCTTAGTTTTATGTTACTTTCCTAAACACTCATTTACCCATGTATGATTGTCTCTGTGAAATGTGTGTGTGATGTGAAGTGTTCTAAAATCCTTAAACTGGTATGAGT
The DNA here is from genome assembly GCF_964261635.1 of Lissotriton helveticus. Taxonomy (NCBI): domain Eukaryota; kingdom Metazoa; phylum Chordata; class Amphibia; order Caudata; family Salamandridae; genus Lissotriton; species Lissotriton helveticus. Next base: position 1,430,125,634 of record NC_136061.1, on the reverse strand, counting down.
TGCGATATAAAACAAAATTAATCTAAGTGACAGTGGTTATTGTGACTTGAGGAGCACTGTCAAATGGTGGTAGTGTGGGAATCTGTGGTGGAGATGGTCTTTGGGGGGCGTCAAAAACATTGTCGCACAGGGCGGCACCAGTGCTAAAGCCGGCCCTCATAGTCATTTTTAGGGGAATTTTAGGGGTGGGTTAGTTTGTTAGTGGGTACGGCCACTTTGGGGTAGTTAGAGGTAGGGGTTGATGTGCTTTCTATATATAAAAAAGAAATATATATATATTTTTTACAAATTAAAAAAAAATGCAAAAACCTATGTGATTGTTTAGGTTTCTATGCATAGGTATGTTGTCCTGTGTAAAAATGTGAGGGGGTGGGTGTTGATGGTTAGCATGTTGTGCTAATTGTATAGCTTAAGATAACTTAACTTAAGGTAGTTTTAAATAGTAGATAGGCTATGTTAGTGTGGAATAGGTTAGGATAGGTAAGCATGTGTGCTCAGGTGAAGTTTTGTACTTGCATTAGTCTTTGGTTGCATTGCCTGGCAACATGTGTGAATGGGTTTAATAGCTATGGATAGGGATCTGTCAAGCTGCCCATGACTTTCACTTTACATGATCTTACGATCAGACCTTGTCGAGAAGTGGACCTGGTATTCATGTATGTATAATGACATAGTGCTCACCTTGTATTCACACACAAGATCAATGTTTGTGTTGCTAATGGAACATGACTTGGAGGTATGTTGTGCTCAATGACTTTTGCACATATAATAGGTATTTGGATTCATATACTGATGGCGGCCCTGTAACCTCTCACACTTTCAGCGTGTACTTGTCTACCCAATGTTGTATGCTTCCTAGTAACCATTGATGGACCCGATACTTGTGTACTGACTGATCTCACCATTCCCCATTGACTGCATGACACCTGTTGAACCTAATACTTGCAACCTTGAGTAAGCACTTACTAATCATCACATAAATAGTGATTACAATGTATGTTACACTCTCACTGCCTAGCATTGTCCCAGACGTACCTTTGGCTAGTAGTTGGTGTAGTTGCCTCCCAGAATGGCGAATGCTGAATTTATTTACAAGTTCCAATGTTGTAGGAATTCACAGCTAAAGTTGATTGGACAACAACCCCAAAGGATGTTTAGAGCCAGCAGATGTCCAGATAGAGTCCATGTGTGGATCCTGTCATGGGACATGTTGAGGTGTGGATGGCTTCAGTCAGGAGGATGACGCAGTGTCATTAGGGAGGATAGGCCACATTGTCAGTCCTCAATTGGCCAAGCTGAAAAGGGCAAAGTCAAAATGAGGACAATGACAGCAGTAGTTCCCTCGGACGCTGATCAGCACAGTCCTGATGAGAAACTGGGTATATGGGGGTTTGTGGAAGAGAACCTCTTGACTGGATGTCCACGTAGAGCTCCTGCCATGCTCCGTGGCTAAGCTTTTCATTTCTGGGGGAGAGACAGCAGCTGATTCTGGGCAGGCTCATCAGCAGCAACGCAGATGCAGCTGCGGACGCGGCACCCTACGAGGGCTGCCAGTACTGTCAGTACTGCTAGGACTGCGGGCATTGGGCTGTGCAATAATGCCGGGGCGATCGTCAAGAAGATTTAGAAGGAACATCGTGCGCTGAGGGCAAGCCTCTGGGATATGCTCCTGGTGCAAGCACTCCTAGCAATAACACTGGCAAAAAAGGGATTTGTCTTCTCCCTCTTCTCTCCTCTCCTTTCCTGAACAGAGGAGGGGATGCAGTGATTCACACCCAGACATGGTCAAGGAGAGGAAAGGAAAGGATCCAACTGTATTTTGGACGAGAGCATGCAATGACCTGCAACCTAGCAACCCAGGGAAACCCCTTAAAGGGCTCAAAGCTCAACAATAGCATCAGCGGCTCTGGTGAGTCTCTGATAAAGAGGGGTTCATTGATTGGATTACTAACCTGCTCACTACTCACTAATCACTAATCCACTCTCTCTCCTCCTCCTAAAGGTGCTTATATCCAGGGCCCGGTGTCTATGATCTGCCATATTTATATACAATTAATAACTAGCACCGCAGAAAGAGGAAGACTGTTTGAGGGGGACGGGTTGGGTCAGAGAGTGTTATAAGATCATCCTAACTGGTCTTCTACAACAAAAGGAGATATAAGAGATATAGAGGAACATAGGGGGCCGAGAATTAGAGACTGTAAATAGTGGAGCTAGCAGCCCAGAAGGTGGGATTTAGGCTCCCCTTGAGAGGAGGGGGTTTAGCCAGCTGCAGAGGTGGTCCGCATACTGTGGATGCGGCTTGCGATCAGCTTGTACTAACTCCTGCTCTTCCCCCCTAATTAAATAGCCGCAATAAGCCACGATAAAGTTGTGACGAAGCAACAATAGCAACAGCAACACGTGCAACTTGCATTCAATGAAGCGCTTATCAAGAGAAAAACAAAAAGGCACCAAAAGGAGGAAGAAATCTGAATAAAAAAACTATATCTCAGATGCCGAATTTCACCCCTCCAATCACTCAACTCCTTCTCCTTCTCCTTCTCCATCCTCAGCCCTATCTCCTTCCCCATCTCCTTATAGAGTCAGGCACAGAGCCCTACAGGTTAAGAAACACCAAACACCTTGCATGTCTGCCCCGGAGAGACTTAAGATTTTAATTGTCTCTGACACGATTTTACATCTTTGGCGGCAGAAGAGTCCTGATAAAAGCTAGAGGGATAAAAGAAGGGATATGGACTTGCGATGACTCCATCAAGGTATATTTCAACCTGTGGGACCAATAACGTACCGGGGAGACCATCAGCCACATGCATCATTGTTGCCGTTTACGATTTCTTAATTTGCGAAAATTAAGGAATCGCAATTAAGAAATCGCAAACGGCTATGCATCAAGAAATCGCAATTTTTTTTGCGATTTTTTAAAATTCCTTAATTGCGATTCACAATTTGTGAATCGCAATTAAGGAATCCCTGAAGTTATTCTCAATTTGCGATTCGCAATTTGCGAATCGCAAATTGAGAATGCAATTTCAAGGGTGCAGGAGGGGTCCAAAGGACCCCCCCCCCCTGCACCCCTGAAATATAACTTTAAGTGCATTTTTCTCACACACATGCCCCAAGGGCATGTGTGTGTGTAAAATGGAACTTTCAAAAATGCACTTTTGTGCATTTTTTAAAGTTTTCGCAAATTACCATGAAGGTCAACTTCATGGTAATTTACCTCTCCCTATTTGCGAATTCGCAAATTTTAAATTTTCATGCATTGCATTTAAGAAATCGCAAAATGCGATTTCTTAAATGCCATCGCAATTTTAGAAATCGCAACTTGATTGCGATTTCTAAAATTGTGAAAAACATGATGCATCCCAAATTTGTCAATTGCATTCGCAAACGGCCAAAAAATGTGATCCGCACTGTTTGCGAATGCAATTGACAATGATGCATGTGCCCCCATGTCCCTGGAGTTTTGTAGGCATAATCATAGGATCCGGGGAAAAACAAACAACAAAAAAAACCCGGACTCTATCTTCACTGGACCAAGAAATCCCAGTATGCCAAGTTACGTTTGCTACCGGACCTGGCCAAGTCCACCTTGGATATCTCATATAGGGACATCAGCCAGCCTGCATGTGATGGGGCGGTTTTTTCTACCCAGAATTTACAGATTTGCCTCCTGGCCAAGAGAATTGCGTAAAACAAAAAAGACCTTGCTTTGCCAGTGACACCAGTATCCAAACTGAAGATTATTAGTGGCAACGTAATAGACAACGATATGTTTAGGATGGAGTCTAGGGTTGACTTCACTTCGTCGCAAAACCGGCCGATGTCAGGGCAGTCTTTAAACATATGTATATCTGATGCTTCGATAAGGTTACATTTATTGCATTTCTTGTCTGGGAGAAATTTAGAGAGTCTCAGGGGCGAGAGGTAAGCCCGCTGGATCGTAAACAGATGATTACGTCTCAACCATGCCGGTTTGACGGTCTTATAGAGGAGAGTAGAAGATTTTAACCATAACTCCTCGCACTGAAAGCCTAGCTCTTCCCCCCACTGCTCGTCGGGTAGGGTAAACCCCCCATCCACCTCTTCCAACAACATCCAGTAGCACAAGGCTACCTCGTTACCTCCCCAACCTCGTTCTACTAGCTGCTGTTCCAAATTGCTGGCTTTCCCCAATAAAAGTCCTTTACGACACAGGGCCCTAGCCCAACTTTCCAGCTGCATAAACTTGAATCTGGAGAAACCCGGGCCAACCTGCTCACGTAGCTCCTCCCATGCTCTCACGGACCCCTCTACTAACAACTCTACCCATCTTATTATCCACGCATTCTTAACAGGAGTAGACAGGCTGTCTTTCAAACATACCGGTAGACCCGGGGAGTTCCATACTGGAACAAAATTTGGAAAATAGGGCAGCCCTAATCTCTTTCTAATCTGGGCCCAGGCTTTTGCCAAGGATTGAAGAATTTTTAACTTGATTTTTTTGAAGAACTTCTGGTCTCCAAATTTAAAAAGGAAACCATCAATTGGCAGGTCCGCCCCACTAGTATGGCCCTAAACATGGTCCCAGTCAGTAAAATGTGGGATACTTGTAAAGCGCACTGTTACTCTACCCGAGTGTCCTGGCGCTGTAGATCGCTGGGGAACCCGTCCTGGTTTTCCCTGTGAGATGGTCCCTTTCTGGGTATCTGCAGGGTGAAACCAGGCATCCCCGGCCATTGGGGGGCCGTTGTAGAGATGAGGCAAGCTTAATGCCCAGAGTTACCGAGTGTGTTCCCTGGTTAGAGTAGGCACTGAGGCGAGAATTATCGAGTCCGTTGACCCTGGTCCAAGACCCTGCCGCGTCGGGAATTGAACCCTGGTCCCAGGCTGTTCTCTGCTTACAGGTCTGCCGCCTCTAACCAGTGAGCCACACCTCTCCACAAACTAGATGGTGTTTTTAAAAGCATTCTTGCATGGGACAACTGAAAAGCCCAAGCATAATACTGTAAATCAGTAAGAGCGAGCCCTCCCTTTTCCCTCCTCCTCCTCAACTTCTTCCATGCCAGTCTGGTTGATTTATAATTCCAAATGAAGGAGTTGATCTCTCGCTGACACTTATCCAATATTTTTACGTCAAATGCCAAGGGAATAGTGCTAAAGATGAAAGTAAATTTGGGAAGAATGGACATCTTTATCAAATTCACCCTACCATAAATCGTGAGTGGTAAATGAGCCCAAGATTTTAATAGCTTCTTACATTCCTTGTATACTCGGGTGATCCGTAGTCCGAGGTATCGTATAGAAGAGGAGATAGTCACACCCAGCTGTAAATTGGGAATATTCCAAGCCATGATCTCTGTTTTGCTGGCATTTATTTTGTACCCCGAAATACGCCCAAACTCCTCCGCCCTTTTAATAACAACAGGAAATGATTTTTCCAGGTCGGAAGTGAAAATGAGGATGTCGTCAGCGTAAAGTGCAACACGCCTCTCCCACTCCTCAAATTTGAAAGAAGGAATATTTTCCACAGCACGCAAGACCTGTGCTAATGGTTATATATACAAATTGAAGAGGAGGGGAGAGAGCAGGCAGCCCAGCCACGTGGCCCTCGTGATTTTAAAAGATTCTGACAGGACACCATTAATTAGCAGCCTAGCTGATGGAGCTCCATGCAATAAGGTAATGGCTCGACAAAAACCTTCACCAAAATTGAACTTCTTTAGCACTGCGACCAGATAAGGCCAATTGACCCTATCAAAGGCCTTTGTCGCATCTAACGTTAGGGTGGCCAATGGAAGGGCGAAAGCTGAAGCGATGTCTATTGCCCCCACCAAGTCGTATGGTAAATCTGATAGCTGACGCCCTTTAATAAAACCTTTCTGGTATTGGTGTATAATTGCACCAATTACACTTCCCAATCTCGCTGACATGATGGTAGTAAAGATTTTATAGTCACTATTCAAAAGCGAGACTGGGCGATAGGACCCAGACTCAGTCGGGACCTTCCCAGGCTTGGGGATCAGATCAATAGTTGCTTCTCCCCACGATTTTGGGAGAATTTCCCCCTTCCTAAGGATCCCATTAAACAGGGCCGTCCACACTGGAACTATGACATCTCCTAATGCTCTATATAATTCTCCAGGTAGGCCATCGGGGCCAGCCGCCTTTCCTCGTTTGAGTTGCCCTATGGCTTTGCTTACTTCTAGCTCAGTTATTTCCATCTCCAAACAGTTACTCTGCACTGTTGAGAGGGTCGGCAGTGAGATCCCATCCAACAATATATCTCTTGCCATCTGGTCATTGGGAATATCCTCCCTGTAAATCCCTCCGAAAAAGTCCAAAAAGGCATCCCCTATCTCAGAATTGGAGCTTCTGGCTACAGCCTCCCCTTCTACTTTAATTTCCCTTATATATTTAAGAGCTTGGTCAGCCTTAACTTTCCATGCTAAGATCCTACCTGCTGCCTCCCCAAATTCAAAATGGGAGATCTTGCTTGCCTCCCATCTTTGGCCACTCTTTTTTGCAAAATATTCTCCAGCTGTAATTTCAAATCGTCCATTTACATCTTGTCATCTGATGAACCCGAAGAGGAACCAAGCTTCTGCTCTATGAGATTCATTTCTTTTTCAAGGCAGACTATCTTCTCCCTATATATCTTCCTCCTATGAGAGGCTCTGTTGGTAATACTACCTCTCAAGAAAGCTTTCAATATCTCCCACACAGTGGTGAGAGTGGCGGATTCGAGATTAATCTCGAGGAATGATGTAGTCTCTGTTACCAGAAAACAAACTTCTTCATCTTCCAATAAAATAGTCCGATCAAAGGACCAAGAAGGAAATTTTATCTGCCTATCAGATCTTAAAGTGAACATGTTAGAACTGGCTATTTCTGGTAGGCTAAGGCTGACGCCAAAGCCAGGCAGAAACCACCATTCTAGTCAGGGCAAGGGAGTCACACGCCAGGATCATCCCTGCTAACCCCCTTGGTAGCTTGGCACGAGCAGACTGGCTTATCCCGGAGGCAATGTGTAAAGCATTTGCGCACGCACGCAACAGCAACAACATCCTAGGCACACCACAAAAGGAACTCCACACAAGGTTATAAAAAAAGAACTTCTGTATTGTCAAAACACATCAGATAGTAATCACACAATATACATTGTGCCAACTGGCATGGGCAATATTCACAAGGGATTATGAACAGGACAGGGCTACATGGCCACTGTCAGAATCAACACTTTTAGAAATAGCACTTTGTAGATCATAGAATAAAGGTAACACAAAAGAACAATCATAGGTCACAACCAGTAACTACTGGTAAAGGTAGGTACACACTACGCAATACTAATAACCATAGGCCTAGATCACGCATGGACACATAACCTCTCTAGTATAACTCTACTAGGCAAAACACAACCACCTAAGAATAAAATACACTTAGGGGTATCAGCAAGAACACAGTACACATGATGCATCAAAACACATTCAGAGGTGTAGGGAAGGAAAACACATGATGCCTAAAACATTCAGAGGTGCAACACAGGAAAAACACATGATGTATAAAAACATTCAGAGGTGTAAGAAAACACAATTGCGCAAAACATCACCTTAGGCTATTACTATCATAAACATAGCAAAATCACATTGCTCCAACATCACATTAGGGCCTTGCGCCCTACCCACATACCAGCCCCCTGGCCAACTGGCCATCCAAGGAGACTCAACAGCCCTGTGTCCAGAATGTCAGGGCGCGCTGCCACTGGCGCAAATCTAAACGTGGCAGCTGCCCACAAAGTGCTGGGCAGCCGTAGATGATGGGGCCAACGTGGGAGCCTCTCTGGGCTCTAAACAACAGAATGGCACTCTGAGCCTCTCTCAGGGCTCTAGAACAAATATTGTGTGGTGAGCCTCTCTCAGGGTTCTCGATCAAGGAACTGGCCCTCGAGCCTCTCAGGGCTCGTAAATACACAAGATGTGGGCGTGGAGCCTCGTGGGCTCGAAAACAGAAATGCTCTGAGCCTCTCGGGCTCTCAATAACAAAGAAAAGTTGCCGGTCGTTGGGGTCTCGGGGCCCTGGCACAAGATGCGAGAAAATCGGCGGAGTCCCCCTCCTGGGGACTCAAACTGACAATGGCCCCCGGATGGAGCCTCTCTGGGCTCAAGACCAAGTAATGCCCCCAGAGCCTTGTGGGCTCTTCAATACAACGGGGCGCCTGGAGCCTCTCGGGGCTCAAAGAACAAACTGGCGTGTGAGACTCTCGGTCTCGAGAACAATGTGGCAGTAGGCGGAGTCCCTCTCGGGGGACGCGGCATCAATGGAGGCCCCACGGGCCTCTCTGCACCCAGGCACTTGCGCTGGAGGGGAGGGGCGGTCACCGGCAATGTGCCCCGACGCCCCTCCTCTCCTTCCATGCACTCACCGGGTCTGGCAGGCTCGGCGGCAGCTCTATCTCCCGGGCGGCGGGGCTCTCCTCTGGGCAGCACGGGGCTCTCCTTCCCACAACGGAGCCCCGTCTGCGCCTTCCGCCGCCCCAGCTCTTCTCATCCTGCCCTGCGAGGGCGGGACTTCCGGTTGGGACCCCCAGTACTTCCGGGTCGTCGCAGGCAGCGCGGCGGCCCGGCGGGGAGGACCACAGTTGGAGTCAAAATCCAGGGCAAATGCCGGGTGGGCACCGGAGGAGATAAACAGCGCTCCCAAGCGCTATGTACACAAATTAAGCGCTCCCAAGCGCTAGGAGGAAATAACCAGCGCTCCCAAGCGCTAGGCAGGAAGAACAGCGCTCTCAAGCGCTAGGGGCCCAAGGAAAGCGCTCCCAGGCGCTAGGGCAACAGAAACCAGCAAAGTCCTTAAGGTGTCCAGGGCATCAGCAGGACAAGGCTTCCAGGTCCATCAGGTATCTAGGGGCTGGGCAGGGCCCAGGGAGGCAAGCCTTCCCCTGGGCCCAAGCAGCAGCACGCCCCTGGCAGGATTCAAGTCAGAAAACAAGAACATTTTCAGGGTGTCACAGCACCCTTTTTATACACGAAAATCCCTTTGTCTAGCAGGGTGTAGGCAATGTAAGAACCAGCTACAACTGGTTATGGGGTACTCCTTTCACTGGCCAGGCGGGGGACGTCAGACGCACCCCAGGGGGGGGAGCCAGCATTGTCGCAGGCAGGCACAGCCCTTTCATTCCCAGGTGCTATCTCCTCCCACCACTCTAGTTGCAGATGCAGTCATTCAACCAAGGGCTGACTCAGACAACCTCCTGGGGGCTCCCCAGCCCCTGTCACCCTCAAACCAGACAGTCAATCCACAAGCATGCCCAGGCACTCCTGGGGCTAGGCTCCAGCCAATCACGTGCCAACAGACTCACTACACACGCACACACATGTCTAGAAGTGGCACTTCCGCACTAGACACATTCATGCCACATACATCATTACGCAGCATTCAATCTCACGAGTTCGCACATACCAAACTCGAACCTGCACTCCCCACACATCAGGAACTACCATGGTCACACATATTCCCCATGCATTCCTATGGGAGGGCAGGTCACTAACCACACATACACAGAGAGCTCACGCACTTTACACTGTACCACAGTGAAAAAAGTGCGCAAAGGCCTAAAATCACCAACACCAGGTTCCAGAAACAGGCTAGGCAAAATCAAAAAGTTTCGGGGTGAACCTGCCAAAAAGGGCCAGGTCCAACACAACCCCCTTCCAGCCAAAACGCAGGGTAGACCAATCACTCCACTGATGGGCTTCCCTGCTGTGGGCAACAAAACACGGACATGGGCCCGCACGGCAGGGACACCCTCCGGTTTTGCCCCACTCTGAACCCACATAGATTTCTCTCAACAAGAGCTCTCTGGCACAACAATGATACCCCACTGGTACTCTCTAGTCATCCACGGCCAGGACCAGGCCCTAGGCCATCCAAATGTCACCGGTCCTGACCAATCCACAGAGTGGGGGGCATTAACCCCTGGCACACAATATCCAATCTCCACTCTCCCTCTCAGTGTAGCTACAACTACCACTGATCCTTCAACCTAGGGACCATACCCTCAGGCTGACCAGAGGTCACGGGCAAGCATGCCCCACCCTACCTCTACTACTGGGGTTCTGCACCCTCCCAGGGAGGCACCCACCAGAACACATCTCTCTCACCTCTCTCCATCAACTGGTCTACCACCTGGGATCTGGAAACTATTTCACTTCTGAGGTACAAAGCACACAGCACAGTCCCTCTTCAAGCAGGTGGGGGGACATAGCACACAGCAAAATCCCCTTTCCTCTACCTTAGTGGAAACAACAAACTGCAGGTGAGCCCCAGATCACACAGCAAGGGCAGCCCCCTCAGTCTCTTCAGCTGATCTACTTTGGCAGAGATTCCTCCTTGACCTGGAAGTTTCCTAATCTCCCAACCTAGGATCTAAACCCTCAGGTTGCACCGGGGTCAGAGACAAGGACACCATCCCTCTACACCCCCTTCCAGAGTTCTGCACCCTCCCACCTTGGAGCGGTACCCCTGGAAGCCAAAAACCGGTCAGGACACTGATTACAGATGCCCTTTCCTCCTGGTCAGGCTGAACCTGAACCTGGCCTCCCCCCTCCTCGGGGAACGACCTCCAGAGGCCCCACAAATGGTCAAGCACTCTAGACGGTCAAATGCCCAGCGAACCAGGACTTCTGCACCCTCCACTTAGGAGCGGTACTGCCCAATACTAGGACCGCCGGAGTTCTGGTTACATACACTCCCCATCCTCTAGACACAGGAAGATCCTCCTCAAATGACCTGTAAGTACAGCCTAGGCCCCTGACCTGGCGCTCCCTTAGGGAACCCTCCAGGCCCTGAGACAAGGTTTCGGGCCAACGTGGGACACACCGTCCCACACTCACTCCGCCTCCACTGAGACAGGACATGAGCCCCTACACCCCTACCATCCTACTGGGACCTAGCTGGGCTAAACATGAACCTCTTCTCCTACACAGGATCATCAGATACACAAGCCACTACTTTTAGAATCACTCCCTAATGCCTCTGCAAGACCTCTAGCACACCGCCAGATGTCAACCTTCTTGTCCAGTGCTTCTGCAGGACCTCCTGCACAGCACCAGAGGTACACCTCCCAGGCAAGCTCCTTTAAAAAAAAACTCACACCAACTCCTCCAGTTCAACACAGCACTCATCCACACACTCCCCCTCCAGACTGGTGAGACAGTTCCTCCCTGCCCCTGACTCTCAACCTGTACCCCTCTTACTGAGCACCAGGCACCATACTCTGGGAACTGGGAATGGGTCTTCACGCACTGGAAACATTTTAGCTGCCACCACTGGATCCTACCATACTGGGGAATCCAGACACACACCCACTACACTCAGGGGATAACCACCCTCCAGAGCAAGCCATTTCTCCTCCACACTCCCTCTCTTTCATCTACCCACACAGGGACAGGAACAGGGATTGGGCACTGAACCCCTTATCTATGGGAACCTCCCCCTCTACTGGCGTCCCGCCCTGTCATTTTCTCTCATCTGCCACTAAACATAAAAGCACAGGAACACCATTTGAAAATGACACTCTTGAGGAAAAACAAAATCATAAACGATGATCCCAAACATGTGACTATCTAAAAAATGCAGAGTTTTGTAATGTAGCCAGCTGTCGCTGTGGTACTGCGCAAACACAAGTCCTAATCCCACCGCTGTCCAACAATGTTAGAACTGGCTATTTCTGGTAGGTTAAGGTTGACGCCAAAGCCAGGCAGAAACCACCATTCTAGTCAGGGTAAGGGAGTCACACGCCAAGGTAACCCCTGCTCACCCCCTTGGTAGCTTGGCACGAGCAGACAGGCTTATCCGGGAGGCAATGTGTAAAGCATTTGCGCACACACACAATAGCAACAACACCCTAGGCACACCACAAAAGGAACTCCACACAAGGTTATATAAAAATAACTTCTGTATTGTCAAAACACATCATATAGTAATCACACAATATACATTGTGCCAACTGGCACAGGCAATATTCACAAGGGATTATGTACAGGACAGGGCCATATGGGCCACTGTCAGAATCAACACTTTTAGAAATAGCACTTTGTAGATCATAGAATAAAGGTTACACAAAAGAACAATCATAGGTCACAACCAGTAACTACTGGTAAAGGTAGGTACACACTACGCAATACTAATAACCATAGGCCTAGATCACGCATGGACACATAACCTCTCTAGTATAACTCTACTAGGCAAAACACAACCACCTAAGAATAAAATACACTTAGGGGTATCAGCAAGAACACAGTACACATGATGCATCAAAACACATTCAGAGGTGTAGGGAAGGAAAACACATGATGCCTAAAACATTCAGAGGTGCAACACAGGAAAAACACATGATGTATAAAAACATTCAGAGGTGTAGAAAACACAATTGCGCAAAACATCACCTTAGGCAATTACTATCATAAACATAGCAAAATCACATTGCGCCAACGTGATGTTGGCGCAATGTGATTTTGCTATGTTTATGATAGATCTCCCGGGCGGCGGGGCTCTCCTCTGGGCAGCGCGGGGCTCTCCTTCCCACAACGGAGCCCCGCCTGCGCCTTCCGCCGCCTCAGCTCTTCTCGTCCTGCCCTGCGAGGGCGGGACTTCCGGTTAGGACCCCCAGTACTTCTGGGTCGTCGCAGGCAGCACGGCGGCCCGGCGGGAGGACCACAGTTGGAGACAAAATCCGGGGCAAATGCCGGGTGGGCACCGACGGAGATAAACAGCGCTTCCAAGCGCTATGTACACAAATAAAGCGCTCCCAAGGGCTAGGAGGAAATAACCAGCGCTCCCAGGCACTAGGCAGGAGGAACAGCGCTCTCAAGCGCTAGGGGCCCAAGGAAAGCGCTCCCAGGCGCTAGGGCAACAGAAACCAGCAAAGTCCTTAAGGTGTCCAGGGCATCAGCAGGACAAGGCTTCCAGGTCCATCAGGTATCCAGGGGCTGGGCAGGGCCCAGGGAGGCAAGCCTTCCCCTGGGCCCAAGCAGCAGCACGACCCTGGCAGGATTCAAGTCAGAAAACAAGAACATTTTCAGAGTGTCACAGCACCCTTTTTATACACAAAAATCCCATTGTCTAGCAGGGTGTAGGCAATGTAAGAACCATCTACAACTGGTTATAGGGAACTCCTTTCACTGGCCAGGCGGGGGATGTCAGATGCATCCCAGGGGGTGGAGCCAGCATTGTGGAGGCAGGCACAGCCTTTTCACTCCCAGGTGCTTTCTCCTCCCACCACTCTAGATGCAGATGACGTCATTCAACCAAGGGCTGACTCAGACAACCTCCTGGGGGCTCCCCAGCCCCTGTCACCCTCAAACCAGACAGTCAATCCACAAGCAGGCCCAGGCACCCCTGGGGCCAGGCTCCAGCCAATCACGTGCCAGCAGACTCACTACACACGCACACACATGTCTAGAAGTGGCACTTCCGCACTAGACACATTCATGCCACATACATCATTACGCAGCATTCAATCTCACGAGTTCGCACATACCAAACTCGACCCTGCACTCTCACACATCAGGAACTACCATGGTCACACATATTCCCCATGCATTCCTATGGGAGGGCAGGTCACTCACCACACATACACAGAAAGCTCACGCACTTTACACTGTGCCACAGTGAAAAAAGTGCGCAAAGGCCTACAATCACCAACACCAGGTTCCAGAAACAGGCTAGGCAAAAGCAAAAAGTTTCGGGGTGAACCTGCCAAAAAGGGCCAGGTCCAACAGAACACAAGAGCCGAATGGTCGGACAGATGAGAAGGAAGGTATTCTATTGTATTCAAGGAATCTTTAAGGCAATAGCTGAATAGGGCATAATCAATCCTTGATTTGTGATTGTATTTGAAGTTCCGAAAGGAAACCCCTAATTTATTGCCTTCCCTTTCCCTCCACAAATCTGCCAGACCCAACTGTGTCATGATTGCAATAAGGTTTTGCCTCGATTTGGAAGAAATGCTAGCTCTAGAATTGGTGGATTTTTCCAGTTTAGGGTTAAGCACAATATTGAAATCACCTACCCAAATTATCGGGTCTTGAAAGGTTACTAAGTGATTTCTAATAGTGTTCAGATAAGACGGATAGTCTGAGTTAGGGCCATAATAGCCCACTAATATACATATCCAACCATCCACTGAAATTCTCAGTAGAAGCCATCTCCCGGAATGATCCTCCTTATAGTCCAAAATCTGAACTTTCGCTGATTTTTTAAAGATAAAGAGGAGTCCCCTGATGTTTGCATTATGACTCGTGGATATAATTTTGTCGATCCATCTCTGGTTTTTAAGCAATACATTAACCTCTGCTTTGAGCAGATGTGTCTCCTGTAAGACAATGTGATCTGCGCGGGAGAATCTCTCAAATATTGTAAGATCCGATCTCTTCTATTTCTCACGCGCAGACCATTGACATTCCACGTCATATATTGCACAGAGGTCATGATATTAATGCCGCCCCCCCACCTTTGCGAACCTCCAACCATATTCTTGAATTTCTAAACTCAACCACCTGGCTAGCTGAAACTGAAGCTATAAGTGTCCCCCACAGGGGCACGCAAAAGACTTAAAAAGGTAGGGTCTATAAGGATTTTTTGCCATTTTCCCGCCCCACCCACTCATTCCCCCCCTCCTAGGAAACCCCCCCCATTTACTCTGGCTTGATGAATAGCCAGATTTGCGCCCCCTCACAGCCCTCCTCCTCCTGCACCGCCTGAAACGCCCAGGGCCATTCGTAATTGCCTACCAAAGAAGACGCAACAAGAAAAGCATATCTAATATAAAAGTGAAACTCCCCTTCTTTTTTTTTTTTAAATGTTTTTATTGACACCTTTTAATAGTGCTTGACTGCTTTTTTGTTTCTTACGCAACTTTTATCGTACATTTATTTTTGTTATTTTTTTTTTTAACTATCCCTGTAGGAGAATTCAGGGAAGATATTGTACAAATAACGCACAGCCTGGTGTTAGTACAAAATACAAAGTAGGAAATAGGAAAAAGCTCTTCATGTTGTTATATTATCTCCCACCCTGAGAATGGCTTCTAATAAGTTCCAACAATTCATCAGCCTCAGAGGGAGACTGAATATTGTGCATCTTGTTGTTGTACATTATGCATAAAAAAGCGGGAAACCGCATCTGCACTGTTGCGCCAAGGGACCTGAACTTTTCCATTTTCTGACCGAGCTCCCACTGCCTATCTAGTGTGGATTTAGAGAGGTCGGACCGTACCTCAAAAGTGAAGTCTGGGCCTTTTAACGTTTTCGCTTTCAGTGCGAGGTTTAAGATCTTCTCCTTCAGGTTATATGTGAGAAAATTCATCAGGATCTTTCTTGGTTTAGTTATCCCGGGGTTTGGCCGGAAGGGATCCCGATGTACTCGCTGTATGTAGGGAAACATGGCGGCCGCAGACTAGAGCAGTTCGCTCGCTCTTCACATTCCTCTGATGCACCGCAGGACACCCGGCGCTGAATACCGAGAATACAGCGCGAACACCCAAGGATGAAGACGGAGACGCGAGGACGATTCAAAATAAGATAAGAGGCTGTTGTTCATTTTTTGCAAACAGTATTTCCTCACCTTTTCTCGTGGATGTGTTTGGCCGCAGAGGCACGACCCCTTCCCCCCACCTCCTTGTTACAGTGGGGACGAGCAGCCGTGGAGCTTCGGCGCGGCCGCACGGCGGCGCCTAGGGGGGTCCTTAGCCTGAGAGCCGGCAGCGGCAGAAGTCAGGGGGCTGCCATTCCACAGAAAGTGCCCCCCAGTATCTTTGGCGCTAAATCTGACAGAGCTACAGGCAAACAGCCTACAACCCTGGAAGAACTAGAAACTCCTGTAGTATTGATAGAACCGGCAGAGCTGTTTGGAAGTAAGGCTGGGGGGGGGGAGATAGGGGTGCGAGTACAAGTAAAGCTAGCTCTAAAAGGCAAGCTTCTAAAAACACTTACAAAAAAACAGGGAGGAGGTCAGAAATCGAGCAGGAAACTACAGGCCCCAGAAATCACTGCAAGGGGGAAGGAAAGATCAAGTAAAGGAATAGCTGTAGCAGGGGTAAGGCGGAGGAGGTTGCAGATAAGGAAAGCAGAGGTGCTGGTGCTAAGGAGAAAGGGAAAAGCAAGGGAAAAGGAAGAAGAAACAGTGGCAGCCCCCAGAGAAGGGTTAATAACGCACACTCGAAGAAAAATAGTATTGTACGAATGACCTCTTCATTGCGTTCCTTCTTTAAAGTGGTACCACAGGTATTGGATATTTCTTGAGATATAGCGGTACATACACTAAAAGGCACACTGGCATCAATACCCGCGCCCACATCCACACCTGCTCCCTCACCCACACCTATATCTTTAGAGCTTACTGCAGCTATAGATTCAGAGATGGCGGATCCCACATCCACACAAAAAGTGGTAGTTTGTGCTGGTGCTGGAGCAGGTGCTGGGGTAGAAATAGTAGCAGTGTTGAAGGAGGCCCCAATGACGTCATCTGTCGATAAAGGCAAGGACGAACTAGGTGGAAAGGGGGTCGGAAATACCCTTGAGGCCCTCGTTGAGTCAATTTCCTCAATGAGGGAGGAGATAAGATGTGACTTTCTAGTCTCTAAAGCAAACCAAACTGAGATAAGGGCTTCATGTGAGATCCTTGAAAAGAAAGTGGACGGTCTTTGTGAAAGAACGGAGGTGTTGGAGGGTGCGGTGGGGCTCCTGAAGTCTAATTTACAGAATGCTGAGTCCAAAATACAAAATCTACAGAGAGAGGGGGACGCCATGCGGGAAAGAGTCGAATCATTGGAGAACTACTCACGACGTAATAATCTTAGGCTCTTGAAGATCCTGGAAGGAAAGGAAGGGGAAAACGTTAAAGCCTTTGTGTCCAAATTATTGAAGGATTCCCTCAATTTGGAAGAGACAGTTGAGGACCTCGAAAAAGACATACAGCGAGTACATCGGGATCAAAATGGATCCTGTTAAGAGTCTCAACAGGGACGCCCTCCTCTCGTGGATTTAACACCCACCATAGGATCAGTAGGAGCTGACCACAGTTCAGTGTGTGTAGATCTGCAGGCTCATTGTCCCAGGGCAAGTCACAGGACATGTTGCAGGGAATAGGAAAATAAACATACCCTCTCTTTTCTGTGGGAGGGTCAAAAGGGCGCTCAAACCTAATCATCAATAAAAATGTACATTCACTCTTTGCCATCCACTACTATTGAAACTACGTTAAATCAGATCCTAATCGAACCGCGTGATATGAAGCTCTCAAAGGACTTGGCACACCAGGAGACTGATGAACAATTGGGTCAGCTCAAAAAAAAATTTTGGCAGCTCTCAATTCATATGACAGAGGCCGAGCAGAAGGTATCCTCACTGGAAATGAAACACAATGATCATGGAGGCAATTTGTCTAATTGTAAACAGAAATCGAAGATCAGCAGTCTAAACAGGGCGATACCGAAAATCGAGACCAACGCATTCATTTAAGATTCATTAACATACATAAAGATCGGCAAGTGGGCATATAGCCGGTCCAGCTTATAAATGAATTGATACGAAAGGTAGTTCTGCCCGAAAGTGCAAAAGATAAAGGGAACTTGACTATCAACAGGGCCCTCTGCGTTCTAGCCATTCGTCCATCAAATCCTAAATTTCCAAGAACAATTTTGGTCAACTTTGGGGATTGTAGAATCAAAGAACAAATTTTATTGCAAGCATTCCAAAAGAAAATTGTTTACCTCCCCCGAATAACATTACCTTCAGAATCTACTCGGACATGTCTATTCTAGCAGTGCAAAGGCATAAGAAATTTGTAGGAATGATTGACGATTTCAAGCGTTATAATTAAGCCTCCTTGTTACTTACGCCATTAGAGGAAATTGATACATTTTTAATACAATTACGTTACCTTATTTAACTTGCTCGCAGAAAGTCCAGCTGGTAGCACAAATTTCTGAGATGGAGCTTCATCCGGCCGTAATAAATACACTTAGCGGCAAAGCCTGTGGCATTGATGGAATATCCATTGAATTCTATAAAATGTTCTTGCCACAGTTAAACAATGTATTCCTTTCTTTATATAATTCAATCTTGGAAGGCTACCATATCCCAAAGAAATTTTTCGAAGCAGTTGTAGTTAGCTTTTTAAAAAAGGGGAAGCCTCCGGATACACCCAAAGCTTATCGGCCCATAAGTCTATTAAATAATGACTATAAATTGTTTATGAAAACCATGACAACGAGAATTACTTCAGTCACCGAAAGTCTGCTCCATGAGGACCAATGTGGCTTTTTACCAGAAAGATTTCTTACCAACAATAGACATTTTTTAATTAAGGCCATCGATTTATTTTCAAATAGTAACATGAAAGCAATAATCATTATGATTGACGCAGAAAAAGCCTTTGAACTGGTAAATTGGAATATTCTCTTTACGATACTAGAAATTAGATTTTCCCTTAGACTTACTGGACTTAACAAATTATATGGTAAAGCCCAGGTGAAAAAAATAATGAATTCATACACTGTTGGCACATTTGAGATCTGTAGGGGAACCTTGCAAGGCTACCTGATGTACCCTGGTTTATTTGCCCTACATATTGAGTCATTAGTGAATCTGATACGCCAAAACCCCTTAATCAAGCCACCAATAATAGGGGCACCCAAATTGAAATTGTTTGCAGATGATCTAATCCTTTATCTTGAGGCAGAAACTTCAAATATTAACCCCTTGCGTGCTCCCGTCGGCCAACGGCCGACGGGAGCACTACCTCCCTAGTCCGACGGAGCCCCGCTCACCCTTTAGAATGCCCGCACTGCGGCAGAAAAACCACCGCGGATAAGGCGTTAAGCAAATATTTGACACAATTGAAACAATGTCCAACTTGGGAGGGTATAAAATCAATGACAGTAAATCGGAGATCTTACTACTTAATTGCCATGAGCAGATTCTACCCTAGGCCCTTCAGACATGGGTGGCAAAAAATATTCCTGTTCAATACTTAGGTATCTGGGTCTCACACAATTTTTCACAGTTCTTCGCACTTGATTATATCACAACTTTCAGTATGTTTAGTAAGATCTTAAAGAGCTGGCTTAATTTACCTTTATCTATAATACGAAGAGCTGCATTCACAAAAATGATGGCACTCCCACTATTTATCCCCATGTTCTTATCAAGATTCCACATAATTACTTTTTAGAAATAGATCAATTAGTACGGAAATTCATCTGGGCAGGGAAGAAACCATGATCCAAATTAATTACACTACAATTTGTTCTGGAACAAGGTGGTTCAGGGCTTTCACACATTCAAAATGATTCCCAAGCCACCTTCTTGGATTGGTATGGATGTGCAATAACAGCATACAGCTAGGGGCCCAATGTTTATCTTCACCAAATGTTATTGGAAAAAAACACAGATCTAAAATCCTGTATTAAAATCTCCAGGCTACCCAAATCCTATAGATTTAAGATGTCCCATATAATCTATGATAGATTTAATCAATTGAAGGAAGAGTATCAATTAATACCTTTACATATAGAAACTCAACTAATACACTGCAGGAAACTAGGAGTTGCAAGTGATACACAGACATTGTAAAGATGGGAAAGGCTGGGAATTTATCCAATAAAAGATTTAGTAGTGCAAGGAGAGATTAAGTTGTGAGAACAAATTAGACAAGACAAAACAGAAGAAGTCTCAACCTTAGTATTCTCCTATTTCAAATATCGAGCCTAGTTAAGAAACTACTGCTCCCAGAGTGTCAACTTCCTGAAGCCGTTACTCATGCATTAAATGTCAAACAAATGTTGGGAATTGGGAACTGGTAACATATCCTGCAGCAACAAATTTATGATCAAATAGTCCTGAGAGCCCTTCTAAAAGTACAGGAGTCCACGGGGAGTCAAATAGAGGCATCTCAATGGAAGGACTACAACAAATGGTCCCCTAAGGCCATTCGCTGGGCGAATTTTAAATGCATTGCACTTTTCTCTAACTGGCAAATGTACTACACCCCGATAAATTGCATAAGATGTTCCCAGAAATATCATCAGGTTGTCCCAAATGTAATTATTTAGGAGGGAACTGGCTTTATATAATCTTCCCCTGCCCAAAACTGACCGACTACTGGACTAGGATATTTCAGTCTGTTAGTCAGCAACTCAAATATAGAGTAGATTCCAATCCCATGTTAATTTATTCGGGATCTCCAAATCAACCTTAACGGTGTGACAAAACAATTTGTTTTTAATGCTTTTTTAAATAAAAAACATGTATTTATTGATTTTAGTCAAATATAGCATACATGACAGTCTTTAAGGCTGGTAATTAAATACATAAGAAAACGTTGCATATTCATCATTCTTGTCTCGTAGAGATAAAGGAGAGAAATGTGGGGAGTGAGCCATTGATAATATCACGTTATAACAAATCAATTACTCCTTAGTATAGTTACATGACACACGGCATTATAATTGATTATTGGGTAAATAAACTATGATACAGTACACATGACATCTATCTCGAAATTAATGGAGTAAAGGACAGTAATATTTATAAGAGGGTCATTCGAAAGTAGCACATTATTATTCCAAGGCACTTTTTTTTCCTCAGAGTTTTTATATAGCGCGAACTAAACCTGTACCGAATCGGGAATCGGAAAAGCGCTTTACAAGCACCAGTTACCTTACATGAGGACACGCTTTCATTTTTAGGCACAGGGAGATTAAGTGATTTGCCCAGAATCACAGGAGGTTTTTTTGGTGTCGCTACCGAGACTCGAACCCAGTTCCCCAGGTCCGAGGTCAAGCGCCCTAGCCGTTAGGCCATCTCCTCTCTCCACTTTACGTCACAGCAATGCTGATGTTGGTATGAAGGAGGTGGGGAAAAGAAGACAGAACCCACATTACAATCCTACTTCCGACAGTGTATCAGATGCAACCTACACAGCTCATGCCAGAACATAGCTCTGGAGAGGGTCCCATATATCCTTGGGCCTAGAAGCTCGTGGGAGTGTTTCAGCATATATAGTCAGCTGCTCCTGGCAATATATCAAGTCATCTCTGAAAGAATTTTTGCCTACCTTGATCCCGCAGTGTAGCCGCGTTTGTTGGTCTCCCTGCCGCCGCTGCATTCCACCACCTGTGCGCGGCCGCAGAGGGGGGGACCACATCTACCATCACTCACCGCGGCTGACGCCGCCCACCCGCAGATTCCGCGCTAGGCAGGCGCATTAAAGGAGGACAGGGCTCCCGTGTCGCGGGATGCGCGCGGGAACAGCCGGGCTAAGCCCGGGCAAAGGGCGGGCCGTCCAGGGCCGGGAGAGGCTGGGCTGGGCCAGGTTATCTTTCGCTTCCGTCTTGTTATCAACCCTGGTCAGTTATTCATTGTGTTTTTTTGTATTATCCCGGTTGCTACAGAGTTGCTAAAGCTTTGTATTAATCGCCTATTTACTGAAGCTAGGCTGTCATTTGACATTAAGCGTGTCTCCCTAGCCTCGCATTAGCTATTCCACAATGGTCCGAAAGAAGACACAGATTGCCCCATCCGGGTTATCAGCGGCCACAAAGTCAACAGTTACTGTAAAGATGTAATGCACCAGACTTGTGTAGTTAATTAAATCTTTATTTCGGAGCGCCGGGGCTTAGCTGTTGCTCGCGGTCGGCGCCAGGCAAACAATATGGCCGCCTTCCGCTTCCTCTCTCACAGCTTCCTGTTCCGCTCTAGAAACACTAGAGCGCTACCACATATCTCCCCCCTTAATGCACAATAAACAAATTTACAAAAGTCTTACTTCCAGTCCATCTCATAGTCCTTGAATCTCTCAGGTACCTTAACTCTTCTTCCTGCTCGAGTCTCCACTCTCTCATCCTTTCTCTCTCCTCCTGTCGTCTTGTGCTCCATCCGCTCTCTCGTACCTTCTGCTTCTCTGTCCTTTGCCTTCTTCTCACTACCTTCTTCGCTTCTGCTTCCTCCTTCTGTTGTCTCTCTCCGCACGCTTTCCTCACCTACTGTTTGTCCTTCTGCACCCTCCTCGTTCTCTCCTTGCCTTTCTCCACCTTCACTTTCTCCTTCCTCGAAGACATGCTCTGTTCCTTCTTCCGTCTCCTCTTCCCACTTCAGTATCTTGCTGCACCTTGCCATTCTGTCCATAGACCATATCTTTCCGTCGCTCAGCAGGGCTGACCGGGCATAGGGCTCCACTACTTTGAGGGGAGGTGAAAACTTGCTTTCCCCCTTTCTCTTCATGATGGCTAGCTTCACCCTCACCCAATCCCCCTTGTCCAGTTCTGTACTGCGAGTGTTTCGTCTTTTGTTGTAATGAGCAGTGTAGACTTCTTGTGCTCTCTCTAGATTCTTTCTGACCACCGCCGGTGACCACTTGCTCTGTATCACCAATTTCCTCCATGCTGTGTTGTCTCTGGTGAAGGCTTCTCTACCTCTTAAGATCTTAAAAGGGCTGTATCCTGTGCTCCCTGGCGTGATGCGGTATGCCCAAATCATTTTTTCTAGCTCCTTCTCCCAGTCCAAACCATCTTCAATGGCTGCCTGTATGGTGCCCATTATCACCCGATTAAAACGCTCCACCTGGCCGTTTCCCGCCGGGTGGTAGATCGGGGTGTGCTTCACTTCGATGCCGTTTCTATTGGTAAAAGCGATCCATTTTTCAGAAGTGAATTGGGGACCATTGTCGCAGGTGATGATCTTTGGGATGCCTTCACTGACAAATGTGGCACGCAAGAAACGTATTACCGCCTCGGTGTCCACTCGTTCCAAGACTTGTAGTTCGGGCCACTTGGAATACTTATCGATTGCAACCACCACGTACTTCTGAGTACCCTCCTTGTCTAGGACTGGCCCCATTATGTCCACTGACAACATTTCCCATGGGCCATCCGGAATCGGAAATCTTCCCAAAGGCAGTCTCATCATGCTCTGGGACTTGTCTGACCTTGCACAAGACTCGCATGTGCGCACGTGCCGTTCTACTTGCACATCGATGGCAGGCCACCAGTATGCTTGTCTGGCCAAAGCTTTCGTTTTCGTGATACCTTGGTGCCCTTCATGCAGTAAGGACATCAAACGCTCCAGAATGTTCCTGGGCGGTACTACCTTGTCACCTCGGAGTAGGAACACCGGGTTCTCTGCCAACGACAGTTCCTCTCTGACCTCCCAGTATCTCTTCAGTTTCTCCTTCAAGTGTCTCTTCTCTGGCCATCCATGGACTACGTATCCTTTCACGGCCTCTAGGTCTGTGTCTTCCTTGTAGGCCTCTTCCCAGTCCTGGGCGCTTATCACTTCCTCAGTGTCTTGGATGGTGGCTACCACGTAACCTTCCCACTCTTGCCTCTCTTCGCTCCTTGCCTCGTCCATGGCTGCCGCCCTACTCAGGAAGTCGGCCACTTTGTTCTGTGGCCCCGGAATGTGCTCAACCTCATAGACAAAGTCCAATAGCCGAAGGGTCATCTTGGGGATTCTCGGTGTAGCATGATCATGTCCGCTTGATGTCAGGACACGAACTAGGGGCTTGTGATCGGTTTTCACCAGGAACTTGGCTCCCCACAAGTATTGCCGAAATTTCTCCACCGCCCAGACCACTGCCAGCATTTCTTTCTCCACCACGCTGAACTTCTCTTCATTGGGCGCCAACGAGCGAGAGGCGAAGCTGACCGTTGACATCTCTCCTGACTCTGCTCTCTGCATCAGTACCGCTCCGAGGCCGCGGTCGCTGGCGTTCGTGGTGAGAATGGACTCTGCTTTTGGGTCGAATCCCTTGAGGGGAATGGCTGTGCCCATTTCTTGCTTGAGCGCATCGAACTACCTTTGCTCTTCCTTTCCCCACTGGAATCTATTCCTTTCCTTGAGCAGTTGTCGTATATAGTGGTTCTTCGTTGCAAAATGAGGAATGAATTTGCTGTAATACTCGGCCATTCCCAGGAATGACCGAACATCTTCCTTCTTTTCCGGAGTGGGCGCCTCCCTAATGGCTCTCATGTTTGTCTTCTTTGGGGTTATTCCTTGTCCGCTCACTTCATGGCCAAGGTACGTGACAGATTGGACTTCCAAATTGCATTTTGTCCATTCAGCAGTCAACC
Organism: Lissotriton helveticus; assembly: GCF_964261635.1. Classification (NCBI taxonomy): domain Eukaryota; kingdom Metazoa; phylum Chordata; class Amphibia; order Caudata; family Salamandridae; genus Lissotriton; species Lissotriton helveticus. The sequence continues at coordinate 1,430,101,522 of NC_136061.1, read as the reverse complement.
CGTTGTCTTGCAGTCTCTGTAACACCTTGTGTAGTTTTACATTGTGATCTTGCTTCGACTTCCCCATTACCAGAATGTCATCCTGGAAGAAAAGGACATCTTTCAGGTCTTTCAAGAGTTTGTGCATGATCTTCTGGAAGACCGCCGCGGCTGAAGCTAGGCCGAAAGGCATCCTCACGAACTCATAGCACCCGAACGGTGTGATAAATGATGTGAGGTGGGTGCACGACGGATGAAGCTTTACTTGATGGTAGGCCGACGACAAGTCCACCGTGGAGAACCATGTGACATCTTTTGTTTTCGCCAACATTTCACTGATGCGCGGTAAGGGGAATTTGTCTATGACAATGTTCTTGTTTAATTCCCTTAAGTCCACGCAGAGACGTACCTTGCCGTTTGGTTTCTGGGCAACAACCAGGGGAGAAAGCCACTCTGCGCTCTCAATCGCCCTGATGACATCTTCCCTTTCCAGCCTGTCCAGTTCTGTCTGCACGGCCTCTCTGCTGCGGAACGGGATGTTCCTCACTTTGTGCACCACCGGCACCGCTCCTTCTTTCAGCTTGATGAGGTGCGTGTATTTTCCCAGTTCACCAATCTGTCCGTTGAAGACTTTGGGATACGTCGTCTGCCACAGCTGCACATTTTCTTTGACCTCCATGTCCATGAGTAGGATCTTCTCAATACCACCCGGGTTGAGCTGGATCCCCAAGGCTCCTTGATCTTTCCAACTCAGCACGGACGGGCCTCTCTCTGCGACATACAGCTTGCACTGTGCGTGACGGCCTCTAAACTCAAACATGAGTGAACAGTATCCCAACATGGGAATCTTTTGTCCGGTGTAAGTAACCGGTCTCACATCCATGGGCAAGAGCGTTTCTTTGATTCTCGACGCAAAGTTGTCCTCCCATACCCGTCTTTGAACGATGGATATAGGCGCTCCACTGTCTGCAATCATCTCCAGGGGTACTCCCCCTATGTGCATGTCGAGCCGGGGTCTATCTGAGTTGGAACCATCCATTTCTAAAATTTGGACATCAATGTACAGGAATTCTTCTTCCTCCACCTTGTCTTCTTGATCGCTGGAATCGTCTCGCTGATCTTGGTCCACCAAGCGCACTACGGCGTTTTTCGGTTTCCTGCGACACACCTTCTCGTAGTGTCCAAAGATGTTGCAGTATGAGCATCTGGCCTTGAAGGCGGGGCACGCCTTGTCGTTTCCCAGATGGGCATTGCTACCACACCTGTAACATTGGGTTTTTCCTGTTTTGTGTGACTTGGTATCCGCTTGTGATCTGGCGGAGAAATCAGCTCTATTTCCTCCCTGGTTCTTCCGTGTCTCATTCTGCTTCCAACGATCGTTTCTATTTGGCGCCATTACTTTACATACAGTTTGCGACTCCTGGGCGTCTCTCTTCGCTGCCTGAGCACACCTTCTCGATAGCTCGGCTTTCTTGACCATCGCCCAGATTTCCTTGAGTGGAGCGTCGCCATTCACCCACAATTTCTCCTGTATGTGGGAACTGGAAGTGTGCATAATAATCTGGTCCCTGATGAGTTCATCATGCAGTCCCCCAAATTTGCACGTGAGAGCTAACTTCCTCAGTGCTACGACGTACTCGTCAACAGACTCTCCGCTTTTTTGCTTCCTCTGAAAGAAGTTGAATCTGTCAATGGCGACACACACCACAGGCCTGTAATGTGCGTCTAAGTCTTCGATGGCATGATCAAACACCTCAGGGTCCCCTGCGGCTCTCTCACCTTTCACAATGGTGACATATATCCTGAGCCCTTCTGGACCTAAGTTATGAAGCAAAATCTTCTTTTTCCTTTTGCTCGTAAATTGGGTGTCTCCTTCCTCTTCCAGTGCCTCCAGATAATTAAGGAAGTACCTCTTCCAGTCTTCCCATTTTCTTTCCGGTTCCCCGCTTTTCGTTAGGAATGGGACTAGTTGGGTGAGGGACGTGCTCTGGTTGGCCATGGCTGGGGCGTTCCTCCTGACCTTAGCTACAGTGACTGTTTGTCTGGCCGGACTTCCCGGGGCGTCTTGTTCCCCTCCGTCGTCCTCCTTGTTCTCTCCCTCGCTGTCCTCCCCTAGTCCACCCTTTGTGGTGATAGATGCTGCTTGCGAGCTGCCTCCTGTCCCTGGACGCGATGGGCCTGCAGACTCCGCCAGCGTGCGCCGCTTTGCTTTGGTGCCTGGACACTAACGAGGGCCCACAGTGATGTATTGAGCTTGGTACCTTGATGTCTCTCTGTGGTTGTCTTCTGATGCCCTGCTGTGCACTCTTCCCCTTCTGGGTGCGGTTCCACTGGGCAGAATCCGTTTTTGGGCCCTGGTGTCAGTTTTGGGCTCCCCCCTGGCTTGAGGGTGTGCTGGTTCCCTTTCGCGCCACTTTGCCGCTCTGCTTGGGCTCCTCTGCCGCGCTCCGTCGATCCTTCGGTGTCTCACGCTAGATGCGTGCGCTCGCTGGGTTCTCGTGAGCGTTCGGGTATTTAAGCATCCCGACTCGTCGCCATTGTAAAGATGTAATGCACCAGACTTGTGTAGTTAATTAAATCTTTATTTCGGAGCGCCGGGGCTTAGCTGTTGCTCGCGGTCGGCGCCAGGCAAACAATATGGCCGCCTTCCGCTTCCTCTCTCACAGCTTCCTGTTCCGCTCTAGAAACACTAGAGCGCTACCACAGTTACGACTATGGATGCTTTTTTAACCAGGACAGCATCTGTTATTGATAAGTAGATTGAGATGGTGAATAGGCGCCTCTCTAGCTCTCCGGCGGGTCGCCTTCAATACCTCCGGGAAAATTCTAACGTAGATGAGCTATTTAATGCCTCAATACACGGCCCCAGTGGCGTCACTAGGGGGGTGCGGGGGGTGCGGACCGCACCGGGTGACACCCTCAGACGGGGGTGACACCATCTGTAATGAGTAATGAGTAATGTTTTGTTCTTTCAAAAAGCGACCGCTATGAGACGTAAAATGCCAAAATAAACCAAGCAGGCGCTCAGTTTCGAAAGCCTTTCCAAAAGGCATTCACCTTTGAATAAATAAATACTTTACCGATTCCGCTCGCAGGTACAGATTAGTTGTATCCATTAATTCAGTATGTGCATAAGAATGAATAAATAATGCCAACATTTGGGATTTTACAGAAACTCCGAGGCTTATGGTCTTCTTAGCATCTGTGGAAATCTCAGATATAACTAAACGGATTTTAATTCCACTTACATTTCAATTTATATTTTTATATCTATATAGCAGCACTAAAGTAATATATCGCATCCAGGCACTAGAACAGGAAGGAGGTTTAACAGTCGGATGCAGGAGGAGTTTTAGTAACGTATTATTAAGGGATAGTTGCTTTATGGCTTTTCTAAAGACAATAAGAGACGGGTGTGAACAATCATTTGAGACCTGGAAAGGAACATTTTCCGTCACTTTTGGATTCACTTCGGGAGAAAGGGTGAATCAAAAGATGCCAGCCTGGGACACGGAGGCCAAGTGGGTGAACCGAGCCCAATTCTGCAGGGTACGAGAGAACAAAAGCAAACAGCAGTATAGTTCGCAAAGAGGGGCTGGCGAGGCATAGTGTAAACCTTTGACCAAGCAGTCTTCTAGCGCTTTGCATTAATGGCAGGAAAAGAAAGAAACATTGAAAGATTTCTTTCAGGGTAAGGAAATTCTTAATAGTCGGGCCAGTAATTGCCAGGTATATGAAGAGGGTGAGAAAATGGGTAATTTCCTGGCCTGGATGGCCAAGGAAAAAAACAATCAAAATCAAATTACTGGTATAAAAGAATCCGGTACGGGAGAGATAGAAAGAGACACCGGGAAGATGGGGCACATTTCTGAATTATTCTGACTCTCTGTATAAGGGACACAGAGTCAAGCACGTGACCTGATACAAGCCAAGCGACACAGGACCCGCAGGTTTAAGCAGACACCTGGGGCGTGTCACGAACAACGTGCGTCTGCGCAAACATTTGCACATATGTGCGCTGCGAGATGGTGCAGGCAGAGGGTGAGATGGTGCAGGCAGAGGGAGGGATGGTGCAGGTAGAGGGTGAGTTGGTGCAGGCAGAGGGAAGATGGTGCAGTCATAGGGTGAGATGGTGCAGGCAGAGGGGAGATGGTGCAGGTAGAGCGTGAAGGTGAAATGGTGCAGGCAGAGGGTGAGATGGTGCAGGCAGAGGTAAGACGGTGCAGGCAGAGGGTGAGATGGTGCAGGCAGAGGGAGGTATGGTGCAAGAAGAGAGGGAGGTGGTGCAGGCAGAGGGTGAAATGGTGCAGGCAGAGGGGAGATGGTGAAGGCAGAGGGTGAGATGGTGCAGGCAGAGGGTGAGAGGAGATATTGTGCAGGCAGAGGGTGAGATGGTGCAGGCAGAGGGTGAGATGGTGCAGGCGGAGGGGTGATGGTGCAGGCAGAGGGTGAGATGGGGCAGGCAGAGGGTGAGATGGGGCAGGCAGAGGGGAGATGGTGCAGGCAGAGGGTGAGATGGTGCAGGCAGAGGGTGAGATGGTGCAGGCAGAGGGGAGATGGTACAGGCAGAGGGTGAGATGGTACAGGCAGAGGGTGAGATGGTGCAGGCAGAGGGTGAGATGGTGCAGGCAGAGGGTGAGATGGTGCAGGCAGGGCGGAGATGGTGCAGGCAGAGGGGAGACGGTGCAGGCAGAGGGAGGGATGGTGCACGCAGAGGGTGAGATGGTGCAGGTAGAGGGAAGGATGGTGCAGGCAGAGGGAGTGATGGTGCAGGAAGAGGGGAGAGATGGCGCAGGTGGAGGGGAGATGGTGCAGGCATAGGGGTGATGGTGCAGGCAGAGGGGAGATGGTGCAGGCAGAGGGTGAGATGGTGCAGGCAGAGGGTGAGATGGTGCAGGCAGAGGGAGGGATGGTGCAGGCAGAGAGGGAGATGGTGCAGGCAGAGGGTGAGATGGTGCAGGCAGAGGGTGAGATGGTGCAGGCAGAGGGTGAGATGGTGCAGGCAGAGGGAGAGATGGTGCAGGCAGAGGGTGAGATGGTGCAGGCAGAGGGTGAGATGGTGCAGGCAGAGGGTGAGATTGTGCAGGTAGAGGGTGAGATGGTGCAGGCAGAGGGTGAGATGGTGCAGGCAGAGGGTGCGATGGTGCAGGCAGAGTGTGAGATGATGCAGGCAGTGGGGGAGATGGTGCAGGCAGAGGGGAGATGGTGCAGGAGAGGGTGAGATGGTGCAGGCAGAGGGGAGATGGTGCAGGCAGAGGGGGAGATGGTGCCGGCAGAGGGGAGATGATGCAGGCAGGGGGGAGATGGTGGAGGCAGAGGGAGAGATGGTGTAGGCAGAGTGAGAGATGGTGCAGGTAGAGGGGAGATGGTTCAGGCAGAGGGAGAGATGGTGCAGGCAGAGGGTAGATGGTGCAGGCAGAGGGGAGATGGTGCAGGCAGATGGTGAGATGGTGCAGGCTAAGGGAGAGATGGTGCAGGCAGGGAGTGAGATGGTGCAGGCGGAGGGGAGATGGTGCAGGCAGAGGGGACATGGTGCAGGCAGAGGATGAGATGGTCCATCCGGTAAGATGTGAGGGGGTGACACCATGAGTTACCTGCACCGGGTGACACCAACCCTAGTGACGCCACTGCACGGCCCACATCGTGGGAGTGCAAGTGGGGAATTAATGGGCTCTGATTTGTCTGAAGTTATATCCACAGACATGGGGGAGGTGGTACCACAGTCCTTGTGCCCAGCAATAACTATCGCCGATAAAGAAGGTCCTTTAATTGTTGACAATCTGGGGAAAGGTGGGAAGACATCTGTAGTGCTACCTGAGGTCGTAAATGTTCACAGCTTGCCCTCATCCCCACTGCCCAATGGGACCGGTTGCCGCGCTGGCGGCCTCAAGAGGAAATGTAAAGCAACATTGGGTCAAGTGAAAAAAATAAAACCCAATGAAAAGCAGGCACCTATCACAGTAGCAAGGGGGGGGTGTCTGGAAGTGAGAAGTATTTGCGGGACACCCTCAAATTAGTTTTGAGCACTGCACTGGAGGAAAGGTTAGCCCCTATTATGTCGAAGCTGTCTGAGAAAGAGCTAAGGCTTGAATGAAGCCATGAAACAGTCCCCATTATGTCATCCTGTTGCCGTAAGTAACCCCCCAACCTTGCATCCTCAATCTAATCCCGTAGTAGGCCCCACACAAGTACCACATAACCCCGTAATTGCTCTGGCAATAAGCAATAGGCTCTACAGAGGCCTTTTATCAGCTTAGTAATAAGGTGACCCACTGGTTATCCGGTAACACCTCAGTGGGGTCTGAAGTAGGTTGCAACATTATTATGGTGCGGCGTGTGGGCTGGGTGGGAAACTCAAGAAAGTTTGGGGGTGGTGACTGTATAATCGTGAATTTCAACGACCGCTTGATCGTTGAGAACCTATTCCGAGAGATAAATGTGAGAAATTTTAACACCGGATCTGGGATACAGATGCTCCCCCTGGGATTCTTTTATCAACCTAATCCCCTGAACAACTTTAATTTTGACCCACACGCCCATAAGCGCATGCATGGACCCAGACTTGACAATAGACTAAATAGTCTTAACCACCAGCTCGCCCACATGACATCGGATAACATCTGGGGGGATCACTATGGTTTACCAATTCCGCTAGTTACAAACAGATTTTCAGCTTTGTCTACATTAGAAGACTGCGACTGACTAAAGGGAACTACAGACCTTGTTGAAATGTCATCACCCACCCAAAATCAGCCTACAGAGGGAGGACCATCAGATCAGATCTCAGTCAGGGGGAACGTGATTGTATGTAACGAGGGCCCAAAAGATACTCTGCCTGCGGTCCCATCCAGTTTAACGTCTTACACTATAATATCTAGGAATATAGCTGGGTTGGCAGGGAAGGCTAAAGATCCAAAATGGGTAGAGTTTATAAGGACCTTTCCGGTGAACTGTTTGCAAGAGATCTGGATGGTGGAAAGTGATACTTTCTTAGAAGGTTATAAAACCTTTTTAGTGCCGGCAGAACCGCCACGTAGCGGTAGAGCGAAAGAGGGCATGGTAATTTATATCGATATGGCCCTGAATTGTGTTGCCAAATCAATAACTTCTGACAACACTAATATCCAAGCAGTTACCCTAAAAAGAGGGAATGCAATGGTGCTCCTGATTAATTTTTACAATGCTGTAAATGCCAGAGGTGAATGCAGGATTGCTGAACTGGGTAACTTCATTAGATTAAATTGCGCTAAGGATCTCCACCGGCTTTTGATTATGGGGGACTTTAACGTACACCCATGTGGGAATCCAATGCATACAGCTATGGGAGTACTGGGATGTCATAGGATGGAGGGACTTCATTTCGAGCATTCAGGCAGGGGAGACATGTTGAACCATTTACTTAACGAATTTAACTTGGTTTCAGCTATGTCAGTGGTGGACATTTGTAGTCATCAGTTTGTTCCAACATTTAAAGGTCGCTCCGGGGGGTCCTTTATTGACCACATCCTGTTCTCTAATGGACTTCAGTCCACCATATTGGGTTTCAAAATTGAAGATAGCATATATAGTGACCATAACCCAGTCTGTATCTTCTTTGTTGGTAATCTTTTAAACCTACAGGAAAAGCTGTTAACCCATGGAGTACTGAAAAGCACAGATGGAAGGCGTCGACTTAAATGGTCGAATGTGAACTCTGACCAACTATATGATAGGATCCATAAAATCTGCGTCCCAGAGTTAACATTGTGTGTGTCTTCCACATCCCTCCCACCTGACATTTTGTTAGCTTTTGAGGGGATTACCACTAAAGTAGGTTCCATGTTAACTATCCCGATATCGGGGCCTTTGCTCAGAGACCCAAAATGGTTTGATCATGCCTGTTCAAAAGCTGCCCAAGCATTATAGGCAGCACAGAAGATTAGCCCTAGAGATCTGCTGATGATCCGGACATTACGCCAGACCTATAAAAAGGTCCTGGCAAAGCGAAAAGCAGATATAAAGGATAAAGTCTGGCAAGAACTTTTAGACCCAAATACTCTGGGTAACAGCGAGAGCTTCTGGGGAATCATTAATAGACCCCTTTTTGACAGGGAAGGGGAGCACGCAGTAGACACTAATATCACTGAAGATGACTGGGTGTCCCATTTTTCCTCCATTTTTAGTAGTAATACTCCACAGTCAGAATCTCATAGTGGTGACCAGGCTCAAATTTTCCCCCATTTTACACCAAATGAAGTTGAGAAAGGCATTAGAGGGCTGACAAGTAATAAAGCTCATGGCCCTTATGGCATGCTGCCGGATCTCTTTAAATCCAAAGTATCGTAGAGGGCGCCGGTTCTGACAGCTGTGCTTAACGCAGCCGCTGAACACGGCTGCCCAAGGTCCTGGGGTATCTCTACAATCGTGCCAGTATTCAAGAAAGGTGACCGTATCAGTACAACCTGCTACAGGCCGATATCTCTTATCGATTCTGTGGTCAAGGTCGTGGAAGGTGTAATCCTGAAGAGATTGACATCATGGGCCGACGCAAACAGGGTAATCTCCAGAATACAGTATGGGTTCCGGCCGGGTCACTCTACATTGGCACAATGTCTCAATTTGTATACAGTCCTGGGGAAGTACACTATAGCAAGGCGGGGCACTGTTTACATGGCGTTCATGGATCTCTCCTCCGCAGTTGACTGTGTCAACCGGGGGAAATTGTGGGAGTCCATGGGCGGCATGGGGGTCGAGCCGGCACTGGTAAACTTCCTGAGGGACCTGCACTGGGGCACAAAGACCAACGTAAGATATTCACAGACCTTAAGGTATCTAGGGATTTTGGTGTTCATAGAGGTGTAAGGCAGGGGTGCATTTTGGCCCCCTTTCTTTTTAATTTATATATTAACGATTTAGAAGAGTGCCTGGTTAGTACTGGAGTTGATTACCCTTATGTCGGTGAAAGGGGTCTACCAGTTCTGCTATATGCAGACGACGCCGTCCTCCTAGCAAGAACTGCCAGAGGTCTCCAGTCCCTATTAAGTTCCTTCCACAGTTTCATGGCTGCCGCTGATCTATCCAATAATAACAGCAAATCTTACATCATGCAGGTGGGGCAGCATACTAAGAAACAGTACCCTTTTATGGTTAATACAGAGAAGGTACCTAGGACCAAGACATTCTCTTACCTGGGAGTCTTATTTGACGACCAGCTAAAATGGGGACCATTGCTTCAGAGGAAAAGGGGAGAAATCATATGGGCAAACACTGCTATTTTTAATTTTGCCAAGAAAATGGGCAAGCACCCGATTGCAGCTTTATTAAAAATCTACGAGGCAAAAAGTGTTGCAATAGGCAGCTATGGTAGTGAACTCTGGGGGTACGTGAAGGTATAGGGGTGGCTGAGAACAACTTTTCATAACACCTTTTGGGGGTACCAAAAGGAACCCCTAACCAAATAGTCCATGAGAAAACCGGTACTCCATTTATTAATGACATCATAGCACTTCGGCCATTAGTTTTTTGGCTAAAGTGCTCGCATTAATAACGATCTGGTCCTAAATCACCTGCTCTTAAAAGATGTCCTGATCATGGATCACATGCTCAAAATTCCATGGCTAAAATATTTAAAAAATTGTTTTTTTGCATTGGTGCGTCCGGATCTTTTTTCGAATCCAGATTTGATTTCTTTTTCTGATGTGGAATTTGTGAAGAAAACTTTTACCTCTCTAAAGCAATTGAACCGTGATGAGGTGGAATTGATTAAACACAGTGTCCGTAAACATATCATGTTGAAAACTACAACCTTTTTGTTGATAAGGTTCCGGTTGGACTATTACCATCTTCTATTAGCTGTCACGAGGGGCTTCCACAGAGGCCAAGTGTTACCGTCCTGCGACTGCGACAATGTGTCTCCGCAGGACCTGGTACACTTTTTATTTGTTTGCCCCCTTTACGAGGTACCACAGAGGTTTTTCCTAAAGCCCCTTTTTAAAGTGCAGAATTTCACCCAGGTACACCGAGCCCTCTGTTATTTACAAATGTTGAAGCCTGAAAGCACTCTATTCTTGATTGTTTTTTTTAAAATCAGCCTTAAAATCTAGAAACAGTAGGGTGACTTAATTATATGTCAAATTGCTGCTGCGCCCATATATGTTTCTTAATGGCTGCCTACTCTCAATACATTTTAAACTTTTTTATATGGAATGTTTTTAATTGTATGGCTTTTACTCTTTCTTTGTTTGTTTATATTTTTATGTTTTAACTATGTATTACATTGACGGTGGGAATATTGCTTTTATGGTTTCCTATCTCAAAAAACGAATAAAGTATATATTGATTGATTGATTGAAGTCATCAAGCCACTCCTTGAATTTTGGGGCTTGTCCCCTACCCCATCTACAAGCTACTCTACGCTTAGCCAGAAATAGCGATATGGTAATGTATCGGGGGTATAATATGGGGACCTGTCCGGTATAACCAAAAAGAGCAATTAGAGGACTGCACTCCAGCGAGACAGATGTCCTCCTCTCCAAGGCGTCGAAGACCTGCACCCAGTAATCTTGTACCAGTGAACATTCCCAGGTTAAATGCAGGAATCCAGCCCCCGGGCTGTTACATCTCTCACAGAGATCTGTATCTTTCAATTTGAACTGAAACATTTTGACAGGAGTGTAGTATAAGGGCTGCAGGAACTTATAATGTGTAACACGTAATCTACAGCTGGTGGGAAATTTGTGCAGGTTGTGGACAGCAATATTTCCATTGTTCGTCCGCAATTTCATTCCCTAGGTCTGTGTTCCAATGTGTACGAGAGGTGTATGGGGACTCTAGCTGTTGTGTGCGTATATTGTGATGGAGTGTAGACACCAAATGTCCCGGTGTTGTGGCTCCCATCATCTGGTGTAGATGTGCAAGGCTTGTGGGTTCCTGAGGGAAATCCAGAATATTAGAGCATATTCCCTGCCAGAGACGGACATATAGAAAGATGTCGCGGGAGGAGGTTTGCATCTCGTGAAAAAAATGGTCTGAGGAGCGAAATGTACAATTGTGAAAGAGATCTCCCTATTTGTTAATATTGGTGCGCTTACATACTTTGAGAAAGCCCTGTTCTTGAAGTAGGGGCATTGGGGGATGATAGGACAGGGGAAGCAACGGTGAGTACAACATGGGAGACTTAAGGAGACCTAAGATGCGAGGCCATGCATCAACCGTGCCCGTGATAGTAGTGGGTGCTCTGTCGCGTGTGCGATTGGATGTGTGCAGCATCCCGTCCAAGGGGATAGGGTCAGCTAGCCAGTGCTCCGCCACCACCTGTGGCATGTGCTTGGGGGAATTGATCCAATAATAGGCATAATGAGCTTGTGCAGATGTAAAATATAATTCGAAATCTGTAATATCAAATCCTCCATGTGCGTAGGGTCTTGTGGGTATCGCCCATTACATCGGCAGCTGTTTACCACCCCAGAACAATCTTATTATTTCTGTGCGAAGTCTCTTGAAAAAATAGCAGCCAGGATTATAAGGTACATTCATGAATAGATACAAGAGCTGTGGAAGCACCACCATTTTTATTAAGGAAGCTCGACCTGTGAGCGAGAGAGGCAGGGAAATGCAATGGGTGACACTGCTTGTGAGACGATCCATAGCTGTACCATAATTGAGGCGTATCAATTCTTCCCTGTCTCCAGACATTCGGATCCCTAGATAACGCCGGTCAGTTTCGCACCATTCCAGTGGGAAATCCAGGGGCAATCTAGTGACAGCCGGCGTTAAGGGGAATATTTGTGACTTTTTCCAATTGATATGGACCCAGGAGAGTTTCCCAAAAACAATGAACTCCCGTAGCAGAGGATTAATGTTTTGCTGAGGGTCTCTTACATAAAGGGTAATATCATCCGCATAGAGGCAAATCAGAATTTGGCGCAGGTTACATCAAAGTGCCTTATCCTGGTGGTCATGTCGCAGCTTGGATGACAAGGGTTCGATCGCAAGGGTGAATAATAGGGGGAAAACGGGCATCCTTGCAAGGTGCCTCTCGAGATGGGGAATGCAGATGATAAATGACCGTTTATTAACACTTTAGCCATGGGGCATTGATACAGCAATTGTATCCAGGACATGAAAAGGCGGGGAAAGCCTATGTTCAATTTCAATTTCAAAGAGGCTTTATTCGAGTATTTCTCATAAAAGCACAATACATACAAAAATGTTAAAACAGTATTAAATGGTTGCCTCTTAACAGATAAAAGCAAGTACTATCCATAAAAAGCATAAATATAAATATATATACATAGGATATAAAATACAAACTGCGTCAGGTAGCTTCAATAAACCCTCCCAATGTAAACAGTTACTTGTCTAACAATTTAACCCTAATAGACCAGGCCCACCCCATACATTTCGCTACTGCTATGGCCAGTGGCAAGCAAGAACTAGTACAAATAATTCTCAGGGCTACAATGCTACTTTTAGTTCCTACATTTTTGCATGCAGGTTTTAACCAGATTTGCCTAGGAACGGCATAGGCTTGACAGGCGAATAAAAAGTGACCAGTGGTCTCGCTTGCAATTCCACAAGCGGGGCAGATAGTATTTGATGAACCCCGCCACCTGCCAGTTAGGGACCTCAACGGAAGAGCACCTATCCTCAATTGACATAAAAGCTTCCTATCCCATGGCTTTGTTATCTGGTCCCAATAAAGTTCATAATCAGGAGAGATTTTAGATTCCAGATAACATCCTGTCATAGTTCTAGAGTCAGTATTTCTCCAAGCCCGCTCAGCCACATAGTCCCATTACAACTCCTTTACAGTAATTTTACTAGGGAAAAGGGCACCTGGCAGGTTATCCCAGAGGGTTTGGAGACCCAACAAACATAACAAGGATCTAAGGTCTTTTAGCCATTTGATCTTATGGAAAACATCCTCCTTGATTAACGCCAAAAAACCCTCAGCATAATGCTTAAGTTCTGGAGTCGTCTCCAATACAATATCGGGCGAAGCATTGCCAAATCAACCACTCCCTTTCTGCCCAGCTCATATCTAAGGGGGAGGAGGGGGGTACTTTTGGGAAGGCCAGTTATTGTCCTGAAGAACTTATTTTCGGACCGCTGTAATGAATCGAGCTTCCCAAAACCCCACAACTCAGCCCCGTAAAGTGCTGAGCCCAAAGCTTTTGCCTTGAGACCTGTAAGGCTGGCATGATTGGTTTAGTTTTTGATTTTTTATGTTCAGCCCCTAAGGCTCCAGCTAATTGTCTATGCCTTAATGTCGCTAGATCAATATGCTGGGACCATTTAAGATCGTTGGTTATATAAATACCAAGGTAGGCAAAAGCTTTGACTACTTCTAGGGGGCGCTGGTTCATAGTCAGCCTGGAGCGGAAATTACGCTGAGGGTTAAAAACCATTAACTTGGTTTTGGCCACGTTGACTTCAAGCCCATGCTCCCCACAAAATTCCTCAAAGATGTTGAGGGCACACTGCAGGCCACTCGGAGTCTTTGATAGAATAAGAGTATCGTCGGCGAACATTAATATTGGGACCTTAATGTCCGCCAACGAGGGGGCGTCTAAATTAGCCGACAGCATTCTTACTACTACACCATTAATGAACAAGGAAAAAAGCAGGGGGGCCATTGCACACCCCTGCCGAACTCCCCGCTCAACCAGGAAGTCCGCAGTGACCTCCCCTTGACTGTCCCACTGTATCCTGGCAAAATTCGCCTCATGCAGCCTCATACCCAGGGTCAGCAAGTCCTCCGGTAGACCCAGCTTCCACAACACTGACCACAGCTTAGACCTGGGAACCAGGTCAAAGGCAGCCCGCAAATCCACAAAAGCGGCATACAGGCTGCCCCCTCCCAGCATCACAGTTCGCCACCGTAGCAGAGTAAAGCAGAACACCTGGTCCACCGTACTAGTTGCCTTCCGGAACCCCGCCTGGTAAGGGGATAATGCATTGTTTTCATCCACCCAGGCCATAAGCCTGTTCACCACCATCCTCCTCACCACCTTTTGTATGGTAGCTATCAAGCTTATGGGTCTTTAATTACCCGGCAAACCCCAATCACCTTTCTTGTGTACCGGGATAATGATTGCACCCTTCTAGGATAACGGAACATTTGCACCCTGGGCAACAGCAATAGTCAAAAGTAAGATATATTTGCCCCAGCGTTCCTTATCATTAATGAAAAGGTCCGCCGGGATCCCATCCAAACCCGGCGCTCTTCCACTTGCTATTGCCCTTAGGGCCAACAACACCTCACCACGGCTAAAAAAGTTATCTTTAGAATATACAGCCTTGAAACCTTCCATCTCAGAGCCAGGGCTGCTATCGGCATATTGTGGCTTAAAATAATTGACCCAGTCCTCCTCACCAACATTATTATCTGGGTAATTGGGTAAGCCGCCACTCCCCCATTTAACAATGCTCCAGAAAAGTCTAGAGTCTTTGGTCCTACTTGCCTCTCTTAGTTCATTCCAGTGTCTCTCATCCCATGATTTTTTTGCAGAGGCTATACAATCCTTATACATCCTTCTTGCACCACGGAAAGTCACTAGATTTCTGCTCTTAATAGCTATTCCCAAAGTTAGCCTGGCTTTTCTACACTGAGCGTTATACCACCTCGGAGAACTAGGAAGTACCTTATTGTTTTTCCTACCCGGTTTCTGGAAATGGCATCTAATAGCACAGAAAAGATTATCATGTATAGCAGAAATTTCATGAGACTCTGGAACGATAATATTTGTTTGCTCTAGGGCAATTATCGCCTTGTCTACCTCCATATCTATATTAACCATAGACTGTTGATTAGCCAAAACATTCGGCCATTTTAGCCGTCGCATGTCATTGGTGGGTACAGGCAGGGAAACACCAACCCACTCTTTAGCAGACTTCCCTGTTGAGAGCAACCACCATTTGTGTGTAGCACACAATGGGTCATGGTCACTTTCTAGCCTATGCTTTACTTCCATATCGTGGACTCCCTTCCATAGTTGAAGACTGCACAGGACATAGTCTATCCTACTCCTATTTCTACCATTATCAAAAGTGCATGCCCCCCCCCCCTTGTCACTAATTGTTCGCCCATTTAGTGCCCTAAGACCCCTTTCCAGGCAAATGGCATTCAAACATATAATATCCTCAGGCCAACGTTTAATTGGATCTTGATTTAGTTTGGGGACGCCCCATAGCATATCCTTATCCATCCCAACTAGATCATCACCAATGTCCAGGGGTTCAAACGTACGGTTGAAATCTCCAGCAACAATGATGTTATTATTCATGGAGTATATCTCAAGTAGGGAAACCAGAGCCTCAAGAACTAATGATTTCCCCCCATTTGAGCCCCTAGCATATACATTGTATATATCTAGGCTCCCAAATAAGCCCATACTCAATTTTATAAGTTGAATATCGTTACTACCAGTATCAACCACTTTAATAGAAAAGGGCAGGCATTGACGTACCCATATAATCAAGCCACCCTTAGGACGGCCCTTTTGACCTTTAATTGCCGGGATAGAATAGTTCAAGTACCCATGGAGAAAGCAGGGCTCACAAATCCAAGTTTCCTGAAACATACACACATCAAAACAATTTACAAAATCTACCCATTCCTTAGACTCCATCTTTGGGCGGATACCTGCAATGTTCCAGGAAACCAAGCTTCCTACTCCCTCCATATCATTTGTTACCGATTCCCTGTGAGTGCCTAGCGGGGGTGCATCAAAGTCGATACTATTATCAATACACTCTACTAGACTAGAATTCCCCTTAGTTTGAGCCCTCCCCTTGAGATGGTGTTCATAATGGGGACTAACAGTATGCTCCAAATTACTGCCAACTTCATTATGGACAAGTCAGTCGCATTCATTAAGCCCCGAAAGAACATTGAATCTATTTGTTATTTCTATTCCTTCTCTATATCTGGAATCACCCCCTTGCCAACGACCAGATGGCATCAAATGAGGTATAGGTCGCAACCCATGTCTTCCTATAGGGTACGCTTGATTGGAAAAATTCCTCAGTGAGGGGATCCTACGGGAGGATATACCCTGAATGCCTGGTCTATAAAAAAAAAAGCAGAGGGGCACGACTTCAATACCCTGCCCCCTCTCTAATGAATGCTGTTCTGTCTCCCTTAGTATTCTAGCAACTGTATTCGGATTGTTAAAATGTATGACTATGCAGTCACCCTCCCTGGTCTTCCTTAAGCAACCCACCCATCCTACTCTACGAGCCATAAGTATATTACTTCCTAGTTCTAGACCCCCTTCTAGATTCTTTGCGAACCAGTGAGTGACCTTTGTCTTCAATTGGTAAAACCCCTCAGTTAAACCAGCTCGAAGAGGGGGAACATTAGTCATAACCACCACTAGGGGGGTACTTTGGGGCGGTAAGTTCAATGTAAACTGGTTTCCTATAACTGAGTCCAAATTGTTAGGAGCCAAATACCCAGGAGCAAGTTTAGTAGGTTCTAGCTGCGCTTCCTGACAAGATTGAGATGCCCCCTTCAGAGCATTGGATGGCTCAGAATATAAGTTTTTATCACCTGGCTAGACTAGACTTGCATCCCTGGGTACCACTGACTTTTTCCATTCTGCAGAGGGGATTTACAGATAGAGGGTGCCTGGTCACTTCTGACTACCTTCTTTTCTGGATTAGCTGGAAGAGTTTTGCCCTTGTTTGCTCCAACAGTCAGTGAATGTAACATATGAGAGTTGTCCTTAGCTGCGATTTCCAGTTTGTCCAGGCTTGCAGTAACTAATCTCAACCTCTCAATAATAGGGAGTAAGAAAGATCGAAGCAGGTGATCAACCTGCCCCACCAGTGACCCGTCCCCATAAACAACTGGAGGAAGTAATGGCGAAGGAATAGGATATAGTGTATTATCAGACTCTACACCGATCCCGACACCCACTGGCTTATTCCCCTTGTTCCCCTTTTTCGTAGGTTTGGACCTTTTCGCTCTTTTACTTTGAGGACCACCCCCCCTTCTTTTTCTTTTGGCCGTAACTCTTTTATTTAGGGGCGGTGAGTCGACTACCACACAAACCGGAGAGCCATTGGGGGAAGATATATAGGTGGGAATTTCAACTAAGTCACCACTACCTGGCAGTGTAGGAGAGTTATTTTCCTCTAGTACGTTAGAAAGGGAATCTAACTCAATACTGGACTCGGGCAAACCCAGGTCACTTAGCCGTTGGCTCATGCGATTTTCAGGAGTAGTACAATGCTGAATTGCCCCCAGAGAGGAACGTTTCGAGAAAAACTCAGCTGATAGTCTTTTCTCAACTGCACTTATCTGGTTTTCCAATACAACAGAGACCTTAGTAAAGTATTTATCCAAAGTACCCAAAATGCTTCCAGTATTGGATTTCTCACCATTCTTGCCTCCCTTGGTTGACTGAGCCGCCATTACACCTCAGTCTAAAGTAATCTAGTGCACACAGTGAAATCCTTAAATCAAAGACGAGTAAAATACACACAAAATCACCGTTATAAAAAAACCAAGGGAAATGGCCCAGCCCAGCCACAGTCAGCCTCAGACGGCCGTGGACGGCCCGCCCTTGTCCCGGGCTTCTCCCGGGGCGCTCCCGCGCAGCGGTATACTCTGCTTACTATAAAGGGAGGGAAAGTGGTCAGGGGGCGGGGCAGGCAGGCAGGGAGAGCAGACCAGGTGATGTTAATAGGTCGTACAGGGACTCCTGGGAGACGAAGTCCCTGTATTAACGCTCGCAGCCTTGTTGCCAGTTGTACCCTCGCCTTTCCCGAGTACAGCGCCTCAGCGCTAGTTCAGGTGCAGGCTGTTGCAGTGTCCTCGAACCGCGAAGCGGGACCCGCAAAGCGGGTCCGGCGAGCAGTGGGCAAATCCTCGGGCAGAAACACAGGCAATAATCCACTTCAGGTAAACCTCCTCTCGATTCACAGTCAACATCAAAGAGTGTCCCTCGGTCACTCCAAACGCGGCGGGTTTTACTCCTTCGTGGTCAGGGGGCGGAACAGGCAGGCAGGGAGAGCGGACCAGGTGATGTTAATAGGTCGTACAGGGACTCCTGGGAGACGAAGTCCCTGTATTAACGCTCGCAGCCCTGTTGCCAGTTGTACCCTCGCCTTTCCCGAGCACAGCGCCTCAGCGCTAGTCCAGGTGCAGGCTGTTGCAGTGTCCTCGAACCGTGAAGCGGGACCCGCGAAGCGGGTCCGGCGAGCAGTGGGCAAATCCTCGGGCAGAAATATAGGCAATAATCCACTTCAGGTAAACCTCCTCTCGATTCACAGTCAACATCAAAGAGTGTCCTATGTGTTGTAGTACTCCAATGAAATAATCCCACTCCACTGAATCAAATGTCTTGTTGGTATCTAAGAACACTGCAGCCAGTGGCAATTCGGGAGCTACAGTCTGGAGAATGGAGAATAGGGTACGGAGAGTGTGTGTGATGGCCTGGCCGGAGACGAAGCCTGATTGATCAGGGAGGACAAATTTGTCCATTAAGAGGGCTAAACAGTTAGCAATGACTTTAGCCAAGATGTTAGTGTCACAATTTAAGAGCGATAGCAGTCTATATGAATCACACAAAACTGGGGATTTACCATGCTTAAAAAGGGAAGTAATGAGCGCCTCCTTCATAGAAGGGAGAAGCGCGCCAATTTCCAGAGAATCTTCATAAAGCTCATTCAGAATTGGGGCCATCAAGTCTATATACATTTTTATAAAATTCGGCAGGAAGGCCGTCCACACCGAGTGCCTTGCCAGATTACATCTGCATTATCGCCTTGCAGAATTCGTCGATCTCAAAAGGGGCGCATAGGAACTCCCGCCGTGAATCACCCAACCACACGAGCGCTACGTCACCTAGGAAGCTGTAAAGCTCAATATTGTCTCTCCGTTGCAAAGTGTATAGCGTGGAGTAGTGTGCTGTAAATGTCGCAAGTATGTCAGCCGTATCTTGGTACATCACTTCCCCAGGCCCCACAACATCCAGTATGTAGTTAGTGAATTGTGGCCGCTTTATCACCTCAGCTAGTGCTTTCCCAGGGAGTTCACCCTCTCCATACCTGCGAGCCACCCAGTGTTTCCCCCTAAATGTTGTCTCATGCACTGTGGTATCAGTATAGTCTGATAGTTTCTCTCGGAATTCATGTTGCATCGGTCCCTCTCCCCCTGCGGCAAGTTGTGTCTCTAGTGTTCTGAGGTCCTTCTCCAGCTTCCGTAGTGTGCCCTGTATATCTCTAAGTACCCCAAAGCTTTTGGAGATGCCAAACTCTCTGATCGTGACCTTCAAGGCCTCCCATAAAGTCTCCACATTGTCTACAGATCCCTTATTTCTCAGAAAAAATATCTTGGATTCCCTCACCCAACTCACTATGGAAAGCCACATCCAATAATACTTTAGGCTGTAGTCTCCAGCTACATCTTGGTACATCATATCCCGGTGGTGTAAGCATGAGTTTCACGGGAGAGTGATCAGCGAAGGTCCTAGCTAGATGTGTGATGTCATGTGTAGATGGTCCTAGGCCACGTGAGTGTAGGCAATAGTCTATCCGAGCCCAAGTTGCAGCCTGTGTTGTAAAGTGTGTACCTTCCCTTGCACTAGGATGAAGATAGCGCCAGGCATCGATTAAGCCTCCTTCCTCTAGTATCCCCTGTAGGACTGCCTGAGATTTATTATAATGATGTGATGCGCATGTGGACCTATCTGCTGCCGGATTAAGGGCCACATTAAAGTTGCCACCCCAAATTATGTGGGTAAAGCCTATGCCCATAATCTTTCCCAAGAGGTTGGTAAAGAAGTCAGGAGTGTAGACATTAGGGCCATAACAACATACCAAAGTGACCAAGTCCATACCCGTTCGTCCTCATGCAGTGGTGTACCTTCAATATTGATCTATGATCGTACCGACTTGTGTAAAAGTCAGGAAATATGGTGAATAGTACTCCCTCAAAATGTAGTTGTTTCATTTCCTGTGCCACTTTAAGGGCGACGTCGCAAATCCCTATAATCAAGAGGCGTGCGATGATGGGCCGAGGCGTGCTTCCGGGTGAAGGTCTAGGGCTCAAAGAGCAGTGGGCCCTTTTGACTATGAAGTGAGGGGAGAGAGATTCTGCCCCCACTACTGCCAGTAGCAACTTCTCTATGTATTCTTCCATTTTGCCCATATTTGTACTTTCTGGAATGCCTAGGACTCAAATGTTGTTCCGTCTCCTTCTCACTTCGATATCTTCAATCTTTGCTGCAAATATTTTCAGGAGTTTGTCCATTTGTGACACAGAGTTTTGAATGTGAGAGGTGGCATCTTCAGCATCAGAGATGCAGAGCCCTGTCTCCTTTATGCAATCCTCGTGGCAATCTATTTTATGGACAATAGCATCCATTTGTGTAGTCATGGCATACATTTAGATTTGCGCGTGTCTATGTGTTCTTCTTTCGGTAGAAGAGCTCTCGGGCTGAGTATGACATTTTCCTTGTGCCTCTGTGCATCTAGACTATTCTAATCGCCTTGCTCTGTAGTGCCTATCACAGGGTGCCTGTTGCCATGGTCTAACTTTGATAAAATGCACAGCAGGCACATAGGACGCGCAACAAAGTTCAGCAGGGCTCAGGTCTTAACAGTCCTTGAGTGGGGCTATCCCGTTTATAACAGAGGCATGCACATCATATGAACTACACCCAGCCTTGCAGGATTTGTATAACAATTGCCGCCGCTTATGGCCGATCCGCCACCCGGTTTGAAATGGCACCTCACCCCGGGAGACTATCTGGACAACTGCCACATGGGGATGAAGCAGCCACCACCCCTCGGCTTTATTCGCTCTCCTTGAGCGGTAACTACCAGCGCAGCAGGGTAGCACTCACCACACCTCAGCTCCGAATGTTACCAGCGCGAAGGCCCACCCGCCACGTGGGGACCGCAGTCCTTGCTTGGTGGTCTATGCCCTGTAGCAGCTAAGGGCTGCGAGCGACCTCGCAGCGGTGGATGCAGCAGCCACCGATTTCAACGGTGATGGGTATACGTCAAACCCGCGTCACCTGTTCCCGATGTTTCGGGCACCACAGAACGATGTTTATTTGGCAGTGATTGCCATCTGGGCAGGATTATTTGCAGGATGTTGGCACCAGCTGTGGGAGCCTCACTTCAGGATGGCCATTCCAATCGTGAGCTACTGTTAGACCTGGTATCATTGGCGTGAGTCTCCCTTCCCTTTTTGACGGATTGCCTCCTCTGTTTTGATATGTTTTTGCTGGATTTATGCTTTGGGCACTGTGCCACTGCTAATCAGTGCCACAGTGCAGGTGCTCCCTATGTTAAATTGATATATTAATTGGATTCCATGATTGGGTTATTTGATTTATCTGTCAGCCCCTAGTACAGTGCACCAGGTGTGCCCAGGGCTTGTAAATCAAATGCTGCTGGTGGGCTTGCAGCACTGGTTGTGCCACCCACAGAAGCAGCTTGTAAAGTGTGTCTCAGGCCTGCCATTGCAAGGCCTATGTGCAGTCTAGCACTGCCATGTCGACTTGGCCAAGTGCACCCACTTGCCAGTCCCTAAACCTTCCCTTTGCTTCATATTAGACACCCCTATGGTAGGCCCACGGACAGGGTGCATTGTAAGTATAAGGTAGGACATGCTCTGATGTGTGTAGCATGTTCTAATAGTGAATTACAGCCATTTTCGTTTTTCACTATTGAAGGCTAGAATGGACATAGATTATTACATTCTTATAATCCTAACTGACTCAGGGAACATGGTAGAAATTCGAATTTAGTATGCCTGAACTCAGAATAATAAAATACATCTTTTAGTAAAGTTTATTTTAATATTCTGTGTTTGCAAATACCACTTTTATAAAGCAGGTATTTGCTTGCCTAACCATTTGAGCCTGCCTCTGCTGGGTTGTGTATTCCTTGTCTGGGTTTGTGAGTGACAGGGCTGGGGGAATCCAGGAGACAGGCTGGGGCAGCCCAGTGGTGAATAGAGAGATCTACATCTAGATGGGAGGGAGGAGTCGCACCTGGGACCTGAATAGGGCTGGACGTTCCCTCTACAATGCTGGCTCCACCTCCTGTGGCTTGCCTGATGTCTCTGCCCTGCACTGTGAAAGGAGAGGAGGAATCATGTCAACAGAGTACTCCAGAGCGGTATCTTCCCTCCCCTGTGCTGGCTCCATCTCCTGTGGGGCGGCTGATGTCTCTGTCCTGCACAGTGACAGGAAGAAGAGAGTCATGTAAACAAAGTGCTCAGGAACTGGTTTGGACTAGGTAGAGGCCTCTCTGCCTTCAGAGAACAAAGGATTTTGAGGTATAAATATTGGGACCCTGATCCCAAGAAATTAGATCACTTCTGGAACAAGAAACCTTTTTGCCAAGGAAAAGTACCAAGGAAGCTGCAGGAGTTTGGACTGCCCCTCTGCCAGTGTGCTGTTTGCTGGGTTGGCCTGCAGTGGTTGCTTCATTGCCAAGGGAAAGGAGAAGGAACTTTATAAGGACTTTCATCTACAGAATATCCAAGGGATTGAACTGTGCTTGCCTCCTGCTGAAGTCTCAGGGACAACATACTTAACCACCAGCTCCCTCCTGAATTTCCTTGCTGGGAATTCTGACTCCAGTCACTTGCGTGCCGCTGGGAGCTGGAAGCGCAACACATCGAGAAGAAGCGTGTCGCCGCCGCAGCTGAAATCATCGAGACCCCGAAAACCGAGCCTTCGTCCCATCTCCCTGGAAGCGTGTGTTCATCGAAGCTGTGTGCTGTCGCATCACAGGAGAAGCGTGACGCCATCGTGAGGGTCACCATCGCATCACCGGAGAAGCGTGTCGCAGGGCCTGTCGCGGCTCCAAAGTACAGAGTCGTCACAAGGCTGCCAGGGCGCCATCGCATCGTCATCATTTCGCCACATCAAGGCACCATCTTCTCGCATCGCAACCGGATCATCGCATCGCATCAAGGCGCCATCTTGCGCACCTCGACGGGCCCGCAGGCCGAGAATCTACGCATCACCTCCGCACCAGTAAGGCTCACCACGAGTCCCCTACTTTGCACAAGCATTGAGGAAGGACGCAACCGTTCCCCCGGGTCATGGAACCGACTAATCTCCCCTTCTGCGAGCCTTTTGTTCACTTTGCGTTACGCATCCAGGTACTTTGTTGAGAACTTTGTCGCATTTACCATCAACTTGAACTAAGAGACTTTAATCATCTTTTAAGCAATCTTCAGTGTAGTATTGTGGATTTCTGACGTTTGTGGTCTTGTTGTAAGTCTATATAAAGAATACTTATTTTTATAAAACCTGTGTTGTATCCATCTGTAGTGTTTTCACTGTATTACTGTGTATATTCACAAATGCTTAACACACTGCCTCTGAGATAAGCCTGTCTGCTCGTGCCGAGCAATCAAGGGGGTGAGCAGGGGTTATTAAGGAGTGTAATCCCCTTATCCTGACTTAGAAGTAAGGGTCCCTATTTGGACAAAGGTGAATACCATTGCCAACTAGAGACCCTCAGAACTAACATTGGTGGTCAGCGGTGAGGATTTGGACTTTGCATTTGTGTTTCATATACAGTGAATGGTGTACACTACTAGTGAGTTGAGACCAAACGCGACCACATACTTTTTTTTAGAATCCATTTTCCTTGGACTGTTAGTTTTTTTCCTGAAAACTCTCAAATAAACCAGCATCTGTTGCATCTATGGATCTTGAGTTTGAGGAAGAGAGGTTGGAAACCTACACTGTGAAACAGCTCAAGTATCTCTGCAGGAAATAGAAAGTTGCTACACCAGGCATTTCTAAAAAGGAAGACTACCAAAAGGCGCTGCGGGCCTGGGTAGAAGAAAGAAATGTCCCTGATCTTGTGGTGGAGCCTGCTGGGGATGCAGATGGGCAAATTGATAGGCCAGTATTTCCAGCCAGGGGAGGGGTGCCGTCCCCGCCTGGCAGCAGCATCTCTTCCAAAGACATGTCCCCCAGATATTTGGAAGACAGGGAGAGAAATAGGGCGCACAAGCTGGAGTTGGTTAAGCTTAAGATGGAGAGTCAGAGGGAAACAGAGAATAACAGGTTGTCTTTGGAAAGAGAGAGAATGAGAATGGAGCATGAGAGAATGTTGAGGGAGTTAGAGATCAAGGCCAAGGGCTTAGAAATTAATCCCTCTGGTGGCAGCGCACCATCTGTACCTTCAGAAGTCAGGGTACATATTCCCAAGGATGTCATCAAAGATTTTCACAATGGTGAAGATATTGGTCAGTGGTTTGCAGCCTATGAGATAGCAATGTTGGCCCACCGGGTCCCTGAGAAGGATTGGGGAGCGGGGTTGTGGGGCCGCCCTCTGACTGAGGGGAGGGATACTTTGTTAGACCTACCCAGTGAGCATAGGATGTCTTATCACCACATGAAAGAAGCACTGATGACAAGGTATGGGTTAACTCCAGAGCTCTATAGACAGAGGTTCAGGAATTGTGAGAAACGGGAGGGAACCACTTTGGTAGAATATGTGTCTTTCTTTTGCAGAGCTATGGATGGTTGGGTGAGGGGTAGCAATGTGATAATTTTCAAGCGCTCTATGATTTGATTGCTAGGGAGCACGTGTCTGCTAATTGTTTTCCAGAGCTATGCCAGCACCTTATTGAGTGCAAGTTGACTAATCCTAGGAAGCTTGCTGAAGAGGCGGACGGCTGGGTCAGTACCAGGGTCCACAAGGGTCTTGTGGGTGACTCCACCAAGGGTGGGCCGGGTCCCCAGCAGAAGAGTGAGGAGGACAAGGGTAAACAGAGGGAGTTCCAAAAAGGTCCCCAAAGTAATTCACAAGGGAACCAAGGTAAGGGTTCCCAGCCTCCCCCTGAGAAGAAGTCAGGACCCCCGACAGGTAAACCTGTTTATAGGGGGCCTGTTACCTGCTTTCAGTGTAAGCAGGTGGGACACCGTTGGTTTGATCCCCAGTGTCCTCAGAAAGGACAGTATGTGCCACCCCGTGCACCACCCCGTCAGATGGCCAGTGTAGCCCTAGGTGGGGAGGAGATGGGTGTCCAAGGTGGGTGGGGTCCCGCAGAAATGTCCCTTGTCTCATTAGGAGACTTTGAGATGGTCCCTAAAACTCAGCTGCCTGGGAGCAATAAAAAATACAGGCAGTCAGTGACCATCAATGGCCATAGAGTGGAGGCTCTCAGAGACACAGGAGGAAGTGTGACAGCTGTCAAGTGTCACTTGGTCTCTGAAGAGCAGGTAGTCCCTCATGCATTCTTCCCAGTTGTTGCTGCTGACAACACAGAGAGCCATTGCAAGGTGGCTCAAGTTCCCTTTGAGTGGGGGGGGGTCCCTGGTACTCTTGAAGTAGCTGTGAGGCCATCCATGCCTGTTGATTGTCTGTTAGGCAATGATTTAGAAAGCTCCCCTTGGGCGAAGGTGGAGAGGAAGGCGCATTTAGAGATGTTGGGTCTGCCTGAGTGGGCATGTGTGACCACTCGGTCTATGGCAGCTAAGGGTGTTCAAGAGACCCTGGAGCCTGAAAGTATGGCCCATGGACCTGCTTTAAAGAGAAGAGGTAGGGGGCGCGGGAAACCAGCTCCCATTGTTCCCACAGTCCAGGAGGACCCCACTGGTGAATAGATTTCTGAACTGGGGAACCTACCTGAGCTGACCCATTGGCAGCAAGAAGGGGGTCCCTACAGGGAGGAATTCTGTGAAGAGCAGAAGAAGTGCCCTTCTCTTGTGGGTTTGAGGCAACAGGCCACAAACCAGGCAGCAGGTGAAAAGTCTGGATCACATTGGATCTACTGGGAGAATGGTCTCCTGTATAGCGAGCCTAAGGTTGCTGAGCCTGGGTCAGCCTGTGTGCAAGTGGTACCCCAGCGCTTCAGAGCCTTCGGACTGGGTTTGGCTCATGATGTTCCTTTAGCTGGTCACCTGGGGCAGAACAAGACCTTTGAAAGGCTTGTCTCCCACTTTTATTGGCCCCAGATGCGGAAGAGTTCAGATACTCATTGTAGGACCTGTCAAACTTGCCAGGCAGGTGGGAAAAGTGGAAGGAGGCACAAGGCCGCTCTCCAACCTTTCCCTGTAGTCAGTACCCCCTTTGAACGGGTGGGCATTGACATTGTGGGGCCACTGGACCCCAAGACAGCCATGGGCAACAGGTTTATCCGAGACTTGGTGGACCATGCTACCAGGTACTCCGAAGCCATTCCGCTCAGGATACTGACGGCCCCGGTGGTGGGTTGTGCACTGAGGGGATCTTCTCCCATGTGGGGTTCCCCAGAGAGGTTGTGTCTGACCGAGGTACAAACTGCATTTCCAATTATATGAAGTCTCTGTGGAAGGAGTGTGGTGTTACCTACAAGTTCACCACTCCTTACCACCCCCAAGGTAATGGGCTGGTTGAAAGATTCAACCGGACCCTTAAAGGCATGATCATGTGTCTTGAAGAACCAATGAGGCATGAGTGGGACGTCCTCTTGCCATGCCTTCTGTTTGCCTACCGTGAGGTGCCACAAAAGTCTCTAGGGTTCAGCCCCTTTGAGCTTTTGTATGGTCTCCCTGTAAGAGGACCTTTGAGTTTGGTGAAGGAAGGCTGGGAGCAATCTCCCAGGAAACCTCTCCAGGATGTATATAGTTACATGCTGGCCTTCAGGATGCAGACTCAGCATTTCAGGGATCTCACTCAGGCGAATCTGGAAGCCAGCCAGGAGGAAATGAAGCGGTGGTACGATCAGAATGCAACTCTGATTGAGCTTCAGCCTGGACAGAAAGTTTGGGTCAATGCCCCTGTGGAGCCTTGTTCGCTCCAGAACAGGTGGACCGGTCCATAAGAGGTGGTGGAGCGCAAGAGTGATGTCACTTATCTGGTGAACTTGCGGTCTCTCAGGAACCCCTTGAGGGTCCTGCTTGTTAACCGCCTGAAGCCCCACTTGGAAAGGTCCGAAGTGGGCATGCTCCTAGCGACAGATGATAGAATGGAGGAGGAGACCGAGCCTCTTCCTGACCTCTTGTCTGCAACAGAGCAAGATGGGTCAGTGGATGGTGTCAGCCTCTCTGCCACACTGTCCCCTGATCAGCAGCAAGATACTTGCCAGCTGTTGGGGCAATTCTCTGATCTATTTTTCTTGGTTCCTGGTGTCATGGAGTGGTGCGTCCATGATGTGGACACTGGCGACAGTCCTCCTGTCAAGCACAAGGCTTACAGAGTGACTGACAAGGTAAGGGCTTACATTAAGGAGGAAATCTCTAAGATGTTTGCTTTAGGGGTCATTGAGTCCTCAAACAGTCCTTGGGCCAGCCCAGTGGTCTTCGTCCCAATGGCTGCCTCACCGAGTGCCACACCTGAATTCTGGTTCTGTGTGGACTACAGAGGGCTCAATTCATTCACCAGGACTGATGCACACCCCATCCCCAGAGCTGATGAGCTCATTGATCGGTTAGGGGCTGCACGGTACCTTAGTATGTTTGATTTGACGTCTGGGTACTGGCAGATCGCCTTGACTGATGGGGCTAAGGAGAGGTCAGCATTCTCCACTCCAGATGGGCACTACCAATTCCGGGTAGTGCCCTTTGGGATGAAGAATGCACCTGCCACCTTTCAACGGTTGGTCAAACAGGTGTTGGCTGGGCTGGAGGAGTTCAGTGCCGCCTACCTGGATGACATTGCAGTGTTCAACGCCAGTTGGGAAGAAGACTTGCAGCATCTCTGGAAAGTGTTGATGGCACTGCGAAAGGCAGGCCTCACGATCAAAGCAAGTAAGTGCCAGATCGGGCAGGGTTCCGTTGTGTACTTGGGTCACCAGGTAGTAAGCGGCCAGGTGGCGCCCCTACAACCCAAGATTGATACCATCCTGGCATGGGAACCCCCAAAGACTCAGACACAGGTGAGAGCCTTTTTAGGACTCATGGGGTACTACAGGAGGTTTGTCAAGGGGTATGGCAACATTGTTGCACCCTTGACCGAGCTGACTTCCAGGAAGCAGCCCAAGAGGGTGAACTGGACTGACACCTGTCAGAAGGCTTTTGACGCCCTGAAAACTGCCATGTGCACAGCGCCTGTTCTTCAGGCGCCCAACTTCTCAAAAGAATTCATTGTACAGACAGACGCTTCAGAGCATGGTGTGGGGGCTGTTTTATAACAGATTAATGGCCTAGACCAACCTGTAGCCTTCATCAGTAGGAGGTTACTTCCACGGGAACAAAGGTGGAGTGCAATTGAGCGTGAAGCATTTGCTGTGGTCTGGGCAATGAAGAAGTTGAGACCATGCTTGTTTGGGACTCACTTCTGGGTTCAGACCGACCACAGGCCCCTCAGATGGCTGATGCAGATGAGGGGTGAGAACCCAAAGTTGTTGAGGTGGTCCATTTCCCTACAGGGTATGGACTTTACGGTGGAACACCACCCTGGTACAGAACACGCCAACGCTGATGGTCTGTCCAGATTTTTCCACCTTAGGGAAGAGAACTCCCAAGGGGAAGGGTAGTTCTCCTCACATTTCAGCTGGAGTGGACACGTGTTAGACCTGGCATCATTGGTGTGAGTCTCTCTTCCATTTTTGACGGATTGCCTCCTCTGTTTTGATATGTTTTTGCTGGATTTATGCTTTGTGCACTGTGCCACTGCTAATCAGTGCCAGAGTGCAAGTGCTCCCTATGTTAAATTGATATACTAATTGGATTCCATGATTGGGTTATTCGATTTGGTAAACAGACATAATATCGACTACAAAATATCGAATGGACATAATATCGAGAACAAAATATAGGCTGGACAAAATATCGAATGGACAGAATATAGACATCAAAAATATCGTTTTGAAGGTAAGTAATGTAATATCGAATGTTAAAAATATAGACAGTTAAAATATCGAAGTATATATAATATAGGTTATTAAAATAATCGAATTTTTAATAATATCGAATTTTTTATAGTGTTTGTTATGTTATTATATGTGTGAAAAGTGTGTATTTATGTTATAATTAATTTTAATTAATGAATTTTGTTTTTTTATTTTTTGCGTAATTTAGTTCTGTAGCGGGCTGTGGGTTTATAGGGGGATAGGGTGGGAAGTAATTTAATTATAATTAAATATGTAAATTTATATATTGGTATTCATTTTTAATTAATTGTTAATTAATTTATATTTGGTAATTAATTAACTTTTAATTGGCAATTAATTTTAATTAATTGATTAATTGCTAATGATGTTAATTTTACTAATTTATTTTCTGTAGCGGGTTGTGGGTTTATAGGGGAATTGGGTGGGAAGTAATTTATTTATAATTAATTAAATATGTAAAAATATTTATTGGTATTTTTTTTAAATAATTGTTAATTAATTTTGTATGGGTAATTAATTAAATTTTAATTGCCAATTAATTTTATTTAATTGATTATTTGCTAATTATGTTAATTTTACTAATTTATTTTCTGTAGCGGGTTGTGAGTTTATAGGGGAATAGGGTGTTAAGTAATTTATTCATAATTAATTAAACAATTCAATTTATTTAATTGTATTTAATTTGAATTCATTGTTAATTAACTGTTCATTTGTAATTAATTTGAATAGGTAACTAATAGTAAAAATGTATTGTAATTTGTAATTTTAATTGATTAATTATTATATTATATTAAATTGGTAATTACTTTTAATAAATGTTTTCCCTACTGTTGCACTCTTTGGAGTGGGAATAGTAATTTTTACCCCTACGTTATCCAACGCTTTCCCTACTGTTGCACCCACTGGAGTGGGAATAGTAATTTTTACCTCTACGCTATCCAACGCTTTCCCTACTGTTGCACTCTTTGGAGTGGGAATAGTAATTTTTACCCCTACGCTATCCAACGCTTTCCCTACTGTTGCACTCACTGGAGTGGGAATAGTAATTTTTACCCCTACGCTATCCAATGCTTTCCCTACTGTTGCACTCTTTGGAGTGGAAATAGTAATTTTAACCCTTATGCTATCCAACGCTTTCCCTACTGTTGCACTCTTTGGAGTGGGAATAGTAATTTTTACCCCTACGCTATCCAACGCTTTCCCTACTGTTGCACCCACTGGAGTGGGAATAGTAATTTTTACCCCTACGCTATCCAACGCTTTCCCTACTGTTGCACCCACTGGAGTGGGAATAGTAATTTTTACCCCTACGCTATCCAACGCTTTCCCTACTGTTGCACTCACTGGAGTGGGAATAGTAATGTTTACCCCTACGCTATCCAACGCTTTCCCTACTGTTGCACTCTTTGGAGTAGGAATAGTAATTTTAACACCTACGCTATCCAACGCTTTCCCTACTGTTGCACTCTTTGGAGTGGGAATACTAATTTTAACCCCTACGCTATCCATCGCTTTCCCTACTGTTGCACTCTTTGGAGTGGGAATAGTAATTTTTACCTCTACGCTATCCAGCGCTTTCCCTACTGTTGCACCCACTGGAGTGGGAATAGTAATTTTTACCCCTACGCTATCCAACGCTTTCCCTACTGTTGCACTCACTGGAGTGGGAATAGTTATTTTTACCCCTACGCTATCCAACGCTTTCCCTACTGTTGCACTCTTTGGAGTGGGAATAGTAATTTTTACACTTCCGCTATCCTACGGTAATAATATTAGATATTATTTAATTATATTATGTTACTTTATATATATATATTTTTTAATAAATATGATTGTAAATTTTTTTTGATGACTTTCATTAATTATTTAATTATTATAAGGTAATTTAAGTATTTTTAAGTATAATTTAGTAATTAAATTTTAATATTAATTTAATTTAACATTGTTTTTAATAAAGTCAATATTTTTATAAACTATATTTTTGTAAACGATATTTTTTACTCGATATTTTTGTACTTACCTGTTTGTAGATACAAAGTCGATATTCTGTCTGTCGATATTTTGTCGCCGATATTTTTGATAGTCGATATTATGTCCCTCGATATTATGTCAGTGATCCATTTGATTTATCTGTCAGCCCTAGTACAGTGCACCAGGTGTGCCCAGGGCTTGTAAATCAAATGCTGCTGGTGGGCTTGCAGCACTGGTTGTGCCACCCACAGAAGCAGCTTGTAAAGTGTGTCTCAGGCCTGCCATTGAAAGGCCTATGTGCAGTCTAGCACTGCCATGTCGACTTGGCCAAGTGCACCCACTTGCCAGTCCCTAAGCCTTCCCTTTGCTTCATATTGGACACCCCTATGGTAGGTCCACCGGCAGGGTGCATTGTAGGTATAAGGTAGGACATGCTCTGATGTGTGTAGCATGTTCTAATAGTGAACTACAGCCATTTTCGTTATTTACCATTGAAGGCTACCTGTTCTCATAGGTTAGAACGGGCAGTTACATTATTACATTCTTATAATCCTAACTGACTCAGGGAACATGGTAGAAATTCGAATTTAGTATGCCTGAACTCAGAATAATAAAACACATCTTTTAGTAAAGTTTATTTTAATATTCTGTGTTTGCAAATACCACTTTTAGAAAGAAGGTATTTGCTTGCCGGTTGTGTATTCCTTGTCTGGGTTTGTGAGTGACAGGGCTGGGGGATTCCAGGAGACAGGGCTGGGGGATTCCAGTGGTGAATAGAGAGATCTGCATCTAGATGGGAGGGAGGAGTCGCACCTGGGACCTGAATAGGGCTGGACCTTCCCTCTACAACGCTGGCTCCACCTCCTGTGGCTTGTCTGATGTCTCTGCCCTGCACTGTGAAAGGAGAGGAGGAATCATGTCAACAGAGTACTCCAGAGCTGTATCTTCCCTCCCCTGTGCTGGCTCCATCTCCTGTGGGGCGGCTGATGTCTCTGCCCTGCACAGTAAAAGGAAGAAGAGAGTCATGTAAACAACGTGCTCAGGAACTGGTTTGGACTAGGCAGAGGCCTCTCTGCCTTCAGAGAACAAAGGATTTTGGGGTATAAATATTGGGACCCTGATCCCAAGAAATTAGATCACTTCTGGAATAAGAAACGTTTCTGTCAAGGAGAAGTACCAAGGAAGCTGCAGGAGTTTGGACTGCCCCTCTGCCAGTGTGCTGTTTGCTGTGTTGGCCTGCAGTGGTTGTTTCATTGCCAAGGGAAAGGAGAAGGAACTTGGTAAGGACTTTCATCTACAGAATATTCTCCAAGGGCTTGAACTGTGCTTGCCTCCTGCTGAAGTCTCAGGGACAACAGACTTCACCTCCAGCTCCCTCCTGAATTTCCTTGCTGGGAATTCTGACTCCAGTCACTTGCGTGCCGCTGGGAGCTGGAAGCGCGGCGCATCGAGAAGAAGCGTGTCGCCGCCGCAGCTGAAATCATCGCAATGCCCGAGAAGCGAGCCTTTGTCGCATCTCCCTGGAAGTGTCTGTTCATCGAAGCTGTCTGCTGTCGCATCACCGGACAAGCGTGACACCATCGTGAGAGTCACCATCGCATCACCGGAGAAGCGTGTCGCAGGGCCTGACGCGGCTCCAAAGTACAGAGTCGTCGCAAGGCTGCCAGGGCGCCATTGCATCGTCATCGCTTCGTCATCGCATCGCCGCATCAAGGCGCCATCTTGCTCACCGCACAGGGCCCGCAGGCTGAGAATCTACGCATCACCTCCGCACCGGTAAGGCTCACGACGAGTCCCCTACTCTGCGCAAGCATTGAGGAAGGACGCAACCGTTCCCCTGGGTCACGGAACCGACTAATCTCCCCTTCTGCGAGACTTTTGTTCACTTTGCGTTACGCATCCAGGTACTTTGTTGAGAACTTTGTTGCATTTACCATCAACTTGAACTAAGAGACTTTAATCATCTTTTAAGCACTCTTAAGTGTAGTATTGTGGATTTTTGTCGTTTGTGGTCTTGTGCTAAGTCTATAAAAAGAATATTTATTTTTATAAAACCTGTGTTGTGTCCATCTGTAGTGTTTTCACTGTATTACTGTGTATATTCACAAATGCTTAACACAATGCCTCTGGGATAAGCCTGTCTGCTTGTGCCAAGCTACCAAGGGGGTGAGCAGGGGTTATTAAGGAGTGTAATCCCCTTATCCTAACTTAGAAGTAAGGGCCCCTATTTGGACAAAGGTGAATACCATTGCCAACTAGAGACCCCCAGATCTAACAGCCACCTAGCGCCCCCCCTACAATTTGTTTTAATGCCTCTTTAATAGTTAGATCCTTGATTTTACAAAATGTGTAAATCAGCGGATCTACCCAAATTCGTACAATTGGTAGCCAAAATAAGAAGTACGAAAGAATGAGAAAAACTATATTCCCTTAGGATAGGGGCTATAGAGAAATTTGCACAAATATGGGAAGCAGAATAAAATTAAACATCTGTAAGCACTGTAACAAAGCATCAGGTGAAGAAATGGACATGGATAATCGACGATAACTATAACTATTTATCATATATGTTACTATGGTCTATTTATTGTACTCTATATATTTGTATTGTTTCGGGAACCTGCCCATAAAAAACTTCAGGTAAAAAAAAAACAGCAAAAGCACTATTAAATACATTAACAAGTTGTGCAGTATAAATACACATGGTTCAGTTACCAATCTTATAAGAAAAACATGCTAAAGTGCAGTCTTTCAACATTAAGAAGGTAAAGGAGGGACCTCAATTTGAAAGATTTTAAGTGTAACATAACACGCGCTCTTTAGCAATTTAATAGTTAGTATGTGGGGCTAGAAAGTGCTATGGTGGGGTTCCAGCTACTGCCCTTAGTAACCAGCAGGGCCAGCTTTAGGGTGGTGCGATCGGTGCCATCGCTTCTGGCGCTGACTTGGGGTGGGGGTGCCATGTTTATTGTTTTAGGGGCAGCTGGTGCACTGTTCTAAGTTCCAGCAATAAAAATGTCAAGATAACTTGGGGCTTTGTCTAAGAAATGTTGACTCGTAGTGCAGAAGGTGAATATGTCTGCTGCAAATAACGTGTCCCATTCATATCATAAAGTTCATAAAATATAAATTGGTCAATGGGTTACCGCTTTTGTCAGAATGACCGTGTTGTTACTTATACAAGTTAAAATCCTAATATATTAACTGTCATCAAAGAGCTGCATGCAAACTGCAAGAAATGTGCTCAGAGCTATGTGTGTTTTTTGCCCGTTTTTGGTTATCCTAATATTGCAAAAAGGGTTCATTTATGTAGAAATCAATTCTTATTATTTACAAAAACTCCCAACATTGGTGTAACATTTAAAAAAAAAAGAATTTGTGTTTTTCCAGAGCAAGGACTCAAACTGTACTGCCTACCCGAATGGATGACATTTTACTCCTACACCTTGTAGCCCTTTGTTTTATGTTACTTTCCTACACACTCATTTATACATATATGATTGTCTCTGTGCAATGTGTGTGTGATGTAAAGTGTTCTGACACCTTAAACTTGTATGTGTTGCGATATAAAACAACATTTATCTAAGAGACAGTGGTTATTGCGACTTGAGGAGCATTGTAAAATGGTGGTAGTGTGGGAATCTGTGTTGGAAATGGTCATTGGGGGGTGCCAAAACATTGTCACACAGGGCGACACCAGTGCTAAAACCGGCCCTGGTAACCAGCCTAGTTGCTGTTGGCTACTTGCCTTTAGTTTAAGTTCCATTCAGTCACTACAATTAAAACAGATACTCTGACACGTCCATCTAACGAGGATGGATTCATATATTTACAAAAAGGGGGGACATGTGCAAAATTATAGTCAAGGGGGCCATGCAAAAAGTGAATTATTTCATAGTCATTTATTTGATAAATAGATGAAAAGATAAATAAGAGGTAGAAGGAGAGCAACACCAAGAAGGGCACAAAGTGTCCTATTGAGGCTTTCAATTATCCAGTTATCTGTCATGTTTTGCAGTTATAAAGGGCCCTCTTCCTTTGATCCAGAAACTGTGTAAATACCATGGGGCCGCATAGGCTAGAAGTTCTCTGGTGTCACTCTTAAAGAGTCTCGCAGTTTCCCAGTAATGACTCACACCCATGAGGTCGCATGTAGCTAATAACCATTTTTTCCAGGCCTTTCGGTATAGTGGACAGAATAACATGAAGTGGATCTCCGTTTCCTCTACCTTTGGGCAGTTTGAACAGGAATCGGACTGAGGGAGTGCATCAGCTCATTTAGAGGTGTGTGATCTCAGGGGCAGAACCCCACATCTGTATTGCACAAATAAACATTTGGACTGATGTGGTACATCCCATTCATGTATGATTCGAACCTAGGGGTGCACTTGTGATTCGAAAACTTGCCTGTGAGGCTGTTGGATTGATGCACTTCCCACGTTTGGAATAGGACTGCCTCCCAGTATGGCTGTTTTGCTCTTAGTGCATCTCCTTTCACTATTAGATCTGGGGAAGTCCATAGGTTATTCATGCCTATTCTGTATGACGTTTCTTTAATATGTTTCAACCATGGGATTCTCAGATCTCTATTGGTAGTTAAGAGGTCTTTCACACACTCTCTATATGTTGCTAATTTGTGGGTGGACCATAGTCTAAAACCAATATAACAGCGGTATTAAATCGAGCTGTTAGATGGATAGGGTTGAGGGATAGATCTAGAGGCAATGGGGGAGTAGGTGAGGTTGAGGGGAGTTTAAAAAGTGCTTTAACAAATTTATTTTCTACTTTTGTTAAAATTACTGCAGAAGCCTATCCCCAGATCTCCGCACCATATAGTGCTGATGCTTCTGCTGTGGCTATCTATATGGTAGCAACTGGAAAGACGGCTCCTCCTCCAGATGCAACCTTGTACTTCCTCACTATGGCAGAAGCTTTCTGGTGGAGAATAGTTTTGCTTTTTTCCAACTGGGCCCCCATGTTTGAGTGTCGCTTAACCTCACCCCGAGGTAATCTAAGTGTTGCACTTTTTCAAGGGGGGCCGCCCTACAGTCACAGTGTCTCTATATTTTTTGTGGGGATTAATTGTCATAATTTTAGATTTAGATGAGTTTAGTTCTAACCCTCTTTCCCCACAAAATGTGACAAAGGCATTGAATTCAGATTGGAGACCCATTGGTGTGCGGGAGATTAGTAGGGTGTCATCTGCAAACATACTCATCCCTCCCTCGAAACCTGAGGCGGAAAGCCGGGTGCGGGCGAAGAGGGGGGTTAATGTGCTGAATTGCTTGTGATTTTAAAATCTTTGTATGCTACCTGCTGATTACTAGCGATTTTACCTGCTGACTACTAGCGATTTCATCTGCTGACTACTAGCGATTTTAACTGTGTTGTGTTTCACTGTTTCGCATTGCTCTCCTCTCCCTCTTCCGAGTTACCTGAGGCGGAAAGCCGAGTGACTCTAGGACTTCTTTTCATCACTAGCATTCTAATCTGACACTTACCCTTCGTTTCTCTGCTATCTGTATTGCGCTGCTTTGCCTTCAGTGTCCGTCACCCATTCAGCCGATTAGGTGCTGAAGGGTGTTCTGGGACTTGTAGGCCTCCCACTTTTTGCGGCCATCTTGGGGGGAGGCAGGCGCGCCTTGGCGGCAGACTAGTGTTGTTGCCTCTCGCCGGCGACCCCTTAAAACTAGGCACCCTCGTCTCCTCACAGCGGACGCGCCGAAGGAGCGCCAAAGGAAAGCCCGTCTGCGCCCGTCAGCGTCCCGGTGGCGTGGCTGGGACTGGGTTTACTTGTTGGTAGGTAAGATGCTAAAATATACCCCGGGTGAGCTTTTACCTATCAGAGATAAGGCAAATAACTGCTGCATTGTATTTCCCAAACGTCTCAAAGGCAAGATGCGCTGCCCGAACTGCAGATGGTTACCAGGCAATGGTTCCATTTCCACTTCCAAGTCTAAGTCCAATAGGAGCACTTGTCTACTCCTTAATACTAGGTCCCTGGGGAAGCATGCGCTAGACCTTCACAATCTGTTGTCTGACACTAAGCCCACCTGTCTCTTTCTGACTGAGACGTGGCTGGGGGACTGGTCTGGCCCTGATATAGCCACAGCGCTTCCCCCCAACTATGTTATCTTCAGGAAGGACAGAGCTAACGGCAGGGGCGGAGGGGTTGCGATGGTGGTGGATAAGCGCCACGCATGTTCTATTATACACACTGACGACATCCAGGGGTGTGAGACCCTCGGTTTTTCTCTGTCCCTGTCCCCTAATAATTCCTGCTCTGGGCTTTTGGTCTACAGGCCTCCCGGTCCCATCGGTTCTTTCCATGAAGAGCTCCACTCTGTGATTTCTGCACTATGTGTAAGATCACAGCACTGTTTGCTTTTGGGCGATTTTAAAATCCATATGGATGTGGAGAACGCGGTAGACACCATTAAGATCAGTGACACCACTATCTCACTGGGACTTGTTCCATGTCTCTCTGCCCCTACACATATCAAGGGCCACACACTGGACCAAGTGTTCTCAACTGTCCCGATTGATACCTCCATTCTCGTGCTAGTCCTGTGGTCTGATCACTATTTAGTGAACTTTCAGATCACTCACTCTGATAAAGCTTGCTCGGCATGTCCACCAATGGCAGAACTTTAGAGCTCTCCATCGGGTCTCCCCGGACATGCTGGCACAGTCCCTACTTACTTATCCCTGCCAGTGGACAGGTATTTTAGAGACTGATTTGGAACACCTGCTGTCTTGGCTTGTCCAGCAATTAGACGAACTCGCTCCCGCCCGAGACGACCGGAAAAAAACTCACCGGGCTTCAGCTCCCTGGTTTTCTTCGGCTCTGGTGGAGAAGCGGCGGCAGTGTAAAAAAGCAGAAAGAGCATGGCGTCGCCATTACGATTTAGCCTGTAAAGAGACATACAGAGAATCTATTAAGGAATATCACCGCGACATCACCTCTGAAAAAAAGTCTTATTTTGCTGGAAGAATTGAGGCAGCTACAAACTCCTGCAAAGAAATATTTCAAATAGTGAAGGAATTTACCTCTCCTTCTTGGTGCTGTCCCAAGAACTCGCACTCTGAACTTTGGGTTACTGAGTTAGCTGACTTTTTTGCCAGCAAAATCAAAACCATCCAGGCCTCTTTTTTGTCTTCTGGGGTGGTCGCAGTTTCGGTTGTGTCTTTACCTGCATTGATGTCAGTTGCTGAGGGTTCTACCCTCTCGAATTTCCCTCCTCTTTCTTTTCAGGCCTTGAAGTATTCTCCATAAATAAATCCAAGATTCAAGTAGATGAATTAGATGAAGTTTAATCCAAGAATAAAGATCTCATCCACCAACAAACCCAGCAGACATCAACTGGCTGTTTTAGAACATTCCTATGTACATGAAGTCACATTACTGATGACCTAACAAGATTCTATTAAAGTCACAGTGTTTAATAAGCTGCATAGCTAATTATCACACATCTCCTTCCCTTCAGAAAAAAAAACAAAATTAAAATGGATAATAAGTAAAATTAAGATTACGCAGAAATTATACAAAGTCAGAAAGATATGAAGGCTTCTTAGACACACGCTTCGAAGATCTAATATTTCCAGAACTCGTTGCTATGTTTTTGTCCACAAGTTTTCCATTGTAATGCAAGAATCCACCATCTTGCAATTTTTTCCGGATAACAACAATTCGATTTAAATTCCATATGCGATGGTCTTGAGTTTGTACAGCATTATTCAAAATTTTGATCACTTTAATGGGTTTCATAAACTTTGTTTCTGAGCTACTCACTATGCCAGGACGTTTGACCATAACCATATCGCCAATACAGACAACAGTTTTCTTAACACTATTCTTAACATCAAAATAAGTTTTTCTACGTTCAGCTTTATTCAATTCGTTTTGAACAACATCATCTTTGTTGCACACACATTCTTTACCCTTCAACATTTCATGCTTATTAACCCAATAAGGTTCCACCTGTGTGTTGGGAATTCTCCCACGAAACAACAAAAATGGAGTCTTACCTGTTGTAGCATGGGGAGTGTATCTGTATTCTTCTACCTTTTCCATAACACATTTTTTCCAATCAGACGACAAATTCTTTGCTAAACTAATAGTATCTTTGATCACTTTGTTGAATCTCTCGACCATACCATTGGCCTCTGGGTGATAGAGAGAACACCTTTTATGTTTAATGCCTTTAGAAGACAAATACTGTTCCATTTCTTTGGAGACAAATTGTACCCCATTATCCGATAAGATAGTTGCAGGCAAACCTTCTTTATAAAATAATTCACTCAAGCATTGGATAATCTTACCTGAATCAGTTCCTGACAAAAAGAAAATTTCTGGCCATCTTGAATACATATCAATGACTACCAGTATGAATACTTGAGAATCTTTATGTTGAATAGGTCCCACCAAATCCAGTGCTATGTCCTGCCAGGGACCATTGGGTCTTTCCCTTAAAAACATGGGCTGTGTATGTGTACTGTAAGACTTGTCGCTAACACATTACAGTGTATACAATCCCTAATTACTCTTTCCACCATTTTATCCATGCCCGGCCACCAATAAGACATGCGAAGTCTCTCTTTACTTTTGGATAAACCTGAATGAGCAACATGAACCAAATCTATCAAATCTTTCCTAAGACTAGATGGAGGAATTAACCTGGTTCCACGAAACAATAAATTGCTATCCACAGATAATTCATTGCGTACTATCCAAAAGGGCTTAGTTAATGAAGAACCATCCTTGCAACTTGTCCAACCATTTTTTATCAAGGACATTACCTCACACAATGTACTATCATTTCCTAATTCCTCAGACCATTTCTTTTCTGACAAAATTTCATAATCCACAGAACAAACCAATTCATCATCTAACTCTGACTGATCTTCATCATCCACATCACTCTTAGAAATCAGACGTGAAAGAACATCTGCTATACCATTATCAACACCAGGAATGTATTGAACACCAAAGCTATATTCTTGTAATCCAATAATCCACTTCGATATTCTCCCAGACACCAGATCCAAACCTTTTTTACTAAAAATCTCCACCAAGGGTTTGTGATCTGTGTGGATATCAAAAACCAAACCCCAAAGAAACTTCTTTAGTTTTCTTACTGCCCAAAACACAGCCAAAGCCTCCCTCTCTACAACAGAATAACGAGTTTCCGCATCTCTCAAACTTCTAGACAAAAACATTATGGTTTGCATACCATCAGGACCATTTTGTTTCAATACAGCGCCTAACCCCTTTTCACTAGCATCGGTAACCAATATAGACTTAATCTTTGGATTAAAACTTTTTAGCGCAGGAGCCTTGTTTAACCTTCGCTTAATTTCGATGAATTCACTCTCACACTGATCTGACCAGTGAAATTCTACACCTTTCCTCAATAAACACCTCATGTTTACTGTCAACTCAGCAAACCCTTTTATAAATTTTGTATAATATTCGATCATGCCAAAAAGCTTCATGAGTTCAGTTTTATTTTCTGGTGCCACCATTTTGTTTATAGTGTCCACTAATTCAGGTTTAGGCTTCACACCTTCACCAGATATATTATGCCCTAAGTAGTTTATAGAGTCAGATCTGAATTTACATTTGCTAGCCTTTATTGTGAGATTGTGTTTGCTAAATCTTTCCAAAACCATATTCAGGGTGACATCATGATCAGATACATTCTCTGTAAAAATCAATACATCATCCTGATATATGCAAACACTGGGAATGTCTTTCAAAACTTTTTCCATCACCCGTTGAAATACAGAAGAAGCAGATACTAATCCAAATGGCATCCTCTTGAATCTATATGTGCCAAAAGGTGTAATAAATGACGTAAAATCTCTGCAAGACTCTTCTAGTTCAATCTGGTGATATGCAGAAGTAAGATCTATCGTACTAAAAATTTTTGCATTTCCTAACAATACTAGTAACTCAGCAATATTAGGCAGAGGGTATCTATCGACGATTACACACTTATTGAGTTGCCTGAGGTCGATGCATAGACGCAAATCACCATTAGGTTTTCGGGCTGCGACCACAGGAGCCATCCATTCACAACCTTCTATTTCCTCAATTATACCATTATGCATGAGTTTCTCAATTTCTTTCTTCATATCTTCTTTTACTGCTAAAGGTACACTCCTGACTTTACAACTCACTGGAATGGAATCACTCTTAACACGTATCTTGTGTTGATAACCTTTGAGACACCCAAGAGTTTCTTTAAATACATTAGGAAATTTTGTTTTTAATTCACAAGAAAATTTGTCTTCCACCGGTTTTACTCCAACAGATTTTTCTTTCCCATCTAAAACACTAAGAACATTATCTTTCAATTGAATGCAAGGATTGGCATTGGGATCTAAAATTACACCCAAGTCACCCTGATGTATCCAGCTGATAATGCTGTCACCCTTTCTTGAGACATATATTTTTCCAGACACTAGTCTAGATTTATATTCTATAAGGCCTGTAAAATAACCATGCAGCTTTATAGGTTTTTTATCATATCCTAAAGGAATGATGTCAGGTTTGAAAAGAGACACCTTCTCTTTTAATTTTTTAGTGAAAAATTCATCAGAAACAATTGTAATTTTTGCACCAGAGTCAAACAATACCCTGGTCTTTTTTCCCTCAACAGATATTTCATCAATAGGATCAGCTCTTTTACGCGGGCTTTCCCCACCATCGCCAATGGTTTGAACCACTTCAATATCGCAATCAGATCCTGAAGAAGTTCTCTCAAAAATTTCTACTTCTTTTACCTTAGATCTACTTTTTGTTTTGCATAAAGCAGTGACATGACCTTTTAATTTACACTTACCACAGGTCTGTTTGAGAGCTGGACATTTTTTATCATTAGCTAGATGACCAGGTTTTCCACATCTAAAACATTTAATTTCATATCCACTCTTTTTTGAGTTTGTCCTGGTAGAATCCTTAACATATTTATCACTTTTAGATCTTACTACCTGAACCTTATTCTCTTTCTCAGTACTTTTTTTTATTATAGCCACACACTTAAGAGAATGCTCTATACGCTTGGCAACAGATAAAACCTCATCAAGAGAAGGCTCATCTTTCAACCATAACTCATCTCTAACCTTTTCTATTCCACATCCAAACATAAATTGATCACGAATGCGTTCATCAATTAAAGCCCCAAATTTGCAAGAAGATGCAAGTTTTCTTAAGCGAGTTACATAAGACTCAATACTTTCTTCATCATTTTGCATACATTTGGTGAATTGGTACCTTTCAAGAATGGTACTAACTTTGGGTAAGAAGTGTAAATCCAATTTCCTTATACTTATTTCATATTCATTTAAACCATTTGCTTCTGAAGGAGGAAGGTCAGGCAAATCATCAAAGACGTCCTGGCCTTCAGATCCTAAACAGTGTAGTAATAATGAACATTTTCTCTCAGCACTGAGATTAGTCCCACAAACTTTAGCATAGCGTTCAAAAACCACTTTCCATTTTTTCCATCTAATTGGAGGTTCACCAGGACAAGATAAAAAAAACGGTGCAGCTGTAACATTTTGCATTGTTGAAAAACACTTTAAATCTGTATGAAAAAAAAATATATATAAATAACCTCAGAGGGTGTAGGAAAAATTATATATATGTGTGACAATCTTAGAGAGTGATCATATTATAATAAGCATGTATGTGTGAAAATACAGGAAATATATCAACCAATCAGAAAGGTTTTAAGTATGGACCAATCAGCTGTGAGACTCGGGGTCCAATTAAATTAGTTCTTTCAACTTTCACAGAAAGGGTTTTGTTTGAGCTGGAGAAACCCTTGCTTCTAAAATGCTTCAAGGTAAATTGAGCTGGAGAAACCCTTGTTTTTAAATTGCTTCAAGGTAAATCATTTTTTTATATCACACTCCTTAGCGTTGAAGGTTTATTAATGATTCAGACGCGTTAGGCAGCTGCTCACTCTTTGTTGAAGACAGTTCCAGGCGGCGCGGTGCCCTAAGGAATGTGAATGTTTATTTTTATTTTTTTTTTGATTGATGGCTTGCATAGAAATGCCTCACGCTTGGCTGCACGCACTGGACGTGCTGGACTTCGGCTCTTTAATAGCGTGTACAGTCGAGTTCTTCGTGCTTGAGAATGTTTCCTATGTACATGAAGTCACATTACTGATGACCTAACAAGATTCTATTAAAGTCACAGTGTTTAATAAGCTGCATAGCTAATTATCACAGGCCTCCTTGAATCTTCTATCGAAATTAAAATCAGGTTCCCCTCTTGACCCTTGTCCTGCCAAATTTGTGGCAAAAGTCGCACAACCCTCTAGTCAATCCGGTGCTTAATCTTTCGCTCAGCACAGGGGTGGTCCCACAGACATGGAAACAGGCCCTGATTCTGCCACTCCTAAAAAAAACTAATTTGGATCCCACGGCCCACGTTAACTATAGGCCCATTTCTCTTCTGCCTGCATTCGCGAAGATTGTGGAGAAACATGCCCATCTGACCCTTGTCAACTTCTTGGAGACTAACAATATCTTGCACCACTCACAGTCGGATTTCCGGTCTAACATGAGCACAGAGACGGCATTGTTGGAAGTCACGGAGGCCATCAAGGAAATCTTGGACTCCGGGGGCAAGGCGATGATGGTGATGCTGGATCTCTCGGCGGCGTTTGACACCGTCCCCCATGGCCGTCTCCTTTTAAGACTGCGGGAGATCGGCCTGAGGGGGGCGGTGTACAGTTGGTTTGAGTCTTTTCTAGCTAACCGCCAGCAAACGGTCTGGGCCCCCCCCGTTCTCTGCCATGGTGCCGCCATTGGAGGTAGGAGTTCCCCAGGGCTCAATTTTGAGCCCTACTCTTTTCAACATCTATATGGCCCCTCTGGCGGCACTGGCGGAGTCCCACGGAGCCCAGATCGAGTCGTACGCTGACGACACCCAGCTCCTCTTTGCCTGTAACAGGGACTCTGACTTTGACGGAGAGAGCATCCGAGGCTGCCTTGAGGCTGTGTTTGACTGGTTTCAGCATAACAAACTCAAG
Source organism: Lissotriton helveticus (assembly GCF_964261635.1). Classification (NCBI taxonomy): domain Eukaryota; kingdom Metazoa; phylum Chordata; class Amphibia; order Caudata; family Salamandridae; genus Lissotriton; species Lissotriton helveticus. The sequence continues at coordinate 1,430,057,734 of NC_136061.1, read as the reverse complement.
TGCAACTTTGATAAATCCGAGGTGCTTTTCTTCGCGTGTCCCTCTGACCCGAGGTGGAAGTCTTGGTGGCCTCCCTCGGCCGACTCTGCGGTGGCTAAAAATCTTGGAGTGCAGATTGATAATAGCCTTACCCTGAAATCTCAGGTACTGGGCCTAGTAGGCAGATGCTTTGGCCTCCTAAAAATGCTTAGGAAATTCCTGCCCCTACTATCTTTGGACCACAGAAGAATCACTGTGCAGGCATTGATAGGCTCTCGCCTGGATTACGCCAATGTGCTGTACCTTGGCCTCCCGGAATTCCTCCTAACGCGTTTGCAAACTGCCCAAAACTCGGCCGCGCGTGCCATCTTCGGCCTCCATCGGAGATCTAGTGCCAGTGATCTTTTAAAAACTCTTCACTGGCTTCCAATCAGAAAGCGTATTGCCTTTAAAGAGCTCACTTTGGCCTTTAAGGCACTTCACGGCACTGGTGCTAAGTACATCAGTAAACGGATAGAGTTTTATCAGCCATCTAGGTCACTTAGGTCATCTTCCTTGGCCTTGGCCTTGGCCTTGGCCTCTGCGCCAGCTATTAGGCGTGCTCGCTGTGGCGGCCGCTCCTTTAAACGTCTGGCACCACAGATGCGGAATGCCCTGCCTCTGTCTCTGAGGACGAATGACAATCTTTTAGCGTTCAGGAAGGACCTTAAATCGTGGCTCTTTGTTCAGTAGATCGCTGTCTGCTCTTTTCCACTCTGTACCGCCTTGGGTTTCTAGCGCCGGGGCACTTCTCGGAGTAGCTGAGCACTATATAAAACTCATTATAACATAACATAACATTAGTATAGGGGTTCGTGTTTCCGCCAGTCTAGGGACATCGTGTTTGCACTCCTTCAATTTCTTCACCGCACCATTGATATCTACACTGAACAATGTTGAGGTTGAGGACACATCCGTGTCTGACTCCTTTCAAAATCTCTTTCCAGTTCGGTCATGTCCCTTTGGGTGTTCCATCCCATACTCACATAGGTGTATTCTTAATAGATCTAAAAGAACACCATAATACCTCTCATAGCCTTTCTCCTAGGACCAGGTCGATATATTTGTATTAGACATAGATAACTGGCACCAGCTACAAGAAATTTTAATACACTATATATGTTATTATGGTATATTTATTTTATTATATTCTATGCATTTGTACTTAGGTATAGATCCCCACCCTTAAGCATCTAAGTAATTTAAGGCACATTATTATTTACTGTGCTGAAATTAAGAATTGTTGAGATTCTGATTTCCCCCTTTTTCTTTTTTTTTATGTTATGGGTCTGTGATTGAATAAAAAAAGTTTAAAAAAAAGAAAGAAACTAGGTATATGGCACTGATGAAAGCTACTGGACACCTCTTTGTGTGTAAGAGGTACCATTCACATCTTCCTCCTCTGATCTGTGTGGTGTCTCCTGTGAGGGTGGTGTTGTAGATGTGGCAACGGAGAGAGGCATACACACACAACAGGGGTGGAAGATGTGGATCCTGTGCCTACAGCAGCATTCATGTGTGTCAATACATGAGGGCGCACAGCAGCGAGGAGTATCTGCTGGACTTACAACACAGCTGCAACGTCTCAGTGGTAGTCAGCCATGACAGCCATGTGGGAGTCCTGCTTCCGCTTCATGGACTCCAAGATGGTTCTGATAACCCCCAGCTCTTTGGCCACATCGCTGGTATCACTTTGTCAGGGCAGTTGTTGATGCCTCTTCCTCATAACACAAGCTATTTTAACTAGGGACTGCTGGAGGCCACGGAGCAGAGAGTGGGTGCCTCTGATGGTGGCAGTGTTGTCCCTATTGGGACTGACACACCCACAGACTCCTTCTGGGGTGGCCGTCACAGTCTTTATCCCCGCCTGCACCTGCTCTGTTGACTCCTGCTGGACTCCTACAGCAGTCCATTGGAAGGTAATAGTTGGGTTCTCAGAGTCCAGGGGAGTCGGTGTAGTGGGAGGTGGGGCCTGTTGTTTGTTAGGTGGGGTATGTGGAGATGCCACAACAGTGCTGACCCTCCCCGGGTCCGGAGATGGTGTCCCAATGGTGTCCAGGAGCTCTTGGAAGCAAGACTTCTGACCTCAAGGCAAGAGACCTGCTCTCTCCCACTGCTGCTCCGCTGCTGTGCTGTGCCGCTGCCCTGTGCAGGGCTTAGCAGGTAGGGGTTTGAATCCCAGTCGAGAGTGCATTGTGCCTGCTTTCTAGGTAATTCTCTTGATTCACTGTGCCCCTCCATTTGACCGTTGCCTCTCTGTTTATTACGTTATTCTGCCTTACTGTGCCATTCTGGTTGTCATTTTGCCTCTCTGCCGTTTCGGCTTATTGAGCCTTGTTGTTGTTGTTTTTTGTGATCTCCGCCCCCACCGCTGCTTCCCCCGCGGCCCCCCCTGCCGATTCCAGCTCCCGCCTCCCAGCTGTTCCTCCTTCCCACTCCTCTATTTAATGGCGACTGCTGCGCGAGAGCACGAGCAAGGCCTCTTACCTCACGGCCAGAGACCTGCTCTCTCCCGCGGCAGCTCTGCTGCTGTGTTGTGACGCTACCCTATGCAGGGCTTAGTGCAGGTTTGAGCCCCGGTTCAGAGTGTATTGTGTTTGCTTTTTAAGTAATTCCCTTGCATCACTGTGCCCCTCCATTCGACTGTTGCCTCTCTGTTTTTCATCTCATTGTGCTTTACTGTGCCGTTCTGGTTGTCATTGTGCCTCTCTGTTGTTTTGCCTTATTGTGCCTTGTTGTTGTTTTTTTTGCGCTCTCTACTCCTGCCACTGCTGCCCCTGCGGCCCCCCCCCCCCGCCGATTCCCGCCTCCCAGCTGTGCCTCGCTCCCCCTTCCCTATTTAATGGCTGCTGGCATGCCACATGTGAGCTAAAGACAAGCCCGTCTGCACCCATCTATGACCCGACCGCCATCAATGCCAGGGACCCTGGCTCACCAACATCCACCGCCTCGCACTCAACCCCGGAAGGAGCTACAACTGCCAGCGGCCCACAACGAGCGCCACCCACAGACAGTTTTCCAGCTGCTACTACTGTCAGACCTTCACCACTGCCCGTACCCCCACTACCACCACCCCTCCCCCAAGGCCAACCCATCCTTCTCCACGTGCGCTCCCTGCACAGACACGCCATAGAGATCCCTCTCACCAGATGTCACCTTCTTTACAGAAACCTGGACCATGCCTCCTCCGCCCCTGACATCGCCATCGCCCTCCCTGACTGATACAAGATTCAGAAGAAGGACCACCCCAACCACCCAAGAGGAGGGCTCGCCATTGCACAGAAGAGCTCCCTCTGTCTCTCCACCTCCACCACGAGCGTCTCCTTCTCCACCACCGAACACCTTCACTTCTAAGTCCAGACCAGCCTCAGAACCATGCTTTTCAGCAACCTCGCCTACAGACCCCCTGTCCCCCGCGCTCCATTTGCCACTACCATCACCAACCTCATCACACCCCATGCCATCGCCTCCATGGACTACATACTCATCAGAGACCTGAACTTCCACCCGACAACCCCAGCAACCCCAGCTCCTGGACAACCTTGAAAACATCAAACTGAAACAGCTTGTCACCACACCTACCCACAAGGCAGGACACACACTCAACCCCCATCTTCGCAGGAGGAAACAACATCCATTTCAGCCACACCACCCAACCCCCATGGACAGACCACCACTGGGTACACTTTCATGTTGACAAACCCAAGCTGCACAAACCTGCACCGCGCCCTCCACAAAGTCACTGAGGAGCAGCTCAACTCTACCCTCAACAGCGACACCCCCACCACCGTGCCCAACGCCAATCTTGCATCAAGGAACTACACAAATGGATCTCCAACTGTGCAGACAAGCTTGCACTCCTACGCAACCTCGACAGACAGCGGCGCAGGGAGGCCACCTGGTTCACCACTGACCTCCAAGCAGCCAGCGCACCTGCACTCATCTCGAGAAAAACTAGAGAAAGAGCAAAACATCAGAAGACAGCACCACCTAGAAGAACGCCATGATGGAATACCACCAACGAAACAGAACCACTAAAAGGACTTTCATTCAAAACAAAATCCTCGCCAACTCCAGCAACTCCAAGGAACTCTTCAGCATCATCCAGGAATTCACCAAGCCCCCCAGTGGAACCATGGACATCACCCCTTCCCAGGACCTCTGCAACAAGCTCAGATCCAACTTCCATCTGGAAATCAAGAGCCTCAACGACCATTTCAACGACCTGACTCTGAATCTACTCCCGTCCCCAGCAACGACAGCCATCCCACCATCTCCTCTTGGACCCCAGTCACAACGGAAGACACCATTTTGACCATGAAAGGCATCCACTCAGGGGCCCCCACGGACCCCTACCCACCGCACATATACTATCGCTCCAGAACTACGATGCACCATCAACGCCACCTTCAAGACCGGCATCTTTCCTGATGACTGGAAAAGCGCAGAAGTCAGACACCTATTCAAGAAGCCCTCAGCAGATCCCACGGACCTCAAGAACTACTGACCGATCTCACTCCTCCCCTTCGCGGCAAAAGTCACAGAGAAGACTGTCAATGCACAACTAACAAGATTCATCGAAGAATATTCCAACCTCGACTCCTCCCATTCTGGATTCAGCACCAACCACAGCAGGGAGACTGCCCTACTCGCCACCACAGACAACATCCGCAACCTCCTGCCCAAGGACACACAGACCCTACTCGATCTCTCAGCAGCGTTCAACGCCATCTCCCATTGCACACTCACGGCCAGACTCCACGATGCTGGCATTAAAGGAACCGCCCTCGACTGGTTCTGCTTGTTCCTCCCGACAAAACCCAAAGAATCAGACTGCCACCCTTCCTCTCCAAACACACGGAAATCAACTGCAGGGTAACCCGAGGATCATCGCTCAGCCCCACGCTCTTCAACATCTACATGGCTCCCCTCAAAGCCATTGTCAGACAGCATGGACTCAGCATAGTATCCTACACTGATGACACCCAGCTCATCCTCTCCCTCACCAAGGTCCCCACCACCACCAAATTCAGCTTCCAGAAAGGATTGAAGGACGTGCATCCTGGATGAGCAACAGCTGCCTGAAACTCAACTCAGAGAAGACAGAGATTCTCGTCCTCGGACCCTACACCTCTGCATGGGACAACACCTGGTGGCCCACCGCCCTCGGCAGCCATCCAACCCCCACGGACCACGGATGAAACCTCGGCATCATACTTGACTCCTCCCTCTGTTTCCTCCAGCTGCTTCAACACTCTCCGCCTCCTCCAAAACACCTTCAAATGGATCCCCCGAGTCAAGAAAGGCCGTCAACCAAGCACTCATAACCAGCAGACTGGATGACAGAAACGCCCTCTATGCCAGGTTCAGCAAGTCTCTGCTCCGCAAGCTCCAGACCATACAGAACACCGCAGCCAAACTCGTCCTCAGCATCCCTCGACATGAACACATCACCCAACACCTACAGAACCTCCACTAGCTCCCAATTGAGAAGAGAGTTACTTTAAAGATACTCACCCATGCCTACAAATACCTCCACAACTCCAGACCTCAATAACTCAATGAAAGAATCTCCTTCCATGTACCCAAGAGAAACCTCAGATCCATCAACCTCACCCTCGCCGAAACCCAGCTCATCCGCAGAGCCAGGACAGGCAGAAGAGCCTTCTCCTACATCACGGCCAAGACCTGGATCAAGCTCCTAATCAACATCAGATGGGCCCCTCAGGGCACATCTTCAGGGAGACACTCATGACCTGGCTCTTCCACTGAACAGAGCGGCTTACCGAACCCCGCGCCTTGAGACCCTCACGGGTGAGTAGCATGCTTTACAGTTCCCCTGATTGATTGATTGATTGATTGCAAAGTGTCATGGTCGATAGTTAGTATGTTGTCATCATAACCATCAGCACTGATGTCCTGTACTGGGTGCTGGCCAGGAGTTAAGGGTTTATCCTCTGCAATGAGATGGGGAAATGCAATTGGTGATATCTTCTACATGCTGATATGGTTTAAAGCAGTTGACAAACAAAGTTCATGACATTACACTTTCAGTTTCTCATTGATGCATAGGACAGCTGTTACGCTAGGGTCTGAGTGGCAGAAAGCATTATATTTCCATTTTAGATGACAGGACCTCAGCATTGTCATCAGTAGCACTGTGTGCCTACTTTGAGTGGATGAGCCCTGTCCAAGTAGTCAGATTAAAATCACTGACGTTCATGCCATTTCATCATGACCAGAGTTGGGTATACATAGGGTGTCAAACATCTCTTTAATCCGATCCATGCACTTGTATGTGTCCAAGTTCCCTCTGATTATTTAAAATTAGGTTCTGGCAGCTGACTTATAGCCACACAGTGATGGGAACGTGATCATATGATGATTCTCCAGTGCTTATGACACCTACATCATATGTGCCCATCTCCAATGAACTGACATGGCAGGCTGTTATAGAGTGACATGTGTCAGGCAGCACCACAGATGGTAGTGTTGCTGGGAATGGTGGAATGTACCTACTGAGGAGCATGTTCACATGGTAATTGCATAACATGGCACTGCAATCACTTTATCTACGCAACCTTGTGTTATTCCACAAGCACAGACAGCACCATATTCATAAGGATTGGGTGCACCCCATGTGTTTTCCCTTCCGCTGGCACCTAGAATGACAACCAAACACCAACACAGACAGCCTTGTGTAATGGTGAAAGGGTGCCTGCATTGGTGCACAGCTGTTCTTTTTGCTGCAGCGGCGGGGTGTGCGCAGGGTTGGGACATAATCCTGTAAATATAGCCCATCCATGCATTTGTGAAATGATGCAAATTGGCGCTGCAGGTATGTTTGCATCGACGCCCTGAGCCTTTTCACTTTAACTATGGTCCATGATACGCTGGTGTACTTAAGTTGCATTCACCCCCACACCCAGTCACATATATGTAGATGAGAGGAGTTCAAGTGCCCCCAACTAGAGCAGTTGACATGTGTGGTCTGAGCCTGCATTCCAGGACAGCGGGCATGTAATTTGCGCTAGGCAATTATGGTATCGACAATGTCAATCTCCCTATGTGTAGGCACTAGCCATGGCCCACATATCCCCCATCAATCAGATGTGTTGTTCATCCTGTAAGATACCAAATGTATGCTAGGAATTTGTAGCCTAGGTTAATGTGCATAGGCCCAGGTGTGACACAGAGGCATCTTTCATAGACATGTGGTGCAGCTCATTAAAAAAAACCATCATGCTATGCCAAGCGTTGTGAATAGGAAATTGCAGGGTTGAGCTGTATTTAGGACAATACTACGCATCCCTGTGCTTTTCTTTCTGCTACTGCAAATTCAGCTGGCTAGAACCAATGCAGCTACCCTTGAACCATGATGCAGAGGAGCCTGCTTTGGTGTATGTCTGCTGTATGTGCCCATGCGCATGTAGGTAATACAGGAATGCACTGTATCTCGTAGAAACTGCACATTGCTGCTCTCTCAATTTGAGTTAGAATATACCACCTACAAGGCTTGCAACGTTGACCTGTGTCAACATATGATCAAAATGCCCAGAAGCCTTCCATTGATGTCTTGTCTGAGAATAAATGAGCCAGGTGCCTACTGTTTGTCCTGTAGACATAGCAGCAGAGCGCTGGAACATACTTGCCTGGACTGCATAACATTACGTATTTCCCCCCATTGGCCCTTGTTGGATCTTACCTGGTTTCTGATGTAGTTGCTCATAGCTAGCATTGTCTTGTCCCGCAACTCCAACCAGCGACATCTCAGAGATGACAGCGGATATCTGCCCTCCAAGGGATCCAGCTCCTCTTACTGGGCGCTGGACTACCACCTCGGGTCTGCAATGCTACCTGTAGATTGGCCGCTAAGTTTCTCCTTAGTTTTGCGCTTGGTATGATGCCAGTGCTTCTTACAGCCTGTCACTGTCCTCTTGACTTCAGCAACACTGTTTACATTGTCTACTATGGACTGCCATGTGGTCTTTCTCTTCCCAATGACACTTTGGAGCTGACGAAGAACTGGTGTTGGTGCTCCGTCACCTCTACGATCAAGATCTTCTCCTCCTGACTGAGTTTGCACTTCCTCTTACTCTTCCCCTGGGACTTATGATGGTCTTCCTGGCTCGTAGTAGGGTTGGGGGGGGTGGGGTTGTTGTCCTGTGCTCTTTCCTGGCTGATACATCTGCATTCAGGTAAGTTACATTTTTTTCTTCTTAGCAGTGTTTTTGTGTTTCGCGCTGGGCACAGAAAAATGACGTTATGCCAGCTAGCGTGTATTTACTAGCTCCTAATTGGCCAAACTTTACTTTTTTGTACTGTAGCATGTTTTTTAACAACCTGACTCTGAAGTTAGCATAAATCTTTTCAGCCGCTAACCTGTCCTAATGCCATGTAGTGCTGTATTGCAAATACAACGTTCACATGGCGTTCGGAAGTGTTCTACGGCAGTGGTCACATTTTTTACAATCTGCTGCCTTAAAACAGCTGAGTGCCATTTCATGTAAATATACCCCTTAGCTACGGAAAATACTATGACAGGAGACCTATCTACTCTGCAAATCCTTTAAGCTACCTTGTACATGCTAACACCTAAATAGCAGCATAGGGGAACTATCCAGCATTTCCGCTGTTTGCATTAGATGGGGCAGAAGGAAGAATGATGATCTGACGTTTTCTTCACCCCAGTCACATACAAGAACACATTTTGCATTCTCCTTGAGCGCCTTTCCATTTGGCTGTAAGTGTAGCGCGATGATCAATGTAGTGGCCCCTCGGTTATATATTTGTAAAAGCTCTACCCTACCTGTCTAATCCTTCTACCCTACACCTGAGGTACAGTAAATCAAGTTTTCTTTCCTTGCTTACAGCTCAGCAAACTAATTTGTTGGAAATATGTGGTGGTGGGCGGGGCCATAGAGTAAAGTGGGAATAAGTGCATTATTTTATGCCAAGTTTGGCGTGTGGGATACCCAGTGACGAGTGCGCCAATTAAATCAATATGGCTGGTTCTTTTCCCTGTGGTGCAGTCCATTATATTTATTTTCCTCAATGTCTACTTACAGCAGACAGGATTATTTATTAATATCCGCATTTCATACGTGAGGTGTGTGATGTAGTATTTTGTTTATTATGCATCTGCCTAGTTGAAGAAAGGGTAGAAAGACAAATGCATTTGGAGAAGAGCAGGGCCTTTGGAATTAAAAATAGATAATTGTCAATTACAGCTGCAGACAGTAGCAAACTAGCAGAGGTGCTGGCTAGCAATGAGCATGGCTTCAATATTTTGGCTTCAATATTTTAGCATAACACACAACTTGTACTCCATATAGTGCATAATGCCATACTCATTAATAAAAGGTTATTTATTTTTCAACTCAAAGTGCCGGACTCTGTATCGTTTATCTGTAGAAGAAAAAATAATCAAATTACAGTTTTTTTATCTAGTGATGTTATTCTGCCTATTAATACTTTTATGCCTCACAGTCAGTGCTGCGAGCCCTCTTGAAGGGGGTTTAAAAATAGACCTGCAAATTCCACACACTCGTGCGTGTGATTTTCTTTTTGTGGCCTGCTATTGGCCTTTCACTGCATGCTGTTTTGTAAGGTAGACACCAATAGGCCAGAGGTGGGCGCATAGCTCCGCCCCTGGCCTATTGGTGTCTATTACGCCCATTTCCTGCCATATGCTTTCAATTAATTGAAAGCATATGGCAGGAAAGGCGCTCGCTGCACCACTCACAAGCTTCTTTTTTTTTTGCAGGCACGCCTTATTTTTTACTTTCAGTTATACCCAGAACGCATACCACGCTATGAATAACACGAGCACACACTTTTAACAATGCGCCTGTGGCTCGCAGTCTGTCACCCCCATCCCGTCCCCGGGTGCTCTGCTTAATGTTTCATTTGCCCCGCCTCCTTGTTAATCACTGTGGCTACTCGAGCTGCCTGCTCGAGGCCAGGTCCGTGATCGGAGTGGAGCCACGTTGCAGTGAGAACAAAGCCGGGTTGCCTAGCAACTGGGACTCCCGTAACCCATCATTGAGATGCAGAGCGGAGGAAGGAAGTCCCGTCTCTGCCGAAGCCGCGCCGCAGGAGGAGGAGAGCTCCTGTTGGAGTTGCACCAGGGGGAGGCGTCAACCACGAGAGCAGCCCCAAATAAACGCTCCCAGCTGCGCTGTGCTGATACGCGGCTGGGAGCGGGTTGGGAATGCTTGTTGTTTCTCTGACTTTTTGTATCCCGACGAGTTTCTTCCTTTGCTCCCCTCCAGGTGGACGAGATCTCTTAAGGTTGGGTTTCCGGCTTTCAGCATCCCCTCTGGGGCCTCTAGCAATGCTGCGTGGATTTCTCTGCTATGTCTTCGGGTAATATGACATATAAAATTCCAGGACACCAATATAGAGAAAAAAGACCGCATTATTAGGACAGGTCTGAAGCTAGTTTTCTGACCAAAAAATTACAGTCAAATAGAAATCACCCGCCTCCCTTAAACAGCCCTCCCCGTATCAACGAAACCTCGCAACGCAAACAGCACCTCCTGAAAGTCACACATTCCTCAACACTCCCCGACTGTCCAAGCCATGTGCCATCTGTTGGCTTCAGGACATGCACACCAATTTTTATTGTTTTCAGCTTATGCCATATTAACCCGCACACGTTAAAAAATCATAATCATATACAAACACCAATTATACATACAATAATAAAAATACCAAAAATGTTTCCATGTTGCAAGAAGATTCTAGAGGTGTGGCGCAGCGGCCAGGGTGCCTGACTCCGTACCACTGGGTTCATAGTTCGATCCCCGGCACCGGCGGCAGGTTAGCCCAGCACCATGTGATTCTGGGCAAAGCTCACTTAATCTTCCTGACGGACCCCAGCGCCGGGACACCTCTCCGGAAGTAGATGTGCGCTTTACAAATGCTGATATTTCATTTAATTTCTATATACAATTCAAAATGAATTTACTCAATTGAAAATAAAGAAATTAAATGAAACTCCCCTTCCCAGCTATTCGACTCAATCGTTTGTGTTTCCTGTGTTGAACCCAAGGCCTGGGAGTCCTTTTGTCTTCTACATCATGCTCTCTACTGCTATGCTTCATATATTACAAATTTACAAATATAGGGGTCAGATGTTTTATAACAAAAGTTCCCTGCATCCTTACTTTGGGTTTTCTGGTAGTTCTTAAAAAAGGGTAAGAACCACTTTCTCTGTGATCCCAAGTTTTTTGTTAAAAGAAATAAAATGTTCAAACCTTCTTTTTCCTTACAGAGCACAAACTACTTTTTTTTGTTTTAACAATCAGTCGTGGCGGCCGCACGTCTTGCTGCACGCCAGTCATCCAAAAATATACCTTGATGTTAATAAAGCATTCCATTCCACTGATATTTTGAAAACCAAGTGCGGCTCTGATTACATTATGATGTGGGGAAACAAATATGGGGAACACGCTTTTCCGTAGCTTTCAGTAATTGCTTGTTTATGTTTGGCATGTGTGGGTAAACCATATAATTGGCATTGTGACTCTCTTAATCATAATCACATCAAAGATAGTCCAATGGCCCTAGGGGCCAGCAATGTACTGCTAATATGCCACCCAGTAATTTAAAACAATTGTTTGCATGGAGCATTATTTACAATTTGTCTTTTTTTTCTCTATATAACTGCTCCTGCTTTTCCAGTCAGACCCCCCCCCAACCAGGCAGAAGATAGTGGCCCGTTTGCTGCAGCAAAGACTGCAGCATATCCAGTTGGAATGCCGGCGGCTGGTGGTCCTGTAAGAGGAGGAGGAGTAGGAGGAAATTAATGGTCAACACCTGGGCCCCAGTGCAGTCGGTCCACCTCAGCCTTCAGTCTCCTAGCCATCCCATTGCTGGCACTGCTGCCAGCCAACTGCTGCCACCCCTTACCACACTGACAATAGGCCATTGCTGTGCTACATCCTGTAGCGGCTGAACACCATCAAGGGACAGCTCACCATATCCATAATGCCCTCTACTAGCCATTTTGTAAAAAATTTTGTTTTGGTGGCGAGGCACTTGTTGGGGCTGGATGGAGAGGGTGGGTAGGGAGTTGGGACTGGAGAAACTTTTTCCTTGGACAGTTTGGGTTTTGGGGATTGGGTCAGTTTTGTTTGGGGAGGGGGTGGGCAGGGCTGGCTTTAGTACTGGTGGCGCCCTGTGCGACAATGTTTTTGGCGCCCCCTCAATGACCATCTCCACCACAGATTCCATCACTACCACCATTTGACAGTGCTCCTCAAGTCGCTATAACCTCTGTCTCTTAGATTAATTTTGTTTTATATCGCAACTCATATTAGTTTAATGTGTCAGAACACTTTACATCACACAAACACATTGCAGAGAGACAATCATACATGTGTAAATGAGTGTATAGGAAAGTAACATAAAACAAAGGCCTACAAGGTGTAGGAGTAAAATGTCATCCATTGTGCTAGACAGTATAGTTTGAGTCCTTGGTCTGGAAAAACACAAATTCATTTTTTCTAAATGTTACACCAATGTTGGGAGTTTTCGTAAATAATAAGAATTGATTTCTACATAAATTAACCCTTTTTGCAATATTAGAATAGCCAAAGACTGGCAAAAAACACACATGGCTCTTAACACATTCCTTGCAGTTTGCATGCAGCTCTTTGATGACAGATAATATATTAGGATTTTAACTTATACAAGTAACAAAAGTGGTCACCCATTGACCAATTTATATTTTATGCACTTTGTGATATGAATAGGATACGTTATTTGCAGCAGACATATTAACCTTCTGCACTTCGAGTCAACATTTCTTAGACAAAGCCCCGTTCTCTCTTCAGAAAGAACATTAATTAGATGAGTTATCTTGACATTTTTATTGCTGGAACTTAGAACGGGGCACCAGCTGCCCCTAAAACAATAAACATGGCGCCCCCACCCCAAGTCAGCGCCAGGAGCGATGGCACCGATCGCACCACCCTAGAGCCGGCCCTGCTGGTTACTAAGGGTAGTAGCCGGAACCCCACCATAGCACTTTCTAGCCCCACATACTAACTATTACATTTCTAAAGAGCACATGTTATGTTACACTTACAATCTTTCAAATTGAGGTCCCTCCTTTACCTTCTTAATGTTGAAAGACTGCCCTTTAGCATGATTTTATGATAAGATTGGTAACTGAACCATGTGTATTTATACTGCACAACTTGTTAATGTATTTAATGGTACTTTTGCTGTTTTTTTTAACCTAAAGTGTTTTATGGGCAGGTTCCAGAAACAAACAATTTATTATTATAATACAAATATATAAAGTACAATAAATAGACCATAGTAACATATATGATAAATAGTTATAGTTATCGCCGATTATCCATGTCTATTTCTTTACCTGATGCTTTGTTACAGTGCTTACAGATGTTTAATTTTATTCTGCTTCCAATATGTGTTTACATTTCTGTATAGCCCTTATCCTAAGGTGTAGTGTGGGCTAGACCTGGTTTTCACACATTGTTATGTTAGCATGGCTTATTAGAAGTTTAAAAGCCATTTTACCTTTTGCTGCTTTTGCACACAACACTCATATAGCTGTTTTTGTAGGCTGCGCGAATGTCTTCACATGAGAAAGGCTTGTTTTCGACATCCCTAGACTTACATCATGACCCTAGTCTGCTCAGTGAGTGCTGAAGCCGTCAAGGTTATCATGGTAGCTGTTGTTCGAACTGATCGGTTAACGTTTTTAGACACAACAAATGGCAGCTGCGAGCCAACCGAAATCCTGGCGCCCTTATTATTACACTGAAGCCATGATTTCACACACTTGGAAGATTTTCTGTTTCCAGTGATGGAGAGAGCTTTTGCTGATCCTGATGTGATTCACTCATGCTGAGCTGAGAGGCAATGGGGTCCCCCAAACAATCCTAAGAGACCTTCTTTAGTGTATAAAACATAGTTCCTAGATAGGGAGGGTGTTATAACTAGGCGCTATATGGCCTGTTTTCACCATCATTGTAATATGATTTGTCCCTTTGTGCTTTATGGAATTGTAACAATGCTGACCATAATATTTCTAATCATATGTCTGCTTATATTGGCAAAGATACTGCACCTGAGAGCAAGTCGTTAAAATAAATATTTTAACCTCACCTTTGTCTCTTATTTACTCCTGTTGTGGACTGGTATGAGAATAAACAAAAGAGTGTTCTCACTTCCCACCATTCCTGAGTTTATCCTAAGTCGCATGTTCTAGGTTGTCTAATCATTGGTTCTTTTGCTATAGGACGAAGAGCTAATGTGACACTGATGCTAGCTGGTTGGGGTTTTCTAGGTACTGAGGTGAGTTTTTGGTACACCACAATTCACTGATGTCCTGGTTCTCTGTGCACAATTCTGTGTAGGAGCAGGATCCTTGCAACATGGCACACCTAACGTAGTGGTCTTAATTTGAGACTCTTGAGTGGTGCTTATATCAGTCCATGACCCCCTCACTATTGTTTACGGATGACAGTGGTGATGGATAAACGTACCTATAGTTAAATAGGTCTGTTCAAGCTTGACATTTAAAACGGTTTCTATTGAATTACTGCCCATTTGTGCTTCATTTCATTGCATTGTACTTAGCTCTTTCTGTGTTGTTATGGCTGCCATTACTATCCCGGTGCACAGACGCTTGGCTGTGCACAATAACTTGCAGGATTTCAACGTCTCCTTGTAAGGCATGGCAGTGGTTTTTGTTGTATCTGTTGACGCAGCTTACCAGTTTCAGCTGTTTTACTCATGGGTTACATTTCCTGCGGTTGATGCTAATACTAATGTGTTTCATACTTACACTCTGATTGTCGTGCCTGCGGAGTACACTCCATATAGAACACAGGAAGTTCCGATTTCGGCTTGGCAGCACAGCGTTTGGTTTAATGGCACCCTCCCCCACACTTTAACGGCGGCTAGAATGCGACCGTTGTCAATTCCAGGCGCTTTTTGGCCTGTTTTAGCTGGTTTTACCCCCCACCCTGCTGCGGCGCAATGTACAGCTGTTAAATTAAGCCCCCTTTATGCCTCTGCAGTAGCAGTAATAAGGGGTCTGGTTCATACTATTTCCCGCAACCTCCCGGGTGGGGCCCCTGGAGGTGCGGCGCATCCAGTTGGACCTAATGGGCTGAAGCTTAGTCCTGTTATGGTTAATGCGGTTATGGGTAGGCGTCCCCAGGATAAGGATGAGATGCCTTTCTGGCTTGCCGAGAAATTTGACCAACTGGAGGCAGTCTTTCCTAATACCACTCCTGACGAGAAGCACAGGATTTGCAGAAAGACTTAGTGCCAGACATAACTGACTGTACCACATGGGGTGTGATTTTTGGGGCAGTCTATACTAGGTGCTTCGGCACACCATCTATGGCTGTCCTACCCTCCGTCATTAAACGCGTTCAAGGTGAACACGGGCCGGAGGCAGCTGTTGAGTTGGGAATGCGCCTTGTGGGAGCGTTTGACATGGTTCGCAATCTTGTCCTTGCTAATGTTAAGGGAGATGCGGTAAGCTTCCAGGTGTCTAATGCTTTGCACGATGTTCCCGAGGCAGAGAAGCCCCGTCAGTTGGCGAAAATTATTACGGAGGCTTATAAGCTCATTGGCCATAATAGTTTAGGTGTTAAGCCTTATGCTGAAAAACAAACACAGCAGTAGACTCAGTTGGTGAACTCTGATAAAGATAACCCCCATAAAGTTTCGTAACAAAATTGGAGTAAGAATAAGAAACAGGGGAAGCAGCAACAGAAACAGGGGTCCCGTCCTGCTTCGCCAGTGCCTGTGCCTACTGAGCGTACATATGAGTTGCGCAACCGCACTACGATTAAGACACCTGATAGGTTTCAGGTTCCTGATCAACGTTCTCCTTGCTCTTTTCAGGAAACCACGATCTCACCAACCAGTGGAGGAGGCGGCGGCAGAGGACAGAGTACCCAACGAGCCGTGAGCAGCCTCGCAAGGCCGATGGTAAAGGAAAGCAGGAATACTCACCGCGACAAAGACCTCAGTTTCAGAAGAAAGTTGCTGCCTTAACAGCGAGATATGCCACAGATAGTGAGAAAGCAGCTTCGGAATCTGACATGGGCACTGACGCTGTTGGACAGTGCAGCGGAGATTACCATAGTGGGCGAGGCTCTGCGTCCACTACTGAAGGTGACAGCGGCTAACACCTTTGTTGTAGTCGAGACAGCTGACACTACAGTGGCTCCCCCTGAAAGGCTTTTTGAAATTGACCTTTTCATTGAAGGTGACATACAACGTACCATAAAAGGGTTTTTGGGGGAAAATCTTACTTATACATATGACATTTTGTTGGTGGAGGTCGACTGGCCCCTTCCTTTTGTCTTAGCAGCTCCGCAAGGGGAGGAGGTGATCCTCACCAGTTTCGCGCACACAGTCCCAAAGGAGCAGGCTCTGCGTTTTGCAGAAGATTGGGCTAAGGCACTTGCGCCGGCTTTGTACCGAACTCATTGTGGCTGGGATGAATTTTCCCCCAGACATGAGATTCCCTTACGGTCTATGCCACAGCCTCAACCCCAATACCCCAGGCGACGTGAAGCAAAAGCTCCTGTGGCAGAAATCCTTGAACAATTGGAATATCAGGGTGTAATTGAAACATGTGTGTCTCCGATGAATAACCCTCTTTTTACTGTGACTAAGCCTGACAGCTCTTACCGTTTGGTATTGGATTACCGCCACTTAAATTCACATTGTCGTACGTGTGCGGTCCAGAACACTCACAGTTCTGCCCTTGTGGATAGTCTTGTGCGCAAATGGTTTAAAACCACACTTGACATATCAAATTTTTTTTTGCCCACAACCTGTCCTCTATCAGTAGTCAATGGACAGCTTTCACCAGTAGTGGCAAACAAAGCCAGTTCCGGTGTTTGGCTATGAGCTATAAGAACAGTCCAGGCGTATTTGCCGCCTGCATAGTCTCTCTCTCTTGGAGAGATTCGACCCGGATGCATGTTCGTATGTGGATGACATATATCTCACAGACGACGAATTATGGCCGCATCTGTGTCACATTGACCGCATAATTTGTCAGTTTGCGGACTTCGGATACAAATTCAACTTTGCAAAGTCACACATGCAGAGTTTAAAGTGTTGTTCCTGGCTATGAGCTCAACAATAAAGGTCGTGGTTTGGCTCCTCACTTTCTGGAAAAGTGCGCACTGCTGCACGTGCCTACAATACTGAAGAAACTACAATCTTTACTGGGCTTTCTGAATTTTGGGCTTTCTTACATTCCCGAATATATGCCAAGCGTATCAAACCACTTTATGCTTTGGTACAACCAACTTTTTCCAAATCTTGCTGGCTGCCTGAACATTCAGCCATTTTGCAATCTTTGCAGGATGATCTTCTTGAATCTAAATTCTTGTTGACTTGTGATAACTACACCAACCTGGTGATAAGAATCGTCCCTGGGGCAGTGGGTTTCACTTACCTGACTTTTAATGAGGGTGACACAGTCCCTATCGCTTACAAGTTACACTTGCACACTTCGGCTGAGTTGCGGTTTTCCACTGTAGAGAAAGTCTTGACAGCAGTGCAGATGGCGATTAATAAGGAACGTGCGCTGTCGCAGGGAAAACACATTTTGGTTGTTACCCCGTATCCTGCCTTGGAGGCAGTTACGAAAGCCAGTGTACCTAATTCAAAAGCTTTGCACCCACGTTAGATACAATGGGCCACATCCTTGACATCCCCAGATGTCACGTTCATTTTTTACGCCTCTTTGCAGACACAGGAGTTTTTAGAGTATGAATTCATTCATCCAGCTCCTATGACCATGCGCCCGCTAGAGGATTTCCATTGTATCATCGTCAAAGCACGCATTTTCTGTGGCCTGCGCAATTGTGGTTGGTATTATAGTGAACGGTGAGTTCAAGTCTGATGTCGTGCATACACAGACCTTAGGGGACTGTACCGCCCAGTTGGCAGAGCTTTGCGCTCTGATGCTTGCATTGGAGTACGCAGATCCTAGTGTGACTACTCTTGTCATAAGTAACTCTTACTACTGTGTTCAATCATACAATGACAATTTATTCTTTTGAGCTCAGAATGACTATCGTGATTCCAAAGGTCGAACAATAAAACATAAAATGATCTGGGTTCGAGTGGCTGAACTTAAAGAACGGCTCCCACTCGTGTTTGTAATTCATACTCTTGGTCACCAGCATTTTGGAGTTCACGCTGTTGGCAACAGTCTTGCCGACGAGGCCGCCAAGACTGCAGTTGCAACATATTCAGTAGCAGCAGTTACACGTTCCAAAAGTAAGATTGATGACATCTTGGCAGCTATTGCCGCAACAGAGAAGGGAGGTAATTACCAGAAAGGTTTCCCTTCTAAATACTCTTATCATTTAAGTCCTGATAAAGTTCCTTATGTGAGAGTTAACGACGTTGGGGACAGGTTAATTCCCAACGCAGACTGCAGGCAGACATTGATTACAGCAGCCCACGAGGGGATGGCCTCCGCGCATGCCGGCGTGTCAGCTACTGTATCTCTCCTACAACAGCATTACTGGTGGCGCGGATTGTACAAACAAATGCGTGATTATGTCCTTCAATGTGACATTTTCCAGCAGATTAAACCTTCTACTGCTGCACGCTGGCCCCAGACTCAGTTGTACATATCTAATAGACCACTTGGTTGTGTATACTTAGATCACTGTTGTCCTTTCTCATCGGATACTGCATATAAGTACATCTTAGTTGCAGTTGATTCTTGCACCCGCTTTGTGTTGGTGTGGCCACAACGCAGTGCTGATTCCTGAACTATTGTAAGGGATTTGCGTGTCTTTGTGGGAATTTTTGCATGTGGTACCTTCCATTCGGACCAGGGTCCGGCGTTTGCCTCCAAGGCATACAAGGATGCCATGAGTTCTTTGGGGGTCCAAGTCAAATTTTCATCTCCATATCGGTCTGAGGGCAATAGTGTTGTGAAGCAGATGAACCGTGACTTAAAGCAATCCTTGACAGCGAAGGTATTAGGTACAGGCCGGAACTGGCTAGCCCACCTCCAAAGCATTCAGCGTGCACTTAATAATCTCCCTAGAAGGTCTCTGGGTGGGTGGACCCCATACGAAATGCTCTTTGGTATCAAAGTGTTTGTTCCGGACCTTGAGGGTCTAGACCAACCGGCGTCGGCCGCTCCCTTTGACATAGATGAACATTGTACTGTTTTCCAGAATCTACAAAAGACCCGAGACAGTCTTGCAAAGGAACATTTGCCCTCCACATCTGATGCTGCGTTGCATGTTCCGGTAGTTGTCTGGCTACCCAGAGTTGGTGAACTGGTTTGAGAGAAGGTCGAAAACAAGAAGGAATTCGGCCCCTCCTATCGAGCTCCAGTTCTCGTGCTTGGAGTGCAGGGCACAAGAACAGTCATTTTACCTCCTCTTCCTGGACATAAGTGGAACAGGTACATCTCCATTGACAATGTCAAATTACACAGAGTGGCCGATGTTAAGGATTCACATGCTGCAATCTCCTAACCTGATTTAAAGCACTAAATAACTGTAAGCACCTATTTGTGAATAATGATATCCTAGTGCTTTGTGACATAAGTATCATTTGATTCAGTTTGCTAAGCTCTGGGGGTTAACTTCTTTAGAGCAATCGTGCTGCAGTTGTTCTTTGTGTTACTAGCAATGCTTGTTTCTGTGTTTGTTTTTTGTAACTAGCAATGCTTGTTTCTTGTATCCTGGCATTATTCTCATCAACGTCATCTCACGTGCATATACTGTTAAAACGGTTGAATAATCACACGTGAGGCAGACGCATACGGCTATCACATGACACACCAAGACTATAAAAACCCTGCTCGTAAACGAGGCAACGCTTCACTTCTTGCCAAAGCGCCACCACGAGTGTTCCTGCTTTGTTGTCCCGATCCCCGCCTGCCTGGTTTTCCCGATCTCCGCTTCTTGGATTCACTTAGGAGTCCGAATCTCGCCCGCTCCAGCTTTTCAGCCCCGCTCCAGTTTTCCACCCTCAGTTCCCCGTTTCCACTTACCTTCATCCTGACTTCGTCTTCGGATCCGCAGAGGCTTCTTGGCTGCCTTTCCTTCTTCCTGGGTTCCAGTCTGGATCGTCCCCCGAGGCTTCCGGTTCCTGAAACTGAAAGTAAGAGAGTTTGGTTACTTAGCTACAGATGAACAATCTTCTTCGGACTTTGACATTGTTTTAAACAAGCATTTGCTAAAGCAACTTTGTTTTCTTAAAGCATTGGTAAAGCCAATTTGGAAAGATCAAAACTACGGCGCATAAAAGCATTGATAAAGACAATATGTACTGAGGTAGTCAGTGAACTATTTGATTAATCACAGACAATATTGTGATTCTTGGGAAAACCTTGTAATTGTGCAAAAAAACTGAGAACCTGGAGTTGTAACAAATGCAAACATGTTGAGAACATTACATGTGCAAATGCAATAAGGTATAGGACTCCATTTGTGGGTGTTGGATATTTCTTTTGTTGGTTTTCTTTTTTCTTTTGTATCATTTCAGAACCAATTCAAAGGATTCAACAGACAGTTGTAAGGTAGGACTATCAAATTTGGATGTGTTTAAATAAACTACAGCTAACCTACTAACCAGCTAATCACTTCATGTATAAAAAACATTTCTGGTTACATATTGTTGTATTTAAAGGCACTCCAAGTCAAAGAGTTTATTGAACTAGAGGCGCCTGACAACTGTAGGAGTGTTGGTATGGGCTCAAAGGAAATGTGGTACGTAATATTAAATTAAGAGTGATATGTACATGGTCTTATGATATATATATTCATGTTTATCAGGTACTAATGTTTATTTAGAGAAAGAGTTTGCTGGTTGGCAGAATAATCACAAGAAGCCCAGAACACTTCATTTAGAGAAACTTCACCTGGAACCCTCAAGAAAAAGACCCATTGTTTTGTCTTGTTTCTCTCTCCACTTCCCCTTTCCCTTGGGGATTAATCAGTTTTGTCAACCAGTTACCACCCTTGCTAACTGATTGATTCATGAAGGAGCTGGGAGTTTGCATCATCAAGAAGGAAACAATTGGAACCTCGTGAGTGAATGCGCAACAGCCGATTCTTCTTAGTATGACACCTGCAGTCTCTTGTCCAGCAATGCTGCAAAACTCTGTTTTGGCTCCAGATCCTACCATCGGGCCTGATGTTGCCATTGAGATGAATACAGTTATGAATCCTTTATTGAATCCACCGGCTGGTGGCCCCCTTAATGATACTGAGTATACTTACCCCACTGACTTATCTATGCCTGATTTAGAGACCTGTGTGGCTACTCAATCACGTTTTTCATTTGACACTGGCTCTACCACATCGAAGTCCCCTTCAAAAGTTTCCATTTTTGCTGCTTGGTTTAAAAAACATTTTTTGATTCCTCCTTGGACTTACATTTGGCTGGTGCTTTTTTCATGTCCATTGGATTTGTGGTGTATTTTTTCCATCTTGTGAACGGACACTATGTAAAAGAAAGATCTACGTTTAGACTAATTGATGGAACTTTGGTACCCCACTCCTCATCACACAGAATGAAGAGGGACCAGACATTTGTGAATATCACTGCTTGGCCTGTCTTAGATGGGATTGTATGGGATGCTGTAAATTTCCAGATTCGTGGTCCCACAGAGGTTATTAATGCCCCTAATGTACTTCGTGTTTCTATGGGGGATGTGGTTAAACAGAATATTTGCTCTGATGATTGGTTCGTCCAAGCCATAGAGGCTCTATTTTCTGATTTGAAATATTATGCTAATATTGATGCTGAAGATTTGTATCTAGATTCTGCTAATTATGCAGATTTTTTCTATTACCAGCACTATGGAAATCACTTTCTGCACAAAGCAAAAGGTAAGAGGAAGCTTGGCTTCATCGGTAAATCTTGGTTGTGAATGCCTTTGGGTTATAGGATACTTGGTTACTTGGGTTACATTGTATGTCTACATTGGGAAGAAACTAGACTAATCGCACACTTCTGTACTACTTTATTTTAGACTGAATTTGTCACTTGAATTCACTGGACTCTAAATACTTGTAGTCGATTGCAATCTATTAGTAGAATCTGGAATTGAACTGCTCATTTTAGGGAACTGTATGGACAGAGTCAACAACGTTTGATAACTCCAGCGAGGTAGGATTAGATCTCTTATACTCATAGTTAAAATAGGCAGATTTTTAAAATAATGAAACCTTGCCTCGTATGCTCTGTAAGTAATAAGAAACTCTCCTCTACCCGTTCAGGATATACACCTGAGAGAAGCTAAAGGTACCGGCATCAAATTGATGCACAATTTACTTATCACTCACACATGGGTTACCTAAATATAACAACACCTTGGTTAATTCAGGGTTAAAAAATAAATGAATGATCACGCTGTCACCATGAACTGGATGTTAAAGGGCCACTTGGATGTATCTGTGTACTTAAATTTAAATATGTGCTCATGCTTTACAATGTATGATGCTGTTTGGTAAGAATAGAAGACTGTTGCATAATGACACTTTGCACTATACACTTGACTAGTTCCTTTGCACTTGGTTACAATGTTATGGACTCTACTGGCACTGACTCATAGTGCTATTGCTTGTAATTACAAATGTGCAATCTGTATTATTTCCAGCCCTGACGAAGCCGTAGGCTAACCCAACCACGGTGAAACGCGTTGGCACAAAGGGATTGGAGTGTGATGAAAATAAAGAAAAGAAGAACAAGAGCTCCACTGATATTTTTGCAGATTTGTTTTGATATTTACAAACTGAGACTTTAATTGTGCATGTGTGCTCCAAGAATTACTGTTCAAAGTTTTCAATCTCTGATTGAGTTTAGGGAAGAAGGGTGTTCTCTTCTCACGTTTTGGATGCACCAGACTGATCTGTTTTGCGAAGCTATACTAAGTGATAATTACTATATGAGCGCCCTTTTATCCCATACACCCAAAAGTTTTGTACGTCTTATCTAAGGGAGGCTGCTCTATAAGCAGTTTAGAAATAAATTATACAAAATGAGTGACAATCTGGACAGAGACATATTAGCAGCTGAGCTATATGACAACCTATGCAAAGGTAGTACTGTTAATGAAGCAATAAAGAGTGGAAATCAACCTAAGAAGGAAGGATTAAAGGACACATATATAAAATTGGAGAGATTAAAAAAATCCGAAATGTCTAAATGGTGTGACGGAGCCACCCTGAAGCAGTATGTAAAGCTTAATAGGGTACCCAGGGGGCTCCGTTCACAGTTATACCAACATATGATGACCTTGATGAAGATTTACTAGAGGTATGGGAGAAAGAACTAACATCTAGTTCAAGGAAATTAATGGAGATCTTAATAGAAAACGCAGACAGGAAAGTTAGTAAGTTGCAAGCTGAAATTGCGCAATTAGAGGGTGAGATCACAGCACTTAACTTGCCTGATCCAACAGCTAAGAATTATGAGATCTTAAAATGTATATTGGGTATTCATCAGAATTATATCAAACAAAGAAAAGCTCGCAAACTAAAGCGAGATGAAATTGATTACAACAGTGGGAGGGTGTTTACTTTCTCAAAAAAATATGACTACCTAATGCAAATGGATAAGACCAAGAAAGTGCCAGATCCAATATCGGAAAGCTCTAGCAGCACATCCTTAAACACCATCCCTACTAGCAGTAGTGATACTGAAGGAGCATCTGGCTCAGGGTTAAGACAGCTACACCCTTTAGGGAATTCATCTTTTTTACAGGAGGTGAATCGGATAAAGAGAGGGAACCAAGAACAGGCCAGACACCGTGGATACAGAAAAACAAGAAGGGGAAAGAAAAGAACAGGTAGGAGGAGACAGGGCAGGAATGAAGACGAGGTCCTGGGACAAGAAGGAATTATTGCAAGGCAGAGTCAAGAGGTGGAGGTGGTGAATCTATCTGGCACTATACTCACAGAGGATATGACATGTTTATTAAAGAAAGGCTTGGGGTTCTGTCCAAGTACAAGAGGTGATTTGTGTGACACAAAGATAGATCTGTTTAAATTTATTAGACGGTTAAAACTGAAAAAATTCTATACGCAAAACCCCAAACCAAATAAAGAAACTACTATGCAAATATGTAGTGTAATTGCTAATTCATTTACTATTAATGATATTCAAGACACAATTAATCTCTTATCAATCACAGAGTTGGAAGAAGATCCGGTCACGATCGCCAGGGTACTAGATGACCTGGATATCAGACCGGACCTAACTATATCAAGTGGACTCAAGGGAAAATCGAGATGGTCTCCAAATTTGATGGGTGGTAACAATATAGAAATATTCCACCGTTTAGTTCTATCAGACTTAGATAACAATACCAAAAGGACAACCCGAGGAGGGTATGTTAGATCTGTCATCGCATGAAAGAAAGGCTTTGAAGAATTTGATGGAAAATACAGAAATAATCATCAGAAATGCAGATAAAGGCGGGAACATTGTTCTGATGAACGAAACGGACTATGACAATGAAATCTATAGTCAACTTAATGATGTAATGTGCTATAAAAAAGTGGTTCATAATCCAATGTATGCTTTAACAAATCTGATTAATGGGCACTTGAAGTTGTGGTATGAGAAGGGCCTTTTGGACAATGATGAATATCTATTTTTGAAGGTTAATCATCCAAGGTACACTTGCCTATACACACTGCCAAAAATTCATAAGGGTCTCCCATTTCCACCAGGGAAGCCAATTGTGTCAGGGATTAGGGGACCCATGGAATGCCTGTCCCAATTTGTGGATATATTTCTCCAACCAATAATGATAAATCTGCCCTCATACATAAAGGACACCCGTCACATTTTGAACATATTGGGAGACATTAGATGGGGATCTGGTATGATACTGGTTACCCTTGATGTGGTGTCATTGTACACCAGCATTAAAAATGAATTGGGCCTAAGGGCACTTAATTATTTCTTATCAAGATAACTAGCGACTCAATGGGAACACACACAAATGATATTGCCGATGACAGAATTAATTCTATCAAATAACTTCTTCTTCTTGTTTAATGGGGAATGGTTTAAACAGACCAAGGGTGTAGCCATGGGCTCCAAATTTTCCCCAGCATACGCCAACATCTTTATGGGCTGGATTGAAGAGGTATATGTTTGGAGCCAGAGGACAAGCCGTTGGAATGAGCATATCCTATACTGGGGAAGGTTCATCGACGACTGCCTAATGATCTGGACAGGCCCTGAACATCTACTAAATGAGTTTTTTGACTACTTAAATGACAATGATATGAATATTAGATTCACCACGAACCATAGGTCGACCAGAATAGTCTTCCTGGATGTGGATTTATTCACAAAGGAAGATAAAATCTTGAGTAGGATGTATAAGAAACCTACTTCATGCAATGCAGTTTTGCATGCTAAGAGTGCCTCACCCAAGACACCAAATTAGAGCTATCCCATTCGGGGAGATGATCAGGGCAAGAAGAAACTGTAGCAAAAATCAACACTTTGTAGATTGCATTAAAGACATGGAAGGGAGATTCCTCCAAAGGGGCACTGTAAACGAGATGTTCAGGCAGTGAAAGAGAGAGCGCTGAGTACAAATCGTATATCCACCTTAAAACCAGAAAAAAGAAATACTGTAAGCACCCAGCAAATCAGGGTCATTGCTAGTTATACTCCAACCACCAAGGCCTTACGAGAGAGTATGAATAAGCATTGGCACATCCTGAAATTAGATAAGGCTCTAGAGGGCTTTATTGGAGTACAACCTCAGATCACATACCGCAGAGGTAGAAAGCTAGGCACACTGCTAAGTCCTAGTTACCCTATAAAGAATTCAGAGACATGGCTAGATCAACATTCTAGGGTTTCTTCAAGTGTGGGCACTGTGGGGTCTGTAATTGTGCTAAGGACAAGACAAGGGATTTTCAGATGGACAATGGTAAAAAGTATGACATACTTATGAATATAACCTGCAGCACAAAATATGTTGTGTATATAATTGAATGTAAATGCTGTAAAATATAGGTGTGAAGCATGATACGAATGCTCCGAGAACGTATTGGGGAACACTTGAGAGCACTAAAACAAAATGACATCAGGTACCCAATAGCGGAACATGTACATAATTGCACAGCCCAAAATGAAAGCAAAAGCTTTAGTTTTTTTGGGATTGAACATGTCAAAATTGATCCACGAGGAGGTAACAGGGAACTCATGTTGCGGAGGTGCGAGGAAAGGTGGATTATGCGCTTGATAGCCATGGAGAATGGCATAAATTTTGACCAGGAGCTTCAATACTTCTTAGGAGACTGATCTTAAAACGGATATATAAGAGAATGGCATAAAGCTTGACCAGGAATTCCATATAGGTTTTTAGAAGACTGATCTAGAAATGGCTATTTAAATAAGATATAGTGTAAATGGTTACGTTGCAGGTTGGGAATGTCATCAACTGCCCCTTATGGGTAACGAATTAAGAATTTATGGGGATTCTTAATTCTTGCCTGTTTAGACTTTATTCCATAAGGGGAATACCTAGAAATATCTACCCCTCTAATAAGATAGAGGGGCAACACAAAACGTTTAGATATTTTCAGAATTCACAATACTTACTGGAGGATAGTGTCCACTCTGAAGTAGGCTCATACACTATTGCGGATGGTTCAAATGTGACTTTTAAAAAAATGTTAGACCATTAGGGGGTATAAATGCGCATGACAAATATAGATAGTGAACAAGGTGGCCTTATATCTTTAAACATGCCGTTATTAATATGGCATCATATGGCTAATATTCACTTGAATAACATAGAGAATAACAGTTTGGGACCGTGAATGATAACACTGTGAAACATGGACTGATTTGTGCTCTCTTACACATGGCCGAAAGGCTGACTTACATGATAGTACTAGTCCAAGATGGCACCCAAACTTGAATCACAGTGAGGAGAGTCTGTCTTCAGTGTTTGCGGGCAGAACGAGGATTATACGTGACCGGGAGGCCGGAACACTCTGGATACGAGGTAAGATGGTTGTGCGGTAGATATTTGGCATGATAGTAGGACAAGGAATTTGTCATGACCCCCCCTCCTCCGTTACTTTTAACAAGTGGCCGAGGCAATTGAGACTTCGTAGCGTTATTGACATAATTAGACTGCAGAGAGTCTAGTCCTTGACACGGACGGATTTGGGCACTGTAATGAGTGGACAAATTGGGATGACTGACTACTTGGCTTTTTTTTTTTAAGGTAAAAGGAGGCTTGGCTTTATCAGGACATTTTGGTTGTGAATGCCTTTGGGTTATAGGATACTTGGTTACTTGGCTTACATTGTATGTCTACATTGGGGAGAAACTAGACTAATCGCACACTTCTGTACTACTTTATTTTAGACTGAATTTGTCGCTTGAATTCACTGGACTCTAAATACTTGTAGTCGATGGCAATCTATTAGTAGAATCTGGTATAGAACTGCTCATTTTAAGGAACTGTATGGACGGAGTCAACAACGTTTAATAACTCCAGCGAGGTAGGATTAGATCTCTTGTACTCATACTTCAAATCAAATCAAATCAGGGGCATTTGTATTGCGCACAAATCACATCCGAGGTGTCTCATGGCGCTAGCATACGACTCTGACATGGAAGATAAAAAGGTAGGTGGTTAGTTAGCAAAAAGCCAAGTCTTCAAACCTTTTTGAACGAGGCTGTGTTCAGGAATGGTGCGGAGATGGAGGGGCATCTTATTCCAGTAGGCGGGGGCAAGAAAGGAGAAGGCACGACCGCCATTTCTCGAGGGTTGTACTCTCAAGGGTGTCAGCTGAAACTCCTTGCTGGATCTAAGTTCTCTTTGAGGCTTATACCAGCTCAGTTTCTTGGACCAATACTTTGGGCCACTTTTGTACATATGTTTATGCACCAGGCATAGGGTTTTAAAAAGAATACGCTTCCTTACCGGAAGCCAATGAAGATTTTTCAAACAGACGGTGGCTGAAGATCGCCGTGGGAGGCCTAGTACCAGCCGTGCGTCGGTGTTCTGGAGAACTTGGAGTCTGTTCAGGTAATGCTCATTTATAGAAAGTAAAACCGCATTCCCATAGTCCATTCTGTTAATAATTAGACCCTGTACCAGGGGTTTCCTGGCCTCTGTGGGAATCCACTTAAAGATCTTTCTCAGACTGCGCATTAGCCCAAAACAAGTGCCCACAATATGATTGATTTGGCTTTCCATGGACAGTTTATTATCCATGTGAAAGCCCAAATTTCGGACTGACTCCTTCGGTGTTGGACAACTGCCTAGTTCAACTGGCCACCAATCATGAGTCCAGTATTCGGCTGCCTTGCCGAAAAGCAGAACCTCTGATTTACCACCATTTAAATGTAAATCTGTTGTATTTGTAAAGCGCACGCCTGCCCACGCGACAAGGCGTTGCGGCATTGCACTCATACAGCTGTGGAACCCTTCCTGGCTTTCCATGTGAAATATCCACTCCTGGGCACCCCCAAGGTGAAGCCAGGCATCCAAGCGCTGCTGGGGCCATTGTGGAGATTAAGCAAGCTATTGCTCAGAGTCCCAGAGTGGGACCCATGATTAGACTAGGCACCGAGGCGAGAATTATCAGGTCCGGGGAGATTGAGTCCAACAGCCGCCGAGGTGGGAATTGAACCCTGGTCCCGGGCCAGACCTCTGCATCAGGGTCTGCCGCTCTAACCATTGAGCCACGCTTCTCCATTTAACTGCAGATGATTAACATTCATCCATGATTCAACGTGAATCAGGCAGTTTTTAAACCATAATTTTGTATCATTTACATCAGGTCCCAGTGTGATTAAAATTTGAGTGTCGTCAGCATAAGACTGCACGTCAAATCCGTAAGCCCTGATCACTCTTGCCAAGGGTGTCATATAGACATTAAAGAGTGTGGGGCTCAAAATTGAGCCCTGTGGCACCCCCATTTTAACAGGTCTTTTTCCTGCCTTGTATTTGTCGATCTGAACAGCAGTGGACCTATCAGATAGATAGCTGGAGAACCATTTTAGCGCCTTTCCTCTGACACCAATCTCCCACAGCCGTTGTATCAAGATGCGATGAGAGATGGTGTCAAAGGCCGCGGACAGATCGAGCAGGACGAGGATAGCTGATTGATGGTAATGCAAGGCCAGTCTGATGTTATCAACGACCTCTATCAATGCTGTCTCCGTACTATGAAGTGCCCTGAAGCCAGACTGCGATGTATCCAGGAGTCCATTTTCCTCGAGATGACTCACGAGCTGTGTATTGACAAAGAACATTTTCCCCAAGTATGAAAGCAGTGAAATGGGTCGATAATTTAGCAAGATGTTGGGGTCGGCTGTGGGCTTTTTTAAGATTGGCCTTATCTTTGCTGTTTTCCATATTTCAGGGAACACTGCATCTGAAAGTGATTTATTAAAAAGGTTAGTCAGATGTTCTGCTAGCGCAGGGGCAAGTTTTGAAAATATTTTAGGTGAGATCAGGTCGGAGGGTGATCCAGACTTTATTTTCAGACCAATTGAAATGACTGGTCCACTCTTGGGAATTGGTAATTACCGACGTACTTCTAGAGATAGTAAGTTCTTTTAGAATTTGAAAGAGTTCTTTAGATGAATTTCCCGCTTTATTTATCCGTTCAACTAAGAAGGCTCTCTTTGTCACCTTGATGTCATGTATGTAGCTGGAGTGCAATAGATTATATTTTTTCCGATCAGCCTGCTCTTTACTCTTACGCCATTTTTTCTCAGTAGTTCTGCATAGAGATTTCATGGTTTTTTAATTAATCAGTAAACCATGGGGCTGATCTGTTCTTGCATTTGACTTTACTCACTGGGGCAATTTTGTCCAATGCTATCTCTATCGCCTTTTCAAATTGTAGTGCTGCTGTACTTGCACTTATAGCTGGTGTTATTTCGTCCAAATGATTTTTTTTTAGAAATACAGGTACATTAATATTTTTTTAAAGATCTACATAATATATGTTCATTAGCCAATGTCGACTTGACCGTGGTCATAGGAAGAGAGAATTTCAATAAGTAATGGTCCGTCCAGAGAAGCGGAATTGGAACGTCCACTAAACATCAGGGGAATTAGAAAACAGAATGTCCAGTGTATGGCCGTCCCGATGTGTGGGGCCAATTACCTCTGGGCAAGTCCCAAGGTATTCATATTAGCCATTAGTTTTCCAGTGTCAGAATTTGATTGTATATCTCCATGATAATTGAAATCCCCTATCAAAAGAAATTTATCAGAGTCCAGAACATGGGGATAATCTCCAAATGTTTATTAGCAAATTCTCCTTTAGCACCAGGAGGGCGGTATATTAGAGCTCCTTTCCAGATATTATTAGCAGATCCCTCAATTTTGAACACAATCATTTCTAGATAGTTGGAAATGAAGTTATCCAAGCTAACAGTTTTTAAATTTTTTGTAACTGCAATTAAAAGTCCACCCACTCTAGTTTCCTTCCTATCCAGCTGTATGATTCCATACTCTGATAAGAAAGCAGTATTTACATCTGGCATGGCGTTTTCATGCAGCCAAGTTTCTGCTACGAAACAGACATCGGGAGCCTCTAAATCAAGTAGACTCCAGATTTCTGAATCATGCCTCAGTACTGAACGGGCATTGAAACATAAGGCCTTACGTTGTACGACAGGTTTGTCAGTATTAGAAGAACTGGGCCTGGGCCTGGAAACTGATTGTATTTCTATCTCGTCAGCAAGAGGGACTGTGCTGAAGATTTCGGGGTATCTGGCTCATTCTACTAGGAGTGACTCAGTGATTATGGTCGAAGGAGAATTAAGCGCTCTGATGTCTTCACTAGAATATTGTAGAATAGACATGCTTTCAAGCCAAGTGGTCGCACCTATAACAATGCAAGTACAAACGACTAAGAAGAATATTACCGGAAACAAACAGGGGTCCTGGCGTCTGGCGGCGGTTGGGTGCGGACGGGCGCAGATGGGCTTGCCTTTGGCGCGCTGCTGCGCGCGTCCGCGCCCTGATCCTCCTTATGTGTGAGGGGAGCGAAAAGAACTGGACCACGGACAGAATTTCCGCTAAGGCAAACTGGAAGTATGCAATGCCACCAAGCCGACCCTCCGCGCAAACGGCACAGGCCACGACGGAACGGGGTCAATGGCAGAAGAGACAGGCAGAAGTAAGAATGTGGCGCAAGTTAAAAATTAAGTGCAAACGTGAATTAAAAACCCAAACATACAATATACACAAATATGAATGAATGGTATGTCAAGCCCCTTCAAATTATCCACAGATTTTACAACGACGAGATACCTCCGGTCAGAGGCGCCGCTGCCAGGCAGTTTTTTAAAATAATGAAACCTTGCCTCGTTTGCTCTGTAAGTAATAAGAAACTCTCCTCTACCCGATCAGGATATACACCTGAGAGAAGCTAAAGGTACCGGCATCAAATTGATGCACAATTTACTTATCACTCACACATGGATTATCTATATATAACAACACCTTGGTTAATTCAGGGTTAAAAAATGAATGAATGATCACGCTGTCGCCATGAACTGGATGTTAAAGGACCACTTGGATGTATCTGTGTACTTAAATTTAAATATGTACTCATGCTTTGCAATGTGCGATGCTGTTTGGTAAGAATAGAAGACTGTTGCATAATGACACTTTGCACTATACACTTGACTACTTCCTTTGCACTTGGTTGCAATGTTGTGGGCTCTACTGGCACTGACTCATAGTGCTATCGCTTGTAATTACAAATATGCAATCTGTATTATTTCCAGCCCTGACGAAGCCGCAGGTTAACCCAACCACGGCGAAATGCGTTGGCACAAAGGGATTGGAGAGTGGTCAAAATAAAGAAAAGAACAACAAGAGCCCCACTGATATTTTTGCAGATTTGTTTTGATATTTACAAACTGAGACTTTAATTGTGCATGTGTGCTCCAAGAATTACTGTTCAAAGTTTTGAATATCTGATTAGGGAAGAAGGATGTTCTCTTCTCACTTTTTGGATGCACCAGACTGATCTGTTTTGCAAAGCTATACTAAGCAATAATTACTATATGTGCGCCCTTTTATCCCATGCACCTGTAAAATTATGTATTCTGTAGGCAAGCTGTGCCAGAGCTGGCTTAAGCACTCCACTTTAGCGTCAGTAAAATTACATTTACCCAAAATAACTGAAACCGTCGATTTTAATGACTTTGTGAAAGGTCCTGCTTCTGGCAGATCAAAAAGATGGATATAGGCTTTTTACAACGAAGTTTGGAAACTATCCCAAATTGAAGCTGCTTCTAGGCTTAGGGCTATTGATCAAGCTAATTTAGAAAAAGTGTTTGCAGTCGTAGATAACAGCATTAACACTCTTTCTTCCCAAATTTACACATTGGATAATATTGTTTCAACTGTTGTTGATATTGTGCGAGAAGATGTTGCAGTTCTGTACCATGATCAAAATCAATTGCGTTCTATTATGCAGTTTGCATGTACTTTCCAGACGTTAAAGGCTGGGAAGGAGCCTTGGGATTACATGAACACGTTTTCACTCTTTTTGCCTTTTAATTTAACTGTTAAACAACAATTCATGTCAATGAAAGATGCCACGTTTTCGCTGTTACATATTGAAAAGTTAGAGCCATTACCGTTTTCAGTGGCCGAAACGAATTCTGCAGTTTGGCTTATCCATGGGTCAATAACGCTCCCTTTCCCACCGTTTAAATTTGAAGCTTGCATGAAACACTATGCCATAGGCAGATTTGAGCCTTTAGGTGGCGCTTTTCTACATGAAGTGTGGAATCTACCCTTTACATATAGGTGCTTGAGGGAAGGTAAAGAGGTTTATTTAAAGGGTGAAGACTGCACTTCCACTCCCAATCACTCTTTGGTCTGTCAGAATCTGCAATTGCACAGTTCATATAACATGACAGCACCGAATTTGGCGTGTGTTTTGAAAGGCACACCCGCCCCAGCTATTACACCTACTTTCACGTTGTTAGCAAACGGTAGTTATTTTTTATTGAATAAGTAAGATTGCTGTGGTATGCTTGCGGGAATTCCGTACATCGTTACTGTTTCCTAATGTGTTGTTTGCTGTAAGAATGTTCTGTTTCCTCCTCCACATGGGAGGCTCGATGTATCTATCTGGCCTTCTATTCCGACCTTGAAAGCAGAGTTCACAAAATTAGTCAAATAATAGCTCTATTGTCCCAGAAAGAAGTTGCCCTTAAATCTGCGCATGAAACATTCGTCCTTCACGTTGCTAACACTCGTACTGAGGTACATGCCTTGTTAAATACTGATCTGCCCCTGCATTTTGGTGCTTTGATTCACACAATATTCAATGCCTCTTCCACTACGGGCTTGGCACACTTTTTTAAAGTAGTAAGTTCTGGACTTGTGACCTCATTCCAAACTATATTTGGTGTGATAGCAGCTTTTTTTATTCTATTTTGTCCAGCCTGTTTGGCGGTTTCCCGTTAATTCTCGCCTTAGGAGCCGGTGTACTACTGTTGATTTTCTTGCTGAAAAATGGTTGCACATCCTGTGCCCCTCGACAACCAGCCCCGGCTGCTCCAGCTTCGAAATCGGATGTTTGAATACTATGGATCGCTACCTCTGGCTACTTTGAGTGTGGCGTATGGTTTATCCTTCCGGTTTTCATATTTTACATGCGTGCAGCCAGTTTTCCACTGCCTGGATTGCGGTTTTGAATGGGCTCTGGATTTGTGTCTCTGCAATACGGTGTCTCCTAACCCAGATTATGATCTATTAATGTATCCCTTAGTTGCTAATGAACTAGATTGTTCTGGTATTAGGATTAAGGCCTGTGCAGCGGTCCATGGAGTCCTAGGCAATTGGAATATATGGTCTGCAGCCCATGACTTCTTGGCACGCAGTTATCTCGAAGAACACCTGAGTTGTCCTCTGATGGTGCTAGAGGCTCCGGCTTTTGAAGAACATGTATGTTCCTTTCCATTACTAAACTGGATAGCTGAAATTTTCATGGATGATAACAACGACTTCCTATTGGAAGCGGTTGCGACATACTGTGCCTATAAACTGTTGGATTGAAGTGACATTTTTTTTTGTTCTACTTCATAGACACGTACTGGACTCGTGATTTGTTCACTGATGCATTATTTTTTTCAATTTTTTTAAGTTTGAAGTTTTCTTCACACCATGACCACCCATGAATGTTCTCATACATTTGATAATTCTTCATTCGGATTTTTACTCCCAATTATCATGGTTGGCAACATTTCTGAACTTGGTTCTGTCTCATTCGAACTTGAACTCTGCGTTCTACAAATATTGCCCCCTTTATTGTGCGTTCTCCGATCAAGGGAGGGTGTAGTGTGGGCTAGCCCTGGTTTGCATACATTGTTATGTTAGCATGGCTTATTAGAAGTTTAAACGCCATTTTACCTTTTGCTGCTTTTGCACACAACACTGCATATAGCTGTTTTTGTAAGTTAGGCTGTGCGAAAGTCTTCACATGAGAAAGGCTTGTTTTCGACATCCCTAGACTTACATCATGACCCTAGTCTGCAGAGTGAGTGCTGAAGCCGTCAAGGTTATCATAACATGGTAGCTGTTGTTCGAACTGATCGGCTAACGTTTTTAGAGACAACAAATGGCAGCAGCGAGCCAACCGAAATCCTGGTGACATTATTACTACACTGAAGCCATGATTTCACACACTTGAAAGTTTTTCTGTTTTCAGTGATTCAGAGAGCTTTTGCTGATTCTGATGTGATTCACTCATGTTGAGCTAAGAGGTAATGGGGTCCCCCAAACAAGCCTAAGAGACCTTCTTTAGTTTATAAAACATAGTTCCTAGATAGGGAGGATGTTATAACTAGGCGCTATACGACCTGTTTTCACCATCATTGTAATATGATTTCTCCCTTTGTGTTTTATGGAATTGTAACAATGCTGACCACATTATTTCTAATCATATGTCTGCTGATGTTGGCAAAGATACTGCACCTGAGAGCACGTCGCTAAAATAAATATTTTAACCTTACTCGTGTCTCTTATTTACTCCTGTTGTGGACTGGTATGAGAGTATAACAAAAGAGTGTTCTCACTTCCCAGCATTCCTGAGTTTATCCTAAGTCGCATGTTCTAGGTTGTCTAATTATTGGTTCCTTTGCTATAGGACGAAGAGCTAATGTGACACTGCTGCAAGCTGTTTGGGGTTTTCTAGGTACTGAGGTGAGTTTTTGGTACACCACAATTAACTGATGTCCTGGGTCTCTGTGCACAGTTCTGTGTAGGAGCAGGATCCTTGCAACAAAGGGAATATAGTTTTTCTTATTCTTTCGTACTTCTTATTTTGGCTACCAATTGCACGAATTTAGGTAGATCCGATGATTTCCAAATTTTGTGAAATCAAGGAACTAACTATTAAAGAAGCATTAAAAACAAATTGGGGGGGCTCTAGGTGGCGCACGATCGGAATGGCCATCTTGAAGTGAGGCTCCCGAAGCCTGGTGCCGACATCCTGCAAATAATCCTGCCCAGATGGCAATCACTGCCAAATAAACATCGTTCTGCGGTGCTGAAACATTGGGAACAGGCGACTCGGTTTTGACGTATACCCGTCACTGTTCAGCACTGAAATCGGCGGCTGATGCATCCACTGCTGCCAGGACCCACGCAGCCCGGAGCTGCTACTGGGCATAGACTGCCAAGTCAGTACCGCGGTCCCCAAGTGGAGGGTGGTCCTTCGCACTGCTCACATCCAGAGCCAAAGTGCTGTGAGTGCTACCCTGCAGCGCTGGTAGTTACCGCACAAGGAGAGCACCTGAAGCTGGGGGTGGCGGCTGCTTCGTCCCCATGTTGTGGCTGTCCAGATAGTCTCCTGGGGTGAGGCTCCATTTCAAACCAGGCTGCGTGTGTGGCAGATCGGCTATAAGTGGCGGTGATCGCTATACATATCCTGCATGGCTGGGTGTAGTTAATATGATGTGGATGCCTCTGTTATAAATGGGATAGCCCCACTCAAAGAATGTTAAGACCTAAACCCTGCTGAACTTTGTTGTGCGTCCTAAGAGCCTGCTGTGCATTTCACCAAAGTTAGACCATGGCGACAGGCGCCCTGTGATAGGCACTACAGGGGAAGGCGATTAGAATATTCTAGGTGCACAGAGGCACAAGGAAAATTTCATAGTCAGCGCAAGAGCTCATCCACCGACAAAAGAGCACGTAGATGTGCGCAAATCTCAAGGGGCATTCTCAAAAGTTAGAGAGACTTGCAGCATCATCGAGAGGTCTAACGGCTACTCCCTAGTTGCTTATATTGTCAAACTGTGGCCCGAGAAGCGTCTTTGCAGCAACCTTCACAGTGGGGCAGATAATAAATAGTTTGCTCACCAGCGTCAGGCGCTCAAATACCCACCACCCAGTGTCAAGTACCATACACAAGATTGTTGTGCACTAATAATTGGGAAACATGATGCGAGACAGCACGACTCACCTTTCACGCTAAAAATAGCACCTGCCTGCAGCAGACACAGATAGAGGGTGGTGCCGAAATGTTAGTGCAAGTACCACCTCCTTACCAGAGCAAGGACATGAATACAATCCTACTGGAGGTCAGGCATGGCCTGGCAGCCATCGCAGACAAAATGTATGCCTTGACTACCCGAATGGATGCTATTGTCCATAAAACAGATGGCCACGAAGAACGCATAAAGGACGGTGCGTGGCTTGCAGCCAAGAGCGATGGGCGCAGCCTAAGCGTGCTCCTGCCCTTCCGTGGCGATTTCCAGGACTTTAGCCATACAGAATCAACTGCGAAGAGTCGGCGGCTGGGGGCATAACATCTGGACTCCCCCCGCCATATCGGAGACGGCTGGCTGACCCCCCGGTGCGAAATCGGCTGTCTGGCACGGCCCGGGCCCTGAGGCTCTTGACATCGAAAATGGCAGCCGCGGCCAGCATCGGCTGATAGCGGCTACCCGGTGCGATCCCTGCTGCCCCTCTACGGTGGTGTAGCCCGCCGGCGCACTACCAGCGGGCAGGAAAACAGTAGCAGCACTAGCGCGGTGGTGGCGTGGAGGCGCCCCTGGAGGTACGGCGCGGACTGGCCTGAGGCGCCGAGAGCGGCAAAAATCGAGGCCCCGGCTTCTGGGCCTAAACGAGGCCCCGGGTACAGCCCGAAGTAGAGCAGGAGAAGGAGGTGACTGGGACCCTGCCTGACAGCCGGTGAGACAGGGAAATGAGTGTGTGATTCGGGGGAGCGGGGCGCTTCAGTCGGCCCGCCCCTCCCTTTTATAGTGAGCAGTGTTTCTGAGGCCCATAATGGAGTTGTAGTGACGCTTCAGGCCCGAGTGGACAGACCATCTTGTGGCAGTGCTGGAGGGGCCATGAGAAGAGACTCGATGGCGGCAGGCGGACTATGGTGGCAAAAATCCTGGGAGGCAGCTGTGTGAGCCACACAGAGTGGGACAGTAGCCACACAAAGTGAGGTTGGAGTGTCCAGTTCGAAGGTGTGTGGAGCTAAGGAGGCGGCACGCCAGTGATGGGAGTGGTGTGAGAGGTGGCCATAGGAGATTACAGAGGAGCCTGATAATCCATCCCAACACAGGATAGGTGCGTGGATAACTGCCTTTGTACTGAGGAGAGGTCTGCTGGAAGATGCTGACCGGCCTGATAGTCCCGCTTGGGGCTGATGGGGGCCCCCTAAATGCGGATCCCAGAGTTGTGCTGCGACCTTCAGCGATTCCTTCCTGAGGATCTAGGGGGAAGCAGTGAGTAGTGGATCTTCCAGATGGGCCTAGCTGACCAGCTTCCGTAAAGAGGTGGTGTGCTGTTACGACTACTACCCGACCTCTGGGGCAGGACCGGCGGTGGTGAGCCCTAAGAAGTAAAACAGACTGATCGCTCTACTACTAAGCGGAGAGGGTGAAGGACGACCGGACCACACTTCGACAGGTGGTGGACCCGGGTAATATACATCTACGCAGCCTGCTCTCCGCCCCCAGTTGTGAGAAGTGTATGGACAATCTGTAAAATGGCGGCGGGAGGAATAGGCGCAAAATCCAACGCCCATAGGCAGCTAGCGAAATTTGCTTGGGCTAAAGGAGGAGAAAAAGGTGATTCACCCGCGATCGGACAAGGAGGTACCAGTGGTGACCCAGGCGCCAGGACCAGAGCCGACTCTACATGATGTTATGGTGGCGATAGGTGGAATACGTACCTCGGTGGACTCGGTTACAGTGGAGGTCTCGTTGCTCAGAGCTGACTTCAGAAAAATGGATGAGAAGGTGAAAGAATTGAAAATTGTGACGAGCGCCATACAAGTGGACACCTCGGAGCTTCAGAGCCAGATGCTGGAGATGCAGAAAAAACAGGAAAGGATGTCGCAACAGCTGGATGATTATGACGGCCGGGCCCGCCGCAACAACATCTGAATTTTGGAGGGTCCGGAACGGACGGAAGGGCCAGCAGTGGACCTATATGTAGAGGACTTAATCTTGAAACACCTGAAGCCCAAGCCATTGTATAGCTACTTTTCTATTGAGCGAGCCCACAGGGTGCCTGGCGGACGACCTAAACCGGGCACCCCCCCGAGGCCGCTGATGGCCAGGGTGTTCAACTACCGTGGCAGGGATCTAATCTTGCAAACTTCGAGTTCCGGACCCCCTCTGAAAG
Source organism: Lissotriton helveticus (assembly GCF_964261635.1). Taxonomy (NCBI): domain Eukaryota; kingdom Metazoa; phylum Chordata; class Amphibia; order Caudata; family Salamandridae; genus Lissotriton; species Lissotriton helveticus. The sequence continues at coordinate 1,430,019,030 of NC_136061.1, read as the reverse complement.
TGGATAACTATGAGGTATCGTTCTTTCCGGACTTCACGGCCAAGGTCCAGGCACAGAGGAGAAGCTTTCAAGCGGTCAAAAAGGAACTGAGGGAACGGGGAGTGAAATATGCGATGTTCTTCCCGGCGCGGCTAAGAGTGAAATCAAATGGCAAATCGTGGTTCTTTGACTCACCGGGAGCATTGTGGGACTGGCTGGAGGGTTGGAGCATGGTAGGGAACCAGAGGAGAAATCGACCTGATAGACCTGGACGGCAAAAAGACACTCGCTCAGAGGCGGCAGGTACAGAGGCTGCTGTGGAAACAAGCAGACTGGAGGATCAGGAATGAGCGGGTCCTGTGTTCCACGGCGAGACCTGGATTTGCGACAATATGCAAGTAGGGGGTTTGTCAGGGGGTGTGACTCTGGTTCATTGAACTGCTAATGTTTTTTGCACTCGGAGTAAATTATGTGAATTATCTGTGGACTATACTGATGTGATATGATGTTGCTTAGCTTTAGTACTATAAGGATGGCTATGATTTTAGACAACTGTATAGTGTATATACGGGAGGGGGGACTGGTTCCCTCTGCATTTCTAGCATTTACGGGGGGTGAGAGGCACTCTGCCATGTTTGGGGGTGGGTCATTCTAAATCCACCGGCAGGGCAGCAGGGTGGGGGGAGAAGGCGGGGTAGGGGGGGATGGGGGTGTTGGAGGGATTGTGGTTGTTTTCAAAGTATTGATAAGTGTTTTCACGGTGGACGAGCTTGTTTCTTTGTCAAGGGTCTGATAGACAGTCCTCACTGTGATTGTAATGTACTACACTGTTTCATCTCTTCTGTTTCATTTATATATGACAGACTGAAAAATATTGCGAATTCCTTTATGTGTCAGTTACAAATGATATTGTTGACCATGTATCCGACCTGGGATATAATGTGTATCATGTTGTTAGATGATGGCTGACCGTGATTCCGTGCTCTCTGTCCTTACCTGGAATGTTAATGGTCTGGGTGATAAAATAAAAAGAGGTATTGGTCAACAATACCTAAAGAGACAAGCCCCGGACCTAGTCCTCTTGCAAGAAACCCACTTGGTTGGCAACAAAAGTAAGGCCCTCAATAGATGGGGATACAAGCTCCTTGTTCATGCTGACTACACTACTGGCTCTCGGGGTACAGGTATTTTGGTCAAGAAAACAGTTCCCTTGATATTTCGGAATACGTGGGCGGACTCGGCTGGGCGGTTTGCAGTGGTTGAGGCTCAGTGGGAAGGGAGAGCCCTGAATATAGTTTCAGTTTACTTGCCACCGGCACTGGGTAGGGCGGCCTTGGTGGAGCTGGGCCGGGTGCTGACTGATCTTCCAGATGGGGTTCTATTAATGGGGGGGGACTACAATATGACCATGAACGACGAAACTGATAGGCACCCAAGACGGCAGGGCATGAGGCCCAATGAGCTTATGTCAGACTTTACCACGGCTTTGGGTCTTTCAGATGTGGGACGGGAGTTACAGGGTGCTCCTATAGACGTTTACCTATTTTTCTAATGTGCATAGTAGCCTTTCCCGGATTGACTACTTCTTAACATATGCGGCCTCGGTTGGGAACTTCAGACGACCTAGGACATATCCTCGAGGCCTATCAGACCATTCCCCAGTAGGGATAGACTTCACTCATGGGGAAAGACAGCAGAGTCAATCTATAGTCATTAACCCATGGATACTCAAAATCCCGGATATCAGGGAAGAGCGCGGGGTGCAGACTGGATATTTTCTGGAAATGTGGGTTCGGTAGCATCAGCACAGACAATCTGGGAGGCATACAAGGTGGTTCTGAAGGGGTATGCCCTATCGCTGAAAGTGCAATATCTTGCAAAACGGCGTGAGATTTTGGTGCAGCTGGAGGATGCGCTTAGACAGCTTGAGGCAGAATATGCGATACATCCTTCAGAGGGGGCACTCCATACCCTGGCGCTCAAAAGGGAGGAATACAAACTAAAGGCTCGGGAACATATGTTGGCTAAACTCTTAGCTCATAGGCTGTATGAGCTCGGAGATAGGACAGGAAAGACGCTGGCATGGTTGGAGAGAAAGGAGCAAGGTGCTAGATGGGTGCCCAGATTGACGCTGCCGAGTGGGGAAGTTCTTCACCGCCCAGGTGAAATAGCAGATGCATTTGCTACTTATTTTGAAACAATATACTCGCCCTCTGCCTTATATACCGCGGAAGACTCACGTCAATTGCTGGCAGAATGTGACGTGCCGACCCTTTTGGAAGTGGATAGGGAGCTATTGGAGGCAGACCTTTCCGATGAGGAGATTCGGAAGGCCATTGGTCAAATTAAATCTGGAAAGGCGTTGGGGCCCAATGGTACCCCAGTAGAATTTCTTAAGGCAGTGGCTACTCAGATGGTCCCGCACTTGTGAGGAATGTATCAGGAAAGCTGGGAAAAGGGAACCCTGCCGTCAGATCAGCGGCTGGCAAGCATTGTGGTGATACACAAAGCTAGTAAACCGGTGGATGACTGTTGGTCCTACAGACCGATTTCATTGATTAATATAGAGGCGAAGGTCTTGGCGAAGGTGTTCGCCACGCGGCTTAGGACAGTGATATCCTCGCTTGCGCACACAGACCAGTCTGGATTTATGCCAGGGAGAAATACGGCCCTCAATATCCGTCGGCTTCAAAACATTCAGGCACGTCAGAGATATCTAGAAGAGGATGCAGTCATACTGGCCTTGATGCCTCCATGGCGTTTGACTCGAATGAATGGCCATACATGTTTGAAGTTGTGAAAAGGGCAGGATTAGGCCCTAATTTCATAAGGTGGATATGGCAACTTTATACAGACATTATTGGGCAGGTCAGGGTAAACAATTACACATCCAGACAGTTCTCTCTGCGAAGAGGCACTAGACAGGGTTGCCCTCTGTCACCACAGTTGTTCTCGCTCATGCTGGAGCCCTTGGCGGCCTGGGTACGGCGTGATGTTATGACAAGGGGTCTAAGGTGGTCCCAAGATTGCGAAGATAGAATCTCCCTCTATGCAGATGATATACTGTTGTATCTTACGAACCCATACAGGTCCATACATATGGTCCTCAATATTTTCACAAATTTCGGGAAATATTCAGGGTACACGATTAACTGGGGCAAGTCGGTGTTGTACGTGCTTCATGGACAGACCCCACGACTTCCAAAAGACTGTGCTTTAACGGTCTCAGATGACGGTTTTAGATACCTGGGAATCTTTGTCACGCCGGATCAGGTCCTCTTTTATAGTCGCTATTTGGCGCCCTTATTGGCAAGATTGCGGGCTGACGTCCAACACTGGCGATCTTTGCCATTGTCACTGGTTGGCCGTGCTGCTCTTTTCAAGATGCTCGCTCTTCCACGCTTTCTTTATATGCTGCAAAATTGTCCACATAGAGTTCCAGATGCCTACTTTACGGCAGTAGAAGGGGAGGTGCATACGCTACTGTGGGATGGGAAGGCCCGAGGATTGCGCTTCAGAAATTGATGAAGGGGTGGTATGATGGGGGCATTGCGCTACCTGACATACGGCTGTATTACTGGGCTTTGCAGCTGGTGACTGTGAATAGGTGGATATATGCCCCACTGGATGATCCGGCATGTGCCTTGGATAGATATCAGATGGATAAATCTGGATATCTAGGAGCACTTTATTCTAGTACTAGGAATAATCACTTTGTGGGTCCAACTCAACACACGCTGCATATATGTAGAGTAGCTTATTCTCGGTTGGGATGGATAGGCAGACTTACCAAAATGACGCCGTTATGGTATTCCCAGAAACTAGGTATGCTTTGTCAATACCAGGGATTTGATAAATGGGATATGATTGGTATTTCGACGGTTTGTGACTTGATTAAGAAGGGTAAAATCCTTCAGTTTGAGGAGCTACCGAAGGCATACAGGCTGGCGCCCGGTGAGGTCTTTCGCTATCTACAAATACGACATGCCTTGATGATGGCGTTCCCTAGCTGTGTAGGTATACCGGAGTCGTCCCCTCTGGAGGACCGTCTGATGGATGGGCAGCTGCACACCAAGGCGACCTCCCTCACGTATAGGAAACTTAGTAATAATGTGCCTGATTCCTTTGGAAAGCTTAAGAAGAAGTGGGAGGGGGACATAGGGACAATTGAAGAAGAGGACTGGAGGCAGGCGTTAATGTCTCCCAGAGAGCCTGCCATCACGCCTAGATTCCGTCTTATCCAACTTCGCTTCGTATTTTCTACCGCTCATATCTGACTGGGGTCACTCTTGCGAGGATTGGGTCTAGGCCAGACGATCTTTGTCTAAGGGGCTGCCGACAGCCAGCCACCTTTTACCATATGATATGGGAATGCCCGATGGTGCAGAGCCGTTGGGACAGGGTCACGGCACATATGCATTCTGCGCTGGGAAAGCCGCTTACCTTGACACCATGACTGGGCCTGCTAAATATATGGGAGGTGAATGATCATACGGAGACAGAACAGCTGTTTGTAACGCTAGGTTTTACACTCTTTAAGAGGGAAATTGCTAGGGGATGGGGTGGAGAACGACCACCTGCAGTGACGGTTTGGAAGAGGGAGCTGGATAGGTGCATGATAGCTGAGAAGGAAGTGTTTATTGCGACGGGGTGCCCGTAGAAGTGGGACAGAAAATGGTCCAAGTGGAACTTAAAAAAAGAGCGCATAAAGGAGACAGAGCACGGCATCACTGATGCTGAAGATGCCACCTCTCTCATTCAAAACTTTGTGTCACAAATGGACAAACTCCTGAAAATATTTGCCACAAAGATTGAAGATATTGAAGCGAGAAGCAGACGGAACAACATTCGAGTCCTAGGCATTTCAGAGAGTAAAAATACGGGCAAAATGGAAGAATACATAGAGAAGTTGCTACTGGCAGTAGTGGGGGCGGAATCTCTCTCCCCTCACTTCATAGTCAAAAGGTCCCACCGCTCTTTGGGCCTGAGACCTTCACCCGGAAGCACGCCTCAGCCCATCATCGCACGCTTCTTGAATTATAGGGACCGCGACATCGCCCTTAAAGTGGCATGAGAAAAGAAACAACTACATTTTGAGGGAGTACCATTCACCATATATCCTGAGTTCAGGGCAGCCGTGCAGGAGAGGCACAAGTTTCTTCCTGTTAAACAGAAGCTACGACAAGCCCTAATGCATGCTGCCCATCTTCGAGTTACTCATCATATGATCCCATTATCATGGCATACTTGCGTACTTTGGCTAGTTGTACCGCATGATGGGTAAAATGAGACAAATGTCACGGCACCCTCATACCCTAGTAGGGGTCAAAGTTTCCATCTCGTTATCCCTAGAGGGCGAGGGGTACCTGTGAGCTGCCCAGGAGTTTCCCCCTTACGGGAGATCCCCCTTTCTTTTCTTAACTTTGAATAACTCGAATAGTATTGTACTGTTAGATATTTGACTTTTGTTTCAGGGAATAGGGAGGGGGAGAGATAGACACGTCTGTCATGATTTGGATGCTTCAGTGGGTGGGTGAGGTTGGGGGGTTTGTTGGCAAGACTTTCACTATGTATACAATACAGCAAAACAGATACAATTGTAATGATCTTCTTGTTCTCTCTGCAATAAGTACAGGCATGCACTGTTAATATTTTTACACCAATGGGGAGTATGTCTGATTTGGTACATAAACAACATCTACGGATACTATCTTGGAATGTACAGGGGCTGGGTGACCCGCTGAAATGCCAACAGATACTAGCTTACTTAGACCATCACCAGATAAACAGCAGACCACCATGTTTGCCAGCAAATAGGCAGATTATAGGATATTTGCTGCAAAGATTGAAGATATCGAAGTGAGAAGCAGGCGGTACAACATTCGAGTCCTAGGCATTCCAGAAAGTACAAATACGGGCAAAATGGAAGAATACATAGAGAAGTTTCTACTGGCAGTAGTGGAGGCAGAATCTCTATCCCCTTACTTCATAGTCGAAATGGCGCACCGCTCTTTGAGGCTGAAATCTTCACCCGGAAGCACGCCTCGGCCCATCATCGCAAGCTTCTTGAATTATGGGGACCAAGACATCGCCTTTAAAGTGGCACGGGAAAATAAACTACTACATTTTGAGGGAGTACCATTCACCATAAATCCTGACTTCAGGGCAGCCGTGCAGGAGGAGAGGCGCAAGTTTCTTCCTGTTAAGCAGAAGCTACGACAAGCCCAGATAGACTATGCCCTAATGTATCCTGCCCATCTTCAAGTTACTCATCAAGGTAAACAGATGTTTTACACGAAACCACTTTATTACCAAGGGAGGGTTTAACCCAAAAGTCACTGGGACCTGGGTACGAAGCGATACAATTACAAGGGGTCCCAGAAAGAGAACGTGACATAAAAGTACGCAAAGATACTTAATCAAAACAATACCGAAAGTAAGAATTCCTCATATTTAATAAAGCCAACATTGCCCTTACATCACAATGTGCTATACGTTCAATTCAATTCAAGCAATGTAAAAACATTTATAGCCCCAAACAAGGAGGAGGAGGGAAAGTGTGTGAAGTAAGAAATGAAAGAAGTGAAGTGATTTGAAGACAAGGAAATGATTTATATATTCAAAACATTCATTATCACTTATAAAGGCTGTAAATTATTCAAGCCAGAACAATACAACGAATAGGACAATCATTCTACGGTCACAGTTATGGATACTCTAGTCTTGGATAGTGCCGGATGATGAGGTAAGTAGAGCCGTCGACGTTTCGACCCCTACAAGGAAGGTTGACTAGAACCCTTACAACGGGGTCTTCATCAGGACGAAGGAATTATGGGGCAAGACAATTCTACAAAAATAAAAATAATAATTTAAATAATTTCAAGTCATAAATTAATCATCAGCTCTAAGTAATTATTACAAGGAAAATTAGGTTTAAGGTTACCATGGATAATCGGGCCAGCCGGCACCGAATACAGGGAATCTGAAGAGGCGACTTCCGTGAAGTCAGCGTTGTTGAAGCCGACCCGAAGGGGAGCAACAAGGAATCTAATCAATACAGGTATGTAATTATTACTTGAACTACAGGAACCAAGAGTGAGAAGTAAGTTGGCAACTTACATATTTTCTTTCTTTGGATGGGACTGAAAGTCCGTCCTTCCTAATCAGAGAGTTAGCGGGGCAATTTGGAAATCCTCCGTTAACTGATAAACACGTGGTATAATGGCATTCCGTGATAAAGCCAAATGTCTGCAAGTTTTAAAGTAAAAGAGCAAATGTCAATGTGTTTTAGACACGCTCACTGGTCACACAACCAAACACAATGCCTACTGGTACATAACATAATGAACCCCTGTAGGGGTACTTACATCAATCAATGGCCTTAAGCGGAGAGTAATACGTCCGTATATCCGTAGACTCTCTCAGTGTTGATAACTGTAACCTATAATGGAAAGCGGGGCCGGTATCAGTTATATGTATTCCGGGACGTTCGCGGTTGAAAACTAGAATCCCATATCAATGACTTACTTGCACACATGGCCGTAGCCGCGGTCTCTAACTCCGCAGTGCTGCGCTGATCGGTAACTGCAACCTATAATGGAAAACGGGGCCGGTATCAATTATATATCTTACGGGATGTCCGCGCTTATAAAACGCTAGGACTAGTAATCCCATATAAAACACTTACTTGCACGCGTGGCCGCAGCCGCTGTCTCTTACTCCACAGTGCTGCGCTGATTCAGTAGTACGGGGCCAGATTACTTCCGTGTAATGATTTAGTTGTCTAGTCACGTGAGTGACAGACATCAAAGAAATACTACTCGGTGACTAAAAATGTTTTGCCCATATATTTAACAGGTCCCGCAATTGCAGAATTTACTGTGCTCGTAATTTTAAAATATTTTAGAATAAATCGTTGACACAGACGGGCATATGCTAATTTTAAGGAAAAATGAAAAAGGGTATATTCTTTGATGAGATTGTTATTATCACCATGATCAAAATCACAAAAATTATGGTATCGAGCCAAATGTTTAGAGACGTGCACCTTTCAAACATAAGGGTGTAAACGTCCTTTAATCGCCCCATTCAATCTGAACAGAACACACAATTACTGGGTATGATTATAAAAAAACATATCATGGACCAAACAAGTACAGTCAGACGTGCACCTCACACACATGAGGGTGTAAACGTCACACCATTAGATTGATAAAGTCCCAATTACATCAAAGTGTACAATATGCTTGGCACGTTATTCAATGTCCTAGTACTGCCATTTGGGCATAGCTGCTATCAGTTTCATTCAAACCATTTGCAATAGAATCAAATGTTGCCATCCATTTTAGTTCTCTAGTATTAAGTACTGGGGTCAGATTCCCGCCCCTTTTGCCCAGGGTTATCCTCTCTATGACTAACCACTTGAAATCCTGAGGGACATGGCCCATTCTCTGGCAGTGGTCAACCAAAGGGGCTCCCGATACAGCACAGCGTATCCTACTCGCATGCTGTAAAATCCTCTGTTTAATCTTTTGTCGAGTCTGCCCAACGTAAATTTTATCACATGGGCCACATGAGAATGTATATAACATTAGCAGTGTTACAGTTAGTATACGATTTAAGAGGAAAGGTTCGATTTTGGTATATGAACTCTTTTGTTTGTATTGTAGACATCCAGGCAATACATGCGCCACATTTATAATGTCCAATAATCGGAGGGAGATTCCACAAGGAGGTGATCGTAGGCTCTTCTGGTGGATCCAGGAAAGAATGCACCACTGTATCTTGAATATTCTTAGCTCTTTTGAAGGAGTGTAATGGTAGATCTTTCTGTTTGATGTCATCCGCTACTAGGGACCAGTTTTTATTAATGATCTTTTTAATCTCGTTACTCCTGGTCGAGAAAGTGGTTACGCAAATTATGCGCTCTGAATTAGTGCTCTCAGGTTTATCAGCATTAAGGAGAATATCACGCGGGTTGTACCACGCCCGTTTACGGGCTCTTTTCACGAGTCGTCCTGGATATCCTCGGGCTACTAATCGATCTGACAGATCCTGAGATTCCTGCATATAATCGTCCTTCTTGGAACAGTTCCTTCTAATCCGTAGGAACTGTCCCACGGGCAGATTGTCTTTTAGTCCCCTTGGATGGTGGCTCTCGTATTGTAACAGGGAGTTTCTCTCCATAGGTTTTCTGTACAATGTCGTTAGTAAATGTTCATTCTCCACGTAGATGGTAATATCTAGAAATGGAATCCGATTGTTGCTAGACTCCATAGTGAATTGTATATGGGGATTACGTTGATTTAGCCAAAGATGGAAACTGTTTAGCTCCTCCACATTGCCATCCCAAACACACAAGACATCATCAATATATCTAACCCATAAAGCCAGTTTGGCATAGAATGGGTTAGTTTCTGAGAAGATGAAACGTTGCTCATATGAGTCCATAAATATTATCGCTAGGTTTGGGGCAAAGGTGGCCCCCATAGCAACTCCCTTTGTTTGTAGGTAGAAGTCCCCCTGGAAAATAAAGAAATTTCTCATCATGGCTAACTTCAACAACTCTACAATGAAGTCAGTTGGTACTGGTACAGGTGCTGGTCGTTGGTCTAAGACAATGAGAATGACTTCTAGGGCTTCAAGTTGAGGGATACTAGTATATAATGACACTATGTCACAGGTGACTAATAGTTGTCGTGTACAGTCAAAAGGGCGTTGATCCACTAAATTAATGGTTTGAGTGGTATCACGAAGGTATGCCTGGGCCTTCACGGCTATCGGTTTTAGAAAAAAGTCTATGTACTTGCATAGTGGCTCAAGCAGGGAGCCGCAGCCCGAAACGATCGGGCGACCCGGAGGATTGTTCGCATCCTTGTGCACTTTTGGTAAAGTATATATAGTGGCCAATCTAGGATCCTGTTGGTTTAGGAACTTGAATTCTAGATCTGACAGAAAACCTTCATCCAAACCTCGCTGTGTCACCTGAAGTATGTCTGTAGCTAATTCACGGGAAGGATCCTTTCGCAGCTTTGGTAACTTGTTCCATCGGAGAGTTGACGATATATCTCATCCTTATATTTGGTTAGATCTTGGACGACAATAGCTCCCCCTTTGTCGGCGGGTTTTATCACCACCTTTGTATTCATTTTGAGGGCACTCAGTGCCGACTTTTCTGCTTTGCTCAGAATGAATCTTGTGAACTTCCGAAGTCCAAATAGTTGGTCAACTTCTTTGGTCACTATATCCTCAAAAGCCAAGATTTTGTGGCTCATTCCATACGTTGGAGGAAAAAAGGTGGAAGGTGGTCTTAGTCCTGTAGTGGAAGATGCACGTTGTTGAGTTTGTTGATTTCTAAAATAATATCTCAAACGGATCTTCCGGAAAAATCTAACCAACTCCGTCTTTAATTGGAATTTATTAGGTAGTGCTGTTGGGACATAGAAGAGACCACGGCTTAGGACCTGTATTTCAGAATTATTTAGCTCATGTTGGGAGATGTTGATCACCGGATTAGTAGCTAGTTGTGTGTTCGTACCCTCATTCAGGTTGTTACTAGCTGCTTGGACCATTGGAGAGTTGTTTACCAACGGTACGTATTCCTCCTGGTCGAAATTTCTCCATGTGTCTACGGACGAAAGGTCACCTGTTTCTGTGCCTTGCCTCGGCCACCACTCCAATTGTTGGAATTCTGTCCCCGTGTTTATCCACGGGCCCAGTGCTTGCCTCGGCCGCGGGGCGGTCTCCACTGCCCACGGCCTTGATCTAAAAAATTAGGTGGACATTGAGGTGGGATTGGAGGAGGATATTGAGGATATCCAAATTACGGTTGTTAGTAACTATAAGATGCACTCGTGCTAGCTTCTCCTTCACTTCCAGAACTGAAAGAGGAGTCAGAGAATGTAGTATAGTTGCGTTGCCCACGATAATTGCCACGTCCACGATTCCTGAATCGGCCTTGATTATCCTGTTTAAAATAATCAGGTTGTAGATAAGGATAAACACTTTTCTTATCAAATGTGCGCAGATCTTTAGCAAGTTTTTCAAATTTTTTGGTTTGAGCTGCGATATCAAAGTCCTTTAAGGTAGCGTCCAAGTTTGTTATTGGACATTATAAATGTGGCGCATGTATTGCCTGTATGTCTACAATACAAACAAAAGAGTTCATATACCAAAATCGAACCTTTCCTCTTAAATCGTATACTAACTGTAACACTGCTAATGTTATATACATTCTCATGTGCCCATGTGATAAAATTTACGTTGGGCAGACTCGACAAAAGATTAAACAGAGGATTTTACAGCATGCGAGTAGGATACGCTGTGCTGTATCGGGAGCCCCTTTGGTTGACCACTGCCAGAGAATGGGCCATGTCCCTCAGGATTTCAAGTGGTAAGTCATAGAGAGGATAACCCTGGGCAAAAGGGGCGGGACTCTGACCACAGTACTTAATACTAGAGAACTAAAATGGATGGCAACATTTGATTCTATTGCAAATGGTTTGAATGAAACTGATAGCAGCTATGCCCAAATGGCAGTACTAGGACATTGAATAACGTGCCAAGCATATTGTACACTTTGATGTAATTGGGACTTTATCAATCTAATGGTGTGACGTTTACACCCTCATGTGTGTGAGGTGCACGTCTGACTGTACTTGTTTGGTCCATGATATGTTTTTTTATAATCATACCCAGTAATTGTGTGTTCTGTTCAGATTGAATGGGGCGATTAAAGGACATTTACAGCCTTATGTTTGAGAGGTGCACGTCTCTAAACATTTGGCTCAATACCATAATTTTTGTGATTTTGATTATGGTGAAAATAACAATCTCATCAAAGAATATACCCTTTTTCATTTTTCCTTAAAATTAGCATATGCCCGTCTGTGTCAACGATTTATTCTAAAATATTTTAAAATTACAAGCACAGTAAATTCTGCAATTGCGGGACCTGTTAAATATATGGGCAAAACATTTTTAGTCACCGAGTAGTATTTCTTTGATGTCTGTCACTCACGTGACTAGACAACTAAATCATTACACGGAAGTAATCTGGCCCCGTACTACTGAATCAGCGCAGCACTGTGGAGTAAGAGACAGCGGCTGCGGCCACGCGTGCAAGTAAGTGTTTTATATGGGATTACTAGTCCTAGCGTTTTATAAGCACGGACGTCCCGTAAGATATATAATTGATACCGGCCCCGTTTTCCATTATAGGTTGCAGTTACCGATCAGCGCAGCACTGCGGAGTTAGAGACCGCGGCTACGGCCATGTGTGCAAGTAAGTCATTGATATGGGATTTTCGTTTTCAACCGCGAACGTCCCGGAATACATATAACTGATACCGGCCCGCTTTCCATTATAGGTTACAGTTATCAACACTGAGAGAGTCTACGGATATACGGACGTATTACTCTCCGCTTAAGGCCATTGATTGATGTAAGTACCCCTACAGGGGTTCATTATGTTATGTACCAGTAGGCATTGTGTTTGGTTGTGTGACCAGTGAGCGTGTCTAAAACACATTGACATTTGCTCTTTTACTTTAAAACTTGCAGACATTTGGCTTTATCATGGAATGCCATTATACCACGTGTTTATCAGTTAACGGAGGATTTCCAAATTGCCCCGCTAACTCTCTGATTAGGAAGGACGGACTTTCAGTCCCATCCAAAGAAAGAAAATATGTAAGTTACCAACTTACTTCTCACTCTTGGTTCCTGTAGTTCAAGTAATAATTACATACCTGTATTGATTAGATTCCTTGTTGCTCCCCTTTAGTCGGCTTCAACAACGCTGACTTCACGGAAGTTGCCTCTTCAGATTCCCTGTATTCGGTGCCGGCTGGCCCGATTATCCATGGTAACCTTAAACCTAATTTTCCTTGTAATAATTACTTAAAGCTGATGATTAATTTATGACTTGAAATTATTTAAATTATTCTTTTTATTTTTGTAGAATTGTCTTGCCCCATAATTCCTTCGTCCTGATGAAGACCCCGTTGTAAGGGTTCTAGTCAACCTGCCTTGTAGAGGGGTCGAAACGTCAACGGCTCTACTTACCTCATCATCCGGCACTATCCAAGACTAGAGTATCCATAACTGTGACCGTAGAATGATTGTCCTATTCGTTGTATTGTTCTGGCTTGAATAATTTACAGCCTTTATAAGTGATAATGAATGTTTTGAATATATAATTCATTTCCTTGTCTTCAAATCACTTCACTCCTTTCATTTCTTACTTCACACTCTTTCCCTCCTCCTCCTTGTTTGGGGCTATAAATGTGTTTACATTGCTTGAATTGAATTGAACGTATAGCACATTGTGATGTAAGGGCAATGTTGGCTTTATTAAATATGATGAATTCTTACTTTCGGTATTGTTTTGATTAAGTATCTTTGCGTACTTTTATGTCACGTTCTCTTTCTGGAACCCCTTGTAATTGTATTACACGAAACCACAGCAAGTCGAAGACTTTTTTAAACATCCCAAGCGCCAGAATGCTGCTAAAATCGCTCCAGATGCCTCACTAAGATCATCCTCATCGAATATGGAATGACTGTTTGAACAAGAAGAAGACGCACGCCCATTACCGGAAACAAGACACTCAACTGATGTGAAGCCATGGACGCTACTGTACTATGATCCCATTTACATGGGATACTTGAGTACTTTGGCTAGTTGTACCGCATGATGGGTAAAATGAGACAAATGTCACCAGGCACCCTCATACCCTAGTAAGGGTCAAAATTTCCATCTCGTTATCCCTAGAGGGCGAGGGGTACCTGTGAGCCGCCCAGGAGTTACCCCTTATGGGAGATCCCCCTTTCTTTTTCTTAACTTTGAATAACACGAATAGTATTGTACTGTTTGATATTGGACTTTCGTATCAGGGAATATGGAGGGGGAGGGATAGACACGTCTGGCATGATTGGGATGCTTCAGTGGGTGGGGAGGTTGGGGGGTTTGTTGGTAAGACTTTCACTATGTATACAATACAGCAAACAGACACAATTGTGATTATCTTCTTGTTCTCTCTGCCATAAGTACAGACATGCACTGTCATTATTTTTTACACTAATGGAAAGTATGGCTGATTTGTTACCTAAGCAACATCTATGGATGCTATCTTGGAATGTCCGAGGGCTGAATGACCCGAAGAAATACAGACAGATACTAGCTTACTTAAACCTTCACCAGATAAACATTGTCATGCTTCAGGAAACCCACATTAACCCACAGCAAACCACCATGTTTGCCAGCAAATGGGCAGATTATAGGATATTCTCTTCATATTACTCCTATGCAAGGGGCACCGCAATTCTCGTTAAAAAGCGGACACATTTTACACTAGTCAGCATGATCATAGATCAATATGGGAGGTACATAACTGCATGGGGATGACTGGGTATGGACTCAGTCACTTTGGTATGTTGTTATGGCCCTAATGTCGACACTCATGACTTCTTTACCAACCTCTGGGGAAAGTTTGTGGGCATAGGCTCTAACCACATGATTTGGGGGGACAACTTTAATGTGGCCCTTAATCAGGCTGCAGATAGGTCCAAAAGCGCATCACATCATTATAATAAATCTCAGGCAGTCCTACAGGGGATACTAGAGGAAGGAGGCTTAATTGATGCCTGGAGCCATCTTCATCCTAGTGCAAGGGAAGGTACACACTTTACAACACAGGCTGCAACTTGGGCTCGGATAGACTATTGCTTACTCTCACGTGGCCTAGGACCATCTATACGTGACATCACACATCTAACTAGGACCTTCTCTGATCACTCTCCCATGAAACTCATGCTTACACCACCGGGATATGATGTACAAAGATGTAGCTGGAGACTACAGCCTAAAGCATTATTGGATGTGGCTTTCCATAGTGAGTTGGGTGAGGAAATCCAAGATTTTTTTCAGAGGTATCTGTAGACAGTGTGGAAACTTTATGGGAGGCCTTTAAAGTCACGATCAGAGAGTTTTGTATCTTCAAAAGCTTTGGGGGTACTTAGAGATATACAGGGCACACTACGGAAGCTGGAGAAGGACCTCAGCACACTAGAGACACAACTTGCCGCAGGGGGAGAGGGGCTGATGCAACATGAATTCCGAGAGAAGCTATCGGATTATACTGATACTGCAGCGCATGAGACAAAATTTAGGGAGAAAATAATGGGTGGCTTGCAGGTATGGAGAGGGCGAACTTCATGGGAAAGCACTAGCTGAGGTGATAAAGCGGCCACGATTCTCTAACTACATACTGGAAGTTGTGGGGCCTGGGGAGGTGATGTACCAAGATACGGCTGACATACTTTTGACATTTACCTCACACTACTCCACGATATACACCTCACAACGGAGAGACAATATTGAGCTTGACAGCTTCCTAGTTGATGTAGCACTCGGGTGGTTGGGTGATAGCCAGTGGGAGTTCCTATGCGCCCCTTTAGAGATGGACGAAATCCGCGAGGCGATAATGCATATGAAATCCAGCAAGGTACCCGGTCTGGACGGCCTTCCTGTCAAATTTGATAAAAATTATATATTGAGGCGTGGCCGGGCAAGATGGCCGAGTCAATGTAAACCGCATCGGCTCCCGGTCCGCGCGCTATCCTGTGGAGGTTTATAGCACCATTCTGAAGAGGAATCATCTGCAAACGGCACCTACCGGTGGCAGGAGATGTGAGGCGCCGGTGGGGGTAATTTTGCTGTCCTCGGAAGGCCCCTGAAGCGTACAGCCGACTGTCCAGGCTCCCGGAGGAAGATCCAAGCTAAAATGGCAGCCGGAGCTCGGCGATGAGAGGCAGCAGACGAGCTCCCCAGATCATCGCTGCGTCTGCGCTGGCCTGACGGCTGCAGCGGAGCACTGGGGGCACCTGCGGTGAGCTACATGCAGCGCGTGATTGGCCTTCTGCAGCGGCGGAGGCTTCGGGACGCCCTGTCCCCACTTGCCTGACTTTAAAATGGCACCCGCGATGCCTCTCCCTGGCGGCGACTTTTGCTGAACACCTTCCCTCCGCAAGAGCCAGTGCCTGAGATCTAGGGGGGAGCGTGCCTGAGGGGAGACGTGGATATTTGCCCTCTTTGCTCCCTGTGATGCTGCTGCTGGGATATTGTGGATTGTGGGTCGGGAAGTCCTTCCACCACACAGTTTTCAATGCGCTCGACCTCCTAGGGTGCCCGACCTTGACTGTGCCTGCATGGACTCCTCGCTGCTGAGCCCCGTTGCGCATACCGCTCTGACCCGCGTCATCGATGTCTGGATGAGGCCCTCTGCACCATCTGGGGGCCCCGGCTCTCTTGACCCGCCTCTCTGGGCCAGATTCACCCTGTAGCTCCCTCCGTGCCTCTGCCTTTCCCTTGGCAGGAAGAGGCCTCTCCTTGACTTGGCGACCACGGAGGCATTCTGACGTTGACCACCGGCACCCGCAGAGAACCCGGAGCGGCCCCTTCACTGACTCGCAGGGGTCTGGCTGTGAGGTGGGCCTGTCCCCGTGTCTTCCCTTGTGGTTAGGCTTGTTCTAGAGGCGCGACTCTACAGGGATTGGAGTGGCGGAGCTGCGTGGGATCTCCTCCATATGCCGTCAAAGAAAGGGTCAAATAAGGCAACCAGCAAAGTATCGGACTTCTACTCCACCATTGAGAAACGCCCAAGACTGCGTGGTGACAAGGACGGGGCAGCCATGGCTCTGTCAAAATCGGATCTGGGGGCTATGCTTAAAGAATTTAAATCTGAGCTCCGAACCGAGCTCTGTCACAACATCAAGTCCTCCATTGATCAATTGCCATCGGATCTGTAGGACCGTTTGACCTCTCTCCAGCAAGACGTAGACTCAGTGGGCACTAGAGTGCTAGATCTGGAAGTGCAACATCAGGAACAAAGGCAGCATACCGACGGGCTACGTGAAGATGTTCGCCTTCTTAAGGAACAACTGCAGCAGACCCAACTTAAGGCAGAGGATCTGGAAAATCGGGCGCTGAGGGAGAACATTCGGGTCAGAGACCTAGAGGAGGGCGCGGAGGGGCGGGACCTGGAATCTTTTATAGAAGGTCTCTTCGTGGAGATCCTGAGCCCCCTGACACTCAAGATAAAGCTTGACAGAGTTCATCAAGTGGGTCCTTTGCAGAGTGGCGATAGGAGGAGGCCTCGTGACGTATTGGCAAAATTCCATTCCTACAAGGTCAAGGAGTCTGTGCTACAGGCGGCTAGAGCGAAGGACTCTATCTCCTTTCAGAACCATTCATGTACTATATATCAGGATGTCGCCCCTTCTACACTGGCACGCAGACAGACACTGAGGCCGAACACCGCCAAGCTAAATGCGGATGGTATCCGATACCGCTGGACGTACCCCTTTGGGCTCAGCTTTGAATATCAGAACAAGCGGCGACACATCATTGCACTGAAGGATGGATTGGAACTTTTGGGCCTGTCTCTGGAGGAAGAAGGTCTTAAACAGGGTGCCTCCGGGGACTCCTTTCAAGGTGCAAAACCTACTCCTGCTTGGGCGTCGGGCTCCCGCAGAGGACGTTGATGATGGCTCTCACGTGACAGCTCCGTGGAAGCGGGGCCTCTTGAACTCACTGGTCGTGCTCTGCACTACTCCACGACAACTGGTCCACAGAGTTGATAACGCGTGAGAACTCCGGACTAGACTGTGGTGAGATTATGTACTCTTTATATTAGTAGAGATCCGCCCTCTAACTTCCATTTGGTTCCTACTCTGTGCGACGTGGGCCCCTTGGGGTCCTATGGGGGCACTAGATACTTGGATGGCTCCATACATGGGAATTATGTTTTACTAGTAGAATTGTTATTCTGGTGGGTTGGTTGGCCATTGGTCTGGGGGTACTGACTTTGTGCTGTTAATGGCCTAGCGACTACTTTGCTCTCTCTTGAGGATGCAGGCTGACTCTACTTGCTTTGGTACTTGGGCTCTTCAGGTAGGCCCGTGCTGCTACTTGGGCATGATGATTCCTCCCTGAGAGATCACCGGGATGGGTGTGGACTGGGTTCCTGGTCCTGTTGTTCCCCCGGGTCCATGTGCGGGCACCCCAGCCCCGCAGGGAGACCTAGAAATGGTTTCTGTATTGTTTCCTTGTTCACTTTTGCTTTTGTTTTTGTAGGGAGTTTGGGGGAAATAGGGAGGGACGTGGTGGCGGCCTTTTTAATGGTGACAGTTGGGGGGTTTTCTGCTCCTTATACCAGTACAGTAGATCTACACTCCTGCGGCTGGGCGGTTGGGAGGGCGGTGCGGAGTGGGGGTGGGGGAGGTCGATGGAGCCGTGGGAGAGAAGTACAATGTTCCCATAGCACAATGCCGATAACCGTTGGCACTTGGAATGTCAAAGGTCTCAATTCCCCCCAAAAAGTCAGAAAATATGGAAGTATATTATCGATCATCATTTAGACATAGTGGCCCTTCAAGAAACTCACCTAGCCAGGGCTGAGGATACACGTCTTAAACACAAACACTACCCACTCATTTATAGGTCCTCAGCTCCCACGAAACACAGAGGGGTGGCACTTATGTTCCGATCTACTATACAATTTCAGCCTCTGGGGGTACAGAGCGATAGAGATGGCCGCTGGGTTATGGTCAATGGGCGTCTGGACAGACTGGCTTCCTTTATACTCTGCTGGGGAAACTAACGGACTTCGCTGAGGGGCCTATGTTCTTTATGGGGGATTTCAATTTAGTATGGCAGACAGACCTGGACAGCACACACACACGCCGCTCTGAACTAGGCTCCTTCGCCAGTGACACACAAAGGCGTTTTCAGGACCTGGGCTTGTTGGACACTTGGCGTGCTCTCTACCCCCAAACTCGGGATTATACCTTCTTCTCTCACGTCCACTGTTCCTACTCCTGATTAGATTACATTTTTGCAAGCCAATCCTTACAGGGTGCCCTTCGAGAGGCCAAGATATTCCCCTTGTCAGTCTCAGATCATAGCCTATACTCTAGCTGTCTCAATTGGTATGGGAGCGCCCTGACTTCCCCTAGATGGTACTTGCCAGCGTCGCTGGCTCGGGACAAGGACTCGTGTACCAAACTCCGCGAAGCCATCAAATAATGTTTTGCTTTTAATCAGCCAGAGGACACTTCAGAATACACCACTTGGGACTCATTTAAGGCTGTGCTGCGAGGTAAATGTATTGCTCTGAATACGGCCCTGAACAGACAGTGCACTAGAGACGGAACTGTCTGCCCTTGAACATACCCATAAACTTAACCCCACTAGACAAACTCTGCGGAAGCTAACGGTGGTCAGAGGTAAACTTCGGGCTATATACACCAATAGGGCAGAGTTCACACTTCTTAAACTACGTAATTTGTCCTATACGCAGGGCAATAAAATTGAGAAACATCTCGCCAGACAATTAAAAGATAAGCGGGAGAGGGAGTATATGGGGGCATTCAAGGACCTTCCGGAGACATCACTTATAGAGATGAGGATAAAGCAGAGCTTTTTGGGTCGTTTTACAAAACTTAAAACTCTGGGGAACCCCTGGATTCGAATAAGCAGCAAGAATTTCTCCGAATGTTGCCCCTACCTCAGGTCTCCCCTGAATGGAATGAGGCGCTCACTGCCCCAATCACCCTGGATGAGGTCACCTCGGCTATTAAGGCTCTGAAAACCCATAAAGCACCTGCCACTGATGGGTATACTGCTATTTTTTACAAGACATTCTCCTCTAACATCAGCCCCCACCTGGTAAGTCTTTTTAATAGGATGGCTGTGGACGAGGAAACTTCCGGTTCTATGTCCGAAGACGTGATCTCTGTGATACCCAAACCAGGGAAAGACCCCCTGCGCTGCGCCTCATATAGGCCTATTGCCCTTCTGAACCAAGACGCAAAATTGTATTCCTCTATCCTCGCTAAGCGGCTGAATGACCTCATGCCGGTCCTTATTCATCCGGATCAATCTGGATTCATTACGGGTCACCAGACACATAACAACACCCGCAGCATTATTCACTTGATAGAGAAGGCTAACAGATATAGGATTCCAGCGGTTTTAATTGGGTTAGATGCCAAAAAGGCGTTTGACCGGGTCGATTGGGTATTTCTATTCCACACACTCACAGCATTTGGCTTTTCACTCCAATTTCTGAATATGATCCGGGTCAACTATCAACACCCCCACTCTAGAGTGCGATGAATGGGATGCAATCCTCCACCTTTGTTCACTCTAGAGACACTAGGTAGGGATGCCCTTTATCTCCCCTGCTCTTTGCTCTCAGTATTGAACCATTAGCACTAGCGGTCAGAGCGAATCCTGGGATTAAGGGCCTTCCTTTTATGGGAGAATCGCATAAGATCTCCCTATTCGCGGACAATGTCCTCCTATCTCTTTCTGACCCGGTCGCGTCCCTTCCACAACTGCAACTGGAACTTAAACACTTTGAAGCAGTAGCGGGCTTCAAAATTAATTTTGATAAATCCTGCATACTCAATCTCACCCTTCCACAGAAGGAGGTCCTTCAACTCCAGTCCCTTACACCCTTGCTTTGGGCCACTTCCTCCATCAAATACTTAGGAATCCAGCTGACACCAACAGTAGGGAAATTATATTCGGCCAACTTCCTCCCCATTCTCACCCGCATCCAAATAGAGCTTACGATGGAAGCCTCTCTTTTTGTCTTGGCTGGGTCGCATACATGCAGTAAAAATGACTCTTCTTCCTAAACTTCTATATTTATTCCAGGCCCTACCTATAGAACTAGAGGGAGACGTCTTTAGGCGTGTGAAAGCTATGATCCTGCGCTTTATTTGGCAAGGAGGACGTGCCCGTTTCTCTTTTTCCCTGTTGCGCCGCTCCCATCGGGAGGGGGGAGTAGGTCTTCCGGATATCCATTTATACTATAAAGCGGCGCAACTCCGAGTGTTGGTTGAATGGTCACAGAAGGAATCTGAAAAGCACTGGCTACATATGGATCGTAGTGTGGCTGGCAGGACCATATGGGATTTAATTTGGGGACCAAAAAGCGATCGACCTAAAAACGTCTACATTAGCACCCCCACACGCACCACCCTACGAGTTTGGGATACCGTGGCAGGGGATGATAGGTGGACTACTTTCCCCTCACCATTTACACCACTCCATTTTAGCACGGCATTCCCCCGGCTCTACAAGAGGGGTCCTTTGACACTTGGAGAGAGGGAGGATGTCTTGCTTTGACTCACCTCTTCCACAACTTTGACCCCCTTACTTTCGATAACTGTAAGAGAGATTATGGAATTGGGGATATGGAACGATACCACTACATCCAGTTAATGCATTGGGTGCTTACCCCTCAGATGCCGGAAGGAGCCACTCGTCCCCTCATTAAATTCGAAGCCTTTCTCACCAAGACTCCCTCCATGAAGGGAGTAATTTCGTTCCCATACAAATTCCGTCTCTCCACCACACTCTCTCCCCGCCCGAGCTATATGTCCATGTGAGAGGGGCTGACTCAGCGAGACATTACGGATGAGGAATGGACGTATTTGTGGTCTGACATCTTAAAATTTAATCAATCCACGGACCTCCACGAGGCACATCTGAAGACGATGATGGGTTGGTACTTACACCCCTCCAAGCTCTCCCAGATCTTTCCCGACACTTCAGACAGATGCTGGCGGAGGTATGGTTTGCTTGGGACTTCAAGCATATATGGTGGGACTGCCCAACTATTCGGCCCTTCTGGGAGGAAATTCTGACACATATAAAAGACATGCCTGGGTACCCCATCCTCACATCTATGGAGGGGGTCCTTCTGGGCCTCCGAGATCCTTCTTTAGAACATCAGACCAGGGCTGATAAAAGGATAATGTGGCTTAGCATTGGAGCGGCTAAATTTACTTTAGCAGCGGCTTGGAAGAGGAAGGAGGCACCGGCCATCTCTCTGTGGCATTCCCGCCTCTGGAAATTGCTTAGCCTTGAGTGCATGTCTGATATCTTTCGAGATGATTATAAGAATTTTGAGTTCAGGTGGGGTCCGCTGGTCTCCTTTCTCTCACAAGGCCTCCCATCGGCCGTCTGCCCTTCTACGGTTAGGGCTCTTCATCTCGTCCAACTTTGAGTAGATCATACTGTCGTAGGCTAGTATATTAGCTTCTGTATTGCCACATCCACGGTAGGGGAGGGGTGGTAATTAGGGGGGGCTAGTTTGTTCCTTTGTTGTGGTTTATTTACTTTCTTTCTGTTCCCTGAAGGGGAGGGTCATGTTATGCCAGCCCCCCACTGTGGTTTCGGCCTACCAGTGGGGATATCAAGAGGACTAAGTTCGACAGAGAAGAAGATGGACTCACATAAAGCCACTTTTGACATTCTTTCTCTATCAATCTGCATCATGAACCCGTACGTATTAGAAGCTGTACCCCTCAGTTAAGATACTTCCTGTAATCGGGGCTGCCACTATGCAGGACAATGCACCCTGTCATGTATGTGTTTATTTGCTACAGTATGCTTCTCCCCTGCGTGGGATATTGTACGGATTTAGTTTTCGATTCTGTGTTGAAAAATCAATAAAAATATCTTTGAAAAAAAATAATAATAATTATATAGACTTGATGGCCCCAATTCTGAAGGAGATTTATGAAGAATCCCTGGAAATTGGCACACTTCCCCCTTCTATGAGGGAGGCACTCATTACTTCCCTTTTGAAGCCTGGTAAATCCCCAGTTTTGTGTGATTCATATAGACCGCTATCGCTCATAAATTGTGACACTAAAATCTTGGCTAAAGTCATTGCTAACCGGATGTATGACGTTACAACGCATACATTTACATCGTGGTACATTATGTAGTGTAGTTCCTATATTACCAATAGGCTCTGCGCATTGAAATAGTGTATCCTGTAGGTTAGACGTAGGACTGAAGTCGACTAGGTCTCTACCTAATATACTAAACTTAATTGTGTGTGTGCCAGCTAGCTCAGGGGTCACTAGAAACTTTCTCAAATGAACAAGAAGGGATACGCTTCTGACAACCGCTTAAAACATGACAACTTTGTTCCCCAAGAATAAGAAATATATCTCTAGAGTCGCAGAAACAATAGATAGTTATTTCACTCAGTCAATTGTGCATGCTTCGTTTCACCAGAGGTGCAGAGAAATAGAGAGACAGGCATTTTCAATAAAAGGTTATTTATTGAACAGTCTTCTTTCTCAAGCATAAGAAATGAACTGATGCAATTGTAATACTTGCTGTAAAGTACAATGCGTACAGTGCGAAGAGTATTATAAAATAATACTGTAAAAGCATGATATGGTTTCTAAGCCATAAAATACCTAAAATGCATAAAGTACATACAGTGAAAAATAGTGACTAAAGTACTCAACTGGTGCTTCTAAAATACGCCTACCCCGTTGTACCTAACCTAGGTCTAGTACAAGGGAAGAAGTACGTAAGGTGTAGCCTAGTTTTAGTATTAGTTGCCAAGAATCTAATCCAAGAATTCTCTTAGGGTCTAATCAGCTCCATACCTTGGTTTAGAATGAAGGAGGTCTTGTATCTCTCTCTCTCAGGACTCGATTTCCCAGCAACCCGAAAGGGTAGCCTGGAAACACTGGAGCTGGATTTCTCGGCTGGAGAAAGTACAGCGTCTCTCAGTGCGTCAGCTGGAGGGTCGGCTTCCTTCGCCACTTGCTGCAGCAGGGCGCGTCGGGCAAGTAGATAGTCGAACTGCTCCAAACCACTGTGTGTTTGTTTGGACAAGTGTGGGCATATTTATACCTTGAAGGTGCCGAGTTTGACGTAACATTGGACATAATAACGTCATTAGAGACTTCATTCTCTGAAAACTCCATGATTTCTTGGATAAATTAATATTCATACAGGGGGAAGTCCCTGACTGCTGAAGGTGGGTTTTTCCAACGAATCGTTTTAGATTTTCTGAACTAGTGGAAGTAGCCAAGCCATATTAGGACTACTTGAGCTATGTCTTAATATGGTTATGATTTCTAAGGCTATATAAGGATACAGTATTTTATACCTATATAAGGGCATGAATCGGGAAAATTACACTAGGGTCCTAAAACGCTATACAACAATTACATTACCCTATTCTCCATTCTCCAGAACGTAGCTCCCAAATTGCCACTGGCTGCAGTGTTCTTAGATGCCACCAAGGCATTTGATTTAGTGGAGTAGGATTATCTCATTGGAGTACTACAACGCATGGGCTTTCCCCCTCTCTTCATGTCCTGGATAAGATTGCTGTATCAATGCCCCATGGCTAAAGTGTTAATAAACGGTAATTTATCATCTGCATTCCCCATATCGAGAGGCACCCGGCAAGGATGGCCGTTATCCCTCCTATTATTCACCCTTACGATCGAATCCTTGGCGTCCAAGTTGCGACAGTACCACCAGGATAAGGCACTTTAATGTAACCTTCGCTAAATTCTGATTTCCCTCTACGCAGATGATGTTACCCGTTATGTAAGAGACCCTCAGCAAAACATTAACCCTCTACTGTGGGAATTCACTGTTTTTGGGAAACTCTCCGGAGTCCATATCAATTGGGGAAATTTACAAATATTCCCCTTAATGCCCGGGGTCACTAGATTTCCTCTGGATTTCCCACTGGAATGGGGCGAAACTGACCGGCGTTATCTAGGGATCTGAATCTCTGGAGACAGGGAAGAATTGATATGCCTCAATTATGGTACAACTATGGATCGTCTCACAACCAGTGTCACCCGTTGGATTTGACTGCCTCTCTCGCACGCAGGTCGAGCTTCCCTAATAAAAATGGTGGTGCTTCCACAGCTCGTGTATCTATTCATGAATCTACCTTATAATCCTGGCCACTATTTTTTCAAGACACTTTGCACAGAAATCATAAGATTGTTCTGGGGTGGTAAACAGCAGCGGATACAATGGTAGATACTCATGAAACCCTACGCACAGGGAGGATTCAATATTCCAGATTTTGAATTATATTTCACATGTGCACAAGCTCATTATGCCTATTATTGGATCAATCCCCCCTGGTACATGCCACAGGCGGCGGAGCACTGGCTAGCTGACCCTATCCCCTTGGACGGGTTGCTGCACACACCCATTCGCACCCACTACTATCATGGGCATGGTTGATGCATGGCATCGCATCTTAGGTCTCCTTAAGTCTCCCATGTTGTACTCACCATTGCTTCCCCTGTCCTATCAACCCCGAATGCCCCTCTTCAAGAACAGGGCTTTCTCAAAGTATGTAAGGGCAAAAACATTACCAAATGGGGAGTTCTTTTTCACAATGGTACATTTCGCTCCTCAGATCATTTTTTTCACGAGATGCAACCCTCCTCCCTCAACATCTTTCTACATGTCAGTCTCCGGCAGGGAATACGCTCTAATGTTCCAGAATTCCCTCAGGAACCCACAAGCCTTGCACCTCTATACCAGATGCTGGGAGCCACAGCACCGGGAAATTTGGTCTCTACACTCTATCACAATATACGCATACAACAGCCAGAGTTCCCTAACACCTCTTGTACACATTGGAAAACAGACCTAGGGAATGAAATAGAGTACGGACAATGGAAATATTGCTGTCTACAAACTGCACAAATTTCCGCCAGCTGTAGATTACGTATTACACACTATAAGTTCCTGCAGCGCTTATACTACACTCCTGTAAAAATGTTTTGGTTCAAATTGAAAGACACAGATCGCTGTGAGAGATGTAACAGCCCGGGGCTGGATTCCTGCATTTAGCCTGTGAATGTCCATGGGTACAAGAATACTGGGTGCAGGTCTTCGACGCCTTGGAGAGAATGACATGTGGCTCGCTGGAGTGCAGTCCTCTAATTGCTCTTTTGGGTTATACCGAACAGGTCCCCAAATTATATCGCCAATACATTACCATATCAGTATTGCTGACTAAGCCTAGAGTAGCTTGTAGATGAGGTAGGGGACGAGCCCCAAAATACAAGGAGTGGCTTGATGACTTGATATACTGCAAGGAGCAACTGACTATATATGCTGAAACGCTCCCACGAGACTCTAGGCCCAAGCATATATGGGACTCTCTCCAGAGCTATGTTCTGGCACGAGCTGCGGAGGTTGCATCTGATACACTGTCGGAAGGGGATCGTAATGTGGGTTCTGTCTTCTTCCTTCCCCCCTCCTTTATACCAACATTAGCATTGCTGTGACGTAAAGTGCCTTGGGATGATAATGTGCTACTTTAGAATGACCCTCTTATAAATATTACTGTCCTTTCCTCCATTAATTCCGAGATAGATGTCATGTGTACTGTATCATAGTTTATTTACCCAATAATCAATTATAATGCTGTGTGTCATGTGACTGTACTAAGGAGGAATTGATGTGTTATAATGTGATATTGCATTATCAATGACCCACTCCCTACATTTCTCTTCTTTGCCTCTACGAGACAAGAATGATGAATATGCAACATTTATGTCTGTAATTACCAGCCTTAAAGACTGTAATGTATGCTATATTTTACTAAAATCAATACATAAATATGTTTTTTTTAAATAAAAAAAGCATTAAAAACAAATTGTTTTTGTCACACCGTTAAGGTTGAATTGGAAATCCAGAATAAAATAAACATAGGATTGGAATCTACACTATGTTTAAGTTGCTGACTAACAGACTGAAAGATCCTAGTCCAGTAGTCGGTCAGTTTTGGGCAGGAGAAGAATATATAAAGCCAGTCCCCTCTTAAATAATTAGATCAGGGACAACCTGATGATATTTCGGGGAACATCTTGTGCAATTTATCGAGGGTATAGTACATTTGACATTTAGAGAAGTGCCATGCATTTAAAATTCCCCCTGCTAATGGCCTATGGGGACCATTTGTTGTAGTCCTTCCATTGGGATGCCTCTATTTGACTCCCTGTGGACTCCTGTACTTTTAGAAGGGCTCTCAGGACTATTTGATCATAAATTTGTTGCTGCAGGATATGATACCAGTTCCTAATTCCCAACATTTGTTTGACATATAATGCATGAGTAACGGTTTCGAGAAGTTGACACTCTGGGAGCCGTAGCTTCTTAACTAGGCTTGAGATTTGGAATAGGAGAATACTAAGGTTGAGACTTCTTCTGGTTTGTCTTGTCTAATTTGCTCCCACGACTTAATCTCTCCTTGTACTACTAAATCTTTTATTTAATAAATTCCCAGCCATTCCCATCATTCCCATCTTTACAATGTCTGTGTATCACTTGCAACTCCTAGTTCCCTGCAATGTATTAGTTGAATTTCTATATGTAAAGGTATTAATTGATACTCTTCCTTCAACTGATTAAATCTATCATAGATTTTATGGGACATCTTAAATCTAGAGGATTTGGGTAGCCAGGGGATTTTAATAAAGGATTTTAGATCTGTATGTTTTTCCAATAACTTTAGGTGAAGATAAAAATTAGGCCCCCAGCAGTGTGCTGTTATTGCACATCCATACCAATCCAAGAAGGTGGCTTGGGAATATTTTTGAATGTGTGAAAGCCCTGAACCACCTTGTTCCGGAACCAATTGTAGTGTAATTAATTTGGATCGTGGTTTCTTCCCTGACCAGATGTCATTTCCGTACTAATTGATCTATTTCTAAAAAGTAATTATGTAGAATCTTGATAAGAAAATTTGACAAAATAAAAATAAATAGTGGGAGTGCCATAATGTTTATTAATGCAGCTCTTTCTATTATAGATAAAGGTAAATTATGCCAGCTGTTTAAGATCTTACTAAGCTTATTGAAAGTTGCGATATAATTAAGTGCGAAGAGCTGTGAAAAATAGTGTGAGACCCAGATACCTTAGTATTGAACAGGAATATTTTTTGCCACCCAGGTCTGAAGGGCCTAGGGTAGAATCTGGTCATGGCAATTACTTAGTAAGATCTCCAATTTACTATCATTGATTTTATACCTGTCAAGAAGCGTACCTTGATTCCTTTGAATGGGAGCGAATGGCTTGAAGGAACTCTCTAGATGAAAATCTCCCAACTCCCCCACACCCCTAGACTCAGAGAACTCTAAGCCCAGGAATGTAAGGGAAAGGGGAAGTGGATAAAGAGAGAGACTGCCCACACAGGTTTCTTCTACTACTCGTCTACTGGTAGCTCGTAACCTGCAACAGTAAACACAACATTACTACAGTTCTCAAAATACTACTCTGTTTTCTCAACTCACAACACCTCGTTTTATTGTACCTTTTTAAGTGTGGGCTTTAGCCACTCTCTGTAACAGTTTTATTCCTTTCTTAGTTTTCAATTTGAGATTTTTTAGATGGATGCTGAATCAGGAATGTGCTCAGGCAAGAAGATATTCCAACCAGCTGATGATTTAGAGGTGGTATAATATTGTATTATTAATATGCATATCAAGGAATACCCTACTATACTTGAAGTCTTCTATGCTCTGGAAAGCTGACGCATCTCCTGCTGAACTAACGATGAGCTTACATCTGACTGTTCTGGTTAATAAGTATTTACAATTATACAGTCTTTACTTTTGCCAACATCCTAAAATCTGTGGGCAAGTCCGGAAATAAGCATCCCTGGAAAAGGTTCCAGAGTCTCAAGTGTTCACAGAAACTGGATACAGGAAATAGCGGTTTCTTGAAATGAAAGTCTTACCGCTGCCAGAAGTTTTCAGCCCCACAGACACAGAGACTCACCCTACCCGAAACTCGATAGGGAAGGTGCCTTCGAGGCTGCGCCGGAACTCAGAACCAACGTTGAGCTGAAGAGAAGCTCTCGCTAACGGGACTACTGGAAGTCGGAAAAAGAGCCAGGAGACGGTTTTGGTCTCGGGGAATTTTCCGGCAGGTAAACTAACTCAGAACGGAACAAACTAATTGGGCTGAAGCGGTTACTGAGGGACGCACTCACAGACGCGTCCAACCGCCAGGGAAATAACAGTTGAAGTGCGCCGCGCAAAATACGCGAGCGCACAAAATGGCCGACAGAAAACAAAGGCTAGAATGCCAAGGTTTCCAAGCAGTGGAACAACCAGGAATTGTCACCCAAACCCTTACTTGCATCTGAACTGCGCTACTCTCTGTCTCCAATTACAAGCAGAGAGCGAATGCGCAAAACCAGCACTGAACTTAAATGTAAGTTTTGGGACTGAACTAACTGCTACCGATGGGGACCTGACAGTACCCCCCACCAAAACCCCCTCTCTAGGCTTCTGAGGATGTGTCTTATGGAATTCAGCGACCAATCGTGGGGCATGAACATTCTTGCTAGGCTCCCAGGAACGATCTTCAGGACCAAAACCTTTCCAATCTACAAGGTAGAACAAACAGTTTTTTCTCAATTTTGAGTCCAAAATCCTCTTCACCTCAAACTCTTCTGCAGACTGGACTTGAACTGGAGCTGGGGAATGGGATTTTCGAAGATTTGGTGGATTTCGTTTTATTAAGGAAACATGGAAGGTGGGATGAATTTTCATGGACTTTGGAAGAGTCAATTTAACACTGACTGGGTTTACCATGCTAATTACAGGATAAGGACCCACAAATCTAGGCTGAAACTTCCTGTTGCCCACCAACCTCATATGGCGAGTGGAAACCCAAACCAAATCCCCTACCTCAAATTCTGGACTCTCCCTGCGTCTTTTGTCTGCCTGCATCTTATAACCTAGTTTTGCTTTTGAGAGATTAACTGACGCTGACTGAAAGGTCTTATGCAAATTTTGAATTACCTCTTCTGCTGCTGGAACCTCAACTTCCACTTCCCCTACTAACAAGTTGGGGTGTCTACCTGAATTGAGGAAGAATGGGGAGTAGCCAGTAGCAGAATGGACAGAATTATTGTAAGCAAACTCCGCAGTACTCAACAGAGAGGGCCACTCTCCTTCTTGATCCATCAAATACATGCGAAGGTACTGCTCCAAGTCCTGATTAACTCTCTCCGTCTGTCCATCCGTCTCCGGATGAAAACTGATGGACAGACAAGAATCGACTCCTAATCCCTTCAAGAATGATCTCCAGAATCGAGAAACAAACTGTGAACCTCGATCGGAGATCACAATCTTTGGAATTCCATGCAATCGAACTATATGCTGAACAAACAAGGTGGCCAATTGAGGAGCTGTAGGTAGACCTTTCAGGGAAATGAAGTGACTCATCTTGGTGAACTGATCTACCACCACCCAGATTACCGAATAACCCTGACTCGATGGAAGATCTACAATAAAATCCATTGAGATGGTATGCCATGGGGAAGGAGCTACAGGCAAAGGCATAAGTAAACCTTGGGGTGGCTGTCTAGAACTCTTCCCCTTTACACACTGTTCACAAGTGGCGATGTACTGCCTAATCTGCGCATCCATGCCAGGCCAAAAATAGGTCCTCTTCACCAGATCAAGAGTCTTGACTGCTCCCTTATAACCTGCCAACGGATGATCATGAAACTGTTGAATGATTTCAGACTGTAACTCTTCACCTGGGACGAACAGCTTCCCTTGATAATAAGGTTTCCCATCCTTAATTTCTCTTTCCGGACCTTCAGATATCCAATTTGCGTACTCACTTCCTTGGAAGGCTTCTCTGACACGTTTTTCCAATTCATCCTCTGCAACTACAGCGACAATCTTATCTTGTGGAATGATATAACCCTCCACCTTCTTATCAGTTACATCACCCAGACTTAAACGAGAAAGGGCATCAGCTTTTCCATTGGCCGATCCGGGTTTGTATGTTAAAACAAAATCATAGTCCGCAAAGAAAAGGGACCATCTCAACTGACGGGGAGAGAGAGTTCTGACAGATTTTAAGAATTGCAAATTGCGATGATCAGTGAACACCGTAATCACATGCTTAGCTCCAATCAGATAATGCCTCCAAATCTTGAATGCCTCTTTTACCGCCAAAAGTTCCTTATCTGCAATGGAGTAATTTATTTCAGCAGTCGATAACTTTCGAGAATGATAGGCCACTGGATGTAATTGCCCAGTTAATTTCTGTCGCTGAGAAAGAATGCCTCCAATTGCGAAATTTGAAGCATCTGCTTCCACGAAAAAAGGTTCCTTCAAATCTGGATGTTGCAAAACTGGAGCAGATACAAAAGCTTCTTTTAACAGTTGAAAGGCTTCTTCCGCTTCTTTTCCTCATACAAAACGCTCATTCTTTTTGAGTAAGCGAGTAATTGGGCTGACTTTCTCTGAGAAATTTTGAATGAACTGCCGATAAAAATTGGCGAATCCCAGAAAACTCTGTATCTCCTTGATGGAACTTGGGGCAGGCCATGATCTTATTGCTTCCAACTTAGAATCATCCATGTTGACACCTTCAGGAGAAAGAATAAAGCCCAAGAATTCCACTTTGGTCGAATGGAAGACGCATTTTTCCAATTTTACATACAATTGATACTTCAGTAAACGCTCTAAGATGACCCGAACATGTTGGACATGTTCTTCCACATTGTTTGAGAAAATGAGGATGTTGTCTATATAGACGACGGCAAAGCGATCCAAAAATTCCCGTAAGACATCATTTACAAAATGCTGGAATGCAGCTGGAGCGTTGCATAAACCAAAAGGCATCACTTGATACTCGAACAGACCCAACCGTGTGCGAAAAGCCGTCTTCCACTCCTCACCCTCAGCCATTCGCACCAAGTGATACGCTCCTCTCAAATCCAATTTAGTGTAGATACTCGCACTCTTCACTTGATCTAGGAGCTCAGCAATGAGAGGTAACGGGTAGCGGTTCTTTTTGGTGACCAGGTTTAAGGCACGATAGTCAAGCAAGTTTTCAGAGTTCCATCCTTCTTCGGTATAAAGAAGAGGGGGAAGGATACTGGCGACTGAGAGGGTCGGATGAAACCATTCTCAAGGTTCTGCTCAATATATTCTTTTAGGTGTTGATTCTCTGGTTCAGATAGAGCATAAATGCGACTACATGGTAAAGTAGCCCCTGGCTCCAGCTCTATACGGCAATCATACTCCCGATGAGGAGGTAATTTTCGCGCTTCTTTTTCATTAAAAACCTCCTTTAAATCAAGATAGACTTCAGGAATCTCGGGGACTTCCACCGTACAGATCATAGACTTTTGGTTTGCCAAATTTACGGACTTGGTCGTCTGATGGAGATCCGATGGAACATGAAAACAGTGCTCAGTACAAAATGTTGAAGTCATCTCCACAGTACGTTTGGCCCAATCGATCCTAGGGTTATGCTCAGTGAGCCAAGGCAGACCCAAAATCATTTGGAACTGCGGTGCATCAATTAGATTAAAACTGATATAACTCCGATGCTCTCCGGGTCCAACGACAGTAATGACCTCAGTATCAAAAACTATTGGGCCCGATGATAACTCGGTGCCATCTACTGCTCGCACTGGTTCAAGTTTCAATTTCTTTTCAAACTGAATTCCCACCAATTTTGCAAACTGTAAGTCGCAGAAGTTTCCTGTAGCGCCTGAATCCAACATCACAGACACCCCTTCCTCTCGAACTTTTCCAAACCATATTGTACAGGACAAGATCAAATGTGGAGCCACCGACTGCCCTTCATTTGCCAATAGTTGAGGCTTGGGAGTTGTCTCCTGAGCTGCTCCCACCAGTGCAACTCGTCTACTGGTGGAGCTTGTCTTTTACTGACGAATGGGTCTTTGGTTTCTTTGGGCATTCTTTGACAAAATGGCCAGGCTGACCACAATGCATACATAATTTGCCCAAGGGTCGCTTTTCTCTCTCCTCCTGAGAGAGAGGGCCTCGAACGGCGCCAATCTGCATGGGTTCCTCACTAGTATTGGCTTCACTATTCTTAAGTGGTTCAGAACGTACACGATCAAATCGTGGCGGGAAGGGCTTTACATCCTTTCTTTTCTCACTGCGACGTTCCGCTTGCCTATGATCAATTTGAAGGACTAAATCAATGAGTTCAGAAACATCTGTTGGTCTCTGTGGAATTTGAGACAGACCATCCTTCAGCTCCTCCCTCAATCCTCTGTAAAAAATCGCCGCTCTCTTCGCTTCTGGCCAGTTAGTTTCAACGATTAACTTATTATACTGCGCCAGATACGCCACTAACTCTCTGTTACCCTGTTTCAGGTCCAATAACTCGTTATCTGTAGCCTGAGAGATTGAGCGTCGATCAAAGATTCGTAGAAACTATGCCTTGAAATCTTCAAATTTATACAAAACCGGATCATTAGAGGAGACCATAGGCATGGACCACGCAGCTGCGTCACCACTAAGATAGGACAGTACAAACGCCACCTTTGACTGATCCTCCTTAAACAAAATGGGTTTACAAAGAAAATGCAGTGAACACTGTGTCAAAAAGATTTGAGCTTTATGAGGATCCCCTTGGAATCTTTCGGGAGGGGCCAAAGGAATGGTAGGAGACATGGCATGGACAACATGCGTGGTTAACGCAGATGATGACGTGGGAGAAGGAGTAAAGGTCGGAGACTTAAGCCCCCCAAAATTAGGGCTGGGACTCACTGAAAGTTCTTCTACCCTCTGCCTCAAATAACCCGCCTCCTGATTGGACTTCCTACCCTCTTCTCTGGTTTCACTAAGCTGCTTTTGCAAATCCTCCAAAATGGTTGCCAAAGCCTTAATATCAAAACCTTCAGCCATCTCGCTCAGACGGAAAGAAATGTTTGGGCACTTCAATCTGTCAAGAAGCGTACCTAGATTCCTTTGAATCCGTGGGAGCGAATGGCTTGAAGGAACTCTCTAGATGAAAATCTCCCAACTCCCCCACACCCCTAGACTCAGAGAACTCTAAGCCCAGGAATGTAAGGGAAAGGGGAAGTGGATAAAGAGAGAGACTGCCCACACAGGTTTCTTCTACTACTCGTCTACTGGTAGCTCGTAACCTGCAACAGTAAACACAACATTACTACAGTTCTCAAAATACTACTCTGTTTTCTCAACTCACAACACCTCGTTTTAATGTACCTTTTTAAGCGTGGGCTTTAGCCACTCTCTGTAAGAGTTTTATTCCTTTCTTAGTTTTCAATTTGAGATTTTTTAGATGGATGCTGAATCAGGAATGTGCTCAGGCAAGAAGATATTCCAACCAGCTGATGATTTAGAGGTGGTATAATATTGTATTATTAATATGCATATCAAGGAATACCCTACTATACTTGAAGTCTTCTATGCTCTGGAAAGCTGACGCATCTCTTGCTGAACTAACGATGAGCTTACATCTGACTGTTCTGGTTAATAACTATTTACAATTATACAGTCTTTACTTTTGCCAACATCCTAAAATCTGTGGGCAAGTCCGGAAATAAGCATCCCTGGAAAAGGTTCCAGAGTCTCAAGTGTTCACAGAAACTGGATACAGGAAATAGCGGTTTCTTGAAATGAAAGTCTTACCGCTGCCAGAAGTTTTCAGCACCACAGACACAGAGACTCACCCTACCCGAAACTCGATAGGGAAGGTGCCTTCGAGGCTGCGCCGGAACTCAGAACCAACGTTGAGCTGAAGAGAAGCTCTCGCTAACGGGACTACTGGAAGTCGGAAAAAGAGCCAGGAGACGGTTTTGGTCTCGGGGAATTTTCCAGCAGGTAAACTAACTCAGAACGGAACAAACTAATTGGGCTGAAGCGGTTACTGAGGGACGCACTCACAGACGCGTCCAACCGCCAGGGAAATAACAGTTGAAGTGCGCCGCGCAAAATACGCGAGCGCACGAAATGGCCGACAGAAAACAAAGGCTAGAACGCCAAGGTTTCCAAGCAGTGGAACAACCAGGAAGTGTCACCCAAACCCTTACATGCATCTGAACTGCGCTACTCTCTGTATCCAAATACAAGCAGAGAGCGAATGCGCAAAACCAGCACTGAACTTAAATGTAAGTTTTGAGACTGAACTAACTGCTACCGATGGGGACCTGACAATACCCTCCCAAATTGGACATTGTTTCAATTGTGTCAAATGTTTGCTTAATATTTGACGTTTCTGCCTCAAGATAAAGGATTAGATCATCTGCGAACAATTGCAATTCGGGTGCCCCTATTATTGGTGGCTTCATTAAAGGGTTTATGCGTTCAGAGTCGCTAAAGGCTCAATATATAGGGCAAATAAACCCGAGTACATCAGGAGCCTTGTGAGGTTCCCCTTTGGATCTCAAATGCGCCAACAGTGTATGAATTCATTACTTTTTTCGCCTGGCCTTTACCATATAATTTCTTAAGTAAGTCCACTAAGTCTAAGGGAAAATCTAATTTCTGGTATTGTAAAGAGAATATTCCAATTTACCAGATCAAAGGCTTTTCCTGAATCAATCATAATGATTGCTGCTTTCGTATTACTATTTGAAAATAAATCGATGGCCTTAGTTAAAAAATTTGTATTGCTGGTAAGAAATCTTTCTGGCAAAAAGCCACATTGGTCCTCATGGAGCAGACCTTCGGTGACCGAAGTAATTCTCATTGCCATGGTTTTCATAAACAATTAATAGTCGTTAGCTAATAGACTAATGGGCCGATAAGCTTTGGGTGTATCCGGAGGCTTCCCCTTTTTTAAGAAGCTAACTACAACTGCTTCCAAAAATGTCTTTGGGATATGGCAGCCTTCCAAGATTGAATTATATAAGGAAAGGAATAAATTGTTTAACTGTGGCAAGAAAAATTTATAGAATTCTATGGATATTCCATCGATGCCACAGGCTTTGCCGCTAAGTGTTTTTATTACGGCCGGATGAAGCTCCATCTCAGAAATTTGTGCTACCAGCTGGACCTTCTGCGAGCAAGTTAAATAAGGTAATGTAATTGTATTAAAAAATGTATCGATTTCCTCAAATGGTGTCAGTAACAGGGAGCCTTAATTATAACTCTTGAAATCGTCAATCATTCCTACAAATTTCTTATGCATTTGCACTGCTAGAATAGACATGTCCGAGTAGATTCTGAAGGGAATTTAGTTATATTTCTAAAAAGTAAAAATTCAAATAGGAAGTTTTCCTCTGAATTAAGTTGTGTCGTGTGTGTTACTATACAACATTCAATGATTAATGTAATGTCATAAAATGTATTAGGTACGCTTGATCTATTACACGTGATTCCCAACAGAACCATTGTTTTTTCGCTAGCTTACCTACCCAGGTTCTGAGGGTTACTGGGTTACTAAACACGAAAAAATACTCCAATTGACCGCGTAATGGTGTGGGAAGTAAAAACTGTACCCGAGGTCTAGAAACGGGGAGGTAAGGGGGGGACTACCTAATATAAGGTTGTGTCTAACCCAACCATGCATGTAGGGGAAGAAACTAGTTTGTTTATATTACCCTC
The DNA here is from genome assembly GCF_964261635.1 of Lissotriton helveticus. NCBI lineage: Eukaryota > Metazoa > Chordata > Amphibia > Caudata > Salamandridae > Lissotriton > Lissotriton helveticus. Next base: position 1,429,982,811 of record NC_136061.1, on the reverse strand, counting down.
ACACACCCTAGTGGTGTCATGCTTCATCATCGGGTAACCCCGACCCCTACAAGTCGGGGTGAGCTCGACCACAGTGTTGGGAAGCTCCTCTGATATGTACAAAGAGAGGGGGCTCTAAATTAAAATAACACAGATAGATCCCCGGTATCCCTTTATTTTTGGGGTCTATCTGGGTTGTTAAAATATTGTATAAAAATTATATATACAAGTGGGTCTTATCAGGCACTAGGGTCATAGGACCTTATATCAGGTAGTCGTCCCCTTACCTCCCCATTTCTAGATCTCGGGTACAGATTTTACTTCCCACTCAACTGACCATTACGCGGTCAATTGGAGTATTTTGTCGTGTTTAGCTTCTTTGGGAGGACATACTCCGGTTATTACCTCTCCTACCCTCTGGGCGTCTGGACCACTCCAGTGCCCACACGTGTTAACTAAGGTTACTGGGTTACCTGGTTCGATTAGGATCTGATTTAATGTGGTTTCGATAGTCCAATCCAATCCAAAATTCTTTATTTCGGCCTTATAAGACCATAAAAGATACAATAAAAACATTTAAAACACATAAAAACGTACAATATGAGTAAACAGTACATGGAAGCAAGGGACTAATTATATCATACCGTATAAGACTCAGAAGTTAGTAGAAACCCAACTAGCTACGGTTCATTATAATTCTTTGCACATAGGAGATTAGGATGTTAACCTTTCAATATTTTTCCCCTTATCTGCCACATGGCCATTAAATACTTGGCTACGGCAAAGACGATAAAGTGCAAGGTGCTTGTCTTCAGAACTCTGTACGATTGTAAATAGTTTCTGTAGCCCAGATTCCTACATAATGGCACTAGCCAATACTTTCTTGGTCTGCTGTAGGCAGGGCAGAAAAACAGCACGTGTAAATCATCCTCCACGTTCGTGCTGCACCCAGGGCAAGTTTTGTCGTCTAGCGTAGTACATTTGCTTGTGAAGGATTTGAGGGGTAATGTTCCAAACCTCCACTGAATAAAAAGTTTCCTTGTGGCGACAGAGAATATGATGTCCATATATCCTTCAAAGCAAAAAGCATCTTTGAAGTCCAGGAATTGTTCGGTAAGGGAGCCAATTTTCCGAGCACGCACGAGCGTAGTTAGGCTCTTGTCTTTAAAAGTCTTGGAGAGCCTTTTACGGGACACCCCTAGACAACCTCTTTCAGGGTTATCCCACAAATCAGCCAGTCCCAGTCGATAGAATTCCCGTTTCACATATGCCACCCAAGGAATTCTGTCGCAGGTGTTAAGCCTCAGGACGTACTTCAGATCTTGCCTATAGTGGGAAAGTTCGCTGGTGGACCACAGCCTTTGCCAAAACCTCAACGGCTTTAAAGCCAGTTCATCTCCTATTGAAGAGAGCCCCAGATCTAGTCTCAGTGGTAGCAGGGGTGTGCCTTGTGGTAGAGCCAGCAAACGTCTAAGGAAATTGTTTTCTACCTTGACAAGTTCTGACCCAGCATTGTGACCCCACAACTCACCACCATAGGTTGAGGCTGCTCTAGCTTGGGTTTTGTACATCTCCAAGGCTGGACTAACTGGTTTGAAGGTTGATGAGTTCGAAACCTTCAGAATTGCCCCCACCATTTGGGATAACTTAAGACGGGATCTTGCTATCTGTGGACCCCAAGATAGATTTTCGTGTAAAGTTACACCCAAGTACTGAAATGTTCTAACCCTTTCCAGGCTATCGGCTCCCAAAGTTGGATTAGGCCTGGTGGTACTCGAGGGATTGAATACCATGAATTTGTTTTTTTCTGCGTTGATTTCGAGCCCATGCGCCCTGCAGAAATCCCCAAACCCATCTAGTATCCATTGGATTCCCTGCGGGGATTTGGAAAGGAGGAGAGTATCATCGGCAAACATGATTGCCGGAACCCTCCTGCCTGCCAACTTGGAGGGCATCATTATTCCTGACATTATCGAGGTAGGATATTACCCCGTTCACAAAGAGGCAAAACAGGGTCGGTGCGAGGACACAGCCCTGTCTTACCCCCCTGTGGACAGGAAATTTAGATGATAACTCCCCCTCCCTCCCACACCTAACCTGGGCAAAATTTCCATCATGGAGCCTAATTATTGCCTGAAGAAGCTGTGGTGGAACACTCAACCCCCTAAGCACCGCCCAAAGTTGTGTGCGTGGTACCAGGTCAAATGCGGACCTCAGATCAACGAACACCATGTACAGACTCCCCCCCTCGATCCCCACCGTTTTCCAGTATAGGAGAACGAGGCGAAAAATCTGGTCCATGGTGGATGTGTTTTTCCTGAAGCCCGCCTGGAGCGCACTAAGGATCGCATTGTCCTCCATCCAGTCCAGAAGATGGTCTAACAGGAGACGGGCAAAGAGTTTCTGAGGTACATCTATGAGACTAATCGGCCTGTAGTTGGCTGGGAGCAGAGGAGAGCCCTTTTTGAAAATCGGTACTATCTCTGCCCCCAGCCAAGTACAGGGGATTTCCATCCCACTTAGAATGGAATTAAAAATAATGTGAAGGTAAGGACCCCAGATCTCTGGTTGATGTTTAAACAAATCTCCAGGAAGTTTGTCAAGGCCAGGAGCCTTACCCGACGCTAGTCTCCCTATAGCATTTAATACCTCACCCAATGTCAGCTCTAGATTCTCGTTGGGCTCTGAAGGACTGTCCGGAGCTGGCTCTGTGGGAATTACAAAGGTGTCTTGATACAATTTGCTAAAATGGGATTCCCACATTGAAGCGGCAATGTTTGGCTCCACAGCCGATTTAGGTTCCCCCGCACCTGTGTGGACAATTGACAAGAATTTTCTTGAATCCTTGATTTCTAGTGCCTGTGTTAGGTCATGCCACCTGTCCCAATCCCATTCAAACTTCGCTTGGGCAATAGCTTCCCTGTATTTCCGTCTTATCTCTGTTACTTTCTTTTTGTTGGTACCAGACTTAACCATAAGGATCAACTCAGTTTTTATCTTTTTACACGTGGAGTTGTACCATGCGGGAGTAGTTGTCCTCTTCTTCCTACTCGCGGTCTGGGGATAAAAGACCTCTCCTAGACTTCCCACTAGGTCTGCATGGATTTGACCCAATTTATCATTAAAATCAGTAGCTTTGGGTTTATTAATCAATTCTTCCATATCTATTAATTTAAGAAGCACCAAATCGTAGATTTTTGAAGTACACTCTGCCGAGCTAACTATTTTTCCCCATCTTACTCTACGTCTGTTATTTGTTAGAGTTAGGGTCCCTGTGTCCTGTCTTAGTTCATTTATTAGCCTACCTTCTTGTGGCCCAGGATGTACCATGTCCAAGCAGAGAGCATTATGATCGCTGTCTGCTCTTTCAATCACCCTAAAATCCAAGACCTTAGGCCACATAATTGTGACAACAAAAATATAATCCAAACGAGATTCCTGGTCCTTCCTATTAAATGTGCACACTGAAGGGGCGTCAGATAGTGTGCGCCCATTGCAAGCCCTCATAGAGTGGTTCAGGGTAAGGGACATGATCTGCAGCACTAGGGGGGACCATGATTTCGGGTTAGGGGATTGACAGGGGGGAATCCCCCAGTATCCATCCTCCGCTGTCAGAGCACCCTCCTTTAAACCTGTTAATGTTTCAAAGTGGCAATTGAAATCCCCACCCATCAGTATCTTACAGTCAGCGGGTAGTTGTCCAAGGAATGAAGATAGATCGTCAAGGGTGGGTGATTCCATAGACACACTTACTGGGCGCGAGTACACATTCACAACCGCCAGGTTGTAGGCATCAGGCCATTTAAGAAGGACACATTGTATGTCCACCGAGCATGTTGGTAATTCCTCTGCTATACAACTAATATATCTGGCCACCCAAATAGCGAGACCACCTGAAGGCCTCCCTTTGCCACCCCAGCTTGCATGGACATAGAAAGTTGCATAACCCACCCTGGGGTAAACTTCCCTAGCCCATGTCTCCTGAAAGAGACAGATATCGTAGCTGTCTACAAGGGACCCCCAGTCACTAGAATCTACTTTATTGGCGATACCTGCCACGTTCCATGAGAGAACCTTCATCTTTTTCAAGCCTGGCTTGGGTGGCATTTCCCTCACTCTCTCACAATCTGTATGTGTGCATGGGACTGGAAGACCGTCCATAATTGTATGACCTACTTGGGACTCCAGATCAGTTGCTTCATGTGGGGTCCTTATTGGTAGATCAATTTGGAAGCCCTGCCTGCTAGGGTAAACTCGTCGCTCTGGTGTTAAAGGAGTGAGTGTACGGTTTCCCATGGCAGTAGCTTCTGTCCCTCTCCCACGCTGGGGAGTACAAGAAACTACCCCTTCGCTGTTCCCAGTGTGAGATGGCCTTGGGAGTCAATCAACCTGGTCGAGGCAACTATATCTATTGGGGTGAACATAATTACTAAATGTAAATGTGTCATGTCGTGGGGGCCTATACCTAGAACCATCAATGGCAAAACCCACCCTGGTCCAGCCTTCATTTGCTTCGAGATGCGGATCACCGCTTCTCGGGTAGAAAAACGACAGCGGGACCAGTTCAATAGATGTGTTCCACGTATACCCCAGCCAGTTGCAGATGTGGGGGACAATCTGGGAATTCCTAAAACTCACAATGATACAATCACCCCCTATTTTCTTTACCGTGTGGCCAACCCAGGGAACCCTCCTAACCATCAAAACTTCCCCTCTCAAATTAGGTGGTAGTGGCCTGTGGATATTTAGCCAGCTGATGACTTTATTTCGCAAGGAGTCATAGGATTCCACCGCAGAGTTAGAGAGCTCAGGAACCCGAGTCAGGATTACCGTGTGGGCCTCCGCCTCAGGAGGCAGATTCACTACAATTGGCCGAGGGCGATCTATCGTTCTGATGGGGGACTTTTCCTGCCTCGTGTTAGTGGTGGGATTTGGCAACTTAGACTTACGTACTAGAGGCACAGGAGGCAGTTGCCTTGCTTGAGGTACTGGGTTAGGATGTGGTAGGGTAACTGTGGAAGCATTCCCTTTAACAATAGAGGTTGCCTGATTTGCAATAAGTGTTCTAGGAGCACAAGAGGGAGGTAAAATTCCAGTATTTGTCACAGTTGATCCTTGATTACTGGACTGTGATCTCCGCTGTTGATCCATACCCCCAGATACTTTTTCCATTGCTAAAAGTCTAGCATCAATAGAATCCAGCCTGAGCAGCAACGGGTCTAGCAGTTTTTTAAGGATGTTAGTAAGAGAGTGGATAGAGTGGTCCGTACAGCTGCAAGACCCCTTTCCAAATGTAAACGGTCCAGACAATGGTGGCATTTGGTTGATGACAGGGTACAATGGACTCACCATTTCGTTAGCAATCCCGGCAGTGGAGTTTTCCGTGACCTCGGTGGTATTGACAATGGTGTTTTGAAAGTGATCCATTTTAGCCCTTTTTCCACCCTTTGATTGCCTAGGTCTCTTTCTTTTTGGGACTGCCCCCTCGCGCAGACCTCGTGGACAAGTTAGGTTGGTGCCATTCCCCTCTTCCCTAGACAAGACTGGGCGAGGTGTTAGAGGTGACATCATCTCTGGGATGCTCAGGAGTGAGTCACGGTCTCGATGTGAATTAGAGGGTGTCCTTAACTGCTGTAACACGGATTCAATTGTCTGGTCGATACTGTCCAGAAGTGATAGGTGAGTAACGTCCAAAAGTTCGGGGGATGAAACATTCAAGGGAGAATCCAAGGGGGAGTGCTGTATGCTTTCAATCCCCTCAGCTAACTGTTTTTCTAGGGCTGTTGGTCCATTATTTCCCACAGTATTGGCTTTAGTGAAAAAGCTATGTAAAGTACCTGTTGCGGAAGAAGCCGCTTTACTTCTCAACTCCCTTGCTGCCATATTGGTTGGGTCCTAATAACTCGCAAGCGGTCAAGGACTTAGAGAGGTGGCCCGGTCCGGTCTCTCTCGTGCTCGAACGGGCAACAACGGGCCCGCCCTTGGTCCGGGCTTCACCCGGCGCCGTCCGGCGCGCGTCCCGCGTGCGCGGTGTATGGGTGGAGCTATATAGTGAAAGGTGTAGCGGGAAGAGTCTCCAGGTGCGGCCAGTTAGACGCCGCAAACTCCACTGGGACTCGCAGTCCCGCTCTCCACAGTGTCCGAAAGTATTGCACGGCAATCCGCTGGTCCGGTCTCCCCTGGCAGCTGGGAAACAATCAAGCACCTCACTCCTCTCCCTAGACTGCGAGCGGCGCCCGCGAAGCGGGGGCGCGAGTCGTGAAGAGGACCTGGTGGGCGTGGATGGAAGAGTCTCCAGGTGCGGCCGGTTAGCCGCCGCAAACTCCACTGGGACTCGCAGTCCCGCTCTCCACAGTGTCCGAAAGTATTGCACGGCAATCCGCTGGTCCGGTCTCCCCTGGCAGCTGGGAAACAATCAAGCACCTCACTCCTCTCACTAGACTGCGAGCGGCACGATAGTAGTGGATGGCAAAGTGTGAATGAACATTTCTGATGCTTCTCCCTATGGTCTAGTTGGCTCTATTACAAGCGCCAGTGAGCGAGTGTCAAGTGGATCTTGTTCTGTTGCAACATCGTAGGAAGCATCTTGAATGGTTGTCGATTGTGGGGAGCCAGGTATTAGGAGATTAGGTTTGAGTGCCCCTTTTGACCCTCCCATAGAAAAGAGAGGGTATGTTGATTTTCCTATTCCCTGCAACATGTCCTGTTGCTTGCCTTGATGAACACGAGCCTGCCGATCTACACACACTGAGCTGTGGTCAGCTTCTACTGATCCTAAGGCGGGTGTTAAATCCACAAGAGGCAGGCCACCCTTGTTGATACTCTTAACAAGATCCATTTTGATCTTTCTAACCTGTAGGGCTCTGTGCCTGGCTCTATAAGGAGATGGGGAAGGAGACAGGGATAAGGATGGAGATGGAGAAGGAGTTGAGTGATTGGAGGGGTGAAATTCAGTATCTGAGATATATTTTTTTATTGAGATTTCTTCCTCCTTGTTGTGCCTTTTTGTTTTTCTCTTGATATGCGCTTCATTGAATGCACGTTGCACGTGTTGCGGTTGCTATTGTTGCTTTGTCACAACTTTATCGTGGCTTATTGCTGCTATTTAATTAGGGTGGAAGAGCAGGAGTTAGTACAAGCTGGTCGAAGTGCATCCACAGTAGGAGGACCGACTCCGCAGCTGGCTAAACCCCCTCCTCTCAAGGGGAGCCTACAACTCACCCTCTGCTAGCTCCCTATTTCCAGTCTCTAATTCTCAGACCCCTATGTTCCTCTATATCTCTTATATCGCCTTTCGTTGTAGCAGACCCGTTAGAATGATCTTATAACACTCTCTGATCCAACCCGTCTCCCGTAAACAGTCTTCCTCTTGCTGCGGTGCTAGTTATTAATTGTATATAAATATGGCAGAGCATAGACACCGGGCCCTGGATATAAGCATCTTTAGGAGGTGGAGAGTGGATTAGTGATTAGTGAGTAGTGAGTAGTGAGCAGGTTAGTAATCCAATCAATTAACCCCTCTTTATCAGAGACTCACCAGAGCCGTTGATGCTATTGTTGAGCTTTGAGCCCTTTAAGGGGTTTCCCTGGGTTGCTAGGTTGCAGGTCATTGCATGCTCCGTCCAAAATACAATTGGATCCTTTCCTTTCCTCCCCTTGACCACGTCTGGGTGTCTATCACGGCATCCCCTCTTCTGTTCAGGAAAGGAGAGGAGAGAAGAGGGAGTAGACAAATCACTTTTTGCCAGTGTTATTTCTAGGAGTGCTAGCACCAGGAGCGTATCCCAGAGGCTTGCCCTCAGCGCACGATGTTCCTTTTGAATCATCTTGATGATCGCCCCCGGCGTTATTGCCCAGCCCAACTCTCGCTGTCCTAGCAGTACTCACAGTACTGGCAGCCCTCGTAGGGTGCCGCGTCCGCAGCTGCATCTGCGTTGCTGCTGATGAGCCTGCCCAGAATCAGCTGCTGTCTCTCCCCGGAAGTGAAAAGCTTAGCCACGGAGCATGGCGGGAGCTCTACGTGGACGTCCAATCAAGAGGTTCTCTCCCAAAAACCCTATATAACCAGTTTCTCCTTAGCACTGTGCTGATCAGCGTCCGAGGGAACTTCTGCTGTCATTATCCTCATTTTGACTTTGTCCTTTTCAGCTTGACCAATTGAGGACTGACAATGTGGCCTAGCCACCCTAATGACACTGCGTCATCCTCCTGACTGAAGCCCTCCTCACCTCAACATGTCCCATGAAATGTTCTACGCATGAACTCTTATCTGGACATCTGATGGCTCTAACCATCCTTTGGAGTTGTTGTCCACTCAACTTTAGCTGTGATTTCCTACAACATTGGAACTTATAAATAAATTCACCATTGGCCATTCTGGGAGGCAACTACACCAACTACTAGCCAAAGGGACCTAATTTTGTTTTCGGAGTCTGGGACAATGCTAGGCAGTGAGAGTGTAACATATATTGTAATCACTATTTATGTGATGATTAGAAAGTGCTTACTCAAGGTTGCAAGTATTAGGATCAACAGGTATCATGCAGTCAATGTGAATGGTGAGATGAGTCAGTACACAAGTATCGGGTCCATCAAAGGTTACTAGCAAGCATACAACATTGGGTAGACAAGTACACACTGCAAGTGTGAGAGGTTACAGGGCAGCCATCAGTGTATGAATCCAAATACCTATTATATGTGCAAAAGTCATTGAGCACAACATACCTCCAAGTCATGTTCCATTAGCAACACATACATACGTGAATACTAGGTCAACTGCTCGACAAAGGCTGATCGAAAGATCATGTAAAGTGAAAGTCATGGATAGCTTGACAGATCCCTATCCATAGCTAATAAACCCATTCACATATGTTGCCAGGCACTGCAACCAAAGACTGATGCAAGTACAAAACTTCAACTGAGCACACATGCTCACCTATCCTAACCTATTCTACACAAACATAGCCTATCTACTATTTAAAACTACCTTAAGTTAACTTAGCTTAAGCTACACAATTAGCACGACATGCTAAACATCAACACCCACTTTGCCTTTTTTTTATTTGTAAAAGAAATATATATTTTTCTTTTTAATTCATGGAAAACACATCAACCCCTACCCCTAACTACCCCAAAGTTGCCCTACCCACTAACAAACTAACCCATCACTAAAAATCCCCTAAAACGTACTTATCCCTAATTGCCTGAAATGGCTGCTAAGCGCCCAATAGGTTAGCACTGATTTATATAGTGTGTGGTTGTTAAAGGAAGATGTGCAATTTCATCACTGCTTTGCAGCTGTGAAGGTACATTTCGGTCTGTGGCAGCACTTGGCATGAACACTGCTACTGTTCAGCTTGACTTTTTATTTGTATCTACCTTGGCACACCCACTGGTCTGAGACAGAGTTCCGGGTGGCGAAAGGTCTGCTGCAACACAAGAATGGTATTGTGTTGTGCGTCAGTGATTGAAGTAAATTATATATTTCTTTAACACATGGACCAGAGGGTGGGCTGTTTCTAGTTTCTGCCTTCCCATAATCATACGTATTTTGCTCTGTCAGCATGATTTTGCCATTTATAAAGACTCTGCGTCTTCTCTTCTTGATGGCAATGTCTTCTTTGAAGATACTCGCGTATAACATTAGGAGTTAGGGTTTAAGGTGAGTTGGCTTCTCACAATGTGACAACTATTCACACGTATATGCAAATGGTGATTAAAACACTATTTTGATGGTAATTAAGATTTTGACTACAAATTTATTCACGCAGTCAAGTCAATTCAAAATTTATTCGGCCATGTTCTGGCCATAAAAGTACTTTTTACATAAAACACATACATTTTGTATTTAAAACTACACTGGGTTAAAATCTATTCACAATAAAAGAGATATATTCTAACGACCCGGGTCATTATTGTTAACACACCAGATTATTTCTCTTATGAATTGCCCCTCATAAAAAGCGTGCGACCCCCATAGCAAACAATTGGGGACGAAAGCATTTGTAGGTAGATCAATGCTGGCCTTATTTGTGAAAAATAGCAATCTCTTAAAAGTGGTTGTATGTATTTAACTCGCAGCTCAGTATAAAAACCACAAAAGAACAGAAAGTGCATTAAGTCTTGGTCAGAAAAACTATCACATGCACATGGTTGCAAGGAGCCTAACTTTGAAAAACCTTTGGGTACAGTTAGGAGCCAGTGGATACAGTTAAATCTAAATCTAGATAAAAGAAAGAGATGATGCAGATTGTTAACAAAAGACCAAAAGGGTTGAGTTAAAATTCCAGGACTTATAATCATAAAACATCTACATGTAGGTTTCTTAAGTTCATTTGCTTATCTATCCAGCTGTCTCCTCATTAAGAATTGTGCTTTTAAAGTTTTCACAGCTTCATGATGCAGCTTTCTGGGTTGATTAAATAGTTCCGGTTTTTCAAGGGCTGAAAGCTGTTGTGAGATACAGTTTAACCAAGGAATTTCTGCAGCTCTATCTGTCCTCTAAAACAGCCTAGTTTAGATTAGGCTTTTCTCTAGATCAAATTTTTAGCCACCATATCAGGGGTGCTACAGCAATATTATATGTCAAGTAGCCCTGCCTTAGTTCCTCATGTATAATAAAAGCTGGAATGCTAGAGGGAGCAGCTAGGAGTTTACGGAAATGTTTATTTTCTACTCCTTGAAGTTCGCTGCAATTCTTGTAACCCCAAACCACACTACCGTACACTGTCATAGCAACGCATTTCTCATTGTATATTTTCAGCAGTGGTTGTATGGGTTTGCTCCCTAATCTTCTAGCGAAGTCCAGTGTGGCTCCAGCTGCCCTTGCCAAGGTGTTTTTCTTTAGAGCTCGATGTGCTACCCAGGTGCCCTTTTCATCAAATAACACACCCAAATATGGATATGTGGGCACATTGGTTAGCACTCATCCTTTACAAGCAAGGGATTTATTCTCTCTTTTTTGGTAACCAATTGACTTTATATGAGATTTAGTAAAATTGACCGCAAGATCGAAAGCTACCATAAAATCAATAAAAGTGTTAACTAAATATTTCAAAACAATTGGGGTCCTGGCAATTAAAACGGCATCATCCGCATATAAAAGTGCTGGGATTAATTTAGAACCTACTCTAGAGATGTCTAGACACGAGTTTGACAGCACTGCCCACAACCTATTTATATAAAGTGTAAATAAAACCGGGGCAAGAATGCACCCTTGCCTCACCCCTCTTTTCACCTTCCAGGCATTAGATAGGGAGCCGTCCGCATTATAACTTACAAAGGCGGTCAAATTAAGATGGGACCAGTTTAAGAAGCTTACTAAATTCCTGTCCATCCCTATTTCTACCAACAAATGACATAACTAAAAACTATTTACCCTGTCAAAAGCGGACTTTATATCCATAAAAGCCAAAGACATACGTCTTTTTTTGGCTAGGGTATATTTACTGGTGATCATGAGTAGTCTCATACATTGTTCCACTGTACCCCTGCACTTGCGAAAAACAAATTGTAATTCTGACAGCACTTCCTTTTCCTCCAACCAGGTGGTTAGGCGATTTAAAATTACTTTGCCCATTATTTTTTCTGGAGAGTCCAACAAAGAAATTGGACGATAACAGCCCGGGTCTTCCCTAGCACCTTTTTTGAAAATTGGCAAAATCCCCGCTGTTGACCATGAGTGAGGTTGCGGTGCAAAAGGGGGTGGTGATGGACGGAGCATCCGAACCAATCAAACACTCACACCCAGTCAAAAGATCTGGGTTTAATCCATCACCGTTCTTTAGCCCACTCCGCCACCCCAGTTCAGACATGGCTATATGCAAATCAGTCTGACCCTGTGCCTCATGGGAACAGTCCAGCCCGAACTGCCAAGCCATGCCTTTCCTGGACCGGAAACAAGCTTCCGAGGACCGGTTTCTGGCATTACAGCCGTCTTCAGCCCGGCTTGCTTTAATCCAGTGGCAAAGTGAGCAAGGGACTCACGTCTGAGCATACCCTGCCACACTTATGGCGGCCAAAAGCGGTAAAAAAGGGGGTGGTGATGGACGGAGCATCCGAACCAATCAAACACTCACACCCAGTCAAAAGATCTGGGTTTAATCCATCACCGTTCTTTAGCCCACTCTGCCACCCCAGTTCAGACATGGCTATATGCAAATCAATCTGACCCTGTGCCTCATGGGAAAAGTCCAGCCCGAACTGCCAAGCCATGCCTTCCCTGGACAGGAAACAAGCTTCCGAGGACCGGTTTCTGGCATTACAGCCGTTTTCAGCCCGGCTTGCTTCAATCCAGTGGCAAAGTGAGCAAGGGACTCACGTCTGAGCATACCCTGCCACACCTATGGCGGCCAAAAGCAGTACAAAAGGGGGTGGTGATGGACGGAGCATCCGAACCAATCAAACACTCACACCCAGTCAAAAGATCTGGGTTTAATCCATCACTGTTCTTTAGCCCACTCTGCCACCCCAGTTCAGACATGGCTATATGCAAATCAGTCTGACCCTGTGCCTCATGGGAACAGTCCAGCCCGAACTGCCAAGCCATGCCTTCCCTGGACCGGAAACAAGCTTCCGAGGACCGTTTCTGGCATTACAGCCGTCTTCAGCCCGGCTTGCTTCAATCCAGTGGCAAAGTGAGCAAGGGACTCACGTCTGAGCATACCCTGCCACACTTATGGCGGCCAAAAGCGGTACAAAAGGGGGTGGTGATGGACGGAGCATCCAAACCAATCAAACACTCACACCCAGTCAAAAGATCTGGGTTTAATCCATCACCTTTCTTTAGCCCACTCTGCCACCCCAGTTCAGAAATGGCTATATGCAAATCAGTCTGACCCTGTGCCTCATTGGAACAGTCCAGCCCGAACTGCCAAGCCATGCCTTCCTTGGACCGAAAACAAGCTTCCGAGGATCGTTTTCTGGCATTACAGCCGCCTTCAGCCCGGCTTGCTTCAATCCAGTGGCAAAGTGAGCAAGGGACTCACGTCTGAGCATACCCTGCCACACTTATGGCGGCCAAAAGCGGTACAAAAGTGGGTGGTGATGGACGGAGCATCCGAACCAATCAAACACTCACACCCAGTCAAAAGATCTGGGTTTAATCCATCACCGTTCTTTAGCCCACTCTGCCACCCCAGTTCAGACATGGCTATATGCAAATCAGTCTGACCCAGTGCCTCATGAGAACAGTCCAGCCAGAACTGCCAAGCCATGCCTTCCCTGGACCGGAAACAAGCTTCCGAGGACCGGTTTCTGGCATTACAGCCGTCTTCAGCCCGCCTTGCTTCAATTCAGTGGCAAAGTGAGCAAGGGACTCACGTGTAAGCATACCCTGGATTCATGCAGGTCTGCACGAGTGGCAGAGGAAGAACAACCGCTCCAAGCTCACATGGACCGACGACAGCGGTGAGACAACTCATGCTTGAGGACCCTGTGGATTAAGTGGACACTACCCCGCCAGGGTTTGGACTGGGAGCAGAGGACGACGACATGTTCTTCGTGTCGTTTGTCGGTCGAGAAGGCACAAGGCGCCGGCCACCACCCACGTGCACCATCACCGTGGCTGGTTCTCCCGTGAACGCTCTCATAGACACAGGGGCATCAGTGAACGTGATGGACAGTGACCAGCATAAGAGGTTATCACCACGCCCACTGCTCCTCCCGTTCAAGGCAAGAATATACATGTATGACGGAAATGAGCCGTTTCCCTTACGAAAAGTCATGGAGGTTGAGGTTACCAACCAGGGCATTGTCTCAACACTAAGTTTCATGTCACAGAAGGGAAAGAGGCACCCTCCTCAGTTGTCATATGTCGGAGGACCTGGAGTTGGTTTTCTTTGCGCACCAGGTGCATGATCTACACGCCTGTGAGATACTTAGAGACTTCCCCATGTTATTTGGGTTGCCTAAAAGGGACAACGTTCAAGCTGCACATCGATCCAACAGTCCAGCCTATTCACCTACAGCCGCAAGTGGTGGAAGAGCTAAAGAAGCTGGAGGAGTTGGGCGTGATAGAGAAGGTGTTGGGCCCCACCCCGTGGGTGTCACCTTTGGTCCTGGCCCCTAAACCTAAACAGCAGGGAGCCATTCGGTTCTGTGTTGACATGCGGCTGCCAAACAAGGCCGTGAAGAGAGAGCGTCATCTCACATCCACCATGGATGACATCGTGGCCAACCTCAACGGTGCCAAGTGGTTCACTAAGCTCAACCTCAATGCCTGCTACCACCAGCTGGAGCTCCACCCTGACAGTAGGAACATCACAACCTTCTCCACTCGGTATAAGAGACTGAGCTTCGGTGTATCCTCTGCAGCAGAGGTGTTTCAGAATGCAATAAGGGAGTCTCTCACGGGCTACAAGGTGTGATAAATTTGAGCAATGACATCCTTGTATTCTCCAAGACACTGGAGGAGCACCAAGTGCATCTCAGGGCCACCCTTCAACGACTAGCGGAGAACAGACTCACCCTGCACAGAGCCAAGTGCTCGTTTTATCAAGAGTCAGTGGATTTCTTCGGCTACATCTTCTCCAGAGATGGCCTGTATGTTGACTCGAAGAAAGCAGCGGCCATACAATCTGCCCCGAGGCCTACGTTGCACCCCAAAGTCCGTAGCTTCCTCGGGATGGCCACGTAATGTGGCCGGTTCATCCCCAATCTGGCGTCCCTCTCCAAACCACTCCACAATCTTACAAAGTCTGGTCAGCCGTGGGTCTGGTCCGCGAAAGAAGATCTGGGATTTCATGCCTTCAAGCAGGCCCTCATCGAGGACAAGGTGATGTCATACTTTCGCCCCCATTGGCGCACTGAAGGGCTGGGTGCGGTCCTGATGCAGGAGACAGAGTCCAAGGAGTGGGTCCCAACTGCATACGCCAGCAGGGCGCTGACCGGAACGGAGATGTACTATGCGCAGATAGAGCGTGAGGCCCGGGCCATCAAATGGGCGTGTCAGCATTTCCATCTCTATTTGTATGGACACGAATTTCAAGTGGTCACGGACCACAAGCCTCTCATTCCTCTCTTCGCTGGCACAACTCGGCTGGCTCCTCCCTTGATGAAGAGGTGGGCTGTTCAACTGCAGGCCTATCACTTTGATGTAATCTTTCGTCTGGGGGTCAGCAACCCTGCCAACTTCCTGTCGTGGCACCCTGGCCCGCCCGTGCAATCCAGGCCACTATCCAATGAAGACTGCACCAAAGAGTATGTCCGGATGGTCTCCCTTGAAGCATGCCTATTTGCTCTCACGCTAGAAGACATTGGGAAGGCGAACGAGTATGATGAGTGACTTGTCAAGGTCAAGACCATGTTAGCCAACAGGAACTGGCATCACTTCCTCGACTGTGTCAGCTCGCTGACAGCAGATGAAAGGCTGTTTCAGCAGCAGGTGTGGAAAGTTCCGAGCAAACTCAGCGAGGATCTTCATGGAGCTGTGCTGCAAGGCACCACCCTCGTAATTCCGAGGAGCCTGCAAGAGAAAGTGGTCCAAATGGCGCACCACGGCATCAAGGGATATCAAAGACTAAAGCCAGGTTTGCGAAGCAAGGTTTGGTTTCCGGGCATGGATGCCATAGACGAGGAGGTCACGCTTGCAACATCATAGGTGGTGACCCTGTACCCCATCCGGTGATCACGAGGACCCATGCCAGGAGCCCTGGACCAAAGTGAGCCTCGACTTTGGGTCGTTTCCTGACGGCCGAAGCACCTTGGTTCCCGTCGACTCACATTCAAAATTCCCGGTGGTGGAAGTTGTGTCGTCAACAGCCTTTCAACATGTCAAGACCGCACTTGAGTGTGTCTTTGCTATGATGGGACTGCCCGAAGAGATCAAGTCAGGCAATGGCCCACCATTTCAGGGATGAGAGTTCCAAGAGTACCTGGCCTCCCGTGCCATTCAGCACCGCAAAATCACGCCACAGTGGCCCCAGGAAAACGGCGAGGAGGAACGGTTCATGCGAACTATGAACCAAGCCCTCAGAATAAAAGTGGAGAAAGGGGAGGATGTCGAGCAGTGCCCTCAGCAATTCCTAAGTGCCTATCGGCAGACACCACACTGCACCACCAAGTGTGTGCCGGCTCACCTTGTGTTCCAAAAGGGGCAGAAGGGACAGTGTTCCCGCGGACCCCTCATGGAGGACCCCAGCGCTGGATCAAGAGGCTGCCCAGGCCCAGAGAAAAGCGACTAATGACAAGGCGAGCCAGGATCGCAGGGCACTGCCGATGAGCATCCGAGTTGGTGACAGTCGTGAAGGACCAATACCCTGGCTGGAAGTATCGCACTGCATACGAACCGGAGGTGTTGGAAGTCATCAATGTGCACAGCACCATGGTATCGGCCATGCGCGGGTCTCGCGTGGTCACAAGGAATACTTTGTGGTTCAAGAGAGTGGTGAGTGAGCTGCTGCCCACGGAGGGTGCCATGAAGGAACCAGAGGAAGGAGAAGGGGCGGCTCCAATGAACACCCCCGTCATCAGCCCTGAGCCTGCACACCGTCAAAACGGAGAAGAATCAAGGGCGTTGGAAGAGCAGCAGAATCCCGGTATCGCGTCCCCAGAGTCAGAGAGGGACAGAGGGATCTGGGATGGCGCAGAACTCCCGGAGCCAGAGATATGGTCTCCGGCCGAACCAAGCCGCCAGCCTGAGACTCAAAGACTTTGCATGATGCATGAAGAAAGACTGAGAGTGCAAATGTAAAGGATCCTAGTGTCTAAAAGATTGGAGGGATGTAGTGACGGCGTCACACGGCCCATTCACGCATGGCTAGCACGCACACATGCACCCCGAGGGCGGGCTCGTCCGAAGGATTAAATAAAGGGGCGCAAGACCGCTCGAGATCTTGGCCCAGTGATAATAAGTATGTGTGGTTGTCCCTCATTGCTGCGTCAGCACGTCTGAAGCTTAGCCTCGCACAGCGAGCGTCCAGCCAGGTCTGGATGCCACAAGCGTCACTGGCAACAACTGGACCTCGCACTGGCCGCCACCCCAGCGCAATGCAAATGCCCAACGGTTCCGCTGCTTTCCTTAAATGCTCTGGGGCCGTGACTCACCTCGGACACGCTGGGGCTTCATAGAGACCCCTCCGCTCCCACACAGGGTGTCGCCAGGCACAGCTCGCCGTCCAGTCTCCAACGGTGGGGGATAACCGCGTGTACCTCAGAGCCAGGCAGCACACTCCCAGCATGACTACAAGATTAAGCCACAGTCTGTACCGGTATAGCGCCACAATCTGCCAATGTACATCTCTCCAGCACAGTGCAGCACCTACTTCACTCCGGGATCAGGCCCAGTGTGAAGACGAAGAAGCTTATTTCGGCAGCCTGTCCACTTCATGCAGTCATTGGTGCTGTCATGTGCAAGACCATTAATAAAGTCTGTTTTGTTGTAACGTGTCAGGCCATGATCATAAGTGTTGGTGTTTCATGAGCCACTGCCACCCATCCTGATGTGTGTTGTAGAAGAGTACATGACGTAGGTGAAGATGCATTTGAGGTTGTGCCATGAAATGCAGGATGTGTCATTTGTGAGGATGTGCAGTGACTGAGGACTGTTGCTTGCAGACTGTACAGAAAGGGCTTGTGATGTGGGCACAGATGTTTGATTGGTTTGTGACCAAGTTACATGTAAGTGGGGGTCTGGTGTTTGAGATGTTGGATACATGATCACAGTGGGTTTATTTTGGGCATGGATGTGGAAGTCAAGACTTTTCCCAGTGTCCTGCTGCTCTAGGGTAGGGTGTCATATGTTGCGTGGCCACCTGCTTAGATGTTTACTGCATGCTATCTCTGGATATGATGGCCTTTAGTGTGGTACTAGAGCTTATTGAGAAGAAAGAAGGCAAGGACAACAAAAAAGCTCTTTTACAAAGAGAAATTGCGTTGATATACCGCATGCAATCTTTGAAACCATTTGGTTTAAATGATCGCATTGAATTTAGTTGCTTTTTATAAGTACCTATCCTGGTACATTTGGACACTTATTTCTGCTGTGCCGCTGCATTTATTACCCTTACATATCCAACATGTTCATAAGCGTTACATCTGCCAGCTTTAGGCATGTCAATGTTTCATTTTCACGTTTCACACTGTATATCTTAATGCTTCATCACACAAGTGACTTACATACATTGACAATCGACTTGTACCAGCCCCGTGTTATAGGTACTGCCCCTCACGCGTATTGACATGTCCATTTCAGTTCGTTCTGTCATTAACCTTGACTCACTCAATATGGCCGACACTCTTTTCTGAGTCTTGTCGTAAGTCTCCTTTCGATGTTAGTTGCAAGTGCGTCAGCACGCTGAGCACTTCACCAGCATTCGAACGCCGGTTTAAACATTCGGACATCGTGAAGTAGCTAGCCAGATCCCGATCAGATGCAGGACGTCTGGAAACTACCCGGACCTTCACCCATTTAAGTAAGTCGGGTTCTCCCGCTTGCAGGTAAAGTCTAAGAACCAACTCAGCATTGCTGTAACAACCGCCATTAACGCTGAACTTCTCTTTGGTTTTTCATCTACAGCTTACACTTGAATCGTTTGGATTCAGAGATCACGTGAGCTCCCTTTAACTTGCGTTTTAAACTGTTGGGTTTTATCGCTTGACCTCCACCCCACGTATGCACCTTTCATGGTGGACAGTCACACAATCGGGTAATCACTTTGTGTTTTCCACGTCGAACACCGACTTTATTAAAATGACAGTAACACTGCAAAACGCGCATGATAACACCTTGGCAACACCAGCCACCTTGGTTAGCACATCACTAAGCTTAAGGAATGTTGGATATAATTTTCTTGTATGTATTATGTTATGATGATGGGCTATTTAGCAAACCATTGCTGTTTTGAATTTCAGGGCTCCTTGAGAAAGGGCGATTTCCGCCCGAAATGCATCGGAGCGATGTTTTGGAAATTACCATATTGATAAATTGAAGTGAAAAAGAAAGGAATTGAATATGCAATGCTAATATTTAATGAACAATAAAGAAACACACTTCAAAATACAGTGGAGTCTGTCTTTCTGACGAACCCAATCGGAGTGCCCAAAGCAGGGATGCGCACATAATTTATGAGCACACCTATCAGATGAAGTCAAGACCTTTCCCAGTGTCCTGCTGCTCTAGGGTAGGGTGTCATATGTTGCGTGGCCACCTGCTTAGATGTTTACTGCATGCTATCTCTGGATATGATGGCCATTAGTGTGTTGATGTTGAGTATGTGTGGAAGCTCAGTCAGTATGTGTTAGTGGCACCCTGACATGTACAGGTCCTTGCTGTTTGCTCTGCTGTGTTATGAGTGTGCATGTGGTGATGTTAATGTTATTCCTAGTAGCAGATGTGCTATGCCTTGGGTTCTTCAGTGGAATGCATGTGGAGGGTGGACTATGAGTGCAACGAGGGGTATTTTATGAGTAACTCATGGATAATGGAGAGTGATCTGTGCTCTGTGATGATTTGTGATGTTCATGATGGTGAGATCAGAGTGTGTCCCTGGCTGTAGTGTTAGCACCCTGCTTTGAGCACATGCAGTGCCGTCAGTGGCGGAACCATGGCCTTTGAAATATGTGAGGCCCCCTCATGTCCAGCTATGGTGGCTGGGGGATGCAATTGGATGTGAATGGGTAATGAGTTTGAGTGGGATGAATGCTTTCTTTTTGTTTTGGCCATTTCCACAGGCCAGTGCATGTGTGTTTTGTTGTCATTAAAGGAGAGTGTGAGTAAGGAGTGTCATTTGGTGCACTGAGATGAGTGTTGCTTTTGTAATTTGCATTTCTTTTGTGCATGTCAAATCATGCAATGTTTAAGTCTTGTTCATTTGCTATGTGAGTTTGCACAATTGGGCTTTGGCCTCCTATCTGTGGCCAATCTGCTTTCAGTATTATGGCTGCTAATACTTGGGAGGGGGGATGAAACCGTGGCCCCTTCGTTACCTGTGGAGTGTCTGAGGCAGTGTTGCCAGATTGGGATAGATCAAGCACGATTGGGATTAAATGTAACAGTTGTGCCTGGTAAATTTGGTTTGTGTGGTGTCTGAGGTATGTGCAGTTAGACAAATGAAAACCTTATGTCTGTTCCGGGGAGAACAGGGAGCATATTGGCCTGTCTATTCTCTTGTTACAAAAACACAGTTGATGGACAGAAAGTAGAACAATGTCATACATTCACCCCAGTACAAGGATCTGGGCCTAAATCCATCGTTTTTTTTGCACTCCACACCACCCTGGGTTAGACACTGGCTATATGCAAATCAGCTCTGACCCTGTGCCTCATGGGAACAGTCCAGTCCGAACTACCAAGCCATGTCTTTCCCAGACCGGAATCAAGCATCCAAGGACCGGTTTCTGGCTATCAGCCTTCATCAGCCTGGATAGCTTGACTCCAGTGGTGTGGAGAGCCTGGGACTCACGTCTGAGCATACCCAGCCCACTCGGGGTGATAATTGCAAAAAACACAGTTGATGGACAGAATGTAGAACAATGTCATACATTCACCCCAGTTCAAGGATCTGGGCCTAAATCCATTGTTTTTTTGCACTCCACACCACCCTGGGTTAGACACTGGCTATATGCAAATCAGCTCTGACCCTGTGTCCATCATCCCCTTGTGTATCGCTTTGTTCGCCCTAAGTTGTCAGGGTATGCTCAGACGTGAGTCCCTTGTTCACTTGGCCACTGGATTCAAGATAGCCTGGCTGATGAGGATTATGAATCCGAAACCGGTCCCAGGATGCTTGTTTCCGGTCCAGGGAAGACATGGCTTGGCAGTTCGGGCTGGACTATACCCATGAGGCACAGGGTCAGACTGATTTGCATATGGCCATGTCTGAACTGGGGTGGCTGAGTGAACTAAAGAATGGTGATGGATTAAACCCAGATCATTTGACTGGGGGTGAGTGTTTGATTTGCTCAAACGCTCCGTCCATCATCCCCTTTTGTATCGCTTTGTTCGCCCTAAGTTGGCAGGGTATGCTCAGACGTGAGTCCCTTGTTCACTTGGCCACTGGATTCAAGATAGCCTGGCTGATGAGTATTATGAATCCGAAACCGGTCCCAGGATGCTTGTTTCCGGTCCAGGGAAGACATGGCTTGGCAGTTCGGGCTGGACTGTTCCCATGAGGCACAGGGTCAGACTGATTTGCATATGGCCATGTCTGAACTGGGGTGGCTGAGTGAACTAAAGAATGGTGATGGATTAAACCCAGATCATTTGACTGGGGGTGAGTGTTTGATTTGCTCAAACGCTCCGTCCATCATCCCCTTTTGTATCGCTTTATTCTCTTGTTACACCTACCCACAGTTTGTGAACGTATTTTGATGTGGTCTGTGAAAAAAATCTTTTCCAATTGCCTTGTGTGCAAGATTACATCTGACCTGCTTGACTTGGGCTCACCAAATTTGTTGTACCCGCCACAGAGATCCTGGAAGTAGTGTGGCACCTGTACCAGAGATTGAGCAGGGTGTAGAACAGGAAAAGTGATGGATGGGTAAGTGGGGGGGGTAAGGGAAAATATGTCTTGCAGTATTCCTAACAGGGAAGGGCACAGAAACGCATGAGAAGTGTACCAGTGGCATACACATGACAAAATAGTGCAGATCACTGGATGGCTATTGAAATTGTGCCGTCATTAGGGTTCAATGGCTTCCTTACATTGGTGATACTGCCCTGATGATATCTTTCCTTCTATTTCCACCTCAGTGCCACACAAACGTCAGTTGGCGTCCTAGGTGTAGTCTCAAACGTTACATATGATACCACTCCTTTCTACAGACATTTCTTGCAGTTCTTACTCCACTTTTGAACAGCTTGGTTCTTAAATGTTGTTGATGATTTACACACTGGGGACGAGGCAGAGGAAACTGAATTAAAGTCTTGCAGAGAGTGTATTATGGAGCTAACATGCAGACTGACCAGTGTAAGGTCTCGGATCTGAGCAGTCACTTTTACATTATTCCATTGTGCTTATTCATAAAAGGGAAAGGCAGGGTTCACAATGAGGTTTGCCATTGTGCTTAGGTCATGCATCACCGCTTTCTTACTGGCCACTTCATTACACATTGGTATTCAATTCTGCTTTGGTGCTATCTGCTACATTTGGAAATAGGAAATGCTGGGTTGGAGGAGTTACGTGGATTGGCTGGATAGTTAGTTTTAGTGGTAAATGACAAACCCACATAGAAGAAATGGAGGGCTCCAAGACACAAATGAACCAAAATGTCCACTGTTGGTGCCATAAAGTTTATAGAACATGACAATAAAATGGGGGGGGGGGTGAATGTTATGGCCTGTCATTATGTGGTATGGTCTGCCATTGTATTAAGTACCTGTCATTGGCTGCTTATGGTATGATATGGCCTGTGATTATATGGCATGGTACCCCTATTAATGTCATCTACTTTAGGATGAGTATATCTGACTCATCCTACACTTTATTCCACTACTGTGAAATCCAAAATCACATTTTTTTTTCTCTTCCCTCTTCTGTTCCTCCTTGGATCAGCCAAGATCTCATTTCACTACAATGACGTCCTGAGTCCCTTTCTAGAAACTTTTCCTGCCTCTATCTCTCATATTGCATATCCCAAACCTCATATTCGGACTATAATCTCACAATGAACAGTTTCTAGACCTTTCTCTCTTCTCCCCTTCCATTATCCTTTTCAATCCTATTCACATACTCAAATATCCACAGCTCACAAACTCAGCTTTCAATAGACTACTCCACCACTTATCATTTTTGGGTTACAGTATAGCATGCTACTAGCCAAAAAGGGCTTCATTGCACTTTAAAGGGGGTAGTAAGCGCTATATAAATACAATTACAATGTGTCTGTACTGACTGTGAGCTCAGAGCTGCCCATGAGGAGGGTGACAAACCTCTTGTAAGGGGACATTTGTCACATGCATTTCAGACGCATCTCAACTATCCTGTCTAACTTACTCTTCTCAGACTTAGCATGTGCATACAATCTCGTCGACCACTTCTATGAGATGTCTGACCAGATATCTTCATTTCCTGCCTGCTTGAGGCGGTCCCTGCCCCTCCTTCCTTAAAGTAGCTATTTTGGGCTACTTTGGGCTACTTTTTAGTTGACTCCGGGCCAGAGAATACTCCAAGGATCTGGCAACACTGTACTCCCATCTGCATCTAAATTGGCATCTTTGCCCACTGCTTCACTGCTGCTATGACGTGACCGCCACCACCAACCCAGATGTCAGCATTGTGTACGCAAATTGGAGCCCCCACTTCTGAGGTGATAATGGCCCTTCGTGCACGGCATGTTTGTGTGACATGCCTGTTGTTTTCTGTCTCCTTCAAGGTGTCTGAGATCGACAGGTAAGTTGTCCAAGAGTGGTGATTGGGTCATGTTGGTGTCAGGCAGTTGCATGCAGTGATAGGTGTTTGACTTACATCGGGTGGAGTCTTGCACGGCATAGTATTTGGTAGTAGTGGACAAGATAGAGCAGAGACAGGACTTGTAGGGCAGGATGCATGATGTGCAGGAATGTGGAGAGGTGTGTGAATGTAGAGTTTCTTCTCTCTGTTTCTGCCATCTCTGAGCTGGTTTTATCTCCGGGTTTGGATGGCCTGATAGGTGCATCGTAATGGGATGGACAGTCGGAGCGCTCTTCTGCCAGGCTGTGTGTCTCCATTGGCTCTCTCCGACACCAGCGCGGTACGATTTTCCTGTCTAATACAGAAACACCATGGCGGACGGAAATGTGTCAGTCTTTACCCAATGTAATATGGCGGTCGGGTTGACGTTTTCCGGCATGACAAACATGTTTTACCTGCGTCTGATGGGACCACAGAGGGGCCTACGACCGCCATCATAATCAGGCCCTTTGTTTTTATTCGTTAAAATTAATTTTAGAACATATTTTAATATTTTAATTGTAGTAAATTTGTAATTATGTATATGTGTTAAACATTGTAACAAATATTAACTATTTAATTTTATTGAAAAGTATTTACATTTTTTATATTTACATATTTATATTTTTTGTTATTTAGTATGTTTATGAAATCATTTTATTTTGTTCAAGTTAGTCCGTTTCTAATGTGACACTAACTGGAGTGGGAATAGTAAAAAAAACTCTTCTGCATTTTGGAATAGTACCTTTTACTCCTACGCCATCCAACTGTTTCTCCACTATTGATATTGATATTGATATTGAAATGTATTTGTAGAGCGCTCGTTCGCCCGGGGGCTTCAAGGCGCTATAGACAGGAACACAACGCATCAGTCAAAGGAAGCATAGAGGGACTCATCAGAACGCTTGGGAAAAGAGCCATGTTTTGAGGGAGTGTCTGAAGCTAAAAATGTTATCGCACATTTTGAGGTGAAGGGGAAGAGAGTTCCAGAAGGTGGCTGCAAGGTGGTCAAAGCAGCAACCTCCAAGACGTTTCCTTTTGTAAAGAGGGACAATCAGAAGATGTTTGTGCATAGAGCGAAGATTCCGGGGAGGGTCATATTTTTTGAACAGGTCTCTGATGAATAGGGGGCCAGATTGATGTAAGGACTTAAATAAAGTACACCTGGTCTTAAAAGCCACCCGTT
Source organism: Lissotriton helveticus (assembly GCF_964261635.1). Classification (NCBI taxonomy): domain Eukaryota; kingdom Metazoa; phylum Chordata; class Amphibia; order Caudata; family Salamandridae; genus Lissotriton; species Lissotriton helveticus. The sequence goes on along the minus strand of NC_136061.1, from coordinate 1,429,958,280 downwards.
GCTCAACAGGCAGCCAGTGTAGCTGTTTTAGGCCTAATCTGACGGACTGCCTCTTAGGTAGATTAAGAATTAGTCTGGCTGCCTGATTCTGAATCAGCTGGAGGCTATTGTACTGACTGGAGTGGGAATAGTACATTTTACCTCTCCACAATCCAACACTTTCAAGACTGTTGCATTGATTGGAGTGGGTATAGTACATGTTACCCCTTCTGTTAGAAATGGGGTTCTCTAGTTGGCAAGGGGTTGCCCCTTTTTCCAAGTAGGGACCCTTACTTCTAGTCAGGATAAGGGAGTTACACTCCGAAAATAACCCCTGCTACCCCCTTGGTAGCTTGGCATGAGTAGTCAGGTTTATCTTAGAGGCAGTGTGTAAAGCATTTGCACATGACCAACAATAACACAGTGATAGCACTATAAAAGGACACCACACCAGTTTCGAAAAATACCCACTATTTTTATATATCTTTATTTTATATATCCAAAACAAGACCAAAAACTAAACCGATCAACAATACAGTACTCAGAGATCTTCAGTCATCAAAATAGACTTGAAATATAGCTCCTTGAAGTCAATAGCTCCAGCTAGGGCTATCACAGCATCATGAACAACAAATCCAAACAGTTCTTGCTGACTGCGGCATCGCGGGCCAGCTATGGTGTCGGGAAGACCCGCAAAACAGTACCTTTAGAAATGTAGGGCGTCGGCGACCTCTCGATGAGCCCTGAAGGGCAGGCATCCACAGGCGTCTCTTCCGGAGGCCAGTGCAGGAGTTGTCAGGCCCTTGAAGTCACATGTGTTGCAGATCAAACTCCCAGTTGAACTCGGGAGCGTAGGCGTCGGGGTTGTGGTGCGAAGTGCAGCGGTGTGGTGTCCTCAGGACGCGGTGCAGGCAGTGGCTCGGTGACGGTCGTCTAGCGGCATCGGTGAGACCAGAGCTGCGGTGTGAAGTGATGCAGTGCTCGTCGCAGTGCAGGTATGTCACAGTGCAAGCAGGTTACGGTGCAATCATCATCGTCATTGCTAAAGCGTTGTCTTTGGCGGACAAACTAGAGTCGATGGCTTTGGTAGGCCAAGGCTGAGGTGCGGGATGAAGATGGTGCTTCACATAACTTACGAGCGGTGCCCTTGAACCACGGTGCAAGCAGCATCGTCAATGTTGGCGTGGAGCGTCCTCGTCTGGGATCCCTGGGCGACAGCGTGCAGAAAGGCGGTGTGGTGTCCACAGGTCACAGTTAAAGCAGGGCTCAGAGGCAGCATCCGGTGGTGTCGGCGAGGAGACCAGGTTGCATTGCGGGGGTGCCTTCAGGACACGGAGTCGGCACCTGCATCGTAGACAGTGTTGAGTTGCTTTTTCTTCTGTTGCAGCACACAACGCTCAGTCCCCAGTGCTGCGGGCAGAAGAACTTGAAGTTTTTGCTGTTGTGGTGGGCGCATCCTAATTTGCATGGCGGGAACACCGCAACATCGGCGGTCGGTCCCGTGCTCCGTTGCTGGCGGACAAAGTCCGCCTGCCATTGTAATAGACCCCTAAGGGCCAGATGTAGGTAAAACCCAAATTGCGAGTTCTCAATAGCGATTTTTACCAAATCATTATTAAGAACTCGCAAAGTCTGATGTAGATAAAAAAATCGTTAAAAGATAGCGATTCGGTAATAATCGCTAAAAAAAAATACCGATATCGCATTTCCGAATTGGTATTAGCGATTTCGCATTACCAAATAGGTATTAGCGAATTCGCTATTTCAAAAATACGCTAATTAGTGAATCTGCCAATCCGGTGCATCCTGATGACCTCACAACCAGGAAGTGGCCTGACACATGCTGTTACACTTAGCCTGAAGCTGTGGGAGAGGCAGCAAGCAGAACCAAAAACCCAGGAGCTGCACAGCAACACCCAAAACAATCATGGACACACAAGAGAAGGGAAAGGAGGCCGGAGAGAGGAAGAGAAAATACAAATTTAGTGAAAGGGAGTTGGAGGTACTAATTGAGGAGGTGGTGAAGGATCACGACCAGCTCTTCTGCAAAAATCCTTGCACGTTCCAGGATCACAAATAAGAAAAATTTGGCTTGTGATCCAGGAAAAAATCAATTCCATCGGCGTCACCCATCGCTCGATAGACGTACCTAAGAAGCGCTGATACGACCTTCGCAAATGTGCCAAGGAGAGGGTGGCTGACAGGCTCAAACAAGCCAACCAGACAGGTGGCGGGACTTCGACTGCACCTGTACCAACTCCCTTGGAACAATTGCTGGAGTCCACCTTCCAGCCGGAGAGCGTCATTGGCATAGGAGACGCAGACAGCTCAGCCAGAGGAGACAACAGAAAAGGTAAGATGCATGCACAGCATGCTATGCCCCCCTCCCTGACCCCAATCCCCAATGACCCAGTATGAATCCCACTCCAGTCCATGTTTTGCCAAAAACCAGAAATGCATCATGGGAGATGTAGTCCCAATTAACACATAGCATAAAAGTTAGTCCACTGAACCCAAATGCATTTCACACACATCAGTAAATAAGCAAGCGGGGGACAGTCAGTTTGATTGGCAGTCATGAAAATTATAGAAACGCTTATGCTGCTAGACAAGTGAGTAATTGGACATTCTGTTTCCACAGGCCACCCAGTGTGCCAGGCTGCAGAAGGGGAGACAGAAGAGGCACCCAGGGAGCCCAACACCCAGGACGAGGAGGCCCTGTCACTTGCTGATGTCACACCATCACCACCACCGAGAGCCAGGAGGTATAACGTGGGTAGCCTCCAGGAGATGGAGGGTCAGAGGAGAAGAGCATGGGAGCCCAACAGTCCATGCAGGAAGAGGCTGAACAGACACCAGGAACACAGTCCCCCATGGAGCATGGCCACACAGTTGCCCGACGACACAGACCAAGGGCACACAGTCCTGATGCACAGGGAGAGGAGTCCAGTATTTTTGCAGGTCTGGAGGGGAAGATGTTTAAGGTGCAGCAGCTGCAAGGCAAAAGAATGCGGTGAATGCAACGCCAGATGGTGACCATTAACAAAAACATGCGGGACATGAAAGAGGGCATATACTGCCTTAACAACACCATGGCTGAGGGCATGGGGGACATGGCAGAGGCTGTGAGCTTGTTGTGCAGCAAAGTGGACAATCAACGTGTGGCAAGGTGCAGGGACAGACAGAGAATGGATGGGTGCACAAAGGAGGTGAACTGGCTATGCAATGCCACCTCTGTCCTTAGCAGCCGCTCGGTAGCCATGCAGTTAGAGATGGCCCACTGCAGCCGTGACGTCGCAAGGGTGCTGGTCACAGTCACCAGTGCCTTGGAAGTGCTCCAGACCACACAAATCGCTGCCACAGGATCGGGGGATGTGGGGAAAGTGAGGAGGCAACAAGCCGCAGCAGTATCACTTCCCCAATACAAGAGTCCAGGAGGCGCAGTGGAAGGCACAGACCAGCTGTATGACAGACCTCTAGGGATGACAGTGTGCCTAATGAACACAGCAGTGCTGCGCGTGGGTGCAGAAAATAATACCAGGCATCACCTGACATTGGGAGATGGATGAAGTAACCCATTTGACCAAATGATGGGATTTGGAAATTTGCATGAAGAGTATCTATGCCATGCTGGGGTTGTTGAGGCACGGTGAGGCCTTCATGGTGTGGTGGTGTGCTATCCTATTGCCTGACTGAAGGTCGATAAAACACCGTACCACAATTGAAGTTACTCGCTTTGTCTCATACTTACTCAGAAATAGTTGTGTGTGATCTCAGCACGTCTGTTTCTCCCATCTGGTGCTGCTGCAACACCTACAGCTCTGTGGCTGTGGACAATCCTCACCCTCATCCTCTTATTCAGTGAGTTTCATGGGTGTTCCCTTCTTTGTGGCCTGGTTATGCAGCATGGCACATGTAGCTATTATTTTGCAGCAGATCAGAGGCCGGTACTGCCGTGCACCTCCACTTTTGTGGAGGCAGGGGAACCTGCTTTTCAGGAGTCCCAATGTACGCTCCACCACATTCTGCATAGATTTATGGGCAACATTAAATCTCCTTTCACTTGGGGTAGATGGGTTGAGGTATGGAGTCAGGATAAATGCACACCCGCATATGCGCTATCACCTAAGTGTTAAAGGAAGAAAGATTATTCACAGTCAGCAATAGATACATCAAAGGTGCACATCGCGGTGTGTCACACAGATTTACCTAGCAGGTATCCTTCTCCAAATTCACCCCCAGCAAGACGGGTGTAGATTCCACTGTTCCTGAAGATATAGGAATCATGCGGGCTCCCAGGAAATTTAGCAACAATGTCAGTAATCATGTGAGATCCATCACATATGACCTGTACGTTGATTGAATGTGTTGATTTGCGGTAACGGTAGATGTACTCAGTAGCAGAGGGGGGGGGCAGATTGGTACATGTGTCCCATCAATGCACCCTATTACATGTGGGAACTGGGCCTTCTGATAAAAGTTCATCTTTGTCTTATGCAGTTCCGCAGGTGTGCTGGGGAACCAGATGTAGTGGTGCATCCTTTAATCATGGCATCCAAGAATGTGTTCAAAAAGCGTGACAGGCAAATCTGTGAGACACCACCAGCCACAGCTATTACCCTCTGGTAACTGCCGGATGCTAGTAGGTGCAAGCAACAGAGGACCTGTACATGTGGAGGTATTGCGTGCGCCCTTGGTGTCTGGTGCTCCAGGATTGGGTGCAGGTCACGTACCAGGTCTAGGATAGTGGTGGGGTGAAGCCTGTACCTCTCATGGATTTGTGCCTCTGTGAGTTGGAATAGTGTAATGCGCACTCTGTATACGCGTTCCTCTCGTCTCCAGATCCTCTGTGCTGCTGCTTGCATCCACATCTGCCTTGTAATGACATAGAGGGCCACCTTTGTGTTCACGCAGATAAATTATAGGGCTGTTTATATGCTGTGCACCTGGTTACCACTTGCCTTGAATCAGTGTTAATTTGAGACTCCAAAATAGCGATTTTTCAAATATTAGCTAATTGCGAATGTATGTACATTGATTTGCAATTCATTTAGCGATTCCTTACTTAGCGATTCGCTAAATAGGGAGTCGGTGTGGCATATTCGCTATGTAATGAATCGCTAACTGTTTTCCCTATTTTTTTGCGATTCTTTATTCAGCGATTCGGTATTTCTGTCCCTATATGTCGCATGGCTGAATTGCGATCGCAAATGTGGAAATTATGCGAATTTCGGCTTTTGCAATCGCTATTTGACTTCCTACATCTGGCCCTTAGTGTCTTTGTTGCTATGAGCATGATATAAAGAATACAACTGACAGCGGGCTTAATCTTAGCGAGTTTTAATTTTCCACACCTATTGTGATTAACAGCGATCATTTAAAACAAAAGTATGAACATTAATACTTTGTGTTGGTCATGTTCTGTTGTGCCCAAAAGTTTTCCAGTTCGCATAAATTACATCATTAGCGGTATCAGAGCCCATGCGTGTTTTAGACAACAGAAATTGCAACGGCAATGGCGTACTTCTTGTGCGCCTGGCTTACACGATTGGAAACACTGGGGTGTTCTTTACGGTATTTAATGGACAGTGGTTCCTGCCGTCCGGTACCTCTCTATGCGGCTCAAGAAAGGCTGGAGGTACCGACGGACAGGTGAGTTTTAGACCAAGACCACCTCACTTTTGTGAACTCTGTAGTTATCAAGTTTGGCACTCTGGATTATTCATTACTGCTTTTTCCTCGCTATTGCATAAACTTCCTATATTTGTATGATGAGGGAGATTACGAACTTACTTATGTCGAGACGTGGCACCCAAAACATTTATCTCTTATGGTTGCCGTTTCCGATATGTCACACGTTATCTTTATGATGGCTCTTAATCGCCTAAGTATACGAGGTACTAATGGGCACCTCAGATGCAATTAAACATGCATTACGTGATTGAACCAACGAGAGGAGGCGGAATAACTTCTACCTCTTCTCATTTTGTTCTTAACACCTCTTTACTAAGACTAGGGGAGGTTTGTTAGTATAACAGTATGTAGCTGGAAGATGTCAGTTAAACATATAGACATATTCACCCTTTGACAACTTAATTGCTCTACAGCATATGCTGTTTGCTCTGCATTTAACTCAGGAGCACAGAGGACTATGATCATACCCTCTTATTTGATAGCACTATTTTTAGCTTAGTCTCTTGTATTATTGTAATGTATTTACATTAAAAGCATACGTATCGCAAACTTCATGACATTTTTTGTATGTCTCATTACCATGGATGCTTTTTCTTTCATAGAGCGGGGCCTCTTTTCCTGAGCTGTAGCCAGGTGAGGTGAGGCTGCTTTCTCGTGAATTACGGGTAAGCAATAATTAATACATACTATTTCATGCACACTATCTAAGTGTTATTAATGATGGGGCATTAAAGACCCACGTACTCTATAAGCATGCAGAATATGGTTTTCTGGTTCCTGTTTTCCTGATGACACTTTCGTTTTTTTCTAGGTGCATTCTGGAGATTCACTATGAACCTAAATACCAGGTTATGAGGTTGTATTTGTTCCAACCTTTTTAGAACTTTTGCACTTTTCACATTATAACACACTAGCTTTAACAACTTTAAAGGTCCTGAGGAAGGTCACGATTCTATCTGAATCACAATGGCCGAAACATGTAGACCATGCTTTTGGACATATGCAGTTATTCTTTCAAAACTGCATCTGCACTGTTTGTAATTTGGATATCAGTAGATACTAAATTAAAAAAAAATTCTCCTGATTATCCATTTTATTAACCTAGACAAATTCAACTCTTCACATCTGACGGATTTTAGGTAATCCAATCCTACCTTTCAAAACATCCCTGAGCTCCTCCCTCACAGTGAGGGGGTTATAGCCCTTGGCTGCTCTAGGCTTTGCAGCTAAGAGGAGAACCCAGATGATGAAGCATGTCACTTCGGTGAGTGATGAGATTCCGTCCTTTTAAAAAGCACTTTCAAGAAAAACAGGAGGTCTTCTGCTGCATGACATGTTTGTAGTTTGCTATCAGATGAAATAGACCTGCAGATATTTTTATTTTTGTAGTGTATATTTGGGGAATATATCCGTGCTAGGTCTTAAAATATCTTTTCCCTTAGACCACCCGTCTATCTTTCGTTTATACTCCCCTGTCGGAAGCTGGCAAGAATAACCGGCCGGTTTCAGTTCCAGTCAGCTAATTCATAATCAGATGGTCAGAATTGATACCGACGGCAGTTGGAAAAGTGGGTGGTCCGCTAGAGTGCAATAAATGGGTTCCACATGGATCTGGCAGTGGACTGCGGACCCATCTGGGTTCTAGCATGGCTATACAAGCACGCTTAACCGCAGAGCACCTATAGGTAGGTGTGTGTGTATGCGTGTATGTATATATATATATCTGGTGAGCAAGGCGACAGGATCGCCGAAACGCGTCGGATCGCGGCACCTTTGACACTGCATCTAACATGATAAAATAAAAAAAAGAATTTTGCTGCAGAAACTACCGGAGTTGTGTCCGTTTCTCTGTCTGGCTGTGCTGTTTGTTCGGTGCTCCAGGGAGCGTTACACGCATATTTATATATATATTCACTGAAAAAACCATAGGTTATAGACCATATATAGTTAGGAATTAGCATTTACAAAACCTTGAAAATTCACTGAAAAAACCATAGGTTATAGACCATATATAGTTAGGAATTAGCATTTAAAAAACCTTATTTTACTCACACAAAACCATTGAAATTCCATATATAGTTAGTTGCACTAACTATATATTGCGCACCCGCAATCCACTGCTGATGATGTCACATATTACATCATTCATGACATGGTCAGTGACATCACTGATGACATCACTGATGACATCTCAAATGACATCACTGATGACATCACTGATGACAACATCCAGTGACTATGTTTCTGTAAAGTTAAAATATGTCTTACATATTGAAGAATGAGTGGATGTATAAGTGTCTGGACGAAGGATTTAGTAGGTGCATGACTGAACGTATGAGTGAGTGATTAAATGTGTCTCACTGAGTGCATGGGTTAGTGACTAAACTGTCTTAATTTGTGCATCATTATGTCTGTTGTTCTGTAAACTGCTGCATGTGTTGATCAGTAGCTATATGAGTAACTATATGGGTTATTGATTGATTGCCCAAGTATTTGCATGGGAGACTGAGTGTGTGTGTGGCTGGCTGGGAGGTATGTGACTCTGTACAGATCAATGTGTACTTGTATCAATGATTGTATAAGAGAGTAAGTATGTGTTAGTATATGGTTGAAAACGTAAGGTGCTCTATGTTTAACTGTATAGAGTAGAAAATGGAAGTGTGATTGATTCTTTACAGGACTGACTAGGTGTGTGAGTAACTCCATGGATGAGTGGCAGAGTGTGAGTGTCTGTATAGGTGTATGAGTGCATATGATAGTGTTCTAAACATGAGTGATTCTATGTATGAATGATTGTATGGGTGAATGAGTGAATGTGTGTGTAGACGTAGGAATCAGTGAGTACGTATGTAGTAACTAGTATTGGTGTGTCAATGGTTTCAAAAATTATACTCTGTTTTTAACACTGGGTGAAACAGAGGTTATATTAAAATGTGAGGAGATGCATTGTATTGTCACATGAATGATATCATCAGTGATGTGGTCATTGATGTCAAATGAGATGTCATCAGTGATGTCATCAGTGATGTCATTTGAGATGTCATCAGTGATGTCATCAGTGATGTCACTGACCATGTCATGAATGATGTAATATGTGACATCATCAGCAGTGGATTGCGGGTGCGCAATATATAGTTAGTGCAACTAACTATATATGGAATTTCAATGGTTTTGTGTGAGTAAAATAAGGTTTTTTAAATGCTAATTCCTAACTATATATGGTCTATAACCTATGGTTTTTTCAGTGAATTTTCAAGGTTTTGTAAATGCTAATTCCTAACTATATATGGTCTATAACCTATGGTTTTTTCAGTGAATTTCAATGGTTTTTTAATAGCAAATATCATAAGCTGTCGAATGTCAAGTACGTGGTAAGTGAAAACATTTTCGTGTTTATGCACACTGATCTGCTTTGAATGGTGCCCCCCCCCCTCATTTCTATTACGAGTACTCTCTCTTTGCAGATAGTGAAAGGTAGTTAACGCAGGCCTTTGCCCCCGTTGTAATCCGTCGTGCCTGCTTCTCTCTCCATTTGATTGATTGTTATCCAAGTATTTACTGTTTTAGAATTAGTTCTCTTTGGTTCATTCTCTATTTACAAACAAACACAGAGTCGCAATACTCTGTTTAGTCTTTGCAGATAACGAAAAATCGTGTAAAAAAAAAGAAAAGGAATCGAGTAAAATCAGTAGGCCACTAATGGGATCTCTTTTTGACCTCGCTAAAATAGAAACATTAGGAACAACCCCTCATGACAAATACAAAACTAGTGAGATGAACTGAACTCCACACAATGATGGCTGCAAAACAGCTCGGCTCCGCCACCCACCCCGCCCAAAATAACGATAAAGAGCGGCTGCCATGATTGGTTGCGGAATGGCCACAACGGAGCTACGAAATGGTGCTGCTCTCATGCTAACCCCAGCTTCGGTCTGAAACATCCAGAAACACTGTAGACTACCAATTCGATCAGTTCCGGTAGCGCCCCAATGTAACCCGGTAGAGAAGAACTAGCCCTCCCCTCTTTGACTGATGGTTCTTGTTGCCTGTCCTTTCTGTTGTCATTTAACAGAACTATTTAGCCTGCTGAAAGGGGTTGTGTTTCGACCGCTGGTTGGTGGAGACATTTTGACTATATTCTGGACCTGCGTTGTCGCGTAATGCGTCATATGACGCGCCGCGTTAGCGCATCCGGAAGTCATCCGGGGCGCGCAGCGCGTAACGTAAGCATAACAAGTCATGTGACTTGTTAATAAAACTTTTCATTGGTTCATTTTACTTTTCTTATTCTAATGATGAAAGCCTTGGTCATATCACCTAAAAATTACGCTTTTAATTACTTCCGAACATTATTTTCTCTTAAATATATGTTATAATGTTCCAGGCTAATGTACTTTCCCGGAAATTTTACAACTGTCCTGCAAGTAAAATATATTCTTTTTTCGAGAAAAAGAGCGTTTCTTCGTCCCATGACGGAGCCGTTGAGCAAAAGAGGGTCGACCTGCTGTCTTAGTCGCCGATACGCCTGAATATGAGATTCTTATCGATCACTTTATGTTGCAGGAATAGAAAACACAACAGCCCTTGACCATTTATCTTTACTGCGTTCCTTCGTATTATACCTTTTACCCTTCATGTAATTGGTCTGCTTTATTTCACTTGCCTTTTAATGATTCTAAAACAGTGACTATTATTAAAAACTTTACCAATGTATACACTACTACCATGTTTTCTTTTAAAAACCTTTATTGTGAAAATTTCATTATACAAATACGAGCCTATAACCACGTGGGCCTGCCACGGAGCAAACTGTAATCGTATATGATGAATAGACATTTACACTGTAGAGGAACATAACGGGCGGGCCATTAGGTTGCAAAAACTAAGGTGTCTAACAGTTACGGAATCGGTGGACGTACATTTTATAATTAAAATACGACAGGGCCAGTTACAATAAAATTATCTAGATATACATTTGCGGGCAAGTACCATGGGTGACGTTAATTCGAATTTTCAATAGTACAGTAATCAATAACACATCAGAACTTAATATCAATAGGGATGTCGAAATATTCAATCAATTCTCGTCCCCGCCCGCCATGTGCTTCAAAACTGCATACGTATCTCGTGATTTCAAGGTTCTGCAACCAGTACACAACAAGGAGTTACGAGTCCCATTTATTCCGGCGCCATTTTGGGCGAGGACGGGCAGGTCCAGGATATAGTCAAAATGTCTCTACCAACCATCGACTATGATGATGTTCATATGCTGTATTTATTAGAGTAACACTCATCTGCCCACATGAAATTAATTTACCACAATCTAAACATGTCATTTTAATCTTTCCAAAGTTCTTCTAAATATTTGGGACCGTTTCCCTTGCCTCTGAAGCTCTCAGTGCCACTTCTTTGATGAATGTACTAGCAGGTCAGGGGTTCTCCTCCAAATCTCTCTTTTATGCAGCACTATAATTAATTGGTGCCACCTCTCCATATGACGATGCATGGTATAGTTACCACAACTATATATTTTTTCGGTTCCTCTGGAGAGTTCATCGTGGCAGATGAAGCGTGTAACATACCGGGCATTTACCTTTTTTTGCATGTACAGGAAAGGAAAAAAAAATCGAGCGTTCGAGTTCTTAGGTGTCCCAGGGCCATTTTAGTGGACCAGGCCCAAATCCAAAGAACAGCTATCTCACAGGCTAATGGGGCGACCCACGCCGAGTTTCAGCATTGTAGGATGACCACACAAGTACAGCAACTTGCTAGACATCACCTCGGTGCCATCCGGATCTCGGCGCCCCACTGCAGATGAAGTGCCTCTCAACTATGAAACCACCACGGTGACATCCGGATCTTGGCGCGTTGTGCTGCCTTCGGCCTATTCGCACATCGGTCCGCTACTGACGCCATCTCACAGGCTAATGGGGTGACCCACGCCGAGTTTCAGCATTGTAGGATGACCACACCAACTTGCTAGACATCACCTAGGTGCCATCCGAATCTTGGCATCTCAACGCCTAGTGGTATCTTCCATACAAAAAATATTGTTACGCTGCCTTTGGCCCCATTCGCACATCAGTCCGCAACTTAGACATCACCTCGATGCCATCCGGATCTTGGCATCTCAGCGCCTTGTGGTGTCAGTCAGAAAATATTGTTGCGCTGCCTTTGGCCCCATTCGCACATCAGTCCGCTACTGACACCATCTCACAGGCCAATAGGGCGCCCCACGCCGACTTTTACCATTGTACGATGGCCACACCAGTGGCACAACTTCCTAGACATCACCTCGGTGCCATCCGAATCTTGGCATCTCAACGCCTAGTGGTATCTTCCATACAGAAAATCTTGTTACGCTACCTTTGGCCCCATTCGCACATCGGTCCGCAACTTAGACATCACCTCGGTGCCATCCGGATCTTGGCATCTCAGCGCCTTGTGGTGTATTCTCTTCAGAAAATATTGTTGAGCTGCCTTTGGCCCCATTCGCACATCCGTCCGCAACTTACACATCACCTCGGTGCCATCCGGATCTTGGCATCTCAGCGCCTTGTGGTGTCTTCTACTCCGAAAATATAGTAGAAAATATTGTTGCGCTGCCTTTGGCCCCATTCACACATCAGTCCGCTACTGACACCATCTCACAGGCCAACAGGGCGCCCCACGCCGACTTTTACCATTGTACGATGGCCACACCAGTGCCACAACTTGCTAGACACCACCTCGGTGCCATCCGGATCTTGGCATCTCAGCGCCTTGTGGTGTCTTCAATTCAGAAAATATTGTTGCGCTGCCTTTGGCCCCATTCGCACATCGGTCCGCTACTGACGCCATCTCACAGGCCAACGGGGCGCCCCACGCCGACTTTCAACATTGTAGGATGGCCACACCAGTGCGGCAACTTACTAGACACCACCTCGGTGCCATCCGGATCTTGGCGCGTTGTGCTGCCTTCGGCCTATTCGCACATCGGTCCGCTACTGACGCAAACTCACAGGCCAACGGGGCGCCCCACGCCGACTTTCAGCATTGTTGGATGGCCACACCAGTGCGACAACTTACTAGACACCACCTCGGTGCCATCCGGATCTTGGCGCGTTGTGCTGCCTTCGGCCTATTCGCACATCGGTCCGCTACTGACGCAAACTCACAGGCCAACGGGGCGCCCCACGCCGACTTTCAGCATTGTAGGATGGCCACACCAGTGCTGCAACTTGCTGGACACCACCTCGGTGCCATCCAGATCTTGGCGCGTTGTGTTGCCTTCGGCCTATTCGCACATCGGTCCGCTACTGACGCCGCCTCACGTGCCAACGTATTTTCTCCTAATTTTACACCCTATGCCGCATAACAGGTCATGTGACTTGTTTATAAAACTTTTCATTGGTTCATTTTACTTTTGGTTTCCTAATGATGGAAGGCTTGATCATGTGACCTAAAAACAACACTTTTCATAGGATGAAAACTTTTTTTTTTCCCCAAACGATGAAAGCCCCACCTTGTTTCTGGATGTTTCAGACTGAAGCTGGCGTCAGCATGAAAGCACCACCATCTCGTAGCTCAGTCGTGGTCATTCCGCGAGCAATCATGGCAGCCGCTCCCCACCAGAAGCCTGCAGGAGTCGGAGCCCCCAAAACTTTTGATGAATTCTCAAGGCGGAGGGGACGCTTTCGAGAATGAGGTCCAAGACCTAGCAGACAAGCGTCCGATTTCCAAGGTGTCCCAGGGCCATTTCAGTGGACCAGGCCCAAAAAGGAAACAGCCTGCCGCCATTTTGAGAGTCCTGTGACAGCCGCCTATCGCTGCACCGCAAGAGTGGGCGCAACTCAGCTGAATTGCGGCTTTTGACACAGTGGACCAAAAACGGACGGAATGGCAACTGAAACGGTAAAGGGGCGCCCCACTACAACAGATGACACTCCACCTGGAGAGGCCCGTTCACGCCGCCTCCCCCGGGGCGCTCCACGCCGTTATTCGGAGCAGCATTGTAGGATACCAAAACCAGTGCGGCAACTTACTGGACATCACCTTGGTGCCATCGTTCTGCTGCCTTGGAACTATTCGCGCAACAGTTTGCTACTGATGACCCACCCCCCGCGACGCCCCATGCCGTTATTTGCTGGGTGGCAACTTACTAGACATCACTTTCGTGTCATCTAGATTTCAACGCGTTCTGCTGCCTTGGAACTATTCGCACAACAGTTTGCTACTGATGACCCACCCCCCGCGACGCCCCACGCCGGAAATCTGGACGTTGTGCTGCGTTGGGACTATTCGCACAGCCGACCGCTACTTCGTTGTTTTTCCCTAAAAATGTTTATATGTTATTACTATTTTTGTTTTCTTGTATATATTTATAAATTATTAAAGTTTTATAATCTTACTACTTTGTCGGAGTGCTATATATTTTTAATGTGACACATAATTGTAAAAACTTTGATGTACAAACAGTCATCCCTGGAATCTTCCGCTTCAGGCTCGGTCCCCTCCCCAATCACAATACAGGATGGTTTTCAGATAATAGCAACGCTTCTGCTGTGACGAATCTCATCGAGTGTGGGCCTTGATCTACTATAACTCCTTTGAAGAGGGGTGATTCTTTACAGCTGTGGCCATAAACTACATCTGCAGGGCTAGCTGATACCCTAGGACCAGCCTGGACAATCGGACACAGAGGAAAAGGAGTGTCAGAGGGTGCGGTAGTGAATAGGGCGAAAGGGAGGTGTCGGGCGGGCACAGGGTGTGATTCTCAGGGAACAGCAGCGCAGATGGGGGAGGTTTATTACCCATGCATAAGACAGAGAGCGGGGGTGACCACTGCCTGGGGGAGATGTTTGCGAGGGTGGGGAGCCATGCTAAGGATCGACAGCGTGCACAGAGTGGGTCTGGTCAAGGCATCTAAAATGGCTGCCGTGCACGACAAAAGTGTGGCATTTGAAAAAAGACAAGATGGCGCAGACAATGTTTTTCAACACTTCCTGATTTCCTTCGAATCGAACGTTAACAGACGTTGGGGCATATTACCAAAGTTAAGCGATATTTATCCCTAACGATGCTTAGCAACGATTTTTTTACCGTCAGAAATTATCGCAGATAAACCTTGCTATTATCAAGGTTTATCGGAAATACGATAAAAAACGACCGCAATGCATTAATATCGCTGAAAACTCAGCGATATTCATGCATTACCGAGCTAATGCTCTTAGCCATGTTATCCACCTCCCATTGGATAACATGGCTAAGAACTGCTCAGGGCAGGTGGTAGCTTTTAGAGATATTCGCCCTTATCTCGAATATTTCCAAAAGTTGATAATAGGAGATAGCGATGTTAGCGACTGTTTCCAGTCGCTAACATCTTGGCATGCCCACTTTGCATGTCATTAGTGATAAATATCACTCACATGCAAAGTGGGGCCCAAGATGGTCGCTATCTTCTACTAGCCGTCGCTAACTGGTGTTAGCAACAGCTAGGTAATACACATATAATTTTATCTCCGCGAAGCGGAGCGCTGTTACAGATATATATCTTGTTTCTGAACGTTAATTTCTCAAAATGCACTGAAGCACATATATTGAGACCTAGCAAAGGCACATCGGGCTACCAGTCCCTACAATTTTGCTAAGTTTCGTGCAAATCCATTCAGCTGTTCGATCCTACCGAGAGACAAGATGGCGGCCACTACGGACTGTTTGGAATGTTTACAGACACCGGAGAGCCAATCAGCTTCGCTTCGCAAAGCTCCGTAACGCGAAAAGTACGCGAAGCGGTGCGCTGTTACAGATATATACCTTTTTTTGAACGTTAATTTCTCAAAATCCACTGGAGCACATATATTGAGATCTAGCAAAGGCACATCGGGCTACCAGTCCCTACAATTTGCCAAGTTTCGTGCAAATCCATTCAGCTGTTCGATTATTATTATTTTTATTTTTTTTTGCCCCGCGGGGCCCTTTTAAAACCTCCACATCAAACCTAGGGGGTGAGCGACAATGTACTATGCCCCCTTATGGTCATTTGCCCCTTCGCTTTGGCCTCCTCTTGTCTCTCGATCCTACCGAGAGACAAGATGGCGGCCGCTACGGACTGTTTGGAATGTTGACAGACGCCGGAGAACCAATCAGCTTCGCTTCACAAAGCTCCGTTGCGCGAAAAGTCCGCGAACCAGAGCGCTGCCCGGTCCGCTGTTACAGATATATATCTTTTTTTAAACGTTAATTTCTCAAAATCCACTGGAGCACATATATTGAGACCTACAAAAGGCACATCGGGCTACCAGTCCCTACAATTTTGCCAAGTTTCGTGCAAATCCATTCAGCCGTTCGGGCTAAAAGTGAGGCCAACCGCCCTATGGAAAACTCAATGTTAAAAACACGTTTTGGGACCCCCCCTTTTTTCTCGGCCCCCACTGGACGAACCCCCCCCAAATTTTCAAGGGCTGCTCAGAAACAAAATGTGCCATTTTCCTGAAAATTTCAGCCAATTCCGTCCACAAACGCCAAAGTTATTAGACATAGAATTTTCAAAAAACCCATAGAGAAAAAATCCTAACTATATATACCTACTGGCGACCGCCAGTAGGTAATATATATCTATGTGTGTGGGTGTGTGGATAGCACCTATACAGTCTGTCTTGCTACGTTCACTAGGACAGTACTTAACATATGGGACGGATTGGGAATCATGAAGGGGCTTACTACCTTCTTCTCCACACTCTAATAGCATGCAAACCCAATCTTTGTGGGGACCTACATTAAATCCTTTGAGCAATGTACGGCTAATTACAATCTCCTTAAAATGATGAGAATTCAGTACTGCCATATGTATCATTGGGTGTAGTGTATTAATGCCCAGGTATTAATTTTAATACCTGTGTATAAATTAATTGCCTTTTAAATGTATTTTAATTATAAAATTATCATTAACCATTTTTTAAGTACTGCTACAGTCCCCTGTAATTGCAAATCCTGTGTATTAATTACTAGGTGTTCTTATAGATTGTTTAATTTTATAATGCAACTTAAAAAAATATGTAAGTACTGCAACACATATTTAGGGACAGGATGCAAGGGTAATGGGTGGGTACGTGTATCAATCTAAGTATTTATTTAAATAACTGGATATAAATTACTGGGGGTTAAATATGTTATGATGTAATTTTATATTTAAACATATTTTTTTACTTCCTGCAAAACTCTTGTTTAGGGATGGAATGCAAGGGAACTAGGTAATATGGGTGGTGAACTTTAATAATATCAGGGTATACATTTTACTCCGTGTATTAATAGGCTTTAAACTGTATTTTTAAATTTATTTATTTTTTGCATTCACTATTAGGGATGGAATGCAAGGAAATCAGGAGTAATGGTGGAGCTGTGTGTTAATACCAAGGTATTAATTTAAGAACCAGAGTTTAAATATTACTAGGGGCCTCATTACGATGTTGGGCAGAAAACATTTCGACCGACTCCTTGTCGGAATAGTTTCTGACTGAGTCTGGTTCGGGGAGTCCAACCAATTGATTCTGATGTTTCCAAACACCATTCTGTCGGACTCCCGTTGACTTTAATGGAAGCCTGTGTTTTGACCAATAAAACAGGTTCCCATTGGAAAAAGGGGTGATTGTGGAAAACCTTGCACCCTGTGGAGGGCACCCCATGGTGCCTGGCACACTGTGCATGGTTATAAAAAGGGGTGCCATGGGAACCCCCCCGCACGGACCACAACCTGAGGCATCCAGGTGAAGGAGGGGCCTGCTACGGGCCCCCAAGGTCCGTTTCCGACAGCCATTCCGTGTTTGAAACACCGGGTCAGAAAGGCTTTCCGAATCCAACATTGTAATACCCCAGTAGGAAACGCGGTCCAAAGACCTGTACGATTTGGCTCCGACTGACTGAGTCTCCAAATGCCAGTCGGAACGGAGTCAGACAGAGCGAACAGTTACCCACCATCATAATCAGTCGGTCAGAAATGTTTCTGAGTCAGTCGGAAACATAGGTTCTGACTCGGATTGGGAAAATCCAAATGCCAATCAGAGACTTTCCTACCAAAATTGTAATGAGGCCCTAAGTGTTTAAGTGTATTTAATTAGCTTTCATCATTAAAACGTAAATCATTTTACAAACATTCTTCTACACTCACCTTTAAGTACTGGATGCAAGGGATATAGGGGTAACGGGTAGGGAAGTGGATTCATAACCAGGTATTAATTTTAGTTCCAGTGTATTTATAAATGTAGATATTCTTGAAACCTGATCCAACACTCACCTTTAGGGAAGGGATGTATGGTATATCTCGGTAATGGGTCGAACGGTGTATTAATACCTAGGTATTTATTTTGAGACCCGAGTATTAATTACTAGCTTTTGAAATAGATTTAAATATACATCTATCACTGAACTTCAATAATTTTTAAAAGAGCTGCTACACTTACCTTTACGACAGGCTGCAAGGGATATAGGGGCAATGTGTGGGAAAGTGTTTTAATACCCTGATATTAATTTTAATAACTGGAAATTAAAATATATTTAAATGTAATATATAAATATTTTTTACTCTGCTCCAACACTCACCTTTAGGGACGGGATGTTACACATATGCGGTAAATACCTGTGCATTCATTTTTGCAATTAAAATATATTCAAATGTAATATTATATAAAAAATATTTTTGAACCTACGACAAACCTGGATAGGGTAGTGCATTAATACAGAGGCATTGATTTTTATCGATTTTGCTCAACTGTATTTACATTAAATGTAATCTTTAAACTTAAATAGATTTTTGAACTAATGTATCAATTTTAGGTACTGGAAACAAGGGAATAGGGGGTACAGGGTGGGGAAGATATTAATACACACAAATTTTACATTTTAATATCTGTGTACTAATTAATAGGCTTTTAACTGTAGTTTTAAATTTAAAATAATAAACATCCATTTTTTTTAAACCCAGCTGTAATAACCTTGAGAGACGGACAGCAAGGTCTATAAGGGTAAGGGAAGGGGGGACTGTATTAATACCCAGGTATTACTTTTAATACCCAAGTACTAATTACTAAGAGCTCCATTTCGATCTTGGTCAGAAAGCCACCGACCACAGTTTTAATCCTGACAGCCTCATTACAATGGAGGCCGTCTGTTTTGAAACTGGCCAGACATTCCGGCTGGCTTCCGACTGCCTCAAAGAGCCATTTTGCCAGTCGGAACCGGCATGTAATCCATATGGATGGCGTTTTACGCTGCCTGGATTACAATGTCAGTTTTGGGCAGGGTTTCCTAGCAGGGCGCCCTTCAGCCAACTGCCTCCGTTTAGGAACCAAGGGCTCATCTATGGAGCCCACCGTTGATCCCAGCACCGTTGGTAAGCACCTTTGCTGTATGGGAGCTCGTGGTGCTGCCAGTTTCCGACTGCAGCAAGGGAGCTTATTGCCGCACATGATTAAGCGGTCGGAACCACCAACCGGAGGTCGGTCGGACCTGTATAAGCGGCGTGTGTATCCGCCCAGCATCGTAATAAGACCCTAGCTGTTTAAATACATTTTAATGTAATTTTATCATTAAACTTAAGTGTTTAAAAGTACTGCTACACTCACCTTAGTGAGAGGATATATGGGTAATGGATGGGGGAAGTATATTTATTCCCAGGCATTCATTTTAAAACCAGAAATTTTAATTACTAGATGCAGAAATGTATTTACATTAAATTTTATCTTAAAACTTAAATATAATTTTAACCTAATATAACAATCACCTTTAGGGACGGGATACAAGGAAATAGGGGTAAAGGGTGGGGATGTGTATTTTAATATTGGTATTATTTTTTTATTTTTTATTTTTATTTTTTGAAATGTTTTTATTAAATGAACAGACGGGGCGAAGATACATACATTTGCAATAGCATGAATCATATACAATGCAGGTACAATCAAGCTTAACTCGTACTCTAGTTACATAATGAAAAAAGGCGTTTTTGATTAGGCACAGCAGCATCCCATCACAGACGAGATCAACAACTACCCTCAGTCTGAGGTGACCTCATCTTCGTTTAGGCGTGGTGGTTCACATATATAACCTCTGAACTTATTCCAGGCACCCCATATTTTCTCCCATTTCCCAGGGCATCCACGGTGGACAAACAACGCTTTCTCCGCCACTATTGCATCATCCATGTCCCTGCACCAGTTCCGGAGCGTAGGCAGCACATCTGAGCCCCACAGCATGGCGATATTGCGTTTCGCCACCATCATGCCCAACATTGCCCAATCCTGTTGGCGATGAGTTAGGTCATTAGCCTCCCATACATTCAATAAGCAGCGTCGGGGATCAGGCAACAAGGAAACATCTAGGGCCTGAGAAATTGTACGCATCACTGCTGTCCAGTACAGCGCCACACGTCCACAGTCCCATATAGTATGATAGAATGTCCCTTCCTCCCCGCACCCTCGCAGACAATATATATGAGACGCCTTCCCTATCTTACATAACGTCGTTCTGGTGTAGTACGTATGGTGCAGTATTTTAAGTTGAACTAGTTTTAGCCTAGAGGGTATTACCGTTTCCCGAGGGGAGGAAAGGGCCTCCTGCCACTCGGAGTCATCCAGTGTGCCAACGTCTCGAGACCAGTTCATCTTCAGTTTGGACGTCATGTCAGGAAGGTTATTGACCAGTTTTCGGTATGTGAAGGATGTGGCTTTACCCGTCATATGTTCTGTCAGAAGCCTATCTTCGAGAGGGGTGGACTCCTGCAATTCAGTACCCACCGGTGTGACTGTTTGAAGCGCATGCCGAATTTGGAGATATCTAAACTGTTCCGTCCGTGCCATGTCATATTGTGTTTGTAAGAGGGAGAAGTCAACCACCCTACCCTTCTTCCAAAGGTCTCCCACCACAGAAATGCCTATGTTGTCCCAAACCTGAAACCCCTTGCTGTTACGAAGAAAACCTAACCTACACGAGTCCCACAATGGTGTCATTTGCGTGATGGTACCAGAACATTGAAGACGTCTGTGTGCTTTGTACCAAAGGTTTACTGAATGTCGTGTAGGGCCTATTAAGTCCGATGGCGGACGGCGGCTATATAGATTGGAGAAAATGAGGGAGTGCAGAAAGCGTCCTGCACTGTCCTATGGCACTCCAGTAAGAGAAGAAAAACTTCTTCAAGCGAAGGTTCAATGAGTAATATCAATATCACAAAGACAGTAACGTGGTAACGTGAATGTTCATAGGTGTAGTTTATTCGTAGAGTCACATATTACTTCATAGTGACAACATTAAGGTATAAGTTCTTCATATGGTGTCTTTCAATGGTAAAAAAATCCGATTGCATAATAAGTATCCCTATGCATTTCGGGAAAACCCTTCGTCAGGGGACATATCACAATCTGAAAATAACACAAAGTTGACAATATATCAGGAAGGGGAGCAGCCTCCAAAGTAACGAAACACTGATACACACGTGACATGGAGTGAGAGGACAACTAAGGTCGGAATAAGTGATTAAAAAAAGTGATTAAAAAAATGATTTAAAAAACGTGTGTCTAGAAAGCATTCAATAAATGAATAATAATAATAAATGCCCAAAGTAACGGGGAATTAGAACAGACGGTGCGCGATGACTACATTCAAAGATGTAGACTAATGGTGCATACTCACACAAGTGAAACATGAGAATCGGGAAAAAAAATCTACACAGATCAAACGCGAGTACCACGAAACCAAAGAAGTGCATCAGTAACGTGTGTTACCAGTTCAACCAAGTGAAGGGTGTTCGAAGTGAAAGCGCTTACCGGAGCCCAAAGGTGGGTGACACGTAAACCAGGTACACCAGAAAATCGGAAGACGCCCAGTGAAAGGCATGGAGATAAATGCCCAACGCGATGAAGCAGGAACATAGAAAGCGGACAGATCGGGGTGTGTGCTAGGTGGAGTAGAACATCATCCTTAAGAATTGGGATATGATTCGGTATGAGCCTGATTTCCAAGGTATCTTCAACCACAGACCATTGTTTGCATACCAGAGAGCGAAAAACATTAAGAACATTTTGGAAACAACTCCCACTGAAGTGTCTGTCTGTTATAATGGCACAAGACCGTGTTTGAACTGCGGTCACTGTAACAACATAATCACTGGCAACTCCATCAATCACCCATCGTCTGGCAAAATTATCAAACTTTTGACCAATGCCACTTGTGACTCCAAAAACGTTGTTTATTTGCTGAAATGTCCCGGTGGGTTACCCTACGTGGGCAAAACTGAGAGAAAAATTAAAACACGCTTGACCGAACATAAGAGCACCATAAGGAACAAGAATCTAAAAGCCCCCCTTGCGGCTGATTTTACGACACATCAACGTAATGTGAGCCAACTACGGTTCCTGATTTTGGAGGTTGTCCCGCTGAGATCAGGCGTGGACAATAGAAAGAGACTGCTCCAACGCGAGACATTTTGGATAAAGAGACTTGATGCATGCCAGCCCAAAGGGCTCAATGATTGTATTGAATACAGTTGTTTTCTTTGATTTGTTTTGGATTACTGGCATTGATAGACTGTGCTCGCACTTCCCTTTTTTCCTTTGACTGATCCCTTATCGTCCCCTAAGATTCCCTATCTTTTCACCATTTTACCTATTTGTTTCACCTGTTTCAGTAGTTTCTTAACTGTGTCTTGTGACTCGTTAACTTCTGTGACCCTCTCTTTCACTAATCCACTCTTTCATCTCATTTACCCATTTTTCTCATATTTCCTTCCTTCCTCTCTACTGCCCTATCGGTTTTTTGTTACCTTCTGTGACCTTTCTCACTCATATAGTTTTCATTATGCATCTGTTTTTCTCACTCCCCATTTACCATCTTTTATACTAATTTTTATATTTAGGTCTTCCTGATTCATCCTTCCCATGGTCCTATTCATATGCTCTGAATTTATGAAATTGCAATACATAGCATCACTCTGATGATGGTTCCGTTACTAGTTATTTCATGATTGTCGTTTCGGTTTAACCATTTAGCTTTCCTTCGTTTGTACGTTTATGGTTTTATCATTCTGGTTTTTGTGTCCCTTCGTATCGTTTTTACATGGCGTCCTAGTATATTTTTACACGTCTACTCAGTGTTTACGTGTTTGCACGCTCGTAGTCTATCGTCTGTTTCCCCTACTCCACCTAGCACACACCCCGATCTGTCCGCTTTCTATGTTCCTGCTTCATCGCGTTGGGCATTTATCTCCATGCCTTTCACTGGGCGTCTTCCGATTTTCTGGTGTACCTGGTTTACGTGTCACCCACCTTTGGGCTCCGGTAAGCGCTTTCACTTCGAACACCCTTCACTTGGTTGAACTGGTAACACACGTTACTGATGCACTTCTTTGGTTTCGTGGTACTCGCGTTTGATCTGTGTAGATTTTTTTTCCCGATTCTCATGTTTCACTTGTGTGAGTATGCACCATTAGTCTACATCTTTGAATGTAGTCATCGCGCACCGTCTGTTCTAATTCCCTGTTACTTTGGGCATTTATTATTATTATTCATTTATTGAATGCTTTCTAGACACACGTTTTTTTAATCATTTTTTTAATCACTTTTTTTAATCACTTATTCCGACCTTGGTTGTCCTCTCACTCCATGTCACGTGTGTATCAGTGTTTCGTTACTTTGGAGGCTGCTCCCCTTCCTGATATATTGTCAACTTTGTGTTATTTTCAGATTGTGATATGTCCCCTGACGAAGGGTTTTCCCGAAATGCATAGGGATACTTATTATGCAATCGGATTTTTTTACCATTGAAAGACACCACATGAAGAACTTATACCTTAATGTTGTCACTATGAAGTAATATGTGACTCTCCGAATAAACTACACCTATGAACATTCACGTTACCACGTTACTGTCTTTGTGATATTGATATTACTCATTGAACCTTCGCTTGAAGAAGTTTTTCTTCTCTTACTGGAGTGCCATAGGACAGTGCAGGACGCTTTCTGCACTCCCTCATTTTCTACATTTGAACTTTGAGTCCCCACCGGCCAGAAGGGACCCCAGTTCCTAGGCACCCGAAGATTTAACACTTGCGTGTTTAGTTAACATTGTTGATCATCCTTAGAGGGCGTGCCGCCTTCCTCAACCATTTGCTGGCTATATAGATTGCCCATCAGTCCTCTAGCCTCCAAGGAATGTCTGTCCGCAAAGTATGCCGGTTCAGTCTGAGGGGCGTGAAGCCAGTAGTTTATTTGCTTTAGGTGGGCCACCCAGTAGTACAGTTCGATATTTGGGAGTGCTATGCCTCCATCATACCAGTCTTTTACCACCTTGTCTTGCGCGATGCATGCTGGTTTTCCATCCCACAGTAGGCTGGAGACTGTCGTAGCTATAGCTTTAAAGTATGATGTCTAGACCAAAAACGGCGTGTTTTCTAGGACATATAGGAAGTGTGGAAGTGCCATCATTTTATATAGGGCCGCCTTACCCAGAAGTGTCAGGGGGAGAGCTCTCCATACCTTCACGTCGCGTTTGAAACGGTCCAGTGGCGGCCTTAGATTTAAAGTATAGAATTCATCTGGATCTGACGTGACATATATACCCAAGTATTTGAACGCCGTTGTAGTAGGCCGTAAGGGGCAGCTCGCGGGTAGCACAGACGGGAGGCCAGCCAGAACAAAGAGGACAGATTTGGACCAATTAATCCTGTAACCTGTCACCCTTCCGAACTTTTCACATACATTTAACAATTCCAAAATGGATTTTTTGGGGGACGTGAGATAAAGGAGTATATCGTCTGCATATAGGGATATTCGATCCTCCCATATGTTGGACCAGCGGAGTCCTTTGATAGAGGGCTCCCATTTAATCCAGATCGCTAACGGCTCCAGAATCAGTGCAAATAGTAAGGGGGACAAAGGAACATCCCTACCTCGTCCCACAGCCGAGCGGGAAATCCCTTGAGATGTGCCCATTGGCAGCGACGTGAGCCAGGGGTTTGGTATAGAGCAGACGTACCCAGGCGCAGAATTTAGGGCCAAAGCCCATGTGTTGGAGTACTGCGTGCAAATATGGCCATTCTACTGTATCAAACACCATAGTGGCGTCCAAGGAGAGGAGGACCGCGGGTTCCTGTATGTATGCCCTGCGCGCCATGACCGCGTGTAAGCGGGGTAGGTTGAGCGCTGTACTACGATGCGGCATAAAGCCAGACTGATCTGGATGTACCACGGTGGCCAGGTGGGGGGTCAGGCGCATCGCCAGCAAATTGGCGATGATCTTGGGTTCTGCGTTTAGTAAGGAAATTGGGCGATAGGAGGGGCAGTCCGCCACAGGCCTGCCTGGTTTATGGATTGCAACAATCGTGGCAAGGCGCTGATCTCTAGGCAGCTCCCCAGCTTCAAGACTATCACAGAACATATTCAGTAAAAAGGGATCCGTCGTTTGCACTGTTTTCTTATACAATCCCACCGGGAGCCCGTTGGGTCCAAGTGCCTTACCAGACGCGAGCGAGTAAGTCGCCTCTTGAATTTTAACAGTGGTGATGTCTGCCTCTAGTAGGAGTGCAGCTTCTGGGGACAGGTGAGGGATTGTATGATCCTTAATATATTCATATGCTTCCTCCACCGTATAGGACGCCTGGGGAGCATATGTTTTTTCAAAATGATCGGCTAGGTGGCCAACTATAGCGTTAGGATCTGAGGTCGTAGAGCCCGTGGTGGACGACAGCTGTGCAATGACTCTACTCGCTTTTTCTTTTTTGTCAAGCCAAGCTAACATCTTCCCAGCTTTGTCCCCATCTCATAAACTCTATGTCGGGACGTTTGGATTGTGATTTTCGCCATTTCCCTCTGGTACGTTACATATGCAGTTTGCTTGAGGTGGACCTCTCGGGCGGTCACCGGTGTAGGGTGAGTCTCCTGCTCCGTTATTGCAGCGGCAAGGTCTGCCTCGAGGCCGTCTAGTTCTGCTCGCTGCGCTCGCTTATGGCCAGTAATTGAGGCCATCACCTGCCCGCGTAGGACTACTTTATCGGCCTCCCAGAGAGTGCTGGGGGAGTCCATCGAGCCAGTATTTTCTTGGAAAAAGTGCTTGGCGGTTCCTGAGAGGTTTGTCATAAGAGGGGCAACCTGTAAATAACCAGCATGAACAGGAAACATGCGCCGTCTATGAGTTTGGTGGTGTGTATACTTTAGTAACAGTGGGGAGTGATCAGAAATACCCCTAGGACAAATATCTACCTCTTCTATTCCCTGTAGGCCGTCTGCCGACATCAGAATGTAATCAATCCGCGTGAGACAATTATGGACTCCAGAATAAAAAGTGTATTGTCCTTCGTCAGGGTGCTTATACCTCCAGCAGTCTGTTAGCCCCAGGGCATCTATAAGTCCAAGCAGACGACACCCCATGTATCACTGTTCTGACCAGGTATCTGTCTATTTCGTCATCAAGGATACCATGAAAGTCACCTCCTATCACCAACGTCGCGACAGGCAGAGTCAGTAGCAATGCCGTGAATGCAGAGTGCGCCTTCGCGTGTAGGGCAGGTGGGATGTACACAGAGACAAAATTAAACAACTGACCTTCCCATTGACATGTAAGTGCCGTGAAGCGGCCTTGATCATCAACTCGTTGCTGTTGGAGCACTAGTGGGAAATTTTTCCTGACAAGGATGCCTGTACCCCTAGAGCCCGAGGAGAATTCTGCATGTGCCAAAATAGTATACCCCCACCTATCCATTGCTTTAGTAGCAGAGCCCACTAGGTGTGTTTCCTGCAAGAGAACTACCGCAGGACCACATCGTTTTAAATAGTGCAGTACAAGGCCCCGCTTCACTTTGTCTCCCAATCCCCGAACATTCCATGTCAAAACAGTTAGGGCTGACTGATGGGGTAGTTGTGCCTGACGAGTCTTGAGTTCACGTGCTGCAGGTGTAGCCATCTATGATGAAGTACAGTGTCAAATAACCAAAGATATACTTGCCCTGCAATGATCCTTTACTAAAACTGTGTGTTGCCCTGACAATCCTACAAACAACCAAAGCAACGAAATTAAACAACTCAGTTACTCCCCCACCCTGGGTCCCACCCACCCTCCCTGCCTCCCTGCTCGGCGAACCTTCAACTGCCCGCCACCCCAACTCAGCAGAGTGCTTTTCCCCTCCCATAACTACAATACTTGCTTGTCGGGGGTAAAGAGTTCAGCGAGGCAACAGCCCTTTAGAGTCTCTCAGGCCCACCTCAGTCCAGAACCTCAAAACGGTTAAATCGCAGTTATCCATAATACCGCTCTAGGCGTCAGGAGTCAGTATTGCCACGTCGATGCTCATTCCTCCTCTAGGGGTAGCGTATGGTTCGACTTTTGGCTTCTGGGGCTCGAATTTCCTGGAGCGTCTTCCCCATCCCGGTGACGGTGAGTTCTGGATTTACGATCTGTACGGCTCACAGGGCGCCATCCCTCCAGCCAGTCATGCGCCGCCTCAGGCGTTTCAAAGAACCAAGTCCGCCCATCCGCCACTACTCTGAGTTTCGCGGGGAAGAGCATAGAGTATGGCAGCTCCTGTGCCCGGAGTAATTTTTTTACTTCAAAGAAGCTCCGCCTACGTGTAGATACAGCTGCCGTGTAGTCCGGGAAAAAGGTTATAGTGGAGTTCAAAATACGGATGGGGGAGAGACTCTTGCTACTTGTAAAATTGCGTCCCTGTCCCTAAAGTTGAACAGTCTGGCGAGAACTGGTCTTGGGGGTGCTCCTGGCTTAGGTTTGCCGCCAGGCACCCTGTGGGCGCGCTCCACTGAAAAGAAATGTGAGAGCCCCTTAGGCTGTAGCTTAGTTTTGATCAACTCCTCCACATAGAAGTCCATCGCCTGGGCAACTTCAGTCTCCGGAATTCCAATAATTCTTATGTTGTTTCGTCGTGTGCGCCCTTCCTGGTCATCAAGCTTCTCTGCAAGTAACTTGTTCTCCTTTTCGAGCTGGGCGACTGAAGTCTGTAGTTCCGAAGTGTCCATAACTAAAGATTTTGCAACTATCTCCACTTCTTTCACCCTGTCCGCCATCTTGTGGAGGTCAGCCCGCAACAGAGAGACATCCGTGGAGATAGTTCCCACCGTGGTTTGTACACTCGCTAGAGCCTTCATGATGTCTTCAAGAGTGACCTTTTTTGTTCCTTCGCCCTCCAGTGTTTTACCTAGAGGGGGCACCGGAGAGGAGCCCTTTTCATATGAATACTTGTCCAATTTTGCTTGTGTAGTATGGTTTCTCGGTCCCCTGCCCGCCATATCCTCGTAATTTGTGAAGCACACGGTGTTGTAAATCCGACCCAACGTCACGTTTTTAACTGACGGTAGTCCTACAAGTGTGCTTAAGGGACTCTGCCCCGCTGCGGCAGCACTGCGGGATTCACCGCTGGTAGGCCGGGTTCCGCGGTGACCAATGGACACAGGGGGGGGGGAGAATGCACAGTTTGTATCTCTTCGGAAGTGGGTCAGTTGGTTTTCCAACCTCAGACCCGCAGGGCAACAGCAATCCTCACATACGTCAACTCTTGCCAAGGAGATGCAGCGTGAAATATGGTGCACCCCACAACTCAAACTCCTCTCCGAGGTGTACCCCCCGGCCCACACGCCACATCCTCTCCAAATTGGGCACCGCACAATGTCTCACCAAACGTCAGGATTTCTGTGCCGGGATCAGGGTGCCCCTCCGAGGGGCTATGCCGCAGTGCAGGGCAGCGTGGGTGCTATGATCGCACCGCCAACATCAATCGTCAGACCAGTAATGGTGGGAGGGCAAGGCCTTGGACGCGCTATAACAGCTCCAGTCCGTTTCACCCTCTCCCGTGGTCGGCAGTGGTAATCAGCTCTCCAGGGCGATGCAAACATTCAGCCGCAGCGCTGGAAACCGGCCTCCATAAGCAGACAAAGGCACACTCATCAGGGCTGACACGGGGGAATAGCATGAACAGTCTCGCCGACGTTGTAGGGTGTAGGCGAGGCCAGCGTTGTCTCACCCCCAGTTCTCAGCGGCGAACAGCTCCGCAATGTGCTCATGTCCTCTCCGGGCGGGATCGGGCACCACCGTCCCCGGTCTGTCTGTTTCACGCAGGCCGCTCTTTCTCAGGCTGTAATTAAAGTGGAATGCAACGCCGGATTTTCACCGGAGTTCCTCCGGTCGATGCCGCTTGGGTTCCGACGTCGGCTGCAGCCTTCGGAGCACCGAAAGGCACGGATCAATGAACGGATTTATGAAAAGGGCAGCGTCGTCCTCGGAGCTCAAAGACTAAGCGGCCATCTTGCTCGGCCTGTAGCCACGCCCCTGTATTATTTTAATGTGTTTAAATGTAGTTTTTAATGAAAATTAAATTACATTTGTTAAACCCAACTGTAATACCTTTAGGTACATAATGCAAGGAACATAGGTGTAACAGGAGGGGAAGTGTATTAATAACCAGGTATTACTTTTAATACCAGAGTACTAATTGCCCAGTGTTTAAATATATTTCAATTTAATGTTATTATTAAACTTAACTAATGTTTACAAGTACTGCTCGAACCACTTTTAGGGACAGGATCCAGAGTGTATTGGGCGGGGTAGTCTATTAATTCCCAGGTAATACTTGTAATACCAGAGTATACATTTTTGCAAAATAACTGAAATGTATTTCTAAATAGCAAAATAAATAGAACAGTGAGATTTTAAGAGACATATTTCAATTTCAAACCACAATTAGGAATACATATTAATTACAGTGATATACTTTATTTTAGACTAAGCTGCAGGAAACAAACACAATGTTTTATGATTTTAAAATATATTTGCAAATAGTAAAAAAATTGAAAATTTGCAAAAATAGAAAGAGATGCTTTAAAAAAAAAAAAAGATTTTATTGCAATAAATTGCATTCAACCATTTTTTGGGGGAAAATGTTTCCCTTGTTTTTACATTAGTTTCAAAGGTGAAAACTGTCCTTTTTTTCTGTTGGTATGCAATGCCAGACTCCCTCTCTCTGGGATGACAAGGAAATGGACCTTGTTCTTGCACATACATAATGATACACCAAAGACAACATAAAGGAAAATCACAAAAATTCACTTTTCAAATGTTTACTTTAATCTTTTCACGCTTGTATAAAAAGTGTGCTACAATTGGTAGGTAAATGTCAAATAAAACCTTTACTAATGAAACCAGACGAGCACCACAAATATTTATATTTGTTGGACTTGGCCCTTATGGCAGGTTCACCCCTAAACTTTTTGCTTATAATGGTGACCTAGTGATGGTGATGTTTGGGTTCTGCGCACTTTCACTGTGTCCCAGTGGAAAGTGCGTGGAGTAAGATAGGCCTGCCCTCCCATAGGAATGCATGGGGAATGGATGTGTCCCTGGTAGTTCCTGATGCGTGGGGTGTACAGGCTCGAGTCTGGTATGTGTGGACTCGTGTGATTGAATGCTGCAAAATGGTGTATGCGGCATGTATGTGTCTAGTGGGGAAGTGCCACTTCTAGACATGGCTGTGTGTGTGCAGTGAGGGTGCTGGAGCGTGATTGGCTGGAGGTGGCTGGCATGCCAGGTAAGCATGGGCGTAAAATCCGCCCCGCTCGCGGATTTTTCGGATTTTCGGCAAATTCGCAATCCGCGAACTCTCGCGAATTTGTCAAAAATCCGTGAATTCGCTCGCGGCGGATTTTTTGCTTGGTGATACAATATTGCGCCGCGCGGCGTGGTTCACGGCGTTCACTTTCCGTCATTCAGCGTTTGCCGAGTTGTTTTTCTCGATCATATTTTGCGAGTGCTGCGCCATTTTGGATCTTGCTGCGGGATCCCGCGGGAGTTTGGCGCCCGCGAATACGTAATCGCGGCTTGCCACCTTGCACAGCACGCCTCGCGAGAGTTCGCAATTGCGAACACGTAGTTGCGGGGGAAAGGAACAATCTCGCACTCGCGAAATAGAGATTTAGCAATTCTGCACAAGAAATCCACCAGCAAACAGGATAAACCTTCAGAAAATGATGATTTTTATCAGAATCACTCCTCAGGTTGACATTTGCATGGCCTTGTTTTTTGCAAGGAGTCAATTTTTGGGGGGGGGGGAGGAAGGAAGTGCCCCACAGTCTCCAACTTCCTGTTCCTGTCCAGCAGGCTCCTCCCAGTGCTTTCTTCATGTGCTGGTCACTTTCATTTGGACCTTGACCTGGAAGGATTACTTTTTGTGGGTGCTGCTGGATATTTGGATTTGAGGCCTTTTTGACTTTCTTTGGATCACTTTTGGATTAGAAATCAACTTTCACAAGTAAGTTTGTTTGGGGCATTACAGTTGCTGCAACTACAATTTTGGAACTTTTTCAGAACATTAAATAAAATATATTGTGGGTAGCCACAGTATCCAGTAGGACCAGTGTTGGTTATGGGTGCATGATACAACTGTTTTGTTGAATTTAAACACCATTGAGGCCATGGATGGGCTTGGATTGTGCTGATTTTTGTTGTTTTTGTCGTTTTTTGGGGCTGCTGGTGGGGCCCTTTGCCCAGGGGTGGTGAGTGTTGCATGGGCCCAGTCTTCCTGTGGGGTGTCCTCTTGAATTTAAACACCATTGAGTCCATGGATGGGCTGGGATTGTGCTGTTTTTTGTGTTTTTTGTCGTTTTTTTGGGGCTGCTGGTGTGGCCTTTTGCCCAGGGGTAGTGGTGCATGGACTGAGTGTGCCTGTGGGGTCTCACTCTCTTTAAGGTAAACATCCTGGATGGCATTGGATTGTGGTGATTTTTGGGTGTTTTTCTGTTTTTTTGGGGTGTACTGTTGATGTGGACTGGCCATGTGGGTGGTGGTGGTGGCCATCTTGAGAGCTGGCTGGTACAGGCAACATGTGCTTGGGGTGCAAGGGGCCATTTTGAAGAGAGGCAGTGTCTGAGGCCTGCACTTATTTAGCCTACTTTTCATCCATTATCCCCAGGGGTAGTGAGTGTTGCATGGGCCTAGTCTTTCTGTGGGGTGTCTTCTTGAATTTAAACACCATTGAGGGCATGGATGGGCTAGGATTGTGCTGAATTTTGTGGTTTTTGTCGTTTTTTGGGGCTGCTGGTGGGGCCCTTTGCCCAGGGGTGGTGAGTGTTGCATGGGCCCAGTCTTTCTGTGGGGTGTACTCTTGAATTTAAACACCATTGAGGCCATGGATGGGCTGGGATTGTGCTGTTTTTTGTGGTTTTTGTCGTTTTTTTGGGGCTGCTGGTGTGGCCTTTTGCCCAGAGGTAGTGGTGCATGGACTGAGTGTGCCTGTGGGGTCTCACTCTCTTTAAGGTAAACATCCTGGATGGCATTGGATTGTGGTGATTTTTGGGTGTTTTTCTGTTTTTTTGGGGTGTACTGTTGATGTGGACTGGCCATGTGGGTGGTGGTGGTGGCCATCTTGAGTGCTGGCTGGTACAGGCAACATGTGCTTGGGGTGCAAGGGGCCATTTTGAAGAGAGGCAGTGTCTGAGGCCTGCACTTATTTAGCCTACTTTTCATCCATTATCCCCAGGGGTAGTGAGTGTTGCATGGGCCTAGTCTTTCTGTGTGGTGTCTTGAATGTAAACATCATGGATGGCATGGGATTGTGCTTATTTTTCTGTGTTTTTCCATTTTTTGGGGTGTATAACTGAACTGATGTTCCTCTGTCTTCCATTGCTTTTAGGTGCACAAGACTCTAGAGAACCACCAGTACCAGGAAGAAGTCCTGCAGCGGTGTGTGTGTGCAGCATAACGTCACGCGACGTCACGTCTGGACACAGACAACTCTGCAACTCGTGCAACTGCTGCCTGCTGTTCTGAAGAAGATGGCCCCAAAAAAAGTTACCCGTAGCTCCTCTAGCAAGAAAGTTGCCAGTAAGGAGCAGAAGAAGCAAGTTACCAAGGAGACTGGTGTGCCG
The DNA here is from genome assembly GCF_964261635.1 of Lissotriton helveticus. NCBI lineage: Eukaryota > Metazoa > Chordata > Amphibia > Caudata > Salamandridae > Lissotriton > Lissotriton helveticus. The sequence goes on along the minus strand of NC_136061.1, from coordinate 1,429,925,725 downwards.
GCCGCCCCTTTTTTTGGGAGTAAAAAAAAAAGTATGCCTGCAGCAGCAGCGGGATCTGCTGGGGACCAAGCTGGGAGCAGCACCCCCGCTCCATTGGGCTCAGTGCCACCACCACCACCACGCCAACTTAAGTCCAAGCCCTTCAGTGCTGCAGAGGCACTTAGTCTAGTTGTTCAATCACCATCGACCAGTGATGTTGGCTCATCGCAAGAAAGTAGCAGCAATGTCCCTCAATCAACAAAGGTTGTTGTAACTCATCTGACGAGTGTTGAACAACCACAGCCGCAACAAAAACCACATGTGCAAGTACAAGCCCAAGTACATGTGGAAGGAGAGGCAGCGCAAGGAGATGCGCAAGCAGAGGTGCATGGAGGGTCACAAGTGCCCACAATAGTTGTTCCTCCCGAAGTAGGGGCACATCAGGAAATCGACAATCAAGGCGAGGTATCATTTGAGGAAGACACTCCTCCTGATGATCATTCATTGTCTTCCACACCCCTAGCAAGGAAGAGATCAAGGGTGGTGTCTACATCTTCTTCAAGCACACCTCCTTCTGATGATACGGATCAAAATTGGGAACCAGCACCACTGCCGTCTGAGAGTGAAAATTGCAAAAAACACAGTTGATGGACAGAATGTAGAACAATGTCATACATTCACCCCAGTACAAGGATCTGGGCCTAAATCCATCGTTTTTTTGCACTCCACACCACCCTGGGTTAGACACTGGCTATATGCAAATCAGCTCTGACCCTGTGCCTCATGGGAACAGTCCAGTCCGAACTACCAAGCCATGTCTTTCCCAGACCGGAATCAAGCATCCAAGGACCGGTTTCTGGCTATCAGCCTTCATCAGCCTGGATAGCTTGACTCCAGTGGTGTGGAGAGCCTGGGACTCACGTCTGAGCATACCCAGCACACTCGGGGTGAAAATTGCAAAAAACACAGTTGATGGACAGAATGTAGAACAATGTCATACATTCACCCCAGTACAAGGATCTGGGCCTAAATCCATCATTTTTTTGCACTCCACACCACCCTGGGTTAGACACTGGCTATATGCAAATCAGCTCTGACCCTGTGCCTCATGGGAACAGTCCAGTCCGAACTACCAAGCCATGTCTTTCCTAGACCGGAATCAAGCATCCAAGGACCGGTTTCTGGCTATCAGCCTTCATCAGCCTGGATAGCTTGACTCCAGTGGTGTGGAGAGTGAGGGTGAGGCACATGATCTGACAGAGGTAGTTAAGCGTAAAAGGAAGCTCGTCCAAAGTCTCAGAGTTATGGAGTGTGATGATGAGGCTCAACAAGAAGTGGCGGATACTGCTGCTGATGAAGACTCTGACAACGACGACCCAGTCATCATAAAGGTCACTGCAGCCCCAGCGGGCATGCAGCAAACTGGCATTTTGACCCTAGCCCGAAAAGCTGCTGAGCGTGATGATGATGATGTTGTCGACGAGGAGGCAGTGGAAACACCACAATCATTGGAGTTAAGTAGTACACCAACTCGTACCGCTTCCATATTTCTTTCTCACAAGAAGGGACCTCCATCCACCTCGACCTTAATTAGTGGCGGTGAAAGTGCACAACGTACAAAAATTGGGCAATCCAGATCCTCCACTTCATCTGGCATTAGCAGCATGACCACCACCACCAGTATCGCCGCCTCCTCCGGCCCCCACAGACACTTCAAGTCCCCAGTTTTGGACTTCTTTACTGTTTGCCCAAAAAGGGAAAAGTTCGCCATTTGTACCATTTGTAAGGTTGCAGTTAGTCGTGGTAAGTTTGGTACCAACTATGGTACCGGAGGCCAGAGAGGTCATCTTAGGAGACAGCACACTGTCCAATGGTTTGCGCACCTAAAGGCGATCAAGGAAGCCCGAATTGGAAGTCAAGAAAACGTTGATGTTGCATCTGATGATGATGAGGAGGAAGAAGACGTGTCAAACACTTCACTTACACCCAGTACCCCTGTCAGCAGCACACCCCATGTGAGGCACACTAAGAGTGTTGGAGCGAGTGAGACACCAACGCGTAAAAGTTCACCAGCGAGCATAATTGGGTCAACGAAGTCATTATCATCCCGTAAATGCTTGGTCCAGGGCAACATTAGAACCATGTTTTCTTCAGACGCGCCATATGAACGCAACCACCCACTGACGCGTCTGTATAACACTAAGCTGGCTAAAATGCTAGCTGTGGACCTTCTCCCTTTTTCTTTTGTAGAAGCGGTAGGTTTTCTAGAATTAGTGGCAACGCTCTGCCCTAAATGGAAGGTTCCTAGCCGGTTCTATTTTGCCAGAGTTGCGGTTCCCGCACTACATGAAGATGTGCTGGAGGCGATTGGGGCAGCTTTGCAGAAGAGTGCTGTTCACACAATACATCTGACAACAGACATGTGGACCAGTGGCGCAGGCGCTGATTACATGTGCATCACTGCACACTGGGTCTCTTTTTCAGGTGTTAAAGCAAAGCTAAACGCAGGTGTTGACCCGCACCAAGTTTTTAAAGCTGCTCGTAAACATGCAACACTAGCCATGTTTGGTTTGGAGAAAAGTCACACATCACAAAACATTTTGGACGAGTTTAACAAAAAGGTCTTTCACTGGCTGTCCCCAAAAAAAGCGCAAGATTGGTTATGTTTCCACGGATAATGGCGCCAATGTAGTTAAGGCCATGGCGCTGGGTGACTATTTCAGAGTGCCGTGTTTGGCGCACTGTATCAACCTGGTAGTTCAAAAATTCTTGAGTGATAAAGACAGTCCAGTGTGCGAGGTAATGGCCACCTGCCGCAAAATGTTCAACCATTTCAGCCATTCTTTTAAGGCCCGGAAGCATCTGAGGAGCCTGCTACTTGAACGTCGAATGCCAGTGAAAGCACTCATCCAGGAGGTGGTAACACGTTGGAACTCAACCTTCTACATGCTTGAGCGTCTGTATGAGCAGTATACGGTACTCGATCACTATTTCTTAAAAGAGGGTACAGCTCAGAAGGACCTGCGGATGGGTGCGGCGCAATGGGACATAGTTAAAAGCCTGACAGACATGCTTCGTCCTTTTGAGTTCTTCACGCGTGCAGTCAGCCAGGAGGACTGTAATTTGGGAAAAGCTATCCCATTGTTGTGCAGGCTGGAGCACCAACTGAACGCGGTGTCTTCTGAATTAGAAAAAGATGAAAAAAACAAAGACCCTTTTCTTTTGTCGGAGAAATTATTAGAGCGCCTACGTGGTGATGAACGTCTTAAAAAGATCAACTCAGAACAGCATTACATTTGTGCTACTATTCTGGATCCACGCTACAAAAAGGCGCTGACAGGCCAAGCATTCTTTCCTTTTGCTGATGAAGATGTTAAAAAGTACAAACGTTGGCTAGCCTGGTCAGCCAAGAGGTTTGAAAAAGAACGGCAGGATATTGAAGGAGAAGGCAGTACATCAGCATCAGCATCAGCATCAGCAGGCCATCCCCAGTCAAAAGAATCCACTTCTGCACCTGTGGCTGTGGCACAAGTGACCTCTCAGCCGTTAAAGACACCGGCAACCGGATCATCTGCACCACACACAAGAGTAACAGTGGCTGCTGAAGCGGATTGGCTAACTTTGCTTGGGTATGGTTCTCAAAAAAAGGTCACAGGCACAGCAAAAAGTAAGCAAAGTGGAGGAACCGTTGAGGACCTTGAGTCGATGGTGCAGGACTATCTGAATGACTCAACAGAGGTCTTTCTTAATGATGAGCCATTGCAGTATTGGCATGGGAAAAAACAATTGTGGCCACAGCTCTCCAACCTGGCTATAAACTATTTGTCTTGCCCACTCGCAAGTGTGTCTTCTGAACGTGTTTTCAGTGCTGCTGGTGGCATTGTAACTCCCAAACGGAGCCGCCTCTCGCCCAAAAATGTGGAGAGGCTAACAATAATCAAGATGAATCAGCACCTCATACCACCAGATTACAAAGTACGAGAAAGCACGCCGCATGAAGACGAGGAGGACGGCAACGTAGATGAGGGGATTTGTTCTCTGTTCGGTGACGCTGACCTCATCCTGCCTGAATTCGCAGAATATGAGGACGAAATCTTCTTCTTATTCCCTGACACCGAGCCCTGAAAATGAGACAATGAATCAATAACTTTCTTTTTCGTCCTTATTCGATTCTTTTTTTTTTTTTTGACGATTCGATAAGTCTTTATTTCGAATAAAAAATTCATAAAAGACAATGTACAATCATACACAATGTATAAAAAGACACTCCAGCAATATAATAATATTATACACAAAATATTCCTAAGAACGAAAAGATACTTTACACATATGTATATTAAAACAGATGGGACAAAGATAATTTGCACAAGAGTTAATACCACTAAGAACCATGCAGGGCGCTATATACAGCTAGAAAAAGGACATTCAACGTACAGGGATACCCAATTTCTTGGATCGGATCAGCCAGGCCCATCTCAAAAATTTGGCAACACATACCACTACGGTTTCTGATCTAATAACACGAAGTTTGAGGAGTGCGTCTCGGAAGCCACCACTGTTCAGAGTCAAGCAGATCGGCCTTAACCACTTACTTCTTGGTGCTCGATAGGCAGGACAACCAAAGAAGAAGTGGCCAACACTTTCCTCCTGGTCTGGACACCAGTGGCATTTATTTCCTGTAGACGTGTCCCATTTTGCTGTAAAAGAATTGATGGGCAAGGTGCCGATTCGGAACTGGTGGTATAGTTTACGATCTAATACGCTTGTGATTAAGTCCCAATACTGTTCTAATGAGGGAACAGCCTTGAACACTAAAAAGGAGCCAGTTATGTTAGCATCCAGGGATTGGTTTACAAGAATAGATTTTCTCCAGGCCCAAAAGAGTGCCTTAAACTCAAGTTTAGATGGAAATGTTGCCCCCCCTGGGTTGGACCAAAGCTCCGGGAGACCCATCAGGTTCAATACATTTTTAACTACCCAAAACCATTGTATTTTGTGTGCCCCCCACATGAGTTTTACTTCCTCCAACTCTTGGGTAAACAGACCAAGCTCAGGAGTGGTCCAGAGGCGGCGCCAAAAGGCCACCACCCGATACTGGGCCATCTCGTCGATTGGTCTGCAACCAAGATCCAACAGTAGGGGTTTAGTTGGAGTGGACTGAGGGAGACTAACCAGATTCCGTAGGAACCTGTTCTGCGCAGTTGACAAACTGGAGAGATTCTTATGACCCCAAACTTCGGCTCCGTAAAGGGTTGCGGAGATGACCTTCGCCTCATAGATTTTTAAGGCAGGGGTAACACACCTAGTAAGGGAGTTCCTCTGTTCATGGAGCAAACAGCCAGCCAACCTATTAAATTTAAGTTTGGACGTTTCCACTTGGGGGTTCCAGTTGAGTTGGTGATCTAGGGTCACACCAAGATATGTCATGACCCTAACCTGCTCGATATGGACTCCGTTTAAAGAAACAGTACACTTAGGGGGAGTTTTCTTGCAAAAAACCATAAATTTGGTTTTATCCACATTTATTTGCAAGTCATTCATACTGCAAAACTCGGAAAATCTATTCAGGGCTACCTGAAGCCCGGCTCTAGTTTTAGAAAGCAGGAGGGTATCATCTGCAAAGATCAGCATGGGGTACTTTCGACCACCCAACATGGGAGCATCCGACTGTGTGTTAATGAAATGTTGTGTAACCTGATTAATAAATAAAAGAAACAACGTGGGGGCCAGGACACAGCCTTGACGCACCCCTCGTTGTACAGGGAATCGTTTGGTCACCTGCCCCTGACTACCCCACCTAACCTGGGCATAATTATCCTCATGTAGTCGCTGGACTAGGATCAAGAGCTCAGGCGGAAAGCCCATGCGACTAAGGGCCTCCCACAACTTCTTCCTTGGCACCAAGTCGAAGGCCGACTTAAGGTCAACGAATGCAGCATATAACGTACCGCCACCCAACAGGACCACTTTCCAAAAAAGTAATGTAAACCGGAAGACTTGGTCAACTGTACTGGTCCCAAACCTGAAACCCGCCTGCATAGGGGAGAGTATGTTATTTGAATCGATCCAATCCAGGATTCTTGCTAGGATCATTCTCGACACAATTTTCTGGATTGAATCGATCAAACTAATGGGCCGATAGTTGTTGGGGAGGGAGCGGTCACCCTTCTTATATACTGGCAGAATTTCTGCTCCCTTCCATGAAGGAGGAATCTCGGCCCCTGCAGCTATGTTGTTTGCCAGTAAGGTGATATATGGGATCCAAAGGTCAGGTTTGAGTTTAAAAAGGTCAGCGGGAATAGCATCGATGCCAGGAGCTTTACCCGGCTGAACTGACTCGAGAGCAAGTGCGGTGTCAGATTCCAAAAATAAAAGTCTGTCTCCTATATGTGGGGGTTGGCACGTCAGTGTAGTTTTCATCGTAGGAACCGCCGCTATATTTGGATCATTAAACTGTGCGGAGTAAAATTCCACCCACAGTTGAGCGGAGACATGATTTACTGGAACCTGGGCGGCAGGATCCTTTCTCCTCCTTATAATCAACCAAAAATCTGTTAGGTTGGGGGAATCACATGCACCGAGGAGGTCAAGCCAATAAGAGTCATCCCAGTCTCGCTTAGCAGCCTGGATGGTACGCTTGTAACATTGCCTTGTCATCCTTATGGCATCGGAGTTCCGGGCCTTCACAGCAGCTAATAAGTTGCTGTGGGCAGCTCTACACTTCTTATTGTACCATTTTTTATATACTCTGGTTTTAGCAGGCCTGGATGGTTTCGTGAGAAGGTTTTTAAGGGTCGAAAAACACTCCTCATGGAGGTTGGTGATTATGGGGTCTGCATTGCCAGCAGGAGATAACAAAGGCATCCTACTCCACACGCCCCATACCTCTTCCTCAATCTTTGAAATAAGTACAGGGTCCTCCAGAACTCTAGGCCATTTTACACGGCGCCCGTTGTGGCACAGAATTACATCAGATGTTAGAATATTAGTCCTCCTGACAGGTGCCCCCATGCCTGGGACCAATATCTCAAGTGAAAGGGGATTATGGTCACTCTCTGGGCGGGGCTCTATCGCCATGTCTTGTACAATGGACCAGCACTCAATTTTAATCAATATATAGTCGATACGGCTTGAGCACAAGCCGTTATCGAAGGTGTTGGACCCAAGGCAATCGGATCGTGTACGCCCATTGACGGCCCGTAGGCCCCATTCTAAACAAAAACCCAGCCAATGTAAAGCTGCCTCAGTGCCCCTGACACCCTTTGCAATAGTAAGCGGGGGGATTGCCCAAGCAGTGTCCTCCTCAGAACCCACATCCTCTGCCAAGGAGGAGATGGGCTCAATGGGGGTACTCAAGTCTCCCGCTACAATTACGATCTGGTCGGTCCCGAAATTCTTAAATAGAAGATCAAGATCGTCCAGGACGGCTTGTTTTTTCCCACCCTGGCAACCGCGGGCATAGACATCGACTAAAATGATATCTGGGGTGTTAGGTTTACACAGGCTAATACATAAGAGATCCGCACACGCCACCGGTGTTTCCCTACCATGGAAACCCAAATTATTTTTTATCCAAATAGTAAGACCACCAGAGGCCCTACCCTTAAGGCTCTTAATTGCGGGTTTTGAAAAATTAAGGTAACCCAACCTATACAATGGGACAGTTGACCAGGTTTCCTGGAAGATGACGATATCATATGAATCAATAAAGTTGGCCCAATCGTCATTCTCCAGACGTCCCCGTAGCCCAGCAATATTCCAAGAGCTGACTCTTAATGGGCAATCCGTAGTTAGTACACATGGTGACTGTGCCGCACCCTTTACTTCATTCATAGCCAAGACAGGAATGTATGCCGGATCTAAAGGTGCGCCCTGATTGTTAGACAACGGTGGGCCGACGAGAGATGGACTTGAGGATGGAGGCCTCCGTTGGTGGGGAGAGATCATAGGGGGAGATAAGTCTCCAGACCTCCCAAGTCAGTCCACCTCCTCCAGGCAGCCAAACCTATTGGAGGTTGAAAACCCTTGCCACCAGTTAGGTTGATTTTGACCAACAAAACTATGAGTCGGACGACTAACATTCCTAACAGTGGTCCATGACCCCTCACTCACTAGTTGTTGTCTGGGAGGGTAGAAAAAAGTGAGGGGCCTCACCACTATTGTGGAATTGGCCTCAAAAGATGGCCATGCACATAGGTGCTGGGCTGTGTGGGGGTCAGAAAATGATACCACCACACAGTCACCGGCTATGGACTTGTGAGTGCGGCCAATCCAAGGGACTCTCCGAACCATAAGTACACTACTTCTTTGATGGTCGGGGAGCTGTTTGTTGGAATTCAGCCAGTGAATAACTTTATTTTTTAGAGAAAGATCATTCTCCTGGGATTGTTGATCCAACTCTGGAACACCGGCTAATATAACAACGTACGACCCTGCTTCTGGCGGGAGGTCAATAAACCCTCCTCGAAAGTTGTGGCGACTGGTCTGACGTGTTGGGTTGCGCACCAAGGGCGGCCTGAGGGGGTGGTTGGCTGGTGCCCTGGAATCAGTGTTCGGCCTGTATGCTGGTTTATACGGATGGAAGGGTTTAGGTACTACTGGGCTAGGGGTAGGTACAACAGTTTTAGCAATGGTGGTGCGAGGTTTTGGAATGGGTTTGGATATAGACAAAGTCTCGGGAACGATTGGGGCTAATTGTAAAGGAGATTGAGCGGGTTCTGTATCTAAGGGCTGGGGAGTGGGTTCAGTTGCACGTAAAAGCTTAGCATCCATTTCCTTAAGGCTCAGGCTGGCCAGAGTGACTATGGTCCTATCCATTTCAAGGAGGTTATTCTCTATACGAGAAAGCCTTAGTTCTAGGGGAGAGAGTAACTGCTTTAGCGTGCCCCAGACTAGTTGAAGGAATTCACTATCACCCTCCCTGTCAGACACCGGGCCAGTCACCCGACCCTCCAGGATGTTTGTACTATTCTGACTAGGAGAGATGATAAGAATATCATCTTCCACCGAACTAGGTATTTCCGTAATAGCTTCCCCATTGAGAACACTTGGAATCGGTTTGGGGTTAACATCTTTCGCCCCAAGTGACCCCATAGCCCGTCTGTTATTAAAGAATTTTAATCTTGCTATTCTGGCTTTTTTCCTTGCGTGTAAGGTTCTCGCAAGGCATTTCTTTTTGTATGCTGCCGCTTTCTTAGCACTGCAATGACTTACTGCTTGGGTTGCTTTGGGAAGGGGAAAGGAGGCTGCGATGCTAAATAGAGGGGCAGGGCCAATATTTTGTTGCACTAGATTGGGTTGGGAGATTGGAGGGGAATGTAGAGGAATAATAGGGGGAGCAGGATGCATTACTACCGTTGTTAATAAGGGCCGTGGAGCGGTTGAACGATCAGGGGTACGGGCAGATGCAATATTCCCCAGGGAAGATTTTTTGAAGCTAGCAATATGCGCTGACAGCCTTCGTGCAGCATCAAGTTCTAAGGAGACCTTGTGCTGCATTTTGCTGATTTCCTCGTCAATAGCCAAATTGGTTTTGACTAGGAAATCGTCTATGGACCTGTTGGAATTGCTAGCAGCCATAAGGGTTTTGCTCCGACTACCCCGTGAACACATATTACAGAGTACAGGTCAATAAATTAATATACACACAACAATAAAACTGTAAGATGTGCCACACAAGAGTAAAAACATAAAAGGGGGGGTGGCCCAGCCCAGCCCTCTTAGACCTCGAACGGCCTCAAACGGCCCAGTCTTTGCCCTGTCTTCGCCCGGGCTGCGTCCCGCGCTGCGGGAGTGCTAAAGCAATAAATAGGGGGGGCGTGGCAGCAGGGAGAGCGGACCGGAAGTTGTAAAATGGTCTTGCAGGGGCTCCTGGGCAATGGAGTCCCCTGCACGCTCGCAGCCCCGCTGACCGCACTCACCCGGAAGCCTGCAGCCCCTCACCAATGTCCCGGTCTGCAGGAAGGCGAAGCGGCACCCGCGGAGCGGGTGCGGCGAGATGTGGGTCCTTGTCCTCGGTTAGCCGCTGAGTAGCAAGGTCAGTCCCTAAAATGCCTCCAAAGTGCCTCTGTATGCTGGAAAGCGTCCCGCCAAAGGAAGGGGTGGGAAAGGTTTTAAAAGTGCAGGGGGCGGGGGGCGGCAGCAGGGAGAGCGGACCGGAAGTTGTAAAATGGTCTTGCAGGGGCTCCTGGGCAATGGAGTCCCCTGCACGCTCGCAGCCCCGCTGACCGCACTCACCCGGAAGCCTGCAGCCCCTCACCAATGTCCCGGTCTGCAGGAAGGCGAAGCGGCACCCGCGGAGCGGGTGCGGCGAGATGTGGGTCCTTGTCCTCGGTTAGCCGCTGAGTAGCAAGGTCAGTCCCTAAAATGCCTCCAAAGTGCCTCTGTATGCTGGAAAGCGTTATTCACTTTTATTCCTGTGTGTCTGTCTTTCTTTGTTTTGCACAGTTAATTTAATTCAAACTTTAATCACCTAATCCCAAAAACAAGCCCATCAGCAGAACTGTCTTCACTTGTTTGCGTATTGATTTGAAGGTGCCGCAGTCTACATTCCTCAGGTTCACAAGTTCAGAAGAACATGCTCCTCTATCCTCCTCCTCCTATTTCCCTCAAAGCAGAGGGCTGGATTACGCCCAATGAAGAAAGACTCGGCACTTGTGGGGGTGTTCTACTTCTTTGCGGGTGAGTTGACTGCTCTGGGCCCATTGCTGTGAAGCTCTAATAACAGATAAAAGTGTTTTGGACCAAATATGAGGCGGAAATTTCTTGCCGTTTTTGCTGACTTGCTTGCCTTTGAGGTGCTCTTTGGCGGGGTTCCGGGTGTTTGTGGGTGAGTTTTGGGGTCTGGGAGCACTGCTGCGACAGTCTAATCTTGATTGCATTTGCTTTTCAGGAAATCCGTGGTGGAAAACAGGAGTTATGATGATGACCTAGCTGCACAGCGCGTTTGGACCGAAGGCCGAGAGATATTGTAAGTATGAGATTTTGCTTTTTGGCTGTTTGGGGGTGTTGTCGCGTGCTTTTTTGCGGGTGGGTTGGCGGGTCTCTTGGGGCATTCCTGGGAAGGTCTAATACTGGATAGAAGTGGTTTGGACAAAATCCATAAGGAAAAGCCTTTTTTTTTGCTATTTCTTCTGACATCTTGCTCAATGTAGCGTTTTCGGGGGCCTGTTTGGGGGGCTTCCTGGTGTTTGTGGGTGGGTTGCGGGGTCTCTGTCGAAGCACTGCTGCGACAGTCTAATCTTGATTGCATTTGCTTTTCAGGAAATCTGTGGCGGAAAACAGGAGTTATGATGATGACCTAGCTGCACAGCGCGTTTGGACCGAAGGCCGAGATATATTGTAAGTATGAGATTTTGCTTGTTGGCTGTTTGGGGGTGTTGTCGCGTGCTTTTTTGCGGGTGGGTTGGCGGGTCTCTTGGGGCATTCCTGGGAAGGTCTAATACCGGATAGAAGTGGTTTGGACAAAATCCATAAGGAAAAGCCTTCTTTTTGCTATTTCTTCTGACATCTTGCTCAATGTAGCGTTTTCGGGGGCCTGTTTGGGGGGCTTCCTGGTGTTTGTGGGTGGGTTGCGGGGTCTCTGTCGAAGCACTGCTGCGACAGTCTAATCTTGATTGCATTTGCTTTTCAGGAAATCCGTGGTTGAAAACAGGAGTTATGATGATGACCTAGCTGCACAGCGCGTTTGGACCGAAGGCCGAGAGATATTGTAAGTATGAGATTTTGCTTTTTGGCTGTTTGGGGGTGTTGTCGCGTGCTTTTTTGCGGTTGGGTTGGTGGGTCTCTTGGGGCATTCCTGGGAAGGTCTAATACCGGATAGAAGTGGTTTAAACAAAATCCATAAGGAAAAGCCTTTTGGCACTTTTTGTAACTTAGGGTTCGTTAGGGTTAGCCCTAGCAGCAGGATTGCATGTGTTTCGGGGTGTTCTAGATTTTTGCAACTGAGTTCTGGGGTCTTAGAGCACTCTTGGAGCGATGCTGGCTATGGATACTTTTGCTTGCTTGCAAGTGGTTTTAATACAATCCACGGTGGGTAAGGGTGTATTTGGGCCTACTTTTACTTTCAAGGTACGTTTTGTCACCATTTTTCTGCTAGGCCTCGTTTTTTGAGATCTGATTGGGGGTCTTCTACATTTTTGCGACTGGCTTTAGTAAGGGTCTTGGTGGGAGCATTGCTGGGAAGGTCTAATTTTGTTCTAAAACACAGTTTACAGTACACCTAGCTCGAGGGGAAAGATCCGCTAAATTAATTTGGCCATACTTATTTATCCTTAAAAAGGTGACTCAGACAGATTACGCAATTTCAAAAATATTGTACTGTCTATTAGGAAAATCAAAGTGTGACTTTTTGCACCACACAGCGTACATACCTTATATTTATTTATCAGTGGTATTGTAATAGCACTTCCTGTTTTCCGTTCAATAATTACAGGCCTGGTTTCAGTCAACATCCGCCAGGCAGGCAGTGGACAGGGTGTCTTCTGTCAGTGGTCACTGGTCACCAACATTGATGGACGAAGCGTCAGCTGGAATGGAGGAGGGCCGCTAATAAGAGGAATTGTTTGCTGCATGCAACTTACTTACCAAATTCAACAGGACAACTCCAACAACATACAGATTACAGATACAGTATCCATTGTTTTGTTCTATGAGTGTGACTGCATGTGGTTAGCTTTAGTTTGTACCCAAAGATTTCTTTATCTTCAATTATTGTTTGTCCATGCTGTGCTTTTTTTTCCTTCTCTCAACAAAACCTACCCAAAAAGAAACCCCCATTCCCATCCATTTTCCAAACCCTAACCCTCTTCCCCCGGGCTGTGTGGTTTTGCTTGATGTCTGACTAAATGACATCAATAATTCCACACACTTGCTGGGGAGGATAAGGTCATAGCAACAGGCTGGTGAAGGAATACGAGGATATATTCTAGACTTACTCAGCTTCAGTACTATTTCTTGTAGTAGTAGGAGCCAATGTCAAATAAATTCAACGCAAGTACTAGTTATACTTGCAATACTTTACCATTTGTTAGGCTACATTGTGGACCTGTTCTAGTGTACTGTCACCTGCTATATTCTCTATCGTACCGTAACCGTTGTAATGCTACAGTAAGGACAAACCAGGTTTCGTTTTCTTTTTTTCTATAGGCATGCAACTGCCACTGTGTCACACCACTAGTACCACCGCAACGAGGAAATTTCATCCGCCCAGGATTGCCAACCTTAATCCCCATTTCCCGTGGAGCCAGCCCGGGGCCTAGCCCTAATTTCTAACACAAATTACAGGTAAGATAAGCGTTTGGTGGGAGGTAGTATAATGGAGTATTAGGACTAGACGAGAGATTGACGGTCGTACTACTAAAGTCCTAGGACTCTTCAGGAAAACAAACTTACTGTTAAACCCCCACCCACCAGACTGAAAAGCAGTAAAAAACAGGTATGGTCAGATAAAGTTTAAAAAAGTATATTTAGGTAGCCCTAACAAAATAATCTCCCTCAAGACCCTCCCTAACCCCAACGATTGTCTTTCAAAAGTCCCAAAAAGAACCCAACTCCCAAATCCCACCCCCCAAAGTCTCTAAAAAAAGGGCAAGGGACACTCCACTACTGGAGGGTGCTGGTGAATTTTGCGGCCAGGGCATCATACTCCTTGCGGAGGGTGGCATGGTCGAAGCGGAGGCCCTCCACCAAGTTCTTATAGTTATGGACCTCCTGCTCCAGGTACGACACTCTGAGTCCTAAGCGGCGCTGGCGTGCCTTGCAACTCCTGTGGGGGGCAGCTGGTCTTTTTGCTGCTTGGCGGTGGCGGTTGGCTTTGTTAGCCCGGCTCCGTACCGCTGGAGCACTGTGCTGGCTGGCAGCCCGTGGGGGCACGGAGGAGGATGCAGCTGTCCCAGTGGAGGATGTTGTGGTTCCACCGGTTGACTGCGTGTCCTCCTCCTCCAGGGCCACCAGCCGCCGATATTCGGCGACAGTGGCATCCAGCCTCCGTTGCCGGGCCATTCGAGCCTGCTCCCTCCGTGATGTCGATTTGGAAGGAGCAACTATATGAAGAAAGAAAGACATAGTCTGTAACCAATGCTCCTTAACATTAATAACACAAAGTGATTGAGCCGAAAGTTGTGTCACAGTACAAGTAGCAAATTGAAAGCACAGTACATAACTATTGAGGACAGTATCTATCTAACCTCCCACTTCTGCATCCTTGCTCTAACATTAGTGGGAGTTTAATGAACAAATTCTACGACCACTATGGACTTCCATTACAGTCGACTATGACAGTACACCAGTCTTATTCTTCTTCTTTTCTCTTGTTTAGGAAAATTGGTACGTTATCTTATGCAAGCCGGCAGAATGCCAGCGCAGTGAACTTGCACCCGAGAAAAACAGACGCACACCATGATGAGTGAGACAGACTTGCGTTACTGTACCGGTCCAGTACATGCAGGTGGTGAAGCTATTACTTTTCTATTACGGGTGGCACTGAGAATACTCTGTTACAAGGGCTACTGCTTAATTAATTTACCTTTCACCCTACAGTGCAAATGAGTACTAGAAAAGGAAAATTAAGAAGCTAAATAATTTGATTATCTATCACTTCACATGGGATGTATTTGATGACATATGGGATGACTTTAGGTGCTTTGCTTATTATTGAGTGAACAGTGATACACCCACACATGAATGACCTACTACTACTAAACTAAAGTTATTAAGAGAGGTACGGAGTGTCCACCGTAATAACCGGATATATGCTGTGCTTGCAGTTGCAATACAAACTACTGCTACTATTCATGGTAGTATTGGACAAATTTACAATTTCTTTTCCTTGCCTTCCCTACACTGGAACGGACGTGCGGGTGCGGTGTTACATGCTCTTCAAGGTAACACTTAGTTCATCCAGTGACCATCTACTCTCTCTAGATACACATGTGCTATCTAAGAGTCAGATAATACCATGCTCCAGGCATCCATCCATTCAAAGTATATGCACACATACAGTTTCTGTTTCACCCACCCAGGCTGTTGTCCTTCCACCCATCCTTGCTTCATCATTGACCCAGCCATGCACCATACCATATTCTTTCCTTCCCAGCCACCTCGGGGGCCAAGCAAACACATATCATTCTTCTTTGCCAGCCATCATAAAATTTCTCGTCCTTCCACACTTACTTACACCCTTCTTTCGCTTTTCGTTCATCCCATCCATCAAGTTCATCTAAGATCTTATTGGGATTCTTCTCACCAAAAACTTCACAGCTAAGTCGAAGTACATTTAGAGGAGGCTACTACCTGGTTGATTTATAATACACCCGTGCAGAAAGCACACTATGCAGTCTTCAATCTCAATAAGTAAGGAATATATAGCTTACCTCTTCCCGCCACCACCGTGCGAACCCTCACAGGAACGTCCGGCACTTGCACCGCCTCCTCCCCAGAGTCCTTGCCCAACACCACCACCTCCGCGCTGGCCCCGCCACCAGATGTTCCACCTACAAAGTACATTTAAGAATGTTAGAATACACCACTCACTACTATATAATATTTGGTCTAGGAGGAATAAACAAATGTTAAAAAAATGAAATACAATGTAATAATTTGTAACTGTCTACTCTAAAGTAAAAATGTCCCTTTTTCCACAAGAAATGTGTCCAATTAATCGTTAGCACTAAGCACTTTTCCATTTTCAGTTAAACGTTTACTTTTATGACAAATTTGATTTTAATAAATGTGTTTACTTTTAATAAAGCTTTTAAACTTAAATAGACTCTGTGGTTTTTGGTCCTCCAGACTAGAGTGGATGAGCTAAAGGTTTTGGAATTTTTGCAAGCATGAGTGCCTCTGGCACTTCTTGACTCTGACTCCGTACTCTTGTCCTGCGTTGGATAATCTAATGATCATTGGGGATCAATCATCGGTGACTTTGGGAGCTAAATGACTCTGCCACACTATCTAGTCAGTAAGGAGATTGGGGGTTCTTCAAAGTCTGATATCACTGAGGTATGTTGAAAGAAAGTCTACCTGCGCCTATTATAATTGATAAACAATGCACTATTTAGTGTTCATAGTTCGGTTTGTGCAGATTTGTCCCTGCAACAGTAGTAGAATGGATTGTCCTCCTATCCAAACCAAAAGTAAAGTAGTATCTTATTCTTTCTTGGTGGTCATTCACCTTTTTATTGTTGGCAATTGTCAAAGCATAAACATTTAGAAGACTTGAAAAGACATTATGGACAATCCCAGAGGACTGCACTCAGTGCATAGAGCTATTGCTGACTAGAATGGGAGTCCAATGGAATTGCCAAATGTGCAATCTTAGTTAGCTACACAGACAGACTAATAAGAATAATCTAGTAATACCATAGGGAGTCATAGTCGAGGCAGGATAAGAATTTAGATCCAGTCTACAAGAAGATCAAAGACGATTTAGAAAAAATCGAATGAGGAACGCTAGGAAAAAATAGGTACTCTATATTAAAATTAAAACTTACTGGGGCCAGCAAAGGAGCCCTCGCCTGCCCGATCCTGACCTGCATCCTCCTGAACAGCACCCTCCTCCTCCTCCTGTGTCCTCTTGCCCTTGGGGGGAGCTGATGTACAACATGAAAGACAGAAAGACCAGAAAACATGGATGAGATTTGTCAACCAAATCAAACATTTCAAAAGAACAATAACAAAATATTTTGGAGAAATAGCAAATAGATAGACAACTATTCCACGGGATATATTGACCTATCTCATGTGGTATACTACGTTATTCGTATTGCCTGATTTGCGGACCGTTGACTTTGAAAGTTCCTATGTAACTCACTAAACAGACTACTAAAAAGGTTTGCCTAGGCCTGGCAGGCAGCAGTCCGCAGCACGCGAAGTGACAGATAAAGTCCATCCTGCTTGCAGATCAGTGAATACTCAAACTATCAATCCACCGACCACCACCACTATTTCTTCTTATAGCCATGTGTCTAAAGGAAGGACTGGACTTCAGTCTGTTGGGGCTGATTTAGAAGTCCCTTGCGGCTCATTTTCCTCCATTGTTGCGTGACTTTTGTGACGCAGCGGCAGAACAAAGGAGTCGCCATGGTGAGGCGTATATATAAAAAAAAACGCATATGGGAGATGCATCACGTTGTAAAGCCCTGCGCCATCAGGGGAGGGACTCCAACGCTAGTGACGGGCCCAGAGAGGCTCGTGTGGGCATTGTTTGTTTGGAGCGCTGCGAGGCTCCCCCAGAGGGCCGCCCCCCTGCCACAGTTGTTCTTAGAGCCACAAGGCTCCAGGGCATGTCATTCCTTCAAGCCCAGAGGGGCTCCTGAGTGCCCACATTGTTGTTTCAAGGGCCCAGCGAGACCCAAGGGGGAAAGTCATTTGTTTTGAGCCCTGAGAGGCTCTAGGGGACATTTCCTTTGTCCAGAGCCTAGGAGGCTCCAACGCTGGCCCCATCAATTGCTACACAGTTGCCCAGCACTTTGTGGGCAACTGCCACGTTTAGGACCCTGACACTGGGATACAGGGCGTCCTAGCCCCAACAAGGCCAGTTGGCCTAGGGACAGTCACAGGTGGTGACTAATGTGAGTTTGGCGCAATTGTTCATTTTCTGCACCTCTGAATGTGTTTTTATGCGTCATGTGCCTTGTTCTTACACCTCTGAATGTATTGTTGATGCATCATGTGTTTTCCTTCCTTACACCGCTGAATGTATGTTATGCATCATGTGTTATGTGCTTACACCCCTACAGGTATTGTGATACTTAGGTGGTTGTTTTTCTCCTAGTGCAGGTGGTACTAGTGAGGTCCTGGTTACCAGTAGTTACTGGTTGTGTACTACAGTGATTTTACCTTTTCTATGCTATGTTCTAAGTGCTATTTCTAAAAGGGTTACTTCTAAAAGTGCTGATTCCTGACAGTGGTCCTGGTGGCCCTGTCTTGCACATATCCCCTGTAAATTCTGCCTGTGCCTCTGGCACATTGTAAAGTGTGTGTTTTTATCTAATGTGTTTTGGTGTAATACAAAGGCTATTTTTATATAACCTTGTGTGGAGTTTCCTTTGTGTTGGGTCCTGGGTGTTGTTGCTGGGGTGCGTGCGCAAATACTTAACTCACATCGCCTCCAAGTTTAGCCTTGCTGCTCGCGCCACGTTACCTAGAGGGTGAGCAGGGGTTATCTTGGCGTGTAACTCCCTTGCCCTGACTTAGGAGTGGTGGTCTCTGACTGACTTTGGCGCAAGCCCTGGCCAGCCAGGGATCCCATTTCTAACATTGGCGGCAAGCGGTGAGGATAAGGATTGTATTTGCGTTGTACCACAGTGGCAACTGGCCACACTACAAAACTCTGCATTTTAGATGACCACATTTTAGGGGATTGTTTTTTTACGAAGTTCCATATTTCTTCTCCTGAAGGTATCATTTTGCAATTGTGTCCAGTATATTTGTCCCCCGCCCTGCGCCCAGAGTCGGTACCTGTGTCACGTGTGGTTAGGTTGAGGAATCAGGGGTGGTAGAAACTGCCTTACCAGTCCGAGGGGAGGGTTGTGTGTGGATGAATGGTGTGTGGCACTAGACAAGTGAGTGTGAGTTCCCTGGGATAGAGAACTTGCTAAATACCTTTGTAAATTTGGACTCTTGCTTCAGCTCTGACAGTTAAGTGCCCTGTGTTGCACGTGTCTGTGAGCATCCTGCCAAGATGGAGTCTGCTTTTAATGTCTGGGGTCTGTTTATGCATGAACTGGGAGAGTTTTGCGAAGATAGAGACATTGCAGTGAATGAGTCAGACACCCAGTCCCAACTTAGGGGTAACCTAATCCAATGGCAGAAGGAGGACTGGGAGCGTGAGCACAGTGAGGAGAGGGCCCGGGTCTCACACCATGAGGGTGGTGGGTCTGAGGGGAGCCCTGAAGAGTCTGAGGAGGAGGAAGAAAATGATAGCACAGGGACACCAGCAAATAGTGAGGACCCCACAGATAGGGAGTCCCTTGCTGGGTCCAGCGTAGGAGGCAGCGCCTCATCCCTTTTCCTGTCCCCAGAGGAGTTGGAAGATAGGAGGAGAGAAAGGGAGCACCAGCTGGCTTTAGAAAAGCTCAGGTTAGAGCATGCCCAGGCTATGGCACAGCTGGGTGTTAGAAAGCAACAGCTAGAGACTCAGAGGGTCTTAGCGCAGGAAAGGATAGAGGAGGCTAAGAGGGCCTCCACCAGAGGCAAAGTAGCTCTGGAGGGTAGACTATCCCCTGCGCGCAGTTTTAGTTTTCTGGACTCCCCAGGGCGGGTTGGGTCCAGTGGTGGCAGCTATATAGATTTCAGTGTAGGAAATCCCAGTCCCAGTTCCCCCAGTCTGGTACCTGTTTCCCAAAAGGAGGAGTTAAGGGTGAAGTTCAGGGACAGTAGGAAACTGTCTCACCAGTCTTGGGTAGATTTTGAGGATGAATGTTGTGATACACTGTGGGCTTGGGTACAGGTTCACACGGAAGATGATTTTAACGCCTTGTTTGATCTGATTGTCAAAGAGCACCTGCTCAGTTGTTGTTCACCAGGGTTGCGCCAACACCTGTTGGGGTGTGGATTGTCTGAGGCATGTGAGCTTGCAGATGAAGCAGACCGCTGGGACAGGGCTAGAGGTTCTCTAGAGTCATTGGTGAGTGACTCCAAAAGTAGTGTTTCAGGGATCTTCCAGCCCAGCGTGGTGGAAGAGGCTCAGTGTAGCCCAGCTAGGTCCCAGGATAGCGAGGAGGGTGTAGGGGCTTACTGCCTGGCTCAGTGGAGCAGGAGTGAGGGGGAGACCGAGGGTCCCCAGAAGCCCAAAGCCCTGCCTCAGGACTTGGATGGTTTCTTTAGGGAACACCAGGTTGGGGACCTAGGCTGTCCTGTTAGTCCATTTGAGGAGGATCTCCTAGTGAGTAGAGGACCTGGAGCGTCTGTAAACAGAGCTCCTGTGGTAATAGAGTCTGGCAGTACCGCTCCGGTAGGGAGGGTACAAGAGTCCAGAGTGAGGAGTGAATGGGGGATAAGTTTCCCAGTGGAAGAACCAGTGGGTCAAGGACTACCCAGTTGGGCTAGGTTCCCGTGTAGTGACCAGGGTGACACCACTTCTGTTCTGGGGGATCTTCGCGCACTGTCAGGTGGACAGGGGACGGGAGATCTGCACCAGACAGACAGTCACACGACACATGGGTCATGTGTCAGCCTCAGGGGGATGGCTAGTGAATCCCCAGAAGTCCTGGAGTGCCAGGCAATTGTTCCACCGAAGGTTTTAGACCAAAGGTTGGAAGGCCAGGTTCAGGATCAGCCTGACCTGAAGGGTAGGGCGACTGTAACCAGTGTCCTGACCGGTTCTTCTTCCAGAGGAACTTCTCCAGTTGGGAGAGGGCAAACCTCTGGAAGGGGGTGCAGAGGGTGGGAGAGCCCACCTCTGACCCCGGTGCAACCTGAGTGGATAAGCCCTGGGTTGGAATGGCGTTCTAGGTGTACCCCTCGTCGGAGGTGGAGGAACCCTAGAAGAAGAGGTAGGGGGAGGAGAGCCTTCCCCGAGACTCCTGGTCCGCCTGAGGTTGTAGGCCCTCGGCTGGAGAACCAGTGGCAGTCTAGTCCTGTCTTGCAGACAGGAAGAGTGGAGAATGGCTCCTATGTGCCAGGGGTTACTACCCCTCACTCTGCAAATAGGCAAGGACCGGTGGCACCTGGGTGGCCCAGAGCCTGGTCCTGGCCGAGGACAGCTCGGGAGTACCAGTGGGGTAGCCCAGTTGGTCCAGACAGTGGTTTGAGAAGGAATCCCATGGGTTCACCGTGGCGTAGAACAGGAGGGTGTCCCTGCAGTTGCGGGCCCGCATCCATGTTCTATCGCCCCAAGCAGGGAAGTCCATCACGGTGGTGATTGTTCTACCCTGCGTTTTGGCTGGAAGGGGGTTGTGTTGGACTTGGCCCTTATGGCAGGTTCACCCCTAAACCTTTTGCTTATAATGGTGACATGGTGATGGAGATTTTTGGGTTCTGCGCACTTTCACTGTGTCCCAGTGGAAAGTGTGTGCGCACTTTGAGTGCGTGGAGTAAGATAGGCCTGCCCTCCCATAGGAATGCATGGGGAATGGATGTGTCCCTGGTAGTTCCTGATGCGTTGGGTGTACAGGCTCGGGTCTGGTATGTGTGGACTCGTGTGATTGAATGCTGCAAAATGGTGTATGCGGCATGTATGTGTCTAGTGGGGAAGTGCCACTTCTAGACATGGCTGTGTGTGTGCAGTGAGGGTGCTGGAGCGTGATTGGTTGGAGCTGGCTGGCATGCCAGGCTCCAGGAAGGCTGGTTGGGTCTGCCCAGTGGTGGGTGGGAGATTAGCATGCTGATGGCTGGGGAGGAGTGTGCCTATGTCCTGAATGGGGCTGAGTTTTCCCCAGACAATGCTGGCTCCGCCCCCCTGTGGTGCGTCTAACGACCCTAGCCCTGCCAGTGAATAGAGTGTGCTGATGAGCACATCAAGGGTGCTCCAAAACCAGCTGCGACTGGTTTCCCCCCACCCTGTACCTACAGACAAAGGGATTTACAGTATAAGAAGGGGCTGTGTCCCCATACAATTTGTTCTCTTCCAGGATCCTGAGGGGTCTGCTGCTGTTGCTGGGCCAGAGGACCGCCACTTGGACTGTCTCCCTGCCTGGAGACCCAGTGAGCTGGCTCTGGGCCCAGCCTTGCCCCCCTTGCCTGCCTAGAAGGACTTTTGCTGGGCTTGTTGGCCCCTAGCGCCTGGGAGCGCTTCCTTTTGACCTAGCGCTGGGAGCGCTGTATTTTGTCCCCACTAGCGCTGGGAGTGCTTTAGTTTCACTCGCACCTCTGTGTGTGCTCCCCAGCACTGCAGAGCGCTTTTCCTTTCACCCCTAGCGCTCAGTGCGCTTTATTTTGGGAAGCCGGTGCCCACCCGGCGAGATTTCCCTTATCGCCGCCGGCCCGCGACCAGGAAGTCAGGCAGGCCGGGGCAGGACAACCAGAACCGGAAGTAGGAGGGCGGGAGCCTACCCCGCCTCCCACCGAAGACTCGCGGCCGGTTTAAGCACCGGAGCAAGCAGGAGCCTACCCTGCGCCCGGTGCCCTCGCCTGGAGAGGGAAAGGGAGCGTGTTGGTTCCCCCGCGGGGCTCCCCTGAGGAAGAGAGCCCCGCCCTCCGCCATTGCCAGCACCCGGCCCCAGGAGCTGGACCGGGGGAGGAGGAGGACGCCGCCTGCACCGAGGAGCCTCCGCCTGAGAGTCCGGTGAGTGTGCACGGGCAGGGGGAGGCTCAGGCTGCATTCTGTTCGAGCCCAGAGGCTCTTGGGGGCCATAGCTGTTTCGAGTCCCCAGGAGGGGGGCTCCATCAAAGAGGCAGCATTTGGTTGTTGAAGGAGCCCAGAGAGGCTCAGGGGCCCAATTGTCATTTCGAGTCCCCTGGGAGGGACTCCAACGCTAGTGACGGGCCCAGAGAGGCTCGTGTGGGCATTGTTTGTTTGGAGCGCTGCAAGGCTCCCCCAGAGGGCCGCCCCCCTGCCACAGTTGTTCTTAGAGCCACAAGGCTCCAGGGCATGTCATTCCTTCGAGCCCAGAGGGGCTTCTGAGTGCCCACATTGTTGTTTCAAGGGCCCAGCGAGACCCAAGGGGGACAGTCATTTGTGTTGAGCCCTGAGAGGCTCTAGGGGACATTTCCTTTGTCCAGAGCCTAGGAGGCTCCAACGCTGGCCCCATCAATTGCTACACAGTTGCCCAGCACTTTGTGGGCAACTGCCACGTTTAGGACCCTGACACTGGGACACAGGGCGTCCTAGCCCTAGCAAGGCCAGTTTGCCTAGGGACAGTCACAGGTGGTGACTAATGTGAGTTTGACGCAATTGTTCATTTTCTGCACCTCTGAATGTGTTTTTATGCGTCATGTGCCTTGTTCTTACACCTCTGAATGTATTGTTGATGCATCATGTGTTTTCCTTCCTTACACCGCTGAATGTATGTTATGCATCATGTGTTTCATTTTTTTCTGAACCTCATTTTACCCTCGGCAAATATGATCGCTTCGGGGTTCTGCCTTCACTGTTGTTAGCGAGGACACTCTCTGCCCTGAAGGACGTACCGAGGACTTGCCGTTCCCTGGAGGGAACCAACGCCTGCTATCCTTTTTGTTGCCGCCTGCGGGGACCGGGACGGGACTGCGAGACCCAGCATTCTCAGCGCGGTTTCCATCGCAGCGCAGCTGGTGTCTCTTCCCGCCCCCAGCACTCCCGCAGGCTAAAAGCAGCCCGTAGTCCCTACCTTACGGGTTCTGCCGGCACTGTTGTTAGCGAGGACACTCTCTGCCCTGAAGGACGTACCGAGGACTTGCCGTTCCCTGGAGGGAACCAACGCCTGCTATCCTTTGTGTTGCCGCCTGCGGGGACCGGGACGGGACTGCGAGACCCAGCATTCTCAGCGCGGTTTCCATCGCAGCGCAGCTGGTGTCTCTTCCCGCCCCCAACACTCTCTACTTAACCCCGCTCCTTCCCGCGGACTGCGGGACGCGCGCGGGCAAATACCGGGCAAAGAGCGGGCCCTCTGTGGCCCTCAGAGGCCGGAAGAGGCTGGGCTGGGCCAGAACCTCTGGCCGGACATTGGCCCGTGTAGGACTATCGGAGTAAGCCCACTGGGGTATTATTTTCCTGCTTAAAATGTCTATTGAAGCCCTAACTCCGGAACTTGTTGGTTCAGATAAGCCAGTGAGCTTGATCAAAACTATTTTAAGAAAACTGTTATGGACACCCCCAGTATTCCTACCCTAGCGGAACGACGGGCTGAGCGTCGACTCTCGGTGGAAAGCATGAAAAATAGGTCACTACCTGACTCACCCGTATTGATCATCTCCACCTTGGAGGGGACTTTAACTGAGAATGATTGTACTTTTTCTCAGGATAGTGTTCCATTAATATTTAGAGAGCGTACGCCCATGAATGATATTGGGTCCCAGGATATTGTGAATGCCCCTATCAATCCTATTAATCCCAGTGTAAATAAGGCCACAATTATAACTGAGGCACTGATAACCCCTATCCCTAGGCAAAGTAAATCCGCTAGGAGCAGGGCTAAGAAAGTTATGCCTACTAAAACTTATGGCCCCCCACCTAATAAAAAAAGGCGGAAAAGGGCCGACTTAACGAAGCGCAAAATAAATCATGCTGATTTTGGGATTAAAGCTAATACTAATACAGGGGGAGAGCGGGTACTAGCATCGGAACAGGGAACTATGGCTACATCACTTATATATACAAACCCCACGTCTAAAGTAGTGGAGGCCAGCTCTGATAATTCATCCGTTGGTGTGGTACCACAGGAATCCCCAAGCCATGTCTTACTCGATAGTATAGAGTGCATAATAAGGACATACACTCTTGCTATCGTAGAAAGACTTAATAAAATGGATGATAGGCTCGGGAAGATAGAGCGGGATATGGGTAGCAAGTTAGCAACCACTAAGGTTCTTTCTAACCCTGTTCTACAAACTACCCTCATACCAACTCCTTCAAGTACCCCAGTTGTAACCCCTACACCTGCCCCTGCCCAGACTATGGTCATGTCACAAGCATCACACACCCCTAGAGAAATTATACCTAAAGCTACCTCTGTATTGTCCAAAAGTAAACTTACATTGTCCCCTGCTGTATCCGCTAGTGGGCCGACGAGGAGCATAGGACAAGCCCCTGGGAATCAGAAGAGGGATAGGGGGGGTGGGAGGCCTTCACGGGGGAACTATAGTAAGGGCCCCCTTCCAGAACTTCCACCGGAAGCAGTGCCTTTCGTGGTGGTCCTTACCGGGGTGCCAGAGCTAGAGGCGAACAAACGCGAGGGTTTTGCTCAACTGAAGAATAAAATAACGCATTGGTTGAGCATGTATAGACCCATTGCAAATAACATCAATGGCGATATTGTCCATGTTCGCCGCCTCCCCTGGCTGGGGGGAAGACCCAAGGACATTGAGGGCGACGTGGTGGTTATAAATTTCAGAGACCAGAATGCTGTCCACTTTATACTTAACTGGTCATCTGATCAAGATAGTAACCATATCACCCCTCGCCCACTCACATACTTCTATCCACGTCCAGTGGTGTTCCCTCCCCACCACCAATTCCCGCCAGCCCCTCCACTACCTTTATCCAGGCAAATGTATTCAAATCCATACTGTCCACCCGTTTACAATAATGGGTATCCATTAATTGGTCATTATCCTGCAGTGGCAGCCGACCCATATGGGTGGAACATTGTGGCTCCAAGGCATAATTCCTCCTCTCACAGGAGAATGGACCATCTTAAACCTTTTACGCCCCTGGAGACCACCAATAGGTTTGACCTGTTCAGCGGCCTGGAGGATTGTGATTGAAGCCAGCTGGTTACTGGGGAGGTGGGCGAGGGAACACGTGGAGACGGTGGGGGGGATGTGGACAGAGGTATGGTGGAGAGAGGCTCTATTACGGATAATTTGTCTTCTGGGTTTAATGCTGCTCGTACCACCAGCTGCTATGAAGAGAGTATTGGGCAGCCTCAATGCAACCTGGATCCCTTTACTTTGGTAGATGTCATTATAACCCCTATGGTCTCATCGACGAGTGGTATTATCCCCCGGCTATCTGATGACCCCCTGATCAGGGACGTATCCCCCCCCCTACATGGGCCCTCCGCCCATTGAGGCTGCAAGACCACCAGTGGGAGGGTATAAGCTGGGGAGTTGGAATATTGCCGGGTGGAAAAATAAGGCGGATCGTTTAGGGTGGTTAGAATTTGTAACCCAATTCGATATTTTATGCCTCCAGGAGACCTGGACAACTGAAGATGTTTGCCTTGATGGCTACGTTGCCTATAACTGCCCAGCCCAGCCCTCCAATATGGGTAGAGCTAGTGGAGGGTTGGTGATACTGCTGTCTGTAAGGCTGCCGGTGCGAGTGAAAACTCATCTGACCGTTGGCCTGCACTCGCAGTTGTTATGGTTGCAACATAGGGATGGGCGGAATGTTCTAGTAATTAATCATTATAACAATGTTTTCAACCATTCAAATACTGTTATAGTCGATGAACTTGATGTGGAGGTTGATAAGTTGTGTGGTCGAAATAGGGTGTCTTTTGAAATTCTGTGGGGAGGTGATTTCAACATTCATATGTGTCCCTTTGTTGGCATGAGGGTATGTGGTTATGGTTGGGAGGACGGGGAAGATCAGGCCCATTTCCTACATTCGGCCTATGGTGATTCTCTCAACACCCTCATGCTTAAATTGGATCTACGTATTATGTTACCTGGGGAAGACAAAGAGGGTAATCCGGTACCAACCTTTATAGGTAGGAACTGTGCGACGGTTATTGACTACCTCATTGTCTCCACCAGTATTACTGTTTTGTGCACCACCCCCGAAATAGTAGACTTAGCCCTTAGCGACCACAACTGCTTAACAATGTACCTATCCCTGTGGGGGGATAAGATAAAGGCGTCGCACGATATAGTGTCAGACGTAATTCCACACAGACCAAACGGCCCTAGAATCAAATGGGGTAGGCACAATGAGGAACGTCTATTAAGTACCATAGTGCCAGCTTGTCTAGATGAGGTAGAGTATTGTCTTGAGCCTGATATAGGTAGTGCTGGCATATTAGCTAGCTTTGACACCATCAATAAAAATATTGCTAAAATTTTAACTGGTACAAAGCCCAAAGGCACCGGGACCACCTGCGGGTGGTTCAATAGGGAATGTACTAAATCCCTACAAAAATTAAAAGCTGCTCTCAATTGTAAACCTAGGGATAGGGAAGTAGTCAGGGCCCTAAGGAGGAACTATACAATTCACCTGAAGGCCAGGAAACAGGAATTAAGGGAAGAAGCCTGGGACAACCTGACTAAGGCCCTGGATCTTAGGGATACTAAGTTATTCTGGTCCACGGTCAATAGTCCATTTCTCCAGAAGGATGAATTGCCGGTACTGTCTGCCCAGGTGAGCGAGGAACAGTGGGTGGCTCATTTTTCTAGTATCTTTAACCCCGATGGATTAGATGCAGGGAGCGATAAGGATGCTGTGGCTGACATCCCCTTACCTCTTAATATCACAGTCACCGAGGTGGACGTGGCCATTTGGTGTAGTAAGGGGGGGAAGGCACCGGGCCCCGACGGGGTACCCGTGGACCTTTATAAAGCCGAGGTATCCCTTTGGAGCCCATTGCTGACCAAGGTGTTTAATGCAGCAGCAACAACCTCGGCCCCACAGGTCTGGGGGGAGTCCATTATTATCCCTATCTACAAAAAAGGAGAGAGAGGAGAGGCAAAAAACTATCGCCCTATTTCACTCCTTACTGCCTCCCTTAAAATCATGAGCAGGGTGTTATTGAGCCGTCTGGAGGACTGGGTTGAAGAAAAGGGTATACTTGCGGACTCCCAGTTTGGATTCCGCAAGGGGTTAGGCACAATAGAACAGTGCATAAACCTGGACCTCATTATAGGCAAATATACACGCGCTAAGCAAGGCTCACTGTTCCTTTGTTTTGCGGACCTCTCCAGCGCCTTTGATCTGGTTGATCATGGGCTTCTGTGGACAACTCTACTGGATATGGGCGCCCCACGGGAAATCATTTATTTTCTGGCACAATTGTATAGGAAGTTATCGGCAAAGATACGTTATGGGCAACTGGGTGAGTGTTCCCCTAACATCCCTGTAGGCTCTGGTATCAGGCAGGGATGTGTCCTTGCCCCCCCTCCTTTTCTCCCTTTTTATTAATACCATTGAGTCCGAATTACGTGCTGTCAGTGCTGATGCGCCGACTGCTGACGGCATATCTATCCCGGTACTGCTCTATGCTGACGACACGGTCCTACTTTCTAGAACCCCTGTCGGGCTGCAGAGACTCATGGATAAATTTGTAGATTTTATCAATGGGAGAAAATTAAAAATTAACAATTCAAAAACTTTTATTATGGCCTGTGGCAAGAAAGTCAAAAATGTAAGACCTTTTAAAGTTATGGATCAAATAATACAAGTGGTTGACAAATTTTGCTATTTAGGTATTACATTTAATAGTGGGGGCATATGGGCGTCCGAAGTGACTAATGTAAGAGCTAAAATGGGCAAGTGTGCTTTTGGCATTTTTAAGTTTGCTTCCAAGTTAGGCTCCAGGCGTATATCCGACATGTTGTATTTATATCGGCATAAATGTGTTGCCTTGGCCCTCTATGGTTCAGGGGTATGGGGCCACTGTAATCATAATATCCTTCAGGTGGAGGAAAATACATTTGTCAAAAAGCTTCTTTGCTTACCACCCTCTGCCTCAACCAATCTGATCCACCAGGAGGTTGGTCTGGAATATCTTTCCGATCTAATAAGCCTTAGACCACTTTTGGTGTGGAGATCCATTTGGTTCAAGGAGCAGACAGGGTTTACAAGAAAGATTATTCTAGATTGTCTCCACATGGACAAGTGTTCCCGTATCCCCTGGCTTAATTACATCATCTGTGTATTTAAGGATGTCTTTAAATTGCATGTTTGTGATAATCCATCTAGAGTTATAGACATCCCTAAGAAAGAACTTAAACATGTCTTCATGAGGGCTAGAACCCTAAAGCGTAATGTTGCCATTTCTCAGTACCCTACACATGTCTTTTATGATAAGTATAACATGTTGGAACCGGGTTTCGCAGGATACCTTAAAATGGTTACCATTCGCTCCCACCAATATGTACTGACAAGACTGCCCGCATATTAAGACTCACACTATTGCCCCTTGCCCATGCGATGGGACTTCAAAGCAAAGCCCGGAGCATTTCTTACTGATATGCCCATTTTATCTTCATCTTCGTAAAACCTATCTGAAACCACTTTTTAAAAGATATAATGTATCCACTACTAAATCTGCCAAGAGGCTTTTATTTGCACTTGATTCGCAGGACATTTGTTTTTTCACCGCTGTATTTATTTTAAAGTCGGTACACTTGAGGAAAAATATGTCCTTTGTTACATGAGTATTTATAAATCAATTGCATTTTATATGTATTTTATTGTATCATGTATGTATGTACTTTTATGATTATTGTCAACAAATGATCGAATAAAGTTTTTGAATTTGAATTTGCATCATGTGTTATGTGGTTACACCCCTACAGGTATTGTGATACTTAGGTGGTTGTTTTTCTCCTAGTGCAGGTGGTACTAATGAGGTCCTGGTTACCAGTAGTTACTGGTTGTGTACTACAGTGATTTTACCTTTTCTATGCTATGTTCTAAGTGCTATTTCTAAAAGGGTTACTTCTAAAAGTGCTGATTCATGACAGTGGTCCTGGTGGCCCTGTCTTGTACATATCCCCTGTAAATTCTGCCCGTGGCTCTGGCACATTGTAAAGTGTGTGTTTTTATCTAATGTGTTTTGGTGTAATACAAAGGCTATTTTTATATAACCTTGTGTGGAGTTTCCTTTGTGTTGGGTCCTGGGTGTTGTTGCTGGGGTGCGTGCGCAAATACTTAACTCACATCGCCTCCAAGTTTAGCCTTGCTGCTCGCGCCACGTTACCTAGAGGGTGAGCAGGGGTTATCTTGGCGTGTAACTCCCTTGCCCTGACTTAGGAGTGGTGGTCTCTGACCGACTTTGGCGCAAGCCCTGGCCAGCCAGGGATCCCATTTCTAACAATATTATTGTAAACACATTAAGATACTAGCTGCTACGTATCATCATAACTGTATTCAGTCCATTGAGAGCATAATAGGGTTACACGTCTGCATTTAATACTCAAAAGATTATTAACTACATTGAAAGCCTTATTGATCTAGTAAGGTTGCCTCTTATGCTTGAATGCATTGAATATGTATTCATCTGAAGAATTAACTACATAGTACCTGTTGGAAAAGGGAACAAATTAAAAAGTTAGTCAGTTTGCTTATTATGCATAACAATAGGTTTAGCTTTGCTAACTTAGAGCCCGATTAGAATGACGGTGTGACCGCCACCGACAGCCAGTTAGTGGCGGTCCCACCGCCATCGCAAACATTCTCCACCCACCACATTTGGAGAGCGGGCAGTTGTGTGGCAGTCAGACTGACCCCACGGATCTGACGGGCTCAAGGAGCCCTTTGTTCTGTCAGAGGCGGGGTAATACTTACAATGGTGACGGTGCCTGGCATTACGATGTTCCTTTCTACCAGCCCTTTCATGGAGGTGGATCCGTCATGAAAAGGCAGGCTGAAAGGAACTTTGGGGGCCCGTAGTAGTACCCCCTGGCCCTCCGATTTGGGCACTGGGGAGCACCTATGGTGCCCCCTACATGTCCCTGCACCATGTGGCAGGCACCACATGGTGCCTGCCATGTAGAGCAGGGATATGTAAGGTGTCCTACTTTTGCATTGCGATGGGTGCTGCAGCCAGCAGTATCCGCTGCAATGCAAAACATAGGAATTGAGACTGCTGTGGTGGTGGCCGCATTGTAAGGCCTATGTTCGGACTGCCGACAGACTGTCGGGCACGCCATCCTAACAGGGCCCAAAGTCAATTTTAGGAGGTTTTTAAAAAATGCCTGTAGGTAAGAAGCCCTTTTGGACATAGTTAGCCCCATGATTTGCCTGGTATCTGATGGAACTTTGACTGAAGAGCCCTGTGCTCCTGCTAACCAGGTCCCCCTGTGCCAGTGTTATTTTCTTAAAAAAGGTAAATACCAAATTGCTCCACAATTGGCAAGGCCCTTTTTAATTAACACAATGGGACCTGGTCCTAATCTCTGAACAGTCCAACTTGGATTTTACGTGTCCTTAGCTTTCACAATTTTGTGTGCTACATTAGCAGTTATTTATATACTGTCTATCGCCGAGAATTCCTGTTCTGTTTGCTCACTCTAATTCAGTTCCCCTTGTGTACAACCCATTGTGTTAGATATGTGGAGTGGGGGTCGGCCTGTTCCTTAAAAAAAACTTAAGCTCCTTTTTGGTTATAATAAAGGCCCTTTCTACCTCTGTAAGTCCCTAGTAAGTGGGACTCCATGGTACCTAGGGCATGGGTACTAAGGAGGGCCCCTTAGAGCTGCAGCATGTGTTGTGCCGCTCTAAGGCTACACACGCCATCGGGGAAGTCACCAAAATAAGTCGGAAAGAATCCTGCATTCACTGCTTCATCAAACCCCTTGGCAAAACGAATCACGGGCATTTTTTATCATGGACATCCATGAAATTTCATAACACCGATTGAGGCACATCGGGAAAAAATAAGTTCTTATAGAACTAGAGATCGGTTGATCTCAAACTCAGCTCTTTCCAGGCTTGGGTCCTGGGGAGAACCCCACAAACGTATCAATTGGGTTTGAAACGCATTGGCCATTATATGACCTCGCAAGTCTCTTTAAAAAAAACGCTCTGCCAGACCTACTTTTCTTCATTGCTCCATCCTCAAGTTGCAAAAAAGGAAAACAAAATTGCACCTTTGTGTTCTAAACAGTAAACTGCTTGGTCTTTTGCCCTCAATATTTGATGGTTGTAAAAATATTGGGATTTAACGTTGGGCTATATTGTTTATATTTTCTTTATATGCCTTTTTCAGTTAATGTTTATTTGTATTGTTGTATTTTGTTTGTCCTGATGTTAGAGCTAATGTAGTGATGTACATAGGTTAAAAACCTTTAGGGGCCCATTACGATGTCGAGCGGATTGCCCCCACCAGGCTGCCGGGGGCAATCCGCCAGGCACCGCTCGGTGCCTGCCATGCTGTGCATGGAAGTGCTCAGCATGCTTTCCTGCCATTGTGGCGGGCGGTGCTGAGTGTACCGCCCGCCACAATGGTAGGAATGCGGGATGCGCCCGCCACTGTGGCGGGCGCATCCTAATGCTGGCGACGGGACCCCCGCCCTTAAGGCGGGCAGTCCCTATTACCACGAGGATCGCGGGCGGGCAAAGTCTGCCCGCCATCCTAATGGGGTCCCTAGTTTGTATCATTTGTTACTAGATTTCGACTTTTGTTGTCTATTAAGTGTAAAGCCAAATTATTTGTCTATGATTTAGTACATGTGGTTTATGTGAAAATGAATTTTGTGGTGTTGTGTTGATCAATAAGTGATCTTTCTAAAAAGAATTGATGGATTTGAAACTTCATTTGGTGCGAAAATAAAACATTAATTTATTATTTGATCACAACGAGTCCAACGTGTGGTCTAACAAAAGAATTGTGGACTAATTATCAGTATTGGCATCTCTTCCTGTTTCTGACATTGAGTATATAGGCCTAGCCTTACTGATTTAGGGCCAAAACCCTTTCTCATTCAGTGCTCTAAGGTTACCCAGCACCAGACCCGAACTGACTGCCATTGCATGCTGTGTGAAATGGTGCACTCAATAACGAAAACCCTGTGTGCCATATCCCCTCATGCTGCATGGTAATATTTGTAAGACACCCCTCCAGCAGGCCTTACAGACCTAAGGCAGGGTGCATTATAATCCATGTGAGAATATATCAGCATGAGTAGATGTGCCCGTGAGCTGTCCTATTCAATTACTACCAGTACAAGTGAACAGGGATCTGCAGTTGAGTAACACGCATGTAAGGTTAATTTTGGTTACGGTTGTTGATCAATGAGATGGGGACTGGTTTAAGGTTGGATTTAGTAATGGGCCTTAAAATGGGATGAGGATCCCAATGTGGATGAGTGATGATTGTGTGGGTTTTTCCGATGGGCATTGTGTTTCATGGGTGCGTGGTTCTAGGAGGCAAGAAGGGAGAGGATATCACTGTATGATAAGTGATAAGCTACTCACTGTGGCCGGAAGGCGAGGTCTAGATTTGGTCTGCAGCTCCATTTGGATTAGAGGGACCTTGTATCGGTAGGGCTGTTGACAATATGGCATTTCAAGGTTGTAGTGTTCTAGTTCCAGTAGTGCTTTTTTTATTTGTACCTTTATGATCCAGTTTAGAGGGAATGTGTAGTAGTTTTGGGATGTCATGTGTTGTATCCTAGTAACCGTCTCTAGTTCCACTATGAGGTTCTGGAAGTTTATTCCAGTTGGTGGAGAGAGCGTTGATTGCTGGAGAGGAAGGACGTTTGAAGGGGTTGTTCCTACTGTCTAGGAGGTGGAGAGACATAATGAAGAACTTTCGCAATGAAGTGCGGCTCACAGTACTCACGCAATGTGCAATGCCTATGGCGGTAAGACGTGGTCTTTTCTCAAATATACACAATGTCCTCAGTCTAGGCCAGGAGCAGGTCTTGAGTGGAATCCACATATTCTGTTATTGAAAGAGGCCCTAGCATGCTGGTGGGGTGTTAACTACTTCAAAACATATGTATGGGGTACTCATTTTGAAGTAAGATCCGACCACAAATCCCTGACAGTTGTTCACGACCAAGGCAGCAGGAAGAGCAACACCCAGAATTCCTAAGTGGTTGTACAGATTATAGGGTTATGACTTTGTGATGAATTATGTCCCTAGGAATCGTAACATCAATGCAGATTGTTTATCTCGTTTGCCATTGCAGTGTATGGAGGAAGATGATGAAACGTGCGATAAGTGTTGTGGCCAGTGTGTCTGAATCTAGTAATGGTGCCATAACCGAGGTCATGAGAATACAAACGGTAGGGGAGGACCATGTTATGAAGGTGTTATTGGAGGAATTGTCCAAACCATCTAAATCCAGGTTATGCTTGAGGAGAGATTTTGGTGAATTTGAGATGGTATGGTCAGAACTTTCTGTTGAGAATGGTGTGGTGTGCAGGGATGGCAGACTGGTGGTAACAGGGAGCGTGTGGTCCAAGGTACTCAAGTTGTGCACGAGGGACATAATGGTATGTCAAGCATGAAAAGGAGGGCAAGGGAAACCTTTTGGTGGCCTGGGATGGACAGACGTGGAGAGGTGTGTGCAGGACTGCATTGAGTGCATGTGCAGTGAAAAGTCCCACCGATCTGTAGAGTCCCCCATTGTGTCAACCAAGTTACACAATAGACCATGGCAGAGAGCGCCCATGGACATCTGTGGTCCTTTCTCGTCCAAGGGAGTTACTAAAAAGTATGCACTTGTATTGATAGATTACTATTCCAAGTGGCCAGTAGTGGCATTTACAAGAGAAATCAAAACATCTAACATGGGGCGTGGCCAAGATGGCGACCTAGCAAGACGCAGGACTGTGAGGCTCCCCGGCCCTAAATCCCGATTTAGCCCCTAATCACCGCTTTTTCTCTCCCTACGAATCAGCATCTTCCTGTTCCCATTAGAGGGATCGGCCGTCCCAGCTTGGACGGGCTCCGGACACCGGCGGTGGCCAAATAACCGCCTTGCTGCCGAACCGAGCCCCGCCTGGGGCCGCGCCGCCTTCCCGCCCCGATTCAGCAACGGGCCCCCCAAGAGGGGGCTTCGGTCACAGAGGACGCCGGTGAGCAGCAGCAACTAAGAGCGGACCTGTGCCGAGGTCAGCGGGCCAATAACAACAGCCCCCGGAGGTGCCACCGGGGACCGGCTCTGGCTGCGCGGCTGGCCGCGGAAATCGAGGCCCCGGTCTCGGGCCTGGGTGGAGTGGAAAAGGCACCTCCACTGTGGCTGCGGGGGACGGAGGACCCGGACTGGGGGGTCTAGAGCTGCACCCGCGCAGGCTGCGCTGACACTGCCGTAAGAGGGTCGCTCTGGTGTGCGGGCCACGCGATGCGGGCCCGCAGTGAAGACGGGCCAGGCACGAAACTCGAGGCCCCTGCTTTGCGGCCTGTCGTGAGCGGCATCCGACCGGAGCACTGAGGTACCGCCGGCGTGCCTGGGGGCCTGGACGTGGCCTCCACCGCCCCACACTCGACCTGCTGCTGGCTGCGGGTAAGGAGAGGGAGGGGACCCCACGAACGACGCCGGGCAGGGCGGGCCTTTGATAGGCCCGAGTGACCAATTCGGCCACCGCGGCCCGCCTGCACCGTGGACAGCCTAGCTGGTGCCGGGGTCCCATTGCGGTTAGACTGAAAGCACGTGGAGCAGCTGCCTCGGAGCCGAGTCCCCGGTTGTGGGCCCTCTGCCCTATACCCCTGGACAGACACACGAACCCTAGCAGTGGGGAGCTGAACCTACCTGACTGAGCCCACCCTGGCCGGCGACGGCGGCCCAGCCACACGCTCGAAGAGGCCTGCTTAGAGGCGGGTGGCGAGCCCGGCCACCTACGTGGCCCCACCTACATTTCCTGCGACCTGAGGGGAAGACGACGGGGGGGTGCCCGTAGCTGGGGGTAGCGAACCCCTGACAGTGCCCACCGCAGCTGACTTTTGTGGCCCGCGCTGCACCCCCGCTTTCCAGGACATTGAAGCGAGCAGTGAGTGGACCCCCTCTCTCTGCCGCCAGACTCCATCTGGTCCTTATCGAGACGAGCCTCGGGGGGATCAAGGGGGTGCCCCCTGCACCCGTCCGCTCCCTACGGTCCGAGCCCCGAGAGGCTGGTCACTGCTCCTGGTTGCCTGATGAAGGGACCCCCACCTCGCCTTGCACCCGATGGAGGCTAGAGACTATGGCTAACACCAACCGCAGAACTGGTCGCACAATACCAGATATGCTGGCTAAAAGCGTTGTGAAAGGGGACAAGTCCCACACGCCTCCCTCACCCACGGCCCCGACCGACACTACGGCACAGGATGACGGGAGTGCCCCTATCACCAAGGCCTTCCTGGAATCATTATTCAATACCTTGCGCGATGACTTCACGGCTTTGAAGCAAGAACTGGCTGGGGAGCAACGGGCACTACACGCAGATGTGGATGACCTTGCTGAGAGAGTGGTGTCAGTGGAGTCGGCGGACCAAGCCCGCAGCGAGGAGGTTGAATTTTTGCGGCAAGAGGTGCTCCAACTCCGGGAGCAGCAGGTGGACCTTCAGGCACACACAGAGGACCTTGAGAACCGCTCCCGGAGAAACAACATCCGTGTACGGGGCGTTCCTTCGAAAGCCGAGGGGAACAGCGTGACGCACTATTTACAAGACCTCTTCAGGGAGATTCTTGGAGTACCAACTGACTTCGAGATACGTATCGACCGTGCGCACAGGGTAGGGCTACCACGACGGGCCTCTGCCCCCGCACCGGACATCCTGGCGTTTCTCCCAGATTTCCCCTTGAAGGAGCGCATCCTGCGGGAGGCACGCCAGAAGCGGCCTCTCAGCTTCCGGGGCCACTCGTGGAATTATTTCAGGATCTTTCGGCCATTACGCTCCAGAAACTGAAGTCCTTTCGTGCAGTTACAGCCTTTCTCCAGGATAAGGGGATACCATACTCCTGGGGCCATCCGTTTCGGCTTGTCTTCAAATGGCAGGGAACCCTACATCAGATGCGCTCCCTCCGCGACACCTGTACCTTGTTGGACATCGACTTTGTGGAGGAAGACTCGCCTGGAGAACAGACGCCACGGAAACTACGCGAGGGACCCTCTTCATCACAAGCAGACGGGTGGCAGCAAGTACGAAGACGTCGCCATCCCAAGAAAGGCCTCAAACCTGACCCGGAAACAGTGGCCCATGAACAAGCAGCAGCTATCCAGGAGGCGGTGAAGGACACGGCAAGCCCTGATTGACACATTGAGGTTTGGGGGTAAAAATTACACATTATACTCATGTAGGGGGGGAGAAAGGGGCCGGGGAGCCACTTGGGCTGCTATCGTCACATTCCTCTACATTGACCTACCACGGATCTGGACTACACGTTGGCTGATCTGGGATCCGGGGCTGCGAGTCTGTCAGTGCTACGTTTCCCGTTACTGACTTGACCTATGGGCCTCCACGAACTTGTGATTGGTCCGGGACTCTTTTGTTCTTTGGGAGGTTGGCGGTTGGGGTTAGGGTGGGATCCCAGGGGGAGTTGGGGGGGCAGGGGGGGGGGGGGTAGTCCAGAGCTCAAGTCTTGTACACACACATTTGCTGCGCTTCAACAGTACCAGGCATTTACCATCTGGGGGAATCCTCTTCCGTACCTGCTGAGAGCCGCCTACAAGGTGCCATAGCTTCGGTTCGCAATCTCCCACACTACGATGCCTAACACTTTTACAGTATTGACACTCAATGTACGGGAACTCAACAATCCAGTTAAGAGATGAGCGATCCTCTCTTCTCTGGAAAGCACACGTGCATACATCTGCCTCCTCCAGGAGACGCACCTGTTGGCCCGGGATTGTCATAGGCTGCGCGCGCGGGCGTTCCCGAGCCAATACTTCTCCTGTGGGGCCACTAAAACGGCCGGGGTAGCACTTCTTGTAGCGCGACATTTCAAAGGGGAAATCCTCCACAAACTAGCAGAGATAAGGGGCAAACTCCTGGTTTACAGAGTGGCCTTGGGGGGGTAACATTCATGGTGGGCTCTCTGTATAGTCCCAATGAAGGTCAGGAGAAATTCCTACACACCGCTCTCACAGAAATAGCGGCTACTGCGGATAGGCACATTATAATCGGCGGAGACATGAATGTCGTCTTTGACACAACCTTAGATCGATCTTCCCCATGCACCTTTCATGCCCGAGGCCTCTCGGCCGCCTGCACCGATAGACTAAGGGACCTTGATTTACACGACCTTTGGCGCCTCCGGCACCCCGGAGAGAGGGGGTTTTCTCACTACTCGGCGGCACACAAGTCGTATGCTCGCATAGATCACTTTCTGGTGACGAGCCCGGTATGTTCTATTACATCGTCGGTTGATATGGGGGTCATATCCCTGTCGGATCATGCCCCGATTTCAATGACTGTTACCACCCCGCCGTCTCTACCACCCCCTAGAGTGTGGCACCTCCGGGATACACTCTTGCATAGGCAGGCTGTAGTGAAACAAATGCAGGAATCAATACAGGACTTCCTACAACATAACGCAAACTCGGATACCACACTTGCAACCCAATGGGCCACGCTTAAAGCTGTCCTTAGGGGAGTATTTATAGCAATTTCCTCAGCTGACAACCGTTCAAGAGCAGAGAAAAGAGAGGAACTCACCCAGAGAGTTCAGGAACTAGAGCACATGCACCAACGGACGGGAGCTCCGAGGGTCTGGAAGCAGCTCAAAGTAGCGCGTGGACACCTCACAGCTCTAGATAACGACCGAGCGGAATATGCGGCACTTAGGCTGAAACACACCTACTACACGGGCGGAGATAGATGCGGGCGGTTACTAGCCAACCGACTTAGGATAGCCCAACAGCGCCAGAAGGTGAAAGGAATCACCCGCACGGATGGTTCCGTCGTAACAGATGATGCGCAGATAGCGGAGACATTCCGAGACTTTTACGCTGACCTTTACAGGGGTACGCCTCCGAATCTCACAGCCGCGTCCACCTTTCTGGACTCGGTCACACTCCCATCTTTAGCGCCCGAACAGTCTGCATGGTTAGAGAGAGACATCCGCATCGAGGAGGTGATTGCTGCAATCGCTAGACTTAAGGTGGGGAAGGCGCCTGGGTCGGACGGCTATTCCCCCTCCTTTTACAAGACTTTCTGCACCGCTCTAGCACCGCTACTCACTCGCCTATTCAATTCATTTGCAGACCCAGGAGCCATCCCACCGGATCTTCTGCGTGCCTCTATCTCGGTTATTCCAAAACCGGGGAAGGATGGCACTAAGTGCGGAGCATATCGACCAATTTCCCTCCTCAATGTTGACCTCAAACTGTACACCGGTATCCTCGCCACGCGTCTGGCTGCACACCTACCGGGCCTGGTGGACCCCAATCAGGCGGGTTCCATCCCTGACCGCCAGACGGTCGACAATACTAAAAAGGTCACCCATCTGATCGAGAAGGCTTCCCGAATACCTGGAGAATTCATGATATTGGCAGTTGACGCCGAAAAGGTGTTCGACTGCGTTCACTGGCCCTATCTAGAAATGGTGCTAGCCAAGTTTGGAGTGGGGGAGAAATTCCGAACCCTCATCTTCAATTGTTACAGAGCGCCCTCTGCAGTGGCGAGAGTCAATGGTTACACATCGACTGCGTTCCCCATCGAGAGAGGGAAGAGACAGAGGTGTCTCTTCGCTCTTTACATGGAACCTCTCGCTTATCGGATTAGGCAGCGTCAGGACACTTTTGGCATCAAATTCGGCAGTGATCTCCATACAATTAGCCTTTACGCGGATGATATCCTGCTCACCTTGGACCATCCGCGGACGGCGCTACCGGCAAGTGTTGCTGAGCTTGAGGCATTTGCTAGGGTATCCGGCTTCAAGATGAATACGGACAAATCTATAGCGTTAGACCTGTCTCTTACAGCTTCCACACGAGATTATCTGCAGTCCCTCATACCTGTCTGGTGGGCCACGGATACTGTTCCCTACCTGGGAATTCAGCTCGCCCCGACCCTAGACAGGATGGTTGCGGTCAACTATGCTACTCTGCGTACCAGCATCCGTGGGGAGTTAGACCAGTGGAGACATCTTCCCCTATCCTGGCTAGGCCGCATCGCGGCGATTAAGATGACCATCCTGCCGCAAGTCTTATATCTTTTCCGTGCCCTACCCTCCGGCCCCCAGTAGGCTGGATACGACAAACTCAATCGGATTTAGCTAAGTTCATCTGGCAAGGTCGGAAACCCCGACTAAAGAGGACACTCGCCACTTTATTATTATTATTATTATTATTTATGAAGCTTGTAAAGCGCTCGGCTACCCCCAAAGGGGGTGTCCCGGCGCTATAGACTGCAGACTTAGAAAAGAGAAACACTTCAAGAGATGGAGAACAGCCAAGTTTTCAATTTACTACGAAAGAGAGATTCAGAGGACATAAACCTAAGGTCCAGTGGGAGGCTGTTCCAGAGTTTAGCAGTCATTGCACCGAACGCTCTGCCGCCCATTCTAGAACGGCGAAAGCGAGGGACAATCAAGAGACGCAGGTTGTTCGACCGCAAAGATCTGACCGATTGAGATAATACAAGTCTCTCTCTCAAGTATCCCGGGCCCGAGCCATTTAGGGCCCGAAATGCAAGGGTCAGCATCTTGAACTGAATGCGACGGGCGATGGGAAGCCAATGTAGCTTCTTACGGTAGGATGCGACCGACTGACGATAGGGGATGTTGCCAATCAGTTTCGCTGCCTCATTCTGAACGATCTGCAGACGTTCAATTTGGTACAAGGGGGCACCGGCATAGAGACTGTTGGCATAGTCCTAATGTGAGGTGATCAGGGCGTGAATGATGGTTCTACGGGCATCCAAAGGAAGGTACGGAAAGATCTTTCTGATCATACGTAGTTTCCCGAAGCAAGCTGCCGTGACCTTGTTGATTTGAGCTTTACAGGAAAGAGCGTTATCAAATTGAAAGCCCAGATTACGTACTGTTTGGACTGGAGTAGGAGGAGGATTAAGCACAGTAGGCCACCAAAGATCAGCAGGCAGCGAAGTTTTCTGATTAAAAAATAAGACCTCCGTCTTATCAGTGTTGAGCCTGAGATGATTAGAGGTCATCCAGGAACATATGTTGCCAAGGCAATGGCGAAAACTGGCAAAACTGGAGTCAGAGTGATCTCTAAATGAAAACACAAGCTGAGTGTCATCAGCATAAGAGATCACTCTGACCCCCCAGGACTCCACCACCTTAGCCAATGGGGCAAGATACACGTTAAAAAACAGGGGGCTCACTTTGGCTCCCGAAGAGGGCGGCTTAGGCATTCCTGACCTGAATAAATACTACCAAGCGGCACAATTGCGCTATTTGGTAGAATGGAGTAAATGGGAGTACGATAAACACTGGCTCTATCAGGACCAGGCAGTTACGCCTGTTGCAGGAAATTCCATTTTTGCCCAAAGCACACAGACCTGCCAATCTCTACGTGTCCTTTATAACTCGGGCTCCCCTGGAAGTCTGGGACGCGACTAACGCACTCCACGGTTTGACAACATTCCCCTCTCCGCTTACACCTCTGGTGGATAACCCGGACTTTACCCCCGGCATGGCTAAGGGAGCCTTCACACATTGGAGACCCGTGGGTTGCCGCTTTCTGTACCATATGTACAGCTCAGAGGGGGTGATTCCCTTCCAACACTTTAAGCAAGAATACAACCTCCCCGAAACGGAACGTATGAGATACCTACAGGTACGGCACTGGGTGTTGCAGCCGCAGATTAAAGACTCTGCTGATAGGAAATTCACTCCATACGAGAAATGGCTTTTCTCACGCACTTCCAACACCAAGCTCATCTCAGACCTCTACAAATTGATTCAGACCCCAACCACACACATCTACAATCCGGGCAGGGCGCGATGGGAAAGAGAGTTGGGTAGGTCCCTTAGTCATAAGGAATGGGGGAACATTGCATATAGAGCTAGGCACTCAGCGTACCACATGAGGCTCACCGAGACCCTCACCAAGATATCTCTATACTGGTATTACACCCCTGAGCGACTATGCGAAATGGATCCTTCCAAGGAGAAACTCTGCTGGAGGGACTGCGGCCACACCGGAACTCTGATACACATCTTATGGGACTGCCCACTCCTCCTCTTCTATTGGGTACATATCTTAGATGAAGTTACCACACACTTCCAGACAGAAATACCTCGCTTCCCTGCTTACATACTGCTAGGCCTCCCCAATGCGCTCACTTACCCGCTGCGCTCCCGCAGAGGCCGTCAAATGGCCATAGCTCTTGGGTCGGCTCTGCAGAACATTCTGGCACACTGGCGCATCGCCACCATCCCTACCACCACCGGCTGGCTTCATCGGATGTGGCATGTGTTGGGTATGGAGAAGCTGTCACTCACTGCGGCAGGGCAGGGGGATCAATATGGGGAACTCTGGCAGCCTTTCAGGGCCCTACTCCTGACTGAGTTCACGGAGATAACTTGTCCTAAATATCTCAGACTGATGCGCCTGACAGCACCCATAACTGTGGCCCCTATGTTCCTTGCGGCGTCAGACACTTAGAAGTCTGAAGCTTAAATTGTAAGGAGACTGCTGTGAGCTCTGGACTGGGTGGGGGTAGGGGGGACGGATGTGAGTTTTTGAGGGGGGGCAATGTTACGGCTTCTTTTAGTTCTGTTGTCTTTTTGTGCAATGCCTTTCATACCTCTAGCGAGTTGACTATCGCTGCTCTTGCCAACATTGCCTTTACCGATATGCCTCTACCGCACTCATCTTCTGTATTTGGCATGATCTCATTGGTTATTGTATTGCCTTGCACTGTCTTTCAAATAATAAACAGATTTAAACCTAAAACATCTAACATAATAGATTTTTGTGAGCACATTTTTCGTAGAGAAGGGTGCCCGGAAACAATGGTCACGGACAACAGACCTCAATTTATAGCAGATGAGTTTAAAGTGTATCTGGCAAAAATGGGAGTGCCACATCACACCACGGCTGTATATTATCCTAGAGAAAAAGATTTCATTGAGAGATTTGACTGTGTGTTAAAGGAGTGCACACAGTTGTGTGAGGAAAGTGGTGGAAATCGCAAAGAAGCAGTCAAGGAGATGTTGTGGAGCCACCACAGCATGCCCTATTCTGTCACCATGGAACTCATTTTATGCCTTTGAAAGAAAGACAAGCAGGTACCAGGGTCTACCCAGCATGGATGTTGAGGGATGTGACACAGTAATGCACGGTCAAGAAGTATCAAGATAAGTATGTGAGAAGACACAATGACAAGTTGAAGAGAGGAACACGTACGTTTGCTGTTGGTGATTGGGTGATGAGTAGCAGGATGGGCACCCAAAAGGTGGGTTTGTCAAAGTGGTCTGAGTCAAAGTGTGTGGAGAAGGTGTCTGAAAACAATGTATGGTTAGATGATGGGAAGAAGTGGAATAATCGTAGAATCACAATATGCAATGAGCTTGAGCTGGATGCGTGGTTGAGGAAGTTTGATGGTGATGTGACAAGAGGTGTGGGAAAATGCACTGCTTTAAAATTCAAGAATGAGCCTACTAGACCAATTGGCCATAGAAAGGGATAATGAACATGTTAAGAGAAGACCCAAATTGCAAGATGACTATGTTTGTAACCATACGATCTTAAGGCTTGTGTGAGAGGCTTTCCTCGCCAGGGTAATTTAATGTACTATTCTTGTGTCTATCAACGTTGCGTCTTGGCTATGTGACACATGTATCGGTTTATGTTCTTGTTATTGTATCATTTATTGTGGTGTTTTGCTATATTGTTGTGGGAAAGGGAGATGTGTTATA
The DNA here is from genome assembly GCF_964261635.1 of Lissotriton helveticus. Classification (NCBI taxonomy): domain Eukaryota; kingdom Metazoa; phylum Chordata; class Amphibia; order Caudata; family Salamandridae; genus Lissotriton; species Lissotriton helveticus. Next base: position 1,429,882,685 of record NC_136061.1, on the reverse strand, counting down.
TCCTAGTAACCGTCTCTAGTTCTACCATGGGGTTCTAGAAGGTTATCACAGGAGGTGGAGAGAGCGTCGGTTGCTGGAGAGGAAGGACGATTGAAGGGGTTGTTCCTACTATCTTAATATCCAATACAACCATACAACACATGGCCTAAGTGTCTTAAAATCAGCCCTCCGACATAATTCTCTTTTTAGGTCATCGAGCATTGACCAGAGTGGAGGTGCTGTCCGGTTGATTGGATGTATGAGAGTTTTTTGGGGGTGAGTAGGGATATTATTGATTTGGGACAGCCTAAGGATATGGGGATTGGTCAATGCCCATGAAACTGTTCATGGCTTGGTTGGGAAGAGGGAGGATAGGGGAGTTGGAGGAAGTGTGGTGGGTCTGACACTGCTATGAGGCATGTTTGTGAACATCCCTGCACCGTGTGGCAGCCCATTGGATGTGTGGCAGTCTGTTCCACCTTCTGCCCGCCATCGTAATCTATATTCCCACAAACATAACGGCCAAGAATTAAAATTAGAAAACTATTTTTAATTTATCACTTAAATAACTTCCCACACAATTCTCCTACAAACACAACAAACAACAACTAATATACCATGAACATTTGAATAGAGTTTACACATTTATCAATAAATTAAATATTTCAACAAAAAATGTGTAATTTTTATTAAATTAACTTCCCACCATATTAACCTACAAACTAAACAACCTAAAATGTAACTTAAAAAATATAATTATACAATTTACATAATTATAAATTACATATTAAATTATTAATATTTAATTAACTTCCCACCCAAAATCAACTACAAACACAACCCACACCTAAAATATAATTTTAAACCTATAATTACATAAGTTACATAATTATTTGAATGATTGATACATTAATAATTTTAAAATATTCATAAAATAATTACATTTTCACCCTGTACTCCTACAAAACCCAAAAATCTGCGCCTAAAATATAATTGGAAAAATATAATTACTCAATTTAATTATCAAATAAACAATTAATAATAATATTGAATTATTATTAATTATACTTTCAACTGTTTACCCCTACAAACCTCACAACCTGCTTCAATACTATAAATTACAATTAGAATTTAAAATAAAATTATAAATTATAAAAAATTACCAACCATTAAAAAACAATTAAACCATATACAACATACCATTAAAATATAAACTAAATTACAGAAAAATAATTGTAAAAAGATTTGTACAACTATATCATTGTAAACTATATTTACAACATTCTTGTAAACTATATTAACTCAGATATTTTTAACAACGATATTACTCAACTTAAAAAAATTGTTATTTATGTAAACAATATTTCTGCATCACAATATTTAAGTATCACAATATTAAACTCGATATTTGTATAGCTCCTTATTGTGGAAGCAATATTTTGTTCAAAAACTGATTAAATGAACAGCTGAGTAGAGTGGCGTAATTGTGAACAGTAATGGTGGTTTCTGCATTGTAAACAGATGAAGTGCAGAATCTTCTTGGAAGAGGTGATGGAGTACAGAGGATAAGGCTTTCTTGCATTGGGTGTTATGGTTGGTAAAAAAAAAATTAGATCGTTAATTATCGATCCCTTATTTTTAGCAGAAATAGGAATCTAGGAAGAGCGTTTCTCTATTCAATTTGAGTACTTTTTGTTTGAGATTCTTTGCCGCATTTCTAGTTAAGTTCGGTAGAAAAATGATTCTGAACAAGTTGTGCCCAGCAGGAGGTAGTAGGGGGTTCAACATAATGATGGGGATGATTCCTTTCCTTGTGAGGTCACTGGTCAGGGAGGAGCTAGGGTGATGAGGAATGGAGTAGTTGTAGGACCCCAGTGGAAGAGGACTTGTTCCAGGATGTCTGCCCCTTTAGATGAGTAGGGAGCTTATTCTTCTTCCTGTTTCTTTTAATGTTTGTCCCAAAAGGAAAGGTCCTACCTATGAAAGAAAAAAACATTTTGGTTTCTGTGGCTCCTTCATGTAAAAAGACCATAAACTGTGAGTCCCAAAATGTCCACTACAAAGTGGTCATCCCTGAACCCCAAGCATTAGTGCACATGGAGAAAAATCCACAGCATCTTTGTGAATGAAGTGGCTCGATAGGGTGCAAGAGGCCTGTGGGCACCGTGCTCATGATAAACCCTCCATAAAGTGCATCAGTATAACAATAGATCCTGGTGAAGGCCGGTGAGCACTGAGCTCATCAGCCCTCTGGGAAGAGTTTAATACATTGGGGTAAGGCTGAGCAGTATAGCTTTAGAGATCTTGGCAGGGAGGGGTGGTGACAGGTCACCCATTTGGCTCTAGTTCGGTGAGTCTTGTCATGGTGGCATAATGCCTTCCGATCTTCAGCAGTCTGATTAAGACTTTGGCACCATTGAGCTAGCTCTCCGTCGAGACAGCTGCACCAAAGCCAAACAAGAACTGCCCGCCTTAATAGGAGCTAAACTTGTGTAAGGTGGGTAGTCATTTGTCATTCCCATGGCAGTGCCTAGAAAACAGGCACCACAATGGGAATTAAAAAGTTAAAACACAGCATGGATGGCCTAATTGAGGGCATGAATTTTTGCATAAGACTTCCCCAACCCTCTCTGTCACTGGCCTACTAATATACAGACCACCAGACTGCCCGAATCAATATCTCTTGGAACTAAGCAATCTTATTGCACAGAAATCACTTCAATATGCCAACTTCATGGCCTAAGGTGATTTCAATCTACATGTCGCCTCACAGCTTGTACAAGTCCTAAAGGGAACAAACGTTATTCAACATGTATCTGCCTCCACACATAATGCAGGCCATACTTTAGACCTTATCTTCTCAAATATCGACGCTATTAAAGCTGAAGACTCTCATTGTCTGACATGGACAGATCATTATCTAGTTACTTTTTCCTTTAACCAAGGGATTATACAGCCCTCTGTTAAGAAACATTCAGCATTAATCAGGAACTGGAAAAGAGTATGTGCAGACAATATAGGTCCACTGCTCCTTAATGGTGGCCCATTATGCACGGGTGATCCAAATGAGGATGCGGTTATGTTTAATGGCAGGATCACGGCCTACCTCGATGCTGTGGGACGTCTAAAATCTTCCAAATCTCAAATAGATTCACCGTCCGCCCCATCGTTCTCAGTAGATCTATGAACTGAATAAAGTGGGTGCGAGATTTTGGAAAGACAATGGAGGAAAGACTATGCTCCAGAGGCAAAGTCAGCCTTCAAAGTGGCCTTTAAAAAGCTGCGTAAAATGATGGGACCAGCTAGAAGAGAGTATTTTGTTAAGCGGATTGAGGGTGCCGAGAATTCAGGCAAGGAGAATTTTAGGATCATCAGATCCTTCACAAATCCAACAGCTGTTGAAGGAAACATTTCTCCCTCCTTAGACTTGTGTACAAATATATCCAATTTCTTTGAGGAAAAGATCCAGAAAGTCTATTCCTCTTTTACAACGGGAGAACTATCATTTGTACCACAGGCGCTGCCATCCAGGAAGCCTATGGGTGCTTTTACAGAGTTTGCCCATATAACACCACAGGAATCATTGGCTGAAATCTTAAGATGCTAATCAGGCTCTCCGCAGATCCTTGTCCACCCAAGATCTTCAAACTACTAGCTAGCTGGATCAATCCAGTATTAACTCACATCTGGAATGTGTCTTTGTTCTCTGGCATCTTCCCTGATGTCTAGAAACAGGCATTATTTTTGCCTCTCCTGAAAAAAGCTAATGCCGATCCAGCGGTGCTCGGCAACTACAGACCAATCTCTCTGCTACCGGCACCGGCTAAAATCCTAGAAAAATTGGCACAATGGCAACTTTGTCGACACACATTAACATCTTACATGATACGCAATCAGGCTTCCGGAAAGGATATAGTACTGAAACCGCTCTGGTGGAGGTGGCGAATTCCGTAAGAATGTCGGTGGACGCTGGACCACCTGCAAAGCTGATCCTGCTGGATCTGTCAGCGGCCTTCGGTACAGTTGCATATTCCATTCTGCTAGACAGACTTGAACAACTTGGAATTCGAGGCACAGCTCTTGTGTGGATCAAGTCCTATCTCTATGAAAGTGTGTTGCTCCCAGCTTATCAATCATCACCTAAGCCCTTGAGATGCGGTGTACCCGAAGGTTCAGCACTAAGTCCCTTCCTTTTTAACACCTACCTGGTACCTCTCTTTAATCTCATAGACACCTAGGATGTAAAGGCTTTTTCATATGCAGATGACACACAGCTAGTGTTCACTTTTAAGGATCACTCAAAGGATTCTATTTCCAAATGAGGTCGCACACTGCTCGTCCCATCAGCGTGTGACCCCGGAGCATGATGGTCGATGTAGTAGGTATCAGCGGGTGCGCTTCTACCCGAGTCTTGAATCTTGAGGGGGTTCACAATATTTAAGTATCACAATATTAAACTCGATATTTGTATAGCTCCTTATTGTGGAAGCAATATTTTGTTCAAAAACTGATTAAATGAACAGCTGAGTAGAGTGGCGTAATTGTGAACAGTAATGGTGGTTTCTGCATTGTAAACAGATGAAGTGCAGAATCTTCTTGGAAGAGGTGATGGAGTACAGAGGATAAGGCTTTCTTGCATTGGGTGTTATGGTTGGTAAAAAAAAATTAGATCGTTAATTATCGATCCCTTATTTTTAGCAGAAATAGGAATCTAGGAAGAGCGTTTCTCTATTCAATTTGAGTACTTTTTGTTTGAGATTCTTTGCCGCATTTCTAGTTAAGTTCGGTAGAAAAATGATTATGAACAAGTTGTGCCCAGCAGGAGGTAGTAGGGGGTTCAACATAATGATGGGGATGATTCCTTTCCTTGTGAGGTCACTGGTCAGGGAGGAGCTAGGGTGATGAGGAATGGAGTAGTTGTAGGACCCCAGTGGAAGAGGACTTGTTCCAGGATGTCTGCCCCTTTAGATGAGTAGGGAGCTTATTCTTCTTCCTGTTTCTTTTAATGTTTGTCCCAAAAGGAAAGGTCCTACCTATGAAAGAAAAAAACATTTTGGTTTCTGTGGCTCCTTCATGTAAAAAGACCATAACCTGTGAGTCCCAAAATGTCCACTACAAAGTGGTCATCCCTGAACCCCAAGCATTGGTGCACATGGAGAAAAATCCACAGCATCTTTGTGAATGAAGTGGCTCGATAGGGTGCAAGAGGCCTGTGGGCACCGTGCTCATGATAAACCCTCCATAAAGTGCATCAGTATAACAATAGATCCTGGTGAAGGCCGGTGAGCACTGAGCTCATCAGCCCTCTGGGAAGAGTTTAATACATTGGGGTAAGGCTGAGCAGTATAGCTTTAGAGATCTTGGCAGGGAGGGGTGGTGACAGGTCACCCATTTGGCTCTAGTTCGGTGAGTCTTGTCATGGTGGCATAATGCCTTCCGATCTTCAGCAGTCTGATTAAGACTTTGGCACCATTGAGCTAGCTCTCCGTCGAGACAGCTGCACCAAAGCCAAACAAGAACTGCCCGCCTTAATAGGAGCTAAACTTGTGTAAGGTGGGTAGTCATTTGTCATTCCCATGGCAGTGCCTAGAAAACAGGCACCACAATGGGAATTAAAAAGTTAAAACACAGCATGGATGGCCTAATTGAGGGCATGAATTTTTGCATAAGACTTCCCCAACCCTCTCTGTCACTGGCCTACTAATATACAGACCACCAGACTGCCCGAATCAATATCTCTTGGAACTAAGCAATCTTATTGCACAGAAATCACTTCAATATGCCAACTTCATGGCCTAAGGTGATTTCAATCTACATGTCGCCTCACAGCTTGTACAAGTCCTAAAGGGAACAAACGTTATTCAACATGTATCTGCCTCCACACATAATGCAGGCCATACTTTAGACCTTATCTTCTCAAATATCGACGCTATTAAAGCTGAAGACTCTCATTGTCTGACATGGACAGATCATTATCTAGTTACTTTTTCCTTTAACCAAGGGATTATACAGCCCTCTGTTAAGAAACATTCAGCATTAATCAGGAACTGGAAAAGAGTATGTGCAGACAATATAGGTCCACTGCTCCTTAATGGTGGCCCATTATGCACGGGTGATCCAAATGAGGATGCGGTTATGTTTAATGGCAGGATCACGGCCTACCTCGATGCTGTGGGACGTCTAAAATCTTCCAAATCTCAAATAGATTCACCGTCCGCCCCATAGTTCTCAGTAGATCTATGAACTGAATAAAGTGGGTGCGAGATATTGGAAAGACAATGGAGGAAAGACTATGCTCCAGAGGCAAAGTCAGCCTTCAAAGTGGCCTTTAAAAAGCTGCGTAAAATGATGGGACCAGCTAGAAGAGAGTATTTTGTTAAGCGGATTGAGGGTGCCGAGAATTCAGGCAAGGAGAATTTTAGGATCATCAGATCCTTCACAAATCCAACAGCTGTTGAAGGAAACATTTCTCCCTCCTTAGACTTGTGTACAAATATATCCAATTTCTTTGAGGAAAAGATCCAGAAAGTCTATTCCTCTTTTACAACGGGAGAACTATCATTTGTACCACAGGTGCTGCCATCCAGGAAGCCTATGGGTGCTTTTACAGAGTTTGCCCATATAACACCACAGGAATCATTGGCTTGAAATCTTAAGATGCTAATCAGGCTCTCCGCAGATCCTTGTCCACCCAAGATCTTCAAACTACTAGCTAGCTGGATCAATCCAGTATTAACTCACATCTGGAATGTGTCTTTGTTCTCTGGCATCTTCCCTGATGTCTAGAAACAGGCATTATTTTTGCCTCTCCTGAAAAAAGCTAATGCCGATCCAGCGGTGCTCGGCAACTACAGACCAATCTCTCTGCTACCGGCACCGGCTAAAATCCTAGAAAAATTGGCACAATGGCAACTTTGTCGACACACATTAACATCTTACATGATACGCAATCAGGCTTCCGGAAAGGATATAGTACTGAAACCGCTCTGGTGGAGGTGGCGAATTCCGTAAGAATGTCGGTGGACGCTGGACCACCTGCAAAGCTGATCCTGCTGGATCTGTCAGCGGCCTTCGGTACAGTTGCATATTCCATTCTGCTAGACAGACTTGAACAACTTGGAATTCGAGGCACAGCTCTTGTGTGGATCAAGTCCTATCTCTATGAAAGTGTGTTGCTCCCAGCTTATCAATCATCACCTAAGCCCTTGAGATGCGGTGTACCCGAAGGTTCAGCACTAAGTCCCTTCCTTTTTAACACCTACCTGGTACCTCTCTTTAATCTCATTGACACCTAGGATGTAAAGGCTTTTTCATATGCAGATGACACACAGCTAGTGTTCACTTTTAAGGATCACTCAAAGGATTCTATTTCCAAATGAGGTCGCACACTGCTCGTCCCATCAGCGTGTGACCCCGGAGCATGATGGTCGATGTAGTAGGTATCAGCGGGTGCGCTTCTACCCGAGTCTTGAATCTTGAGGGTGTTCACTGATGTGCTTGCCATACCTGGACACGTGTTTCGCGTTCATTAACGCTCGTCAGCAGGGATTAGGCGTGTGCGCGGGGTTGCTGCATGGGCTGCCGAAAATATTCATAGGTCCAGATACCTCTTATGGCGCGCAGGTGCGGAATCTCGAGGTAGTCACCTCCACTGGATCAAGGGAGCCTGTATAAATAGTATTTCCAAATAAGGTCGCACACTGCTCGTCCCATCAGCGTGTGACCCCGGAGCATGATGGTCGATGTAGTAGGTATCAGCGGTTGTGCTTCTACCCGAGTCTTGAATCTTGAGGATGTTCACTGATGTGCTTGCCATCCCTGGACACGTGTTTCGTGTTCATTAACGCTCGTCAGCAGGGATTAGGCGTGTGCACGGGGTTGCTGCATGGGCTGCCGAAAATATTCGTAGTTCCAGATACCTCTTATGGCGCGCAGGTGCGGAATCTCGAGGTCGTCACCTCCACTGGATCAAGGGAGCCTGTATAAATAGTATTTCCAAATGAGGTCGCACACTGCTCGTCCCATCAGCGTGTGACCCCGGAGAATGATGGTCGATGTAGTAGGTATCAGCGGGTGCGCTTCTACCCGAGTCTTGAATCTTGAGGGTGTTCACTGATGTGCTTGCCATCCCTGGACACGTGTTTCGTGTTCATTAACGCTCGTCAGCAGGGATTAGGCGTGTGCACGGGGTTGCTGCATAGGCTGCCGAAAATATTCGTAGGTCCAGATACCTCTTATGGAGCACAGGTGCGGAATCTCGAGGTCGTCACCTCCACTGGCTCAAGGGAGCCTGTATAAATAGTATTTCCAAATGAGGTCGCACACTGCTCGTCCCATCAGCGTGTGACCCCGGAGCATGATGGTCGATGTAGTAGGTATCAGCGGGTGCGCTTCTACCCGAGTCTTGAATCTTGAGGGTGTTCACTGATGTGCTTGCCATCCCTGGACACGTGTTTCGTGTTCATTAACGCTCGTCAGCAGGGATTAGGCGTGTGCACGGGGTTGCTGCATGGGCTGCCGAAAATATTCGTAGGTCCAGATACCTCTTATGGCGCGCAGGTGAGGAATCTCGAGGTTGTCACCTCCACTGGCTCAAGGGAGCCTGTATAAATAGTATTTCCAAATGAGGTCGCACACTGCTCGTCCCATCAGCGTGTGACCCCGGAGCATGATGGTCGATGTAGTAGGTATCAGCGGGTGTGCTTCTACCAGAGTCTTGAATCTTGAGGGTGTTCACTGATGTGCTTGCCATCCCTGGACACGTGTTTCGTATTCATTAACGCTCATCAGCAGGGATTAGACGTGTGCACGGGGTTGCTGCATGGGCTGCCGAAAATATTCATAGGTCCAGATACCTCTTATGGCGCGCAGGTGCGGAATCTCGAGGTCGTCACCTCCACTGGCTCAAGGGAGCCTGTATAAATAGTATTTCCAAATGAGGTCGCACACTGCTCGTCCCATCAGCGTGTGACCCCGGAGCATGATGGTCGATGTAGTAGGTATCAGCGGGTGCACGGGTGCGCTTCTACCCGAGTCTTGAATCTTGAGGGTGTTCACTGATGTGCTTGCCATCCCTGGACACGTGTATCGCGTTCATTAACGCTCGTCAGCAGGGATTAGGCGTGTGCACGGGGTTGCTGCATGGGCTGCCGAAAATATTCGTAGGTCCAGATACCTCTTATGGCGCGCAGGTGCGGAATCTCGAGGTCGTCACCTCCACTGGATCAAGGGATCCTGTATAAATAGTATTTCCAAATGAGGTCGCACACTGCTCGTCCCATCAGCGTGTGACCCCGGAGCATGATGGTCGATGTAGTAGGTATCAGCGGGTACGCTTCTACCCGAGTCTTGAATCTTGAGGGTGTTGACTGATGTGCTTGCCATACCTGGACACGTGTTTCGCGTTCATTAACGCTCGTCAGCAGGGATTAGGCGTGTGCACGGGGTTGCTGCATGGGCTGCCGAAAATATTCGTAGGTTCAGATACCTCTTATGGCGCGCAGGTGCGGAATCTCGAGGTCGTCACCTCCACTGGCTCAAGGGAGCCTGTATAAATAGTATTTCCAAATGAGGTCGCACACTGCTCGTCCCATCAGCGTGTGACCCCGGAGCATGATGGTCGATGTAGTAGGTATCAGCGGGTTAGTTTCTACCCGAGTCTTGAATCTTGAGGGTGTTCACTGATGTGCTTGCCATCCCTGGACACGTGTTTCGTGTTCATTAACGTTCGTCAGCAGGGATTAGGCGTGTGCACAGGGTTGCTGCATGGGCTGCCGAAAATATTCGTAGGTCCAGATACTTCTTATGGAGCACAGGTGCGGAATCTCGAGGTTGTCACCTCCACTGGCTCAAGGGAGCCTGTATAAATAGTATTTCCAAATGAGGTCGCACACTGCTCGTCCCATCAGCGTGTGACCCCGGAGCATGATGGTCGATGTAGTAGGTATCAGCGGGTGCGCTTCTACCCGAGTCTTCAATCTTGAGGGTGTTCACTGATGTGCTTGCCATCCCTGGACACGTGTTTCGCGTTCATTAACGCTCGTCAGCAGGGATTAGGCGTGTGCACGGGGTTGCTGCATGGGCTGCCGAAAATATTCGTAGGTCCAGATACCTCTTATGGCGCGCAGGTGCGGAATCTCGAGGTCGTCACCTCCACTGGCTCAAGGGAGCCTGTATAAATAGAATTTCCAAATGAGGTCGCACACTGCTCGTCCCATCAGCGTGTGACCCCGGAGCATGATGGTCGATGTAGTAGGTATCAGCGGGTGCGCGGGTGCGCTTCTACCCGAGTCTTGAATCTTGAGGGTGTTCACTGATGTGCTTGCCATCCCTGGACACGTGTTTCGCGTTCATTAACGCTCGTCAGCAGGGATTAGGCGTGTGCACGGGGTTGCTGCATGGGCTGCCGAAAATATTCGTAGGTCCAGATACCTCTTATGGCGCGCAGGTGCGGAATCTCGAGGTCGTCACCTCCACTGGATCAAGGGATCCTGTATAAATAGTATTTCCAAATGAGGTCGCACACTGCTCGTCCCATCAGCGTGTGACCCCGGAGCATGATGGTCGATGTAGTAGGTATCAGCGGGTACGCTTCTACCCGAGTCTTGAATCTTGAGGGTGTTGACTGATGTGCTTGCCATACTTGGACACGTGTTTCGCGTTCATTAACGCTCGTCAGCAGGGATTAGGCGTGTGCACGGGGTTGCTGCATGGGCTGCCGAAAATATTCGTAGGTCCAGATACCTCTTATGGCGCGCAGGTGCGGAATCTCGAGGTCGTCACCTCCACTGGCTCAAGGGAGCCTGTATAAATAGTATTTCCAAATGAGGTCGCACACTGCTCGTCCCATCAGCGTGTGACCCCGGAGCATGATGGTCGATGTAGTAGGTATCAGCGGGTTAGTTTCTACCCGAGTCTTGAATCTTGAGGGTGTTCACTGATGTGCTTGCCATCCCTGGACACGTGTTTCGTGTTCATTAACGTTCGTCAGCAGGGATTAGGCGTGTGCACGGGGTTGCTGCATGGGCTGCCGAAAATATTCGTAGGTCCAGATACCTCTTATGGAGCACAGGTGCGGAATCTCGAGGTTGTCACCTCCACTGGCTCAAGGGAGCCTGTATAAATAGTATTTCCAAATGAGGTCGCACACTGCTCGTCCCATCAGCGTGTGACCCCGGAGCATGATGGTCGATGTAGTAGGTATCAGCGGGTGCGCTTCTACCCGAGTCTTCAATCTTGAGGGTGTTCACTGATGTGCTTGCCATCCCTGGACACGTGTTTCGCGTTCATTAACGCTCGTCAGCAGGGATTAGGCGTGTGCACGGGGTTGCTGCATGGGCTGCCGAAAATATTCGTAGGTCCAGATACCTCTTATGGCGCGCAGGTGCGGAATCTCGAGGACGTCACCTCCACTGGCTTAAGGGAGCCTGTATAAATAGTATTTCCAAATGAGATCGCACACTGCTCGTCCCATCAGCGTGTGACCCCGGAGCATGATGGTTGATGTAGTAGGTATCAGCGGGTGTGCTTCTACCCGAGTCTTGAATCTTGAGGGTTTTCACTGATGTGCTTGCCATCCCTGGACACGTGTTTCGCATTCATTAACACTCATCAGCAGGGATTAGACGTGTGCACGGGGTTGCTGCATGGGCTGCCGAAAATATTCATAGGTCCAGATACCTCTTATGGCGCGCAGGTGCGGAATCTCGAGATCGTCACCTCCACTGGCTCAAGGGAGCCTGTATAAATAGTATTTCCAAATGAGGTCGCACACTGCTCGTCCCATCAGCGTGTGACCCCTGAGCATGATGGTCGATGTAGTAGGTATCAGCGGGTTAGTTTCTACCCGAGTCTTGAATCTTGAGGGTGTTCACTGATGTGCTTGCCATCCCTGGACACGTGTTTCGTGTTCATTAACGTTCGTCAGCAGGGATTAGGCGTGTGCACGGGGTTGCTGCATGGGCTGCCGAAAATATTCGTAGGTCCAGATACCTCTTATGGAGCACAGGTGCGGAATCTCGAGGTTGTCACCTCCACTGGCTCAAGGGAGCCTGTATAAATAGTATTTCCAAATGAGGTCGCACACTGCTCGTCCCATCAGCGTGTGACCCCGGAGCATGATGGTCGATGTAGTAGGTATCAGCGGGTGCGCTTCTACCCGAGTCTTCAATCTTGAGGGTGTTCACTGATGTGCTTGCCATCCCTGGACACGTGTTTCGCGTTCATTAACGCTCGTCAGCAGGGATTAGGCGTGTGCACGGGGTTGCTGCATGGGCTGCCGAAAATATTCGTAGGTCCAGATACCTCTTATGGCGCGCAGGTGCGGAATCTCGAGGACGTCACCTCCACTGGCTTAAGGGAGCCTGTATAAATAGTATTTCCAAATGAGATCGCACACTGCTCGTCCCATCAGCGTGTGACCCCGGAGCATGATGGTCGATGTAGTAGGTATCAGCGGGTGTGCTTCTACCCGAGTCTTGAATCTTGAGGGTTTTCACTGATGTGCTTGCCATCCCTGGACACGTGTTTCGCATTCATTAACGCTCATCAGCAGGGATTAGACGTGTGCACGGGGTTGCTGCATGGGCTGCCGAAAATATTCATAGGTCCAGATACCTCTTATGGCGCGCAGGTGCGGAATCTCGAGATCGTCACCTCCACTGGCTCAAGGGAGCCTGTATAAATAGTATTTCCAAATGAGGTCGCACACTGCTCGTCCCATCAGCGTGTGACCCCTGAGCATGATGGTCGATGTAGTAGGTATCAGCGGGTGCGCTTCTACCCGAGTCTTGAATCTTGAGGGTGTTCACTGATGTGCTTGCCATCCCTGGACACGTGTTTCGCGTTCATTAACGCTCGTCAGCAGGGATTAGGCGTGTGCACGGTGTTGCTGCATGGGCTGCCGAAAATATTCGTAGGTCCAGATACCTCTTATGGCGCGCAGGTGCGGAATCTCGAGGTCGTCACCTCCACTGGCTCAAGGGAGCCTGTATAAATAGTATTTCCAAATGAGGTCGCACACTGCTCGTCCCATCAGCGTGTGACCCCGGAGCATGATGGTCGATGTAGTAGGTATCAGCGGGTGTGCTTCTACCCGAGTCTTGAATCTTGAGGGTGTTCACTGATGTGCTTGCCATCCCTGGACACGTGTTTCACGTTCATTAACTGTCGTCAGTAGGGATTAGCCGTGTGCACGGGGTTGCTGCATGGGCTGCCAAAAATATTTGTAGGTCCAGATACCTCTTATGGCGCGCAGGTGCGGAATCTCGAGGTCGTCACCTCCACTGGCTCAAGGGAGCCTGTATAAATAGTATTTCCAAATGAGGTCGCACACAGCTCATCCCATCAGCGTGTGACCCCGGAGCATGATGGTCGATGTAGTAGGTATCAGCGGGTGCGCTTCTACCCGAGTCTTGAATCTTGAGGGTGTTCACTGATGTGCTTGCCATCCCCGGACACGTGTTTCGCATTCATTAACGCTCATCAGCAGGGATTAGACGTGTGCACGGGGTTGCTGCATGGGCTGCCGAAAATATTCATAGGTCCAGATTCCTCTTATGGCGCGCAGGTGCGGAATCTCGAGGTCGTCACCTCCACTGGCTCAAGGGAGCCTGTATAAATAGTATTTCCAAATGAGGTCGCACACTGCTCGTCCCATCAGTGTGTGACCCCGGAGCATGATGGTCGATGTAGTAGGTATCAGCGGGTGCGCTTCTACCCGAGTCTTGAATCTTGAGGGTGTTCACTGATGTGCTTGCCATCCCTGGACACGTGTTACGCGTTCATTAACGCTCGTCAGCAGGGATTAGGCGTGTGCACGGGGTTGCTGCATGGGCTGCCGAAAATATTCATAGGTCCAGATACCTCTTATGGAGCACAGGTGCGGAATCTCGAGGTCGTCACCTCCACTGGCTCAAGGGAGCCTGTATAAATAGTATTTCCAAATGAGGTCGCACACTGCTCGTCCCATCAGCGTGTGACCCCGGAGCATGATGGTCGATGTAGTAGGTATCAGCAGGTGTGCTTCTACCCGAGTCTTGAATCTTGAGGGTGTTCACTGATGTGCTTGCCATCCCTAAACACGTGTTTCGTGTTCATTAACGCTCGTCAGCAGGGATTAGGCGTGTGCACGGGGTTGCTGCATGGGCTGCCAAAAATATTCGTAGGTCCAGATACCTCTGATGGCGCGCAGGTGCGGAATCTCGAGGTCGTCACCTCCACTGGCTCAAGGGAGCCTGTATAAATAGTATTTCCAAATGAGGTCGCACACTGCTCGTCCCATCAGCGTGTGACCCCGGAGCATGATGCTCGATGTAGTAGGTATCAGCGGGTGCGCTTCTACCCGAGTCTTGAATCTTGAGGGTGTTCACTGATGTGCTTGCAATCCCTGGACACATGTTTCGCATTCATTAACGCTCATCAGCAGGGATTAGACGTGTGCACGGGGTTGCTGCATGGGCTGCCGAAAATATTCATAGGTCCAGATACCTCTTATGGCGCGCAGGTGCGGAATCTCGAGGTCGTCACCTCCACTGGCTCAAAGGAGCCTGTATAAATAGTATTTCCAAATGAGGTCGCACACTGCTCGTCCCATCAGCGTGTGACCCCGGAGCATGATGGTCGATGTAGTAGGTATCAGCTGGTGCGCTTCTACCCGAGTCTTGAATCTTGAGGGTGTTCACTGATGTGCTTGCCATCCCTGGACACGTGTTTCGCGTTCATTAACGCTCGTCAGCAGGAATTAGGCGTGTGCACGGGGTTGCTGCATGGGCTGCTGAAAATAATCGTAGGTCCAGATACCTCTTATGGCGCGCAGGTGCGGAATCTCGAGGTCGTCACCTCCACTGGCTCAAGGGAGCCTGTATAAATAGTATTTCCAAATGAGGTCGCACACTGCTTGTCCCATCAGCGTGTGACCCCGGAGCATGATGGTCGATGTAGTAGGTATCAGCGGGTGTGCTTCTACCCGAGTCTTGAATCTTGAGGGTGTTCACTGATGTGCTTGCCATCCCTGGACACGTGTTTCGCGTTCATTAACGCTCGGCAGCAGGGATTAGGCGTGTGCACGGGGTTGCTGCATGGGCTGCCAAAAATATTCGTAGGTCCAGATACCTCTTATGGAGCACAGGTGCGGAATCTCGAGGTCGTCACCTCCACTGGCTCAAGGGAGCCTGTATAAATAGTATTTCCAAATGAGGTCGCACACTGCTCGTCCCATCAGCGTGTGACCCCGGAGCATGATGGTCGATGTAGTAGGTATCAGCGGGTGCGCTTCTACCCGAGTCTTGAATCTTGAGGGTGTTGACTGATGTGCTTGCCATACCTGGACACGTGTTTCGCGTACATTAACGCTCGTCAGCAGGGATTAGGCGTGTGCACGGGGTTGCTGCATGGGCTGCCGAAAATATTCGTAGGTCCAGATACCTCTTATGGCGCGCAGGTGCGGAATCTCGAGGTCGTCACCTCCACTGGCTCAAGGGAGCCTGTATAAATAGTATTTCCAAATGAGGTCGCACACTGCTCGTCCCATCAGCGTGTGACCCCGGAGCATGATGGTCGATGTAGTAGGTATCAGAGGGTGCGCTTCTACCCGAGTCTTGAATCTTGAGGGTGTTCACTGATGTGCTTGCCATCCCTGGACACGTGTTTCGTGTTCATTAACGTTCGTCAGCAGGGATTAGGCGTGTGCACGGGGTTGCTGCATGGGCTGCCGAAAATATTCGTAGGTCCAGATACCTCTTATGGAGCACAGGTGCGGAATCTCGAGGTCGTCACCTCCACTGGCTCAAGGGAGCCTGTATAAATAGTATTTCCAAATGAGGTCGCACACTGCTCGTCCCATCAGCGTGTGACCCCGGAGCATGATGGTCGATGTAGTAGGTATCAGCGGGTGCGTTTCTACCCGAGTCTTCAATCTTGAGGGTGTTCACTGATGTGCTTGCCATCCCTGGACATGTGTTTCGCGTTCATTAACGCTCGTCAGCAGGGATTAGGCGTGTGCACGGGGTTGCTGCATGGGCTGCCGAAAATATTCGTAGGTCCAGATACCTCTTATGGCGCGCAGGTGCGGAATCTCGAGGTCGTCACCTCCACTGGCTCAAGGGAGCCTGTATAAATAGTATTTCCAAATGAGGTCGCACACTGCTCGTCCCATCAGCGTGTGACCCCTGAGCATGATGGTCGATGTAGTAGGTATCAGCGGGTGCGCTTCTACCCGAGTCTTGAATCTTGAGGGTGTTCACTGATGTGCTTGCCATCCCTGGACACGTGTTTCGCGTTCATTAACGCTCGTCAGCAGTGATTAGGCGTGTGCACGGGGTTGCTACATGGGCTGCCGAAAATATTCGTAGGTCCAGATACCTCTTATGGCGCGCAGGTGCGGAATCTCGAGGTCGTCACCTCCACTGGCTCAAGTGAGCCTGTATAAATAGTATTTCCAAATGAGGTTGCACACTGCTCGTCCCATCAGCGTGTGACCCCGGAGCATGATGGTCGATGTAGTAGGTATCAGCGGGTGTGCTTCTACCCGAGTCTTGAATCTTGAGGGTGTTCACTGATGTGCTTGCCATCCCTGGACACGTGTTTCGCGTTCATTAGCGCTCGTCAGCAGGGATTAGCCGTGTGCACGGGGTTGCTGCATGGGCTGCCAAAAATATTCGTAGGTCCAGATACCTCTTATGGCGCGCAGGTGCGGAATCTCGAGGTCGTCACCTCCACTGGCTCAAGGGAGCCTGTATAAATAGTATTTCCAAATGAGGTCGCACACTGCTCATCCCATCAGCGTGTGACCCCGGAGCATGATGGTCGATGTAGTAGGTATCAGCGGGTGCGCTTCTACCCGAGTCTTGAATCTTGAGGGTGTTCACTGATGTGCTTGCCATCCCTGGACACGTGTTTCGTGTTCATTAACGCTCGTCAGCAGGGATTAGGCGTGTGCACGGGGTTGCTGCATGGGCTGCCGAAAATATTCGTAGGTCCAGATACTTCTTATGGAGCACAGGTGCGGAATCTCGAGGTCGTCACCTCCACCGGCTCAAGGGAGCCTGTATAAATAGTATTTCCAAATGAGGTCGCACACTGCTCATCCCATCAGCGTGTGACCCCGGAGCATGATGGTCGATGTAGTAGGTATCAGCGGGTGCGCTTCTACCCGAGTCTTGAATCTTGAGGGTGTTCACTGATGTGCTTGCCATCCCTGGACACGTGTTTCGTGTTCATTAACGCTCGTCAGCAGGGATTAGGCGTGTGCACGGGGTTGCTGCATGGGCTGCCGAAAATATTCGTAGGTCCAGATACCTCTTATGGAGCACAGGTGCGGAATCTCGAGGTCGTCACCTCCACCGGCTCAAGGGAGCGTGTATAAATAGTATTTCCAAATGAGGTCGCACACTGCTCGTCCCATCAGCGTGTGACCCCGGAGCATGATGGTCGATGTAGTAGGTATCAGCGGGTGCGCTTCTACCCGAGTCTTCAATCTTGAGGGTGTTCACTGATGTGCTTGCCATCCCTGGACACGTGTTTCGCGTTCATTAACGCTCGTCAGCAGGGATTAGGCGTGTGCACTGGGTTGCTGCATGGGATGCCGAAAATATTCGTAGGTCCAGATACCTCTTATGGCGCGCAGGTGCGGAATCTCGAGGTCGTCACCTCCACTGGCTCAAGGGAGCCTGTATAAATAGTATTTCCAAATGAGGTCACACACTGCTCGTCCCATCAGCGTGTGACCCCGGAGCATGATGGTCGATGTAGTAGGTATCAGCGGGTGTGCTTCTACCCGAGTCTTGAATCTTGAGGGTGTTCACTGATGTGCTTGCCATCCCTGGACACGTGTTTCGCGTTCATTAACGCTCGTCAGCAGGGATTAGGCGTGTGCACGGGGTTGCTGCATGGGCTGCCAAAAATATTCGTAGGTCCAGATACCTCTTATGGCGCGCAGGTGCGGAATCTCGAGGTCGTCACCTCCACTGGCTCAAGGGAGCCTGTATAAATAGTATTTCCAAATGAGGTCGCACACTGCTCGTCCCATCAGCGTATGACCCCGGAGCATGATGGTCGATATAGTAGGTATCAGCGGGTGCGCTTCTACCCGAGTCTTGAATCTTGAGAGTGTTCACTGATGTGCTTGCCATCCCTGGACACGTGTTTCGCATTCATTAACGCTCATCAGCAGGGATTAGACGTGTGCACGGGGTTGCTGCATGGGCTGCCGAAAATATTCATAGGTCCAGATACCTCTTATGGCGCGCAGGTGCGGAATCTCGAGGTCGTCACCTCCACTGGCTCAAGGGAGCCTGTATAAATAGTATTTCCAAATGAGGTCGCACACTGCTCGTCCCATCAGCGTGTGACCCCGGAGCATGATGGTCGATGTAGTAGGTATCAGCGGGTGCGCTTCTACCCGAGTCTTGAATCTTGAGGGTGTTCACTGATGTGCTTGCCATCACTGGACACGTGTTTCGCGTTCATTAACGCTCGTCAGCAGGGATTAGGCGTGTGCACGGGGTTGCTGCATGGGCTGCTGAAAATATTCGTAGGTCCAGATACCTCTTATGGCGTGCAGGTGCGGAATCTCGAGGTCGTCACCTCCACTGGCTCAAGGGAGCCTGTATAAATAGTATTTCCAAATGAGGTCGCACACTGCTCGTCCCATCAGCGTGTGACCCCGGAGCATGATGGTCGATGTAGTAGGTATCAGCGGGTGTGCTTCTACTCGAGTCTTGAATCTTGAGGGTGTTCACTGATGTGCTTGCCATCCCTGGACACGTGTTTCGCATTCATTAACGCTCTTCAGCAGGGATTAGGCGTGTGCACGGGGTTGTTGCATGGGCTGCCGAAAATATTCGTAGGTCCAGATACCTCTTATGGCGCGCAGGTGCGGAATCTCGAGGTCGTCACCTCCACTGGCTCAAGGGAGCCTGTATAAATTCATTCAAAGGATTCATTTACTAAATTAATGGGGTGCCTGAAGGACATTGCCAGATGGATGAATAACAACAAATTTAAATTAAATGCAGACAAGACTGAGGTCCTGTTCTTTGGTCAGCCTTCCCCCTCCCTACAGGACTCTGGTGGCCGGCGGAGCCGGGTACCCCACCCATTCCAGCAAAGACGGCGGGGAATCTGGGCATCAAGTGGGACTTATCCTTTGAGACTCATATATGCCATGTCTCGTAGATCTGTTTTGGAAAATTGAAAATTGTAAAGAAATTCCTACACCTTTTGCCAGAGGACGGACACAGGACAGTAGTTCATGCCACAGTGACATTCCAGCTGGACTATGCTAACAGTCTGAACATGGGTCTACCCAGATACTTGATCCACAAACAGCAGATGATTCAGAATGCGGCTGCT
The DNA here is from genome assembly GCF_964261635.1 of Lissotriton helveticus. Lineage (NCBI taxonomy): Eukaryota > Metazoa > Chordata > Amphibia > Caudata > Salamandridae > Lissotriton > Lissotriton helveticus. The sequence goes on along the minus strand of NC_136061.1, from coordinate 1,429,863,356 downwards.
AGACTCACTCGGAGAGTGCCCTTCTGCCACCATATCACCCCTCACATCAGGTTTCTGCCCTGGCTTCCAGTAGCAAAACATATTGAATCTAAATCCCTGACATTAGATTTTCGGGCCATGGATAACATAGGGCCTACATACCTTAGAAATACCGCCCTTACTAATCCTCTCGAACACTGAGATCTAATTCCCAATTTTTACTTTGAGTTGCCCATTTCGCAAAAGCTAGAAAAGGAGGCAGGTCCTTCAGTCAGGACCGCCATGCCATGGAATGCACTGCCACTACATCTACACATGTCGGACTCTGAACCAGAGTTCCGTAAGAATTTGAAATCATGGCTCTTCAGTCAAGTTTGGTTGCGAGGTACAGTTTGTTCACCTGATTTCTCTGCACAGCGCCGGGACACCACTGTTTGAGGTAGCTGTTAGCGCTTTACAAATAACTGTATTATTGTTATGGTGACCTCCATGCCCTGCAGCATCTTTGGTTAAATAGATAAGGGGGGCACAAATTGTGCCCCCCCAAATGTATCCACCTGGTGTGGGTATGGGGGACCTGTAGGACCCCCTTTATTCCTCCACCACCAACTTTATGGCAGACTCCTGCCATGAAATGGCTGGAAGTGGTGAACTCGTAATATGCTGAACGGGTCTGCGCCAGTCCTGCTCGGGCATCTTACACTGTGGTGCAGCTCCACCACTGCCAGGGAATGACTGTTCCCCGGCACAGCTGGTGGTCCTCCGCCGCAAATACTTTTGAAGTCTTAATGTGGCGGACAGGCCACCGTGAGTCTGAGGGTCTTATGACCGCCAGTCTCGTAATCAGCCCCTAAGTCCTCAACACGGTCGACTCCATAATTGATCGTTCATGACCGAGATCCGCTTTCTCGTGCAAAGCGTAGCCCCACAGTGGGGATTATTGGGTTATAAATTTCTCTCGGTGGAGTCGCAGAAGGAAGGACCTGGGCATTGCTGGTCCGCGGCCAGTAGTATCGCTCATGCTGGCATTCACCATCATAAATAGGTGTCCAGGAAAGAGGAGAAAGAGGGATCACCATGCACTGTGCCCAGTACCATTCCACACAATCATGAATGGCTTCCGCGTGACAGCACTGCAAAGCAAAGTGTCAGTCTGAGGCAGGCAGGAGATGTCGAGCCACAGCTGCTCACCACCATCCTGTTCCAGTGGTCAGCGGCGGCCAGCCCGTAGGACCAGCAGCATTGACCGGTGGATTCTAGGACCTCTTCAGCCACCTGTAGAGTAGTGGGGTGTTGGGAGACTGCCTATGCTCAGGCGGTTAGAATCAACTGAGGTGTCCCGGGGGGGGACATGGGGGGTAGCAGTTGGGACTCTAGAGTCCTCTTCTCCATGCCTCCAGGAGTCCAATTCATCCCTCTTGATGGATGCAGTGGCAAGATTATTGCATATGTTGTAATTTTTTGTATAATTATTCGTTTTTTAAATATATTGGGTACATATTTAGTAGTTATTATATTTCCTTTAATTACATTTTGTGACGTTTAATTCCGTAGCGGGTTGTGGGTTTTATACGGGAATAGGAAAGGAAGTTATTTAATTATATTAGTTATAATTTTAATTTAAAATTATTTGTTATTTAATTATGTTAATTATTGTATTCTTTTTAAGTACATTTTATTTGCGGGATGTGGAGTTTGTAGGGGTGGGTAGGAAAATTCATTTATTGTTCATTAATAACTAAGGGCCTTATTATGATGGCGTAGAAACCGCCGACATGCTGTCGGTGGCGGACCCTCCGCCATCACAATGCAGTTTTTCCCCCCAATTTTATGATGGGAGGAGGGAAGCATGGTGGTTGGAAAGACGACTGCCACAGTTCAGACGAGTGGATTCAATCCAGCCACACATCGGACTCACCGCTTGTCCCTGAATTGCGGTGGTGCCCCATAGGGATTATAATATCCCTTTCCTCTGTTCTTTTCGCAGCAGTCAACCCACCGCGAAACGACTGTAGGAAACTGATTTGTGGGTTTGTAGTGGGCCCCCTTAATCCCTAGGGCATGGACAGGTGCCTATGCCCCCTACATAACCCTGCCCCATGTGGCAGACACTGCATGATGCCTACCACATAGTGCAGGGATATGTCTGCACCATTTTGTTAGTAATTCGGCGGGGTCTGCTGAACGAATCCCCACCACAATACAAAATATGGGTAATGCGACCGCCACTGTAGCAGTCGAATCATAACTTGGATGGCGGGTAGGCCACCTCCTAGGCGGCCGGTCCCAAATCCGATCCAATGGCAGACGGACTAAAGTCCGTCCGCCATCGTAATGACCCCCATATTGTTGATTAATTTGACTAAATCCATAATTATCTTAATTGCTTAATTATTTTTTTGGGTTGTAGGTTATAAGGGTAAAGGTTGAGACGAAATGTATTTTTAAATATTTAGTAGTTACATTTTATTGATTATGTTCGACTGTTTACATTTTTTTAGGTGTGGTTATCTGGTTTATAGGTGTAAAGGGTGGGAATGTAATTTTAATTAATATTTAGTTTTTGATAAATGTGTTTCATTGATAATTGTTAATTGTGTTATTAAATTATTTGTTTTAGATTTTATGAAGGTTTTGTAGGGGTATGTGGTGGGAAGTAATTTTTAGGTAATTATTTATTTAATAATTTGATAATGAATCATGTTAATTGGGTAAATCATTTTCATAAAATTATGAGTGTATTGTGTGTTTTTTGGGGTATATTGTGGAAAGTTCATTGGATAGCTCCGTATTATATTAATAGTATAAATATTTTTTTTAAGCTTTTTTTTGGGGGCAGGTTGAGAGTTTAGTGGGGTTATACGGTTGGAAGTAAAATTAATTAGTCCGTTTTTTGTTAAATGAATTTTTTTATAAATTTATTTCTATGAAAATTATTTTTGAATGTTATTCCTAATGAAATTACGATACATTTTAATCACAAATCCCTACAAATGTTTTTATTTTTTTAATTAAATATATTTGCATATTTTATGAACATATTTGGTATTGATGTCATTTTTTTTTGTTCCAGATATTGTGTTGCTTTTTATTGTTGCACTAAAAGTGGGAATAGTAAATTTTACTCCTCCACAATCCAACACTTTCCCTACTATTGTACTGATTGGAGTAAGAATAGTAAATGTTACCCCTCCACTATCCAGAACTTTCCCAAATGTACTCACTGGAATGGGAATAGTAAATTCTATCCCTCCGCAACCCATCACTTTCCCTACTGTTGTACTTGCTGGAGTGGGAATAGTACATTTTACCCTGCCACTATCCAACACTTTCCCTTCTGTTGGTTACCTGGGGGTAAAGGTTTCTATTCCCACTCTAGTCAGTACAACACTTTCCCTACTATTTTGATTGAAGTATTACATTTTACCCTTCTGTTCTGCATCAGTTTCCCTACTGTTTTAGTGTGTCAAATGGTTATAGTAAATATAACATATCTGCAAAACAACATTTTTACAACTCTTGTGTAGTTTTTAAATTGTAGTGGGAATATTATGTATGAAAAAGTATATTTTATCTTACATTTGTATAATTTATATTATTGTCTTTTGTTGATTTAAAATTATATTTGTAATTATTGATGTTACAAAATTTTAAGAATTAAGGGCCTCATTATGATAGTGCATCATATTGGAGATGGGACCGCCTGACTTGATGATGGTGGTATTACAATGCGACCGCCTTCAAGGTCGCAAAGTGTATCTTTGGTATTGCGGCATGTGCTGTGGGCTGCAGCACATGCCACAGTACAAAAAAAAGTACACTTTTAGCATATCCCTGCACTATGTGGCAGGCGCCATGCAGTGCTTGCCACATGATGCAGGGATATGTGGGGAGGCACCATAGGTGCCCTGTTGAAGTTATTATACTTTTCTAGTCACATCACTGGGTGAGTTATACCTGCAACTTATATTAGGGTGAGTGCATCCCTTAAAAAATTTTTTTTAGAAATTAGAAAGTATTGTAAACCCCGTTAAGTTATAGTTGAAATCCTGGGTGAGTGTATCCCTGCAACTTATATTAGGGTGAGTACATCCCTTAAAATTTTTTGAAATTCACGGGTTAAGTACTTCTTGTAAACCCCGTTAAGTTATAGTTGAAATCCTGGGTGAGTGTATCCCTGCAACTTGTTTTGGGATAAATATATCCCTTTAAATTCTTGAAATTCGATAAGGGTGAGTGTATCCCTTGACGTGATAGTTATGAAGGGTAAATATATCCCTAGTTATACTTTATGATATTTAGGTAGGATGAAATCATCCTTTTCATATAAATTATACACGTGTAATTCCTGCAGGTCGTTTACGTGTTACGTTATTAGCATTTAGTGTTCAGTAATTGATAAGTGAGTTTATACCTTTTTACTGTTAGTAAGTGTGACTAAATGTATTCCACTGATTGTTTCCGGATTGAGTGATTGTTGGGTAAGTGTATCCCTTTATTCATATATTCAATTTCTTCTTGAACTTTCTATTTTTCTGTAATTGGTGAGTAGTCTCCTGCCTTTACTCTTCGTGCTGGCTCACTTTTGTTTTGGCAGATTCTTCTTCACTATACTTAGAGTGCCGGAGACGTCTGGTATTCTTCCACCTATAACTTTCATTTATTTCCTGTATGTTTCTTGCTTTCGACCATTATTAGGAAGAGGGTGGTGGTGTGCGTTTGTGTCTTCCTTGTTCTTCCGCTTCTCTTCCTTTCTTATAGCTTCTTACATGTTTGTATCATCCTGTTTAACAATATAACTTATTCACTTATTTAGCATTGATATAAGTTTATATTAATTATTTCAATCTACTCATTTAATAATTATACTAGTTTACATCTACAGCGTATTGATGAAACCCAAAATGTCGTATATAAAAGATGTCCTTGAGTCATAGGTATATTTATAGTTGCTTTATTCAAGGTAGTTACAAGTCCATGTTCTTATGATGGTAATTAACAGACCCCACCAGGAGTGACTGCCTTGTCACTCAGCCTGCCTCCAACTGACAGTAGTCTCAGGTCTAACTACAACATTCTATGATGTCACTAGGAATTATTACATTGGCATCAACAGAGCAACAAGGAAATATATAGTTAAGAGAAAGGGACAAAGTCCCTGTACAACATGCCCCCAAAAACTGGGGGTAAGGGGGCCCAGTATGGGTCCCCAATGTCCATTTCAGCCAGCCTTTTCATGGCGGGTAAACTGCCATAAAACGGCCGGTGGGGTGGGATATAGCACTACTCTTTAATATGCCCAAACTGATCACCCACAGTGTCACAAAATAGAGCATGTAGTAGTCATCGTTTGAGCCCTGTAAATTAATAAGGGTTGCCTTCACTCTGCAGTGTACCATACTTTGGTGCACTATATAGAGATCAAGGTGCCTACAATGCCACATCAAAACATGTGTAATATTTTCCTAGCATTGACTTGTAGATTAATAAAGGCTCTTTACAAGGAGGAGGGAGGATGTTGGACTTCAAAAGCACCAGTGGTGCGGCATCTAGCGCCAAACGACGCCTGTGCGACATCACCTCTGAGTTAGTCAGGATAATCGTCCCTTCTTTAATGGTGGTTTCCTGTGTGATTTTCTGCGAACAATTCATTGATTTGATGAAGACATTATTGTCTTCACACAGACACAATAGACATTGTGTCTGTGTCCTAATAGGAGCACAGAAGTACTGGATTTGTACTGATCATGGCCTCTTCTGGAGTGTATTTAACCCAATCTGTAGTCATTCCGATGTCCTGGAACCCATCATAGTTTGGCTGTACTTTTAATATCACCCTTGAAAACCTGAAAACTTTTTCAACATCTGAAACCCTGGATGACCACGAAAAACATAAAAAGTATATTTGTAACATTATTATTACTATTACTGTACCACTAATGTACTTAACCATGAAGTCTTTGGACTTGCTCCTTAATGCATAAGAGAAAAACAGTTACAAAATTAAGAAAAATTAAGGGCCTCCTCACGATATCGGTTGGAAAGCATTCCGACAGACTCGGTTTCTGACAGAATCCGATTCAGGGAGTCTGACCGATTACGATGTTTCCGAACACCGTTTGGTTGGACTCCCATTGACTTCAATGTAAGCCTGTGTTCCGACCGACAACACATGCTCCCATTGAACAAAGGGGTGGTTGCGGAAAACCTTGCACCCTGTGGCCGGTACCTCACGGTGCCTGCCACACTGGGACCCATAGGTACCCCAACAGGAAGTCTCTGGCTAAAGGGGGGGCCTGCTACGTGCCCCCCAAGGTCAGGTTCCAACAGCCGATCCGTGTCGGAGAAACTGATTCGGAAAGGCTGTCCGAATCCGAAATAGTAATAGCTGAGCCGGAAACGTTGTCCGAAGGCCTGTACGATTTGGCTTTGACTGACAGTTTTCCGAATGCCGATTAGGACCGGGGTCGGAACGACCAAATGGTTTCTATCGTAATCGGTCAGTCAGATATGTATTCGAGGCGCTCAGAAACGGGGGTTCTGAAACTGATTCGGACAAACCGAATGCTCTTCGGAGCCGTTCCGGCCAACATTGTAATGAGGCCCTTAGTGCTTTAAACTGTACATCGGATAATGAGTTTTACAATACTGTGTTGAAATTCACAATTCCACAAATCTCCATACCACACCATATAATAGAATACTGACTCCACTTCACTGGCACAAAACCATTCACTATATCATACACAGTGCCACTCTTCTCGGTTCTATAAAAAAATAGCGAAACCCCAAATATCGTGGGACATAACGATTGAGTCCAAAAATATATTTTTCCTATAATTATAATATAAAGGCCAAAAAAAATCAAAAAATATTGTTATACACCAATATAGAGTACAAAAATCTTGTATATTAAAAATAGTCAACATTACATATATTAACAAGTCTTCCGGACCCTGTCCGTAGACTCGTCGATTCATTGGGCCTTGCCCCCACCCTCCCTGCACTGCCGCACTCCCCGCCGCAATCTCCCCTGCCACCCTGCCTCCCCTGCCCTGACCCACCCCCCTCCACCCCAGCTCTGTCCGTTATTCTACTCAATACCAGGTCGGCGGTCAAGCATCACCACGAGCTGTTCGTCCTACTCGATACCGAGAAACCTGACCTACTGCTCTTGACCGAGACCTGGTATTGCGATACCTCCCTTCCCGCTCTCCTGGCCACCCTTCCACCGTCTTACGTGGCCCTACGTGCCGATCGACCGGCCGGCAGGGCGGGCGGTGGGGTCGCACTAATTACTAGGTCAGATCTGCACTTCCAGTTACTTCCCTCTCCCCCTATGGCCCCTGTCGACTTCCTGGTGGCCCGTTCCCTCCAGACCGCCCCTCCCATCACTTGTCTCCTCATGTACCGCCCCCCTCAGCCCTCGCCTTCATTTCTACCTGCCTTCCAAGACCTGCTGGCAAATCTGGCGGTCAACTTTGCCTCGGTTTTGGTGCTGGGGGATTTTAATTACTGGCCCTCAGACCCACACGAGTGCTCCGCCTCAAAAGAATTTACCGAATCTCTGTCTTCCCTCAACTTTGTCCCACACATTTCTGTCCCCACTCATTCTCACGGGCACACACTTGATCAGGTCTGGGCTCTTAACCTCCCACTGGCTTCGGTGGCGGTCTCCCCTTGCCCTTGGTCCGATCACGCCCTCATCTCTTTCTCCATCCCCCACAACTCATCCCCCAAAACCCCGCTTGCCAAAAACACCTGGGCGCGGAACTGGAACAGGTTGGATCTCCCCTCCCTGACCTCCCTGCTTCACAATTCCATCCCCCCCCTCTCTGGCTTATCATCGGCCTCACAGGCCAAGGCCATTAACACCTGGCTGGCTGGAGCCTGTGACTCAGAGGCCCCCTTACGACGCATCTCCATCCGCCGGCTTAAGGACTCTAACCGATGGTTTAACGACCATCTAAAAGAACTTAAGCTGAGCGTTCGGAGGGCGGAGAGGCAGTGGAGGAAGAACTACTGCCCGTTATTAAAAACCCACTTTCTGACACTGTTGGCTGATTACAAATCAGCAATCCTAGCTGCAAAGACCGACTACTTCTCTACGAGAATAATGTCGGCCGCCAACAAACCCAGGGCTATTTTTGACATCGTAAACGACCTGGCGTTCTCAGATCGAGCCTCGCCCCAAATCCCTCCCTCCCAGCTTCTCTGCGACCAATTAAACAACTACTTCGTGGATAAGATCACCAATATCAAAGCCAATATCCCTTCACCCTCGCCTACCTTCGTCGATCCCTCCCCCCCCCCAGTACAAAATCATTTCACTGTTATCCCTCCCCTCACTCAGGAATCCTTTCTGTCGATTCTCCCCAAAGTTAAATCTGGGTCCCCGGCGGATGTCTGCCCCGCTCGCATCCTACAGCAAATCTATTCTAGCTGCCCTGATCCCCCGATTGCCTTCCTCAACAGCGCCTTGGCACAGGGTGTGGTGCCCCCGGTACTAAAAGCAGCCACCATCGTACCCCTGCTGAAGAAACCCGGCTCGGACCCTTCTATCTCGTCCAACTTTCGCCCCATCTCCCTGCTGCCCTTTCTGGGCAAGGTGATGGAACGCCATGTTACCGCGGCTCTGAGCACCCACATTGAGGCTAATGGGGGGCTGGCTTCTCGTCAGGCAGGATTCCGCCCCAGGCACTCAGCAGAATCGGTCGTAGTCGCCGTCCTAGACAACCTCAGAAAGGGCATGGATGACAACAACCACCAGGCACTGGTCCTCCTCGATCTTTCCGCCGCCTTTGACACGGTGGACCATACCATCCTACTCACCCGTGTCAAGGCGGCTGGCATCGGGGGATCAGCCCTTGTCTGGCTCTCCTCCTTTCTGAGGGACCGCACCCAGGCGGTCCGTCTAGGCGACTTCACCTCCACTCCCCTCCCTGTCACTTGCGGTGTTCCCCAGGGTTCCTCCCTCTCCCCCCTTCTCTTCAATCTCTATATCTTTCCTCTCATCTTTGCTCTCCAGCAGCTGGAGGTCACCGTCTTCAACTACGCGGATGACCTCCAGCTCATCTTTGATCTGTCCCCCTCTTCTCTCTCGGTCTCCAATTTCCAGTCTACTATGACATTCATCAGGGACTGGATGAATCACAACCACCTTAAACTGAACCCTGATAAAACTGAGCTGGTTCTCACTGGTGGTTCGTCCAGTCCCTGGAACTCTCTTTTCTGGCCCCCCTCTCTCGGCCCTGCACCCTCCCCCTCCACCACTGTCAAAACACTGGGTGTAAAAATGAACAATCAGCTCACTCTTCACTCACACATCAGCTCCGTGGTCTCCTCCTGTTTCCTCACTCTTCGAACCATCCGCTCTGTCTCCCGCTTCTTCACCCCTCAGGCCCTCAAGACCATCATGGCCGCCCTGGTAATCTCGCGTTTGGACTACGCCAACGCTCTTTTCCATGGCATCCCTGCCTATAGTTTGCGTAGACTCCAAGCCATCCAGAACCAGGCGGCCAGACTGATATTTGGCCTCCCACGTTATCACCACTCCACCCCCCTCCTAAAGAAACTCCACTGGCTCCCCGTGAAACAACGTTCTCTCTTCAAAATCGGGTGCATGGTTTTCCAGGCCCGTCAGGGCACTGCCCCTGCTTTCATCACTTCACTTATCAAACCCTACGTCCCTGCAAGAAACCTCCGGTCCTCCTCCAAGTCCCTTCTCCTGATCCCCCGTTTCTCGCGCAAAAAATGGGGTGGATCCAATTTCTCTACTCTGGCCCCTTCCTTTTGGAACTCTCTCCCTGATAACCTCCGTTCCACAACTCAGTACCTTTCTTTCCGTGGAGACTTGAAAACTTTCCTATTTAGCCAGGCTTTCCCCGCCTAAATTTTCTCCCCGGTCTTCCCTCCCCTCAGCCACTGAACCTTCAGCGCCAAGAAACCGCAAGGTGTATGCTGCGCTTTACAAGCATTTTAAATTAGAAATTAGAACATGCACTACTAATATAACATTAATTAAATATATTTAAATCATTTATAAGTATATATGAACATTACTTAACTTTGGTAATGCTTTTTCTGGTGGATACAGTATCAGCCTGTGGATTCCTCACCTTCGGAATTGCCCCATGTGCCAGTATTCCACTGAATTTTTTTCCTAGCTCTCACACGTCGACGAGGACGTCACACTAGCACGGCTCCGCTCGTGACTCCATATGACATCATCGGTGCCATAAGAAGACCTCGCTGGTATGCTGACATCAGTTCCACCCATTGTTCCATGCTCTCAAGGCGAACGGGCGGACTGAAAAAAAGGCAAGTATACACAGTATACAATATATACACGAATACCCACAGTATATAGGTAAGGAGGGAAAGCTAAAAGCAGAGCATTTCCTAACAACAAACAGTATGGCAAGCAAAAACCATAGGAAAACAACGTGATACAATGAACACTTTTTCGGTAGACATAGGTGGACAACTGGGAGGAGGGTGGGTCAGTAAGGAATCCATAGGCTGATACTGTATTCAAAAGAAAAAGCATTACCGAAGGTGCTTGCCACATGATGCAGGGATATATGGGGAGGCACCATAGGTGCCCCCAAAAACTGGGGGTAAGGGGACCCGCTATGGGCCCCCAATGTCCATTTCAGCCAGCCTTTTCAAGGTGGGTAAACTGCCATAAAACGGCCGGTGGGGTGGGATATAACACTACTCTTTGATATGCCCAAACTTATCACCCACAGTGTCACAAAATAGAGCATGTAGTAGTCATCATTTGAGCCCTGTAAATTAATAAGGGTTGCCTTCACTCTGCACAGTGTACCGTAATTTGGTGCGCTATATAGAGATCAAGGTGCCTACAATGGCACATCAAAACATGTGTAATATTTTCCTTGATTTGACTTGTAAATTAATAAAGGCTCTTTACAAGGAGGAGGGAGCATGTTGGACTTAAAAAGCACCAGTGGTGTGGCATCTAGCGCCAAACGATGCCTGTGCGACATCACCTCTGAGTTAGTCAGGATAATCGCCCCTTCTTTGATGGTGGTTTCCTGTGTAATTTTCTGAGAACAATTCATTGATTTGATGAAGACATTATTGTCTTCACACAGACACAACAGACATTGTGTCTGTGTCCTAATTGGAGCACAGAAGTAAGTAACTTGTTCTTCTGATGGATAGCATCTGCCTGTGGATTCCTCACATTTTGAATTTAATCCCACAGCAGTCCTGCTCCCAGAAAAGGGTGTCCACCCACTCATAGTAAAAAGTTCTGCAGTACAGATTGTTCAAAATAGCTATTCCTCCTCACCTCACCTTAGCAATAATGCTTCGCCAAAGTGTAGGGGAGGCCCATGTTGCAGCCTTACGAATGTCCACCACAGGGATACCTCTAGCCAAAGTAGATGTGGAAGACTTTGCTCTAGTAGAATGAGCTCTGATACCCGCAAGGGACTCCCTCTTGGCCAGGGCGTAGCATATCTTGATACACAAAATGATCCACCTGGACAGCATTCTCTTGTGAACGGCTTGGGCATTCATCTTCCCCACAAAGCCAATGAAGGGATGGCCAGGTAGAAGCTGTCCGCCCTTCGATGGTCCAGGCAGTGAAGTCTCCTCTGCTCCTTGGAAGGGTGAGGGGGAGGATAGAAAGTGGGTAAAGTGATAGATTGCCCTAGGTGGAAGGGAGTGACCACCTGAGGCAGGAAAGCATATTTGGTCCTAAGACCAACTTATCTGCATGAAATGAGGTCAGAGGAGGCTTGGAACTAAGAGCTTGCAGTTCACTTACCCTCCTGGCAGAGTTAATAGCCACCAGAATAATATTCATAAACAAAAGTAGACTCAAAGGGCAACTATGAAGAGGCTCAAAAGGCGACCCCATCAGAAATGAAAGTACAAAATTCAAATCCTTCTGAGGCATTATGAAGGGAGTGGGACGAAACCTATTGGTGAGACCCTTAATGAACCGCATGACAAAGGGGACTTTAATAAAGATGGCTGGTCCGACAAACAAAGAAAGGCCGAAAGGTAGCCCTTAACCGTCGCCACAGCGCAATCTTGCTGGGCCAAGGAAAGTGAAAAACCAAGTACATCTGATAAATGGGCCTTCAAATAATCGATGGATATCTCTCCACACCACTTCACACCCCTGGCCCATCTAGAGGAATAAACAGATTTGGTGGAGTGTTTCCTGGATGATAAAATAACATCCACCACCACATTTGGTGGGAGAGAGAAAGAGCTCAGGTTGTCCTGTTCAATCTCCAAGCATGAAGATGCAGACTCTGGAGGTAGAGGTGTAGAACCTGCTCCTGCGACTGAGTGAGGAGGTCTGCCTTGAGAGGGAGATAGAGCAGAGGATGCGATGAGAGGGGAATATCTGTGTACCATGACCTTCTTGGCCAATCCGGGGCAATCAATATAACTTGGGGCCAGTCTTGGCGAATCTTCCTCAGAACCCGAGAAATCAAGGGTATGCGAGGAAACGTATAAAAAAGATGAAAGCTCCATACCAGTTGAAACGCGTCCCCAAATGCTCCTCGAAATGGATACTGGAGACTACAGAACAACAGGCAGTGTACATTCTATTGAGTGGCAAACAGGTCCCCCTGAGGAGACCCCCACAACCTGAAAATGCGACTAATCACTTCAGGTGAAGCCTCCACTCGTGGTTGGCTGAGCATTGCTGACTGTCCACATGCACGATCAACACACCGGCCAGATACGCAGTTACACAAATATGGTGGTCCTGAATCCAGGATCAGAGCCTCTCTGCAGAGACGACCCTACCCCTCCCTGCTTGTTGATATACCACATCACTGTAGTGTTGTCAGTCAGGACATCAACTGACTGACTGCTAAGGGAGCGAAGGAAGGCCAAATGTATAGCTTGCAATTCCAGAAAGTTGATGTGGAGAAACCTTTCCTCTGGAGACCAAAGACCCTTGACCTCCATCTCCCCCAGATGGGCTCCCCACCCTAGAGTGGAGGCATCTGTGATCACTGTAGCCACCGGTGGAGGAGGTTGAAAAGGCCTCCCTTGAGACATGTTGTCCGAAACACTCCACCAAGACAGCTCCACTGCAGTGTCTCTGAAGATTCTGACCATCTCCCCGAAATCTCCATTGTGCCGATACCACGGTCTGTGGAGGCACCACTGGAGAGCCCTCATGTGCCAGCGCGCAAGGCTGACCAACAGTATGCAGGAAGCCAACAGACCGAGCAGGCATAGGACCTTCAGGACTGGAACTACCACTTTATCCTGAAACAAAGGAATCAATTCCTGAATGTCGAGAATCCTTTGCGGAGGCAGGAAAGCTCGACACACTTTAGTGTCCAGTACTGCCCCTATGAACAGGTTTCACTGAGAAGGCACCAGGTGCGATTTGGGTACATTTATCGAGAAACCCATGTAGAACAGCCACCGCGTTGTTACTTGCAGATGATGCAGCACCAACCCTGGCGACTTTGCCTTGAGCAACAAGTTGTCCAGATAGGGGAAAACAGAAACCCCCAACCTTCTGAAATGAGCTGCTACCACCGCCATCACCTTCATGAAGACCCATGGTGCGAACTTAAGTCAGAACGGAAGGACTGCAAACTGGTTGTGTTGAGATCCCACTGTAAAACGGAGATACTTCTGATGTGACTTCAGGATGGGAAGATGAAAATACACATCCTGAAAATCAATCAACACCATCCAGTCTTCCTACTGCAGCGCCAGAAGAACCTGAAACAGTGTCAACATCTTGAACTTTTCTTGCTTGAGGTAAAAGTTGAAGATCGTGAGGTCTAGGGTCGGCCTCAATAGACCGTCCTTAGGATCAACAAATACCGGGAGTAGCACCCCTGACCACGTTCCTGCTCTGGAACCACCTCTATTGTACCTTTCTGTAGTAAGAGAAGAACCGCGTGCTGCAGTAGCAGCAGATGGTCCTCCGAACACCAGCCCTGGCAAGGAGGGTAAGGAGGTGGAAACTCTTGGAAAGGTAGGGTGTACCCATTTTCTACAAGATTCAATCCCCAAATATCTGACGTAAAAGATTTCCAATTTTATAGAAAATGGGACACCCGGCCCCCTACGGGACCAACATGCTCCATGATGGGGGATCTAGAGCTGCTTCCCTTTGGTACCAGTGGTGGGGACAGGGGAGGAAGAGGAGGACTGTTCCCGGGAGGCCCCCAGCAGATGGCCTCTACTTTTTCCTCTGTACGACCCGTACAGAGGGTTCTGCTGCAGATGTGGCAGCTGACGGCCGTGAAAAGCAGGCATCTTCCCAAAACCTCAACCTCCTGAATCCATAGACCCTAGGTTGGGACTGAAGGCCCAAGGATCTTGTAGTAGCCCTACTGTCCTTGAAGCATTGCAGAGCAGAATCCGCCTTCATACCAAAAAGCCTGGACTCCTCAAAAGGCAGATCAAGCAGAGTAGTCTGCACATCGGGAGATAACCCTGAAGACCTGAGCAAGTCATGCCTCCTGGTAGCCACAGAGGAGCCCATCACCCTGGCAACAGAGTCCGCTGTATCCAGCCATGACTGAATCACCTGACTGGCTGCAGCCTACATATCTGCCAACACTTTCAAGAAGTGCCCACAGTCATCTCAGGCAGTTTAGGAACCACCTCTTTAGCAGAGTCCAAGTCCATCAAGGCAAAGATATACCTCCCCAACAAGCATGTGGCATTAGTCTATATTGAGGCCATGCTCGCTGAGGAGAAAACCACCTTAGCAGACTGCTCCAGTTTCTTTGAGTCCCTATCCTCTGGAGTGGTGGGGCAGGATCCAGCTCACTGATTAGTAGAACAAGAAGCCTGAACCACCAAGCTCTCCGGTGAAGGGTGGGAAGTAAGGAAAGCCAGATCACCCAGAGCAGGCTCATATTGTCTCGTCACTGTCCCTGATACAGCAGGGGCAGATAAGGGCTCCTGCCACACCTCCATAATTGGCTCAGTCAAAGCCTCATTGAGAGGCAGCAATGGCTCAACAACAGAAGAAGGGGAATATAACACCTCAGTCAGGATATTTGACTTGACCTCAGCCATGGGAAATTGTAGATCCAATACATAGCAGCACAGCCCACAGCAGCCTTTCTGATAATGAAATGGTATGGATCAACGTCCTGTGAAGGCAAGGCTTTTGGGAAAGAAAGCTCCCGCTCAGGGGAAGTGTCCATGCCACTAGCCTCCTGAAGGCCCTCAAAGTCATCCAAGGAGTTTAGGATTTCTCCCTCTACAGCCTGATCCTGCTGGTACTCCTCATCCAGCAGCCTCTGGGCCTCCCTCCTGGAGTACAACTTTGGGATCGGCTGCACCAGGTGTGGTGCCAGAGACATCTGCACCAAAGGAGGACCCTCAGAAGCAGGCAGCGGCTCCGCATGAAGCAGAGAAGGCGACAGCCCAACACCAGATGCGCCAGAGACTGTGGTATTGGCGTCAAATCTCTACGCCGGGAACTGTCATGACTGAGCTGTCGGCATGAAGGGCACGAAAGGTGCCTGGGCATATTGCTGGGGGATGTCCAAATTATAAGCAAACGAACTCACGGGGTCAGACGGCGCACCAGTAGGGAAAGTTGCCTTGGCAAACAATCCAAACACTGCTTTCAAGAAATGCTACGGATCCGCTCCCGGACCCGGAAATGATGGATAAGGACCCAGAACCGCCGGGTCTGGATCTGACCTAGGCCATGCGGTGGGCTGTGGTGGCGGCACCAGGGCCAGTACAGGCAAAGCTGCAGGAGAAGACTCCTTGGGCG
This sequence comes from Lissotriton helveticus, assembly GCF_964261635.1. Lineage (NCBI taxonomy): Eukaryota > Metazoa > Chordata > Amphibia > Caudata > Salamandridae > Lissotriton > Lissotriton helveticus. The sequence goes on along the minus strand of NC_136061.1, from coordinate 1,429,847,611 downwards.
CCAGTGAATCTCTCTGCGTTAGTGTAGGCCTGAGTCGCCTGCAGAGAAGGTGAGGGTGGCAGCGAGATGTCATTTTGGCATGATGCCGCTGAACAGAAGAAGCCTACCTCGAAGCTTTGCTTGTAGTGTAGTTCCTATCTTCCCAATAGGCTCTGCGCATTGCAATAATACCTACAGCAGTAAAGGCCTAGGCCAGACGTTAACTAGGTCTACTACTGTCGATACTAGACTTAAGTTTTGGGTTTGCCAGCGTAGCTCAGAGTTCGCTAGAAACTTTCTCGAATGTTCAGGAAAGAATTAACTCCCCTGATTAGACAAGAAGGGATTTAGTTTCTGACAACCATAGAACATGACAACTTTGCTCTCCCCTAATCAAGAGTCAATCTCGAGAGTCGTGTGAGCACAAGGCAATTATTTTACTCAGTCAGTACGTGCATTCTTAGTCTCATCAGATTGTAGAGAAAAGGAAGAGACGGGCGTGTTCAATAAAAAGGTGTTATTTATTGATCAGTCTCTTTTCTCGTACAAGAGAAATGGATCGATATTATTGCAATACTTATAGTTAAGTAAAGTGCATACATTAAAAGCAATAGTATAAAATAATACTGTAAAAACATTGATATGGTTTCTGAGCCATATGATGTTTAAAATGATTAAAATATATTTACATACACATATACATTTGACTAAACGTACTCAACTGGTGTTTCTAAATACGCCTACCCCGTGTACCTGACCTAAGTCTAATGCGTGGGCGGGAATAGAAAGTTACAGTTTAAGTTAAGTTTGTTTTTGCCAAGTGAATAACTAAAGAATTCTCTGTGAGGGGTTATTCAGTTCTGTACCTGGAATTTAGGATGAATGAGGAATGGTATCTCTTTCTCTGCTCTCGATATTCCAGGCTGCCTGCGAGGGCTGCCCAGAAGCGCCGGTGCTGGGTCTCTCGGCTTGAAATAGCAGCGCGTCTCTCAGCGCGTCAGGAAGGCGGGGCTGCTGCCAGCGGGGTCTGCTTCTGCTCTCGGCTTCGGCAAGTATGGCTGCTCCGTCTCGTCACCACGCGTGTGTTTGCATAGGGCAAGATCGGCAATATTTATACCTTAAAGGTGCCGAGATTGACGTAAGGATGGACATAGATACGTCAATAAAGATGTCATACGACTTGCTCGTTAGCACATTCTTTACTAAAGTTCTCTGTGAAATCAAAACAATGGCCGCACGGATTTTCCAGGTTGTCATAGGTTTGATTTGTTATGAGAACGTCGTATGCCTTATCAGGGGCTGGAGGAATGTCGCTTGTCTAATTAGATCTCAAGCGTTATGACCTAATCAGATAACACGTTCCTGTGCCGTAGTGTGACTGCGTCAGATAACGGTATCTGCATCATGGGGGCTTTTCTTGCCTCATGGGCTGACTGTTAGTTAACTTGATAGTTAGTTTAACCAGAATAGGGTCAGGAATAGGGGGATCGATTCAGAACCTATAGGAATACATGATACCCACTCCACGCTAACTATGGTCATATTTACTAATCTATGCATAGTATAACATAGTACAACATACTATAGAGTATAGTGTATACCTTACCACCCCAAAATACATTAATGCATTTTGAAATTTTCAAATATACTGAAAAATTGCAGTCATATATATTGTATGCACTTAAGCTATGAATTAAACGCTAAAGTAAACACGCATTGGTATGCATTATTGCTTATTTGGTATATGAGAAATACACATGAAATGGCTCTTAACATAGCTATACAGAAAGGAAGTGCGAGACCATTTCATCACATAATAAAATATTCGTGAACATCCCAGCGGGCAACTAAAGTTTATAAAGTATCTGAAAATAGAAATCTTAGTTCTCTAGGAATAGTTTCTTACTTTAAGCAGAAGATAAGTGTCCCGAAAATTTTGTAAAAAATAATTTGGGCTGCTAAAAAATTGCTGTCCGTGAACTGGTGGGAAAAATTGTTCATGTGACTTTATTTTTAAAGTTGAAGGCCGAATTCAGGGAACGCCGTGTGCGAGCTTGCTCAAAAGTCTCTATTTCTGTTCCGGAGAGAACATCATATCATTAAGGCTTTCGAAAAAACTGTCAACAGCTTCATGGGAAAGTTCCACTAAGTCGGAAATAGGTGTAACCATGCATTCGTGCGCATGATTGTCTCCATTGACATTCTGATTCGCATTGCTGACAGAAGGTCGTACCTGATCAATGCTGCTTTCATCTCGAACTTCACTACTCTTCAATCGTAGTGGTGAAGATTCCACGAATGCCGTCATCAGGATTGGCAGCCTTTGAGGGCAGCACAAAGCGTGAACCTTGGTAGGAACCAACAATGTATCTGCATCCACTGGCGCATCCGATTGTAGCGTCAGACAGGTGTCTAACACGCATTCTTCTCCGCATAGCAGACACCTTAGTACAGGTAAAACACACCTTTGCCACATTGGTCGAAATGATAGAAACCAAGTCATGTTTAGGTCTCTAAGCCGGGAGAGTCCCAGGATTTTTGATATCCGGTCCCGGTATCCAATGGCTAGGATCGTATCTTCCATTGTCGCGAGAGTTTGATCTGTGACATGGGTTGCCATAACGAAAAATAAGGACTAAGAATAGGATTCCTGCAATTAGTCCCAGGATCAGGGGAAGTCCGCCAAAAATCGAATGGACGAAATCTGGAAAAATACCCAGTATGGCTTTGAATGGTGTTAATGCCATCGAAAATACTGTCTTAAATACCTTTGAGACCCCAGTGGTATCAGAAATATTTAAGATTTCGCTCAGGATTTCCGCGAAATGTACGGGGGAATTAGTCGATAATAATGTATGTATCTCTGCAGTCGTCCTTGCGACTTGTAGATCATACGTTTCTTTTGATGACGTGAGCCTTGTAGGCGTCTGAAGAAGCACTGTTTTCATTTTGCTTAAAGTATCTATTCGAATAGAAGTAATTTTCAAACTGGGCCATGCCCTTGCCTCCCTGTCTGGAAAGGAGCTGGGGAACAAAGAACGTCCACAGCACTTGACCTTCGCAGTCGTAGTGACTAGATAAGGAGTCCCGGGCATAAGACTACAACATTTGCGGTCTACAATAAGAATGTAACTCCCATTATAGAGTCTTTGAAAGAATGGTTCTATTTCAGTTGCAGGTGCGCCTTGCTCGTGACATGAAAGGTTGTATGAATTCCCTTCACAGGCTCCATGCAAACTAATTCCATTACACAGAAGCGTGCCGCTTAGTGACATAGCACAATTGTTGCCACTAAGAAACACTTTCTGTCCTTTATTACTGACACATGCATGTGAATAGGGCAGGTTCCAAGTTGTTTTAAGGTACCCCTTCCCCAATTTCTCGTACATGCCAGCCTGTATATATTTTTGGCAGTATTGAAACCTGAAGGTTGAGATTGGAATATTTATGATTCCGTGGATTATCCATTCACTGACAGGTCGTTCTGACATTGTCATTGGTAATCTTTCTAGTTTTTCAATGCTCAAGATTGTATAATCAGCACCCTTTTGCGCCATACCGATTTGTCTATCAGTAAGGTTAAAGATTTGGAATAGTGACGTTGTGTTGATTAAACGCCAAGGCACATAGCCTGAACGCAGATTTTGTAACGTCCAGCCAAGCTGTACAATAGAACGCAATTGTGACTGACCATGTTGTGATAACAGTAAGTCTTGCGATAATATGTCGATTGCTGAAGACACAATGCTGTCCAAAGAAAAAATTCTGGAGGACAGAGTCATTAACCCATTGTCCACTACAGAAAGTGATTTTTCCAAATTAATACGGTCAATTTCCCGTATTCTCTCTGCTGTCTCAATTTGATTAACCTTCCAGGCCTCATTGTATGCTGCATATACAGAGGCTGCTATGAAACGCTTTTGACGCTGTTTGCGTGGTCCCAGTATGAAATCACGCAAGTCAGCACCATCAGTAAGTAAAGTTAGGTGTTGCTTAATTTCAGGCAGTGTGGAAGTTTGTAGCCACTGAAGGCATAATTTGCCCACACTGTAGGTTGTTATTATCCCTGGGTGATGTCTTTGGGGATATCTAGGGTCTGGCCTGGTCATTTTGAAACCCTGTGTTTTATTCAGGAATCTATCTTGACAGTTATTTGTATCTGTGGGCCAGATCAACCATTGTTTCCAATCAGGATGTGTTCTGTTTTGGTTTAATATATGGTTTACGTCTATCTCTTCATCTGTTACAGAGTTATTGCTAAACATTATTGGCTTTGGAATAGACGGTTTATTTAAATCTTTGATTTTGGCTAAGCCAAGACAGGTGGTTTGTTGAACAGTGTCATTTAAAAATATCATTTGTTCTGGGATCATGCAGGCTCTTAACAAAGCTTCTAAACCCTGTACTTGCCAATCTTTTGTACCCCAAACACTTTTCAAATCAACATTTTTGTCCCAATAATCAAATCCAAAGGTATTCATTTCTTCGAAGAATGAATCTGAATATATCAATTTTGTGTTGGTTATCATGGTTTTCATCCCTGTCTTGTTTGACATTTTAAAATAAAATGTTTCAGCATTACTTGTGTTAAAACCTGAAAAATATGAATATTTGTCGTAAACGGTTCTTGAGCTCCCTTTTGGAGGTGTAGCACAATGTTCCCATTGATTATAATTTAAAACATTTCTAGGTTGTGCAGATTTATGTAAAAAGTGGTTACCATAGTGGTTATAGCAATACATACTATCATAATTTGTAGAACCTTGCAAATAATCATGTTTTGTAAATTTAGCAGACATTACTAAGTCAGACATCATGTTATTAATGCTTTCGAAGTCCCAATCATCAGCAAATGAGTTTGGTTTTGCAAAGTCACTCAAGGAGATCTTGATTTGGTGTGGGTATTTCAGGATCTCGACCGGACCATAGATTTCATAGTCAGTGTTGTCCCAGGCTACCCCACCAGGTATAGGATTGGCTGTGAAGTTGGCTGAAGAAAGTTCTCTTTTCTCGACGTGTGAAGATGTGTGTGGTTTGAGGACCAAGTTGATGTTCTGACTTGCTGTGTCCATTTTAGCATATTTTCCCTCAATGAAGCGTCCCAAAGTTAATACCATGATGAGCCAAAGTATGAGGATAAATGCACCAAAACCCACCCAAAATTCAATCCATGGAGAAATCAGATATGTTTCTTTCAGTTGGTTCAAAAGTTCCTTAGCTTTGTCTTTAAAGGATTTTGATGATGGCTGTGTCTTTGATTCACTGAAGCCTTCAGAGGAATCATCGAAGTTGATGAAGTACCCGGATGCAGTTCTCTCAATTGTTCCAATTGCTTCAGGATTTTTGTTTCTTGCATTGTCACTTGGTACTTCATTGTAGATTGGTGTGTCTCTGCTAAATGTTTTTATTTGGGTTGTCAGAGGTCTGAGTTCTATTGCATTGTTGCATAGTCCTTGTTGTTCTTCTGTAGGCGTTTCGAATGTGATGAGCCTCTTTGTTAGGACCTCTGTATTGGTAGCAAACCTTGGTGTTCTGCTACTTATTGGGAGTCCACTTGGCCTACTGTTTGTTATCGGCCACATGTTGTGGTTTTACCAGGTCGATGGATACAACTCGGTTCTCCTTTTTACCAGCAAGTGGCGGTAGTACAACTGATCTTGTCCCGTTGACAGACAAGACAGGAACTGCTTTTCTGTAAGAAGGCCCAAATTCCTTCTTTACCGCGATCTTCTCCCTGACTAGATCCCCGACTTTTGGAATCCAGACAGGTCTTGCTGGGACAGGTGGTGATTCTTCAGTGGTTGTTGGCTGTTGTTTCAACTGTATGTTGCCCAGGTCTTTTCTTGTTTTGTTTAAGTCCTGCAAAATAGCCAAACGGTCTTTGACATCAAAGCTTTTTTCTTTAACCACTGAAGTCTGACTGTCGAGGTCAGAGATAATCATTCTAGTTCCAAATAATAATTCGTACGGACTGAATCCCCTCAGAGAATTTCTTGGCAAGTTATTTAGACTACGTTGGACACTTAATAGATGTTTGACCCACCCAGCCCCCGAACCTAATATCCTTTCCATTATAGATTGCTTTCTGCCTTGGTTTTTTCTTTACACCATCCCGTACCCTCAGGAAGGAAGTGAGAAGATTCCCTCTGGACTGTGCTCATTCGGCCATGTTTCCCCCCAGGCTGGTGGGCTTGAGTGAAAACAATGGTCGAACGTAGCATGCTCTTAGCGTATATGCCATTTAGACTCGCAAATCTTTGTATAACAGTCCGGACGTCAGCCGAGTGCTGGTGATCTACATTATAAGTGGAAACTAGCCTGTATATGTTAATCGCAAGCCCTGCTTTTTATTGGTCATATTATCTGCCTTGATACGACGAGGTATTAAACTGTTTCTCTCCCCACTGCGATCTCTGTTGCAGTTTGGGCAGTTTTTTACAAACATGGTGTGATGCAGGCTCATGCCTGGCCACCAGTACCGTGATTGTAATTCTTCCAGAGAATCTTTCAGTTTGAGGTGTCCAAGACCCTCACCCATGTGTGCGTCTGCGATTAACAAGCTTCTCCTGTCCATGTTTGGAATCACTCTATCCCCCACTCCAGGGATTCGAGCAAAAGGGATGGAGTTTGCATCGATTATGTATGTATAATTGAGTGGATAGTTGATCGGTAACGCTGAGCAGTCGCCTTTTGATGACGTTTTCACTGCCAGCACTGTTTCACCGTCAATGTATTTTAATGTACGCTTTTTTCGATCTACGGGAGCCGGTTTAGTGGCTGCCGCTGCGGCTGTTTCAGCCAATGAATTCCCTACAACGTGAACGCCATCACGCTGATGACTCAGTGAGTGTGTCACGTGAGTCTTTGGTAGTTCTTTTTGTAAAAGAGCTATTTGTTCCCAGAGCAATTTCTGCTTTATTGGTGCATCTGTGTCATCTTTGTAACCGTTCTGAATCCATGTCTGCAAATCCTTGTTATATGCTTTGACGCAGTAATATGAATCTGACACTATAAGTGTCGGGAATTCGCGATCCGCATTATCCAGCGCCATTTTTAATGCTATTATTTCAGTTTGTAGTTCTGAATTAGTTTCTACTGAGTGTGATTTTGTTAATAGAGGTCTTAGTTTACCTCCACGCCACACTTCTTTTGTAATCTCACATGTGGGGTTGTATGCATGTTCTCCCCAAACGGAGGGTTGAGCATTTCCGTCTGTATAAATTACACAGGCGTAATGTCTTAAAAGCAGAATGTCGATTGGCAGAGGATACGTCTTTTCATATTTTAGATTTTTTAATTCTTCTAGTTCTGGATCAAAGTAGTAGTCTACTTTGTCCGTTGTGATTGAATTCACCCATTGTATCCATTCCGGATTCAATGTTGTTGTTGGTAAATTACACGGTGTTGTTAGTGCCTCAAAGGCTGATTCTGCTGTTCTGACTGTGATATGTCTACCGTCAGCTATCTCTTTTTCTCTAGCTATTGCGGTTTGAACTGCACGAATGATTTTTTCTGTATTACTGAATTTCTGTTCAGCTTCTGTGTACAAGTGTGATTTGAATGCAATTGGTACCTTTTCTCCCTCATTAGAGGTTAGGTATGTGAATCCGCATCTCCCTGGGATGACTCGAATCACAAGATTGCGTGTGTTATCACGTGTTTCTAATTTTGTTTTAATTAGCATGTCTGTTTGTAAGGATCTCAAAATTTCTGTGTGTGTTTGAGTCCAATTGGATCTTTTAAAGTCTGGTTTAATTAGATCATAAAGGGGTTTGACCCTTTCTGCGTAATTTGCAATGTATGTTCTTCCGAAATTTAGGAAGCCTAGAATTGACTGTAGGTTTTTTAGTGTTTTAGGAGCTTGGATTACGGCACATTTCTCTAGGAAATTGTCAGCCAGGCTTTTGCCTTCACTTGATAATTCATATCCTAAGAATAGGACTGTCAGATGGGCAATTCTGGATTTTTTAAAGTTGAATTTGTAACCCTCTGCTGCGAACCCAAGTATTATGGTGTTCACTCTTTTCAAGTGAGTATCCAAGTCATCATCTGTTAAGTAAATGTCATCGACATAAGATAACGCTTCATCATCATATAGTTGTAGTAATTCTGTTACTCTCGCTGAGAATACCCCCGGGCTGTTCTTGTACCCCTGGGCTAACCGACAGAATTGCTTTTGAGTGCCATTTACTGAGAATGCAGTTAAATATCTGCTCTCTGGTGCTATGTTTTGACAAAAGAATCCATTGGAGATGTCCAAGGTTGTTTTGTATTTTTTGCGCACTATGTTATTCATTAGTGCAGCACTGTGTGAGTTTTGCACTGCAAAGGTTTTGCAACATGTGTTAAGGTGTCGGTAATCCAAAACTAGACGATATGAGTTGTCTGGTTTGGAGACCGGAAACAAAGGATTGTTCATTTGTGAGGTGCAAGTTTCAATCACCCCCTGGTATTCTAGCTGATCTAGTATTTTATTTACCTGTTTTTTAGCTTCTTGCTTAATTGGGTACTGCCTTTGTGCAGTAGGTTGTGATTTTAACTGGATTTTGTGAGGAGGAGAATCCTCATCCCATCCTACATGATTTTTATATAAAGCAGGTGCTAAGGCCACTGTCCACTTTCTAGCAAGTGTGTATTTTTTATGAATCGGGATTTGATTCGAGAAGGCAGGCATAATTACTTCTTCGCCATGAGGGCACTCCCTGACAAACTCTGGTGGCCAGTCTTTTTCAGCTAGAAGGATATCATAGCCCTTGGAGAGATTATCCCAAAATAGTCCCCTTATTTTCCTAGTCTTATCTCCCTCTATACGTAATGTTATCTCGTATATCTTGTGGGGTTTGCTAACTCTGGTGTCTGCAGTTTCCACTTGAAGATATTCATTCGTGTCCACTGTCTCCAGATGATTCATAAGGACTTTGCGAGCTATGCTCACCTCTGCTGCGCTGTCTAGCATTGTCTGAGCCCACTCTCCGTTTTTCAGTTGTGTCCTCAGTATTCTCGGCATTGTTAACTACCTTGATACTGGCTACCTTCTTTTTTGGAAATTGTAATTTCTTTTTTTGTTGAGCAGGTTCCTTGTCTTTGGACTTGGCGTGCTCTTCTCTTTGTTCTGATCGTCCTCTTCTTTCCGATTTCTGCGAGGAAGTCTGAAAAGATTGAGAGGGACGTGTATCAATGTCTTGATATCTATCAGGTTTTTTAATATTATCCCTATTTCTAAGGTTATATCTTTTCCCAGAGGGGTCACTCTGGGGTGACCTGTGTCTCTGGTTCGGAGATTTCTCCCTTCGCCTAGGAGACCTTCCTCGGGACTGGAATTTCTTTTCTTTTGGATTGGATTGTTTGTTTCCATCCCAGTTCTTTTTTGGTGAATTATTATTAAAAAATATTTTTTCTGGACTTTCAGTCAGTTGCGGTTTTACTGGTATTCCACCTAAACTGTCTCTACCTAGTTCTTCATAGGATTTTTCTATGATTCTGGCAATTTCAGCTGGTTGGTCTGCTATATCTGTCTCTTTTAACCTCTGGCGGATCGCCACGTTTGCTGCTTCACCTTTTATGTTGGCTAGTAATATAGCCGAGACCTGCTTGAAGTCTTTCAGTAATTTCATACCAAGAGTTAAAGCTGGTTCTGGACCGTATTCATCTTGAATTTGTTTTAGCACATCTGGTATCACCGAAATGGATGGAACACCGTGCGTTTTTGTGTAGATGGAAGCAAAGACTGTACCCCAAGTGTCACAGTCCTCTATGTGTGGTGCGATTCCCATTGGGAGACATATAGTCAGAATCCTGTGTTTTTCTAGCGGGGTGGTGTCAGGAAACACCGCCTCTATTTGGGTGATTTTCTGTGCCAACCAGAATGGTATCTGTTCCCGTTTAGCCGGAACTTTACCTAGGCAGGATTGGATGTTCTGTGGTGTGATTTTATTTGTGTTCCCCTGGTGAGGGGTCAGCTGTGGTAGTTTAATCGCTGGCTGAATTGTTGAAGTCCGCATTACATACTGAACTAATTGTCTATGAATTTTTAGTAATTGTTTTAGCTGTATTAACAGCTCTCCTGTAGACATTCCTTCGATGTCTGGGTGTGGTGTGTATCCGGCTAAGACCGGCCACGTTGCTCCTGGTCTACCTAAAGGACCGAGTCTTGTAATGTGATTGTTATGTTTTAGGGCGCCATCAAATAAGAGCAAATGCTCTTGGAATTTGAGTGGTACTTCCACCTCCTCGAAAGGAGTGTACTCATTAGGAGGTTCCTCTATTTTGTAATAGTGGAAGTACTTTGTTACAGCATTTGCTGCTGGAAAATGTATCCATGTATAGTATACCTCTGTCTGCCGATATTCGTGTGCCTCAATTACGAATATGACTGTGCCACCTCTAGGTGTCAGTCCATTTTCTATAAGTTTTAGAGTTATAGATCTTCTTTTGATGACCGGAATGAGTATTATATCCGCGTCTGCTGCTTGCATGGTAGCATCAGCATCTGCGAGTTCAGTTGCTAATCTAACTGCCTCTCTTTCGTCATCACTTCCTGACATTTTACTGTTAGAAAGGTTATTCTTTTTGTTTGCAGATCAGGTTTCTTATGGAAACAGAGATTAGATGCACAATATTTTGGAACAGTTTATCCTTCAACGTTGACTATACCAAGAACCATACATAGGAGTTCCCTCCTGCGAGGTTTTGGAGGATATTACCTTTCACCCACTCCAGACGTCTTTGGAGTATTTGGGAAAAGGGGTCTGAGTGAGAAAGCACGACTGAGTTACTCTAAATGTCTTACGTTAGTTTTATCGCCCTTTCCAAACGCGTTGGGCGCCATGTAGTGTAGTTCCTATCTTCCCAATAGGCTCTGCGCATTGGAATAATACCTACAGCAGTAAAGGCCTAGGCCAGACGTTAACTAGGTCTACTACTGTCGATACTAGACTTAAGTTTTGGGTTTGCCAGCGTAGCTCAGAGTTCGCTAGAAACTTTCTCGAATGTTCAGGAAAGAATTAACTCCCCTGATTAGACAAGAAGGGATTTAGTTTCTGACAACCATAGAACATGACAACTTTGCTCTCCCCTAATCAAGAGTCAATCTCGAGAGTCGTGTGAGCACAAGGCAATTATTTTACTCAGTCAGTACGTGCATTCTTAGTCTCATCAGATTGTAGAGAAAAGGAAGAGACGGGCGTGTTCAATAAAAAGGTGTTATTTATTGATCAGTCTCTTTTCTCGTACAAGAGAAATGGATCGATATTATTGCAATACTTATAGTTAAGTAAAGTGCATACATTAAAAGCAATAGTATAAAATAATACTGTAAAAACATTGATATGGTTTCTGAGCCATATGATGTTTAAAATGATTAAAATATATTTACATACACATATACATTTGACTAAACGTACTCAACTGGTGTTTCTAAATACGCCTACCCCGTGTACCTGACCTAAGTCTAATGCGTGGGCGGGAATAGAAAGTTACAGTTTAAGTTAAGTTTGTTTTTGCCAAGTGAATAACTAAAGAATTCTCTGTGAGGGGTTATTCAGTTCTGTACCTGGAATTTAGGATGAATGAGGAATGGTATCTCTTTCTCTGCTCTCGATATTCCAGGCTGCCTGCGAGGGCTGCCCAGAAGCGCCGGTGCTGGGTCTCTCGGCTTGAGATAGCAGCGCGTCTCTCAGCGCGTCAGGAAGGCGGGGCTGCTGCCAGCGGGGTCTGCTTCTGCTCTCGGCTTCGGCAAGTATGGCTGCTCCGTCTCGTCACCACGCGTGTGTTTGCATAGGGCAAGATCGGCAATATTTATACCTTAAAGGTGCCGAGATTGACGTAAGGATGGACATAGATACGTCAATAAAGATGTCATACGACTTGCTCGTTAGCACATTCTTTACTAAAGTTCTCTGTGAAATCAAAACAATGGCCGCACGGATTTTCCAGGTTGTCATAGGTTTGATTTGTTATGAGAACGTCGTATGCCTTATCAGGGGCTGGAGGAATGTCGCTTGTCTAATTAGATCTCAAGCGTTATGACCTAATCAGATAACACGTTCCTGTGCCGTAGTGTGACTGCGTCAGATAACGGTATCTGCATCATGGGGGCTTTTCTTGCCTCATGGGCTGACTGTTAGTTAACTTGATAGTTAGTTTAACCAGAATAGGGTCAGGAATAGGGGGATCGATTCAGAACCTATAGGAATACATGACATGCTCTTTGAATATCGATGCCAAGACCCATGTCGGCGCCTCTTCTTATGCTTTCTCGACTTTGAGGTCTGTGAGGTCGACTACTTTGACTTGGACCTCTTGCGGTCCCTCTTCTACTTTTTCGCCTGAGCCATGAAAAGCTTCGCCTTGCGCTCCTTTAACCCCTTCGGATTAATTCTCCGACAGGACGAACATCTTTTCAACGTCGTGGTCCGATGACAGGCACCAGAGACAATCTCCATGGGGGTCCGTGATGGAGACATGGGCCCTACTATCCCAGCAAGGCTTGAACCCTGAATTCTTCAGTGTAGCCATTGCACTGCTACACGTAGGGCAAAAGTAGAAACAAAGTAATACGAAGAAAATGGAGTGTCCCAGAAAAAAACGTTACGCGCTGACTGCGCGGAAAAAAGGGAACGGACGTCAGCATGCAGACGTGTTCTTCTTATGGCTCTGATGATGTCATCGGCAGGCGCGAGCAGAGCCGGGCCATTGTGACATCCTCGTCGACGTGGGAGAGCTAGGAAAAAGTTTCTGTGGAATGCTGGTGTAAGGGGTAATTCAAAAGGTGAGGAATCCACAGGCAGGTGTTTTATCCCATTTATTTATCTGTGTGGAACGTGACCACTACAAATATGGAACTCAATCTTTGCAAACTATGGAAAGTATAACCCATAAGCTATATTTGTATCCCCTAATCCTTGACTTTTTTTAATGTAACCAATATTCTATGCAAACAGATTGAATGTTCTCTATTTTCTTGTGTCTCTGTAGAACCATGGTGCAACTATATAAAATGGTTTTTAACAATATCAGCATAAAGGTGTATGCTTCAGCAGCATACGTTGCTTCGGTAGGTTGTAGACATATTATTTAGCCATCATATCTAATTAGTGTAGAGTAGACAGTTCTCTCCTCACATGTTGAAACCTTATGTAGGCCCTCCCTATTTTCTCCTAGAGACGGAAAGTGCCCTATTTTGCTCTTGTTTGTGAAGACTACCTGAGGACCTTCTTATAAAATATTTCACGCATGGTAAGAGCATTCAACACTCATTTGTCCATGCCATTACGCAGTATAGTATTATCGCCTGCATAGTCCTTTAGGCTTTCCCTCTTTCCCTTTAGCGATGTTCTTTGCTCCATATTATTTCGTCTATCATCACCATATGGAGTGTGGAGAGGATTGGCAGCTCTGCGTGTATAGCTAGGTTGAGAGCGCTGTGTACATACTTAGCGTTTCTCTTACATACTTCATTAATGATGTTTTGTTTTGGCTAGGTCTCTTCCCTGTGGAGGAAAGCAATTAGGTTCCTGGACCTTATATATTTTTTCATCTTGAGAGACTCAGCCCTCACCACGTTTCAGAATGTAGGTTTTCATGCTATTTAGAAGCTAACTTCTTTCATACACATACGGCCACATGCATCATCCCGGCCGTTTGCGAATTCCAAATTGCGAAAAATAGCGAATCGCAATTTGGAATTCGCAAAACGGGATGCATGAATTTTTTCTAATAATATTAGCGATTCGGTAAAATTCGCATTTTTTACCGATTCGCTAATATTATGCGAATTCTAATTTGCTAATTCGCATTTCCCATTGATTCCTATGGGCCAAAAGGCCCATAGGAATCAATGGGAATTGCGAATTTGCAAATTAGGATTCGCATAATGTTGATGCATTCCATGGGTGCAGGGGGGGTTCCAAAGAACCCCCCCCCCCTGCACCCCTGAAATTTATTTTTAAGTGGATGTTTCACACACACATGTCCTATGGACATGTGTGTCTGTAACATGCAAGTTTTAAAAATGCTTTTTTTTGCTTTTTTAACAATTTTCGCAAATTAACACGAGGGTCAACCTCGTGTTAATTAGCACTTCCAATTTTCAAATTCGCTATTTTTAAAAAAATGATGCATTGCATTTAAGGAATCGCACAAATGCGATTCCTTAAATGCATTCGCAATTTTTAGAAATGCTAAAAATAGTGAATTATGCACAAAAGTTTTTTTTTGAAATAATTTTTATTGTAGACATACCTGTACAGGTCATTACACATAGAAGCATCATCATAAATGTAGCAGACTTTCAACTTGCTTCGTCAATCTGTACACAGCCTATCTGCCCACAACCCTGGGGTCGGGCGGCAATGATGTCTCTGCTCGTCCACACCTGACGTTCCATATGAAGGAGGAATCAGTGTGCGGATTACTGTGTATGCCTACTTTTATAGTCCTACCTAACTACGCGCTAAACCCCAACTCCCCTTCCCTGCGCAAAGCCCCGAACTCCCCCCCCAACCCACCCCACCCACCACCACCTGCCTGAGGTTCCATTGCGACCATTCCTGGATTGCTAGTGTCATCCCCCCTGCATACCTGCTGCGCCTAGGGCCTCAGTCCACCTCCTCCGTCCCATCCGCCCCGGGGGCCTCCCCCTCATCATCAGCCTCGCTGTCCCTAAGTGCCTGCACCATTACTTCCCACGAGGTAGCAGTGTCAGCTGCTGTTGGGCTAGGGGTCCTACGCGCAAGCTGGTACCTATGCGTGCTGTCTGCCGCGGCCCATTTCAGAAATTCCTGCCGCCACCTCCGCGGAGTTGGCCCCACTCTCGCCTTCCAGTTCTTCGTGATCTCCCTCTTGGCCACCATCAGTCCCATGTCTATAAACTTACTGGTGAGTTTATTCTTGGGGGTGTGGGGGAACCAGTGCAAGAGACATTCCGCTGGACCGTATTCTATGGATCTGTCAGTAACCTCATTCAACACCTCTCCTATGTCCTGCCAATATTCCCGCAGGGCCGGGCATGCCCACAGCATGTGCACCAGTTCGGCCCCCTCTTCCGGGCACCTAGGGCAGGCCGCTGTCTCATCTCCAAAATACCGCCTGATTCTGCCCGGGGTCATGTACGCCCTGTGCAGCACATAGTAGTGGATTAGCTGGAACCTAGCGTTCCTAGTGCTGTTGCGAGCCCTGCGGACGAGTTGCTCCCACGTTGTGTCAGGTATTTCCCTTCCTAGGTCTGCTTCCCATTTGGCTTTGAGGGATGCGAGTGGAGGGGTATTCTCTCTGAGCATCCGATTATAGAGGCACGTCACCGCCTTGATCGTGCCTGCCGCCATCATGGTGTATTGGCACGCCGCTGCCGTCCCAGGTTCCTCCAATCCCGTGCCCCAGTGGGCCTGCATCGCCCTGGTTACGGCTGCGTGCAGCAGGAATCCCCCTCTCGGGATGCCAAAGCGATCTGTCAGCTCCTGGAATGGGAGCAGTGCGCCATTTTCAAATAGGTCCCCAACCACCTGTATTCCCGCTTCCTCCCAGTCCTGTAGGTGCGACCAGTCGCCGCCATGTGGTAGGGCCGTAAGCATGCCCAGGGGGATCTCGGGCGCATATGGGCGCTGGATACCCGCTCTCTTTTGGGCCCGGTTCCAGCATTGTCGGTACGTGCGCTGCTCCAGTGACAAATCCCGACTGTCCAGCCGCTGTTGGAGGGCGACATATGCTAGGACATGTCTGGGCGTCCCCCGCAAGCTTTCATCCTCAGGGCCCCGGAACACCCGCGCCACTTCCTGCGTGAAGACTTGCAGTTGGGCTGCTAGGTAATATAGCTCAAAGTCCGGTACCGCAAGCCCCCCCTCATCCTTCGGACGAGAAAGCGTGGCCAGCGCTACTCTGCACCGACCCGTTCCCCAGATGAACGCCGTAATCTGAGACTTAAGTTGTCTAAAGAAAGAGCCGGGTAGCCAGATTGGGAGCGTCCGGAAATAATACAGTAATCTCGGCAGGGCGACCATCTTAAGTAGTGATATCCGGCCCGCTACCGACAGTGGTAACGTGGTCCAAAAGGCCATACAGCCCTTCAGTCCACGTATGCAGCGCCCCAGGTTGCCCTCAAGCAAGTCTCCTGGTTTGTGGTAAACGTGGACCCCCAGATATTTTATACAGGTAGGGCTCCAGACCGCCTCGGATCGGTGCTGTGGCTGGGTAGTGCCCACCAGGAGCGGGAACAAGCTCGTTTTGGGCCAGTTAACCCTTAGGCCCGACATCTCTCCGAAGCTCTCCAGCAGGGCTTCCGCTCTCTGCAGGTCCTCCACACCGTCGCTGAGGAACAGCAGTAGGTCATCGGCATATAGCGAGATGAAATGGTGTCCGTCTCGGGCCCGCACTCCGCGAATATGCTGCCCTGTCCGGGCCGCAGCCGCCAGCGGCTCAATAGCCAGCGCAAATAACAGCGGCGAGAGGGAGCAGCCCTGACGTGTGCCCCGCTCCACTGGGTAGCGGAGGGATACAGTCGAACCCACCTTCACTCTTGCCATCGCCCCCGCATAAAGGACCTTCGTCCAGTGAATGTAACCGGCACCCAGCCCGAGGCGCTCCATAACAGCATACAGGTAGTCCCACTCGAGGCTGTCGAAGGCCTTTTCGATGTCGACTGAGAGGACCAGCTCCGTCCCTGCCCCGCCGTCGAGCCCATCCATGATACGGACAAGCCTTCTGATATTCAGTGAGGTATTGCGCTGTGGTATAAATCCGTTCTGGTCACCGTGTACAAGCCCCGTCATATGAGGCAGGAGCCTCGCCGCTAGTATGGAGCTCAGGATTTTATAATCCGCTGTGAGCATGGAGAGTGGTCGGTAGGACGCAGGGTCAGCGCCCTCCCTGCCGGGTTTCAATAGTGGGACCACTAACGCCTCCCGCATCGACTGCGGCAGCCGGCCCGTCGCCTTGGCCTCTCCATAGACAGTCAGGAGCCGTGGTGCCAGCGCGTCCAGGTACTTGCTGTAGAACTCTATAGGGAGTCCATCAATTCCCGGCGATTTGTTCCTTGCCATACGCCGCACCGCCGCCCGTATCTCCCCCACATCTATATCAGACCCTAAATCTTTCGCCTGGTCCGCCTCCAGCCGGTGCAGGGGCAGGTCAGCCAGGAAGGGGTCCACTAGGCCCGTCCTGTCTCCCGGGGTACTCCGGTATAGACCCGCGTAATATTGCTGAAAGCCGTTGACTATGCCCAGCTGTGTGTGTTGCACCACGCCCGCTGTGTCCCTCAGTTGGAGTATGGGAGCGCACCGTCTTGTGGGGTTCGAGAGCCATGCCAGGAGCGTGCCCGCCTTATCGCCTTCAACATGGGAGCGCAGTACATATCGCTTGTAGTCGAAGGCTCGAAGTCTCTCCACTTCAACGGCCACCGCCTCTTTGGCCGCACATAGAGCCTCCTGGAGGTCCGGGTGTCCGGGCCGCCTCTTCTCTACCTCTCTAAGCGTAGTGTCCGCCTTAGTCAAGTCGCCCAGCAGTACTTTCCGCACCCCTATATAATCTTTAATACAAATACCCCTCACCACTACCTTCAAGGCGTCCCATTCCGTCGCTCTAGAGGTCGCCGTCCCTGCATTCTCTGCGAAATATAGGTCCACTCCCTCCGCCAGAGCCTCCCCGAATAGGGGGTCCTCTAGAGTCTCCGGCCTCAGTTTCCAGAGCGGAATCCTGGGCTTCTCCGCTGTCCATGCTAGCCGGATTAGGAGCGGGTTATGGTCCGAAATTGTTCTCGAGAGATACTCCGAACCGGTGACGCTCGGCAGCACCCCCCGGGAGCAGAGCATCGTGTCCAGACGGACATGCAAGTCATGGAGCCCGGAGAAAAACGAATAATCCCGGTCAGTCGGGTGTTGCCCTCTCCAAATATCTATTAGCTCCCAGCTCTCCTGCCATTCCCTCCTCCCTCTAGATAGCCTATGAACTGGGGAGTCACGTAGGGGGGGGTGGGACCTATCCAGCAAGGGGTCGGCAATGGAATTAAAGTCGCCTCCCAGCAGGACCGGGCCCGCCAAGGAGTGGGCCAGCGTCCCTGACAGTGTCGCTAGGAAAGCCAGTTGGTCCGTGTTCGGGGCGTATATACTAGCCAGCACAATATCCTTACCTTCTAGCTTCCCCTCCACCACCACGTACCTCCCGTCCTGGTCCACCCATTGGCGCGTTAGTTGGAAAGGGGTGCCCGCTCTAACCCATATAAGCACTCCCCGCGCATAGGCCGAGTAGCTGGTGTGGAAAACCTGTCCCCGCCATCTCCTCTGTAACGCCACCCCCTCTTGTCGTGCGAGATGCGTCTCCTGCAGCATTGCAATGTGTACTCCCCTCCGCACTAAATAGGCATGCACTTTATGTCTACGCTGCATGGTGTGTAGGCCCCGGACATTCCAGGTAATACAGTTCAATCCATTCACATTAGCCATTGTCCCGGTGGTCTAGTCGGAACCCTCTCCCCAGATCCTGCCCTTCGGCGGTGGTGGTGCCCCCCCTGAACAAAACAAAACATTGCATCTGCCCTCCCCATGGTGCCCCCAGGGTCAACAACCTCAAGAAAGTAAACAGTCCCCAACTGTGGTACCCCTCCCCCCCCTCCCCCAGAACAGGCCCCAATATTGACATATCAGTCCCCATCCAAACTCCCAAACCTGATGACCCAGGTCACAACTACACAGCCGTAGCCGTGGGTGCCTTAAGGGCTTACGGAGCGCGGCCTCGTCCAAAGGGGGGCTGCGCCGCCTCGCTCCCCGTCTCCTCCCCCGTTCCACATGGTCGCCCTGCCCCGAGCCCTGCGGTGTGCCCCGGCCCCCACTGTGTGCTCAGGCAATGGTTCCCCTCCCAGTCATTTCAAACATTACCCATGCTGCATCAACGGAAGTTCATATGCTCAGGATCTCATCCGCCGTTTGCGGTGTCACCCGCGGCCCCTCTGCGCGGTGAATCCCCGGAAGGTCCGACTCCGATCCAGAGGCCGATACGTGAGTGTCCGAGTCCACGGCCCCCCCGGATTCAGGGCCCTCCGCTCGACCAATCTTCTCGACTTCCAGTAGCGCGGCCTGCCGTTCCACCTCAGTCTGGGAGGCCGTGGGTCCCAGCTTTCCCCGCCCTCGTTTCCATAGTCTCCTCGATTTCCGCAGCCGCTTGGGCGAGCGCTCTCGTTCCTTTTCTCGCTCTTCTCGTGCCTTGGCGCCATCAGTCCCGGCCTTGTACGTCTCCCACCACTCCCAGGCTTCCGCTGACGTCGCGAAGAAGATCGCCTTGTCGTCCACTACTATTCTGAGCCTAGCCGGGAAAAGCAAGGAGTAGGTGATCCCTTCAGCCCGCAGCTCCTTCTTGATTGTGAGGAAGGAGGCCCGTTGCTTCTGCGTTTCAAAGGTGAAATCTGGGAAAAGCGTGACTGCGCTGTTCGCTATCTGGAAAGGGCCATCCTCTCGAGCTTTCCGCAGGAGCAGATCTCTGTCCTTGTGGTGCAGCAACTTGGCTATAATCGGTCTAGGTGGGAGCCCTGGCTTGGGCGGACCCGAGGGGACCCTGTGCGCTCGCTCCAGAGTGAAGAACGGCGAGAGCCCCTCCGGCGCCACCACTGTCTTCAGCCATCCCTCCATGTAGGCAACCAAGTTCCCCGACCCCTCCGTCTCTGGCACGCCTACGATCCGCACATTGCTGCGCCGGCTTCGATTTTCTGCGTCCTCAGCTCGCCGTTCCAGGGTGCGTATGCGGTCCAGGGCGTCCGTTAGTTTATTTTCCATCGCCTTATGAGCCGGTGCCAGGTCACTCAGCGCCACTTCGGTATCCTTGACCCTGTCTCTCAGTTTGTCGTGGTCCGCTCGAAGCAGGCCCAGCCCCGACGCCACCTGCGCAATGTCATTATGAAGCGCGTCCCTGGTGGCCGAAATGGCGTCCAAGATCCGATCCTGCAGTCTCTGCAGATCCGTCTGCTCAGCGGGGCCCCCTTCTGCCATACTCGACGACGCCGCCTCCTCCGCCTTGGTTCTCGGTTTCCCCATAGCCGCCGGCCTCCTCGCTCCCGCCTGCCACGTCCGCCTGTTATCCGTGCGGTCAGCTCCTGCGCGCTGTGGGGTCTCGCTGCTCAGTCACTTCCCCAGTGGGTGCGTCCACCGTGGTGTCCGATCCCCGGGTGCTGTGGGGGATCGCTCTCACTACCCTGGAGCGGCGCGTTAGGCTGGCCGCGCCCTCGGTCGTCTGGCGTTGTGAGAGAACCCTCAGTGGCCCATGGGCTCCTCCGTTATGTCCCCACTCGCTCGCTCACCGGGCTCCTGCTGCAGGGGGAAGGGGGGGGGGCGCCAAGGTGGGCAGCGCCGTGCCCCGTCTCCCCGGGACCCCCTCTCCAGGCGGCCCTCCGCTCACCTGATGGGTTGGCTGGCAATCAGGGCCGGGCCGATGCTCCAGGTCCCGCTCTCCCCGCCA
The DNA here is from genome assembly GCF_964261635.1 of Lissotriton helveticus. NCBI lineage: Eukaryota > Metazoa > Chordata > Amphibia > Caudata > Salamandridae > Lissotriton > Lissotriton helveticus. The sequence continues at coordinate 1,429,827,199 of NC_136061.1, read as the reverse complement.
AGGAGTCTGTCTGGAAGTCGCACCTGCAGCGGCGCGTCCGGGTGGCTCTCCCCGTCCCCACACGTCCTCGCTGCACTCCGCGGCCGCGGACCTAGGATCGCCTCCCGCTGTGCGGGGGATCGGCGCTGCCGGCTATCGCGTCCCTTCAGTGCCCGCCGGCGTTGCGACCTGCTGTGCAGCCCTCGGTGCTCCGGGGCGCCGTCGCGGTAGCCATCTTGTGTGGCGCAGTTCGCCTCTCCTCATCAGCGATCGGCGGTCTGCCTCGGCGCTGCGGGTCCGCCGGCCGCCCAAGCCTCGCCCAGCTGGCCTCCGATGATCTCTCTGCCGGCGCCGGGGCACCCACGGGCTCTCCGGCCCCTGTGTCAGGATTTTCGCGGGGAAGAGGCACGGAGCTACGAGCTCACGCCGCCATCTCCCTCGGCGCTCAAGCCACGCCCCCATGCACAAAAGTTTGATGCATCCCAAAAACGGATTTTGCATTCGCAAACGGCCGATTTTTCCGAATCGCACCGTTTGCGAATGCAAAAAACATTGATGCATGTGGGGGATAGGGTGTGGTGTTTGGTTTGTTTTAAATAAATAAAGACTTTTCACAATCCTTCTTTTTTCGTTTGCACTATTTGGTGTAACCACATTGTTATCCTGAGCACCATTCTATGGGGTCTTTGCCAAAGCTTCATTGTGATTGAGTTTCATAAATATTAATAATGTGTTTATGTAAATTTCTTATTGTTCCCACAGATTATCTTTTGAAATAAGGTTCAAATCACTGCTATATAGAGGCCATTTTGCACCTCGTGTAACAAAACCTCTGGATGTTTATGAATTACCTTTAACCACCTAATGTATAATTGACCAGCTGCGCCCTGACGAAGGAATTGTGGGTTTTGGACTCCCATCCGAAACGTGCATCTGCGCTTTTCTTTCCCTGTTGTATTTTATGTATTTATGAAATGTATCATGACATGTACTTATTGGTCGAGCAATGTCTAGAAGTATGTTAGAAAATCCAACTTTGGGGGGGGAAAGGGAAGAGTGATCAAAAGGATATTGAAGCACTCAGTGTTTGATAAAATACCCCTCACACACCAAAAGGCCCCTTGGTGTCATGCTTCATCATTGGGGTCTTCGCACCCCTCTATCGGGATGCGGCGTGCTGCGACCTACGGATACGCGGGAGCACTTTCAAGTTGGCTATGTGTAGTGTACAGTGTGTGGGGTATGTGAATAAAGTGAGTAGGGAACGTAGTGAAGGTTTTAAAAAGTACCTGGCACTTGAGAGAAAAAAGATTTTTATTCCGAACTCTGGCTGGTACTATTAAAAATAAGTGCAGGGCGAGATCAACCTGTTGTGTTAATGAACAGGATCTCTGGTGTGCTATGTTGTCGACATGTTTCGGAGACTGGCTCCTTCTTCAGGACAGGGGCACAAACTCCCTTCCCTACTCACGTCTTCTTCTACAAAAAAAGTGTGATTTTTACAGAAAAGTGAAATTTTTGTAGGAATAGGCTAAGTGTGCCTACAGCGGTCTGCTACAAGTACAATGACCTGCAGAAAGACAAAAACCAAAAGACTAATGGTTACCCATGTAGCGGGTAGTTACAAGACGCAGTCGCCTTGAACCACACCATTTGCTTGATAATAAGCTAGTAAAAACGGACTCACACCACATACAACATAAAACACATAAAACTAGGATTTTACTGCCAGTTGTACTCATACTTGTGAAGCCTGGTTGGTGGGCTTCATGAACAGCGTGTAGGGGTGTTGCTCCAATGGCTATCTGTAGTAGAGAATGATGTAGCTGTAATTTTACAATTCAATCTCACTTACTTTGGAGGAAAAAGAGGATCTCTTGTAGGATGTTCTTTTTTGGGTGATATACTCACAAGGTCTGGACACTCTGATCGCCGCCTACCCCTCGCGCTACTCCGCTGGTGTGGAGTCATGCGAAGGACATGGGTATTTATACTCTGTTTCGTTAATTGGGCGGAAACGGGAGTGACACCATGTATGGGTGTTCCGCATGTCAGCCATACAGGGCGATCGTATGTTACTGCTGCGTGAGCACAGGATCAGTGTCTGTCTGGTATGGTTAGTTTCCCTTTGTGCCGCTATGTCTTCGCGCATGCGTAGAGCGAGTTCAGGTTGTCTAATCACTCGCGCATGCGCGGTAAGCCCCAAGCGCCAAGCGCACTGGGTTCTTTTATCGGAGGAGCGCGATTACGGTCCACGTGTCTGCTAGATGCACCAGTTATTTATTGAATGGTGCTGAGTGAGGATAGCGACCTTATACATCCGAAGTGATTAGTAACCCCTTGCTAAGGTTGAGAATAAATGACAGTGGATCATGGCAGGGGAACCTTTTGACAGATGGGAATTCCTCTATCAAGTACAGTACTGATGTTTTAGTGGTACTTATGCTGATAGTTGGCTCCAGGGCACATCATCATTAAGCCCAATGATATGGGTGCCCAGACGGAACACCCATCTTTGTTCCTTTTGGAAAAGACCAGCATCAGTGGGCAACTGTTCGATTATTGTCCATTTCAAATCGTTGACGCAGTGCTGCATAGTGAGGAAATGTGTGGCCATTTTCGTCGTACTTTTCTTACATCTCACATTGCTTTTGTGTTCATTCAATCGTGTTTTGACGGCTCGTGTTGTCATTCCCACATATTCAAGATTGCATGGGCACTTGATGAGGTAGATAACGTTTTTAGAGTTACAGTTCGTAAATCTCCGCTGCTCCCATGTCGATCCATTACGGAATGTGAGTTTTTTGCTTTTTTCGGTTAAATGGCAGCTACTGCAATTACCGCATGGGAAATGACCTTGAATCCCTATGGATGGTTGAGGGGATGCTGTTGTAGGTTTCGGTCTGGTGTGTACCAAAATATCTCTGAGGTTGCGTCCTCTGCGGTGGGCAAACATTGGTTTGTCTAGATCCAGATCACCGCTCGTCAGTATTCTCCAATGTTTGTTCACAATCTTGGATACTGCATTGGACATTGTGTTGAAAGTGGTCACACAGATTGGTCTTTTGTTTTGAGTGGGTTCCTTGGTTCGTTCCTCCAGTAATGATTCCCTGTTATTGTTTCTAGCTCTTTTTAGTGCTTTGTTGATGATCCTGTCTGGATACTCTCTTTGTCTGAGTTTGTCTTTAAGGTCGGTCGCCTGTTCCTTGAAAGCAGACACGTCAGTGCAATTTCGCCTGAGCCGTAGGAACTGCCCGTAGGGCAGGTTTTCTCGTAGGTGGCGAGGGTGAAAGCTATCGTACCTTAGTAGGCAGTTCCTGGAAGTAGGTTTAAAATGGGTGGTTGTTTTAAGTAAACCAGTATCTGCATAGATGTTGAGATCCAGGAACACCAACGTTTGGTTTGAAATGGTGCTCGTAAATTTCAGGAATGTGTTTTGGGTGTTCAGCCATTCCAAAAAGAGCTTCGCTGATTGGCGGTCGCCTTGCCATATGACCAGGATGTCATCTATATATCTTTTCCAACATTTTATATTTGGCCAGTACGGGTTGTGTTCATGGAGTATCTTACTGGTCTCGAGGTGGTGCACATAGAGACCAGCTAGGCTCGGAGCAAAGGTGCTTCCCATGCTGGTCCCATGGCATTGTTGGTAAATAGTGGACTTGTACTGGAAAAAGTTTTTCTGCAGGGCCAGTGAGATGCATTCCAGAACTAAGTTACGTGGTGTCTGGTATTTCCATTGGGTCGAAAAGAGAACTTCTTCGATGATCATCAAAGTTTCATCGTGGGGCAGGCTGGTGTATAAACTTTCCACGTCAAGAGACATTAGTAGTTGGGTTTGAGGGTCAAAAGTCATTTCCTGGAGGAGTTGTAGTACTGCCTTGGTATCCTTTAGGTACGTATTTGTGGACTGCACCAGGGGTCTCAGGAATGCGTCCGCAAACTTCGACAAAGGTTCTAGAATAGATCCAATGCCCGAGACTATTGGTCTACCCGGCGGTTTTCTGATGTCCTTATGTATTTTGGGGATACTGTAAAAATATGGAATGCGAGGTTTCTTTTGCATAAGGAATTCGCCTTCCTTTTTGCTCAGCCAATTGTGTGTCAAACCTTCCTCAATCATGCATCCGATTTTTACCCTGAGATGTTCAGTTGGGTCCTGTTGTAAAACCATGTAGTTTCGTCTGTCAGACAGGAGGCGCATGCATTCATTGTCGTAGTCCTCAGTGGACTGTAATACTATTGCTCCCCCCTTGTCCGCTGGTTTTATTACCATGTTGATATCTTCAGATAAATTCTTTAAGGCAAGCTGCTCCTCCTTGGTCGTATTGTGGAAGATTTGTGTGGGTGACACATCCAATTTATTGACATCCGTCATAACTGCCTTCTCAAAAGCGAGTAGCTCAATGGGGAGTGTAGGGTCAGGAGGTGTGAAGGTCGATTTTGGTCTCAGACCAGTGTCTGTCATCACAGCTTGTGTTGGTTTGTCACTGAAAAAGACCTGTAGTTTTAGTTTTCGTACAAATTCCTTCATTTCCACGTTTACTTTGAAGATGTCCGGTTTTTGTGTCGGTACAAATCCCAAACCTTTATTTAGTACCTGTCGTTGGATACTCGTCAGAGGTTTGGAAGTGAGATTTACCACTAGGTCCCTCTCTGGTTGCTGGTTGATGCCTGGTTGGGTAGGGAGCCTGTCATGCTCCTGGTTTGTCTGGGGTTCCCTTGGTCCGTTGATTCCCAGGTGACGTTGTTGCCCTTCCGGTTCTTTCCCCGTGTTCCTGGGCGGGAGCCTAAAAAAGGCTGTGGATCGTAAAAACCTCCATTAAAGTCCTGGTTCCATTGTGGGAAACCCTGTATATCCGGTTGGTGGTTGAACTGGAAAGGTTGGAAAGGTGGGGGTGCCATAAATTGTGGGTACTGGGGCGGGTATCCCCTCCATCCTCTTTGTCTTGGGAATTGTTGTCGTCTTTGTCTCCACCCGCCTCTATTTGGGCGGTTCCTTCTGCCACCGCTGGAATTCGAACCGGTGGAGCTACCGTCTGACCCATCACTATCTGTGTCATTTCTCGTGGACACATAGTCCGCCTTAGTGTAGGGGTAGGTTCCCTCTGGTGTGAATTTGTCTTTGTCCTTACTCAATTTGTTAAGTTTGCTTTGTTTCAAAGTAAATTCAAATTCTGTCATTTGTTGGTTCAATTCATCCAATCTGATTTTAAGGTCTTCTGTTGACATGTATGTATTGAGTTTGACCTCAATTTTACCGATCTCTATTTTAAGTTCTTGTGTGATTCTGGTTGCTGTTTTAATTATTAGAACCAACCAGTCCCTGGTACAATGCCAAGAGATCAACGACCATTCTTTTTTAAATTGCATATCAGTCTGGAAGATAAACGGTTCATTTTTTACAATTAGTCCAGCTGGTCCCATCTTGTTCCTCAGGTACCCGGTCATTATCAAACCATGTAAAGCTGCCTTTATTTGGTTGCGTCTTAGTTTTACCAATTCATTCCAATCATCAATGTTTGGGCCGGTTTCAGGGTTAGTGAGGCCCTCAAAAGGATTTACTGCTGCCAAGATCCTGTCAATTTCATCCTCGCCGAAGGTTAAGCCATGTTCGTCCTCCATTTCAGAGAGACCGCTGTGGTCTACAGTTACCTAGTGTATGTGATTATGTGTCTGTGGTGTGATAGGGATACTCCCGCAGCTGCACGCTGCCTAGACTATAGTTTAAACCAAAAAAGGGAGGTAGAGCTATTCGTCGGATTTGTGCTCCACTCTGATACTTACATAAACAAAGAAAATCCAACTTTGGGGGGGGAAAGGGAAGAGTGATCAAAAGGATATTGAAGCACTCAGTGTTTGATAAAATACCCCTCACACACCAAAAGGCCCCTTGGTGTCATGCTTCATCATTGGGGTCTTCGCACCCCTCTATCGGGATGCGGCGTGCTGCGACCTACGGATACGCGGGAGCACTTTCAAGTTGGCTATGTGTAGTGTACAGTGTGTGGGGTATGTGAATAAAGTGAGTAGGGAACGTAGTGAAGGTTTTAAAAAGTACCTGGCACTTGAGAGAAAAAAGATTTTTATTCCGAACTCTGGCTGGTACTATTAAAAATAAGTGCAGGGCGAGATCAACCTGTTGTGTTAATGAACAGGATCTCTGGTGTGCTATGTTGTCGACATGTTTCGGAGACTGGCTCCTTCTTCAGGACAGGGGCACAAACTCCCTTCCCTACTCACGTCTTCTTCTACAAAAAAAGTGTGATTTTTACAGAAAAGTGAAATTTTTGTAGGAATAGGCTAAGTGTGCCTACAGCGGTCTGCTACAAGTACAATGACCTGCAGAAAGACAAAAACCAAAAGACTAATGGTTACCCATGTAGCGGGTAGTTACAAGACGCAGTCGCCTTGAACCACACCATTTGCTTGATAATAAGCTAGTAAAAACGGACTCACACCACATACAACATAAAACACATAAAACTAGGATTTTACTGCCAGTTGTACTCATACTTGTGAAGCCTGGTTGGTGGGCTTCATGAACAGCGTGTAGGGGTGTTGCTCCAATGGCTATCTGTAGTAGAGAATGATGTAGCTGTAATTTTACAATTCAATCTCACTTACTTTGGAGGAAAAAGAGGATCTCTTGTAGGATGTTCTTTTTTGGGTGATATACTCACAAGGTCTGGACACTCTGATCGCCGCCTACCCCTCGCGCTACTCCGCTGGTGTGGAGTCATGCGAAGGACATGGGTATTTATACTCTGTTTCGTTAATTGGGCGGAAACGGGAGTGACACCACTCAAAGTAAACGTGGAAATGAAGGAATTTGTACGAAAACTAAAACTACAGGTCTTTTTCAGTGACAAACCAACACAAGCTGTGATGACAGACACTGGTCTGAGACCAAAATCGACCTTCACACCTCCTGACCCTACACTCCCCATTGAGCTACTCGCTTTTGAGAAGGCAGTTATGACGGATGTCAATAAATTGGATGTGTCACCCACACAAATCTTCCACAATACGACCAAGGAGGAGCAGCTTGCCTTAAAGAATTTATCTGAAGATATCAACATGGTAATAAAACCAGCGGACAAGGGGGGAGCAATAGTATTACAGTCCACTGAGGACTACGACAATGAATGCATGCGCCTCCTGTCTGACAGACGAAACTACATGGTTTTACAACAGGACCCAACTGAACATCTCAGGGTAAAAATCGGATGCATGATTGAGGAAGGTTTGACACACAATTGGCTGAGCAAAAAGGAAGGCGAATTCCTTATGCAAAAGAAACCTCGCATTCCATATTTTTACAGTATCCCCAAAATACATAAGGACATCAGAAAACCGCCGGGTAGACCAATAGTCTCGGGCATTGGATCTATTCTAGAACCTTTGTCGAAGTTTGCGGACGCATTCCTGAGACCCCTGGTGCAGTCCACAAATACGTACCTAAAGGATACCAAGGCAGTACTACAACTCCTCCAGGAAATGACTTTTGACCCTCAAACCCAACTACTAATGTCTCTTGACGTGGAAAGTTTATACACCAGCCTGCCCCACGATGAAACTTTGATGATCATCGAAGAAGTTCTCTTTTCGACCCAATGGAAATACCAGACACCACGTAACTTAGTTCTGGAATGCATCTCACTGGCCCTGCAGAAAAACTTTTTCCAGTACAAGTCCACTATTTACCAACAATGCCATGGGACCAGCATGGGAAGCACCTTTGCTCCGAGCCTAGCTGGTCTCTATGTGCACCACCTCGAGACCAGTAAGATACTCCATGAACACAACCCGTACTGGCCAAATATAAAATGTTGGAAAAGATATATAGATGACATCCTGGTCATATGGCAAGGCGACCGCCAATCAGCGAAGCTCTTTTTGGAATGGCTGAACACCCAAAACACATTCCTGAAATTTACGAGCACCATTTCAAACCAAACGTTGGTGTTCCTGGATCTCAACATCTATGCAGATACTGGTTTACTTAAAACAACCACCCATTTTAAACCTACTTCCAGGAACTGCCTACTAAGGTACGATAGCTTTCACCCTCGCCACCTACGAGAAAACCTGCCCTACGGGCAGTTCCTACGGCTCAGGCGAAATTGCACTGACGTGTCTGCTTTCAAGGAACAGGCGACCGACCTTAAAGACAAACTCAGACAAAGAGAGTATCCAGACAGGATCATCAACAAAGCACTAAAAAGAGCTAGAAACAATAACAGGGAATCATTACTGGAGGAACGAACCAAGGAACCCACTCAAAACAAAAGACCAATCTGTGTGACCACTTTCAACACAATGTCCAATGCAGTATCCAAGATTGTGAACAAACATTGGAGAATACTGACGAGCGGTGATCTGGATCTAGACAAACCAATGTTTGCCCACCGCAGAGGACGCAACCTCAGAGATATTTTGGTACACACCAGACCGAAACCTACAACAGCATCCCCTCAACCATCCATAGGGATTCAAGGTCATTTCCCATGCGGTAATTGCAGTAGCTGCCATTTAACCGAAAAAAGCAAAAAACTCACATTCCGTAATGGATCGACATGGGAGCAGCGGAGATTTACGAACTGTAACTCTAAAAACGTTATCTACCTCATCAAGTGCCCATGCAATCTTGAATATGTGGGAATGACAACACGAGCCGTCAAAACACGATTGAATGAACACAAAAGCAATGTGAGATGTAAGAAAAGTACGACGAAAATGGCCACACATTTCCTCACTATGCAGCACTGCGTCAACGATTTGAAATGGACAATAATCGAACAGTTGCCCACTGATGCTGGTCTTTTCCAAAAGGAACAAAGATGGGTGTTCCGTCTGGGCACCCATATCATTGGGCTTAATGATGATGTGCCCTGGAGCCAACTATCAGCATAAGTACCACTAAAACATCAGTACTGTACTTGATAGAGGAATTCCCATCTGTCAAAAGGTTCCCCTGCCATGATCCACTGTCATTTATTCTCAACCTTAGCAAGGGGTTACTAATCACTTCGGATGTATAAGGTCGCTATCCTCACTCAGCACCATTCAATAAATAACTGGTGCATCTAGCAGACACGTGGACCGTAATCGCGCTCCTCCGATAAAAGAACCCAGTGCGCTTGGCGCTTGGGGCTTACCGCGCATGCGCGAGTGATTAGACAACCTGAACTCGCTCTACGCATGCGCGAAGACATAGCGGCACAAAGGGAAACTAACCATACCAGACAGACACTGATCCTGTGCTCACGCAGCAGTAACATACGATCGCCCTGTATGGCTGACATGCGGAACACCCATACATGGTGTCACTCCCGTTTCCGCCCAATTAACGAAACAGAGTATAAATACCCATGTCCTTCGCATGACTCCACACCAGCGGAGTAGCGCGAGGGGTAGGCGGCGATCAGAGTGTCCAGACCTTGTGAGTATATCACCCAAAAAAGAACATCCTACAAGAGATCCTCTTTTTCCTCCAAAGTAAGTGAGATTGAATTGTAAAATTACAGCTACATCATTCTCTACTACAGATAGCCATTGGAGCAACACCCCTACACGCTGTTCATGAAGCCCACCAACCAGGCTTCACAAGTATGAGTACAACTGGCAGTAAAATCCTAGTTTTATGTGTTTTATGTTGTATGTGGTGTGAGTCCGTTTTTACTAGCTTATTATCAAGCAAATGGTGTGGTTCAAGGCGACTGCGTCTTGTAACTACCCGCTACATGGGTAACCATTAGTCTTTTGGTTTTTGTCTTTCTGCAGGTCATTGTACTTGTAGCAGACCGCTGTAGGCACACTTAGCCTATTCCTACAAAAATTTCACTTTTCTGTAAAAATCACACTTTTTTTGTAGAAGAAGACGTGAGTAGGGAAGGGAGTTTGTGCCCCTGTCCTGAAGAAGGAGCCAGTCTCCGAAACATGTCGACAACATAGCACACCAGAGATCCTGTTCATTAACACAACAGGTTGATCTCGCCCTGCACTTATTTTTAATAGTACCAGCCAGAGTTCGGAATAAAAATCTTTTTTCTCTCAAGTGCCAGGTACTTTTTAAAACCTTCACTACGTTCCCTACTCACTTTATTCACATACCCCACACACTGTACACTACACATAGCCAACTTGAAAGTGCTCCCGCGTATCCGTAGGTCGCAGCACGCCGCATCCCGATAGAGGGGTGCGAAGACCCCAATGATGAAGCATGACACCAAGGGGCCTTTTGGTGTGTGAGGGGTATTTTATCAAACACTGAGTGCTTCAATATCCTTTTGATCACTCTTCCCTTTCCCCCCCCAAAGTTGGATTTTCTTTGTTTATGTAAGTATCAGAGTGGAGCACAAATCCGACGAATAGCTCTACCTCCCTTTTTTGGTTTAAACTATAGTCTAGGCAGCGTGCAGCTGCGGGAGTATCCCTATCACACCACAGACACATAATCACATACACTAGGTAACTGTAGACCACAGCGGTCTCTCTGAAATGGAGGACGAACATGGCTTAACCTTCGGCGAGGATGAAATTGACAGGATCTTGGCAGCAGTAAATCCTTTTGAGGGCCTCACTAACCCTGAAACCGGCCCAAACATTGATGATTGGAATGAATTGGTAAAACTAAGACGCAACCAAATAAAGGCAGCTTTACATGGTTTGATAATGACCGGGTACCTGAGGAACAAGATGGGACCAGCTGGACTAATTGTAAAAAATGAACCGTTTATCTTCCAGACTGATATGCAATTTAAAAAAGAATGGTCGTTGATCTCTTGGCATTGTACCAGGGACTGGTTGGTTCTAATAATTAAAACAGCAACCAGAATCACACAAGAACTTAAAATAGAGATCGGTAAAATTGAGGTCAAACTCAATACATACATGTCAACAGAAGACCTTAAAATCAGATTGGATGAATTGAACCAACAAATGACAGAATTTGAATTTACTTTGAAACAAAGCAAACTTAACAAATTGAGTAAGGACAAAGACAAATTCACACCAGAGGGAACCTACCCCTACACTAAGGCGGACTATGTGTCCACGAGAAATGACACAGATAGTGATGGGTCAGACGGTAGCTCCACCGGTTCGAATTCCAGCGGTGGCAGAAGGAACCGCCCGAATAGAGGCGGGTGGAGACAAAGACGACAACAATTCCCAAGACAAAGAGGATGGAGGGGATACCCGCCCCAGTACCCACAATTTATGGCACCCCCACCTTTCCAACCTTTCCAGTTCAACCACCAACCGGATATACAGGGTTTCCCACAATGGAACCAGGACTTTAATGGAGGTTTTTACGATCCACAGCCTTTTTTAGGCTCCCGCCCAGGAACACGGGGAAAGAACCGGAAGGGCAACAACGTCACCTGGGAATCAACGGACCAAGGGAACCCCAGACAAACCAGGAGCATGACAGGCTCCCTACCCAACCAGGCATCAACCAGCAACCAGAGAGGGACCTAGTGGTAAATCTCACTTCCAAACCTCTGACGAGTATCCAACGACAGGTACTAAATAAAGGTTTGGGATTTGTACCGACACAAAAACCGGACATCTTCAAAGTAAACGTGGAAATGAAGGAATTTGTACGAAAACTAAAACTACAGGTCTTTTTCAGTGACAAACCAACACAAGCTGTGATGACAGACACTGGTCTGAGACCAAAATCGACCTTCACACCTCCTGACCCTACACTCCCCATTGAGCTACTCGCTTTTGAGAAGGCAGTTATGACGGATGTCAATAAATTGGATGTGTCACCCACACAAATCTTCCACAATACGACCAAGGAGGAGCAGCTTGCCTTAAAGAATTTATCTGAAGATATCAACATGGTAATAAAACCAGCGGACAAGGGGGGAGCAATAGTATTACAGTCCACTGAGGACTACGACAATGAATGCATGCGCCTCCTGTCTGACAGACGAAACTACATGGTTTTACAACAGGACCCAACTGAACATCTCAGGGTAAAAATCGGATGCATGATTGAGGAAGGTTTGACACACAATTGGCTGAGCAAAAAGGAAGGCGAATTCCTTATGCAAAAGAAACCTCGCATTCCATATTTTTACAGTATCCCCAAAATACATAAGGACATCAGAAAACCGCCGGGTAGACCAATAGTCTCGGGCATTGGATCTATTCTAGAACCTTTGTCGAAGTTTGCGGACGCATTCCTGAGACCCCTGGTGCAGTCCACAAATACGTACCTAAAGGATACCAAGGCAGTACCACAACTCCTCCAGGAAATGACTTTTGACCCTCAAACCCAACTACTAATGTCTCTTGACGTGGAAAGTTTATACACCAGCCTGCCCCACGATGAAACTTTGATGATCATCGAAGAAGTTCTCTTTTCGACCCAATGGAAATACCAGACACCACGTAACTTAGTTCTGGAATGCATCTCACTGGCCCTGCAGAAAAACTTTTTCCAGTACAAGTCCACTATTTACCAACAATGCCATGGGACCAGCATGGGAAGCACCTTTGCTCCGAGCCTAGCTGGTCTCTATGTGCACCACCTCGAGACCAGTAAGATACTCCATGAACACAACCCGTACTGGCCAAATATAAAATGTTGGAAAAGATATATAGATGACATCCTGGTCATATGGCAAGGCGACCGCCAATCAGCGAAGCTCTTTTTGGAATGGCTGAACACCCAAAACACATTCCTGAAATTTACGAGCACCATTTCAAACCAAACGTTGGTGTTCCTGGATCTCAACATCTATGCAGATACTGGTTTACTTAAAACAACCACCCATTTTAAACCTACTTCCAGGAACTGCCTACTAAGGTACGATAGCTTTCACCCTCGCCACCTACGAGAAAACCTGCCCTACGGGCAGTTCCTACGGCTCAGGCGAAATTGCACTGACGTGTCTGCTTTCAAGGAACAGGCGACCGACCTTAAAGACAAACTCAGACAAAGAGAGTATCCAGACAGGATCATCAACAAAGCACTAAAAAGAGCTAGAAACAATAACAGGGAATCATTACTGGAGGAACGAACCAAGGAACCCACTCAAAACAAAAGACCAATCTGTGTGACCACTTTCAACACAATGTCCAATGCAGTATCCAAGATTGTGAACAAACATTGGAGAATACTGACGAGCGGTGATCTGGATCTAGACAAACCAATGTTTGCCCACCGCAGAGGACGCAACCTCAGAGATATTTTGGTACACACCAGACCGAAACCTACAACAGCATCCCCTCAACCATCCATAGGGATTCAAGGTCATTTCCCATGCGGTAATTGCAGTAGCTGCCATTTAACCGAAAAAAGCAAAAAACTCACATTCCGTAATGGATCGACATGGGAGCAGCGGAGATTTACGAACTGTAACTCTAAAAACGTTATCTACCTCATCAAGTGCCCATGCAATCTTGAATATGTGGGAATGACAACACGAGCCGTCAAAACACGATTGAATGAACACAAAAGCAATGTGAGATGTAAGAAAAGTACGACGAAAATGGCCACACATTTCCTCACTATGCAGCACTGCGTCAACGATTTGAAATGGACAATAATCGAACAGTTGCCCACTGATGCTGGTCTTTTCCAAAAGGAACAAAGATGGGTGTTCCGTCTGGGCACCCATATCATTGGGCTTAATGATGATGTGCCCTGGAGCCAACTATCAGCATAAGTACCACTAAAACATCAGTACTGTACTTGATAGAGGAATTCCCATCTGTCAAAAGGTTCCCCTGCCATGATCCACTGTCATTTATTCTCAACCTTAGCAAGGGGTTACTAATCACTTCGGATGTATAAGGTCGCTATCCTCACTCAGCACCATTCAATAAATAACTGGTGCATCTAGCAGACACGTGGACCGTAATCGCGCTCCTCCGATAAAAGAACCCAGTGCGCTTGGCGCTTGGGGCTTACCGCGCATGCGCGAGTGATTAGACAACCTGAACTCGCTCTACGCATGCGCGAAGACATAGCGGCACAAAGGGAAACTAACCATACCAGACAGACACTGATCCTGTGCTCACGCAGCAGTAACATACGATCGCCCTGTATGGCTGACATGCGGAACACCCATACATGGTGTCACTCCCGTTTCCGCCCAATTAACGAAACAGAGTATAAATACCCATGTCCTTCGCATGACTCCACACCAGCGGAGTAGCGCGAGGGGTAGGCGGCGATCAGAGTGTCCAGACCTTGTGAGTATATCACCCAAAAAAGAACATCCTACAAGAGATCCTCTTTTTCCTCCAAAGTAAGTGAGATTGAATTGTAAAATTACAGCTACATCATTCTCTACTACAGATAGCCATTGGAGCAACACCCCTACACGCTGTTCATGAAGCCCACCAACCAGGCTTCACAAGTATGAGTACAACTGGCAGTAAAATCCTAGTTTTATGTGTTTTATGTTGTATGTGGTGTGAGTCCGTTTTTACTAGCTTATTATCAAGCAAATGGTGTGGTTCAAGGCGACTGCGTCTTGTAACTACCCGCTACATGGGTAACCATTAGTCTTTTGGTTTTTGTCTTTCTGCAGGTCATTGTACTTGTAGCAGACCGCTGTAGGCACACTTAGCCTATTCCTACAAAAATTTCACTTTTCTGTAAAAATCACACTTTTTTTGTAGAAGAAGACGTGAGTAGGGAAGGGAGTTTGTGCCCCTGTCCTGAAGAAGGAGCCAGTCTCCGAAACATGTCGACAACATAGCACACCAGAGATCCTGTTCATTAACACAACAGGTTGATCTCGCCCTGCACTTATTTTTAATAGTACCAGCCAGAGTTCGGAATAAAAATCTTTTTTCTCTCAAGTGCCAGGTACTTTTTAAAACCTTCACTACGTTCCCTACTCACTTTATTCACATACCCCACACACTGTACACTACACATAGCCAACTTGAAAGTGCTCCCGCGTATCCGTAGGTCGCAGCACGCCGCATCCCGATAGAGGGGTGCGAAGACCCCAATGATGAAGCATGACACCAAGGGGCCTTTTGGTGTGTGAGGGGTATTTTATCAAACACTGAGTGCTTCAATATCCTTTTGATCACTCTTCCCTTTCCCCCCCCAAAGTTGGATTTTCTTTGTTTATGTAAGTATCAGAGTGGAGCACAAATCCGACGAATAGCTCTACCTCCCTTTTTTGGTTTAAACTATAGAAGTATGTTAGTGCATTGTATGATTGTGAGCTGTGTATTTGGTGATGTGTGAGTGCATTGGTAGAGATATTTATTGTATTTGTTTGTTGGGCTCTTATATTGTTGAGACTATTTATACCACTTGAAAAATGAATATATAAAACTAATTTTGATAAATAAAAAAGAATAACTAATGACCTGTGGGACAATGTACTTTTGATGTATTGAGGTACTACCCGATTAATAATTAAATGTTATGGGGAGGTTTTCTGGTGTTGTTCCACTGTACCCTGCCTTCCTCTCCTTACATGCCATGATTCAGGGACCCTCTTTTGTTTTGTATTCCACAGGCATATGTATCCATCAGAAAAATGTTTGACTTAATTGAAATACACGCATATGTATATGTTTATTTACACATACATAATTTAAAACTTAAAAGAATGTTTAATTATATAGTTTTTTTTTTTTTAAGTTAAATAAAATATATATAGATATATGTACACATGCATATAAAAAATGCAAACTGGAAAAATGTAAAAGCATCAAGTTAATTAAACATAAAAAATTAACAATATATCAAAATTACAATTTACTTTAAATGTTATACATCATAAAAATTACAAAATAAAAATAATATAATTTAAAATACACCAACAAATCATATGGCCTTATTTGGAATCTGGCTGTCTCTTGGTCATCCTATTACGACTAGGGCAGTCAGGCCGCCCTAGTACCACTGCAACCCGCAGGAAACTGCCGTTCTCTGGTGGCTGTGCGTTAGTCCTGAGGCGACAGTATGCTTGGCGGGACCGCCACAGTCCAGCCAAGCATATTACAAGTTATCTCACACCACACTTTTCATGGCGGTGCGACCGCCAAGAAAAGTGTGTTGGTGAGGAAACAAAGGATGCCCTACAGGCATAATGTTTGCCCCCTTGTATGCATGCACCCCAATACCTGCACGGCATGGATTGCAGCAGTCCATGCTGTGCAGGTACTGATTTAGACAGTCCCAATGTGGTGCGCATTTCATAGGCAGTGCCGTGGGAACGCCCAAAAAGTCTGCAAGACAGGAGAAAACTCCTGATCTGGTGGGAGGTTCCTACCCTGGTTTGGCGATGCGGGAGTGGGCCGGTCCCGCCCCGCCAAACTCAGAATAAGGCCCATAATAATATAACTGTAAAACAATATAAACAAAGATATAAAATAGTAGAAATAATACATATACTATTCCCACTCCAATCTCTGCAACAGTTGGGAAATCAGACTAACGAGGCTAAAATGGACTACTTCCAGTCAGTGCAACAGTATGGAAAATGTTGAAGCGGCTGGAGTGGGAATAGCAAATTTTACTCCACCGCAATCCAACATTAGGGAAAGTGTTGGTTTCAGGAGGGGTAAAATTTTCTATACCCGCTCCACTTCACTCTGTGTAACAGTAGGAAAGGGTTTGACTCAGGTGGGGGTTAACAATTTACTATTTGCCACACCAGTCAGTGGAACAGTTGAGAAAATGTGTTAATGCACAGGTGTAAAATGAACTATTGTTACTCCAGTCTGTGCAACAGAGGGAAACTGTGATTGCAGTGCGGGAACATTTTCCATTCCCACTTCAGTATGTGCAACAGAGAAAGCATTGGATAGGAGACCTGTAAAATGTACTATTCCAACTCGGGGTGCCGCTCGCATAGAGGTTTTTGCCACTTTGAACTCGGACCAGTGCTACAGGAGTAGCCAATCTGTTTTCCAGCCTACCCAGTGTCCAGCGTGAGGAGGAGTCATTCATCGAGGCCGCAGCGGAGGTGAGAGGCGCGGCACAGGGACTGCGAGGACCAGCAAGCAACATCAGCTGTGTCCTCTTCCCGTGAGAGCCGCGCCCCCTCCCAGTGCCACACCCCCTCAAGCAGCGCTGTTTACCTCTCGCGGCCCCCGCTTCGCGGGAGCCGCTCGCATAGAGGTTTTTGCCACTTTGAACTCGGACCAGTGCTACAGGAATAGCCAATCTGTTTTCCAGCCTACCCAGTGCCCAGCGTGAGGAGGAGTCATTCATCGAGGCCGCAGCGGAGGTGAGAGGCGCGGCACAGGGACTGCGAGGACCAGCAAGCAACATCAGCTGTGTCCTCTTCCCGTGAGAGCCGCGCCCCCTCCCAGTGCCACGCCCCCTCTAATCAAACAGGAATTGAGGTGAAAGTAGTACCGCGCATCGCGTGACGCGCGCGGGCCGCAGCCCGGGGCGAAGCCCGGGCCAAGGGCGGGCCCGTTGTTGCCCGTTAGTGACCGGCAGAGACCGGACCGGGCCACCCCCCTTTCGGCTCTGGTTCCACAGCCATCAGACCTCAACCATGCCGCCGAAAACCAGGAGTAACACGAAGACCAAATCCAAGAATGCCCAAGAGGTAGCACAAATAACTTGACCAAACGACCTATTCATTTCACGGACACACGAGGTAATCAATCAGAGTATTTCCCTTCTCGAAAAAAGAGTGTCACTGGACCTCATGAACGCAAAACGATCATCTCTGGGCACCCTAGCAACCGCTACTTCCCCTATTCATTTAATTTCCCCAAACTGTTCTCTTCCCGCGACTGTGACTGCTCCTGATACTAACACAGTCCCGTCTATAGTAGATCTATCTGTAACGCAATTCGAGTCTGATCTATCATTAACATCAGATAATCTAGAGGCAACCCCTGATTTAGCAGCCTGTCAAATACATGAAGGATCTCAGACTAATATAGCCATGTATCTTCGAGGAGAAAGAGAAGGAGCCATTCCAAAATTAGGCAGTACAAACCCCTCTGGCAATGTAGTAGGCACGGCTCCATCCCCAGGTCATGCTATGGAGCAGTTAAAACATACAACACAATCTCTGCAACCAATCACTTCTTTCTTTTTAGAAACCAACCTCTCGCACTGCACAATCCCTAATGAGGCAATTGACAACCCCTGCAAAACATGCAAAGCCACCTCACAAGTATTAACTGCAACAAAAGACCTTTTGGTCCATCATTTGAAACCTATCCAATTAAGCATTAGGAATCTTGAAGCCCAACTGGCAATTCTTTCTGCAACACTCCTTGATACCAATACACACTTAGTGAAAAAGGGGCCGCGAAATGTCCCTCAGTCCTCCAAAATTCCTTTCCAACCACATCCACCCAAAGTAATAAAACAACCAACCCCAACTATTTTACCCTCAAAAAATCCAAAACAAAACGTTTTGAACCACAATCCACAAAATGCAACCCCCCCGAGCACAAAAGGGTAAAATCAACGCGGTGCTGAATCAACAAACACCCAACATAGGCTCGGCTACCCCAGTCATTTCAGGGTCTGCAACAGGTAACCTAAACAAAACTCACGCCACAAAAAAGTTAACACCTCACCCGCCCAAACCAACGGTCTCTCAGTCACCTCCCAAAAAGTTTCTTAAAAAAGCAGCAGGACCTAGACGTCCAGCCCACTTGCCCCCAGAAGCCACCCCATATACATTAGTACTCACCGGTGTACCAGAACTAATGGACGATACACCGGAAACCGCCTGGTCACTCAAAAATAAGGTCATGCAATGGCTAAGCATCAACAGGCCACTAGAATCCCATCATTCGGGAGGGATCTCTACAGTCCGCAGGGTAGTATGGGTAGGCAAAACACCAAAATCGACCCGTGGGGACTGTATCATAGTAACATGCAGAGACCCCTCCACTGTGGATTATATCTGCGCGTGGCCCTCGCTGGAGAAAAAGGGGGGAATAGATGCTCGACATCTCTCTTTCTTTTATCCCCCAACGAGACAACATCATTACACCCCATCCTGGAATTGGCACCAGCCCCAAAATGACCAGTGGAAGCAGATCGAGTACTCCTACGACCATAGAGGCGGAAATGCTCCGAGAGACTGGCCAAGGCAATATAGGCAAGATAGACCCTTCCAGCCATACGAAGGCTGGCAGGGCTTTCCAACACAAAATCGTTTCGATTGCCTTGAGATGGTCGATTGACCATTCAGGGTTGAGCCTAAGAGTAAAAACTTCAATACCATAGACCAACTAGTAAATCAAAGTCAGCAGCGAGTGTCACCGAAGCCCATTCCTCATACCCACAAAAACTTAAACTCGGAGACTATCACTGCTTTCCTTTGTACTTCCACCAATGCAATCCATATCATACCTCCCGACCCCCTTGGAACTACCCCCGATTCATACTATCACCAAACCAAAATCCCTAAAGACCCTATTAACCTCCTACAGGCCCAGACAAACCACCTGACAGACACCCTGGCCGTGAGCACTTCGATAGAAATACCTCCCCTTCATGCCTCCCCCGATTCCACAAACTTGAGCCTTTCCATCGCTTATTGGAACGTCGCAGGTCTGTCCTCAAAAATAACACTGGAGCTATGGCTTGACACAGCCAGGGAACATCAGATACTCTGCCTCCAAGAAACATGGTGTACAACCCCGTTACACCTTGCGGGATATAAAACTTTTTTCACCTCAGCAGTGCAGGGAAACATGGGCAGACCAAAGGGGGGGCTTACGATCTATGTTTCTAATACTCTTCCCTTTAGAGTGAAACTATTAAAGGAGTCTCCAACTTTTCAAATCATGCAGATAACAACTTCCAAAGGTAATAATTATGTTCTCATTAACTACTACAATAACTCTTGTACCTCGGACTGTTGGACCAATTTAGAAGAGATCGCTATATTCCTATCCCTACTGCAAAGCAACAACAACTCAACTACAACCCATCTAATCTGGGGTGGTGATTTCAATTTCCCTTTGTGCCCAAACCACAAAAAGGGAATCTGTGGATTGCAAAACGAACTTGGCAACCCCATACCCCACTTTGCGCACTCGATATGTGGAAATAAACTGAATGACATCATATTTTCCTTAGACCTGGACTATGTAAACAAATTGGTTGACCCGCAGCAGGATTTCCTACCAACTTTCCATGGAAGAGGCTATTCAACAACGATAGATTACATAATAGCCTCCCACTCACTTAAAGGGCAACTAGGAAATTTCGAAACTGGGTCTAATCCAACAAGTGACCACTACCCACTTAGTACAAGTATCACCATCAAACTAGCAAACGGACATCCTGCAAAGCCGAGCTCTCTCAATCAGCAAACACTGTCCATGAACAAATTGAATGGTTATACAGTGAAATGGGCTAAGATCGACCCAGAAGAGACGATGCAGAGGGTCCTTGAAAAAACCAAACACTGGCTATCCGAATGCATGTCTTTGGAGACACCACCACATAAAGTCGTTAGCAGTTTCCAAAGCATTCAGGAAACAATAAGGGATGAACTATTTGTCAAGTCAAAAAAGAACAATAAGTTCCCCACCACGAGTTGGTTCGACACCGCCTGTCGGAAGGCACTTTCATCCCTTAAAGAAGCCCTACATAGACCCTCAAGAGATTCTCAAGAAATCTCCAACCTAAGAAAAGCATATAACTCTGCTAGGCAAGACCGTAAAAAACAAATCAAACAAGACTTTTGGTCACAATTACACGACAGCGCCCGAAGAAAAGACAGCACTTCCTTCTGGCAAGTCATAAGATCTCCTTTCTTGGCCAATACTACAGAAATCCAACATCTTGACATTGGCAGTCACTGAAGAAGACTGGGTCTCCCATTTTTCAAAAATCTTCGGATCATCTCCGGATTCCGCAGAAGACAATTGTCCAGTAATAAACGATAACCATCCAGTGGGAAATAACACCTACCCGATAAAGATTCATTTCCACCTCAGCGAAGTCATAAAAGCAATCAGGGCATCCAAATCTGGTAAGGCTCCTGGCCCTGATGGCGTTCCAATGGACCTGTTCCTCCATAATGTAGACTTTTGGTCGCAGATAATCACCCGGGTCATGTCAGCTGTAACTTCGGTCGGCCTTTTCCAGTCATGGTCAACATCTATCCTTTTACCCATCTTTAAAAAAGGCGACCGTAATGATCCTGCTTGCTACAGACCAATCTCCCTTCTGGACTCCATGGGAAAGATCGCGGGCCGAGTACTCCTGGACCGTTTACAATCTTGGGCCCGGGAGAATAACATCATAACTGACCTGCAATATGGATTCCAGAGGGGGCTTGGGACTGTGGAGCAGGCCCTCAACCTCGTCCTCCTGGCTGGGAAATACGTTCACGCTAAAGGAGGTAACATCTTCCTCGTCTATGTCGACCTAAGTGCGGCATTTGACTGTGTCCAACATGCAAAACTTTGGCAAACACTCAGCGACCTTGGAGTGGACCCCCCAATAATAACTTTCCTACGAGAACTTTATTCTAACGCCGTAGGACGAGTAAGATTTGGTACCAGCGGCGAGTTGTCCCGTTCATTTCAAATAACGAAGGGAGTAAGACAGGGATGTGTACTGGCTCCCTTCCTGTTCAATCTTTACACAAACGGGCTTGAACAGGCCATGCTGAAAGGGAGCCAGGACTTACCCCAGATAAACCACCGTCCGATACCCACATTGCTGTATGCTGACGATTCTGTCATTTTAGCACGGACTTTGAACCAACTTCAGATACAAATCAATAAATATGCAACATTCATGGATTCACTTGGCCTCAAAATAAATATTAAGAAAACTTTTACAATGCACATCGGTCCTAGGGTTAAAAACCCCAAATCGATAATGGTCGACAAAACAAAACTGGAAAAAACCTCAGTTTACCCATACCTGGGAATCTTAGTGGACGAAGCAATGAACTGGCGAAAGGCAATTGACGCCAGAAATCTTCATTTCCGTCGTGCAACATCGGCACTGACCTCTTTCTCGAGGAAACTGGGGAAACCAGCGCCACCCGAACTCCTGACCATATATTATGCAAAATGCCATAGTGTGGCCACCTATGGAGCAGGAGTCTGGGGTTATGGTCGCACAGATCAGCTACAGGTAACTGAAAATGCCTTTATAAAATACATTTTAGCTCTTCC
Source organism: Lissotriton helveticus (assembly GCF_964261635.1). Lineage (NCBI taxonomy): Eukaryota > Metazoa > Chordata > Amphibia > Caudata > Salamandridae > Lissotriton > Lissotriton helveticus. The sequence continues at coordinate 1,429,805,095 of NC_136061.1, read as the reverse complement.
CCAAAGTTCCCCGATACTAGCTTCCCACCGCGAGCTTGGCATGGAATACATTACCGACACCATCCGTTGCCAGCCAATTTTCCTGTGGCATCGAATATGGACCAACCCGAAGGTCACTTAACTCGTTCCCTTATCACAGACTGTCTAGCCTTGACGAACTGGCGAAAAATTCCTTGGCTATCCTATATATGGAACTTCTTCAAAGACTTGGACCATCAGTCCTACTTCGAAGATCCTGCCTCGGCAGAAGACATCTCCAGGAAACAGTTAAAATCAATGTGTCTGGGTCATTTGAGGGAATTACGGAACCAGGCAGAGATCTCAAAACCATCAAACGAAAAAATCTGTGCCCAACAATCTGGCAAAGGTATACAAGCCTATCTGACGTATTTTTTATCAAACCATGAAAAGTTTTTATTAACAAGACTTCGCTTTAACATCTTTTTTCGCTTGGTTTCATTTCCGGAAACCCATGATTGGTCCCGCAACCTGATGAACTGTCCCTGCGATGGAATCTCCCCACAGTCTACGATCCATGTTGTTCTATTTTGCAAATACTATAAACTCCCACGAAAAACGTGGATTATTCCACTTCTTCGATCTAGTGGCCACAGACAATGTTATTCTGCGTTTCTCTATTTGCAATCTTTGAACACGCCTCATGAAGCCAAACTTATAGTAACTTATCTTAAAGCAGTCTTAACAATACGTCGTAATGCTCCAAGCTAATCTAATCTAGAACTATACAGAACCGAAAATTTTAATTTGTACTAAAAAAAATTCATACTCTGACTTATTTTTAAACTCATTCATCTGCTGATAACCTCTTTGTATGTACTTTTTATGATTATATTATTTGATAATCGAATAAAAGTTGATGAAACTGGAAACTATTCCAACTCCTGTCTGTGCAATAGTATAAAGAGAGTAGTTTAGTTCAAATAAATAAAATATTTGAACTACATTAAATAATGAATATAAATATTTGAATTAATGCAAATCCAAGCAACACAATGCCACTCCACAAAATTCCACTCTACTCTAATCCACACAATACCACTCTACTCCATGTTATACAATGCTCACTCATACCATGCTAGTCCACTAAATACCAACACACTTCATCTAATGCCACTCCAAAAACACCCCACTTCACACAATGTGACTCCTCTCCACTTAACGGAATGCCATGCAATGCAATGCCACTCCACTCCTTCAAAGCCTTTGTATCTTACATAGGTGAGACATAGGGGCTGATTACGATACGGCCTGTAAAGGCTCTGACCTGGGGTCAGAGCCTTTAGGGCCGCATCATAATGGGCCGGTCGGTTTACTTTCCGACTGCCTCGTTGTGTTGAAGGCGGTCGGAAAGTAAACCGGACGGTCATTCTGGCTGCTTCGGACAGGCTTGAAGAGCCAGTCCGCCTGTTACAATCTGAGATGTAATCTCAAGGGTGGCTCTTTCCGCCCTTGAGATCACGATGCTCGCTTTCCAACATGGTTTCCATGCCGGCCTGTCTGACATGGAAACCATGTTGGACAGCGTGTTTACGGGCCCCCAGCAGGGCCCCCTTTAGTGCAAGCGAGCGGGCACCTATGGTGCCCCCCTGTTGATCCCTGCACCTTGTGGCAGACACCTTGAGGCGCCTGCTGCATGGTGCAGGGATGAACTGCACCTCCCTTTCCTCAATGGAAGGTTGCGTTACGGCTGATTTATGCCCATAACATGAGCTCCCATTGAGGAAGGGGACCATGCGACCAGCACTCAAATCAGTTGGTCGGGTCGCCGACCTGGTGTCGGACGGCCTCATGACCGAGTTGGTGTCGGGCAGAAGTGACTCCGCCTGATATCATAAAAAGCCCCCTACTGTATTAGCAAAGGCTCATTTAGCAATATCCTTGGCATTGAGTAGGCTTTCTGTCCCCCTGGAGGTAACTGAGGACCAATTCTCCAAACTTTCCTGTAGGTGGATGAGAAACACTGTTGTAGTTTAAAGGGAGGGAAGTGTGGTACGGGGTGAGCTGTCCCCAAATGCATTTTTTTGTTACATACATCCTTATGTTTCATAGGTTCCTAACCCAGTCCCACTCGCTCAAGACAGTTGGCCTGCGAGTAATCCACAAATATTATAATCAACTCTATTTGTAGTGACTGATGCTCAGAATCAAGTTTAATTTTCCTTTATTGGTGAACGTTTGTTGGCTCTATATCCTTTGTTTTTATCTGCTCTTTTTTGAAGTTTTAAATGGATGCCTAGTTAGCTTTCAATTCCACTTGTTATGGAACACACATGTCAGATCACAGGGTTGTCCCAAAATTAACATACACCACTATGGGATAGGAAATATGGCAGAAGATGGTCCAGAGTCTCTGGTACTTTCTCTCATAGAGAAGTGAGAAAATGCATTTTTGCTCAAGTTCACAAGTGCCTATCGGTAACTGAGGACCAATTCTCCAAACTTTCCTGTAGGTGGATGAGAAACACTATTGTAGTTTAAAGGGAGGGAAGTGTGGTACGGGGTGAGCTGTCCCCAAATGCATTTTTTTTGTTACATACATCCTTATGTTTCATAGGTTCCTAGGAAATATGGCAGAAGATGGTCCAGAGTCTCTGGTACTTTCTCTCATAGAGAAGTGAGAAAATGCATGTTTGCTCAAGTTCACCAGTGCCTATCGGTAGAAGATGCTGGCATGGTCCATTCAATGCACGCTATCCTGAACTCTTCCGTGTGTCTAGTTTACAGAAATGTCTGTGTTTGGTACATTACCCTGTATAGTAGCAATTACAGACTAAAAAACCACAGACTATTTTTTTTTAAACTTGTTTTGTTGTGGCAAAAAGTGATTTTCAAAGCTGTGTCTTGTGCCTTTATGTGTCATACTTCTTAGGACCACACACGCAAATGGGGAACCATTAAAATTTGAAGACCTGTGGATTTTGGGTTGCTCAAAATTGCTGTTTGCAACAGATTCCATGTTTTGTTGTCCCAAATTATAAAGAACATGTGCGAATTTAGAGAATTTGGCAAAGTATGAACTTGTCCTTGCATATCCATAATGTTACATCCAAGTCCGTACAAATGAAATCCACAAGAATTTCTTTTTCAAAAATGTTTACTTTTATCTTTTCACTCTTGTACATTAAGGGCCTCATTACGGTGTTAGTCGGAAAGACTGTCTCACTGACTCAACCTCGGAAACATTCCGACCGACAACCACGATCTCTCCGACTGCCATATTACGATGCATAACAGGTAAAACTACGGCAGAGTCGGTCCACTTTGCTCGGAAACAAGTCTGAACCAACCGAGTGGGTTGGAAATGCCATTGCATAAGCATTGGTTGACCCGCCGAACAGATTACGATGCATCTGCCGCGGTTTCGAAACCATGTCTGTTTGCGTTCCACATGGTAAGTGTAATATGCCAAAATCAGTCACAAGAACAAGCATAGGCCGTGCCAAATAAGACAAAAACTACATTCAAATATTAGGCACACCCACCAGTCCACTTATATAAAGAGCAACAAAAATGACCATGATCCTTTGCACACACACTACTGTTGACAGCCCATAGAGGAGTTTGTGTTCATTCCCTGCTCTCGGCCTTGCACACACTCACACACGTCATCCACCCCACAACTTCCCCAGATCCTTTTTTTGTTAAATACCTTCTTTCAAACACACCCTCAATTTTATATTGACCCTCACCATGCCCCAGTGGAAGCAGCCATGTTTCACAGAGAAGGAGTTGATAGTATTTGTAGATGAACTTGTCAAAGTAGAGCCACATTTATTTGGGACCCTATACCAACAGACAACCCATCTCCCAGAAAAACAGGACGTGGGACAGGATAGTCAGCAAGGTGAACGCTGAAGTATCTGTCCTGCGCTCACTGGATGATATCAAGAGAAGGTGGTATGACGTGAGAAGAAGGGTCAGAAAATTGTGTGCAGAAGAACATCTGAACACACAACGGACTGGTGGTGGCCCTCCTGCGCCACCTGTGCACTTCTCTTCCTGGGAGAAGGTGCGTGCCATCCTTTCGCCAGAGAGAGTAGCTACGCCACATTCCACTAAAGTTAGCAATTATCCTCTACAGAAATCACTGTAAAAGGCCCAGTTAACTAAATGACCATTTTTAGATTTAAAAAAACAAGTCAGAGCATTTGATGTGTATGTCATATAGATAAACCACATACCTGTAATGAAATGGAAAAGGCTTAAAACTATTACCATGTGCACACTTCAAAACTCACAGCAAGGCTTTGTGCTCCAAACACTAGTCCCCAGTGTCAGACATCTTAATAGTACACTTCCATTCACTGTCAGGTAGCCATAGGCCCAGACGAGCTAATTGTGCTGGGTGTGAGGAGGAGTCTTTGCTGTCACTATAACTCCCATCAGTCCTGGGCCCACACACACACACCTTTCCACTCAGCTCAACCAGCGAACCAGGAAATGTGGTGTCCTGACAATGAGGGAAAGTGAACTGGCAAGATGTCTGACAGCGGTGCCTGGTGTCTGAGATGACCACAACTCCCATAATGACCTTGTGGTTTGAACAGCAGTCCCCAGTGTCAGCCATCTTGCTAGTACTTTTCTACTCACTGCTGGGTAAGCATAGTTCCTGGTGGGCTGTTTGTACTGGGTGGGAAGGTGTTTGTTGGGCAGGCCCTGATGGGAGATGTAGTCATTGCAAACACTACTCATCCCAAACAGCCCAACAAGTCCACCTGGAACTATGCTTTCCTGACAGTGAGGGGACGAGTACTAGCAAGATGGCTGACACCGGGGACTGGTTTTAGTAGCACAATGCCTGGATAGGAGTTGTGGTCAAGTCAGAAACCAGTTCAAAATGTCAGCCATCTTGCAAATAGATACCTACTCACTTTCAGGAAACCAGAGTTACAGCTGTGCTGGTTTGGCTGGGTGGAAAGGTGTATGTAGGACCGGGCTTGAGGGGAGTTGGAGTAACAGTATACACTCCTCCACACACCCAGCACAACTACTTCATCTGGGACTATGGCTACCGGACAGTGAGTGGAGGTGTACTTGCAAGATGGCTGACACTGGGGACTGCTGTCTGACCCCATCACAACTACCAAATTTGACCTTGTGCTCCAAACATCAGGCACCAGTGACAACCATCTCGCAAGTTCACTTCCCATCATTGTCTGGACAACACTCTTCCTGGGGGCCTGGTTGAGCTGGGTGGGAGAGGAGTGTAATTTTCACAAATAGACCATCAGCACTCAAACCTCACCTTAAGAAATGAGTTAGCCACTGATAGAAATGTAGGTCTCTAGTTGGCAAGGGCTTGTACCTTTGTCCAGGTAGGGGCCCTTCTTCCTAGTCAGGAAAAGGGTGTTACACTCCTAAAATAACCCCTGCTCACCCCCTTAGGAGCTTGGCACGAGCAGTAAGGATTATCTTAGAGGAAGTGTGCAAAGCATGTGTGCATAACCAACAGTAATACAGTGTAAGCACTACAAAAGGACACCACACCAGTTTAGAAAAATATAAATTTTTATATACTTAAGGCAAGACCAAAAACGATAAAAATCCACAATACATTACTTAGAAATCTTCAGTTATCAAAATAACCTTAAAAAACAGCTCCTTGAAGTCGATAGCTCCATCTGGGGCTATCACAGCATCGTGAACAAACAAATCCAAACAGTGCAGTGGTGTTTTCAAACACAGAATGTAAAAACCACCTTCACTAAAAGATGCATCTTTAGATTCTGAGTTCAGGCACACTAAACTGTATTTTTCTACCTAGTTCCCAGGGCCAGTTATGTTTAGAAGATGTTATAAATAAACTTCACATTCTGTCCTATGGGAACAGATAGCCTTGCAATAGTGAAAAACAAAATTGGCAGTAATTCACTATCAGGACATGCCACACACACCAGCCCATGTCCTACCGTTCACATGCACTGCAACCTGCCCACAGGGCTACCTTGGGCTTAACTTAGGGGTGACTGACATGTAAGAAAAGGGAAGGTTAGGGCCTGGCAGGTGGGTGCACTTGCCAAGTCGACATGGTAGTCCTAGACTGCACACAGGCTCTGCAATGGCAGTACAGAGTTACATTCACAGGCTGTTTGTGTGGGTGGCACAATCCGGTGCTGCAGCCCACTAACATAATTTGATTTACAGGCCCTGGCACACTCAGTGCAATTTACTAGGGACTGACAAGTAAATCAAATATGCCAATCATGGAAACACCAATCCATAACAGTTTACAACAGGGGCACTTGCACTTTACCACTGATCAGCAGAGAGAAAAGTGAGCAGAGACAGTAAGCCAGCAAAAACAGAGTCATAGCCGGGAGGTCAGAAAGCAAAAACTCAGGGGAAACATACAAAATGATGCCAAGTCGAAGAGGAACAAAATAACAGAAAGTAGAATTTGTGATCTCATCTGACTATGGGGTCAATATACAAAATACATGATCTGTGTAGGCACAAAGCAAAGCAGTCATTCATTTGGCTCTTTACAAGCATTCACTTGAGTGTCAAGAGATGAGAACAATAAGCACCTCACTCACCCCATGACCACAAAATTCCAGGGAAAACAGACTGCGAGTGTGTAGACAGCCACACCTATGTGACTGGTGAGAAATAGACTAAGCCCAGTACACAGGCCTGTCAAACACTAACAATGAGAACTAAAGAGTATGTATGTCACTGTTATCCCTCAGATGTTGCGAACACCAACCCACCAGTTCATCCACAGAGTGCCGGGTACGAATGTCGTTGGACATGTTGTAAGAACTAAACACAACATGCTCATTTGCATATAGGTGGACAAGATCACCAATCCACATATTTTCAGAATTACATTGTTCTCCAAAAACAAAGGCCAGCATCATCGATAAAGGAGGCCAATCTATCTTCATTAACTTATTTTTAGGTTCAGTGATCTATGTAATGGGCATGATTTGAGGTGCAGTGGACATTCACATAAATGATTGTGTCATTTCTGTACCCACAGGGTGAGCTGGGAACCCCCCACGACAAAATGAGGACAGCCAGTCCCACACTCTGACCGACTAGGAGCTCTCCGGCATGGAGGGCTCTCACACCTTCACAGATGAGGAGGACCAACTTGGTCATAAGGTTTGGGTCAGCACAAGTAGCAGCAGCTACAGCAGGATCCACTGTGACCACTACCCCCTCAGCTGACAACACCGAGCTGACCCCTACTCTTACAGACACAGCAGCCTGGGACAACGCCAACAGCATAGCAACACAGAGTATACTCTGGAATTGACCGACAATAACTCCTCCGTCAATGAGGAAGGAGGCTCAGTGTTGACTGTGCCACCAACAACTGGGGCTGCTTTGGTGGGTAGGGGTGGTGGGAGGGGCTGTGTGGATCTACGCCATCAATCAGCTGGTGCTGCTGTTGTAAATAAAACAACGGTAATATTAAGCATTAGCTGAAGCCATAATGCATCAGTCCAAATATCTAGTATAGGGATTCCATTTTGTATTTTCATGCCCTACATTGCCATGTGCTCAATGTTCTGATTGTCCTACCTCTCTGCCAGTTACACTGTGGATTCTACCTAGCAACAGTTATTATTAGTCCTTCTTGAGAGTGTAGCGCATGCTCAGCAGAAGTAACAGTTGTTCCTTATTAGCATAGCCCTCCCATGTTCTAGAAATACTGTTAGCTCCACCCACTGATATATTTGGAAATGTCCTTACGTGGTTGTAACCTCTGTCTAAGCTGTAAACTGAACCCCTTCCACTGTGTATAAAAGGGGCCATGTGCTTGTATTCAGTGTGCTACTCTGTACAATACTGTAGAAGTGTTGTGGAGGTTGTATCACCACCTTTAAAGGTTTATTAAACTATGTTTTTGTATTTCCAGTTTCCTTGCCAACTTCATTTGTAAGTCTAAGGACTTTGTACACAGAAGGGCGGACCCTTTCGGTACCTTTGGGCCTTGCTGAGGCCTGAACTCATCAATTGGCGCCCGTCACGTGGGGCTCATCTGCGACTCGGAGGCTCGAAGGACTGGTCGTGACGAAGGAATGGAACTCTGCCGGGTAAGTGATCACTGCCAGCGGCGTCTTTAGTCCTGGCATCCTGAGGTATTTCTTCCTTCCTTCCGATCTGACCATCTGGGTGGCGCCGGTCTTCGACTGAGACCTCTTCTGTCGGTTTGCTGTGGATAAGCTGTTTGAGCAAATTGTGGAACTTGGCAAGTGGAATCTGGACGCTCGTGCTTGGTAAGGACCAATGTATGGTAATTACTGTGAGTGTTTATGGTAGCCAGTGATTAGCAAGGCAGTTTTAGGATACGCTTGCTGTGGCTTATGGATATGGATATGGAGATGTTTGGATGATCGATCATATTATGATTATGAAAATGGGTATATATGCGTTGCAACACATATAGGCAGGCAATGTGGAGATTTTTCTCCAACATATGGTTGTGAGCGGCGCAACGATTAAGTGCCATTTTGTTGTATAAAATTGCGTATTTCGCACTATTTCTAGCATGCCTGCTTTTAGCGCACTACGTAAGTGGTGCTGCTGTGGAAACCGGTTAAGTCTTGAAGAATCGCAGCCGGCTCCCCCAGAAGGGACGCCGAATAGGGACATGTAAATTAAGTTTGGTCTTTCCCCTATAATGTACAGCACATTGTGGAGGAAGTATACCAAGAAGGATCCTGAGTTGAGATGGCCTTTGTATGGTTCGTTTGATGTGCGCAAAATTGAGTATGTCGAACAGTGCCTGTGTAAGCGCCGAGCGAGACAAGACATGTTTGAGAGTGTGCGAATGTGGGTGAAAGAAGTACGTGAGCGTGAGAAACATGAACATGCACTGATTGAGAAAGAGCAGAGGAAGAATGTGCGTGAGAAGGCGCAAGAAATGAGACAACGTGAACAAAAAGAAGCGGAAGAAAAACGGGAAAAGGAACGTAGATTGCAGATATCTGGCCAATATCCTATTCGACGGCCTCTTTATCCTGTCCTTAATAATTCTGATGATGATTTTTCATTACTAGATCGTTCTCCGCCTCCGTATGCTGGCCCGTCTGCTCCGAAAGGGGAAGATGAGGATTCTGGATCATTTAAAGATAAGGTAGACACGCGGTCTAAGTTAACATCTGATCGTATGGCGGAGCTCCGACAAATTTCTTATCGTATTCTTAAGGGTACAATTCCTCTTGCTGAAATATTGTTGTCTCTTGAAAAATGGCCGACAGGAAAAAAAATAATTTTCTTGAAACCTTTTCTGATGAAGTAGTCGGGGCTTTTCGAAAATATTCTCCTGTTCTTGAACCTGATGACATAATACAAGATAAGAAAGAATTGCGTAAAGGTCTCTTTTCTCCTTCCCAGGCAGCTGATGCAGTTCGACGGTTATTCGTATTGCAGGATGAGGCGTCTCGGTTACGAGAAGAAAAACGACAAAAGACGGTGGACGACAAAGAGACGGGTTTGAGTGGCGACGGGAAACAATCACCTATCTTTTCTTCAGATAAGGTCGATATTGTGCATGTTAAACCTATGCGAGAGGCAGCGCCTTTGTATGTTCCTCCTAAAGGAGCGGGTACTAGTTCAGATAAAGATTCAGCTGATGCCCGAGGGTATTTTATCTATAATTGGGTATATACTCCTTGGAATAGAGCGGATGTTATGGCCTTAAAGAAAGCGTTACCTGACCCACGGAAAAATCCTGCTGCCTTTTATGAGGAAGTTGAGGGGGCTTTGAATTCTTGTACTATGACATTAGCTGACATTGATTTATTCTTTGGTCTTATATTACCCCCTGACATGTGGAGATAGGAACGGAAAATTTATGATTTAGTGACGTTTAAAGCTAAATGGGAAGACATTGAGGAGGAGGACAGAGCTAGGAAACCTGCGCAGAAACCACCCCAGCTCATTCTAGTCCTCCCTGCTGCCATTTTGATTAAATTGAAGACGATTATCCCCCCTAAAAAGATTGACTGGACTATGTTAGCATCTTGCAAGCAAAAGACAGATGAATCAGTTTCTGATTTCTTTACGCGATTTGAAGAAACTTTTCACGATTTCAGTGGTCAGTCTCTGACGGATGACACGGGTCGACATCTGTTTGTAGACAAATATGTTTCGAATTTATTACCGGGAGTAGCAGCTCGGTTGAAAGCGAGTGAAAGCTCCTGGACGACTTCGACTCCGGCATCCCTCCTGACAATGGCTCAGTATTACGAGCGTCAGGAATTAGAAGCAAAAAGTAATGAAGATAAGAAATCTAAGGATTTGAAAACAAAAGTTATGTTAGCACAAGTGTATGGACCACCCCAGAGAGGAAATAATAGAGGTGGTCGGGGTTTTTATGATTCTACATATAACCGCACAGACTTGGCTAAAGATCAATGTGCATATTGTAAGCAACAAGGCCACTGGGCCAATGAGTGTCCTTTAGCGCGAGAACACAGGGCTATGGGACGGGGTAGAGGTTTTGGGAGAAATCGTGGGGGTTTCTCTGGACCACGAGGTAACCTAAATGACAGGGCTAGATTCGAATCTAGGGAGCAACAACAAGGAGGGTCTAATACCTTTGATAGACGAAATCAGTATCAGATGTCTGACTATGTGCACCCCGAAAGTCATGATTCCCAATATGCATAGGATTGCGTAGGATGGGGGGAGGAATCAGTTGAAGTACCAGTAGATCAGAGGGGTCCTTATGTTACAGCACATGTTTTGGGTTCTACTGATCAGTTTCTGGTTGATACAGGGGCTACTCGTAGCGCTTTGTCTAAACAATTGGTTCCGAGGGCTCCCCTGTCTGGCTTAACGATCACATCTGTAGGGTTCGATGGAACACCTTCTCTTAGCCCATTATCCCAACCCCTTGCATTTCATGTCGACAAATTTACAGCACCATGTCCATTCTTGCTTTCCTCAAACACGCCTGACAACATTGTGGGTCTAGACATGCTGAAACATTTTAGAAACACAATCCGCTGCTCCCCTGAAGGAGTACGCGTGATTTTAAATGACAATTACCCTGCAAAAGAGAGAGTGTGTATGGTCGCTGAAAGTGCTGCATTAGCCTCTTTACCTCACACGTTGTGGGCTACTTCAGACACTGATGTGGGACAGATGGTCATTCCCCCGGTTCGCATTAGTGTAAAGGAGGGAGCTGTGTTGCCACGCCTGCCTCAATATAGGATTTCACAGGAGGGTGAGGAGGCGCTCATACAGATTGTGCAGGATCTCATTCGAGTGGGGGTGGTGGAAGAAGTCCCATACAATGTTTGTAACAGTCCTATTTTACTAATCTTGAAGAAAGACACTGATACTAGGGTATATCGATTTATTATTGATTTGAGGGAGGTGAACAAGATAGTGGTGCCCCAATACCCTGTTGTTTCTGACATCACGACACTCCTTACCTTGGTCCCACCAACAGCGACAACATTCTCGGTTGTCGACCTGAAGAACGCCTTCTTTTCGATCCCTATTCACCCTGATAGCCGTTACCTTTTCGGCTTCACTTTGAATAATCGATCGTATAGATTTTGTAGAATTCCACAGGGCTATACTGAGAGCCCTAGTATCTACAGTCAGGCATTGAAAAGACAGTTGGATTCCTTTGTCTTGCTTGAGGGGGTAGTGCTTATTCAATATGTCGACGATATTTTGTTGGCTGCTGACACCCCTGAGCAATGTGAGACTTGTACGTTGTCCTTGCTTTCCTTTTTGGCTTCTCACAATCATAAGGTATCTAAGAAGAAATTGCAATTCTGTAGACCTAAGGTGACCTACCTAGGCCACCTTTTGTCTAAGGAGGGGCGTGCACTTACATCAGATCGTATCCAAGCCATCCTGGACACACCAACACCTTCTACACAGAAAGATGTTCGAGCATTTTTGGGTCTTACGTCCTTTTGTAGGCAGTGGATACTGGGGTTTTCACATATAGTCAAACCACTGTTAGCGCTATTGACAAAAGACACTCCAATTCCCCTTCCTTGGACAGATGAATGTGAAAACGCTTTCCAACAGTTACGTCAGGCCCTTTGTTCAGCACCAGTGTTAGGCACTCCTGATTACACGAAACTTTTCACATTATATGTACATGAGAGAGATGGATGTGCGTCATCTGTGTTAGTGCAGATGCATGGGGACAGGCAGCGTCCGTGTGCATATTTCTCGGCATTGCTCGATCCTGTCGCTCGGGCATTGCCGGGGTGTTTTCGTTCGGTCGCAGCGACAGCTGTGTCAATACGTCAGAGTGAGGGAATAGTGTTATCTCACAAGCTGTTAGTGTTGGTTCCCCATGCTGTTGACGCCCTTTTGAATCAAACAAAGACGCAGCATTTAACAAGTGCCCGTCTGACCGGATATGAACTAACGTTGCTGGCTCCCCATATCACATTGAGGAGATGTGCTACGTTAAATCCAGCAACATTGTTACCATTCCTGACGACTCAGCCTGAGGCACAAGAAGCACATGATTGTATTTTTGTGACTGAGGAACAGACAAAGGGTCGTATCGATCTCCAGGATACGCCTTTCTCAGATGTAGATGGAGAATTATGGGTGGATGGCTCCTGCCTGAAGCTACCGGATGGTACGACTTCGGCAGCATATGCCATCACTACTTTGTATACCATCGTGGAAACAGCACGCATACCACAGAAATCAGCCCAGGCAGCGGAGCTGATAGCATTGACACGAGCATGTGAGCTTAGTGCAGAGTTGTGTGTGAATATTTATACAGATAGCCGCTATGCTTTCGGAGTAGCGCACGACTTTGGCCTGCTCTGGAAGGAAAGAGGTTTTCTGACATCACACGGAACACAAATTATGTATGGAGAATTGGTGCACAATCTTTTGACTGCCCTGACATTTCCTAAAAAGATAGCTATAGTGAAATGCAGTACACACAAGAAAGTTATTGACAAAGTAGGGCAAGGAAATGCTTTCGCTGACCAAGTAGCACGAGAAACTGCAATGAGACCTGACTCCACTTCAATGTATGTTGTGAAGTCACAAGCAGAACGATGGCATGATGCTAGGAAAGAAGTGAGGGAAATACAGAGAGTTGCTTCTGATAAAGAACGAGAGCAATGGTCTGAAAATGGAGAACTGGATGATGAAGGTTGTTGGTGCAACAAACAAATGGATAGGTGGAAGTTGCCCACAGCTTTTGTCCAACCTATGGTTCAAATGGCACATGGGCTAGCACATGTTGGAGCTTCAGCGATTGTGAAATTGCTTGCGCAAGTTTGGGAGCATCCAGAGATTGCTAGCACGGCCAAGAGAGTGGTGCAGACCTGTATGATCTGTCTTAAATACAACCCAGGGAAAGGAACACGGACTCCAGCAGGAGGATTTGAAATACCTACTGCACCTTTTGAAGTCCTGCAAATGGACTATATCCAACTTGAACGCTGTAATAATCTAAAGTACGTCTTAGTGGTGGTGTGTGCTTTCAGTAAATGGATTGAAGCCTACCCTACTAAGGACAATACTGCAATGACTACAGCAAAGGTGCTACTGAAGGAGTTCTTCCCTAGGTATGGTGTTTGTAGACTATTATGGAGTGATAACGGGCCTCATTTTATAGCAGACGTTATCAAGTACGTTCTGAGAGGTCTGGGGATAAAACAGAAGTTTCATGCAGTGTTCCATCCACAGTCGGCTGGCTTGGTGGAACGCTACAATGGAACACTGAAGCTTAAACTAGCAAAGATCCAGGCTTCCACTTCTCTGACTTGGCCCGACGCTTTGCCTTTGGCATTGTTGTCAATAAGATCAGTACCACACTCCCGAACCGGCCTTACACCGTATGAAGTGGTGTTTGGTCGTCCCATGAATATTTGGGGAGTGCCCAAACCAAGTTCCGTATATGATGTACCTTGTGTATTGATGAATGACTATCTGGCACAATTAACTGATAACTTGGTTTCTATTCATCAACAGGTTCGAGAAGCACTCCCTGACCGGTCCACAGGTGAGGGTCATAGTCTCCGACCCGGTGACTTCATCCTCATCAAGGCGTTCGAGAGGACGAGTGGCCTGGAGCCCCGATGGTGCGGTCCCGAGCAGGTTCTGCTCGCAACAAGAACGGCCGTCCGAGTGACCAACCGGAAGAACTGGATTCACTCCCTTCATTGTCGCAGAGTGCAACCCGGATTGGTGGAGCCTGCCGTGTTGACTGACCATCGAGAAATCCTGACTACAGAGAAAGGCCCTGCTGTGGTACCTGATGGGCAAGAGGAGTTCTTCCCGGACCCGACGACTTCTGGAGTAAGAAAATACAACCTTCGACCCAGGAAGAAGTTTGCTGCTGTTTAGACTGCTGTCAGAACGGCCTCTCGGTTGGTGCAACGGAGAGCCGATGAGGCAAGGGGGGGGGGATCAGCCTTGCATTAGAGTAGTGACACCCGTCTTGGCCCGTTGGTGAAGAAAACAACAGCCGCCTTGGGGGAAGAGTTCTGACAGCCTTTTTTTTTAGTTTCAGGAAGATTTGCGAGACATTTGTTCAACATGGAGAGAAAGAAAGTGATCTGCGCCTTTGGATTTATTGCTAGTGTGGCAGTTGTTGCCATTATCACGTGGTTTGTTGAGGATGTAATTCCTGCCCGTGATCTATATGTGGTTTCTACACCGGTGCCAGAGGAGCATTTCTTTTATACGCTCCCCTATCAGGAATCAAAACACCGCTTGTCCTTTGTAAATAACACCTTCATTCAGATGCTACATCATACCCACACTGCTACAAATGAAACAAATTGCTGGATATGTGGTATGATGCCAGCGCACCAGAAGAAGGGGGGAACACCGTTTATACCTCTCCCTTTCTCTCATAATGGTTCTTGTCATGCCTGGTATACTCTTCTATTTGCCACAAGAAAGCCTGCTGTTGGAAGATTACTTTTTAGACTAAACAAAGAATGTCACCAGAATAAAGAAGGCTATCCACAAGCCAATGGAACTATATGGGAGTGGGAAGAATATCGACCGGACAATGAGTCTACTCCCTACATTTTTACAAACACTAGAGACACTGTCGAAAGTGAAAAATGTGTGATCTCAGTTGCACAAGCACAAGCGGACTTATGCGTACAAAGTGTTGGGTACATCCCTGTAGGTGTTAGTGATTGTATTAAAGTCTTGAATGTAGATGGTCTGAATAATAGCACATTTTTAGCATCCCATAATACATATTTTGTATGCGGTAATAGAGGATATTATCGATTACCAGCTGGCTGGTCAGGAGTATGCTATGTATCGTTTTTATTACCACCAGTGTTTTTAGCACCTGCCACTTATCATAAAAACTTGAAATTGTTGAATAATGCCACTGTGAATAGATACAAACGTACTTTATCTATCGATGATGTGGACCAGACCGACACTAGTTTGCAGCAATATGTAGATTTTAACCTAGGTTTATTCTTCTTTGTTGGAGCTGCCCTAAACAGTAGAAAGATAAGAAGATTAACTAGAGTTGTAGAGGCAGTGACCAACCAAACTGCTGCAGCACTAGGAAACGTAACTGAAGAGTTGCAAATTACTAGAATTGTTGCCCTGCAAAACAGAATGGTGTTAGATGTCATATTAGCAGAAAAGGGAGGAGCTTGTAGACTTATTGGAAGTAGCTGTTGTGTCTTCATCCCAGACAACTCGCCTTCTGTTTATAATGCCATAAATAAACTGCATAAAATAGCTGCTGACATACATGTAGATAATGGTACATGGACCTTCTCTAGTTGGTTTTGGACCTTATTTACTACATGGGGTTGGAAGATCCTCACTGGCCTTTGTATAATAGTAGTAATTCTTTTCACTTGCTGTATGTGTATTCAATGTGGTCCTATGATATGTTCTCTTTGCATTACCTCTTGTATACCCAATAAGAAAGCTGTTTCCGAAGCTGCTTATCAAAAGAGTCTAACTGAAGAGATTTCTAACATTATGAGCATTGACATTCAAGATGAGTTTGATGACTACCCTATGAAATGGAATGGCTTCAGCTAACGCTGAAAGGGTCGTCTGTTGTAAATAAAACAACAGTATTATTAAGCATTAGCTGAAGCCATAATGCATCAGTCCAAATATCTAGTATAGGGATTCCATTTTGTATTTTCATGCCCTACATTGCCATGTGCTCAATGTTCTGATTGTCCTACCTCTCTGCCAGTTACACTGTGGATTCTACCTAGCAACAGTTATTATTAGTCCTTCTTGAGAGTGTAGCGCATGCTCAGCAGAAGTAACAGTTGTTCCTTATTAGCATAGCCCTCCCATGTTCTAGAAATACTGTTAGCTCCACCCACTGATATATTTGGAAATGTCCTTACGTGGTTGTAACCTCTGTCTAAGCTGTAAACTGAACCCCTTCCACTGTGTATAAAAGGGGCCATGTGCTTGTATTCAGTGTGCTACTCTGTACAATACTGTAGAAGTGTTGTGGAGGTTGTATCACCACCTTTAAAGGTTTATTAAACTATGTTTTTGTATTTCCAGTTTCCTTGCCAACTTCATTTGTAAGTCTAAGGACTTTGTACACAGAAGGGCGGACCCTTTCGGTACCTTTGGGCCTTGCTGAGGCCTGAACTCATCACTGCCGCTAATCACCCAAACCTTTCCCGGGTGATCAACACCTGCAAGGGTTACCAGGGAGAAATTGGCCAGGTAAGAGGGATCCTCTGGAACACGAGCAGCTGCAGGCAGGCCAAAACCAATGGTTGGACACTTTCAACCAAAAGATTGACGCCATGACTTGGGCACTGCAGGATATTGGTACTAGCCTCCGCCAAATTGCAACACACTTGACCACACCTTCCTGTATGCCCAAATCTGGTGCATCAACATATGCACAAGCCACATTGAGATAAGTGGAGTCTGGCGGAGGGTCCCCAGTACCCCAGGAGCCTGCAGCTGTGGATTCCCCACCCAAACGTGGGGAGGGGTGTCTGAGGAAAAGTCTATGAGTCGGATGGCAAGGCACTACCCAAGAAGTGACAATGTGCCCTTTATCATCTAGTATGTGCCAAGCGTTTACTTTGTTGACTGTCATCAATAACTGCCCCACATTGGATTGAGGGTTAAAGTTGGACTTTGGACTCAAATAACTATGGCTTTACCTTGGAGAATTTCATCTACAACCACTATCAACTCCTATTTGCACTGTCTTTTTTCTTTTTTTGTGAGCACAACGCCTTTGTGTGACTTTATTTTATCACTTTATGTACAAAAATTAAACACTTTAAACCGAAATACTTGCTAATGTCGCGACTTTGAATTCCAAATGTACATATTGTAATCCCCCGCAGAATCACAATAATGAAATTGTCAACAACATTGGTAACAAATTAATTCTAATAAGTAAGGTAGGGGCTCGTGAGTAAATGTACCTTGGCACAGCATGATGGATATACACAACCAGTTACCACACAACCCGTAGTACACGGTACAGATTCACTGGAAGTCGATTGTCTACAAAACTGTCACTACTTGCCAACACAATCAATAATCATTGTTACATTATCTGATAGGACACAAACACTTGAGAACACGGCGGAGGAGTTAAAAAAATAAATTAGTAGCAGTAAGATGGTGCTCCATGCGATGTGCCGAGATGAGTAGGGGCTACAGAAAAAACTGGAACAGCTAGAAAATAACTCAAGAAGAAATAATTTGGGAATTCTGAATATTCCCGTAGGGAAAGAGGGTGGTAATCTAAAATCCTATGTGGTATCGCTCATAAAAGGCATCAGTTCAGGTGGATGAGAGTGAGGTGGACATCGCAAAGGATATCCAAAGTATACACTGAGACCCTTTCAGGAGAAATCCATGTAGAGTGAAGCCAAGGAAGATTCTCATCAACTTTCAGACTTATGCCCTAAAGGAAAAAATCCTTCTGTCTGCATTAAAACGAAAATTCCTAAAAGGTCCAGATTTCTCATTTGAAATTAGATCAGATTTATCTCAGGTCACTGTAGATCAGACGTCTTCAATCTGTGGGGCGCAACCCCCAAGGGGGCCATGGAGTCTTGGGAAGGGGGTTGCGCCCTTCCTTTGCTAAAAGAAAAAGTTCCAGACAAGGTAGTTAAACTGCCTTCCCTGGAGCGTTACTCAGGGACTCTCCTGTGCTGGGAAACAGAAGCCAGGAAAACAGTTAAACACACCTTTCTGCCAACATACTGCTGGCCTGAAAGAATTGCAAATGTGCACAACAAGTTAATCTGCAAATGTAAAGGATTTGCAGATTAACTCGTTGTGCACATTTGCATTTCTTTCAGACCAGCAGTACACTCGCAGAAAGGTGTGTTTAACTGTCTGCCTGGCTTTGATTTCTCAGGAAAGGAGAGTGCTGTTGAAGTTCATTTACTGAATCACTTGAAACTTTTTGAGTGCTAGTGCGCAGAGTTAACTGAGGTGTGAAGTGCTTGCTTTTTATTTTCATCGTATTTACGTAGCTTTTACTATCCCTGAGAATGTGTTGAAAGGACAGTTATGTTAAAAAACAGATTTCATTACACCGGGCCCCATTCACAGAACTAACTTAAGACAAAATCCTAAACTTACTACTTTTGGTATTCACAGAAGGCATTTAGTAGTAGTAAAGTTAGGATTTTGTCTAAAGTTTGATTTAACACAAACTTAAGACAAACTTTAGACAGGCTTAAGAAAGACTTAAGACAGACTTAAGACAAACTTAAGACAAACTCAAGACAGATTTAAGACAGACTTAAGTTAGGATTTTGTATTAAGCCTGTCTTAAGTCTGTCTTAAATTTGTCTTAAGTCAAACTTAAGACACAATCCTAACTTTACTACTACTAAATGCCTTCTGTGAATACCTAAACCAGTAAGTTTAGGATTTTGTCTTAAGTTAGTTCTGTGAATCGGTCCCATAGGGTCTACATATTACTAAAATCTATGGGCCTCATTTACAATGTAATGGTGTAGGGCAGCTCCGCAAGTATTTTTGCTGCGCTGCCCTACGCCAATTCAAAGGGGCAGGATAGGACTGTATTTATAAAATACAGTGCATCCTGTCCTTTCTGGCAGCACACAATTTGGTGCCTAGCGCCAACAGAGGCATCCTTACACTATGGTGCAAGGGTGTCTGCATTGTTTGCAGGATTGTTTTGTGCAAGAAGGCATGCCTTTCTGCGCAAAAACAACCCATGGAGGCTTTTTCCTCTTTCTATGTGTGGCACACATAGAAAGAGGAAACAATTGAGGAGAAATAAAGATATTTCTCCTTGTTACGCATCCCCTGGGCAGCGTACAGTTTTGACGCATCCTCAGGTTTACAGATGCTTGTAAATCTGGGAATGTGTCAAAACCCATGGGAAAAAACAGGGCAACGCCCATGGAACCCCCCCCGCCCCCAACGCAGTCTAAGGAAACACATCAACTTGCACAGCGTTGCCTTACACCATATCTAGGAGGCCATGAAATGTCACGCAAAGTGACTTTGTGTGGCCTCGTAGATATGGGTCTGCGCAACCAGAGTCTCATACAAAATGATGGAGCACAAGGGGCTTATAAATAAGCCCCTATATTTTGATAGCAGCCCGTATATTTTGGAAGCACCATTTTATCGTAAAACATTTTGCGCATTTTGTAGCAGTCTATCTTATACTGATTGTAATGCAAGTATAAAATAAAGACTTACATATTCACAGTGCTTTCTGTCACAGGCTGGGAACTCATAGAACTAAAAATACACAAGTCACTATTTTCTACTGCACCAACTACCATTTAATTCTGTGGCTCTCTAGTTTCACACATGCAGTGCATTAACTAATAGAGTTTTCATAATGTATTATAGTGCATTTCCCCCTGAGTAACAACTATTTAAAATGAATGTATTATTCATTGAAGCTGCCTGTTATTTTATATGAAACTACCGGATGGTGAAAGACCTAAAAAATGTATTAAATGTTTTAAATATGATGAATGATGTTCAGCTACCTCCAGTTACATGCAGCTGTAAATGCCAAGCTGTCAGCATCCTATGAAATATACTATGGTTTTCCTCTAATGCTGTGCACTAAAGTTGCAGCCCATGCATTACAGCTATTATACCAAGGGCCACTGGAATTATATGATAGTGAGGCCGCAGCAATTTTAGCATGTTTATAGATTTGTCGCATTTGCCACATAATCCATCATCTGCCACATAATCTACTGATTTTAACCAAATGTTTTTATTTATTCAAAAGGTTAAAAAGTTACTAAAATGCAGCAACAGGTGTTGATGCTTAGTAAAAGGCCATTTATAAAGCTGTTCTGGTCACCTTTTTGTTGCTAATTGCTATATTTGGGTGGTAAACTGGTACTAATGAGGTGCAACCACAGATTGACCGTTCTCTGGTGAACATTTATGGTTGTCACTGATACGGAGTCCCAGGTTCTAGAAATTTTTGTTGGGTCCTTACGCCTAAAAAATTTTGCTGGGTGGTCTCAGCATCAAAAAGTTTGAAGACTACTGGCTTAGATAGATAATGGGAGCTGAGTAAGCGTATGGGGGATTTAAAAAAAAGCGGGGGCAACTGTGCAGCTCAAATTCCCTGCATCCTTAAGAGTAATGCACAATAACAAAATGCATATTATAGGAAGGATAAAGGAAGCAGATGAGATGCTAGAACTCATTAAGAGACGTGGAGGGGGCAGTTGAGGGGTATGTAAATAAAAAGAAGATATATTCTTGTACTCGTAATACATGTATGCGTAGTTATTGTTGGTGGTGGGTGCCCATGGTGCGGAAAAAGAAATTTGGACTAACGTCAGGTCCAAGAAGAAGAAGCATGGGAGGGTTCTCCAGGGAAGGGCAGAGGGAGGGAAGGATTGGGGGGGTGCACCGGGTGGGAAGCATATGGGAAAAAAATTATAAATTCCTCAAATACCTCAGAAAGATTCAATGGACTCAGGATAACAGAGACATGCCTATCCAGATTCTAACATGGAATGTTAATGGGTTACGTGTGAAGGGGCGCAGGGATAAGATATTGCAATACCTTAGGATTCCCCTGCTCAAATTCTGATCCTACAGGAGATGCATTTGGTAAAAAAGGAATGGGGCAAGCGCTTTAGAAAACAAAAATGGGTACAACAAATGATATGTACTGATCAGAGAGCTAACATAAGAGGGGTCGCAATATTGGTGAAAAAACAAGCAAAAATATGGGTATCACATATGAGGGCAGATAAAGGGGGTAGGTGGGTTATAGCAGGTGAAAATTTGTGGATAGGTTATTAACATTGGTAGGATACTATGTCCCAAACCACCACGAGTGTGAACCACTTAAAAAAAAATTCAAACTTGTGAGAATTCTCCGGTCCGGTAATTATGGCAGGAGATTTTAATGTAGGAATGAATCTAAAGTTAGATAAATCAAATAAAGCTAGAGCTGTACTGACGCCTAAATTTCAAGCCCTTTTAAAAGCCATGATGATTCAGCACACTGTGTGTGATCTCTGGAGAGAGAGACTTGGATATCTGCAAGGTACCTCATTTCCAAATAAGAAATATGGGAATAAATCAAGAATAGACTACCTTTTTAATAGATTGGAGCCTTAGAGAAGATATTTTAGATATTGGATATAAGGTGGCCCATCTACCAGATCACTCAGCGGTTATAGTAATGGGCTTGTTCGGGATACGCTAAAGGTATTTATTAGAGGTAAGCTCACCAGTGCAGTATGCCACAGAAATAAATGTTATAGGAGTGACATTTCTTGGTTAGAGGCTGAAATGGAAGGAACAGAAACCAAGATAAAAAGATCGGGAACAGAGGATGCCAGGATCGTGTTAGAAAGGAAGCTGCTCCTGTTAAAGAATCAAATTGCAGAAATCCTCCAAACTCTGATTAGAAAGAGATGTGATGCTATCAAGCTAGCACATTTCGAGTACGAAGAGGGGGCAGGGAAACTCCTAGCTCATCACTGAGACGTGGCTCAATAATTCCTGTGCCCCGGTGGTTGAACTGGCCATCCCGAGGGCTTTCAAAATTATTAGGGCAGATCGTGCAGCGGGGAGAGGTGGAGGGTCCGCGGTTGTATTTAGAGACATCTGGTCTTTCCACAGTGAGCCCTCCAGTGAATCAGGTGTTGGGGAGGTTCTTCACTTCTCATTTATCCTTTCACCCCATTTCACGCTGGGCGGAACATTGGTCTACCGTCCTCCGGGCCCTTCTGGATCGTTCCTCAGGGATCTGGAGGACGTGATTGTACCTCAAGCCTTGAGGTTCCCTAAATTTCTTCTTATGGGTGACCTTAACATTCATGTGGACATTGGTGAGTCGTTGGACTCAACCAGTTTGTCGGAATCTTTAAACTTGGCCCAGCTAACACAGAGGGTTAAGTTGCCCACGCATTCGGGGGACCTTTTAGACGTAGTTTGCTCCAACTTTGCTTTGACGACACTTGATCCTGAAATCCTTACCTGGTCGGATCATAGGTTGATCAGGTTCTCCTGGTCCTTAGAGAAGCCATCTGGGGCTATCCCCCCTAATCTATGCCATCCAAAAATTAATCTCCTTGCCTTGAACATTGTCCTCCACCAGGGGCGTCCAGTGTTGGGCTCTGAGCTTCCTGTTGCAGTGCAGCGCTTTAACACCTGGATCAGCACAGGGGTGGGGGCCTCTGTGAAGCAGGGCGTTAGCACCAACAAACGCTCTGTGCCCTCTAAACCCTGGTACTCGCATGCTCTGAAATAACTGAAGCTAGGCTGCAAAAAACTCGAAAGAGTCTGGAGGCGCGTCTATTGCCCCAGGGCTAAGGGGGCTTTGCGCGCGGCTCAGAAGGAATATTATGCCGCCATCAGGGCGGCTAAGGGTGACTACGATGCAGGCAGGATCTCTAGGGCCAATAATAATAGTAAAGAAATCTTCCTATTGTCAAGAGCTTTCTTTCCCCTTGTGCCGAGCAACCATCGGTCCCCTCCTCCACACAATGGTGTGAGAACTTGTCCTCTTTCTTTATAAATAAAATAGCTGAGATTCAGCCCAGTCTTCGCTCCACTTGCTGTGCGCGGAGCATCCAGGGTATGGCCCACCCTCAATTGCTTCTCTCTCCCACTCAGTCTTTCAAAGATTTTTCCCCTGCTTCTGAGGCTGACACCCTTGCGGTTCTAAAATCCTTGAAGTCAGGGTCACCTGATGACCCCTGTCCTGCCCGTGTTCTTGGTGGGGTGGCTGAGGTGGTTTGTGCCGAGGTTTCGGAGATTATTAGTCTTTCCTTTCAGATGGCTACAGTTCCCCATTGCTGGAAGCAAGCTAAACTCCTGCTTCTACTTAAAAAATCAGGTTTGGATTCTGCAGTCCCAGCCAACTATCGGCCTATCTCCCTGTTGCCAGTGCTAGCAAAGGTATGTGAGAAGATCGCATTTCGTCAGCTTGACGCTTTTGTTGAAGCGTCCCATGCTCTCCATCCTGCTCAATCTGGGTTCCGTGCTGCGTACAGCACCGAGTCGGCCCTTGTAGAAATATCTGAGGCCATCAGGGAATGTCTAGACGCTGGCGGCAGAGCGGCTCTGATAATGTTGGACCTCTCTGCCGCTTTTGATACGGTACCCCCATCACCTTCTTCTCACTCAGCTGGCAGCTATTGGCGTCACTGGTTCTGCTTTGCAATGGCTGACCTCGTTTTTGAATAACCGGACGCAGCAGGTGTGGCTACCCCCCTATTCTTCCTCGGCTAAACTGCTTAAGACCGGGGTGCCGCAGGGGTCTACTCTGAGCCCTCTGCTATTTAACATATATCTGACCCCCTTGATCTCCTTGGCTGAGGGACTGGGAGCTAAAATAATAGCCTATGCCGACAACACGCAGTTGCTATTCACTTGGCCTGGCATGGATCTGGACACCTCACGGGTCCAGGCCTGTCTTTCCTCAGTCTTCAACTGGCTTGCTCTTGACCAACTAAAGTGCAATGAAGAAAAATCAGAAATCTTACTCTATGGTCAGTTTCCCCCCAACTTCAGAGAATCCTTGTGGCCATATGGCTTTCCTCCCCCTAATTCCGACGGCAAACCTGCTAAGAATCTAGGGGTTTGGTTCGGGGAAAGTTTAAAATTCAATGAACACATTAAAAAACTTACTGGCGGATGCTTCGGCACTCTCAAAGCTCTCCGGAGATTTTTCCCCTTACTTCCGAGGACTGCCAAAGAAACAGTGGCTAGAGCACTCATTCTCTCCCGACTCGACTATGCGAATGTCCTGTTCATTGGCATCCCCGCCTACTTAACCAATCGTCTTCAGATTTTACAGAACGCAGCAGCCAAACTTCTGTTTAACATCTCACGGAAGTCCAGTGTCCGCCAACATCTGCGCGACTTACACCGGCTCCCTGTTGCTGAACGGGTTCTGTTTAAATGCCTTACTTTGTTTCATAGAGCCATCAACGATCAGGGACCTTTGTATTTGAGGAAACGTTTCTCCCGGTATTCACCTAACCGTCCTCTAAGGTCAGCTTCCCAACATCTTTTGGTTGTCCCCCGCTTCAAACGCACACGTTTTGGTGGACACTCTATTGCTGTTAAGACGGCTGCTGCTTGGAACTCCCTCCCGCCAGCGCTGCGCGCCACTCAGAACTTTAACCTGTTTAAGAAAGCACTTAAAACACACCTTTTTAAAATGACGGTTTAACTTCCCTTCTCTTCTGATGCCTTTCTGCTTCTACGTGCCAGGATACTCCAGAGTAATTGAGCGCGCTACAAAACCACCAATAACATAACATAACATAGCTTGGAAGACTAAAATGGATCAGAATAGGAATCGGATTAAGGAGGACCAGTCTGGGAATATTCTGAGGAATGACACTGAGATCGAAGAGGCATTTAAGGAATTCTTCCGGGTCCTATATATGAAGGAGGAAAGGACTGCAGAAGCAGAGATTGAGGGATTGTTAGCAGACTCTATCCGACCTATAGATGCCAGTCAGCATAAGAAGAAGTTGTTTTGACCATTCAGTCAAGTAAGGGGGGGTAAAGCCGCCGGACCAGATGGCATTCCAGTGAAACTGTATAAATTCCTTGGGGAGGTGCTATCTCCACTTATGACTCTAGTGATAGGTGAGATATTAGATCAAGAGGTGCAGGTACCAAATTCCTGGAATGAGGACACTGTTACTCTTATTTTGAAACCAGGTAAGGACCCGGCTAGGTGTGAATCATATAGACTGATATCTCTCCTGAATTTGGACTACAAAATCTTTACAAACATTTTGGCAGGAAGATTAAGTAGGTTAGCGGGTGAAGTGATACATAAAGAACAGTGGGGCTTTGTGAAGGGAAGGAATCTACATGAGTTTACCTATGAGTTAATAGGTGCTATTGATTTTGCAACAACTTATGAAACCCCACTAGCAATGACAACATTAGATGCCTCTAAATCCTTTGATAGGGTGAGGTGGTCCTATCTATTCTCTGTTTTGAAAATATATAAACTAGGAAATAAATTCTGTAGAGACATCCAATTAATATATCAAGAACTTACAGCAAGAGTCTTGGTGAATGGGAATTTATCTTCACCTTTTAAAATACTTAGGGGTACAAGACAGGGCTGTCCTCTTTCCCACCTCCTGTTTAATTTCTAAATAGAACCCTTTGCACATAAACCCCGAACCACAACTGACATTCCCCCCTTATACCAGAGAGAATGGGCGAAGAAGGTCGCGCTATACGCAGATGACCTCATGGTTTTCTCTTCCGATCTTCGGGCGGCCTTACTGACTATTCTATGGATGGCATTGGAATTCGGTGAGGCGTCGGGGTACTTAGTAAATGAAAACAAAACAGAGGTAATGGTATGGAATCAGGGAAGGGAGAATCAGTTGATTAATAAAGAAATAAGATGTCTGGGTCTAAAGATAGAACAAGGCATAAATGAAAGTGGAGAAATTAATCTGAGGAGAATATTAAAAGAGATTGTGCAATTAATGAAGGGATGGGTACACCTTTAGCAAACGATTCTGGGGAGGGTGAACTTGGTCAACATGACTATATTGCCAAGATCACTTTCCCATTTAATACCATACCCTGTATTTTGAAAAAGTCACCATACAGAAAATCCAGCAGGGGATAAATGCATTAATTTGGGCCTATGAGGGGGTCAGGATCTTCTGGATAAAGCTGCGGAGAAAGAGGGAGAAGGGAAGATTAACCCTCCGAGATATACAATACTTTGCATGGGCCTTCCAACTGACAAACTCTAGAATGCTTGCAAAGACACCAGATGGATATGTAATAGGGTCCATGTTTTTGGCAATGCGAAAAGAAAGTAAGGCGGTGTAGATGGCTTCCTGTTTAAATTTGGGGACCCAAAATACTTTTTAAAAAATGTAATTAAAGGTATTACAAACATTGGTGAGGATGTGGTTCCACATTAGACGACTCTCGAACCTAGACTATTATTCCCATTATGCCCCGATTTGGGATTCACCAGAGACTCCAGAGTCCCTTAATGATAAACTGGCAGTACCCATAAACAAGCATTTGCAATGCAATAGGTCTCGCATTATGAAAGTTTGAGCTGTTGGCATTGTTAATGCAACACTAGCAGCTCAAAGATTCAGTAATGTGAGACCTATTGCATTGCAATTGTTTTTTTTTTTTGTTTTTTTATATAGCACGAACTTGAGTGAAAGGTGTTTATGTTGAATTGAGTAGTGTAATTATGTGTTGTGTTATGTGGCACAGAGTGGTATTGTGTGGAGTGTATTTCTCGTGCAATAAGTATAGAGTAATTTGTGACGTGCCATTATGTAGTACTGAGTGGTATGTGGAGTGTATTTATATTGTATTGAATGCAGTGTAATTATGTGATGTCTAATTATGTGGTACTGAGTGGTATTATGTTGTGTAGTCATGTACTCTACTCAGTGCAACATAAATACACCCCTCATACCACTCAGTACCATACAATTACAAACCACATATTTACACCATGAATCAATGCAACATAAACACTCCCCACATCATAACACTCTATACCACATAATTGCACAACAAATATTGACAACACATATTTACACTCTACTCAATACAACATAAATACACTCAAAATATTACCACTCAGTACCACATATGCTGGTTTCAAGGGTTGTGGTCAGTTTCAGATATCGTACTGCAGTTAGTTTCACGTACTGTGATCAGTTTCAGGTATTGTGGCTGATTTGAAGAACTGTGGTCTTTTTTATGTTGTGTAGTTAGTTTGAGGCAGTCAGGTGCTAGTTTTGCCTTATTATTAACAATGCCAACTGAGAAAGAGACGAAAATAACGAAAAGGCAGAAATAGGCACTGGAAAGATGCTGGTAGAGGGGGCAGCGAGAGGCGGCAAAGTATTAAAGGATAAGAAGAAAAACAACATGGGGTAAGGGTACAGCTGTACATGGAATATCTGTACCACGTTTTTGCCAATATTTTATTGCCTACCCTTACGTACGGACTGAGAGATTTTTGTTGGTAAATTCCTACTAGGTTTGAGATAGCTCACTGCAGACCTATAGATTATAATTTCCCTTCTTGCCAGCCCCAGGGCAACTGTGACTAGCACTGTGTCATAACATTGGTGCTATCTCCCATAAGGAAGCTGGCAGAATCCTAAACACGGACACTAGCCAAGTAATTGTGTTCGGAATCAGTAAATTTCTTTTGGCTGTAAACTTTATTAGATTAAAAATGTCTCTTCCTCTGTAAATTTTAATTGTAAATCTATGGACCTGCTAAACCACGAATCAAGAATTGTGTTTGTTTCTTTTTCTTTTTAGGTGGTACATTTTAAAAATATTTTGCCTTGGCTGTTATGAAACCCATTTAATGATTCTTAAACTTGTATAATTCATTTTATGTTTTTATATATATTTATTCGAATTCCTGTGATAATCCCAATTACATCAATGTGTCCTACTACGATGAACTGTAGCAACGATTATTGCTTTTGGTACCGTGTATAGTATTTCTTTTTTATTGTATTTCTTTTATGTTGCTAAAGCAACGAAATAAAGATTGAATTGAAATTGAATTGAAATTGACTAGCAGTCACCTGTGATATTACCCTGAATGTATTGGAGGACAATTTTCTCAGCACAATCAGGAAAGGTTATAAGGAAGGGAAACCTGGTGATTATTCCTTTCATAATTAATAGCACTCCACTTCTCAGAAAAGTTGCCGAAAGTTAATGGAATTACAATACTCTGCAAGGCAGGGAATTTTTGCTGATCTCCGAGTGGCATTGTACCCCGAGGGGCGGTGGGTTTCGTTTATCTTTATTTGGAAAAGACCCACACTAGTGGCCATGAGTTACATGGTATGATTTGTGTATGGTGCCATCGGAATCATGCGGCTAACCAACTGCACCTCACTAATCCTAGATCAGTACTGAAATGCGGCTAAGAGCAACCTGCCACCCTCTATACTACCCCCTCACTGACTCACCCTTGGCAAATGTGTCCAATATACCTGGCCCTGCTCCGACTCAAACCACCTGAAGTGCATCCTACTAAACACCCGCTCGGTCCACAGACACGCCTCTGAACTCTGGGATCTACTGTACACTACATCACCGGATGTCGCCTTCCTTACTGAAACATGGATGAACGCATCATCAACACCCGACATCGCCATAGCCATCCCGGACAACTACAAGATCATCCGAAAAGACCGCACCATCCAAACAGGAGGAGGCATCGCCATCGTCCATAAGAACACCATCAAAATCACGACCAACTCCGACGACATCCTTACAACCGCCGAACACCTCCACTTCCAGATCCACACCGACCCTAGGACCACACTCAGAGGCACCCTCATCTACAGGCCTCCAGGAACCCGTAAACAATTCAGCGAATCCATCACCGACTTCATCACTCCACATGCCCTCGCCTCTGAGAACTACATTCTACTGGGAGACCTCAACTTCCACCTGGAAAAGAAAAACAACAGCAACACCACCACCCTTCTGGACAACCTGACCAATCTCGGCCTCAAACAACTTGTTGACACCCCCACCCATATCGCCGGACACACACTCGACCCAATCTTCTCCTCCAGCAAACACATCTCCTTTGATCACACCACAGCTCTCCATTGGACGGACCACAGCTGTGTTCACTTCAGCTACAAAACCACCTCGATCCACAACCCCCTACAACCTATTCCCCGAAGAAAATGGAACAAAGTCACCACCGACCAACTCCTCACATCGCTCAACCTTAACCCACCCGCCCTCTCTTCGGACCCAAACCAAGCGGCCTTCAAACTCAAACAATGGATCACTCACAGCGCTGACGAATTAGCACCCCTGAAAAACCACCAAACCAAACAGGGTAGCAAAAAGGCTCCCTGGTTCAACGATGACCTTAAGAAATCCAAGAAACTATGCCGTACTCTCGAGAAAACTTGGAGAAAAAACCCAACCACCGACAACATGACCACCTTCAAGGCAGCCACCCGCAAACACCACCAGCTGATTCGATCCACCAAGAAATCAGCATTTAAGAACCGACTCGACAACAACGCCCATAACTGCAAGGAACTGTTCAACATCGTCAAAGAATTCACCAACCCCACCGCAGCCTCAAACGACATCACTCCCTCCCAAGACCTCTGCGATTCGCTATCCTCCTTCTTCTACAACAAAATTGCAGACATACATAACAGTTTCGAAAACAGCTCCAACTAACAATCCTCTCCACCCCCCTCAGAACCCAAACCACCCTCTTACAACCTCAACGCCTGGAACCCAATCACCACCGAAGACACCATCCGCCTAATGAACTCCATCCATTCTGGCTCGCCAACAGACCCATGCCCCCACCACATCTTCAACAAAGCTGACTCCATCATCGCACCCCATCTCCGTGATGTCATCAACTGCTCCTTCAACTCTGCTACCTTCCCAGAAAGCTGGAAACATGCCGAAGTCAGCGCCCTCCTGAAGAAACCCACTGCAGACCCCTCTGAACTTAAAAACTACCGCCCCATATCCCTCCTCCCATTCCCGGCCAAAGTCATTGAGAAAGCCGTCAATAGCCAGCTCGCCGCCTTCCTTGAATCCAACAACTCCCTCGATCCCTCACAATCAGGCTTTCGAGCCAAACACGGCACCGAAACCGCCCTCATCGCAGCAACAGACGACATCCGAACACTACTGGACAACGGAGAAACAGTGGCCCTCATTCTACTCGACCTCTCCGCCGCCTTCGACACTGTCTGTCATAACACCCTCATACAACGCCTCAGCAACATCGGCATAAAAGAAAAAGCCTTAGACTGGATCATCTCGTTCCTAGCTGGGAGAACTCAGAGAGTCCGACTTCCCCCATTCAAATCAGAGGCCACCGAAGTCATCTGCTGTGTACCACAAGGATCATCACTCAGCCCCACCCTCTTTAATGTTTCATGAGTCCATTCGCTTCCATCGCACGTCAACACAACCTGAACATCATCTCCTACGCTGACGACACCCAGCTGATCCTTTCCCTCACCAAAGACCCCAACACCGCCAAAAGGAATCTTCACGAAGGCATGAAAGAAGTAGCCGTATGGATGAAAAACAGCCGCCTAAAACTTAACTCAGATAAAACGGAAGTGCTCATCCTAGGTTCATCCCCCTCTGCCTGGGACGACTCATGGTGGCCTTCGGATCTGGGCTCAGCACCCACTCCCACAGACCACGCACGTAACCTTGGCTTCATCCTAGACTCCTCACTCTCGATGACCAGACAAGTCAACGCCGTCTCATCCTCCTGCTTCAACGTACTTCGTATGCTCAAAAAAATCTTCCATTGGATCCCCGCCGAAACAAGAAAGACGGTCACCCACGCACTGGTCACCAGCCGACTAGACTATGGAAACACCCTCTACGCCGGAATCACAGGCAAATTACAGAAAAAACTCCAACGCATCCAAAACGCATCAGCGAGACTCATCTTGGACTTCCCTCGCCAAGATCACATTACCGGCCACCTAAAAGACCTCCACTGGCTTCCGTCAACAAGAGAATAACATTCCGTCTCCTCACCCACGCACACAAGGCCCTCCACAAACTAGGACCCGAATGCCTCAACACTCGACTATCCTTCTACACACCCACCCGCCAACTAAGATCCTCCATTCAAGGCCTCGCCGCAGTTCCGCGTATCCAAAGATCCACGATGGGAGGTAGATCCTTCTCCTACTTGGCGGCCAAGACCTGGAACTCACTCCCCACTCACCTCCGCCTTACACAGAACCACATCTCCTTCAGAAAACAACTTAAAACCTGGCTATTCGACAATTAATAATTCCTCCCCCCCAGCGCCTTGAGACCCTCTGGGTGAGTAGTGCGCTATATAAATTCTTGAACTTGAACTTGAACCTTTGACTCACTGGCAGGCCCATTAATGTGTGCACATACTGAGCGGGGCAGGAGGCCTGAGTAGAAGTGGCCTCACTTGTTTCACCAGTTTAAACTAACGCGTGCATTTTTTAAAAAAAAACACTACTCCTAAAGTTTTTTTTATAAGATTAAGCCAAAGCAGTGATTTGAGGAGTGATTATGCAAATGGGGCCGATTTTCAATCCCAAACCCAATCCAACCCTGCTGGTGGCTCGGACTAATTTAGTTTATGGTATGCCTAAATGAAAGGCGGGAACTGCTGTAATAAGCTCAGTGCTACTGCTTGATTATTTATTCTTGCAGGCTCTGAAAGTCCGATAAGAGAAGACGCCTTACGCTTTCTCTCACATGATACCCGATAAGGTGATTGTAAACTCTTTGCAGAACTCCCGCCAAATAACTCCTCCCTGGGGCAGTGCCATTCTTTTGGAAGACTGTGTAACTAACAAAATTGTGGAGATAAAAGAACGCCCTTTTACCTGGTGGCACGCCCAAGGAGGTCCCCCACCGATTTGTCACTTTAAACCATGCAGACCAATTGGCGTCCAGCATTTCACCGAACTCAGCTGCTTGCTTCCCGCTCTCATAGGGGCTTGTCTTTGTCACTTTTCTGGTCAGGCTGCGCTTCTCCAGGCCGCGTTCTTTCTCACATTAAAATGTTGTTTAGCAATGCAGACGCGATTGTGTAGAACCTCAAAGGACTGCTGCCATTTTAAAACTTGTCTTGCACCTCTTTTTCACTTCTTCTTAACTCTGAGATGTGTCTGTTTTGTGTGTGTGTGTGTGAAGCTTGCACTATTGCTGTACTTGTGTGTGAGTTTTTTGCACTTTTGCTGCCTGTTCTGTACTTCTTCTGTGCGTTTGAGGAAAGCTAGCTGTTGCTGCCAGCGTTGTACTTGCTCTGTATGTGCGCGAGAAAGAATGCTCTTAGCTGTTACCTCTACTTGTTCCATGTGTAAGAAGCTTGCAGTTCTCTTACAGGCTGTGCCAGTGAAGAATTTATCTCTGCTCCCGTCCTACATGTGTGTGGTGGAAGCAGGCGCTGCTGTTGTCCTTGTCTTTACTGTACCTGCCGTGCATGTTAGTGAAGCATGCTTTGCGCTTTCCAGTGTTACCTGTGTATGTGTGGTGTGAACATGCCTCACAATGTTCATGCTGCCCGTATTCTATATCCATGACGAATATGTGTGCTGCTACCTGCGCTGTCATACCACTAGATGTCCTAGGTCCTAGGATGCTTGATTCCGGTCCAGGGAAGACATGGCTTTGCAGTTCGGGCTGGACTGTTCCCATGAGGCACAGGGTCAAGGCTGATTTGCATATGGCCATGTCTGAATTGGGGTGGTGTGGAGTGCAAAAAAAATGATGGATTTAGGCCCACATCTCTGTACTGGGGTGAATGTATGACATTGTTCTGCATTCTGTCCATCAACTGTTGTTTTTGCATTTGTCACCCCGAGTGGGATGGGTATGCTCAGACGTGAGTCCCGTGCTCTCCACACCACTGGAGTCAAGCTATCCTGTCTGATAGCCAGAAACCGGTCCTAGGATGCTTGATTCCGGTCCAGGGAAGACATGGCTTAGCAGTTCGGGCTGGACTGTTCCCATGAGACACAGGGTCAAGGCTGATTTGCATATGGCCACGTCTGAACTGGGGTGGTGTGGAGTGCAAAAAAATGATGGATTTCGGCCCAGATCTCTGTACTGGGGTGAATGTATGACATTGTTCTGCATTCTGTCCATCAACTGTTGTTTTTGCATTTGTCACCCCGAGTGGGACGGGTATGCTAGGAAGGGTATGCTCAGACGCGAGTCCCATGCTCTCCACACCACTGGAGTCAAGCTATCCTGGCTGATAGCCAGAAACCTCAGATGTGAGTCCCCTGCTCTCCACACCACTGGAGTCAAGCTATCCTGGCTGATAGCCAAAATCCGGTCCTAGGATGCTTGATTTCGGTCCAGGGAAAACATAGCTTGGCAGTTCGGGCTGGACTGTTCCCACGAGGCACAGGGTCAAGGCTAATTTGCATAAGGCCATGTCTGAACTGGGGTGGTGTGGAGTGCAAAAAAATGATGGATTTAAGCCCAGGTCTCTGTACTGGGGTGAATGTATGACATTGTTCTGCATTCTGTCCATCAACTGTTATTTTTGCATTTGTCACCCCGAGTGGGACGGGTATGCTCAGACGTGAGTCCCGTGCTCTCCACACCACTGGAGTCAAGCTATCCTGTCTGATAGCCAGAAACCGGTCCTAGGATGCGTGATTCCGGTCCAGGGAAGACATGGCTTGGCAGTTCGGGCTGGACTGTTCCCATGAGGCACAGGGTCAAGGCTGATTTGCATATGGCCATGTCTGAACTGGCGTGGTGTGGAGTGCAAAAAAATGATGGATTTAGGCCCAGATCTCTGTACTGGGGTGAATGTACGACATTGTTCTGCATTCTGTCCATCAACTGTTGTTTTTGCATTTGTCACCCTGAGTGGGACAGGTATGCTCAGACGTGAGTCCGTGCTCTCCACACCACTAGAGTCAAGCTATCCTGGCTGATGACGGCTGATAGCCAGAAACCGGTCCTATGATGCTTGATTCCGGTCCAGGGAAGACATGGCTTGGCAGTTCGGGCTGGACTGTTCCCATGAGGCACAGGGTCAAGGCTGATTTGCATATGGCCATGTCTGAACTGGGGTGGTGTGGAGTGCAAAAAACATGATGGATTTAGGCCCAGATCTCTGTACTGGGGTGAATGTATGACATTGTTCTGTATTCTGTCTATCAACTGTTGTTTTTGCATACCACTAGATGGCAGCATAATGCAAAACATATTGCCCTGGAACGTTCGAACGGTAAAAAATAAGAAATCTGTGCCTTAGTTCATGGCCGTGAGCAGGCAACGTTTCCCTTGCGGGGGCGTGCGACCATATGGCGCCACCATATGGCGCCGCACACTCCCGGAAGTAAATCGCCAAAACGTGCACGCATTGCATTGAAAGCAATGCAACGTGTGCACGTTATTGCCTGGAAAGCTGAAGCGATCTCAAGAGGTCTCTTTGCTATGCAGCGCGCATACGCGCGGCGTAGGCAAGACCTAAAAATGAGGATCTAAGGATCTGGGGAGATCTGTCACGGGAGGGGAGTCATATACCTTGGCAAAATCTAAATGGGCTGATGAGGAGCAGACTTTTGAAGTTTACATATATACAATTAAAAAGCTGGGAACAAAGTCGAAAATCGGAGTTGGGAGTGGAAAATACCTTGGAGGAACAACTAGTCACAAAACCATCAGGAAATAAGGAAGTCGCATTCTGGAATTGGGAAATACATGACATCATGGACTGAGATTTTACGCTGGCAGAGGAGTTGGGGGGAAGATACTTTCCGAGGGAGCAGTTAGAGAATATTTGGCAAGTATCAGTGCAGGAGAAACCTCTTCTTCTCACTCCACAGGGCATACATAACACCGGAAAAATTGTCAAAGATGGGGAAAGGAAGTCGAACCAGCTGTGCAAACTGTGGCCTGGAAAAAGCAACTGATGTCAATATGTTTTACCAATGTCCTGTACTCCGAGTATTTTGGGACAAAGTGGAAACAACTATATCAGGTATTTTGGGGCTGCAAATTAAGGTAAGCCTATCATTGGTTATTTTTGGTGTGATGGATGGCCTTACAGGTTTTCTTAGAGACTTGTTGTTCTATGCAATTTTACTTGCTAGAAGAGAAATCTGCCGTAAATGGGTGGGAGGTACACCTCCGCAGCATTCGCACTGGCTGGAGTCCCTCCTATATATGTCTAGGATGGACCTGCTAGGGAAAGAGTTGAAGAGGAAATGTTTTTGGAACCCCTTACAAGTATGGAGTGTGGGTCCAGAAAGGGTGCCGCAAGATGCGGGGGGTAATGAGGATACATGAAGATACACAAACTATAAATCTGTCCAATGATTACACCAGTAAAAACTCTCTGGTGTGCTGCAGGGCCCCTCCGTTTGTACTTAAGGCAGCTGCCGGTGTGAAGTTAACACCATGAGAGAGAGGCCGACCAGGAAGGATAATGTTCATTGTGGAATGCCCGCAAGTGGTTGATTTTCTTTCTTGAAATAAAGGCGGAAGGCATAGACATCGCTTCTGAGGTGAATGAGGACAAAATAAAAAAAAGAAAACAATCATTGTTAGAAAACTTGTTTATAATGGTCAAACTTTAATTAGAAATCTCTTTGGATGTGTGATTAACAGACAAGACACACCCGAATGTGGAACACAGGTTTATTCTCCAGATAGAACCTAGTGCCTGAACACAAAGTCAAACTGCATCACACAGTACTGAAAGGCACTGAAAAACAAAATCAACTGACTATCAGGTCTGAAGAAAGTGCATGTATGGAAGTCCAACATATCCCTGTTGGTGTCAGTCACAGCATTATGCGTCTTGCCAGGTCACAACTTGCAAGTCCACTCTGTAGATGACATGGCAAAGTACCCTGGTAGGAAAAAAACTAGCACAGAGTTAGGAAATCAGGAATAAGGTAGCACAATTCTGCACCCTCATCTAAAGCACAAAAATGTCAGTGCGAACATTAGCTAGGCTTCACAGTAACACTGTACATGTTAACCTGCCCATTTCAAAGACCCATTTTAGGAAAAATACCTCCGCACAATTATCCGACACTCACAAGCATACATGCACATTGTCTACCAGCAACACAACAACAAACAATTGGGGTTAGTCACCTCCTTTCATTACATACTTAGTCATGTGAAAAAGTTGTGGATAGCTGTTGTCTCAAATCCATGCCATCATCATCATTATCACCGCTGTCAAGTTCAAGTTCAAAACCACTTTATTTCGATTAATTAAAATCATAAAAAGTACATTGTATAGAGCAAATTGGGGGGGGTACATGGACATGATGAATAAGACATACATTTTTTTTTTAATATTTACAGTTTTTAAAACATTTTTAAGTCAATGTAAATTCATTTATCAGCACCTGCTAAACTTAAGTGGCTCATCATAATGCGTTTCCTAAGGCGAATAGCAGCAACAAAAAAGTTAGCGACTCCAAACATTATGAATGGGGATTCCAATAATTTTAGAAATAACAATGCTGGTTTCGCTTGTACAAACCCCTTACATTTTATCAGCTGTCATTATGGCCCAGTCCTGGATCCTCCATTGGTGGCACCTGCTGGTCTCCGTTGTCCAATATCAGAGGTATGCCCTTATGTATTGGGACACTCTATAGCATGCAGCAAGCTGCAATGATCTGGCACACCTTTAACGGGGCAAATTGGGGGGCTTGTTCTGTTCTCTCCAGACAGCAGAATCTTGTCTTTAGGAGGGCAAAAGTCCGCTCGACTATCCACCTGGTCCTACCATGGGCATCATTAAAGCGCACTTCTGCTGGGGTGACTGGGTTGCGCAGTGGTGTCAGTAACCATGGTTGGTTGTGGTAATAAAAGTCTCCTACATTCAACACAGAAAATTCTTCAGTTGTCGGACAACATATCACTATCTGACATAACACCAACACACACTGCAACATACACAGACATCACCTACCAACAAGCTAGGCACGGTCATGTTGCAGATGACTTATCAAATGTGGGATGATGCTGTTTCACAGGATATATGCGTCATGTGCCGAGCAAGGGAAACAGAACATGTGTGTCATTAATAGATCCAATTACAATTGGTATCTGTCCTAAGCCATAGAAATCACCCTTAATGTCAGACAACTCTCCTGGTTTAGGAAACTTGATGTAGTGGTCCAGGTAACGGAGCAATGACTGCAACACATCCCGAAGGACATTGCTAAAAATGGGCTGGGAAATTGTGATTCTCATATTACCATGACTAGAGAATCTGGATTTCATTAAAAACACGGAGGCTGACCTTATGCATTATTCCTTTAATGCAGTCCAAGGAGCCACTTACATCACAATATTAAAAGGTTCCAGAATAGAACAATAGCAACACATGAAAGGCATGAGCCATCAACAATCTGTCTCTTTTAAATGCGGCTCCAAGCAGATAAGTTCATTTTCCTTCATTACCATTATTCGTTTTTATCTCTATTTTGAAGTTCCCTTGTGTGTGGCTTAACCCCACCCCCTCCTACTGCCTCTATACCGATCTCCAATTTACAGACATCTCCCTACACCCCCTTCCCTAGTCCCATCCTTGCGTGACTGACCAGATTAACTTGTCTTTTCTTTCAGCTTATGTACTATTTCTAATGTTTGAATATATTTAAAGATTTTTAGCTGGAAATCCTCATTTAACTGGCCTTTTCAACATTCTATAACAAAATTAATTATAATAAGAGAGGAGTTATTCTCTTGACATTCTTTCATCTATAAACCTTATCACTATTATTAAGGGAAATCCTCCCTAATTATCTGTCAATAAAGGGTTTTACCACTTTTTACAAGTTAACATTTCCCTAAATACCATGTCTGACTATGACTCAGACGAGGCTTCTGCCCCAACTCCGAACAGAGATAACGAAGCACTGCAAAAAATCCTTCATAAGTAATTGAGGTCCTGCATGTTTGAGACCTCAAGTCTTCTAAATCAGCCCCTGATGGACGAAATCTTAGAAATTCCAAACCCCTACTCTGACATTACCACTGAATTAAGGGGTAAAAGACTTAAGAAAATTAAAAACATTGATAAGAGCAATATAGGAGGTCCAAGCAGCTCGTCAATTCAGGGAGGTCTTAGCACCTCAACCTCTAATGGAGGTCCTCGCACCTCGAACTCCCAAGGTCTCCATAGTGGCACAACTTATCTGGGTGTCCTTAGCGGCACGAAACATCTGGGTGTCACTAGCGGCACAAACTATCATAATGATCTTTACAATATGGCAGATAACAAATCTAATGATATAGAATCCTCAGACACACCTGATGGGTAGGTCCTTGATCTTGATCAAGAATGTTACAATCCGGAAGAGGAACTCCCATCATCCTCTAAGGACATTATCCTTGACCCCTTAGGGGAAGAAATGTTCTCCCCATTAAATCTGAAACACCCAAGAAGTTCTCAATGGTTTCCTCAGGACCACGTTGCAAAATTCATTTAAAAAATGGATAAGAAACCACTTAGAAAGGGGCACTCATATTCTCCTTAGAGCTGATTGCTCTAGACATTCTATTGAGGATAAAAGCTGCTATACCCCCAACTTGGACCCTGAACTCATTAAATTCCGAATCAAACTTGGACGTGATCCAAGAAAAGGGAAGGAAAAATCCCTGAAAGGGTGCCAAGGCCGTCTTCTTGACGTACTGGGACCATTAGCCAGAAACCTCGATTCCGCAGAAGACAGCCACATCAATGGCACCCCTTTCAACACCAATCTCATTAGGGGATGGAGCCAGAGAGCATTAATTCTACTGGATAATGCCAACGCTAGCATTAATGCTGAAAGACAAAGGGTCGTTTTGACTAAAATAAATCCAAAACTAACTGACATGGCGGATAAAGAACCCTCGCAAAACCCAAAAGGTTTGCGATTCCACCCGATGCTGCCACTGTGTACTGGAATGTTTCCGGGGCAAAGAAATGCAATGTTGCCATCACCTACACCTTGGGGGTTAGTGCTGTGGGATAAGTACGACCAGGCCGCAAATGAAGTGATCACTGCTGGCACAACTCATCAATTATTGCCCATGTGAAACCATATTTCCTGATGATGTCCTGTTCTTTCAATGTTTGTAGGTCTGGAAATGGCCCGTTCACTGGAGGCTGTCTGTAATACCGATGTGTTGTAGTGTAGTTCCTATTATCCCAATATGCTCTGCGCATTGGAATAATATCTTCAATAGTATAGACGTAGGACAGAGGTTAACTAGGTCTTCTACTGTCGATATTAGACTTAAAGTTATGTGTGTTTGCCAGCTAGCTCAGAGTTCACTAGAAACTTTCTCGAATAGACAAGGAGGAGTTTAACCTCCCTGGATAGACAAGAAGGGATTTAATTTCTGACAACCATAGAACATGACAACTTTGCTCTCCCCTAATCAAGAGTGTATCTCTAGAGTTGTGTGAAAACAAAAGACAACTTATTTTACTCAGTCAGTTCAGTGCATTCTTAGTTTCACCAGATTGTATAGAAAAGGAAGAGACGGGCGTGTTCAATAAAAGATGTTATTTATTGATCAGTCTCTTTTCTCATACAAGAGAAATGAATCGCTATTATTGCAATACTTATTGTTAAGTAAAGTGCATACAGTAATAACAGAATTATAAAATGATACTGTAAAAGCATTGATATGGTTTCTTAGCCATATGATACTTAAAATGGATAAAATAGATACATACATACATACATTGACTAATCGTACTCAACTGGTGCTTCTAACTACGCCTACCCCAATGTACCTGACCTAAGCCTAATACGTGGCGGGAGTAGATAAGTAGCAGTTTAAGTTAAGTTTGCTTTGCCAAGGGTCTGCTTCAAGAATTCTCTACAAAGGATGATTCAGTTCAGTACCTGGGATTTAGATAGTATCTCTATCTCAGGTCTTGATATTCCAGCTGCCTGCGAGGGAGGCTTGGAAGCTTGGAAGCGCCGGAGCTGGATTTCTCGGCAGGAGAAAAGGCAGCGTCTCTCTCTCAGCGCGTCAGAAAGGAGGGGCAGCGTCTGTGGGCTTCGCTGTCAGCTGGGCTCCTCGGCAAGTCTCGCTGCTCCAATCTTGTCACCACCTCGTGTGTTTGCTTAAGGCAATGTCGGTATTATTTATACCTGAAAGGTGCCGGGATTGACGTAAGGATGGACATAAATACGTCAATAAGGATGTCATACGAACTGGTCGTTCGCACATTCTTTACTGAAGTTCTCGGCTAAATCAAAACAATGGCTGTGGGGATTTCCCAGGTCGTGGTAGGTTTGATTTGTTTTGAGAACACTGTATGCCTATTAGGGGGCTGGAGAAATAGTGCTTGCCTAATGAGATGGCATGCGCTATGACCTAATCAGATAACGGGGCTTCTGTGCCGTTGTGTGGCTAATCAGATAACGGGTTTCTGTGCAGTTGAATGGCTGCTAGTTAATTATTAACCAGACAAGGGTCAGAAATAGGGGGATCGATACAGTACCCATAGTAAATACACCACAGTGTAGAGTGTAAACACAGTTGGTGTTAGTTCACAATGTACCATGCAACATGCACTTCAACAAACAGAACATAAAATATGACCACACCTAAAACTAAATGTCAATGGAAATACACATTTGAAGGAATAAGGTTGAACTTCGATACATATCACAGCATTCTGACCCTTCCTAGACATGTTTCCAAGGTATGGTGACATAGCAATTAGAGTTAAGTAGTGTAAACTTCACTAGTGTCTCTCATTGTTCATGTAAAGCAAGCATGAAATACTCAACAACTCACAACCAAATAAGCCTAGATTTAGGTTTGTGAGAACAATCATATGGTTCAAATGTACCCACAATAGGATCATATAATGCTTAATATGCGAGAGACCATATTCACAGTGTTTCACAATGGAAATTATGCACACTACTGTCACAGGGTGGACACTGTCATGTCTGCATTACACAAACAATTACATGCACAAAACATTAACTATGTAAGAGTTCCATATGATGCAGTCATTCACTTAAGTGTGGGACACAAAGATATACTAGTTAATCACTTGTAAAAACTAAGCTTATGTGGCTGCATAATGTCACAGTGTAGTCATTCCTTGGTAAATGCATTATCGAGGATTTTTTTAAAACACCACCTTTTCAGTCTTACATCACACGGATTGCACACTGGGTCACACTGTCTGTAATACAGTGATTAGGTAAATACTGTACTTGTATTGCCCCAAAAACGCATTGCAACTGTGACCAAGCCAAAGAGGCTAAATGGAGTAGTTTGTTTTCCAGTTGGTAATAGCCTCCCAATCAGTGTGTCATGTGCCCCTCAAGGGCAGGTCATTATGGGAGAGTGTGCGTTCCAGTTAGATGTCCTTTCCACCAGTAAAAAGCTGCCCCAGCCACGAATTTTCACAAAATCACAACATTTGCAAAAAGGTCTACCCTGCCGACCGATTATTCAAAGGACGCGGTAGACGCATATAACCAATTCAGACACAGCCATGGGCGGTTAGTTGTTATGGTGACAGACACAGTTTTCAGATTGTGTCTGCATCGCGTGGAAACCGACACGAGTAACACCTATTGCCAATGTATCACAGGCACTCGCGGTCCGATGATATTTTTCTAACCGCGGGGTAGGGGTGTTGTCTGTAAGCATTGGAATGCATTGGACAAATTTGGAAAAATGCAACAGATGCAGACCTATCGCTTTGGCAGCATGCACTGAAGATTGCGCTGCGGTTTAGATAGAAGTCTGTTGGTTCCCCAGAGAGTTCACTTGCCTGCACGAACTGCATGATTCCAACACCTGTTATGTTATTATAAATTTGTAAAGTGCCTTATCACCCGAGGTATCTAAGCGCTAACAGTGGACACACAACACCGGTAGGAACACCACGCCACCCACTACAGTGGCCCCCATGCTTCCAAGAAGAGCACCGTCTTCAGATTCTTCCTGAAGAGTGGAAGATTAGTTTCTTTCCTCAGTTTAGCTGGGAGAAGATTCCATGCTCGAGGGACCGTCCTTGAAAAGGCACGGCCACCCTTGGATACCAGGTTGAACCTAGGGCACATCAAGTTGCATGCCTCAGTGGACCGAAGGGTCCTGTTTGGTGTATATTTAGTCAGCCGATCCTTGATGTAGGTCGGGGCTGAACCATGGACGGCTTTATGTGCTATACAAAGGCTCTTGAATTTAGTTATTTGAGCAATTGGCAGCCAGTGTAGGTCCTGAAGTAAGGGCGTTGCCCTAGTACGCCTAGGCTTATTAAAAATAAGCCTGGCCGCATCATTCATTACTACCTGGAGTCTGGCTAGAAGGTTATTTGGTAGACCCAAATATAAGGAGTTACCATAATCCTGCCGCGCCAGAACCAGAGCGGAAACAGCAGGCCTAAGGGTGGGAACGGACAGCAGTAGGTATAGTTTCCGGAGCTGGCGTAGTAGACTAACACAGGTTCCTACCACCGCCGACACCTGCTGAGTCATGGATAACAGGGCATCAATTTTGATTCCTAGGCTCTTTACTGCTGCCGCTGGTACTGGACATGGCCCTAATTCAGCTGGCCAGAACAGATCACCCCATGGGTTGGCTGCTGTGGTAACTGCCAGGACTTCCGTTTTGTCCGGGTTGATTTTCAAAGAATTGTCCGACATTCAGTTAATTGTAAATTTGAGAATGTCTTGCATTCTCGAATAGGCCGCAGGTGAGTGTTCGATCTGGATCAGAATTTGTGTATCGTCGGCGTAATTGTAGACCCTGCAGTCCATCTTGTTCAGGGCTGCAATCAACGCCTGAAGATATATATTAAAAAGCAAGGGCGAGAGGGCTGAACCCTGGGGCACTCCACATGTCAACTTAGCTGGATTTGACATGAAGTCGGACAGTTGGACTCGTTGTGAGCGATCTTTAAGAAAGGAGGTCAACCAGGCCAGGACTGTACCCTGAATCCCTAGGTCCTCAACCCGCGACAGAAGTTGGCAGTCATTCACGGTATCAAATGCCGCGGATAAGTCCAGAAGGACCAGGGCACATGGATTTTTTTGTCAGCCTTCAGTCTCAGGTCATTCAGCACGGAGAGCATCACCAATTCCGTGCTGTGATGAGCCCTGAAACCTGCCTGATTAGACTTAAGAAGATGATTGCTTTCTACGAAGTGTGTGAGAGAGTGCAAAACATGTTGCTCCAGGATCTTAGCAAGAAAGGGTAGCGGGGAGATTGGCTTAAAGTTCTTTAAGTTTTTAGGATCGGCACCATGTTTCTTTAGG
The DNA here is from genome assembly GCF_964261635.1 of Lissotriton helveticus. Classification (NCBI taxonomy): domain Eukaryota; kingdom Metazoa; phylum Chordata; class Amphibia; order Caudata; family Salamandridae; genus Lissotriton; species Lissotriton helveticus. Next base: position 1,429,761,842 of record NC_136061.1, on the reverse strand, counting down.
AGGGGGACCACCTGTGCTTCCTTAAAGTTAGAGGGGACAAGTCCCTCTTCTAAGGAGCGGTTCAACAGGGTGAGGACTTTGTCCTCCATACCAGACCAACCCAGTTTGAAGATCTTGGGAGGACAGGGGTCTGCTGGGGATCCTGATTTCACCCGGTTCATTATAGTGAATAGAGACTCCTTTGTAAGGGCTGGCAGCCCCATCAGGGAGCCCAAAATTGGCCTCGGGGAGATAAGGGGAAGCTCAATAGAGCAATGAAAGTGTGGGGTCTGCCTGATCTCTACCATCAGGTCCTTTATCTTATTCATAAAGAAGGCCTGAAAGTCTTGACAATCCTTTAGATTAAAGGCCGGAATTGGTCCTTTTACTTTTCGAAGATCATTCAGGATTTTGAATACTTCTTTCTGCGGGTTGACCGCCTCCGAAATAGCAGCTTCGTAGAAGTCAGCTTTCCTCAAGCGGATGGCTTTTTTGTATACTGCAAATTGTGCAGTATAGGCATCCCGTGCAGTAGAGGTGCGAGATTTACGCCAAGCTCTCTCGCATTTGCGAAGGACTTGTTTTTTTTTCTCTAAGAGCACTATTGAACCATAGTGCTCCTTTGCCCTTGTCCCTCAGTCTAATTTTATGGGCCGGTGCAACTACCTCAATGGCCTCCTTAAGTATAGACACCAAGGCAGTGCTTTCACTTTCCAAATTATCCACCAGCGGCGGGGGATAGTCAGATTGTGATAGAATAGCTGTCGGATCTGCAGCCTTGACCTGGTTCCAGCTACGCAACCATTTCCAGTCTGGTTTAACTTCCAGCCGTTTTAAGGAAAGTGACCTTCGATCAAGTAGTGGTCTGACCAGGGACAAGGGGAGATCACGAGCGGGGCTAAGAGTGGACAGGAAGACCAAATCAGGTCCAGCGTGTGACCCCTCTCATGTGTAGGTTCCCCCACCAGCTGAGTAAGACCTAGGGATACTAGGACCTCTTCCAATTGTTGAATCTGACCATCTTTCGGGGTTCTCTCCCAGTGAAAGTTAAAATCACCAAGCACCATCAGTCCTTCATAGCGGGAGCGAATGTCGTGCACCACCTTCAAGAAAGGTTCCAAGAACCTAACTGATGTACCAGGCGGGCGATATACTAACAGGAAAACCACACAGTCTGTAGGGGAGCAGAGCTTCACGCCTAAGACATCAGCACCTTCAATACACTCTGAGCAGAGTAAATCAGTTTTCAGAGTGTCCTTAAAAAGGATAGCAACCCCCCCCTCTAAGTTATCTGGACGGTTGGCATGGATGGCGAAAAAATTGGGGGGCAGGGCTGCCACCAGATCCGGCGTCGAGGATTCATTAAGCCAGGATTCGGTGACAAAGAGAAGATCTAGGTTATCCTCATGTAGGAGGGAAAAGACCTCCAGGCAGTGCTTCTGTAGTGAGCGAGTGTTGAGTAATGAGAACCTACGCCCCTGCTTTGGCGGAGAGGCTAGGGAAGGTGCCCTGATTACCAACTTAGAGCTTACATGCAGTCTCAGGAGCCCTTCCCGCTTGAGTTTCGACAGTATTTTATCGGGGAGTGGACGGGCCTCGGATTCCCAACGCAGCAGATCCTGCCTAGCGTAGACCACCCGAGGGGCAGGGGTGCTGGCCCCTGGGCACGACCTGGCGCGGACGGGCGCAGACGGGCTCGCCTTTGGCGCGCCCGCAGCGCGCGTCCGCTGCGCGACGGCGCCGCCATTCCCTCAAGTAGTAATCACCCGGGAAGGCCCACCTCCAAGAGGAGCACAGCTATAGGTCAGTAAAGCCCTCCACTCAAGCGGCAGCAGCCGTGGTGGAACGGGGCGGAAGACCAGCATTTTTTTACAAGATGCAATAAGTAAACACAACAACAGTGAGTTAAAAACGAGTTAAGCGAGTAAAAGCTCTCCTCAGGTTCAAGCACTCCCAAGGTATATTAAAACAATATCAGAGATATGTGCAAAAGGCAAACTAGTGCAGTTTTAAGTTTTATTAGCGAGATAAAATGATTAGATCCAAGGATGTGCAAAATAACAAGCAGGGCGCTCCGTAGAGAGCAGCTAGCGCCTTACTGAGAAAGCGCATCCGCTGCGCGGCGGCGCCGCCATTCCCTCAAGTAGTAATCACCCGGGAAGTCCCGCCTCCAAGAGGAGCACAGTTATAGGTCAGTAAAGCCTCCCCATCTCTCTCCTGCTGTCCACATCCTCTGGGAGCTACAATGGCACGTATAGAGCGCAAGGCGCCAGCATTCACCCATAATGAAAACCAGATGCTGCTGGACACCCCCCTTCCTCTGTACAGGCAGCTCTGTCGCAAAACAGAGGAGCGATGATCACACAGCATTGTCATTTGGCATGTGCAGTAACCATGCACTATTGGCATTAGGATTCTCATAGAAAAGCATGTAAACTGTTTTTTTTTTAAAGTTTAAAAGTGTGTAGATAACTGGCCTGCGCAAGTACACTGCTGTAGAAGTGTATGTACTGGTGTAAACATCATGTTACTGTTCTCATGAGAGAGAGTCATCATTGTATACTGGTGACGTGCACAGAATGCCACTTTGCTCACCTTTAGACAGTGTGGACAAGCGGCTCATGACCTATGTGTACCAGCAGTTGTCTCTGTATACATGTTGCATGTAAACTAATGTCCTTTCACAACGTCATCCTTACAGGTCAACACCCATCATAAGGCCAAGCTGTGGAGGACCATCGCCCGGAAGGTGCACTCTGTGGGGGTCGTCAATCAGCGCAGTCACCATTGTAGAAAACTGTGGCAGGACCTGAGAGGCTGGAAGAAGATTGTAAGAGTTCAGCTGGGCCTCTCACCTCTAGGCAAGAGGGGCGCACGCCGAATCTTAACCCCCCCCACACACACACATGTTGTGCATCCTAGCGGTGGTCTTTCCTGACATGGATGGGCAGGTGACAGGCAGACAGCGGCAAGGAGGGAGTGAGTATGTGCCTTGTTGCACAACTGTTTTTAACCAGGCACATTGCAGTATATTAGCCTGCTGGCCCTTTTATAAGTTGTAAGATACCCAAAACCACTGTTCAGTGTTAAAAGATGCCTATACACAATGATAAGTATGCCCCTTTCATCAGGAACATGTGAGGATAATATGTTCAGGGTATTGACAGTAGTGCCATGCTCATGTGATGTGAACGCATTGCAACATGTGCTTGGAGATAACCTTCAGATATATTGTGACTGCTCAACTTGTCAGCACATTGACTAATGTCTGAACTGTTCCTGGTGTGGTCACACCAAATCTGTGAAGTGTGTTGTTGTTAGAGCACTCAAGTGTAAAAGCCCATTCTATACATCCAGATAGCAGGTGATGTCTATGTTGAGGCCTTGGTGAGTATTGATTTGGAAGTGTGCAAATGTTAGGCCCCAGCCCTGGTGCCTAGTGTATTCCAATGTATTCCATGGACTTATTACAGGTTTGCTAACTCAGGTCACCTGTCACACTGGTCTTTCACATGATTGGGTGTAAGATTCCTTTCTCTCCATTCCAAAGAGTGAGTCCATGTGTCTGACTCTTTAATAGTGACGACACAAGCCTTTCTGTGGCAAACAAAGCTGGACACTGGTGGAAACAGGGTTTGGATTGTAAGGGATGATGTTAGATACACATTCACAATGGCTCCCATGTGTGTAAATGCTTTTCCCAGGTCTTACTTGTGTGATGGTGCATAGGCTAACTTGCGTACTAATGTGGTATTTACAGAACAGTATTAAAAATAATCACACAAGTCCAATTAATGTAGTTGGTTGATCTGTGAAGATTTGTGATGATTCCTGGGTCCATACGAACTACTCATGTGATTCATTTTACTTCTTGTTCAAAGAATCAGAACTGGCCAGTGAAGGAGGCAGTGCCAGGGAACAAGAAGAAACAGCTCGCTAGACTGGTTCCACTGCGGAGGCAGAGCAGGAGGGAACAAGTGGCACGGAGGGTGAAGGAAGCCTCACTGAGGGCACGTCTGATGTAACATATGTCGGATCCCCGACCAGCTCAAGCTCCAGTGAGGACTCCCATGTGGTGGTGGATGACCTAGGGACTGAAACCTCTACATCCGAATCCACCACTACCACCCCTACCATCGCCAGCCCATTGTCTGTGGCTGCTCCCCTAGAAAGGGAGACGTCTCCTTCGTGCCAGGCACCTCAACCCTGCCTCTGTCACCCCTGCTCCCCTGAGTGTGGAGGCCATTGACATCATGAGGCAGATCTCTGTGGGGCAGAGAGCAGTGCTGAATGTCCTCCAGATGCATACCAATCATCTCACACAAATGGTATCATTCCTGGAGGGCATTCACACAGACATGTCTGACCTGCAGAGATACAATCAGGCTCTAGCCTCCACACTGATGGCAGCATTGACCCAAATCCAACTGTCCTACCCCCTTCCTGCCTCTTCCCTATCCACAGTCCCAACTACCCACCCTGACTCAAGCAGACACAAACATACACATGCATCCACCTCGACAGCCACAGACAGCACTCAAGGACTAACCCACATGCATGCACAATTTCAAGTCAGACGGTACACTCACCACCACAGACATACCACCAGACACCCCACCAGCATCCACAGACTTGCCACAGACCACACAACTCTGTGCCTCCACAACCCCTGCCCTTGCCTCTCCTCATACCCCCCTCTGCCCGACACTCCACCTCTTTGCCCTTGAACTCTTCCCTACCCAAACCGACCAACCCCCTACCATGAGGAAGAAATCCACCCCCGGCCCTGCCATCTCCATCTGCCCCCCCCACCCCCGACTACTGAAAATAAGTAGCCCCAAATCACCCACCAACAAAAAATCCCCCCCCCCCGGTCTCCGAAGTCCCAACCCCCTCCAGAAACGCATATTCCACATCCCAGTCCAGTACCTCCACCCCCAAAAACTCCCACCCCAAGAAGTCACCTGCCCTCTGTATTCCCGTTGATACCATTACCCATTACAAAATCCCCAAACTTGTAAAGCCCAGAACACCCCCCTTCCACCTGAGCCTCCCATTGCAGTTGACCCACCCCCTCCTGATTCCATCCCTCGCAAAACCCAACACAGTCCACCCTAGTCTTGTCCCTTTGGTGCCTGGCCTGCCTCCTAAATGCCCCCCTCAGGGGAGGTGTGCCTTTGCAGAACATGTGCAGGCAAGAGTTGATGGGCAGGGCCCTTCTGGCCCATATGTCTGGGAGACCTTTGGACTGGCCATTGGCCTATTGCCATGTATTACCTTTACTTTTTTATGCTGAATAAAGCAAGTAACAATTTTCACTTACAGATTTTTGTATCCCCCAAAAATGTTTTTATAGTTAACTGTAAATCATATGTAATCAGTAGTAAAAGTATACAATGATGTTAGTATGGCATGGATTGTATATGGTCCATGGAGTCTGAGCACTTGGTCAGGATGTAGTCAGGATTTTGGTGCCCACATTGGCTGGGTGTCAACATTAGTTTTGGCTATCGGAGTGACATGAAGTCCCAAACCTTGTGTTTAAATCACACTTCCACATAGTTCATGCTTTCATATGTAAACATAGTGCAAGTCTTGCAAAGTGCAACAGTTTTGGAGAAGCATGTTGCATATGTTTGTAATGTGCAGAAAGACAACTGCCTCATCAATACACCTGAATGCATATGGACTTGGACTACATGGTAGTGACTTTGGACACACCAATGTACACATAGTAATGGTAAAATTATTGTATGTGACTTGATAGTGGTGGACCCATGTCGGTGTCTTCTTTGGACCTGGTAGGCTAGTCGCAATGACATCCTTGCCACAGGTGAACTGGTTTGAACTGAAGGATGCAAGGAGGGCACCAAGTGTGCCCTTCAAGCAGTCTCAGTGGCGCTGGCAAGGGTCCACACCCTGCCCCAATACACTAAACCCTGTCTCGGTGGTGGTCACAACTCCCTGTGACAGGATATCTATTGTCCTACCTTACCTTGCTGGAGCTTGGCTCAGCAGCAGGAGAACAGAATCACGTCTCTGGTCGGGAGCAGCCCTAGCATGCTGTCCAGTTCTGGAAGACTGGTACCAGGAGCACTGAGGGGCTCCCGGAGATTTACAGTGCATGGAATCATACCTTCCACACCGGCTACGGCGTGGAGGTATGATTCCAATATGTTTGATACCAAATATGACAGGGTTCTTTACAGCCAGTTTAGAGATGGTCATTGCGTAATGATGCATGGCCACTCTATATATCGTTCTGGCTGATGCACTTACAACCCAGGAGAATGGACCCCAACAGTTGTAGGGGTGTCCCGTTCATGCAGGGGCACCCTCACACTTATAACCGAGCACCCTGCCTTCAGGATTGAAAAGGCCCGCTTTAGGGGTGACGTAGGTTTTAAGTGCAGTGACCTCAGATATAGGAACATCTATATCTGTTGTAAGTGGTGCTAGCACCAGTTTACACAAGCTGCAATGGCAGGCCTGGAGTCTGTTTGTGTGATTTCCCTGGGGTGGCGTAATACATGTTTCAGCCCATGGGGAACACCTGACGCACCTATGCCCTGGGTACCTCAGTACCATGTACTAGGGACTTACAAGGGTGCACCAGCGGGCAGTCTGGGATGTACTTAGGTACTTACCATATCCAATTTATGGGAGAAAGCACATAGACTGGGGTCCTGATTAGCAGGATCCCAGTCAGACTAGTCAGAAACAGCATTACACCAGGTAAACAATTTGGGTAACCATGAAAGCAGATCCTACTTTCCTACAGCTGTGGATTTTAAAGGAATGTTCTGTGGCAGGACCACTTCAATGGCCAGTGTAAAGTTTGTTTGGTAGGCAGTTGTACAAAGTGAGCATGTTCTCAAAATGCAGGGTGTTGGACCCGGAATCACCGGCCCTGGGAGGGTAGCCTGGCACAAAGTGGGAAGGCCTAACTTCAAGGCATCTTGTCGTACTTGCGCCACACTCAACATAGCACCCCAGTGCACCTCCACCAAAAATGACAACACTCCGTCTTATAAAAAATAGAAGTACTTTATCAAAGTCCTTAAATTGGCTATATATTTCAGCAGTGTGTGTAACTTAACACAGTAAGCACTTTCACATTTGATTATCTGTTCCAATATGAGCATAACATTGCATTCAGTTAAGGTACATCTCTCAGCAAAGGTAATGAGTTTAAAAATTCTACTCCATATTTCAAATCACGAAGTCCCTTAGCAGTTTAGAGAAGTTGAGCAGCAAAATTCATTAAATGAAATATAGGCGAGCAATCATATCATTTTTCCAACAACAGTGAATTCTATTAAAAGAAGGTTAGGCAGACAATTGCTCCATTAAAGTAAACATCCAGAAGCATTAAGATTAGGCAGGCAGTCGTATTACATCAAATAGCTTTTAACTTTAAGGTTTGACTAAGTCATTAGCTTCCACCTCCTGCCAAATTATTTCCCTTCTCTTTCAAGTTCCACGCTTGCTGGGCTCTGTGAGGAACAACACCGTTTGTAGGGTTTCTTTCCACTTGAATTGGGCTCAGCCGGTCACAATTCCCCCTCCCCACCCTGCACCTTCATTGCTCCTTCCAGCAGGCCCCGACCGCCTCAAGCGTTAATCAAACTTTGGCCCCAGTTATGTAACGAAGTCAGTAGAGGCACTCATGTCACCTGAGGCCCCACCCACCTCCAGGGATCTTACTGCTAATTGAGTGAGGAGTGGCCGGTGATTCTGCTGTCACCTACCCCGGCCACTCAAGGTTAAAACAGGTTGCGGGAAGTGAACGTGGTGTCAGGCGCTCTCTCTCCGGCCGACACAGGGCTCCCTTTTTCCTTTCTGACGGGGTAGCCGGCGGCACTCACTACGCAGCTGACACGGGAGAGGCCACAGCTACCTAGCAACCCCACAACACTTCCCCGCCTCCTTTCCTCCATGCTGGCCTGACAGGAACCAGCTGGGTTGAAGCTCCGGGGATGCAGGGCCCGCCCCTTGACTTCCCCACTGAAGCGCCGAAGGCTGGACCGGAGCCTCACCAGTTCTCTGAGGAAATCACCAGGGGCAGCTTCACAGCAGCGGCAGTCTCGGGGGCCGGAACAAAGGCAGGTCTTTCCTTTCTATTTATTCCACTTTATGGTGGGAAAGAGCAGTGCGCATAAAGCGCGAGGGGCACTTAGCTTCCAGTGGAGATTACGTTGTAGGGTTTTCCACTTTAGCAACGGCGAGGACCCAGGGGGGAAGTTTTCGTATTAGGTTTCCACACGTGGGTCTGCCACTAACAGTCCTTTTGTGAAGTGGGGGCAATTACTGCGGAGATCCTAAGAACACCTTTAACCCACTTCACTTCTAAGTATGGGGGAAGCAGCAGCGCAGGTATCTTCAGGGGATTCCACTCACCACCTCCAAAACAGGCAATCTGAGGTCCCTCAGCAACCTTGCGATCTCGATGGTCAAACAGGGGCGGAAGAGTTCTGGTTTCAGATGAAGAGTTCCCGCAGGGTCAGGTCAACAGGCGGGGGTAGCATCAACAAAAAGGTGTAGCAGCCCCTGGAGGCAATCAACCCCCCTCAGTGCGCCAACCTCCTCACTCCACAGCCTGAACTCCCGCTTGGTCACTACTACCCAAAATGGCCGTCCAACATTCCGCCTTATATAGCCTGGGCCCAGAGTGACTAGAGTGGACCAGAAGGTTCTGGAACCCCTCATGTTACCCTATGGCCCAAGGCTGTGAGGTAAATCTGGACAGGCCACCATTTTGTGAGAGAGCACCCCTATTTCTCCCATTTTAAAAAGGAGCACCTGCGCCTCACCATTAATCAGTAATGATGGTGCGCTGGGAGTTTTTAAGCCAAACACACAAGAAATACAGTGGACACAAAAAGAAAACGAGAGGCAGAAAGGGAGAAAAATAAGGAGGGACCAACCAAAGGGCTGACAGGTCTAACACGCGGCCCAGCAGATGAAAGTGGGAAGAGCTACCCAACCCCTTGGGAGTTCTCGTCACTAAGGCGGAAGTACCTGGAGAGAGCGTCAGCGTTGGCATGGTCCACTCCTGGTCGATGTTCCACCCTGAAGTCCATTCTCTGAAGGGAGATGGACCACATTAGCAGCTTGGGATTCTCACCCCTCATTTGCATCAGCCACCGAAGAGGCCGGTGGTCGGTCTGAACGAGGAAGTGAAAGCCAAACAGGTATGTCCGCAACTTCATCAGAGCCCATACCACCGCAAAAGCTTCTCGCTCGATCGCACTTCACCTCTGTTCCCGGGGGAGCAGTCTCCTAGAAAGGAAAACCACAGGTTGGTCCAGACCCTCCTCGTTGAGTTGCGACAGCAATGCCCCGATGCCATGCTCCGACGCGTCTGTTTGGACGATAAACTCTTTGGAGAAGTCAGGGGCCCTGAGGACAGGAGCCGCGCACATAGCTTGTTTTAGGGTGTCAAAGGCTCGTTGACCCGCCTCGGTCCAGACTACCCGTCGAGGTTGTTTCTTGGATGTGAGCTCAGTCAAAGGAGCCACGATGGTACCGTATCCTTTGACAAAGCGGCGGTAGTATCCAGTGAGACCCAGGAAAGCTCGGACCTCAGTTTGGGTCTTGGGGGTTCCTAGGCCATGATAGTCTCAATCTTCGCCTGGAGGGGCTGCACCTTACCCCGGCCCACCAAGTGGCCTAGGTACACTACCGACCCCCCCCCGATCTGGCACTTGCTGGCCTTGATCGTCAGGCCTGCCTGCTGCAGAGCCTGAAGGACTGCCCGGAGGTGACACAAATGGTCCTCCCAGCTGCTGCTGAAGACGGCGATGTCATCAAAATAGGCAGCAGAGAAGGCCTCCATATCGGAGAGGACCTGGTTCACCAGCCGCTGAAAAGTGGCAGGGGCGTTCTTGAGCCCGAAGGGCATCACACAGAACTGGTAGTGGCCCTCAGGGGTGGAGAAGGCTGACCTCTCCCTTGCTCCATCTGTAAGGGAGATCTGCCAGTACCCTGATGTAAGGTCAAAGGTACTTAGGTATTGGGCAGCTCCCAGCCGGTCAATAAGCTCATCCGCCCTTGGGATAGGATGGGCATCAGTCTTTGTCACAGAGTTCAGTCCCCTGTAATCCACACAGAACCTGAGTTCTGGGGTAGTGCCCGGCGGGGCAGCTTTTGGTACCAGAACCACCGGACTGGACCAGGGGCTGCTTGAAAGTTCAATCACTCCCAGCTCCAGCATCTTAGTGACTTCACTGTGGATGCTGGCCTTCACCTTATCTGACAGCTGGTAGGACTTGGACTTCACAGGTGGGCTGTCCCCTGTGTCCACATCATGGGTACACAGGTGGGTCCTTCCCGGGATAAGAGAGAACAGCGAGGAATACTGCTCCAGGACTTGACGGCAGTCCCTCCGTTGTTCGGGAGTCAGGGATGGTGAGAGGATTACCCCCTCCACCGACCCATCCTTCTCTTGGGACGCAAAGAGATCAGGGAGAGGTTCACTTTCCTCTTCCTCTGTCCCATCAGTCATCATCATCAAAGTGACCTCGGATCTCTCATGGTGGGGCTTGAGACGGTTGACATGGAGCACTCGATGGGGCTGCCTGGGGGTCTTAAGGTCCACCACATAGGTGACCTTGCCCTTCTTCTCAACTACCTCAAAGGGGCCTGACCAGCGATTCTGGAGAGCACTAAGCTCTCCAGGTTCCATGACCCACACCTTCTGTCCAGGCTCCAACTCCACGGGGTGAGCATTGTGGTCGTACCACTCTTTCATGACTGCCTGGCTGGCTTCAAGGTTGTCAGAAGCTTGCTTCCACAACTTAGCCATTTGGCTACGGAAAGCCAGCATGTAACACCACATCCTGGGGAAGCCTCCTGGGAGTCTTTTCCCATCCATCTTTCACCAGGCTGAGAGGTCCTCTAACAGGGTGCCCATACAGAAGCTCAAAGGGTCTAAAGCCTACTCCTTTCTGTGGCACCTCCCTGTATGAGAATAACAAACAGGGTAGAAGGATGTCCCATTTCCTCCGCAGGCTCTCAGGTAGACTCCTGATCATGCCCTTCAGGGTTTTGTTAAACTTTTCCACCAGACCATTGGTCAGGGGGTGGTAAGGGGAGGAGAACCTATAAGTGACTCCACATTTCATTCCACATAGCCTGCATGTATGCTGACATGAAGTCGGCCCCTCTGTCAGACACAACTTCCTTGGGGAAACCCACTCGGGTAAAAATCCCCATTAGGGCCCGGGCCACCGCAGGTGCAGTAATGGTCTTCCGAGGAATAGCCTCTGGGTACCGGGTGGCATGATCCACCAGTACCAGGATAAACCTGTGACCGGCTGAAGTTAGTGGATATAGTGGCCCAACAATGTCGATGCCCACCTTTTCAAAGGGGGTGCTAACGACGGGTAGTGGTTCTAGGGGAGCCTTCAGCTTAACCCCTGTTTTCCCACTGGCTTGACAGGACACACACGTCCTACAAAAAGTGTCGGATGCCACCCTCATTATGTGGTAAATAAAATATTACCCTGGCAGAATTTCTAGGCATTAACAAAGCAGAGCAAGAAAGAAAATGAGATAAGAACATGTGGGTGTACATGAGGGTGTGTACTTTGATGAGTCATAGGTAGGTGATAGGTAGGTGTCATAGGTGGGTGGGTACTTAGAGGAGGAGTTTGGATAGCTAGCTGGAACTATGCCCTAATTGTGCAACTTTGAGCATGACGTGCAATTGAGGTGTAACTGGGAGGAAGCTGACTTTCAACCTAGTAGAGAGATCTCTTGTGTCAAGGCGACCAGCACATCTAGTACAACTGATATCTAGAGTCAGGGGATGTATTATCTGATTATTCGTTCATTGCATGAGGGCTGTGAGCTCTTCTATGGATGCAAGCACTGTAATGTGATTCTGTAAAGCAACAGATAACTGTTATTCATAATACTGTCTTGGCAGGCCTCTTGCTGGGCTTCTTGCGGCTTTCAGTGTGTCAGGAGTCATGAAATGCAAATACATGGGCCTTATGTTAGCTTAACTTTTGGGAAACTTGATGACAGGCATTTCTAAAGCAGGACATGAATGTAGAGGCCTAGTGATTCAGGCCACTACGAGGAAGTGCATGGGTGACATGCACATGACATGTAACATAGGGTATACGCAGGGGGCATTTGTCAGGCAAAATTTCATTTTCCTCAATCTGAGGCCAATAAAAGTGTGGGACAAGCCGGGCAAAGGTCTTGTCCTAACCCAGGTGTCCTGCCAAAGGAATTTCATGAGCCAACTCTAAAAGTAAGGCTCGGTAACGCTGGGGAACTACCAAGGCCCGGGACGAACCATGCACCGGAGCCTTGGGTTCACTGTAGAGGAGGCCATCCTCCCAGTAAATGTGAAAGTTCCCTGTAATGTTACCTGCTGCCTGGGCTTCAGCCTGTCGCCTCAGACCCTCAAGGATAGGGCATTCCTTCTGCCCTTGACAAAACTCCCCCCTGGTAGGTCCTCCCTCCACTTGCCACTCCGCAGGAATAGGTAAGTCCTCCAGGGAGACAACATCCCCCTCCGTTGACTCCGGGTCCACCACCTCAGGTGCCCCATCCATCTCACGGGGTATGGACGCCGAGGCAGGTTTTCCCCGTCCCCGGGTCTTCCCCTTGTTGGCAGTTGGGTGTGCCTTTGTCCCAGGCTCCAGCACTAGCGAACTCCCTCTCCGGGCAGTCGCGGACCGCGAGCTTGCACAGGTCCAATCAGGTGATCCCAGCATTTTCGTATGTGTCTGGAACTCTACCTCCTTCCAAGCATTGTGCTCAAGGTCATTTCCCAACAGACAATCGACTGGCACGGCAGGGCTCACCGCAACTCGTAGAAGGCCCGCGACCCCTCCCCACTCAAAGGGAACTTCGGCCACAGGATAGTGATCTGTTCTGCCGTCAGCCATCACAGCTGGGTGGAGTATGTTAGGAATCACCTGCTCTGGGGACACCAGCTGTCTCCTTACCTGGTCATACTGGCACCTGTGTCCCTCAGAGCCTCCCCTCTCTGGCCGGTGATGGTGACCCATTGCCTATACTTTGTGGTATTTGGAGGATATGGACCTTAGGAACCCTCTCGCTGGCTCCCAGGGACACTAGGGTTATCCCTGCCCACTCACCTCCCTTGTCTAGGAGCAACTCCTCCCCGAGCACTGCACTCGCCACCCCAGGGGTTTTTCCTCCAGTGGGAGGGTGTGGTCTCTTTGGGCACTTGCTTTCCCCCTTATAGTGCCCAGTCTCGCCACACTTGTAACAGCGGACAACCCTAGGCTGCTGACTACGGTCAGGATAAGGGGGTTTTTGTAGGCTAACCTTGGGGGTGAAACCTGACCCTTTCCCCTGCAAACTATTTTGGCGGCCTTTCGAAAACTCCTTCTTTTTGTGTCCCCCCTCTTTCTTCTGGGAAGAACCCTGACCAGTCCTTTGGGAATCCCCCAGTTCCATTTGAGGACACCCGGGTACTAGCCCAGATGTCCGCCTCTTCAGCAAGCTTCCTAGGGCTAGTCAGCTTACAATCCACCAGGTGTTGACGCAGCTCCGGAAAACATTTCTCGAGGAGGTGCTCCTTCAGGAACAGATTATACAACCCCTCGTAATCAGTAACCTTACTGCCTTGCACCCAACCCTCTAATGCCTTCTTAGCGTAGTCCAAAAAATACACCCTGTTTTGTGTAGATAGCTTATGGCTGTTCCGGAATTTCTGCCGATATTTTTCAGGGGTCAGCCCAAACTTCCTGATCAAGGCAATCTTCATTGTGGGGTAATTGGTCTGTTCCTCCTGTTCCAGAGCTAAAAGGGCATCCCTCCCCACTGGAGGCATGTACTTATACAGGCCACCCCCCCCCAATGACTTTCTGGAATCCCATGGGCTCTTAGCGAGACCTCATAGGCAGCCAGCCAATTGGCAATGTCATCTCCTACACTAAAACTGGCGACTACATCTTTGGGCAGGTAGGGTCTGGGCTCCCTGGTAGCTTCCTTAGGTACGCTGCCACCAATAGGATTACTGGGGGTCCCTATCTGTAGGCCTTTGAGGTCTAACTCCCTTAAGTTAAGCTCATGGGCGAGCCTCTTCTCCTCCCTCTCCTTTTCCAACCGGGCTAACTCCAATCTGAGCTGTCTCTCCTCTTTCCTGTCAGCGAACTCTGCTGAAGACAGGCTTCCCCCTGAAACACTACTACTTGCCCTAGAAGGCGTTCTGGGTCCTGCGACCACATTACTGCTTTCAGGGGGGAACAGTGGTTCTGCCTCCTTGGTGGTATCAGGTTCCAACCCCTCATCCCGTTTCCCATCAGGGCAGGCCATTACCCATGCTCTTAAGCTGGTCTGGAGCTCTGCCCTTTTTGCACCTCGCCTAAAGAACACCCCTCTTTCTTGGCAAAAGTCCCTCAGCTGTGTTACTGTATAATTCTCCAAGTTAACCAGCTCGAACTCCATCCTGCCAGGTAGGACCTCAACAATACGAAACGGGATTCTGGTCAAAAGGGACCTTCTTTACAAGTTACACCAACCACCAGACAGGGATAATTTGGAAAAACCAAAAATATCCAATTAGAGAGACCAACTAAGAGAAAACTCCAATCAGAAAAAAACAAAATCAGGTGTAGGATGCGTGGTGCACACTGGGCCGCTGTCAAGTGAACGCAAGCACAAGTCCTAATCCCACCACTGAACACCAATATCTTGGACCCGGAATCACCGGCCCTGGTAGGGTAGCCTGGCACAAAGTGGGAAGGCCTAACTTCAAGGCATCTTGTCGTACTTGCGCCACACTCAACACAGCACCCCAGTGCACCTCCACCAAAAATGACACCACACAGTCTTATAAAAAATAGAAGTGCTTTATCAAAGTCCTTAAATTGGCTATATATTTCAGCAGTGTGTGTAACTTAACACAGTAAGCACTTTCACAATTGATTATCTGTTCCAATATGAGCATAACATTGCATTCAGTTAAGTTACATCTCTCAGCAAAGGTAATGAGTTTAAAAATTCTACTCCATATTTCAAATCACGAAGTCCCTTAGCAGTTTAGAGAAGTTGAGCAGCAAAATTCATTAAATATAGGCGAGCAATCATATCATTTTACCAACAACAACAGTGAATTCTATTAAAAGAAGGTTAGGCAGACACTTTCTCCATTAAAGTAAACATCCAGAAGCATTAAGATTAGGCAGGCAGTCATATTACATCAAATAGCTTTTAACTTTAAGGTTTGACTAAGTCATTAGCTTCCACCTCCTGCCAAATTATTTCCCTTCTCCTTCAAGTTCCACGCTTGCTGGGTTCTGTGAGGAACAACACTGTTTGTAGGATTTCTTTCCACTTCAATTGGGCTCAGCCGGTCACAATTCCCCCTCCCCACCCTGCACCTTCATTGCTCCTTCCAGCAGGCTCCGACCGCCTCAAGCGTTAATCAAACTTTGGCCCCAGTTATGTAACAAAGTCAGTAGAGGCATTCCTGTCACCTGAGGCCCCACCCGTCACCTACCCCGGCCACTCAAGGTTAAAACAGGTTGCGGGAAGTGAACGTGGTGTCAGGCGCTCTCTCTCCGGCCGACACAGGGCTCCCTTTTTCCTTTCTGACGGGGTAGCCGGCGGCACTCACTACGCAGCTGACACGGGAGAGGCCACGGCTGCCTAGCAACCCCACAACACTTCCCCGCCTCCTTTCCTCCACGCTGGCCTGACAGGAACCAGCTGGGTTGAAGCTCCGGGGATGCTGGGCCTGCCCCTTGACTTCCCCACTGAAGCGCCGAAGGCTGGTCCGGAGCCTCACCAGTTCTCTGCGGAAATCACCAGGGGCAGCTTCACAGCAGCGGCAGTCTCGGGGGCCCGAACAAAGGCAGGTCTTTCCTTTCTATTTATTCCACTTTTTGGCGGGAAAGAGCAGTGCGCATAAAGCGCGAGGGGCACTTAGCCTCCAGTGGGGATTACGTTGTAGGGTTTTCCACTTTAGCAACGGCGAGGACCCAGGGGGGAAGTTTTCGTATTAGGTTTCCACACGTGGGTCTGCCACTAACAGTCCTTTTGTGAAGTGGGGGCAATTACCGCGGAGATCCTAAGAACACCTTTAACCCACTTCACTTAGAATGGGGGAAGCAGCAGCGCAGATATCTTCAGGGGATTCCACTCACCACCTCTGAAACAGGCAATCTGAGGTCCCTCAGCAACCTGGCTATCTCGATGGTCAAACAGGGGCGGAAGAGTTCTGTTATTTCTCCCCACACTGGTTTCAGATGAAGAGTTCCCGCAGGGTCAGGTCAACAGGTGGGGGTAGCATCAACAAGACGGGGTAGCATCCCCTGGAGGCAATCAACCCCCCTCAGTGCGCCAACCTCCTCACTCCACAGCCTGAACTCCGCTTGGTCACTACTACCCAATATGGCCGTCCAACATTCCGCCTTATATAGCCTGGGCCCAGAGTGACTAGAGTGGACCAGAAGGTTCTGGAACCCCTCATGTTACCGTATGGCCCAAGGCTGTGAGGTAAATCTGGACAGGCCACCATTTTGTGAGAGAGCACCCCTATTTCTCCCATTTTAAAAAGGAGCACCTGCGCCTCACCATTAATCAGTAATGATGGTACGCCCGGAGTTTTTAAGCCAACACACAAAAAATACAGTGGACACAAAAAAGAAAATGAGAGGCAGAAAGGGAGAAAAATAAGGAGGGACCACCCAAAGGGCTGACAGGTCTAACACAGGGCACATGAGATTGCGGGATCAATATTGCTCCCTGAAGCACAGCTTCCTGTGGAGCTGACAACCTGGTGAAAGTGTGTTTTTTGGGTGGCTACTGAGCGATATGATCCCGTACTCAGTCTCTTATTCTGTGTATCCTGGCTCATTTCCATAGAAACAGTGTTCGGAAGGACTGACAGCATGGAGAGACACAGGATTGAGCTCAGTGGGGAGACCAAATCAGGGTCTGGGAGCACTTTACCTTTGTGCAGTAGCAGGAAGATCCTGACATTGCAGGGGTCAATTTCTTGGCACATGGCACACTGATGGCTGAAATGGGACATATGTGGAGAGTGGCAGACACTGAATTGGTGCATCAGCCCCTAACCCACACCGTCAGTGTCACGGGTGGAGTTTGGAGACTGGTGCTCTTATTTATTGATGAGTTTGGACACATGAAGAATGACCCACTGTCACCTGCTCGCGAGTTATGGGACACTGATATATTATGAGTCCTCGGTGGGCGAGGAGTGAGAATAGACTAGGCACCACCGATGTATATTATCTCATGATGCCAAACTCCATTCCATTCAATTTGACATCTGGAATAGGGCATGTCTCGCCTCAGAAATCCGAACACAAATGTTTGTGTCCTGCCATCTGTGCACACAACGTGAGGCACCTATTTTGTATTTGATATTTATGCTTTGGACATGGGTGTATGCTGCAAACCTGTGTACCTGAGTTACAGATTTACTTGGCCCAATGAGGGGTTGGATCAACCTCCTTCCATTGGAATGGATGCAGAGAGGGATATTCCTGCAGATGATGTTTCGAAGGTAGCCAATGATATGATGGATTTGTAAATGCTCATCACAAGCCAGGCCATTTGAATGCATTGTTAGGCCACTGCAGTCCCAACACTGCAACACTTGGGCGCAGCAACCCGATAATGGTGTAGGGCTATGGCTACTGCGCAGGATAGGGAGTGAGTTGTGGGCCTCTGAAAAATTGCAATAGCTACGCTTTTGGACAATTTGTTACATGAAGAGCCACGGGATGGGTGTAGGACTTTGTAGGGTGAGGGTCATAGTCATGTGGTCATGGACCTATCAGAGGTGTTCCGGACATGGCTAGATGAAGCAGCTGCTCTGTCATGTGAGGCAGACTGCCTGCATGACATTTCCTCCTTTTTTCATGTGTAGGGGTTTTGTTTAGAGTTCACATATGCCACAATGTCAACTGTTGACCCAGGCTATTGTATTAATATTCCCAGTCTCACCTCCCACCCCCATCTGTGGCCTGTGAGGTATGTGGGTTTCTGACCTTCTAAATTCACATGATCCCTCTGTACTGTTCTAGCTTGTTATGTGTATCATGTTGTTCAATTGTGTACCGTATGCTCCTGTTGTGGTATGCTTGGCTCATTGACGAATGTTTTTTCTGCCCAACTGATCAGATTAGCATTGCTTCCTTAATGAAAGATTATTTACATCCATCCCTATTTGAGTCCAGGACATGATAGTAAGGTTTTGGTTTGGATGTTGAAATGTCTTGTGACTTGTGTGCAGAGACATTCATTGTGCCATATGCCAGCAAACACATTTCCCTGTCTCTGTCTTTTGTAAGTGAGAAATTGTCTAAGTTTGGAGATGTGTGTCTTCCTTCACCAAGGTTTTGGATGATGAACCATTGTTTGTGCATCTGCAGATGTGAGGCCTGCTCTGTGTGGACTGTTATCACTTTGTACCTTTTTGAGTGTTGTAACTCCAAGTGGGACATTTTGATAACATGTCCTGACTGTACAGGTAGTTATCCTATCCCATGCCCTGCTGGCTGGCCTCAGTGGATAGTGGTGGGTGAATGGCACAAGTCCACCAGGGGCGTGTAAACCTGGCTTGGCAAAGCATAGGGTGCCACAAGATAGTGGTGTTTCTATGTATTTGAGTGTGGTGTGCATGCTATCTCTGCATGCTAGGGATTGTATGCAAGGGACTCCATAGCTGCACAGCATTTTTCGCAGAAAGCATGTTGTGATGAGGTTCAGAATTTAAATACTCCCCTTCCACCTGCTCTCACGAGGTGGTTGGTTCGGCAGATTTGGTGCATCGGAAATATGCATCATATGTAATATTGTGGGTGTTTTCAGACTCGGAAATAGCTCCGAACGGCTCCATTTAGCAATTCCCATGGTTTCCCGATTGGAATATCCAGTCTGATTCGGAGAAACGAGTTGGTCGGTAAGCAATGGATTTTTTGGTTATCATAATGCGTCGGTTGGAACAACCGCCTACGAGAACTAGTCCGTCTGACGCTCCCCTTTGACAGGCCCTTGGATGCCCTTCCGCCCGACATCGTAATCTGCCCCTAAGTGTGCTGCAATTGTTAGACAAATACGAAATTAAACTATTACTAATTAACAGGCTGGCTTTTTACTACCTCCTTGGAGTCTTCAAACTTTTGTACAAGTTGCCGCTGGAATATACCACATTCTACAGCATTATACTCCTGAGTCAATCATCTGATGGATTCAATACGATTGTTGTACTTCCGGTTGGGTCTACTACATAAATAGGTGAATTAATTATCAAATTTTCTCTTTAAGGTGTAGGTTATTCTTGTCTCTTATGCACTGACATTCACTTTAGACATTTCTTTTACACACATTTGCTTTCCGTATGGTTTGAGGGGTTGAGTGGTGGCACTGACTGGCCTGTCTTTTCTTTTCTGTTCAATTTTTGGTTCACTCCTATACAGAAATATTTTCGGATTTACCTTATGCTGTGATATAGCTCCAACTTTTTAATGTTTGATACCCATGCATATTTATTTTTCTTGTTTTTAGATGTTTTACTGAACTGTTTTGGATGCTCATATAATCATTGTCTTGTCCTGGTAATGACCATTTAGTTCTATTATGGTCGAAACACTGTTGACGCATATATGTGGCCAAAATTGAAGAGGACGCATTGTTCGCTTTGTGTTGCTTCAGTTTTGTCCTGGACTTCTTATTTTTGTATAAATCTTTTCCTCAGCCACTTTTTTGACTTCACACTGTATTGTTTATTTTGTTGTTTGTGTACCGTGTTGAGCGCCATTGTCTTATATGTTCTAGGATTCAATTATTTATCGTTGTTAAAACATTTTCTATGACTTGTATTGACTTATACATGGGGTCTCTCTTTCCTTCTTTATATTCTTTATATTTGAATGTCTTTGTTTTCTTTTAGGTTTGTGATTTTTTCTGTTTTGATTAATATTCTTTGATGTATGTATTGTGTTAACTTGAACCTTTGTTAGGATTCCAGTATTGTTTGCCCCTGGTACGGATTTCCAGGGCTGCCCCTGTTGTTGATAACCAACTCAAGTTCCCCAGTACCATGATGGCTTCTCTGAACCCAAGTGTGTTTCGTACCAAACTACTCCTCTAAATAAACACACACTGATGCCAGTCTGGGATTATTAAATGTACTCATAGGGCACCTCAGAGGTTCCCACTGAAAACATACTAATCCTGGTGTGGTCACAGCCTGGCTTTAGGCAGCCTGCCACCACCAGATATGTTTTTGGACCCCTGGGTTGAGAGCCCCCTCTCTCTGGGACCAGAAACAAAGAACATCCTGGGCGGAGAATCACATATCCTCCCCAGGATGGGCACAGTGCTCGAGAGGGAAGCTTCAAAAGCCTGCTGTCATTGTAATTCAACCCCCAGCCTTGGCTGCTAGCAGCAGATAGCAGCCCCTGGTTTACACCCCCACTTTGGGCGGGAAAAACAAAGGGGAAAAACTAGGGAGAATAGGAGGTGTGCCTACCTCTGCCAAATCCAACCCTAACGTGAAGAAAGTGAGGTCCCTGCTATCTTTACAATGGGGGGACTAGGGGGGCTAGGCCTATGCCCACCCCACAGGAGGGTGGCATAAGAGAGGGTGTAGACAGCGCAGGTAAGATGCCCATCGGTCCTACCTGTCACTCACTTAAAACACTTCTAAATCTAGAATTTAGGTGGCTCCCCAGACCCTGAAACTTGATTCTACCTACCTAAGAAAAAGGCTGAAGAAGATGCTGTGCATAAAAGACTGTTGCTGCCCACTAACTTGACCCCAGCTCCACCGGCTTGTCTGCAGCCCTCAAAGATCCTGTGAAGAAACTACGCCTGTCCTGCAGTCAGTGACCTCCACAGCCCCTGGGAGGAACGCCTGCCTTTAAAGAAGTCCAGAACTCCAGAGTACAGTGACTCTGTCCACAAGAAAGCTACACAAAGACCTCTAGTGCCCTCCAGATCCGCAATCCCTGACCACTATGCACCCGATGCCCCTGGCCTGTGTGCAGGTGGTCATTGTTCCACAAAAGGTTCCCCAGCGATCCTGAGCCCAAGTCCAGTGATGGCTAACCACTCCTTGGCTCCATGACAACACCTGGAGTGTGAATCCAAACGCTACCTCTGACCGCTATTTACTCTGGTAAGAGAAACCAGACGTCAAAGGACACCCCTGCACCTGAAGCCCCTTGGCCTTGAGGAGCTCGGCCAACGGTGTCCCTATGACCTACAACATCCCAACTTACCTCTCCTGTCACTGGTTTCCTTTGTGCATCCTCCAGTTCATCAGCCTGTTTTCCAAACCGAGTTTCTCCATTGAATTGCATTGGGCACCTGAGACGGTATTTGCACCCTGCACCCGACCAGCCCTGTGCCGCTGGTGGTGGATGATTCATGCTGCCTCGTGGCCCCCCCCATGCTTGCCTAAAATCTCCAAAGCTTGAGCCCTGCAGCTGCTTTACTTACCTACAAGCAGTGTGTCTTCAAGCACCCCCAATCTCCATTGGGTAACATTGGGCCTGATCTTCAACTTTGACTCCTGCACCTGGCCGCCCCTGTGCCGCTGGTGGTGCAGTGTTTGTCCTTACATGAACCTTGCCCTCAGCTGACTCTGAACCCCAAAGAATGGATTTGTAAGTTGGTTACTTTCCAGTGAAACCGCATTATTGTTTTCCTCCGCAAGTTAACATTGCAAAGACTGAAAATTGAAATAAAAGTGTCCACTTTTGAAACTACAAAGAACTATTAAAAAACGTACTTACCTTTTTACGAAGATCTTGGTCGTAAAATAAATCTTGGTCAGAGCTTATGTTTTATAACATTGATGTGGGTCTCATTTTTGAGTCATTTGTCATTTATTGTTCATTGTCTCCACAAAAAAAGCCGTGCACTTCTTTATGTTAGGCCTAAGGCTGCTCGCTCACACTACCAAAAATAGAGCATTTAGGGTTTGCATTGAGCCCTGTACACTTCTGGGGGAATCTCTGGACTCTGTATATGGTATACCACTAGGTGGTTTTACTGTGCACAGAGCCAGCTTCCTTCAACATCCATGTATTTAAACAGGGCCGAACTCCACTCTGGATATTTTTCGAAATATACAATATCAAAAATCAAAAATGCTGCCCTTCAGTTTTATATTGTCATGGGAACCCTAGGTTGTTTGGACAGTTCATATTCTTCCTCATTGGACCATTCTTTAGCTTTCAGCTCCTTATGCAACACTTAAACATTTTGACATATACTCCTTGGCAGATCTTTTCTGTGGTGGACAACATATGGTGTACCCCCAGCAGCTTTGTCACCCCATGTATGCCAACTTCTTTTTTTCAACTCCTTTCTTTCTTTGAACTCTATTTCAACCGTATCTTTCTCCCCCTCACCCCAATCTTTTCCACAGCATCAGTTCCTGTGTTCTTAGCCTTGTTCCCTTGTTGTTCTCCTGCTGACGTCCCTGTTTGAGACCCTCCATTCCTTTGTGCAGCTTTCTTATTTTGTGTACATTCTTATTTTGTATCTGACCTTCGTTCTGCCATGCCTAACCTTGTGTCCTTAACATACCAGTACATCTATAGACCTGTAGTTTACGCCTCCTTTCCATTCCCAGTCTCCACCCTAATTGTCAACCTAACCTAACCTAACCTGGGCTGACAAATTGACCCCTACATTCTTACCTGGCATCAAAGTCAGTGCCCGCTCCATAGCCTGCTGCCTTGCCAGTAAATGCCGCTAGCCCGTCAATCTGGTGTTAGTGGATCTGGAAGGTATTGTCTTAAGCCTGTAAAACAGTATGTGGACACTAATTAACAAACACAGCCCCCACACTCCCCCACGGACCTTCCAGGCCCTTCCTGCCACCACCTCTGCTCCGCCGTATCAATCACATCACTGCCCAAGACATCACCCTCCAATTCCTCTGCCCTGCCCACTCAGCATTTGGTGGTACTGCCACCAGATATTGTACAGTATGCCCCACCTCAGGTTAAATATCTACCTTCTCCTGGGGAGGGGGTGGCAGTAATCAACTCTCCCAAGCCCTCTGTTGTTGTGGGCGGTCTTGACCCCTATGTCCTTCCTTCTTCCGAAGATGCTCTGCGCATGTCCTCTGGTGGTCCTGAAGAGTCGTCACTGGACCTTCCTGTGTCAGAATACTCTGTCCGTCTGACAGCTATATGCCATACATTCACTTCTTGGAGTTTTCTGGCTGCACTGTGCCCTCCAACATGGTTGCCCGCAGATGTCCTGAAACCTGTAAGAAAGGATAGGTCTAGTGTGCATACCTCTTGCTGCCCTATGTTCCTCCCTGTCCATTCTGTTACTCCATACTCCTTCCACCCCAGAGCCCTCGACCCTGCACCGAAGAGATTATGGAAGCTGAAACTCTCTTAAGCCCTCGTAACGCCTATGCGCTGTCCTCCCTGTGCCCCTCATTGAACTCTGTGGGAATACACCCCTTTGGGTCCATTCCTTTCCACTTCCTGCTGCCCTAGACTAGTAGCTGCCCATGCTTCATGCTCTATTTCCTCCTGGTGTTCATCCTTGCTCCACTTCAACCTCGCCACACTGGACCCATCATTGGCCCTGTGGATGGGCACAGGGCCATGGTCTTGCTTCAGGCCCCTTGATCTACCTCTGCTCCCTTTTTCCGCAGCATCTCCCCGACCCCCAAGTCACTCCACTGCCCATTGTACCAGCAGACCTTGCAGCACCCTTTTCAGCCATTCTTGCATCCTCAGATGTCTGTGGCTTAGTCCCAACCTTTCCTGCCTCTTCAGCACGCACATTTGCATGTGTAACATCCAACCACTGCTCTTCACCTCCTATGTTCCCTTTTCACAAGCCCAATCTTCTGGGGAAGGCCCTTCCACTCCCTCACATCTGTCATCTGCCATCCTTACAACTGGTGACTACAACAGAGATCACCTGCTCTCCTCCTACTCCTTAATTCTGAATCACTATAAATCAACAGAGGGACAAGGAGCAAATACAACAGGTCCAGCACCCGACCTCGTAATTGGACAATCTAGCATAAAAGGAGGGTGCAGTTTCTCATGAGGATGGGGGATGATAAGAATGTCAGAAGGAACTGGCAAGTAGACCAGAGGGAACAAGGGGTGGGCATAATAGTGATCAGATCAGAATGACCTCACACACCCAGAAGGGTGTCATGCATTTTAAAAGGTAGCCCTTTAATTCGGAAGGAATCGTTCGAAGAAGGCCTGAGCACATCTGCAATGCCAGACAAGGCCCTTCAATGGGTGCTTTTTATCAGAGATCTTTTGATCTTAGCCATATTGATGAATGCAAGTGAGGGGGTTGAAATAGTAGGTTGGTGTGTAAGTGACTGTACGTCTGAAAAATTGCATCAATATTTGTTAGACCTAGGTTTCGTTTTCTCTCAGGAGTTGGGGAAGAAGGCTGGCAAATTAATCAAGTTTAGTGTGTCCCAAAAGTTTCATGGTGGGGTAAGCAAAAGAAAGGGTTTGCTAATCCCCCCCCACCCGAAACATGTGGAACAGTACAAGGAAACAAGCATTGGAAATGCAATAGGGCTCGCATTAGGAAAGTTTGAGCTATTGGTCTTATAAATGAAATTTTTTTATTTATGTGTTATTTTTTAAAATAGCTAAATTAATAGCTTTGTCATTTACAATGCCAATAGTTATAACTTTCGCAAATGTGACACCTATAGCATTTGTAATGCAACATGTTTTGTATTTACGTGACTTAGATGTATTGATATTACAAATAACAATGGCTTTTAATTTTTTTAAATAATTAATACTTAAATAATTTATTTAATTTGTAATGGCAATAGCTTAAACTTTTGTAAATAACTTTTGTGAAGATTACGTTCAGTGTTTTTTATTGTGAAGAAAATCCAAGAACAGAAGTGAAATATTAACATCTTTTTGTGATTTGTAAAAAAGCGTGAAAGATTGAAAACAGCTTGAAACATTGAAAGAACATATTTGAACCAGTGATGCAGTGGTGGTGCTGAGTGATGCTGTGGTTGCGCTGAGTGATGCTGTGGTTGCGCTGAGTGATGCTGTGGTTGCGCTGAGTGATGCTGTGGTTGCGCTGAGTGATGCTGTGGTTGCGCTGAGGGATGCTGTGGTGATGCTGAGTGATGCTGTGGTGGTGCTGAGTGGTGCTGTGGTGGTGTTGAGTGGTGCTGTGGTGGTGCTGAGTGATGCGGAGTGATGCTGTGGTTGCGCTGAGTGATGCTGTGGTTGCGCTGAGTGATGCTGTGGTTGCGCTGAGTGATGCTGTGGTTGCGCTGAGTGATCCTGTGGTTGCGCTGAGTGATGCTGTGATTGTGCTGAGTGATGCTATGGTTGCGCTGAGTGATGCTGTGGTGGTGCTGAGTGATGATGTGGTGATGCTGTGGTAGTGCTGAGTAATACTGGGGTGGTGCTGAGTGATACTGGGGTGGTGCTGAGTGATGCTGGGGTGGTTCTGAGTGGTGCTGTGGTGGAGAGGTGGAAGAGAGCAGCATAACAGCACAGCAGAAGAGAAAATTGAGTTAAAGAAGGAGGCGGGTGGAAGAGAGCAGCAGATCAGCACAGGAGCAGAGAACAGTGAGTTAGAGAAAGAGGCGGTGGAAGAGAACAGCAGATTTTCACAGGAGAAGAAAACAGGGAGTTAAAGAAGGAGGCGGGGTGGAAGAGCAGCAGATCAGCACAGGAGAAGAGAAGATAACGGAGTTAGAGAAGGAGGCAGGGTGGAAGAGAGCAGCAGATCAGCACGGGAGAGGAGAAGAGAACAGGGGGTTAGAGAAGGAGGTGGGTGGAATAGAGGGAGGGCGATAGATAGAGGGAGAGAGGGCAAAAGAGGGAGGGCAATAGAGGGAGGGAGGGCGATAGAGGGAGGGAGGGCGATAGAGTGAGGGCAATAGATAGAGGGAGGGCGATAGATAGATAGAGTGAGGGAGGGCAATAGATAGATAGAGTGAGTGAGGGCGATAGAGTGAGTGAGGGCAGTAGAGTGAGTGAGGGCGGTAGAGTGAGGGCGGTAGAGTGAGTGAGGGCGGTAGAGTGAGGGCGTGAGGGCAGTAGACTGAGGGCGGTAGAGTGAGTGCAGTAGAGTGAGGGCGTGTGGGTGGTAGAGTGAGGGCAGTAGAGGCGGTAGAGTGAGGGCAGTAGAGGCGGTAGAGTGAGGGCGGTAGAGTGGTAGAGTGAGGGCAGTAGAGTGAGGGCGGTAGAGTGGTAGAGTGGTATAGTGAGGGCGGTAGAGTGGTATAGTGA
The DNA here is from genome assembly GCF_964261635.1 of Lissotriton helveticus. Taxonomy (NCBI): domain Eukaryota; kingdom Metazoa; phylum Chordata; class Amphibia; order Caudata; family Salamandridae; genus Lissotriton; species Lissotriton helveticus. Next base: position 1,429,735,614 of record NC_136061.1, on the reverse strand, counting down.
GGGCGGTAGAGTGGTATAGTGAGGGCGGTAGAGTGAAAGCGTGAGGGCGGTAGAGTGGTAGAGTGAGGGTGGTAGAGTGAGGGCATGAGGGCAGTAGAGTGAGAGTGGTAGAGTGAGGGCGGTAGAGTGAGGGCGTGAGGGCGGTAGAGTGGTAGAGTGAGGGTGGTAGAGTAGTAGAGTGAGGGCAGTAGAGTGAGGGCGGTAGAGTGAGGGAGGTAGAGTGAGGGAGGTAGAGTGAGGGCGGTAGAGTGAGGGTGGTAGAGTGAGAGCGGTAGAGTGAGGGCGGTAGAGTGGTGGGGTGAGGGCTGTAGAGTGGTAGAGTGAGGGGGTAGAGTGAGGGCGGTAGAGTGGTAGGGTGAGGGCTGTAGAGTGGTAGAGTGAGGGCGGTAGAGTGAGGGCGGTAGAGTGGTAGAGTAAGGGCGGTAGAGTGGTAGAGTGAGGGCGGTAGAGTGGTAGAGTGAGGGCGGTAGAGTGAGGGCGGAAGAGTGGTAGAGTGAGGGTGGTAGAGTGAGGGCGGTAGAGTGGTAGAGGAAGGGCGGTAGAGTGAGGGCAGTAGAGTGAGGGCAGGAGGGCGGTAGAGTGAGGGCGGTAGAGTGAGGGCAGTAGAGTGAGGGCAGCAGAGTAAGGGCATGAGACTGGTAGAGTGGTAGAGTGAGGGCGGTAGAGTAAGGGTGGTAGAGTGGTAGAGTGAGGGCGGTAGAGTGAGGGTGGTAGAGTAGTAGAGTGAGGGCAGTAGAGTGAGGGCGGTAGAGTGAGGGCGGTAGAGTGAGGGCGGTAGAGTGAGGGCGGTAGAGTGAGGGCGGTAGAGTGAGGGTGGTAGGGTGAGGGCAGTAGAGTGGTATTGTGAGGGATGTAGACTGGTAGAGTGAAGGAGGTAGAGTGAGGGCGGTAGAGTGGTAGAGTAAGAGCAGTAGAGTGGTAGAGTGAGGGCGGTAAAGTGAGGGCGGTAGAGTGGTAGAGTGAGGGCGGTAGAGTGAGGGCGGAAGAGTGGTAGAGGGAGGGCGGTAGAGTGAGGGCGGTAGAGTGGTAGAGGAAGGGCGGTAGAGTGAGGGCGGTAGAGTGAGGGCGGTAGAGTGAGGGCGGGAGGGCGGTAGAGTGAGGGCGGTAGAGTGAGGGTGGTAGAGTGAGGGCGGTAGAGTGAGGGTGGTAGAGTCGTAGAGTGAGGGCAGTAGAGTGAGGGCAGTAGAGTGAGGGCTGTAGAGTGGTAGGGTGAGGGCTGTAGAGTGGTAGAGTGAGGGCTGTAGAGTGGTAGAGGAAGAGTGGTAGAGTGAGGGCGGTAGAGTGAGGGCGGTAGAGTGAGGGCGGTAGAGTGAGGGCGATAGAGTGAGGGCGGTAGAGTGAGGGGGGAAGAGTGAGGGCGGAAGAGTGGTAAAGTGAGGGCAGTAGAGTGAGGGCGGTAGAGTGGTAGAGGAAGGGCAGTAGAGTGGTAGAGTGAGGGCGGTAGAGTGAGGGCGGGAGGGCGGTAGAGTGAGGGCGGTAGAGTGAGGGCAGTAGAGTGGTAGAGTGAGGGCAGTAGAGTGGTAGAGTGAGGGCAGTAGAGTGAGGGCGTGAGAGCGGTAGAGTGGTAGAATGAGGGCGGTAGAGTAAGGGCGGTAGAGTAAGGACGGTAGAGTGAGGGCGGTAGAGTGAGGGTGGTAGAGTAGTAGAGAAAGGGCGGTAGAGTGAGGGCGGTAGAGTGGTAGGGTGAGGGCTGTAGAGTGGTAGAGTGAGGGCGGTAGAGTGAGGGCGGTAGAGTGATAGAGTAAGGGCGGTAGAGTGGTAGAGTGAGGGCGGTAGAGGGAGGGCGGTAGAGTGATAGAGTGGGGGCGGTAGAGTGAGGGTGGTAGAGTAGTAGAGTGAGGGTGGTAGAGTGAGGGTGTGAGGGCGGTAGAGTGAGGGCATTAGAGTGGTAGAGTGAGGGCGGTAGAGTGGTAGGGTGAGGGCTGTAGAGTGGTAGAGTGAGGGCTGTAGAGTGGTAGAGTGAGGGCGGTAGAGTGGTAGAGAAAGAGCGGTAGAGTGAGGGCAGTAGAGTGAGGGCGGTAGAGTGATGGCGGTAGAGTCCGGCCAAGGAAAACTAACAAAGGAAGCTAAGCATGCATGCAGAGAGGCGAGTGAGAGACTAGCGCTGCCTGCTCCGTAGGCATTAGAAAGGAAAGTGCGTGGCAGAATTACAGGCTACCTGACTCTTCCCACGCACCCATTCAGTTGTTGGCCTCTCAGCTGAGTCTGCCAACTAGACAAACAAGAAAACTGAGACAACATATTTAAATAGCTAAGAAAGGAGTCAGAATAGGGAAGGGACTCGGGGGTGATTTGTAGCTATGTTTGGCAATCCTACTCATTGCATCACTTCTGCCGAATGAAAAATAAGTGGAAATAATAAGTGAGTACAGCACAAACAACAATCACTACTAGAAATGCAACAAACTAGTTCCGAGAAAGAACGACTGTTTCCCACTCTATATAAAGGCAGTAGCTTCTGGCACAACACAAGTCCCTGTGAATTAGCAACATCTGGGTGTCATCTGACCGTGCTGGCAGCCTTCCAGCAAGGCAGCGCAGGAAACTCAATGAGGGAAAGCTAGAAGACATTCAACCAGAAAAGGAAAAGCTGCCATGTTAAAATAAACGCGAGACACGGCCTAGCGGCCGTGTAAAGTGAAAGTACGGCCGGCCTGGGCAGTGAAAGGGGAGGAGGGAGGAGAAATGCGAGTCACGGCAGCAACAGCCTTTGATGTGCCGGCCGGCCGTGCAGTGAATAATTAGGGGAGGAGAAATGCCGGCTGGGGGAAGCTTGAGATGCCTGTGGGAGGGAGGCTGGTGGCTTTGATGTGCACGCGCTTTTTGCCAATGCGCTTGCGCATTGAGCTTGTTTTTCTCGGGCACAGCAACAAATCGCCGAGATGGTTAAGCTCTCGTTAAGCCACAATATAGCTCGCCAGCTATGCGCAAGCGCAATGGCAGGCGAGCCCTAAAAAGGTAAAAAGCCTTCTAATGGCCCCCCAAAAACATGTGCAGGAGGGTTTGCCCAGAGACGCTTCACAATCCAAGGGTGGGTACCAGGACAAGAACTAGGATTCCAAAAAGGCTTGGTGTTTCAATTGTAAGGCTACTGGACACCTATTTAGGGACTCTTCCTGTCCCAAAAAGGCTTTCACTAGTGCTCCAGATGGGATCTTCAATGTGCCCTGACCAGGTCAGAGAGAACGCTGAAGCTACCTTAAGCTCAGAGGGTGGGGTGGATGCAACTGCCCTGGATGTCTAGTCCAGTAACCTGGAGAAATGTAGACAATGGCCACATACAAATGGGGTAAGAGTAGAAGCACTGAGAGATATAAGTGCAAGTGCCACCATGGTGACTCCAAAAACTGGTATTCCCAGAGCAGTATTTGAATGGACAAACTTAACCAGTTTCCATATCTGATAACCAAATTAAAGTTAATCCCATGGCTATGGTATCCTTAGAGTGAGGAGGGGTTACTGGCCAAAAGAAAGTGTTTGTGGCCTCTGCCATTCCAGTACAGTGTCTGCTAGGGAATGATCTGGAGTCCACAGAATGGGCTGGGGTAGAGCGAAGATCCCATGCAGCCATGCCAGGAATACCTGAATGGGTGTGTGTAAAAATAAGAGCCCAGGGTGAAAACGAAGAGCTGGAGCCTGGAATAATGTCCCAACCCTCCAAGAGAAAAGGTAAGAAGGCTTTGAAACCAACTTCCGAGCAGACGCAAGCTCAAGTTTCCCTCTCCTCAGGGAGAAGACCTGTCAAACCTAGAGGGAATTGAGCCCTGGGAACTTGGGCCTTACACAGGAGAGCTCCTAAGCACAGGGGGACCCTCTAGGGAAGAGCTGTGCCAAGGACAAAGAACCTGTCACACTCTTGAGCCTGACACAGCAAGCCGCTGCACATGAAAAGAGAGTTATCAGTAGCTCCCACAGAACGTTTTGGGAGGAGAGGTGCTAGAGTACTGAGGCCCGAGGTGACAAACCTGGTGCCACTAAGAGTGGTAGTGCCTAAGCAATATAGAGAGTTGTTGCTCTCATTGGCTAATGACATTCTCTTAACTGGACATCTTAGCCAGACAAAGACTTGGAGTAGGCTAGTTGCCCACTTCTAATAGCCAAACGTCCCAGAAGGTGAAGGAGTTTTGCAACTCCAGTGTTAACTTTCAAGCCAGTGGGGGCATGGCCGCAACCACCGACAAGATGGCCGCAACAGTGTAGGGCTCCGGAGGCAGCGGCACCTTAATCAGCTGAGCGGTCCTCTGCATAGCCTTGCGGTGTGGGAGTGCGGCCGAGGCAGTGTCCCGGATGTCTGGGGGCTGTGCTGGTGGCCCATGACCCGTGATGGCACTGACATTGAGGAGCAGGTGGGTGCCGGGAGCGGCCCAACCTGCCTCGGAGGCCCCGCGGCCATACACGCCACGGGTGAGCCCGGGGCCGAGACTGCCCAGTCTTGCTAGTGCTGCCCCGGTTTTGGACACCCTGCTGGCACAATCGATACAGGACCTGGGAGCCTGCGATGTGAAGGTTTGGACCAGGAACATCTATCCTGCCCTAACCAGAAAACCCGCATATCAGCACTGGGCATACGTGCGGCCCGTAACACCATCATACAGCCACAGCAGTAAGGAAAGCCTGCCCCGTGCGGCTGGGCCCGCGCACCACTCCAGGTAACTGCAAGGCCCGGGCGACACTGTGCTAAATGGAGGCAGGTATTTGACCCTCGCCGCGACATACTGAGCTGCGGTGTACTACTGCTACACGGGGGACTGGTAGCGAGAGACAAATCGGTAAATACTGCGCAGGATCATAAGAGGCAAGTCTGTAGGCCCCTTCACCTGCTTTCCTAACTGTTGAGCCCTGCGCCTTTGTGGCCTTGGGCCTTCGCCCTACGGGCCAGAACATAGCCCCCATTGTAATGTTATTTCCTCCACTGATCACTCTGAGCCAGTATTGTAATTAACACACGTTTATTTTCATACATTTATGTAGATATCACAGAGCTAAGGGCGCCGAGCGTCTAACTGTCCCCAGCTCCGGTCGCCAACTGCCGCTCTTGTCTTTCGCGCCTATCTCCTATCGCTCCTGCTCATGCGCGGCCTCTCCGCTCTAGTCTAGTGCGTCACCGCGTCATCGCGTATGCGCACATAGACTAGAGCGCACACCACATATCTCCCTCCTTTAATGAAAAACAGAAGCATGTTCCCCCCTCCCACCAGGTTGGGTGTCCTCAACTGAGAATAGTCTTGGTGGGGAACCCAGGGGGGGCATAGCCCATCTAATGTCCTTCCATATCAAAGTCTCTATAACGAGAGGGCACAATAACTGCCCTTCCACTGCGGGTGTGTTTTACCGGTATGCTCTCTGACACTTCTGTCTCTCCTCGGGACACCCCAGCTTCTCTCGCATCTGCTCTCTGGTCTGCGTTCACCTGTTCATCACGGCCCTCGGACAACCTGGCTCCCCAGGCTTCCATTTCACTGTCGGCCTTTGCGCCTTCTTCATGGTTATCCGTGCCTTGCTCCGCGAAGGATCTGGCCTCCTGGTCATTCCTGCTACTCTCTTCCACCTCAACCTTGGGCCAAACCAATATTTTGTTGACTCTGGCCATGCGGTCTTGCGACCAGACCTTTCCATCACTGAGGAGAGCCGCCCTACCACGCACTTCCTTGACTTGTAGCGGCTGGCTGAACTTACTTTCGCCTTTCTTTTGCAGAGTGGGAAGTTTGATCCTAACCCACTCCCCTTTTTCCAATGCCGTGTCCTTTGTGCTTCGTCGCTTGTCATAGTGGGCTGCGTAGATCCTCTGGGCCTTCTCCAGGTTGTGTTGCACCACCGCCGGGGACCACTTGCTGGTGATGGTCTTCTCCCGCCATGCCACATTGTCCCGAGTGAAGGGATGACGTCCCCTAAGCACTTGGAACGGACTGTACCCCACCACCGAGGGCGTTATCCGGTAAGCCCACAGCATGTTCATCACTTCCATCTCCCAGTCTTTTCCTTGCGAAATGGCCGCCTGGATGGAACCCATGAGCACCCTGTTAAACCTTTCGACCTGGCCGTTGCAAGCCGGATGGTACACGGCCGTGTGTTTCACTTCGATCCCATTCCTCTTCATGTATCTTCCCCACTTGTCTGACACAAATTGCGGTCCATTGTCACTAAGAATGGATTTGGGTATTCCTTCTCTGAGGAACACCGAGGTTAGAAACTTAAGGATCGTCTCCGTGTCCATCGACTCTTGTAAGTCTATTTCCTGCCACTTGGAGTACTTGTCAATTATCACGCAAATGTACTTATTCACTCCTCTGCTGTCCAGCACAGGCCCCAGAATGTCAATGGCCACTTCTTCCCACGGGCCTCGTGGGGTGTCGAACTTCCCTAGAGCTGGTCTGAGTGGCCGAAGCACCTTATCCGCGCCCTGGCACTGTACACACTCCCTCACTTGCCTCTCTATGTGATTATCCATTCCCGGCCACCAATACATCTGTTTGACCAACGCCTTGGTTTTTACGATGCCCAAATGCCCCTCATGGAGCAAATTCAGCAGTCTTGGTATCAGTGTCACTGGGGGCACCACTTTCTCTCCTCTGTACAAGAATATTCCTGAGTCACTCAGGGATAGTTCCTCCCTCATTTCATAAAATCGTCGCACACCTTCCTTGAGCTTCTTCTTGTCCGGCCAGCCCATGGTAAGGTGTTTCCTTACTTCCATCTTTTCCTCATCGAGCTCATAAGCTGCCTGCCATTCTTGTGCACTGATTGACGTTTCGTGGTCCTCCATGCTGGCTACCATCTCCTCTGTGTCCTGGGCCTCACCTGGCGCCTCCTCCATTGCTGCCGCCCGGCTGAGGTAATCAGCTACTTTGTTCTGTGTACCTGGAAGGTATTCTACATCATATGTATAGTCCAGCAACTTTAAGGTCATCTTCGCTATCCTCGGGGTGGCCGTGTCATGACCCGATGACGTCAACACCTTGATAAGTGGCTTGTGATCCGTTTGGAGCCTGAATCTTGTGCCCCATATGAACTGACGAAACTTGCTCAGTGCCCATGTGACCGCCAGCATCTCTTTTTCGATTACGCTGTACCGTTGTTCCGTCGGGGACAGCGCCCTGGATGCAAAACAGATCGTTTCCTTGGCACCATCTTCCCTTTCTTGCGCCAAGACAGCTCCCAGGCCCTTGTCACTTGCGTCAGTTGTCACCACTGTTTTTCCGGTGGGGACATACCCTTGCAGCGGGATGGCGTGGCTGATACAGTCTTTAATGGACTCGAATTCGGATTGGGCCTCCGCATCCCATACGAACTTTGCATTGTTCCTGATTAGTTGTCTCATCCGGTGCGTTCTGGTGGCAAAATGTCTGACAAACCGGCTGTAATACTCGGCCATTCCAAGGAATGACCGCACTTCCTCTTTGGTAGTTGGAGCCTTGGCATCTTTAATTGCTTTCACATTTTGTTCCTTCGGTGATATGCCATGCGTCCCTATCTCGTGCCCCAGGTAGGTCACAGAGCGGGACCCTATTCTACACTTGCTCCATTCCGCCGTCAATCCCCTGCTTTGCAGCACTCCCAGCACTCGGTGTAGCTTCCTGTCGTGTTCGCTTTTGTCGGAGCCCATCACTAATATGTCATCTTGGAAGTATTGCACTCCCGGAATGTCCTTGAACAACCTATGCATAAGTTTCTGGAACACGGCCGCAGCGGATGCCAGGCCGAACGGCATTCTCTTGAATTGGTAGCATCCAAAGGGCGTTATGAAGGCTGTGTACTTCCTGCTCGATGGATGCAATTCTATCTGGTAGTACGCAGACGTCAGGTCTATGGTGGAGAAATGGTTGATCCCTTTAGTCCTCGCCAGCATCTCATCTATTCTGGGGAGCGGAAATCTCTCCACTACAAGGCTTTTGTTGAGCTCCCTTAGGTCCACGCAGAGCCTGACCTTGCCGTTCGGCTTCTTAACTACCACCAAGGGCGATAGCCATTCCGCACTGTCCACTGGTTCAATGATGTCTTGCTCTTCCAACCTCATTAGTTCTTGGCGCACCGCCTCGCTCGTAGACATCGGTATGTTCCGTACTTTATGCACCACTGGCACTGCTCCCTCCTTGATGACCATCTTGTGCACGAATTTGTCCAGTTTTCCAACTGTGCCCTCAAATACTTTGGAGTATGCCACCTTCCAATCCTCCTCCTTCGAAAGGGGCCATTCGTCTGTTAGCAGGATCTGTTCTTTCCCCCCAGGGTTGAGGATGATACCGAGATCACCTGCATCTCTCCATCCCAGTACCGATGGGCCTTTTTCAGCTACATACAGGGTGCACGTGGCTGACCGTCCTCGGAATTCGAACTCCAAGTCCCTGCACCCAACCAGGGGGATGGTATTCTCAGTATACGAGATGGGTCTGATGTCCGGCGGCATCAAGTCAGGACCTATGGCAGGCACGAAGTCCTCTTCCCATATCGACCTTTGTACAATGGTCCAGGGGGATCCAGAATCCACGGCCACGTGTACTTTGACGCCCCCAATGAGCATGTCGGTGCGGGGCTTGTCTCTTCGCTTGCCGGACACGTCCAAAACTTGATCCTCTATGCACAGGACTAGATCATCATCATCCACTTCGTCTTCCTCACTTACGTTGGCCGCTGCTGCATCGATGCACTTAACCATGGACTTCGCCCCTTTCTTTCGGCAGACTTTTTCGAAATGGCCAGTCAACCCACAGAACGAGCACCTGGCGCGGAACGCGGGACAACGCCGGTCCTGGGCCGCGTGTGCTGCACTACCACATCTGTAGCATGCGAATTTTGATCCCTGGCCAGAGCGAGTCACCTGTTTCCCAGCTCCTCTCATATCTTTCCTCGGGTCCCCGTAGTTACTTTTGGGTTTACTGGATTGTGGTGCCTCCTCAATCTTGTTGACCATCTGTCTTGGGCCACTTTCCCTTTTCGCCGCGTCTGCGCCTCTCTTCGACATTTCGGCCTTTTTGACCATCGCCACCACTTCTTTCAGGGTTGTCTCATTCATTGCCCACAGCTTGTCTTGCACCGACCTGCTGGTGGTGTGCATTACAATCTGGTCCTTAATGTACTCATCCTGCAGGTTGCCATACCTACATGTGATTGCCAGACGGCGAAGGGCTGCCACGTAATCATCAATGGACTCTCCCGCCTCCTGTTTCCGCTGTTGGAAGTTATAGCGGTCTATCGAGACGCAGACCGCTGGGCGGTAATGGCAGTCCAGGTCATCTAGTGCATTTGCAAACACATCCGTCTCCGCTGCACCCCTCTCTTTGGGCACCAGGTTCTTAAACACTCTCACCCCTTCTGGGCCTAAGTTGTGGAGCAACAGTCTCTTTTTTCTTTCCGGCGTGAACTCACTTTCGCTTTCATCACCTAGAGCCTCAATGTAATTTAGGAAATAATCTTTCCAGTCTTCCCATTTGAGTTGGGGTTCACCTGGTCTCGGTAGAAACGGAACTGGAGCCATCAGGGCCGACGCCTGATTCGCCATTCTTTCCTCACTTCTGGGTCTTCCTTCCTGGACCCTCCTTTGAGTGGGTTCACCTGACACTCCTGCGCTCACTGATGCGTCACTTTGGCCCCTTGGGCTCCCTGGGGTTGTACTTCTCGCCTTGTGCGCAGACTGTGCACTCTCCCCCCTTTCCTCTGGCTCTGGGGAGTCTCCCTTGGTTGCCAGGGTGCAGCCTGGGGGCTCCTGAAGTCTAGGGCCACACTGACCTGTCTTGTGTGGTTGGTGTTCAGCTTATTGCCTTGATGCTGCGCTGCTGCCACGCCCTTTAGCTCTTCTTTGCCGGTGATTAGCCTTGCTGACTCTTGAGGATGGCTGTGGGGGTGTCTGCTGTCGTCCTTGCACCGGGTGGTGTCCAAGTCCCAGCCTCGTCGCCACTGTAATGTTATTTCCTCCACTGATCACTCTGAGCCAGTATTGTAATTAACACACGTTTATTTTCATACATTTATGTAGATATCACAGAGCTAAGGGCGCCGAGCGTCTAACTGTCCCCAGCTCCGGTCGCCAACTGCCGCTCTTGTCTTTCGCGCCTATCTCCTATCGCTCCTGCTCATGCGCGGCCTCTCCGCTCTAGTCTAGTGCGTCACCGCGTCATCGCGTATGCGCACATAGACTAGAGCGCACACCACACCCATGTGCAACTTACCTGCCAACTAGTGCGATTACGTAACTGAAATCCAAGCAGTTACATGTACCCGAGTGCTGGGCACCACAAACGTTAAAAATACAATTCTAGAGTACTATAAACAATTATGTACACCTCGCATAGCTGAACCCCCTCTGCACTCTGGGCAAACTTGGAGAAGGAGGCACTGGTCTCGTTGGAAGACGGCAGTGGAAATTCTTTTTTTTAATTTATTGTTCAGCTTGTAACAGTGAAATGATACAACCCCGGTATGGGGCACAGCAGTTCTGTTAGGTCATATATGCAGTACAAGCAATTTTTCATGAATTTAAAACAAAACATTCAGCAATAGAAACACACCCCTCTACCAACCCACCTCCCCAAACCCTGGCACTTGAATGTATCTATGGAACCCCTTGAGACAGGTAAAAGGTAGGCATAAACACTGATCATTAGGTAGATCCCCCTCCCACCGCTTCAAGAATTTAGTACAGTAGTGCAGTTCCTCACTGTAAATCTGGCTTGCCTCAAAGGTACCCCGTTAGTGGGGCCCAGAAATCCTCAGGGCGCAAGGCTTCGGGCAAGTCCTCTGCATTGATCCCAGGTTGGTCCCTGCAATACAGTAGGTCTCGGATCCACCTTTTTACTGTTGGTAAAGCCTTGGCCCCCCAGCATTGCGCAATCGCCGGTTTGGCAAGCAACGTGGAGATTGCCACCAGCCGTCTATTGCATGGCTTGAGATTTTTCACCCACCCCAAAATGCAGACATCAGGTGTACACGGCACAGACTCCAGCACCATCTCCATGAGCACAGTCACAATCTTTACCCAGAAGGCCTGAATGCCAGCACAGCCCCAGGCAAGATGCAAGAAATCTGCATCCTCAAGTTCACTCAGCACGCAATTAGCACTGTCCCGCAGCTCGAATCTGCGCAGCTGAATGGGTGTATAATAGATCTGATGTAAATATTTGAAGTGTATGATGCGGAGGTTACAGTTCGCAGTCAGGCGTCCCATTAGGTTGCAGCAAAATGTCCCAAGCATTCAGGGAGAGGGTGTCCCCAAGCGCTGTGTTCCATTTATTATAGGAGGGATTGTCTAGGGCAGAGCTTTCCAAAGTATGTGTCGGGACACAGTACTGTGTCGCCTGACAGGTGTGGGTGTGTCGCGCGACGGTTCTCTCTAATCAAACATGTACTTCTGTCTTAAATCTTTAGACAGAATGACATGCTTGATTAGACGTACGTACATTCTCGTGCATCAGGACGTCTGCGCCGCATACTTTGGAAAGCTCTGCTATAGGGAGTGTCAGCGGCAGTTGGTATTAGGATTTAGCTTTTTGCTGAACATAAATCCCCCATTCAAGAAAGATATTTCGTTGTAACTAAATTAGGATGACGATATCCTACTTGTTAAAGGTAATTTTCATGTTCCTTAAGTGCAGATTTCCAGCGTACTGTGTCTCCTCTAAAAAGGAAATGGAATCAATATTTTTTGATTTAAATGTGTGAGAGGGCCGTAATGGCAGTAAATAGATGCAAGATGATTCCCCGGTTAAGTATGTCATGTGGGCCTTCACTATTATATAGGGGTATGAAGAGAACCGAACAATTGGGTGGAACACAGCGATGATTTTGAAGGGTAAGACTTTCATACACAGGCAAATTGCTCTGAGTTCCCTGTGGCAGTTTCACGTGGCTTTCGCTGATGCTTGATCATATTCAGGGTTGCAGTTAAGGCCAAGTTATAACAAATCTTTATTTAAGCCTGTTATCATAAATTCTGAAAGCATCTTGATCGCTGGGGCCTGATATCTGGTGGAGGGAGTATTGAGCACAATTTGTTTTTGACATTTTCGCATGATTATGCCAGGGATATTCCATCTACTTGCATTAGTTTACATTGCATTTTATCGTCTATCGCTTATTCTATCAGGGTAAGTACTAGATTGCTGGATTGGCCAACTTGGGTAGTATCAATGTTTTCCCCTTACCCTTGGTTTGAGTTATGCATATGTCATTGCTGTGAGAATTATCAGTTTGGGAGTTGTGCAAAAAAAATATGCAACCCCAATGAAAAATGAGGTCCTTAACATGTATTTATTTTTTAAAACCTGCCACAAAGAAACTGGTAACAAGGAGAAATGCGGCAGTAAATCTGTTATACTCAACTGGTTGCAAAGTCTGCATTTTAAAATATCATGGAGTTAAGGCACCTGTGGCAGAGATCTTTGTGTGCTCAGTAAAGCTCAGTGAATAATAATGTTAAAATAACTATGTGCTGGAGAGGTCTGTGTTTTGTCTAGTCCCAGTTTTGAGTCAAAGTAGCATTGAGGGTTAATAGGTCTCCTGGAAAGCACATTATGTAACGCACAGATGATAGATTTTTATTGTATGTAAATGGGAAAGTGAGTTAGTGCTTTGAACACAGAGATCCTTTTATTACTCGCACTTCATAAATTGTAATTCTTCCAATATAGCACAGTGAGCCAAGGACACGTGGCTCCTACACCTTGTAACTCTCCCAGTCTTATGTAACGCTCCCTTGATTTACACACATAATTTATTGTCAATGTATAATGTGTACGTATAAAGCGCTCTGACACTCTGCAATGAGATTAGTAGCACTATAGCGCTGTAAATGAAACAAAACTTGTGCCCTGTCTTCTACATAGTGCCAAGAGCTGCATGTGCATCTCTTGGCGCTATGTAGCAGCTATTGCTCATTTTAGTAAGGATGAAGTTCACCTGGGTGCCCTAATACTGAAAAGCGAGGGCAAGAGATCTTTGCAGGGTGAGTTAGTACATAGGTACATAGTGCATTTCCTTTACAATGAACCATGAAGCGGTGTTTAGGAAATTAATAATATGCAAGTTAAAACAGGTGCATTTAGAAAACTGAGGCCCAAGCTCCTAACTAGCAAGAAGGCCATTTATTTTCTTGATCTGTGCGTAAGTGGATGATCTCAAAGGGGTAAGTATACATCATTTATCATGTTGCTGGCTCGGCAAGTGAGGTGAATAATAAAGCAGATCTACACAGAAAACAAATCAACAGTATTGGGGCGGGCGGGAGAAGATGGTGCGAGTGAAAACACCAGCATTCGTGTGGAGTGCTCAAAGACAAGGAAAAAGTAGCTCCCATAATGGTAGCAGTGGATGGACCCAAGTACTTGGTCCATATTCTGGGGGAGCGTCAAACACAGGAAGAAGCATGATGCTTTTATGCTATGGACTAACGGGAACAAAGGATATGAGAGCGCGATGGAGCAAACAAGTGTTAAGCCTATGGGCCGACTGAAGCCCACAGATTGAAAACAACATGGCTGTTCGAGGCAGCACGTGCTCAGCCTAGACGGGACCTAAAAAAAGGGACAGGATGTGACAAACAATGCCAAAATGCTTAAAGTTTATTATAATATAATAGCTTACCAGCAACTTAATATGTGGCCCAATACAGGAAATAGGTTGTACTTTGATAACATGGCGAAACAAAAACTCCACAACCCAACCGACAGTCGATGTAATGTACTGCCTTGTTTTTTTTTTTACTGGGAATTATTCTAATTTGATTCACATGTTTCTTTTTAGTAATTAAGAAGGAAGAAACATTATCCAAAACCAACACTCCACATGCTGTGGGGGTGCCCTTTTTGTGCCGTAAATCTCTGGGGCATGTGTCAATGTGTGCATGAATATATTCTTATTTCAGGCACAAACCTAACCTTACACTCAGTTTTGCCAGTCACTGTCTTTGTTAAGAACAGATTCACAAATGCTTTATTAACCTTCCTGCTTTCTCATATTTGCTTTAAAATGCACCATTTGCCCACTATTTTTTCAAAACTCTCACATGGGGAGAACCCCCCCCGTAGGTGGTTCATGCTCGCTCGCGACGCACGCTCGCATTACAGTGTCACTAAATCAGGAATGTCTAAAAAGTGTGTCACTAACATGAAAAGTTTGGAAACCTGTGGTCTAGGGGGTCTCGCTCCCTCTAAAAAGCATTATATAGTCTGGTAATCAAGCCACTTCGGGAGTCGCTGGCTAGCAACAGCTGTAGTGCTAGTAATGTTTTTGGTTCAGCTGGATAAGCAGGATATACTGCACGGACAGCCGGTCTCAACACATAAGAGAATCCTAACATTAGATCCCGACCCGCCCCTCCTGTATAGTGGTAAGATATATGAACTGGCCCTGTCTATACAGGTCACCTAATTTCGCAATTCCTATGCCTGCCAGTATGCACAGTGCCGCCTGCACCTGGGCGGAAGAGATGTGTGGGTGTGCCACAATCAGTAGCTTCGGGCATAGAGGTAGCTCAGCTGCGCCAACTTAGTCAGGGCCTGCCAGGCCCACGTTGTGCAAAGTACGGGATTGACCTCCGTCCGTGGTCCTCCGTGTCTGCCCACCAAGGTCGCCACTTCCTGCAGCACAGGGAGAATTGAGTCTGCTTCCACCGCTACATGCGGCTGAAACCGCTGCGGATAAAACCAAAAATGCGCAAATCGCGCCTGAGTGCACAAATAGTAAAGCCGCATGTCAGGAGCTTTGAATCCTCCCCTCTCAAATGGCTGTACCAGGTCTTCCCAACTGCAGCAGGGTTTCTTACCGCCCAATACAAAGGAGAGCAAGGCTGTTTGAAGCGTGTTAAAAAGTGCAAGGTTGAGGAAAATCGGAAGATTAATAAACAAATAGAGAAGCTTTGGCAGGATGGTCATCTTGATGACTGATATTTGATCAGCTAAAGAAAGCGGCAGTCCGGCCCACCGTGCCGCCCGATCAGTGATTTAAGTGACGGCACAGCGTAGTTCATGGCAATTACCAAACCGGGTCTGTAGACCATGCAAGGGGGAAGTCCAAATCCACCTCACGTGTACCAGCCGTCAATGGAAACACCGTTGATTTTGCCCAGTTGATACCCCTGCCCGAGTACCGTTCAAACTTTACTTTACATACTCTCGAAGCAATGCAGATAAATATGTGGCCGGCTCTCGGACATATAACAACATGTCATCCGCATACAACAAGACCACCAACGGACATTGATGGAACCGCAGTGCTGCCTGAGCATGCCGCAGACGCAATTTACAGGCAAGTGGCTCAAGTGCGAGCGCGAAAAGGATTGGTGACAGAGGGCAGCCCTGTCGCATGCCCATGTAGATCGGGAAGGCGTCAGACACCCAGCCATTCACGCGTATTCGGGCCCGTGGCTCAGAATATAACAGGTGAACCCACGTAAGGAGAAAAAGGGTGGCAGACCCATGCGCAGTAGGACGGTAAATATATATTCCTATTGCAGGGAATAAAATGCCTTCGTGGCATCAAGTAGGACCGCCACAGCCTGGAAGTCTGAATCAAAGTAGTGCAGGGTAGCAAACACAGTGCGATGGTTGCGCATGGTTGATCTAGAAGGGACAAACCCCGACTGGTCGGGTAGGACCAGATTAGGAACTAAGGGCTGGAGCCTACTGGCAATCATTTTCGCCAGAATTTTGGCATCAATTTTGATCATGGACAGTGGCCTGTAGGAGTCACAGGCATTGGATTGGCCGCCTTGTCCAGTTACAAAAGCGTCACTATAAGGGCCTCCCTAAGAGTAGGCGGGAGTATACCAGAGTCATATACCTCAGCAAAGACATTTAGTAGTCTAGGGGCTAGATCTTCTGCATAGGCATTGTAAAACTCACTTGGGAGCCCATCATGCCTGCAGCTTTACATGATGGCAAGTTTGACGATGTCGACATCAAATGGCTGTGTGAGGTATTCACGCTGGTTTAGCGATAGCCAGTCAAATGCGATATCATCAACATAGGAGTTAATATCTGCTGCTGGAGCATGCGGTCGCCTGCCATAAAGTCTAGATGAATAGGCCAGCACCAGCTTGCTTATCTCCGGTGTGGTGTAGTGCACTTTAGAAAAAGATTTAGAATCCCTGTCTTAAACGTAGCAGACTAGGATTGCTGAGTCATTACTCATAGAAGGGGTCTAACTTGGGAAGTAGGATAATTCTTCATATCACCTTAACAATACAATTAAGTAACACGAGCACGGCAGTGTCAATAACTAAAACAAAGTGAATTCAACTGAAACCACTAGTAGATATACCAGGCAAACAGTTTTTGTCAATTAAAAAATCATGAAATTTATTCTTTACCTCCCGGCTGGGTTACAATCTAAAACATCATAAAAAAGCCAATTTAAAAAACCACTGAACGGTGGTAATACAGTGAATATTTATACAGTCAAAGTAAAAACAGTAGACGCAGCGTTTCGGTGCTTTTCAATCTTGACACCTTATTCAGGACATTTACAACATTTGACTCCGTATCTGTATTTCAAGTAGGAAGAGCGTTTCAATTGCTTTCCAATTTGTTGTGGACTTCTCGGGTATTTAATATCTCTTGAGCTTAAATGTCAAAAATAAGATCTTCTATGCGCACGGAGGGGCCACCGTTGATAAAGGGAGTAGCTTCTTTGGGTCTTTAAACCTGTTTTAATATCAGGTGAGTCTTTTGGTATATTAATTTGATGATATTTAGTAATCCAATTCTTATCTTGATGGGTAGAAGGGGATATCTTTTCGTTAATGTTCGGCCTCCCTGCTCCTCCGTGCTCTCGTCTTCATGAAAAATCCAAGATGAAGACGAGAGCACGGAGGAGCAGGGAGGCCGAACATTAACGAAAAGATATCCCCTTCTACCCATCAAGATAAGAATTGGATTACTAAATATCATCAAATTAATATACCAAAAGACTCACCTGATATTAAAGCAGGTTTAAAGACCCAAAGAAGCTACTCCCTTTATCAACGGTGGCCCCTCCGTGCGCATAGAAGATCTTATTTTTGACATTTAAGCTCAAGAGATATTAAATACCCGAGAAGTCCACAACAAATTGGAAAGCAATTGAAACGCTCTTCCTACTTGAAATACAGATACGGAGTCAAATGTTGTAAATGTCCTGAAGAAGGTGTCAAGATTGAAAAGCACCGAAACGCTGCGTCGACTGTTTTTACTTTGACTGTATAAATATTCACTGTATTACCACCGTTCAGTGGTTTTTTAAATTGGCTTTTTTATGATGTTTTAGATTGTAACCCAGCCGGGCGGTAAAGAATAAATTTCATGATTTTTTAATTGACAAAAACTGTTTGCCTGGTATATCTACTAGTGGTTTCAGTTGAATTCACTTTGTTTTAGTTATTGACACTGCCGTGCTCGTGTTACTTAATTGTATTGTTAAGGTGATATGAAGAATTATCCTACTTCCCAAGTTAGACCCCTTCTATGAGTAATGACTCAGCAATCCTAGTCTGCTACGTTTAAGACAGGGATTCTAAATCTTTTTCTATGGTAAGCTCCCCCTCCCTGCCATAAATTACAGGGGAACCTCCAATTTTCTTTTACGTGTAGTGCACTTTGCCATCCTCGAGTATTTCAGTAATGTAGAGAGCGGCTAGGTCTTCCCCCCTCGCCGTAATACTGCGCCATGCTACGAAGCGACCTATGGGCCATTTCCTGGTCCACTGTGTCATTGTGCTCGGTGACCAGTTTCTGTATCGCAGCCAGCTTTCCTGGAAGCAGTTGTCTGTCATAGTCTCGTTCCAGAGTGGATTTTCCGCCGCTAGTCAATCTATTCTGCGACAGAGGTCTTTCAAGACCCCAGCCTGCACACCAATACACACACCACGTATTGCGACTTTAAACACTTCCCAAAGCACACCTGCGCTATCTACAGTGCCCTCATTTTCCTTAAAAAGATTGCAAATCGCCTCTCCCACATCACTCTTGAATACCGGGTCAGACAATGTAGATTGCTTGCCAGTGGCAATTCTTAAGCGAACCCCTTACACTGAACGAGATTAAAGTAGCCATTGATGCTCTAGACGGTCCAAGGCACCCTGACTTCAAGGCTTCATGGGTACCTTCTACAAGGCCTTTAAAGAACTGCTTGTCCCACAACCTCTGATGCTATATAAAGAGGCTGTGACCGTGGGCTCGTTGCCACCAACTGTGTGAGAAACAGTGCTCACCCTATTATTAAAACCGGGTAAGGATCCTACACTATGCACGTCGTACAGACCCCTCTCACTCCTTAACCATGATAATAAAATACTTGCTAAAGCCCTGGCAATTAGGTTGGCCCTACTAATGGAGCAATTTATATAACTGGTGCAGTCTGGCTTCGTGCCCCACAGATCGACCTCCCTCAATCTCGACACACTATTTGCAGACCTCCACAGGATATCACCCAACATACCTGCAGCTGTCGCACTTCTCGATGCAGAGAAGGCATTTGACTCCCTTGAGTGGCCTTTCATGGCCACCGTCCTGAAGAAATTGGGGATCCCCCTCCTTTCTATCACTGAGCCGCTGGCTTGTGTAAGAATTAACAGGTCATTAACCGACTCCTTCCCCATCACCAGAGGAACATGGCAGGGATGCCCCCTGTCCTTACTACTGTAGATTATCGCAATAGACCCCTTGGTGCGCCATATGCATGGCAGACATCTTCATCGGGGGCTCCAACTGGAGCGGGGCCCTCTACTTTTATGTCTGGGTGCAGATGACATACTCTTATTTATTAGGCACCCAGCCACTAATCTTCCACCCCTCGTTGAGGAGATAATACGATTTGGTAATCTAACTGACTTGCAGATCAACTGGGTCAAGTCCAAGCTCTTCCCACTTACTGATGCTGCCCAACCAGTGCAGTCTGAAGATCCCCTCAAATGTTCGGAAAGTCGGGGAGGAATGGCTTTGCCTGGCTGCAAGATGGCCGTATCTTGAGTGGGCTCTGCTGGCCAAGAGGCAAAATCCTACACCATCCGTGCAAAATAAGGGACTCATAAACCTTCTGTGCCACCATTAGCCTCTTTTGGTCTACTGGTAGCGTTTGATGACTGTGACTGCCCTGGTGGGGATTGCAGAGCTGTTATACCACGGGGCGACTTGCGGCACTACCTGTTTCCTCTTCGTCAGCATCACAGTAAGCACCTGCGACGCCTGTTGGTTTTTGGGCACGCCGTATACTTGCGTGGCGGCCCATCCACTACCCGAGGCACCTTGGGACATTAAACTCACCTGGTGTGGGCATCTGATGACCCCCTTCCTTGGGGACCATATAATTGCTCTCCTCTTCACCTTGCTCCCAGAAGGCACTAGGGGAGGGTTACTTACCTTCCAAACATGGCAATCTTTCTGTAATACACTTCAATCTTCCCTATCCAAAATGGCGACACCTCTCCTTCCTGTTTTGTCACTTCCTGTTCCTGTATGTCACTCCCTGTACATCACTTACTGTTTTTTCTGTATATAAGGGATCAGAACCAGTCCTTCCTTGCGATGCAACACTCCTTGTTCCTGCTAGTGTGTCCTCGCTCCTACTGGTTCTGTAGCTCCTCTTTTGGTGATTCCATTCTTCCGCTGGCACTTCTTTTCCCCTTGCGCCTTCTGCTCCAGCTTGTCTTCCAGTCTTCTCCTGGTTCATTTTGGGCTCCTGGTTTTCCAGTGTTTTTTGGTTCCTTGTCTTCTCTTTAATTCCTGGAGTCTCATCATCAACATAAGAAGTTTTTTCCTCCGGGGTTTTCCTCTTGCGACTCCTTCTGGAGGGCACTGGCTGATTAGGCTTTCATTGACTGCAGCATCGTGGCTACTGGAAGGGGTCCCCCCTATCTCGGCCAAACCAGGACTTACAAGAACCGAAGCCGGGAACCGTCCCGACACCTCAAGACTGGTAAGATAGACCCTAAATCTGACAAGAGCTGACTGAACATGAGGGCTTGGCCCAGTCTGCTGTGCGGGAACCACGAGGCAGAGATCGGTGATGTACAATGCCTCGGAGCAGCAGCACTGAGGTGGAGGCCTTGATGACACCCTGCGTCTGTGGCGTGGGTCTGCGGGTGGGTGTACCAGACTGGCTCCCTGTGTGTGCCGGCCACCCTGCTAATCAAGGAAATCTGTGCGCGGTGAGAAGATAGTACCGGCTGCACGCTGTGGTTGTGCAGGCCTGGGCTTCCCAGACAGCAGGGAATACGTGCAGGCAGATGCGCGCCGCATGCCACCACCCAGAACTGGATCGAATTAAAGCCGCGCTGCCCCTCCGGAGGGCCCTGAGAAGTCACTGTGGGCCCAAGAACTGAGCAAACTGCAGGCGAGCTGCGTGGAGCAGGTGCTCTGACCCCGCGGATGGGCGGCTAGAAAACCTGAATCAACACCGATGACTGTGACCTGTGACAGAGTGACGAGTGCATAGTCTTCCCTACCTGCTGTAAGGAACTAGATGTGCAAAACCCAGTGTGCTGCATGCCTGTGACCTTGGGGCTTGAAACCAGACCTTCCTCACAGGCACAGGGGGTCGCGTCACAAGGCAGAGAATGAGACGTCACACTGGAGCACAATATCTGCCCTTTTCCAGGGTGACAGACACTGGTGTTGATGGGTGCGCCTTATGCACAGTGACATATGTGCTTTGGTGGACAGACCTGGGCCTGGCCTGCCTTCCTCCGCCCTGCGTAACGGGGACTCTACATTGCCGGGGCCCTCTGTCTGCTCTTGAGGGTCCTGGGCTGAAGCGGCGGCCTCTCCTGGGTGTGCGCTGCGCTGGGCAGCTGTGGGGGCCTGTGCTACCTAAAACCTGACTCTCGAGGCAGCGCACCACAGTACTGAGATGGGAGATCTACACCTACATTGGAAATATTGCTGCCCCCTCCCTGCTGCTGACCGAATGTGCTCGGGGATAAGGACCACATAGGGCACAGCGTTGCTCTGCACAAGAAAATGGGCAAATCTGACACCAAACAAACCAAACTCATGTTTGAAGGTCATCACCACACCGGACACAGTGAATCGGCCCAGAACACTGACGAACCACCGGCACGGATGGCTGACACAGCACTACCAGATGAAGACATCCGCACACTACTAATTGATGTGATGTCAAGCTTGAAAACTGGACCTCCTCACTGCCAGCCTAGACCTTGTCAAACACAGGGTTGACGCACATGATGACCGTATTGAACCCACAGAGACACGTATATCAGACCAGGAGGACCTCCGAACGCACAACAGAAGGAAAATGTCAGAGATGGACAAAGTACTGACAATCATAAAAGCTAAAAACGAGGACCTGGAATCTCGCTTGGGCAGAAATAATCTCGGAATAACGGGAATTCCAGAGTCCACGAATACTGCCAAGATGGAAGACTTCATTAAAGACATGCTATGTGATCTCTTTGGTGCCGAGCTATCTGTTGTCTTCGTGGTAGAGAGAGCCCAGCGCACACTTGGATCGCGGCTGCCTCCCAGAGCTCCGTCCTATCCCATAGTTGCCTGGATTTTGAACTATTGGGACTGCAACAGGATTCTCCACAATGCAAGGGAGTGTGGGGTAGTGCATTATCAGAGAAACACCTTTTCCTTCTATTCAGATTTCACCGTGAAGGTTCAGGCCGCAAGACGCAAATTCCTGCCTGCCAATCGTGCGCTCCAACAGCTGGGAATAGCATATGGCCTTCTCTATCCGGCTAAGCTGCGAATATCACTTGATGGTACCACAAAATACTTTACAGACCCTGCAGCGGCCTTGAAGAATGCCAAACAACTTGCCAAAAATAAACGTGCTTCGTCAAAGCCCCCTCTTCCCCCCCCACCCACCGTCAGAAGAGGACTGCACAACAATGACTAATCTTGCTGCCAGGCGAAAGGCATCCCTTGTTGCAGATAGCAGAAGTGGGCTGGCGGACGGCTTGGTTGGAATGCAGTTAACATGTTCTGACCCATTCGAACTGGCTGCGAACTCAGCTATGTAATCTAGCCCCTTTATGCACCTCTCCGCCTCCTGTTTTCAGAAACAGGGTAGTTCGCCGGAGAACCCATGTCCCCACAGGATGGTTCCCATATATTTATGTTGGGGGTTCGCTGGGGTAATGTTATGAGGGTGGGATTGCTTTCTCAACCTGATTGGGGGGTTGGAGTGGGGGGAATGCATATTGAAATGTTCTTGCTGTTGTGACATGCTTGTTTATGGAAAGCCGTTCTCCGAACAAGGTTGGTCTGGAAGCTTCCGCTAGAACTGCATTACACATGCAGGCAACTGGAGGATCTTGCCACGGCACCGCCGTTGCCTGCCTTCCCAAAGGTATACAAGCCACTACAGATAACGCTAACCATAGTGGTGGTGTGAAAATATTGTTAAGTGCATAACCTGGAACGTTAGGGCCCTAAATGATTACTGTAATCCCAACTTGTCGACTCTTACTTAGGGCGCCATAAGGTAGAAATCTGCTTTTTACACAAAATCCACCTGACCAATGCTACATTAACTAGACTGCAGGGTCGCTGGTGGGGCGAAACACACTCTGCCATCTATTCGAACTATAGTCGGGGTCTCGATCCTAATCAATCAACGGCTACCATGGCATACCACTGGGTCCAACATAGACAAAGACGGCAGATATGCCAATGTAACTGGTACATTATATAAGCGACCTATGACACTACCGGCTGTATATGGCCGAAAAGTAGACGATCAGAACTTTCTAAACGTTTGGAAACAACTGGCCAATCTGGGATCGGGGAAGATACTATGGTGTGGGGATTTTAATGTTGCACTGAAGGAGACGATATATCGCTCTGGGATGCATGAACAGCGTTCGCAATCAGCCGAAGTGCTGAAAACATTAATGACGGACAATCAACTCACAGACATATGGAGGCATACCAAACTTAATACATGTGACGGCATATGCCTCTCCTCTTACCATAATATATGGTCAGTTAGACTACTTGCTCATCACAAACGATGTCCCTGCATATGCCACTAGCTCTGTACACCTTGCACACACGTTCTCAGACCACGCTCCAGTGCTCCTGGAGCTACAGGTTCCCCAGACTGTGCCCCGAGCTTTTGGCTAGTGCTTTCCCACCGAATGCTTTGTGTGACTTGGCTTCCAGGGAAGAGATCCGCGCAGCAATTTCAGAGTTTTTTGCACACAACGTCGGGACGGTTGACTCGTCCTCTACTTTATGGGAGGCATTCAAAAGTAGTGATTTGCAGAACATGCATTGTGAAGCAGGCTGGGGTCTTGCGGGCGCTGCGTGGCACGCTTGGTAAACTTGAGGAGGAAATTCGGACACTAGAGGGAGACTACTATATGGCCCCTGACCCCGCCATACTAGCATCCATCAGAGAGAAACTCATGTCTTTCAAGAAAGAGGCAGAGCGAGAAACTCATTATCTAGGCCAGGAGGCTAGGGCGCGTAAATATGGAGAAGGAGACCGACCAAGCAATACATTTGCCAGCCTGCTGCGCAAGCCACATGCCACGATATATGTGTCGGAATTACGAGACGCCAACTCTCAGCTAGTCACATCACCATCACAACTAGCTGGGGTAATGTCGACCTTCTTTGCTAGGCTATACACCACCAGCCTAGATAGAGAACCTGAGTCACTCCATGACTATTTCGACACCATCCAGTTACTGTGGCTTTACCAAAGCCACAGAGACTACGTGGACTCGCCGATTACGCCGGAAGAGATTACGCAGGTTATCAATGGCATGCCGGATTACAGGGTCCCTGGTCTTGACGGGCTCACACCGGCTTTCTATAAAGAATACACCCACATCCTAATGCCACACCTCATTGAAATGTATAATGAGTCGTTAACAGTGGGAAACTCCTTCCTTTGCTGCGAGAGGCAGTAATAGTGACCATTCTCAAACCGGACAATCTTGCACATCTTTGTGATCCATACCGCCCGCTTTCCATAATAAATATAGATAAATATCTATGCTTAGGTCTTAGCAAATCGCTTACTCCCCCTGCCTTTGATTGTGAGACCGGATCAGTCGGGCTGTACGACTTCCCACAATCTTCATACAATTTTAGCTATCATGCACCATATATACCCAGACCTTCGGGCGGTGGCTGACCTGCTGGATGCCACTAAAGCCTTTGACACATTGGAGTGGCACTTCCTCTTTCCCCTGCTGCGGCAGCTGGGACTGAGCCATGATGTCATTTTGAAAATCCAACTTTTATATACCCTCCCCACAATGCACATTAGGATTAATGGCAGCATCTCTGAGCCTATAAACTTTGCCCGTGGCACTCAGCTGCCCCTTCTAGCCGATTCTTTGTGCGATAGTGATGGAACAGCTCGCTGCTAGGCTGAGACAGCATCATGCAGAGTGTGGCATAGGTTTTACCAACCATTGCCCAATTGTCTCCATGTATGCTGATGACATGGCGCTCTATGTTAAACACACAAGCTCAAACTTAGAACTCGAAATACGTGAGGTGATCCGGTATGATGGATTCTCGGGGATCCAGATTAACTGGGCCAAGTCAACTCTATTCCCCTTGACAGACTCTGCCATGCCTTATGCAGGCGAGTATCGGCTGAAATGGGCAAGCAAACCCACCAAATACCTTGGCATATGGTTGAGCAGGGACCCGGACGAATTGTGGATAGAGAACTACGGGCGCGCCATGGAGTGGGTGGAGGCCCAGATCCCACTCTGGACCAAACTGCCTCTCTCGCTTGCAGGTTGCATCAATGTTGCAAAAATGGTGGTACTCCCTAAGTTTTTGTACCTCTTTGCAAATATTCCTCTCCCGCACAATGCACATTTTTTTAAAAGCTTCAAGTTCAACTTAATCACTCTAACATGGGCGGGACGTCAGCCCAGAGTGGCATATGAAATGCTTACACTCCCACCCACACACGGAGGACTGGGAGCTCCAGATATGGAAGTGTATGTGCAGTGCACTCAAGCACAATTTATCCACCGCTGGCAGCATCCAACCCGTTTCCAGCCACATCTGGCTATTAAAGACGATCAGGTGTCCCTGTGGCTGCTAGGAACTGCGATATTCAAGAAATACACACCCCCAAAGCATAGATTAGCACATTGGAATGTATGCGATGGGCGTGGAATGGTCCCCGCAGACAAGTGAGCCTTGTAACGGCATATGCGCCCACTGCCCCTCTAGTGGACAACCCCACATTCCCTCCTGTGCAGGATAAAGGAGTGGCTAGATACACTTACCACGCCGCCACTGCCAGGAGTCCACAGAGTAGCCAGGACACCAAGCCGCCACCGCCGAGAGTCACTCAGGCTCCAAGCCTCGCGCCGCCGCTCCGGGGACTACAACACCCGGCAGGCCTCGCGGCGGCGCGCAACTGACGCCACAGACGCGGCGAGAGAGCGCCAGAAGGCGCGATAAATCTGCAGACACCCCCGCGACGCGGGACGCGAGCGGGACGCCCGGGGCTAAGCCCGAGCAAAGGGCGGGCCCTCTACGGCCCTCAGCGGCAGGAAGTGACAGGGCCAGGGCCAGAGACGCTGTTGGATGCTCGAGGCTAACTGGAATAACCAAGTAAGGCATTGTTGTGTTTTCACCTACACGTAAGATTGTGGAGATAGTCCTCTGGCTTTAGTGGCAGGATGCCAAAAAGAGCCGTGGTTACTGCTACGAACACTATGGAAAACTATTTGGTCCAAACTGTGCAAAAAATAAACATACAGAGAAGAGAATCTTTGGGGTTGAGTCAATCACCAGACCTACAATGCTTGACCCCTAGCATACTTCTTCCCACTGATGATATCATTTCCTTGGAGACTGATCCTGAGGTTCATTCGGCTCTTTCTATTAACCAGGGTAGCTGCAATCTAATTGAGAATATAGTGCCAGCCCCCGAGGTACTCATTGCGGACCCGGTGAACAATATAGACAGTGACTTGGATCAGGAGATACAGTCTTGTCCTTCAGATGAAGATCAATCCTTATCTGACCATGCCCCTCGGACAGAACGTTCTGGAGCTAAAATTCAGCCAAAACGGGGAGGGTTAAGGTCGGGGACAAGGAGGAAGAGGGCAAATACTCCAAAGGATAAATTAAAGGAAAATGGAGAGGGGAGAGTAAAACTTAACGTTGATGATGACTTGTTTGTAAAAATTGCTGAGCTGATTGAAAGTAAAATTAAAGCCATTATTAAACCTCTAGTAGCCAAGATAGATAAATTACAAACTGAGGTTAAAAAGTTAGGAGGGCAGCAAAATAAGTTAGTGGAGGGAGTTGAAAATATTACCACGCTGGTTGTTAACATGGGCAATAACATTGGAGAGCATGTAGATGCTGATGGTGAAGGAAAAGATGATCTGTTGCCTAATAATCCCCCAACACAGTTATCGCTACTAAATGTTAACGAAACAGCTGGTAAAGGGGATGGTCCTTTAACAGTTAAAATCCCCCTAGCACAAGCCCAGACAACGGACCCTTTACAATTTATAGTTGAAGCTTCACCTGTTGTACTAGTACTAGCTAATGTTCCCCCCCTAGAAGCGGGCATAGTAGAATCTTCCACTTCTTTGTCAAACAAGACATTGCAATGGTTTACAAATAATGTGAGGCTAGCTCGGGGGGGGGGCAGCAATTGGCTCAGGAGATTAAGACTGCAAAAAGGGTTTCCTGGTTAGGAAATCGCCCCAAAAAATTTAAAGGGGATTGTGTGGCAGTGAGCTTTTCACATGCAGGCGTTTTACCAAACATCCTCACTAACTTACTTCCGCCCCAACGTAGGCAGGGTACTGTTGTCCCATTAACTTAAATTTTTTTTATGGAGAACAACAGAATGTCACCTACCCCAGGACCCCTGCATTCGGGTGGGACAATAATAGGGACATAAATAACAGATGGGGCCAAGATCATCATCGAGATACTGAATACCACCCACCTCATCCAGTTCATCACAATTCTTTTGCACAACCCCTTTTGCTGTCTAACCGTTATGCTCCTTTATCCTTTTTGGATCAAAATGATTGACTTTCGCCTGCACACATAAGCCATGAAGAGAAATATGTACAAGTATTTAGTATGCTTACCTGGAATATTGCAGGAATTAAGGCTAAAGTAGGAAACGTGGCATGGACAGATTTTATGACAAGGTTCGACATAATTGCATTGCAGGAAACATGGGATACAAATAACAGTTTTTCTTTAGATGGCTATAGTCATTTTTGTATCCCTGCAGTGTCTAGCGCTGTAGGAAGAGCCAAGGGAGGCCTGTTAAGCCTTTTTTAAATTGATATTAATGGTCGCCTAAAGAAATGTGATTCGAGCTCCGAACAATGTCTAATAGTTGAATTTTCTTCCGCAGAATCTCCCAATATTTTATTTATAAATTTTTATAATTCCAACGCATCTGACTGTACTTTATATAGTCTAGATAGATTGGACCAGTTTTTGTCAGTCTATAGTGAAAATGTTAATTCCTTTGAAATCCTTTTCTTGGGTGATTTTAACATACACCCGTGTTCATTAATGTGTGTTTGCGATGAAGTAGAATCCCTCCCAAATTTTTCACCTATCCATCTTGAACATAACAAACAGGGGGAATGTTTAGAGAACTTTTTAGCAAGATGGAACTTATATGAGTCTGGGTGCGGGGAAGGGGGGGTTAGGGTCCCTACATTTAAGGGAACAGACAATGGCTCTATTATTGATTATATATTTATTTCATTATGTCTTTTAGATAAGGTTTTAATGTATAAAACTGTGGTTTCTATTTTCAGTGATCACAATCCTGTATCCTTGGACTTAGTAACTACTGGTCTCATAGGGCGTAAATATGGTCCCTGCAACAGCAAACAAGCATTCAAAGTTAAAGACCAGGGACGTAGATTGAAATGGGATAGTATAACCCCTGAATCCTTTGTACAAGAGGTACTCGCTGATGCTGAGGACGAGGTTGGTGTGTGCCTATCTAGTGAGGCTGAAAATAGGGAAGTGATACTTGCCTTTGGTAGTATTTGTAGTAAGATTAACTACAGACTGTCTATTGGCTCTAAACCTAAGCCAGTGCCCATCAAAAGATGGTTTGATCATAAATGTTCAAAAACACATTCTGCACTACTAAATGCTTTAAAGGCTGTCCCAAAAGACCGTGAACTTATCACTATCTGCAGAGCTCAGTATAAAAAAGCTATAGCAGTCAGGAAAAAAGAGATTAAAGATGAAGCCTGGACCCAGCTCCTAGATCCAGCAATATTGAAAAACAGTGGAGAATTCTGGAAGATTGTCAACCAACCCCTATTTACAGGGGAGGAGAATTCCCCCCTTGAAACAAATACATCTGACGAAGGTTGGATTAAACATTTTAGTGACATATATTCCAGTCATATCAGTGGAGATCCTGGGGCCAATGAGGATGATATTAAAGCCATTGGGACTCAATTGCACTTTGAGACATCGGAGGTTCTATATGCCATAGACTGTACTCTGAAGAAAAAGGCGCCAGGACCCGATGGTGTACCTGCGGACGCCTTTAAATGCTTCCCTAATTTCTGGTCTAGACTACTTTGCAGGGTCTTTAATGCATTAAGCCATGATAATATTCCTAACTCATGGAAAACCTCTATAATTATCCCTGTGTTTAAAAAGGGAAACAGGCAGGATCCTGCATGTTATAGACCAATCTCATTGATTGACTCATCAGTTAAGATCCTAGGAAGAGTCATTTTGGTGAAATTAAATGAGTGGGCTACTGAGAATAGTATTCTTACAAATGTGCAATATGGTTTTAGACCAAAAAGAAGTACCCAGGACCAATGTCTTAATCTCCACTTGTTGATAGAGAAATACACCAGGGCTAAGGAGGGGTCCATGTACCTTGGTTTCATGGACCTCTCCTCTGCCTTTGATCTGGTTAATAGATCGAAGCTCTGGGTAAAATTGCTGGAAATGGGCCTGGATAGGACCATAGTCAACCTATTGGCTGACCTGCACTCGGGCCTTACTGCAAAAATTAGAGTTACCTCGAGAGGAAGGTGCACTGACGCCTTTGCTTCTGAAAAAGGGGTTAGACAGGGGTGCATCTTGGCACCCCTATTGTTCACTCTATATGTGAATGCCCTGGAGCCTGCTCTTAGGGATGTGACCCCTGATATTCCGCGTGCAGGGGAACAGGGGATTCCTGTCCTCCTCTACGCGGATGACGCGGTCCTTCTTGCGCGTACCGGGGTGGGGCTCCAACGCCTTCTGGATGCCTTTGAAATTTTCATGGGCTCAATAGATTTGAAAATAAATGTAAAGAAATCTCAAGTCATGCTCATGGGCAGAGTAGCAAGAAAAAATTGTCATAAAACTTTTCTTTGCGGGCAGGAGAAGCTTGCTCGAGTAACCTCCTTCCCCTATTTAGGAATTACATTTGACGAGAAGGGAAACTGGGGTCCCCAGGTCAAGAATAGAGTAACTGCATTAGCAAGAACATCTGCAGCCCTTCAGGGGTTCTCCAAGAAACTTGGGGCTAGGCCAATCATAGCCATATTGAAAATCTATAAGGCTAAATGTATCTCGGTGGCAACCTATGGTAGTTCATTATGGGGATATAGGGGACTGGATTCTCTACAAATCATGGAAAATACATTTTTTAGATCTGTCCTTGGTGTTCCACAATTGACCCCGTCCTACACTGTTCATATGGAATTAGGGGAAGGCTACATCACAGACCTGATAAAAACAGCACCTTTAGTAGCATGGCTGAGGTTGTGGCTTAACAAAGAAATCCCCTTAAACCATATCATCATGAGAGATTGTTTGTGTTTGGACAAAGCTAACAATATTAAGTGGTTGACATACATCAAGGAAAATTTTTCCAGGATGGGGAGGCCAGAGCTTTATTCTGAAATAGATTCTATAACATCTAAAGATATTGCGCTCACAAAATGCGCAATGAGAGAGCTTCTATCTCTGGAGAGAGAAGAGCGTGAGCTGAAAAAATCTAGTGTTAGGGCAAGTCTAATATTATCTATACCTGACGGCCCAGAAAACTACTTGAACATGGTGACTCACCCTTACCACAGGTTTATTTTAACTCGCTTTTGTTTTAATTTGATACATTTTAATCTTGGTTTTTATCCCGCTTGGAGTACCCCAGAAAAGGCGTTACCATGTTCTTGTGATTATTTCTCAGAACAAAATACAATGCACTTTGTAATGTTCTGTAGTCATTACATTGATGCTAGGAGAAAGTTCCTTGTGCCAATTCTTAAGGAGGAGGGATTTATCCAAGTTAAACCTGCTCTTATTTATTTACAGCTTCTACAGACTCCCAGGATTATGTTTCATGTGGCTAGTTTCCTGGTGAGTGCCATTAGGAGCAGGAATATTAGATTAAAAAATGTGGCTACCTCCCTAACTAATACAGACTATGTACCTTAAATAGGCATCTTGTAATTATATCATGGCTCGTAATTAGGGCACATCTGGTCCTTGTTATGTTCGTCCGGCTGGGGTTTTCTTTTTTAGTATTTGTTTTTAGCTTTTTAGCACTTTGCACTTTGTATTTCATACTGATACTAACTGTAACATGCGGTATGGTTTTTATTCTTATTGTATTTTAACTGTTTTAAGTATGTACTTTTTGTATATGTATTTCAATCAATTTGTACTTTGCCACTGTCTTTATATGATATTAAGTTATCACAATAAAGTATTTTGACTGACTGACTGACTGAGTGGCTAGATATGCAGCTGCATGCAGTGTCAAGACATTTGCTGATTTATACCCTGACAGGCCTTCATTTCCGGCCTTCCAAATATTAACCCAGAAGTACAGTCGCTCTCAGACACACTGCTATATTATCAAATCCGCTCCACCTGCCCAAGTCTTTCCCAGCCCCACCTCCTACTTTTCAGGTGCTAGAATATACGTATATGAATGAGCACTTCTTTGCGCAAACGTATAACACGCCTTTACACGATAACACAGTCTGCCTGACACGGCGAAGGCTAAGGCGGCCTGGGGGGAGGAATTACACTTTGAGATACCGTTAGTATGGTGGACTTACTGCTGTGCCCAAACTGACCAGCTGTCAGCTAACTACAGGCTAAGCCTGATACATTTTAACTACCTACACAGGTAATACAGTACACCAGCACAGTTACACAGGATTGGGCCGACGAGTAGTCCACAGTGTGTGCAGTGTCATAGCCCAGATGCCACGTTCCTATATCTAGCATGTCCTGTTCTAAGGTGGCAAAATTCTGGACTGAGGTATGCAACACGTTGGGAGACATTATGGGGGCACATATACAGTCTGATCCTGTGGTCTGCTTGCTGGGATATGTGGAATATATTCCAAGACCATACTGCAGGCTGGTGGCATTGCTACTACTGCTAGCAAAACAAAGGGTGGCAGGGCACAGGGGGAGGCTCTCTGCGCAGACTGCACGTGCCTGAGTGGAGGACTCCGCACACTGCCAGGAGCAATTTTCAGTTTATTGGGAACTGATGCCCCTTAAGATGAGGCCTAAAGATATTTGGGGGCCCTTTGTATCCCACCTGAAAAGAGTCGCCGTTGATGAGATGGTCACACCAAATCCCCACACAGCATTTGCTTAGCTAGCCCCTGGTGGAGTATTGCAACTGCACTGGGCCCCGCAACCCGGCAGAGCATGTCTGCTGCCACTGATTGTTTTGAACGTAATAATTGATGTGTAGTGCTGCTCTTTGATGTATTAGACTACCCACACTTACAAGAATAACAGTCTGTATTGTGTACTGCGGAAACGATGAAACTACGCTGTGAATTTACAAATGGTTATGTTCTGAGGGGTATGTTTTTCTTTTTCTGTTTGTTTTTCTCTCTTCTCGCTCAACACTGAAGTCGATCGTGACTCAGGAAGCAGTGATACATCAAGCATCGCCAGCATCGTGTAATTGTGATCGGAGCTTAATTCACCTACTACCAAGTACAGCAGAGCGGCCGACCTGTAATAGGAGCCGATCGTTGCTGATCAGAGCAACCAGCTACTAAGAGATAATACCGTCTAATTACACAGATGGAACCATACAGTGGTTCCCAGTGTTAAACTACACCCCTGATGCCCAGAATACCACAGCGCTGAGACGCCTTGAGCCCCCGCTGTAGGTACCACACCGGATGTACCCTAGTACACAGGTCCACACTGCAATCCCCAGTAACCTGGTCCTGAAGATACACCGTATCTAGAGAGGGTCGAAACGCTGTTGACTACAGACAACGAGAGAGCCTATATTTAATTTGTTTTATAACTTTTATTCGATTACAGTTTTTTTATAATCATAAAAAGTACATAGTTTAAAAGAACAATTGAAACAATTCGACATGTAACAGAAAAGAGGAATTTTTTGAAAAATCGTTGAGAGAGAGCATGTTACATAAGTGCTTCAGTTGGGTTTGTGAGTTTATGTCGGATTAAAATGGAGGCCTTTAAGAACATTGCCACAGATTTGGCTACATGCGGAGAGTTCAGACATTGCAGGAACAAAAATGCTGAGTAGCATTGTCTATGGCCAACAGATCTAAGGAGTGGAAGTATCCAAAAATTGCGAGGAGTTTTATAGTATTTGCAGAAGAAAATAATATGGATCGTTGTTTGTTGAGATATACCATCACATGGGCAGTTCATGAGCGAACGAGACCAATTGTGAGTTCCAGGAAAAGAAACCAGACGAAAAAAGGTATTGAAACGGAATCTTGTTAATAGGAATTTTTCCTGGTTTGACAGGAAAAACGAAAGATAAGGTTGCATTCCTTTGAGAGGTTGTATTACGCAAATCTGGATGTTAGAGGGTTTCATGATCTCCGACTGATTTCTCAGCTCTCTCAGATGAGTCAAGCACATCAATTTTAACTGCTGCCTGGAAATGTCTTCAACAGAAGGAGGATCATCAAAATAGGATTTACGGCCTAGATCGTAAAAAAAGTTCCGTACGAAGACCAACCAAGGAATCTTATGCCAGTTTGTTAGGGCTAGGCAGTCTGTGATCAGAGATCGTGTCAAGTGGCATTCAGGTATGGACCATATTCGTTGCCACAATAAAATCGGTTGCGAACGGATAGTGTCTACTATGTAGTCCATGCCAAGCTCGGTATGGGAAGCGAAATTCGGGGCGCTTTGGGGGAGGGCCAACAGATATTTGATGAAAGTATTCTCAGTTATTTGAAGGTGATCAATGTGGCCATGTCCCCACACGCCTGCTCCATAGGTAGCCACACTGTGGCATTTTGCGTAGTAGACTTTCAACAGCTCTGGAGGTGCGGGTTTCGCGAGCTTTCTCGAGAAGGACATCAGGGCCGATGTTGCACGCCGAAAAAGGAGATTTCTGGTAATTGTAGCTTGACGCCAATTCAAAGCGTCGTCCACAGGAATTCCGAGGTATGGGTACACAGAAGTTCTTTCCAACTTTATATTATCCACCAGTATTGGTTTTGGTTTTTTAACCCTGGGGCCAATGTACATAGTGAAGGTCTTTTTTATGTTAATTTTCAGTCCAAGTGAGTCCATAAAAGTGCTGTATTTGTTGATTTGCTTCTGAAGTTGATTCAATGTGCGGGCCAGAATAACAGAGTCGTCTGCGTATAGCAGTGTTGGTATTTGTCGGTGGTTTATCAGGGGTAGATCCTGACTCCCTTCGAGCATAGCCTGCTCTAGTCCATTGGTGTATAGGTTGAACAGGAAGGGAGCCAGTACACATGCCTGTCTGACTCCTTTTGTTATTGAGAATGAGCGTGACAGCTCACCGTTGGTACCAAATCTGACTCGCCCAGAGGCATTTGAATATAGTTCGCGAAGGAAGGCTATTAAGGAAGGATCCACTCCTAGATCACTGAGAATTTTCCAAAGTTTGCCATGTTGGACACAGTGAAATGCCGCACTCAAGTCGACATAGACGAGGAAGATGTTACCTCCTTTGGCGCCAGCATATTTCCCAGCCAGGAGTGCAAGATTCAGGGCCTGTTCCACGGTCCCGAGCCCCTTCTGGAAACCATATTGCAGGTCAGTCATGATGTTATTTTCCCGGGCCCAAGATTGCAATCGGTCCAGGAGCACTCTACCTGCAATTTTGCCCATGGAGTCCAGAAGGGAGATTGGCCTGTAGCATGCTGGGTCATTGCGGTCACCTTTTTTGAAAATGGGCAGTAAGATTGAGGTTGACCAGGATTGAAGAAGACCATCCGATGCTACTGCTGCCAGGACCTGTGTGATTATCGGTGACCAGAGTTCTATGTTATGTAAAAAAATGTCCATTGGGACTCCGTCTGGCCCCGGGGCCTTTCCTGATTTGGATGCCTTAATTGCTTTAACAACTTCGCTATGAAGAAAATGGATATTTATCTGGAAGATGTTATTTTCCGATGTATGGAATTCACTTGGATGTGATCCTTTTTCTGTAGCACTTTGTAGGGGTGGGCCAAAGATTTTGGAAAAGTGGATGACCCAGTCATCTTCAGTAACAGCTACATCCAGGTGTTGACCTTTTGCGTTGTTGGCCAAAAAAGGAGATCTTAGGACTTTCCAAAATAGGGCACTGTCCTTTCTTTGCGAGCTATCGTGAAGTTGGGACCATAGCTCTTTCTTGATTTCTTTTTTGCGTTCCCTTCTGGCTAAGTTATATAGTTTTCTTAAGTTGGTGATTTCTGATTGGTTTCTTGTGGGTCTGTGTAGGGCTTCTTTTAGATTCGAAAGGGCTTTACGGCAAGCTGAATCGAACCATCTCGTAGTAGGGGCCTTCATGTTCTTTACCTTAACAAAGAGTTCTTTTCCAATTGCCTCCAAGATATTTTTAAAATTATTAATGATTGACCGAGGTGTAGTGTGCAAGGATAGACATTCTTGTATCCAGGGCTTAGATTTTTCCAGGATTTTCTCCGTTACTGCCATCGGGTCAATTTTAGCCCATTTGACTGTGTAGCCATTCAATTTGTTCATAGCTAATGTGTTCTGGTCTAAAAGACTCGTTTTTATAGAATGTACTTTAATCAATTTTGGAGTAATTGATACGCTAATTGGGTAATGGTCGCTCATGACATTTGTCCCTGTTTCGAAGTTTGTTAATTGTCCCTTGAGTGAGTGAGAGGACAATATATAGTCTATGGTAGTTAAAAATCCTCTTCCGTGAAAAGTGGGAGAAAAGTCTTTTTGTGGCTCTACTAACTCATTCGCAAAGTCCAAATCTAATGAAAATATAATTTCATTTAGTTTGCTTCCGCAGGACGAATGAGCAAAATGAGGCATAGGAGTACCAAGTTCGTTGTGCAATCCACAGTTGCCATTCCTGTGGTTAGGACAGAGTGGAAGGTTAAAATCACCGCCCCATAATAAATGTACTATATCAGAATTAGATTCAGTCAACAGGGATAATAGGAAAGTGGCAATCTCCACTAAAATTGTGAGACAGTCTGTTGTACTTAAGTTGTTGTAGTAGTTAATAAGTACATAACTAGAGTCATTAGTGAACTTTATTTGAACGATTTGATATGATGGGGACTCTTTTAGAATTTTAATGGATATAAAGGGAAGAGTATTGGCAACATAGATCACAAGACCTCCCTTAGGCCTTCCCAGGGCTCCCTGTACTGCTGGAGTAAAAAAAGTTTTGTATCCCCTTATGTGATTTGCAGTGGTGGACCATGTTTCCTGGAAACATAGTACTTGATGTTTCCTTACTGTCTCTGACCAGGAGTCTAAGGTTAGTTTAGAAAGCAATCCTGCAACGTTCCAGTACAGTATAGAGAGGTTTAATATATTGGGGACAGAAGGTAATTGTATAGCGGAGGGTTCACTTAAAAGACTCTCTATTGGGGTCGGCGGAGGATTATTTGTGACTCTCAGATCAGTTGGTTGGTGAAAAGTTGGATCTAAACTATCCGTGGGAGTAGGCAGAATTTTGGTTTTGGGCGTTAGTCCGTTGAAGATATGAGGGTGGGTGTCTACAGTAGACTCAGGGTGGGAGTTATTGATGATCGAGGAAATTTGTTGAGGCTGACTTTCAGGTTTGGAGGATAATGAATACGGTCTAAGGTTCAACTGAGAGGGGATAATGTCGGCTTGGGCATTCTTTCTCTTGGGTTTTTGGGGTCTTAACGGTCAATCAACCATGTCAAGACAGTCGTAACGATTTTTTGTTGGAAAACCCTGCCAGCCCTCCAGTGGATGATAAGGTCTACATTGCCAAGGCCGCTTTTGCCATTCCCTAGTTCTATCTCTATTTTCACGGCCGTAGCTATATCCCACATGTTTCCATTGATCCTCTTGGGGATGCTGCCAGTTTGGGATAATGGTATATTGATAAGAGTTCAGTGGAGGGTAGAAAAAAGAAAGGTGCTGGACGTCTATTCCACCTTTCTTTTCCAAAGAAGGCCATGAACAGATGTGATCCACGGTAGATGGATCCCTGCAAGTTGCTATGATGCAGTCTCCATGGATCGACTTGGGTTCGTCCCCTATCCATACTACTCTGCGGGCAGTAGAAATCCCTCCAGAGAGGTATGGTTCTAGTGGTCTATTTATGCTTAGCCACTGCATAACTTTATTTTTAAGTGACCAAGCTGTTTCTGTCATATCTTCCGTTAATTCAGGTACACCTGTAAGTATGATTGTGTATGGGGTTGCCTCCGGTGGAAGATGAACTGGGCGCCTAAATCTTGATGCCTTTTTGGATGTGAACAGAGGTTGTTTCACTATTGGTTTGGGGGAAATGGATGCCGGTTTGTTTGTTGAGTCAACTGTGGTTACGTGTTCTGGTAATGTCCCGGTTTTAGCTGCTTTTTCCGGGCCAGTAGTAAAAGTGTGTTGGGGTAGCTCCGTGTTAGATTTGGTCTTTTGTACACTAGGAGTTTGAACTTGCCGGATTTGTACTTGAGAGTTAATGCTTGGTTTTTTAGAAGGTGCGATAACCGGGACAGGTTGTTTGGTTGCTATTGATGGTTGTTGATGGTGAGATACTTTTGGGGGATGAGTGGCGTTTTGTATTCCTTGGTTGGGTAATCGTCTGTTAGTTGTGCTGGAATGTGTTTGTGATAAAATTGCTAGTTGGGCTTCCAAATTTCTTATACTGATTTGTATGGGTTTGAGCTGTTGTGAAAGTAGATCCTTGATTAGGATAAGTAGTTGTGATGATGTTTTACAGGTTTTACAAGGGTTATCTGTGTCCTCAATAAGGATAGGAGGTAGTAAGAGGTTGTTTTCTGCTGGGTTGGTTATCATTGAATGCCCAGGATGTAGTGACTTTTTAGAACAATCCCTCCCAAGTTCCTTCTCTAATCCTATAAGAGGTACGGGTACTGTTGTATTTGCAGGTGGGTGGGAATTAATTTGTTTAGGGATGGCTCCTTCCCTTATACCTCGGAGGTGTTTATCTATAGTTGTTTCTAAGCTTTGACATGCTTCTAGATCCGGAGTAGCCTCTAGGCCATCGGATAGTAATGATTCTGATTGTGTTACAGATAAATCAACTGAACATGGGACTGTGTTAACGTCAACAGTTGTCACAGGTAGGGACAGGGAACTTGTAGATAGAGTTTGCTGGATAGGAGAAGCTGCAAATGCTAAAGGGCCCAGGGACGATCGTTTGGCTTTCGTGAGATCGAGAGACAAGCATTTAGCGTTCATCAGGTCGAGTGATACTCTGCGCTCCAAAATAGATATGCTATGGTCGATTACCTCTGTAGTCCTTGAGATAAATTGATCTATTGGGCCGGTGATTTGGGCTAGTGCCTGCGCGTTTTTGGATTTACTTCTGGTTCTCCCAGGCATGATGGACATAGAGAGAATCCCGTAGGCAGAAATAGGGGACGGGCTGCAGTTAAGAGTCAAGGGGGGTTGCCCGGTCCGGTCTCTATCGGGCACTAACGGGCAACAACGGGCCCGCCCTTGGCCCGGGCTTAGCCCCGGTGCTCCGCCCCGCGCGCGTCCCGCGTCGCGGGTGAAGTGATGGTGATTATGTACTTGTCGGCGGTGGGCGTGTCCGTGGGCGTGGCCGCCGGGGGAAGAGGAACCAGCTGAGCAACGTGGAGATTGCTGGTCCTCGCAGTCCCCCGGCTTGCTGATGGTGTTTGCCCAAGCCTCTTACCCTGGGGACTCTAGCTGGGAGCGCTGGGCTAGCCCTGCCGATTGCAGGTCTCGCTCACACCAGCGAGTCCTCGTCAAGGGGAGGCGGCAGCCAGGAAAGCAGATTTCAAAGTTGCGTGGACCTTCGCTCCGTCCTGAACGCAACAGGCAGCAGAGTTCAACAAAGCAAAGTGAGTGGCACCCGCGAAGCGGGTGTCACGAAAGGTTTTGAATCAGTCGGCGGTGGGCGTGGCCGCCGAGGGAAGAGGAACCAGCTGAGCAACGTGGAGATTGCTGGTCCTCGCAGTCCCCCGGCTTGCTGATGGTGTTTGCCCAAGCCTCTTACCCTGGGGACTCTAGCTGGGAGCGCTGGGCTAGCCCTGCCGATTGCAGGTCTCGCTCACACCAGCGAGTCCTCGTCAAGGGGAGGCGGCAGCCAGGAAAGCAGATTTCAAAGTTGCGTGGACCTTCGCTCCGTCCTGAACGCAACAGGCAGCAGAGTTCAACAAAGCAAAGTGAGTGGCACCCGCGAAGCGGGTGTCACGAAAGGTTTTGAATCAGTCGGCGGTGGGCGTGTCCGTGGGCGTGGCCACCGGGGGAAGAGGAACCAGCTGAGCAACGTGGAGATTGCTGGTCCTCGCAGTCCCCCGGCTTGCTGATGGTGTTTGCCCAAGCCTCTTACCCTGGGGACTCTAGCTGGGAGCGCTGGGCTAGCCCTGCCGATTGCAGGTCTCGCTCACACCAGCGAGTCCTCGTCAAGGGGAGGCGGCAGCCAGGAAAGCAGATTTCAAAGTTGCGTGGACCTTCGCTCCGTCCTGAACGCAACAGGCAGCAGAGTTCAACAAAGCAAAGTGATTACTGTATTAAGTTCATCCTTTTGTACTTCACCAATAACCTGTTCCCCCTTGTTTTGTTCAGTATGTCACAGAATACTCACTAAATAGGTTATGGTCACTTCACTGGGGCTCACAAGAATATTTTGAATGTGTAATACTATGTAAATATTTTATTGATTTATACATAAGGAATACGTCTGTGTTACAGACTGAAATTGCATAATAAAATTACCTGCTTCGGCTGTAGTCAGTTATTCATGATAAAAAAAGTGTACGGGCTTTTCAATTCGTTTGTATGAAGACAATATTAATGCAAATGTCACTTGGACTCAATATAGAGTCCTGATTGTATACAATAACTTCTAGCTATGATTTAATCTGAGCAACTACTTTAGTTGCAGATTCTAGACTGACTTAGATAAATGAGTTCCTTGTGAACTATGTTTTTTGTACTAATATACTTACCCAGCTCACAAGGATGTATTGGTTGCTCTTGTTTTCTAAAATATAGCAAAAATATGTAAGGCAGAGTGTGAGATTAGGGTGCATCTGAAGCACTGCACCAATATGACTACCTGTCCCTGTGTGAGAGACATGACCCCTGTGTTAGAGAAGGGGGGGCACTGGAACTTAAGGGCTTTTGCCCTATAACAATGCCTCAGAGAACATAAGGCTGCCTTTAAGTGTGAGACAACCACTGCACGGCAAGAGTGAGAAACAGGAACTCAAGGACAGTCGCCCTCGTGCAACGATGTGGAAATAAAAGGGCCGTCACTGTGACCCCAATTGGGCTAACTTATTAGATGAATAACACAACCCCTGTATGCCAGGATGGGCCTGTGGGGATTCAAGGGTCATCATCTTGGTATAGTGGTGCTGAATACAGGTTTGTTACCCTAGGTAGTGGAGTGACCAGAATTGGGATGTCGCCTTGAGTGTGTGAAGACAACCTCAGATTTGCAAGAGGGGGCTTTGAACACCGGTGTGGGTCGAGACTCACACAGTAAGTGTAACGGCTACATCAGCTTTGTAAAGACTGATGCACCCAAACTTTGCATCAGAACCCATGGCAACTGACTGTCAACTCTGAGGAGCAGCATGAAATCCAAGTCCTGAGATGGTTGCAAATAAGCTGCTATTCCTTGCCCGCACCAGCCACTGCAAATTTTAAAGCAAGACCACCAAATATTTTTGGGACTGCTGCTAGGTCTCCTGTGATGTGGGAGAGATCACACTTTGTAGTGAAGAGCCTGTGGGTGGAAGCTGCTCTAACGTTAGCACTGCAGGCACAATGACACCGTAACTTTATACAGGTAGTTGTGGAACTTTGTTATGTTATACTTATTTGTACCGCGCACGGCTACTCAACAGAGTGTCCCGGCGCGTGCTGTGGAAAAGGAAACTAAAGTCAAGCAGCAGCTAGAAAAGAAGTGTTTTTAGTTTTTTCTTAAAGATCAGCGCGTTCCAGGCCAAGCCAGCTTTCCGAACAAAAAACCTCCCGCCAAGCATTTTGGCGGTTGAACCTAGGGGTCTGCATCAGAAATTGAGAGGAGGAACGCAGCTGTCTCCCTGGGTTATAAAAAGCAAATCTCTTCTGTAGGTAGATAGGGCCTAAGCCATAGAGGTCCCTATGGACAATAGTCAGCATTCAAAATGTTATTCGAGACTCCACTGGTAATCAGTGCAGGGTGCGCAAATGAGCGCGCACACTACACCTATTTGACAGACCCAGTAGGAGTCTAGCCGCTGAGTTTTGGACTACTTGCAGTTTCTTTAAGAGATAGCCTGGGATACTCGCAAAGAGTGCGTTAGCATAGTCCAGGCGGGACAGGATCTAGGCACAGACCACAGTTTCTTTAGCAGGTCTAGGAAGAAGAGGGGGGAACTTCCTCAGTGCTTTTAAAATGCCAAAACAGGTCCCAGCCAGCTTCTTGACCTGTGTTGAAAAGTTCACATTTTCAGTGAACCAAACGCTCAGATTTTTTGCAGCATTTCTCCCTGCACTGGGCAGGGGGAAGCCAGGGGACAACAGCCTTTCTCTGACTTCCCTTCATTACACTTCAGCTGCGCCTGAGCAAGCCAGTGAAAATCAGAGGACAGGCAGTGATGCGCAGCAAGGACTGAGTCATCATCCCTACCCCAAGAGAACAGAAGCTGAGTGTCATCAGCGTAGGCCATCACCTTAGCACCTAATGATTCCGCCAGATAAACCAGCGGAGTAACATAGATGTTAAAAAGAAGGGGGCAAGGGATGACCCCTGCGGGACACCAGTGGCCACCTGCTGAGGCACCGAGGCATATGGAGGGAGCCAGACCTGCTGTGACCGGCCTTCCAGGAGAGACCTGATCCAACGCAGCACAGACCCGGATATGCCTATCTCCGAGAGGCGAGCAAGGTGTGAGGCACAGTATTGAATGCCGCTGAGAGATCTAGCATAACCAGAGCAGCTCTCCCGCCGGCATCCAAACACTCCCGGATTGCCTCTAACACCTCTAGCAATGCTGACTGTGCTATACAATGGCCAGAAACCAGATTGGGCCGGGTGAAACAGACCCGGTACCTCCACATAATTGGTAAGTTGATTTGTGACCACCTTCTCGCAGACCTTAGCCAAACTTGGCAGAAGCGATATTGGGCGGTAGTTACCGGGTAGCAACGGGTCAAGGGA
The DNA here is from genome assembly GCF_964261635.1 of Lissotriton helveticus. NCBI lineage: Eukaryota > Metazoa > Chordata > Amphibia > Caudata > Salamandridae > Lissotriton > Lissotriton helveticus. The sequence goes on along the minus strand of NC_136061.1, from coordinate 1,429,694,082 downwards.
TGGCTTCTTAAGAAGAGGAAGAATTAATGCCTGGTTCCAAGACACCGGGACAACGGCCTCCCGAAGAGACATGTTAACCATTAGATTAACTTTGGGATTAATGATGTCCGCAGCAGCAGCCAGGAATCTGGCAGCACAAGGGTAATTTGGTGAACCCGACCTCAAAGCCTTAAGGATTTGAAGTGAGCAGGACGGATCTATTGGCATGAAAGTGGAGAGCGAATTGGCAGGGCCGGCAGCCAATTGCCCCCGATGAGGTGACTGTAAACATCCTGGTAGGGGCTGCGAAAGTATCTTGTATACTGCATATTTTGTCCCCAAAAAATTTTGAAAGAATGTTGCACCAGGACTCCGAAACTGGGGCGACATGAGTCTGTGCGCTGGGGGACATAAAACTTTGCACAATTGCAAAAATGTATTTTGAATTATTGTTGGCCAGGTCGATACGCGAAGTGTAGTTTCGGCCTTTAGCGACCACAATAGCAGCATAAGAGCTTTTTTGTTTGGCTCTAAGTGCGAGTTTAGCTTTAAATCATCATTCTTTTTTTGACACTGAAATGCTATTTGTTTTCTCAGATTTCGGCATTTTCCAGAAAAAATTGTAAAGTACTACATAAGAATGCATTGGAGATATAGACATAGTAAATACATTATCATCAATATCGTTACTCATTCAACCCATGATGCATCCACTACCTATTCCATATCTTATCCTGCTTTCGTGGCTCCCCTGTGCCTCGTAGATGGGCTTCTCATGACGGGCACACCTGTCCACCAGCTCCTCAACCTCTCCATTGAGTAGGGATTCCAGCAACTTCTAGTTACGGGCTATGTCTTGTTTGGCCAATGTGAGAAAGTGCCTCTTTTGACATGGTTAGCCCCCCCCCGCACACACAAACACATTTTGCCTTAAAAATGATGTAGTTTTTAATGTAGTGCACATGGTCCCTGCCAACCAGGTCCCATGAGCCAGTGATTTTTCCCTGAAAGTGTTTCCCAATTGACCCTTGAGGCCCCATGTAAGTCACTAGTAAATGGTACCTAGGGTATTGGGACTGAAGACATGAGCAGCCTCTGGTGTACTTTCATAAAGGATTTCATAAGAATTGTGAATGGCCGGTACTGTCCTACTTGAGGCAGCATGAGTTGCCCGCCAATTTAAGAACTTGCTAGATTTGTCTCCATATTCGTAGCCCAGCTGGGTCAACGCTCTCTAGCACCTGAGAGCTTCCTCCAGGAAGAACCTTTTCTGGGTGGACCTCGCCAATGTCAGCTGGTGCTCAATGTGACCACGGTCCGGCTGCATGTCCTGAGCTCAAGTGAGAGGATCTGGGCTTCTAGATCCATCACCTCCAACAGTTGGCGTGTCTCCTTTCCCGTTACATATCCTCCCTTGATCAGAAACATCAGGGTGGGCTTACTAGACATCCATACGGGTTAGAGTGGAGGGCACAGTATTACAGTTCCTCTACAAAAGTCAGCGCAGTCTTGGTCTACCAGATGCCAGGTGTTAATGCGCCTCATAGGTCGAAGGGAGCCCTGAGGGGGTCCCATTTCTAAGATGAGGGGTGCATGATCGGAGCTGGCTCAGGGCAGAATCAGTACATATTTTAGTAAATAGAGGTCACTGGCTGGAAGCTAAATATGATCGATTCTGGACCACGTTTTATGCGCTGCTGATGCGCAAGTTTACAGCCATTGTGATGGGTTCCATGATCACCAAGCATTGCATAGGCCCATTGAGAAGGCCCACAATGTAAATTGGGAGGAGCATGCAGGGGCCGCGGGGGCTCTGAAAATATCCAGTTTGGGATCTGATGCAGCGTTACAATGCCCCCTATCAGAGTAGTCCCTTTGAGAGGGGCCACCACGAAGTCCTGGAGTGCCTGCAGTTGCAAGTGCAATATTGGTCAAGGGACGTAGAATAATACAAAGGTGTAGTGTGTAGCCTCTAGATGGCCCTTCATCCCTACGTGCCTTCCGTGCGGGACTCTGTGTGAGGAGGACACACCTTCAGGAAGGCCTTGTTCAGAAGGAATGCGACCCTTCTTTACCCTTTTCAGAAGCTGGCATGAAAATCTCGGTCATAGCAAAACCGGCCCAGGAGGGGACAGAGAGGGCCTAAAAGGTGTGTTTCTTGGAGCACGACCACATCAGGGCGAATCACCTTATATAGCACAGTACTGTCTACCTTGTAGTATGGTTAAGGAGACCATTTACAGTCCAGGAAATTACCTTAACCATTTGGGGCGAGACTGGACGGTGGTGGACTGGCCCCTATCCTGATGAAAAGCCTCAAGGTCCATAGGGGGATAGACTCAGTGGAGCCATAGAGATGAAGTTTGCTGTAGGTGCCTGCAAAAAGAAAGTCAGAACAATAAAGCAAAACAGAACATTAACCCATCCCACCCAACAGCCCCCCCCCCCACATCATACTTCCAACACTGAAGCATCTGTCGACCAACATTCAAACATAAAGAAGCTTAAAGGGTGTCTCAGGATCCATCCGAGACACCCAGTTGCCCAATGGGAGGATCACGACCTGACCACAATTTCTGATTATCACAATAAAACAACAAAAGAACGTAAACACACAGGAAAACACTCCCTCCACCACAAAAAAAGTTTTTTTGCAAATACAGCAGTAGAGCAGTTCACGGCATCTGCAGCCAAGCTTGGCTATCTATGACAGGGTGAGTCTACAACTCACCGCCTGCCAGGGTTCAAGTGATTAGCTCATGATTGCCGTCTTGAGTTTGAAAGGGAGTGGGGGTGCCAGAGAGAGAAGTCTCTGGGTCCAGAACTCACGGTGCGCTCCCAGCATGAGACTGGCTCGATGATCCTTGTCTCCTGCACTGGTTTGGTTAGATTGGTAATAAGAAGAAAATGGTACCCGCCTCATTCTGTAGGAGTGGGTTTGCATGGTGACACATGCACATGTCTACAGAATGGTGCGACTGTAAACAGTGGTGCTTTTTTGTTCTTTTTTACTGATGCTAAACAGCATTGTCAACAAGCATTGGCATAGCCAATAGGTCTCGCATTTGGGACCTTATAAGTATTTAGTTATGCAGCACAATATCCTTGGTGCAACAACATTAGCTGTTGCATGGTTAAACACGTATAAGGTCCCAAAGGCGAGACCTATTGGCTATGCCAATGCTTGTTATTATAGTCACCCACAATCCTATAAAATAAAACTATCTATGCTGCCAAGATCAGAACCAGTAAGTGAATGGGCATTACAGCAACCTGCTTTAAAAAAAAAAAGGTATGTGTGAATAATATCTGGTAATCAGTAGCCATTGTGAAACTAAGGAAGCTGGACACTCAAGTTATTAAACAAATGAGCCTATATCTTAGTACAGCGATCCTATCAGCTAATTTCTTATTCCCTAGAGCTGCAGTGCCACATCGCCATTTATATTTGATGCAGACCCACTAATGTATGGACATTTTACAACTTGCATATAATGTCTCCTCTTTCCTCATGCCAATGCAAGCATGCGGAACTGGGGAATTCTAGTCTATGCACAATGTAAAGTTTTTAGACTGAGCAAAACATGAATATAAGAATTTTTTTTGGGGGGGGGGAGTCATATTAAAAAAAAATACAGCAATACAGCCGATCTCAGCAGTTTATTAGTGTACACAGGTGGGATAATTGAAAGGATTTGCAAGCATGTGTTTAAAATGCAATATATATACACACATCATGCACTACTAGACGTATACGTTTGATCATACTGGGTCATTGTAAGTATCGATCTTCTGACAATTTGAAACAAACATTATTTATTAAATCATTTTATGTAATGCTGATGTGTGTATTGTGCCAATGCAGTGCAATTCCTGGCAAGATCTCGTTGAACTGTTACTGCCATGAAACTGATGGTTAAACAGTCTTGTGTAACATGTAAATATGCAATGTGAGAATGTTCTTGTGTGAATTTGGACGTAAACCGTCTATAGTTAAACTGTTGTTATGCAATACGCAACGATCCTTATGTGAAAACATTCTTATACAAACTGCTCTTTTGCAGAACGAAACTGTTCTTATGTGAGTCCCGCTGGGGCTTATTATACGCGTTGCACAAAATTGATAAATAGAGAATATATGATCGTATTTGTATGGAATAAATTATTTAAAGTAAGCAAGACAAACAGTGTCTCATAATCACATGCAACATATCAGTCAGCACGCATTGAAAATGCCTCCGATCAGTCACTTCATGTTCACTCTTCAACCACTTTGTCACTGTGTCGTGCGCACTGACAGCATAAGAGGGAAGTACCCACGACAATGAGCATCGAACAAAATAAATGTGCATTAATTTAGAACACGTAGCTTAGGTAAAGATATGGGAAACGTGAACATGGCCACAAATATTCACAAAACAAACGCATGAAAGAAAACACGAAATGCAAAAATAAAGTGAAGATAAACCACAACATGATGTGAAAAGCAATAGCCCGTAATGATTAGCGGATGTACAGGAATAAATCACTTGACGAGTCGACGGCAAAGAAAACAATGGCCGGTGGTAGTATCGGGAATAATTACATTTATGTTTGGTTTGTGGTGGAAATGATCAAGGAGTGCCTAGGAGGCAACGTTCTTCCACTACTCGACGCAAGAGAGAAACTTACATGGTTTCTTGGCATCCTTGATCTTCATATTTCTTTTCGAAGAAGCAGCTCTTCAATTGCTGATGTGAGTAAAGGGGACGGTGGATAGTCTGCAGGCTCAGGGATTAATTGGCAATTCGTGTTTAAGGCCCCTCCCGCCTCCCAAAAATAATCATTAATTGCGCCTTTAACTAGTTGGCTGGTAGTAAGATGGGTGGCACCTAAATGGTAATGACTAGGTGACCACTTTTCAGGTATTTACACGACACTGAGGGAATTAAGTTTAACGTCCGTCTTTCCTTGTTGGTCATTCAAAGGATCGGATACCATTTGTCTGTAATTAACGCACTTCAGGAAACTGAACAAATTCTGTGAGCCGTCTGTAAGTGGGAGGTACTGCTAATTGCAAGGTGACCTGGGATTGGAGCACCAGAGTCACGTCAGCCAATGCTCGTGCGTCACGCTGAATTCAAACGTCCTGATTGGTTGTGGAGTCCACACAAGCTGTCTGAAGAGGTGGCCTCCTGGATTTAGTGAATTAAAGATCTGATAATTTGTCCCATGACTGCAAATTTAAACAGTTTTAAACTTGTAAAGACATGTTTCACAAGTGTTTACAAGGTATGGAAGACATTGAATTTGAGCTTGCTGCTGGCAATGTGTGTTTTTGTATCTGGGAAATCAACAGTAAACATGGGCATAGGTGTTTTTTGCAAGGTATGGAAGATGTTGGATGTGAGCTTGCGCAGGCAATGTTTGTTTTTAAAAGAGGAAAATCAACATTAACAAGCATTGACCGTCCGGCCGTGTAAGTGACGTGGCCGCGAATGTGAATGTGATCGCGATCGCGGGCTGTAAGGGTGCCTGCGAGCGATGCACTTAATGACATAACGGAAGAAAGCCAGATGGCGGCTGCGCGCGTGCCCACGCGCGTAACCGCAAGTTTGAGGCCAGCAAAAGCGTGTGGTAGCACTTTGAAAATCCACACACTAAATGTCTCGCCAGATCAGCTCATGCGCTGGCTCAGGTGAGACCTAAAAAGCACTGACCTTTTAACCTAAGCTGTTCAGTATTGCCAGCAAGAAGTGGTACAGGCAATTGTTCTGAAAGGCCAAACCTATTGTTTTGTCAATGTTTGTTTGCAAAGATTCTCGTTTCTACCTTCCTGAGCAGTTAAATCTTTCTGCCTGCCTTATGAGCAGTTGACTCGACTTCTACAGCTCCAGTAATCGCACCACATTCTCGTTTAAGATGCAAACTGTCTGTTGTAGTCAGTGTGTGTGAGTGAAATTATGTGTGTGGGTGACATGGAGGGAGGGAGCGAGAGAGAGAGATAGCTCAAATACACACACATACATCTTAGCTATGTTTCCCTGCTTCAGGCTGGCTCCAGGCGATGAAACTTCAGAAATGTACATCTCTAAGCACGTGAAATCTCTAGGCAGCACATTAGACTAAAAATATCTTTTGGAGAACACAGCCACAGAAGAATTCAAACACCACCTTCTCCAATGCATGCCTTGGTTATTATGCCTTTTACAGTTAGTAATAAGGTGTATAAACTACTGAGATATCCTATCCTGGCAACAGAAAGGTACACTGTGATACAGAGGGAGTTGCGTATTTCCCATAGTTATATTGCGGCCTACAATAAACACTTTGCGTCAGAGGTCAGTTGTTGAGAAGGGTAGTAGTAAGTCTGCCTAAAGATGTAGGAAGAAGTAGACAAAACAAACATTTGTATAAAAAGACCTCCCTCTACCCTTCTCAGTCTATTATCAATTACCTGCCTTGTCACCAATCCATTGTCTCCCTGTGGGGCGTGCATGTTTTTCCTCAAAGAGGGATGCAGTGTGTCAGCAACAGGAATAAACATGCAGTGTCAAAGCTAATAGATCTGGCTTTGTTACAGAGCACACACAGGCATCCAGCACTGCAGACACTCACAGAAAAAATCCAGATAGGCATGTATGGCAACATCACAGGCTCACATGCACACCCAGGAAATATACATACTGGCATACGTCATTAACAATTTACCAAATGAGAATTTGTGTACAAGAATGAAAGTTCATCCCTGGGAGGCGTCAGCAAGACACAAGCAGCTCACCTACTACTCACTTTCTAAAAACTGGGTGGGGGAGGGGGAAATATGGCCACTAACAAAACAGATAAACTCTTGCAGAAAATTCATTTCTACTGTAAGATTCAGTAAATGTAAAATATTGCTACCAGCATGGAAAGTTTCTCGCTACCTGTTTGTCTCCTCTGGGTCTGCGGCGGGACAAAGACTAGAGCTAACAAGCAAAGATAGTAAGAAATTCATGCTCTATATCCGCTGTGCCTGGTCTGCGTGAGCAACTAAAATTTTTGCTAGCATTAAAACTGTGCTAGCTTTAGCTACTGGTGTGCACATCGATTGTATGTGACTTCATAGAAAAACTATTTAACCAAATACCATTACAGAGAAACCATTTCATTGCAACTGTTTAATGGAAATTTTCAGAATGAATGGCATTTACCTTTTCGTAGAAACCTAATTCACAGAAAGTCTTTTTGTCGAAATTGGCTTTTGAATGCTTATTTATTATGTGTAAATGCAATAGTTGCAGGTCTTAATTTCGGAAACATTTTTGTCTTTACTTCAGGGGATATCATTTCATATTAATATCGTCTACATTGTCAATTACTTCAGATGCTTTTAGTTCTCTGACCCATCACCACCCGTAAACGACATCCATCGCTGACCCCCTCACAACCCCTAAACACCATCAATCTGTGTTCTCCAAACCCCTCACCACACTTAAATAACACTCATCTCTGAAGCCTAAAAGCCCTTTCTACCCCAAGAATCCACCATCACTGAAGTCTAAAACCACTCACTACCCCACCCAGTCCTGAACCCTAGAACACCTTTCTATGCTTAAGACCCACCCATCCAGTACCCCTTAAAATACGCCAGCACACCCAAACTCAAGTCTTCCTTGAACTCTAAAAAAAAAAACCTCACCGCCCTTAGACACCAGCCAGCCATGACCAATAAGAACTCATCACCCTAAACTATTCATCCTTGAACCCTAAAACCTCTTTCTACATCTAAACTCCACCCATCCCTGAATCCTTAAAACCTCTCTCCACCGTTAACCTATCTTCAAGGAGAGGAGTTGGCCTAACGGCTAGGGCGCTCGACCTCGGACCTGGGGATCTGGGTTCGAGTCTCGGTAACGACGCCAAAACCTCCTGTGATTCTGGGCAAATCACTTAATCTCCCCGTGCCTAAAATGAAAGTGTGTCCTCATGTAACGTAACTGGAAAATATGTAAAGCGCTCTGATACCTGATTCGGTTCGGGTCTAGTTTGCGCTATATAAAACTCTGCAAAAAAATAAATAAACCCAAACGCATAATTGAACCTTAAAAACCCTCTCCAGCCTTAAACCCTCTCCGCCCATCCATGAACCCTAAAATCTCTCAACACCCATAAACTCCACCCATCCCTGAAATCTAAGAACACCTCACACTCCTTAAAATCACTCACTCATAAACCCTAAAAAGCCCTCACCACCCCTGCACTCCACCCATTTCTGACCTCTAAAAATCCAATTCTATGCCCCAATGCCAATTATTCCTGACTTCTAAGAAGCCCCTCATCACCCTAAACCTGATCCATCCCTGAGTCCAGAAACCACACAGTAGTCCTAGACTCCACCTAAGTTTAATGTAATTTTGGATTTTCTTTAAAATGATCTTTCCTTTAACATCATTTTTGATTTTTTTTTATCTCCTTAAAGTTGTCTTTCCATGATTTGGTTTCCTCCACTGTGGTTTGCATGTTTTTGTTTTTCTATGAATTCTCCCACCAACGAGCACATCAGCACATTCTGGTCTTTCAGTCATGATGATGAATTTTCTGCCCACTCAGAGATGAGCCAGTGAGGTGGCCAATGCCAATAGAGTGCAGAAAAGTTCTGGCTCTGACTTCTTCATGCATCTTCTTGGAGACACTAAAGACCTTTATCCATGGGCTCTTTAAATACATTTGGAGAGGCGACCTTTAGTCTTGAAGGTGATGCTGCATCCTTAATGTTCAAGAGGGGGAGAAAGGTCCACAACACAAAGATACAGTTGGCGAGGAGTTCAATCGCTGGGACCAAGCTCTGAACCACACAAAAAAAGCAGGGGAGCTGGTCACAGGGGAAGGAAGAAACACCTCTGGGAACCCAAATTACAAACTAGTTGATCACTTAGGCTTATTGGGCTCTCCCTTTTGTGCTTGGTGACTTGGGCCAAAATCAATCAAATCATGCCGTAGGAGGTGTATTGAAGAATACGTGAGCACTCGCCTTTGGCTCAGGCTGAACTCTCATCATTGGACGTAACATTACCAATGGAGAAACTCTTCAGTATTTTGGCACTACTCCAGTATAATGGTTTTTATCCTATTAGAAGGAAAATGTCTCTTCCAAGAACGTGCATCCTGAGAAGGCATGACTTTAGAACACTGTCCCTTTCAAGGGCCGGATATAATTATCTAGCTGTTTCTCAAGGTTTTGCACAATCGGAGGTGGGGGCAGATAATAGTTGTTAATGCCCAAAAGTAGGTGAGTACTAGGGGCCAGATGTAGGTAATTCATATTTACCGACTCTTAAATACCGAATTTTACCGATTCGGTATTTAAGAGTCGGTAAATATGAAGGGGGGAGATGTGGGTATTTCAGATTCTGTAAATACCGAATCGTTAAGATTCGGTATTTACCGAATCTGTAAATACCGAATCGGTATTGACCATTGATTCCTATGGGCCTTGAAGCCCATAGGAATCAATGGGCAATACCGATTCTGTAATTAAAGAATTGGTAAATACCGAATTTTGCAAGGGTGCAGGATGTGTCACTTTGACACCCTCTGGCACCCCAAAAATAGGCATGTGCGCCATGTGGCACACAGACATGCCCTAAGGGCATGTCTGTCTGTCACATGGCTAGGTGTGCATGCACACATGTGCATGCACACCTGAATTCGGTATTTTAACACCCAATTGGATTGGGTGTTAAAATACCGAATCTGAAAGGCCTGCGGCACTCAAAGATGTGCTACCTACATGTGCTTTTACAGACTCTGTATTTTTACAGAGTCTGTATTTACCGATTCGGTAATTTTACCTAATCTGTAAATACAGATTCGGTAAAATACCGATTCTGTAAAGCATGCTCCTACATTAGAAAACCCTAATACCGGTCGGAAACGGCCGAAATCGTCCGTTTCCGACCGGTATTAGGGCTCCTACATCGGGCCCCAGGTTCTTTAACATTCGTCCACTAAACCCAACATTGACAAAAAATGCATCCACCATCACTGTCTTTCATTATTTCTGCCACCGAAATGAGAATGCAGCCAAACAATAATTGGTGACAATATTAGCATTATAAAGAGGTGTGATTTGCCAGGACAACCTCATAATTTCAAGGTGCAAATGCCTAAAAGCCATCACTCAAATATGCCTGTTGTATCTGCTGCTCAGCCAGTGTGACTGTGGTGTAGAATGTTGGTGCGTGATGATGCTGTGGAATATTGGATGTGAGAGAGTCAGTTGGAGAGGCTGAGCAGCAGGAAGGCTGCTCCTGGTGGAGCTCTTCATTATAACTCTGATCTTAACATCTTAATAAATAAATAAAATATCTTACCTTTTCTACACCTGGACTACCGGACTTCTTCATTTGATTACTACAATTTGGCGCCGATTTCAAAGAAGAACCTACATGTTTAAGCTTAATAAGAAGAAAATATTTTGCAGAGGAAGACTGAGAAATCAAAGGATGAGAAGCTTCTCTTATGTAACTACTGGCAACCAAAGTCAAATTAACAAAAAGAAATATAAAAAAGAAACTCAATAAGATCTTGAACTACAAGGTGTCGGTTTACTGAGCGCCTGAAGCCCCACCAGTGATCTTATGACCGGTCAGCCCCATCCAGGGCATGCTTCTCTTGATTTCTAAGAATGTTTTGGCAACTTGATGGTGTGACGATCTCTCAGTAGTGAGAAGGTCACAGTAGATTTTCATCCTGAGGATTGACTCATAGAGAAGCCTACTGAGTGGAATCAGCACTTTCCTCTCATCACAACAGGCTAGATGACATTGTTGTAATTTTCGGGATGTTGTGCACATTCATCCTGTTTCTGATAAATTAAATCAATCAATCAATCAGAGTATTTGTAGAGCGCGCTACTCACCCTTGAGGGTCTCAAGGCGCTGAGGGAAGGGGGTGTTGCTACTGCTCGAAGAGCCAGGTCATGAGGAGTCTTCTGGAGGCGAGTAGGTCTAGGGTCTGCCGTATGTGGGTAGGGAGGGTATTCCAGGTCTTGGCGGCGAGGTAGGAGAAGGATCTGCCACCGGAGGCCGTTCGTTGGATGTGGAGGACACCGGCGAGGGCGAGGCTGGTGGAGCGGAGCTGGCGGGTGGGGGTGTGGAAGCTAAGTCTGCTGTTAAGGTAGGCTGGTCCAGCATTGTGGAGTGCTTTGTGTGTGTGGGTGAGCAGCTTGAAGGTGATCCTCTTGTCGACGGGGAGCCAGTGTAGGTCTCTCAGGTGGGGGGTGATGTGGCTGCTGCGGGGGACATTGACGATCAGTCGGGCGGAGGCATTTTGGATGCGTTGTAGTCCTCGTAGGTGTTTGGCTGGGATTCCCGCATAGAGTGCATTGCCGTAGTCCAGTCTGCTGCTGACGAGGGCCTGTGTCACTGTTCTTCTTGTTTCGGTCGGGATCCACTTGTAGATCCTGTGGAGCATGCAGAGGGTGTTGTAGCAGGAGGAGGAGACGGTGCTGACCTGCTTAGCCATGGAGAGGGAGGAGTGGAGGATGAATCCTAGGTTGCGTGCATGGTCGGTGGGTGGTGGTGCTGTTCCCAGTGTAGTCGGCCACCCGGAATCGTCCCAGGCTGAGGGGGTGGGTCCGAGGATGAGTACCTCCGTCTTGTCCGAGTTCAGCTTCAGACGGCTGCTCCTCATCCAGTGGGCAACCACCTTCATTCCCTCGTGGAGGTTGTTTTTGGCGGTGTGAGGGTCCTTGGTGAGGGAGAGGATGAGCTGGGTGTCGTCGGTGTAGGAGATGATGTTGAGGTCGTGCTGGCGGGCCACTTGTGCGAGGTGGGCCATGTAGATTTTGAACAGCGTCGGGCTGAGGGATGAGCCCTGGGGGACGCCGCAGATGGTGTCGGTGGCTTGGGATTGGAAGGGTGGGAGGCGGACGCTCTGTGTTCTGCCGGAGATGAAGGACGTGGTCCAGTCAAGGGCCTTCTCCTGGATTCCGGCTTCTAGGAGGCGTGTCTTCAGAGTGCGATGGCAGACCGCGTTGAAGGCGGCCAACAGGTTCAGGAGGATGAGGGCTGATGTTTCACCGTTGTCTAGTTGGCGCCTGATGTCGTCTGTGGCGGCGATGAGGGCTGTCTCTGTGCTATGGTTTCGTCTGAATCCGGACTGGGACGGGTCCAAGATGTTGTTGTCTTCCAGGTGGCGGACCAGTTGCCTGTTGACGATTTTACTCCGAAATTACTCTGAGTGCTTTGAGTCGTTCCTATGTGGTTACTGTTGGCCCTGCGGTTGTGATTTGAAATGTACTGCCTATGCAGCATGCGATATGTGCAAGGACTAGCGTGAGTCTACAAGTCTCTTTACAACTTTTAGAACAGAGTGCAGGTGTTCCCTTAACCTTGTTGTCGTTTTGCGTGCAGGTACTACAGGCCCATCGATGATGTCACTCCGATGTAGTTGTAGAAGAGTGTTGCGCAGCAGGGGCGTAACACAGGCCCCCGCACCCCCTGTGGTGGGTGGGGCTCCCTCAGAACAGTACTCAGGTCTGAGCGCTCTGGATTAAATCCGGATCTGGGGCACCCGTGTACATTGCAGGGTGGCCCCTTAAACTTTTGTTATGCCACTGTTGTGCAGCTATGTTTGGTGCACGCACGTGCTGGGAGTCACCCAACACGTCAAGGATGAATGCAATTTTGCAGTCTAAGTTGTGCCTGGCAGCGCAGATCGCAAGCAGAGAGGCAACATCGTGACACAAAACCAGGAAGCGTGCTATAAATTATCTCGAGGTGAGGCACGGAGCACTTAACAACACTGTGCTCGTTAGCAACAATCCGCCTGAGATCGGATCACTCAAACACCTCGGGAAAGTGAAGAACGATGACTTGGCTGGAACAGGACTCCACAGCTGAGTGCGTCCTCGAGTGGAACTGTGACCTGTCTGTTAAGATTAACAGCTTATAGGCAGGATTCCATGCAAGAGGGACTCAGCATGGAAATAACACAACTGAAGGGCACCTTTGGTGTCATGAATTCTGTAGCAATTTCGACAGTAAAATTGCTGGGTGCAGATCGTACTGCGTGTGAGCCTTGAAACAGGTACCGGTTGTTCTTTGTCTGGAATTTGGAGATATTAGCAAAATTCTCAACATTTGTACATTCTGGATCGGCAGCTTCTGGATTAATGGTGAACTGCTGTGAAATGTCACTCACCCGGGACTTTAGGGGGAACGTTTGGCCTCTTAGTTAGCATTCTTAGTTGCTAGCCTGCTGCCATGGTTTTCGTTCTTCCTTTCAAGTTGGGCCACATGGCCAGAATATTACATACAGTTATACTTTTACTACTTTGTTAAGACGTGTATGTGTGTGAATTCCTACCATATAGTGCAGGTTCCCTGTGCTTGGGAATCATTTCTGACTTTGTCAGGTTGTTGTTTTTGGTCGCTTTGGATGACTGTGTGGGGGTGTGTGTGAACCCCCCATTGCGTACATTATTCTACATTCTCTTATCACTGTGGATGTCTGTGGGGTGTGATTTACCCATTGCTTACATTATTCTAGACTTCCTTGTCACTTTGGATGACTGTGTGGGTTGTGATTCACCCATTGCTTGCATTTTTAGGTCTCGCCTGTCCCATTCCACAAGGAATGGATAGGGGAGAATTTTAGTTGGCAAAATAAGTTCTCAAACCATCGGCGGATTTCAAACAGTTCACGTGAACACAAGCACGCGCTTTTCTCCACAGGATTTTTTTTCACAAGCTTACAAGAGCTTTCATTGGCTCTTCACTTTGTGCACGCTCAATTGAAGCTGCTCACTCCTCCCACCCTCGTCATCCCACCCCCTGCCTTTCAAGGGCGGCAGTTCACGTGAACATCAGCATGCGTTTTTCACCCACGTTTTTTTTCACGAGCTTACAAGAGCTTTTATTGGCTCTTCACTTTGTGCACGCTCCATTCAAGGTGCTCACTCCTCTCACCCTCGTCATCCCACTCCCTGCCTTTCGAACGCGGCAACACGCAGACAATACTTTATTTTATAAACTCAACACGCAGACCACAGACTCTATCCCATTCAGCTGCCCGGCAACAGGCATACTATACTTTATTTTTAAAATTCAACACGCAGACCACATTTGTTCACAGACTCTCTCCGATACAGCTGCCCGTTCTCCCCCCCTCCCTCTCATGCGCGCTCTTCTCTCTACATTTGCCGCTTTTCCCCCACCGGCTTTTTTTTCACGAGCTTACAAGAGCTTTCATTGGCTCTTCACTTTGTGCACGCTCCATACAAGCTGCTCACTCCTCCCACCCTCGTCATCCCACTCCCTGCCTTTCGAGCGCGGCAACACGCAGACCATACTTTATTTTATAAACTCAATACGCAGACCACAGACTCTCTCCCATTCAGCTGCCCGGCAACACGCATACCATACTTTATTTTTAAAACTCAACACGCAGACCACATTTGTTCACAGACTCTCTCCCATTCAGCTGCCCGTTCTCCCCCCTCCCTCTCATGCGCGCTCTTCTCTCTACATTAGTTCACAAACTCTCTCCCATTCAGCTGCCCGTTCTCCCCCCCTCCCTGTCATGCGCGCTCTTCTCTCTACATTTGTTCACAAACTCTCTCCCATTCAGCTGCCTGTTTCGTACACAGCACCAGTAAAGCACTATTCACCACCACAACAGCAGCACAAAATAGCAACATACTAATTTTGAAACATATCCTGTTGCAGTTCTTTCTAAAAATGCCCCCAAAAATAGCATTGCAATACGTACACAACTTTACACATAGCAAATAATCCGCATCTGGGGTGAAACCTGTGAAAGAGTTATACATTGTTTCAAATGGACAAACACCGCCAAAATGAGTGCGCATCTTTGTCAATGTAAGCACAGCATTTACATTGACATTTTCTGTATACCTTCAAAATGAAATGGTAACTTTTCAATTGTGCAATGTGCACACAATTACTGATGTGAAGCCTGCCCATTTTGTACACATCACCATTAAAGCAATATTCACCCCCACAACAGCAGCAGCACAAAATAGCAAACATACTACTTTTCAAACATATCCTGTGACAGTTCTTTCTAAAAATGCCCCCTAAAATAGCATTGCAATACGTACACAACTTTACACATAGCAAATAATACGCATCTGGGGTGAAACCTGTGAAAGAGGTATACATTGTTTCAAATGGACAAACACCGCCAAAATGAGTGCGCATCTTTGCCAATGCAAGCAAATCATTTACATTGACATTTTCTGTATACCTTCAAAAACAAGTGTTAACTTTAAATTTTGTGCAATGTGCACACAATTACTGATGTGGAGCGTTCTTACATTTATTAATTAGCTTTGGCCTTGCGACACTATACCTACAAAGTAAGCACACAAAAAAATATGGCGAAGCACCAAATAACTGCTTTATAATTTGAAGTACTGTAAAAACCTCTTTTACGAATCATCTGCTTTTTTGAGAAAACTGTTACTTAGCAATTGTAACACATGTTGTGCAAAATCTGTCATTTGAAAAAGGCTTACACTTATTTCAAAGTCTGAACATTTGTAACAAAGACTAACACAAAAAGTATGCAATTGTGTTTACCATCAAGTTTTTTTATTTCGGGGTGGGTGAAAAGAACCGTCTGGGGACGAAGTCACACCAGGATACTGGAGTGCTTTAAGCTTAGTCATAAAGATTCTAATCTGTTGGCGGCCATCTGCTGTGAAATGCAAATTGGAGCTAAAGGGAACGAAACTCGCCTTCCCCCCAAAAAAAGGGAAAACAAGTGAATCAACATTAGAAACACAGGCTAAAACACAACGGCCCCTTCAAAAACTATTACATGCAGGTTAAATATTATTTGTTTGTCTGTCATTTGGTAGTGCAAAGTTACCCGCCATCCACACAAAACATCAGCCATCAGTACATGCTTAGGCCATGCACACATACCACCACTCTGAATGTCATAAAAAAAATGCATTTTTTAAATATAAAAAGCCTTTTATAGGACACAGAAATTACTGCTAGAATTAGAGTAAACATTACGTTTATATAGTAGTGGTGCAAGTGCTCCTTTAACACTTCCTCACACATTTTGCATGCATGTTTTGCGATCTAAATAGTGCTCACATTCTGCAAATTATGGAGGGCTACACACTGTGGCAGAAGAGCATTTTCAGTTTAATGCTTATGAAATGCTTTTTTGTTTTCCTTTACAGCGCGCAAACACGCAGACCACAGCCTCTCTCTCAGTCAGCTGCACGTTCGTCCACCCCCCACCTCCCTCTCATGCGTGCTCTTCGCTCTCCATTTTTTTCTCAAACCCCATTACTCAGGCCACAGACTTGCTCCATAACTTGCGTGATATTGTTCATTTTACAAGTGGCATAAGACCTACTCACTATGGCCTCTGCAACACAACATTATCACTTAACACCACTAAGCACAACCACAGTAACAACACAGCATAAATCACCACCACCACAGCCACAGTCCAACCTTCCCTCAGATTCACAGAACAGACAGGGTGCCATCAGCATCAGTGCATCCTTCCCGCACATTCACAGAACAGACAGGGTGCCATCAGCATCAGTGGAAGCTACCCTCACATACACAGAACAGGCACAGTGCGGGCAGCATCAGCGCAAACTTCCCTCACACAGAACAGGTACGGCATAAGCAACATCAGTGTAAGCTTCCTTCACAAACACAGAACAGGCACGTAATAATCACCATTAGTGCAAGCTTCCTTCACAAAAAAAACATGCCGGGTGTGGCAGCATCCAAGTAAGCTTCCCTCACGTAGACAGAACAAGCATGCCATGCAAGCTCCCCTCACATACACAGGACAGGCCTGAACCAAGCAGCATCAGTGCAAGCTTCATTCGCATACACAGAACAGGCATGCACTATCAACATCAGTGCAAGTTTCATTTACAAAAAAAAACAGCCAGGGTGTGGCAGCATCCAAGCAAGCTTACCTCACGTACACAGAACAAGCATGGCATGCAAGCTTCCATCACATACACATAACAGGCCTGATGTAAGCAGCATCAGTGCAAGCTTCCCTCGCATACAAACAACAGGCATGCTCAATCAACATCAGTGCAAGCTTCCTTCACAAAAATAACAGTCAGGATGTGGCAGCATCCAAGCAATATTCCATCACGTACACAGAACAAGCATGGCATGCAAGCTTCCCTCACATACACAGAACAGGCATAATGCAAGCAGCATCAATGCAAGCTTTCCTCACATACACACAACAGGCATGCACAATCAACATCAGTGCAAGCTTCCTTCACTGAAAAGAACAGGCAAGGTGTGGCAGCATCCAAACAAGCGGTCCTTATGTACACAGACCAAGCATGGCATTCAAGCTTCCCTCACATACACAGAACAGGCAGAATGCAAGCAGCATCAGTGCAAGCTTCCCTCGCATACACAGGACAGGCATGCACTATCAACATCAGTGCAAGCTTCCTTCACAAACAAAACAGGCAGGGTGTGGCAGTATCCAAGCAAGCCTACCTCACGTACACAGAACAAGCATGGCATGCAAGCTTCCATCACATACACAGAACAGGCCTGATGCAAGCAGCATCAGTGCAAGCTTCCTTCGCATACACAGGACAGGCATGCTCAATCAACATCAGTGCAAGCTTCCTTCACAAAAAGAACAGGCAGGGTGTGGCAGTATCCAAGCAAGCTTACCTCACGTACACAGAACAAGCATGGCATGCAAGCTTCCATCACATACACATAACAGGCCTGATGTAAGAAGCATCAGTGCAAGCTTCCCTCGCATACACACAACAGGCATGCTCAATCAACATCAGTGCAAGCTTCCTACACAAAAATAACAGTCGGGGTGCGGCAGCATCCAAGCAATATTCCATCACGTACACAGAACAAGGATGGCATGCAAGCTTCCCTCACATACACAGAACAGGCATAATGCAAGCAGCATCAGTGCAAGCATCCCTCGCATACACACAACAGGTATGCACAATCAACATCAGTGCAAGCTTCCTTCACTAAAAAGAACAGGCAGGGTGTGGCAGCATCCAAACAAGCGTTCCTTATGTACACAGAACAAGCATGGCATTCAAGCTTCCCTCACATACACAGAACAGTAAGAATGCAAGCAGCATCAGTGCAAGCTTCCCTCGCATATACAGAACAGGCATGTTCAATCAACATCAGTGCAAGCTTACTACACAAAAAGAACAGGCAGGGTGTGGCAGCATCCAAGCAATCTTCCCTTATGTACACAGAACAAGCATGGCATGCAAGCTCCCCTCACATACACAGCACAGGCCTGATCCAAGCAGCATCAGTGCAACCTTCACTCGGATACACAGAACAGGCATGCACTATCAACATCAGTGCAAGCTTCCGTCACCAAAAAACAGGCAATGTGTGGCAGCATCCAAGCAAGCTTACCTCACGTACACAGAACAAGCAAGGCATGCAAGCTTCCATCACATACACAGAACAGGCATGCTCAATCAACATCAGTGCAAGCTTCCTGCACAAAAAGAACAGGCAGGGTGTGGCAGCATCCAAGCAATCTTCTATCACGAACACAGAACAAGCATGGCATGCAAGCTTCCCTCACATACACAGAACAGGCCTAATGCAAGCAGCATCAGTGCCAGCTTCCCTCGCATACACAGAACAGGAATGCACAATGAACATCAGTGCAAGCTTCATTCATTAAAAAGAAGAGGCAAGGTGTGGCAGCATCCAAGCAAGCGTCCCTTATGTACACAGAACAAGCATGGCATTCAACCTTACCTCACATACACAGAACATGCAGCATGCAAGCAGCATCAGTGCAAGCTTCCCTCGCATAGACAGAACAGGCATGCACTATCAACATCAGTGCAAGCTTCCTTCACAAAAAAAACAGGCAGGGTGTGGCAGCATCCAAGCAAGCTTACCTCATGTACACAGAACAAGCATGGCATGCAAGCTTCCATCACATACACAGAACAGGCCTGATGCAAGCAGCATCAGTGCAAGCTTCCCTCGCATATACAGAACAGGCATGCTCAATCAGCATCAGCGCAAGCTTCCTTCACAAAAAGAACAGGCACGGTGTGGCAGCATCCAAGCAATCTTCCATTACGTACACAGAACAAGCATGTGCGATTTGTTAGTGCACAGTTACCCACCAGCCACACATAACAACACCCGTCAGTACATGCTTAGGTCATGCACATACACCAACACTTTGAATGCCAGAAAAAATACACAATGCAGTTTATTTTAAAAACAAACTTTTATATGACACAGAAATTAGTGATAGAATCAAAGTAAACATTACTTTTATATATAAGTGCTGCAAGTGCTCCTTTAACACTTATTCACACTTTTTACATGCATTTTTTGCGATCTAAATAGCGCACAAAATTTTCAAGTAATGGAGGACTGAGTACACATTGTGGCGCAAGAGCAAATTCAGAGTCATGCGTTTGATTTTTTAAATTATTTTTTACATAGGAATGTATTAGCAAGTTTGTAACTGTTTATGAATAAATTCGCCTAGAAACATCATATTTTTACTCGAAAAAGTATTGGGAACCTCATTGCAAATGCACGTGGTCGTTCACTCACCAATTTGCCAAGTGCAAGGTCCCTATTGTACTTTGAGGGATGCACTTTTATAAGTAGGCTAACAAAATATTATATAACCCTCGGCGTCACGGACCATTTACTCCTTAATTATTACGTTTGAAACATTTATTTCACAAACAATGTTAATAATTTTAGCAGGGGAAAAAAACAAAGTTCGTTTGGGATTTCTCATTGTTTGTTCTTTTCGGGTTGGGGGGACCCAGGTAAATTAACAAGTGTTGCGTTAAGAAGCCAGGAAAGTCGCTAGTGGCGCCAGGAACGACACGACATCTACATACACATTCAACTTTTCACACTTGGGAGTTAGGCACTTTATCTTTGGGAACATCTCCTTGGGGCAAAGGAAGGGAATTCACCTTTCATCTTTTTTCCACTATCAAACACCTTCCCAGCAAATTTCAACCTTAGACCCTATTTAAGCTGGGGAAAGGGTCACTTGGAGACATAGCCTTTTTCGTGTGCAGAAAGACAAGAGTGGCCGACGGGACGACGCTGTATTTGCTGCAAAGACTAAATCTTTAAAGATACTACGCTACACATTTAGGGGCTCATTAGGATGGCGGATGGAAGAGCCACCGCGGCCCTGGAGTACGCGGAAAATGCCTTTACCGGGTCCGCCTGCCGCGGACACTCCGTCCGCCATATCAGGATAGGAAAACGTGTCAAATTTCTGTCCGCGACGGAAAAGCACGCACCGCCGCCGAACTACACACGACCACGCGGCGGACGGAACACATCCGGAGGCTCCGCCGTACGTACTGACGTCTAAGACCATCCCCCAAATCAAGATGGCAGAAAATACACATAAAACCGCTGCGGAAAAACAACCTGTCTGAACACGGCGGATTCCCCACAGCGAAGAAAAGATACATAGCAGAGAGACCCACCACAAGCTGCTCGCCACCATGGACCCAGCGCTACACGCTTTCCCGATGCTCTTCGCGATCCACCACGTCCTAGTCTTGGCCCACCATCGACGCCGGCGCAGGTAAGGCACAAACCATTGGCTGCATGGAGGGGAATACCTGCAAGGGTCGTGACGTAGGGAGGGGGGGTGTCATGTTACCGAAACCACTGATGAGAAGCAAATAGAAATACACATTTGTAGTACGCTAACATGAATGAAAACGACAAACCACGAGACATGATAGACTATCTTTATTCTACATAATAGGGGTATAATCACAGTGTATGCGTGAGCATGGGCAAAGTGGGCACCAGAGCAGGTACATCAGAGGCAGCACATCAGAGGGCAGAATGCAGTATCAGAACATCAACAGGGCATTGTGGAGTACAGAGCAGGTACATCAGAGGCAGCACATCCGAGGGCAGAATGCAGTATCAGAGCATCAACAGGGCATTGTGCCCAACAGAGCAGGTACGTCAGAGGCAGCACATCAGAGGGCAGAATGCAGTATCAGAGCATCAACGGGGCATTGTGCCCAACAGAGCAGGTACATCAGAGGCAGCACATCAGAGGGCAGAATGCAGTATCAGAGCATCAACAGGGCATTGTGCCCAACAGAGCAGGTACATCAGAGGCAGCACATCAGAGGGCAGAATGCAGTATCAGAACATCAACAGGGCATTGTGCCCAACAGAGCAGGTACATCATAGGCAGCACATCAGAGGGCAGAATGCAGTATCAGAGCATCAACAGGGCATTGTGCCCAACAGAGCAGGTACATCAGAGGCAGCACATCAGAGGGCAGAATGCAGTATCAGAACATCAACAGGGCATTGTGCCCAACAGAGCAGGTACATCAGAGGCAGCACATCATAGGGCAGAATGCAGTATCAGAACATCAACAGGGCATTGTGCCCAACAGAGCAGGTACATCAGAGGCAGCACATCAGAGTGCAGAATGCAGTATCAGAACATCAACAGGGCATTGTGGAGTACAGAGCAGGTACATCAGAGGCAGCACATCAGAGGGCAGAATGCAGTATCAGAACATCAACAGGGCATTGTGGAGTACAGAGCAGGTACATCAGAGGCAGCACATCAGAGGGCAGAATGCAGTATCAGAACATCAACAGGGCATTGTGGAGTACACAGCAGCTACATCAGAGGCAGCACGTGAGAGTGCAGAATGCAGTATCAGAACATCAACAGGGCATTGTGGAGTACAGAGCAGGTACATCAGAGGCAGCACATCACAGGGCAGAATGCAGTATCAGAACATCAACAGGGCATTGTGGAGTACAGAGCAGGTACATCAGAGGCAGCACATCAGAGTGCAGAATGCAGTATCAGAACATCAACAGGGCAAGGCTGTACTTGTACTTGGCTGCGCATAACTTTATACTAGCGCCTAATGCGAGCGTTAAACAGGATAACTAGCGCATTTTAACAATTTATCGCGTTTTAAATATTTTGGTAGTAATTTTTTGTTTAGCCCGTTTTTAATTCAGTAATATCCTGCCCACACTCTTGCATCATAATTGTGACCCCACCGCTGTTTGGAGCGGATAGAAATTGTAATAGTTGTTAGTGCTCGTGGTTTTGGCCGCCATATTAGAAGGGAACTCTCGAGGCGACTTGGGGCTGAGCGCTCTAGTGCTCAAACCAACAGGCAGGTGAGCCTGTACTTAAGACGATCATTTTCGCAAGGCCTTCCTAGGGAAAGGCTGTACTTGTACTTGGCTGCGCATAACTTTATACTAGCGCCTAATGCGAGCGTTAAACAGGATAACTAGCGCATTTTAACAATTTATCGCGTTTTAAATATTTTGGTAGTAATTTTTTGTTTAGCCCGTTTTTAATTCAGTAATATCCTGCCCACACTCTTGCATCATAATTGTGACCCCACCGCTGTTTGGAGCGGATAGAAATTGTAATAGTTGTTAGTGCTCGTGGTTTTGGCCGCCATATTAGAAGGGAACTCTCGAGGCGACTTGGGGCTGAGCGCTCTAGTGCTCAAACCAACAGGCAGGTGAGCCTGTACTTAAACCTCTCACTGGTCGCGCAGCGGTGACGCGCAGCGGGAGCGCCTGACTCACGCCTGAGTCAAGCCAGAGTCCTGCCCGTCTGCGCTCGTCAGCGTTAAGGAGGCGGTGAGGCGGAGGACTCTGTGCTAAATTTCGGTACCATTACTCCCAGGTATGTCAAGGGAATTCTTGTTATCTTGCAATTGGCCTCACGTGCCTTGTCACGATATATTACATCCGGACTCTTGGGTCGGGCCGGCCAGTTGTAGTCAGTGTCAACTTACATTATTCCCCGAGCCCTTCTCGGATAAACCGTCAGAGGCACCCGTATTACGGGGTGGCTTAATTAATGCACGATCCCTAATCAAAAATTCTCAAAATATCAACGACCTTATAGTAGAGAACAATCTTGACTTACTTTTGGTCACTGAAACATGGCTAAAATCCTGGTGCAACCCTGACTTAGCCCTAGCCATCCCACAGGACTTCCTCATACAACGGCTGGACAGGCCACAAGTAAAAGGAGGAGGCATCGCTATAATATATCATAAGTCTCTTAAATGCTCCACTCAAGAACTTGTGGACTTAAAAGGAGCCGAAGCACTCGCCTTCACCTTAGGGATCCATGACTCACTTACATTCTCGGGGGCTCTTATATATCGCCCTCCGGGCTCTTCCTTAAAATTTTTGGATACGTTGGGCGAAGTCTTGAGTGACTTAACTCTTAGATTCTCCCAATTTACAATATTGGGTGACCTAAATTTGCACCTAGACTCCGCCAAAGAATCTGGAGTAAGTAGCTTCATGGATACTATTGAAGTTTTAGGACTCACGCTTCTCAATAGGGAACCCACACATCAGGCAGGCCATTTATTGGATTGCGTCTGCTCCAATTTTACTAGATTGAGGGTGGGAGAACCCATTCCCCAGATCTGGACTGATCATTTTTTTATTCCGTTCCACATTTTTCTAAACTCCCCATCTACTGCTCCTCTTGAAACTAATAAAACAAAACCCCAAGCCAGACACACTCCCAATTGGAAAGAATTGGCAAATAGACCGGATGTTGTAGCCAAATTGGAAATGTGTATACCGAATTTATCCGGTTATACTTCTACAGACAACCAAATCTTTTGTAACTGGATTGCCAGTGCAGGGGCAATGCTAAAATCAACTAATAAGATTATTTTAAGACCTACTAAAACCAAAAAGAGTGCCCCCTGGTTTACACCGGCCTTGAAACTAGAATTGGGAGAGGTAAAAACCCTGGAAAGAAGGTGGCGCAGAAAATATGACGACACTACCCTTAACATCTATAAATCAGCCAGACGAAGATATCATGCTGATTTAAAATCTGCTAAAAAGGCCCACTATTTGCAGGCTATTACTGAGGCAGGTCAGGAACAAAAAGATATCTTTAAAATTGTAAAGGAGTTTATGAGTCCAGCAGCTCTATCGCAGGAGATTCCGCCATCCCAGGATCTCTGTGATGCGATATCTGACTACTTCGAAGATAAGATTCTGGCCATTGTAAAAACCTTTCCCTTGGTTCCAACCACGTCAACTGTCCCTTCACAGAGAGAGGCGACAAGGCCTACCGCATATCTGGAAGATTTCAAACTGGTCTCTTTGGAGGAGACCTTTAAGGCTATTTTAGCCATTAAATCCGGATCACCTCTGGACCCCTGTCCTCCCCTGGTCTTACATACCCTAGTAGAGACGGTTAATCCCATCATAAATGGGATCATTAACTCGTCTCTAATCACGGCTGATATTCCGAACGAGTGGAAGTGTGCGGCTGTTAAGCCCCTCCAAAAAAAAGCATTGGCCGACCCCACCACCCTTTCCAACCTACGGCCCATTTCCCTGTTGCCTATGCTGTTTAAACTGGCTGAAAAGTTTGTCAATATACAATTGACAAACATTTTGGAGACGAATAATATCTTCCATCCCAACCAGTCAGGGTTTCATTCACAACACTCTACAGAAACAGCCCTGCTTTATACAGCAGAGACCCTTCGTGCAGCTATGGACCAGGGAATGAAAGCTGTTTTAATTCTACTCAACCTGTCGGCAGCCTTCGATACGGTCTCACATAACATCCTAGGAGATCGTCTGGCTGCCGCAGGCGTAGGAGGGAAAGTCCTAGCGTGGTTGACGAACTTTTTGAGTAATAGACGTCAAATCACAGTATTAGGCCAACACCAATCTGAAGCAAAGGTCGTCAGCTCAGGGGTCCCTCAGGGCTCGAGCTTAAGCCCAGTACTGTTCAATCTGTACATGGCGCCCCTAGTAGAACTGATTGCGTCATTCCAGATCAGTTCAATTTCATACGCTGACGACACCCAGCTCATTTTGGTGTTGGATGGGGAGCGACCAAATGCTAAAGAAAATCTCAAGGATTGTCTGGCAGCAACATTCAAATGGATGACTGAAAATCATTTGAAATGTAATGCTGGTAAGACTGAAATCCTACCGTTCGGAAAAAACAACCTATTCTCCCCTGGAGTATGCTGGCCAGTGGATGCGGAAACACCTCCCAAGACCATTACATCTGCCCGTAATTTGGGCATTAAATTTGATGACCAACTGTCTTTCAAAAACCAAGCAGTGACAGTGGCCGGAACTTGTTTCCAGATAATAAAAGCTTTGAGGAAATTTTTTGATTTCCTCCCACTGTCGGCCAGGAAGACAGTAGCAGTGGCGTTAATAAACTCCAGGTTGGACTACTGCAACGGGTTATATGCTGGAGTTAACAAAACTGTCCTCCATAAATTGCAAATGGTCCAACATGCAGCCGCTCGGCTTGTGTTGCGTTGGCCTCGCAGATCCTCAGCCTCAGCAGCGCTTAAGCTGCTTCATTGGCTGCCCATAGGGAAAAGAATTCTGTTTAAAATCTTAATAATTACGTTCAGAGCCTTTCATCAACAGGGCCCAAAATACCTATGTAATGGCTTTAAGAGGTACCACCCCACCCGCTGTTTAAGATCTGCCAGCCAAAATCTGCTTACAATCCCTCGATTTAGGCTGGCCACAAAAGGTGGTAAATCACTCTTTGTTTTGGGCTCCAAGGCCTGGAATAAACTTCCACCTTATCTACGTTCACTCTCTCAAGAGTCACACTTTAGGAAAGCACTGAAGACGTGGATTTTCACCCTGTCTGATGCGACGTGTGGGGAACTAGTGTAAAGTGGTGTGTAGTACAGTATCTAGGTCATTTCTTTTCCTCCAGCCCCTTCATCTAGGCTGGATAGAGCGCCAAGATACTCCTTGGAGTGAAAGTAGCGCTATAGAAATGCCCTTTACATTACATTACATTGTGGAGTACAGAGCAGCGACATCAGAGGCAGCACAAGTACGTGTCCCAACCAACCCGTCCCAGGGACCACAAGAGTGCAACGCAGTTCTCAATGGACAATGGACACACCGTGTGAAATAACATGTGAGTGAAGTGATCAGCACCTCACATCACAGAATCAGGTGGACTGCGTGAACTACCTGCCTCGGACACACTGCTAGCACCAGCAACAGGAGTGTGAGACACAGCCACAGCCCGAGTGACACACACATGGGCCACAGACCCAGACACACTGCCAGCACCAGCAACAGGAATGTGAGACACAGCCACAGCCCGAGTGACAGACACATGGGCCACGGACCCAGACACACTGCCAGCACCAGCAACAGGAGTGTGAGACACAGCCACAGCCCGAGTGACAGATACATGGGCCACAGACCCAGACACACTGCCAGCACCAGCAACAGGAGTGTGAGACACAGCCACAGCCCGAGTGACAGACACATGGGCCACAGACCCAGACACACTGCCAGCACCAGCAACAGGAATGTGAGACACAGCCACAGATGTAGTCACTGACACTTGAGCCACTGACCCAGACAGACTGCCAGCACCAGAAACAGGAGTGTGCAACACAGCCACAGATCTACTCACTGACACGTGAGCCATAGACCCAGATACACTGCCAGGACCTGCAACAGGAGAGGGCACAACTGAGACTGTGCCACAACATGATGCATGACAGCAAACAACAGACACAGTGCCACTATCTGATACATGAGAGTCAACTGCACCTGCGCCACTGGGACCACTGAAATGAAGAGCCACAGGGCTGTATGGGCCAGGAGGCAGGGTGGCCCTGGGAGCTGGGGATAGCTGACCTTGAGTGACATCGGGGTGGGCAGGTGTCAATGGTGTGTGTCTGCGTTTCTTAGGGATGTGTGAGTGCACCCTGGACAGGACAGGACTGGCAAGTGGTGGTGACTCTAAACAAATATCACCCACCATAGGTGGAGCATCTGCAGCCGGGGATCGGGTTTCTGGGGACGTGCTGGAGCCTGCTTGTCGTTTGCTGTGTGCCTGCCGTCTGGACTCAGAATCATGTGTAATGGGGGATGCAACAACAGGGGACTCCCTCCTCTGCTTCTGACTGGGCTGGATGGGAGTGGAGGTATGGGGGGACTCTGCCGCGGAGACATCTGTTTGGCGTTCAGTCGAAAACATCAGCCTCAGTGCAGCCAGGGGTGAAGTATGCCTGTCCTTGATTGCGCCATTGTCCATGGTAGAAGCCTTGTCCGTAGGATGTGCCTTATCCTTAGGTGGAGTGTTGTCTCTGGATTTTGCCTGTGCCCTGGTCGGCGCCCTGTTCCTGCCAGCAGACTTGTCGTCTGTGGTGTACCTGTCTCCAGTAGACACCTGCTCTCTGTGTGTTCCTGGCCTTGGGAGATGGGCCTTGCTCTGTTGTGTGCCTGTCCATGGGAGTCTCCCTGCTCTTAGGAGGTGCCTTTGTCTTTTGACTATCCCTGTCCTTGGGAGGGTTCCTTTCCTCTGTTGTGGGCCTGCCCTTGGAAGTCTCCCTGCTCTTAGGAGGTGCCTTTGTCTTTTGACTGTCCTTGTCCTTGGGAGGGTCCCTTTCCTCTGTTGTGGGCCTGCCCTTGGGAGTCTCCCTGCTCTTAGGAGGTGACTTTGTCTTTTGACTGTCCTTGTCCTTGGGAGGGTCCCTTTCCTCTGTTGTGGGCCTGCCCTTGGGAGTCTCCCTGCTCTTAGGAGGTGCCTTTGTCTTTTGACTGTCCTTGTCCGTGTCCTTGGGAGGGTCCCTTTCCTCTGTTGTGGGTCTGCCCTTGGGAGTCTCCCTGCTCTTAGGAGGTGCCTTTGTCTTTTGACTGTCCTTGTCCGTGTCCTTGGGAGGGTCCCTTTCCTCTGTTGTGGGCCTGCCCTTGGGAGTCTCCCTGCTCTCAAGAGGTGCCTTTGTCTTTTGACTGTCCGTGTCCTTGGGAGGGTCCCTTTCCTCTGTTGTGGGCCTGCCCTTGGGAGTCTCCCTGCTCTTAGGAGGTGCCTTTGTCTTTTGACTGTCCTTGTCCTTGGGAGGGTCCCTTTCCTCTGTTGTGGGCCTGCTCTTGGGAGTCTCCCTGCTCTTAGGAGGTGCCTTTGTCTTTTGAGTGGCCTTGTCCAAGGGACTGTCCATGGACTTGTGAGTATCCCTTGCCTTGGGAGTACCTTTTGTGTTGAATGCCTGTGCAGCTCCTGAAGGCATGTCCCCCAACAACACTTGTGGATCCTGTGTGTGTACTCCAGTGTATCTGACGTTGTCGTCGTGAACAGATTTTGCTGACCTAGGGGATGGGGTCTGTGCCCTGCGTGCCCTGACGTGCTGTCTGACGCTGCTTCTAGTGCAATAACCTGTATTTGAGTCCTGCTCAGAATAATCACTACCCCCTGAGACATCCAGTGGTGTAGATGGGGAAACAGAAGTAGCACCCTGTCCATGCGACTGTACTATTGCAGACGACACACTGCTTGCCAGTGATTGCACTGTCCTGTGTAGACCAGCAAGATCGCCATGCATCCCTTCCATGAATGCCACCACCTGCCCCAACTTTCTATCATGGTCAAGGAAAGCATTTGCATTATTGGTCTGCCCCACACACAGCTGTCGCAGCAGATCAACGGCCTCAGCACACAGTGCATTTTGGCTCACCGTGGCAGGGGCAGCGGTGCCTGCACCGAACGCCACTCTGCTCCCCCTACTCCTCCGGGCACGAACAGTACATGGTGCAGTTGGCGGAAGTGTGGGCCCTGTGTGCTGTGTTCCGACAGAAGGTGATGATTGCCCACTCCCAGTCTGTGACAACAGTGCAGGCTCACCAAGATTTTCCGAAGATGAGGACGATGGTGTCTCCACGTGCGAGTCCTCAGGGACGGTCCTGTCCCGCTCTCCGGCGCTGCCCTCCTCTGTGTCAGTCTGCGTATGTGCGAAGTCTGACCCGGACTCATTTCCTCGACTAATCTCCTCCGCCTGTGGCCGAGTGTCCTCTGTCATAGCTGAAATGCACATAAAAGAGGTGTAAGTCATGGGCACACTCACGTACAGAAGGACAAGGATTCCCAAATTCCATAGCTGACAAAGTTCTTGTAGCACCCATCCTGCACACGGCTCACCTCTACCAGTCATCCTCACATTACATAAGCGTTGGTGGCCGTGACACATGTACAGCATGCGGACAGGGCAGGAGCACGTACATCTGCACACATTTCCTGCCATGGGGCCATGGACCACTAGGGGATGTGCTTCAACACTCAACTACTAAGCAAGTGGCGTGTCAACATGGCGGACCTGGATGTCAAATGACACCCACCCAATGGGACCAACATGGCATCACAGAGATACATAAGCACCACGGAACTCAATACTGTGTCTGTGCACCAATACATGCATTGCACTCACAAGTTTCCTACACAGACAGTATGCTCACCGCTAGTTTGCTGTTGATCGACACTCAGACGTTCGGACAGGTCAGGATGCGTCAATGCAATGATACGGTGCATGAGAGGGGTCATGGAGCGTCGGGCCAGACGGGCCGTCCTTGGAATCATCCCCAGTGTCACTTCCGCTACATTCTTGCTCAGCCTGGAAATGTCGTCCCAGCGTTTGTGGCAGTGTGTATGTCGTCTGTTGCACACCCCCAATGCCCGTACTTCACGTGCAATGCTCCTCCACACGTCCTTGTGAAGGTGCAGCTTGACCGTCGTGCCAGGCCATGTACACAACCGCCGTGCCAGGCCGGGCCTAGGACGGCGGTTGTGTACATGGCCTGGCACGGCGGTTGTGTACATGGCCGGCACGGCGGTTGTGTACATGGCCGGCACGGCGGTTGTGTACATGGCCTGGCACGGCGGTTGTGTACATGGCCGGCACGGCGGTTGTGTACATGGCCTTGCACGGCGGTTGTGTACATGGCCGGCACGGCGGTTGTGTACATGGCCGGCACGGCGGTTGTGTACATGGCCTGGCACGGCGGTTGTGTACATGGCCGGCACGGCGGTTGTGTACATGGCCTTGCACGGCGGTTGTGTACATGGCCTGGCACGGCGGTTGTGGACATGGCCGGCACGGCCGTCCTAGGCCCGGCCTGGCACGGCGGTTGTGTACATGGCCGGCACGGCGGTTGTGTACATGGCCTTGCACGGCGGTTGTGTACATGGCCGGCACGGCCGTCCTAGGCCTGGCCTGGCACGGCGGTTGTGTACATGGCCGGCACGGCGGTTGTGTACATGGCCTGGCACGGCGGTTGTGGACATGGCCGGCACGGCCGTCCTAGTCCCGGCCGCTCCGGCCGGTGAACGGTGGATGATGCAATGTGACTGTAAGAGGGGACATGAACTGGCATGTCCATTGAGTACATCTAAAGGGTGTATAGGCCTGCACCTCCCCCGCTGAGTACGTGCACCGCTATGGTGGCGCCAGTGATAGAACATTGTTGCAACTGAAGCATCCGTGCCTGAAGCTTGCACGTGCGGTTGCCGATGTGTGCCCGTGACGGTCCGTGCACATGCAGCCAATGGGAAGAGGGCCGCTGGCCGCGTATGGCCATTGGGAAGTAGCGGAAGCTGTGCACCGCCATGGCGGCGCCAATTATGTTATCTTGTCAGACGCTGCACCGTGATGTGTTGTCTGCAGTTGCGTCATGAGGGTTGTGAGCGTGATAGGGAAAGTTCATATTTCATACACTATTGCATGTGTGTCCATACTATGCCCATCGGTGGGCACACAATGGGCAACAGATGTGCATTTGGACGTGTTGACGTCGGGTGTGACCCTACAGACGTTATTACATCTTCACAACTACACAGTACATCACGGCTGTATGGCCAAATTATGAATCTGTTGTCAGTGTGTGGTTCTGGCGAGGTGACTACAATGGTGGTGGTACACATGCATTCAGTGTATGTGTTTTGGACGTTGTGTCACCATGCATGTAATTACTGTATGCACAACATTATTGGTGTTGGCATTGGGGCATGATGACATGGTGTGTGTGTATCATTATCGTTTGTGTGCATGCACTTGCATGTGTGTCTGTGATGTGGCTACTAAACATTAGGGTAAAGACACACGTATTGTCAGTAAGGTTCACATGTGACTACGTTGCGTTGTACGTGTTGACACACTTCCTGTTGCAAGTGGCTGCACTTTGTTAACGGCCCACTCCGTATTGTATAGACTATCAGAGATGTCACACATATGACCATTCTCCCTCAAAAATTTGTTGTTGCTAATGTTGGCTTACATGTGATGGAGTTGCACACGTATGCGTCGTTTGTAAGTTGACTCAAGTTACATTTCTCTCCCACACAGGAGGGCTCCAAATGTGCATCGGCCATACACTGTGCTGGAGGATATGGTTGACGAGGAGGTGATTAGGAAATTCCGGCTGGATCGACGTCGGTTGATGGAGCTTGTTGCCCAATTGTCTCCTCATCTGCAGCCACGTAGGACGTATCCTGGTTCTATTACACCCACTGCAAAGGTTATGGTGGCACTACATTTCTTTGCTACTGGCACCTTTCAGTACACAGTTGGACATGCCGGGGGGATGTCACAGGCCATGTTCAGCACGCTACTTCGGGATGTTTTAACAGCTATGATGCTGTACAAGAATGACTACATCCATTTCCCACGGCCGGAAGAGTTGCCAGCAGTCAAAGCAGACTTCTATGCACTGGGCCACATACCACACGTTGTGGGTTCAATTGATGGCACACATATCGCTATCATTCCACCACGGGCACGTGAGCAGGTTTTTAGGAATCGCAAACACTTCCATTCGCTGAACGTGCAGGTGGTGTGCCTGGCAAACAACATCATCTCCCATGTGTGTGCATGATTTCCTGGCTCCGCACATGACGCCCACATCAAGCGGAGCAGCATTGTCCCCCAACTGATGGCAAATCTGCGACCCGGTCAAGCGTGGCTTGTTGGTGAGTGTGCAGTGGGGACTCTTGTGATCTCTGTGTGGCATGGGGTACCCACCATATCTTGTTGTGATGTTTGTGTCTGTCATCCCCCTACATAGGCGACTCGGCGTACCCAAACCGGCCCTGGCTCCTCAGTCCCATACGTACTCCTACTACAGCGGGTGAAATGCGCTACAATGATGCACATGGAAGGACACGGAGAGTGATTGAACGTACCTTTGGACTGCTAAAGTCTAGGTTTCGGTGCCTGGATAAGACCGGAGGGGCCCTGCCTTACTCACCAGGAAAAGTATGCAGGATCGTGATTGCCTGCTGCATGCTCCACAACCTGGCCGTGCGCAATGACATTGAACTGCTCTTGGACCCTGAAGACGAAGAAGTTCCTCGGCCTCCCATCCCACCCATGTTGACTGATGAGGATAGTGGTGAGGAGGAAGGTGTGGACCAGAGGCGCCAGCTCATTGATCGCTACTTCC
Organism: Lissotriton helveticus; assembly: GCF_964261635.1. Lineage (NCBI taxonomy): Eukaryota > Metazoa > Chordata > Amphibia > Caudata > Salamandridae > Lissotriton > Lissotriton helveticus. The sequence goes on along the minus strand of NC_136061.1, from coordinate 1,429,661,812 downwards.
CTTGAATGTGAGTAACTACCTCTTGTGCCAGTTGACAATGCCTTATGTATGTTTGCTGGTGTTGTGTGGATGTGGGGTGCATCATCTGTGTGTTTTTGTTTGTGATGGTTGCATATGTGTGTCTTCATTTCTTTGGACATGCAAGTCTCCATGATGTGTGTCCTCTCATCCCATGCTTTTGTGATGAGTGTAGTTTGTGTAATGTTGCTGTGCAGTGTGTTGTGATGTGTGTGAATGTGTTTCCTGACGTGTGTTTGCTGTCTCTGATTTTCCCTAGGTCACTCCCGCAGCGCCATGATCATGTACGACTAGGATCCCTGAACCTGTTTACGTCTGTTTCTGAAGGCAATCATGTGAATAAACATGGAGGCAAAACATCATTGAGTGTGTAAGTGAAATTTATTTACAGGTTGTGCATTTGTGCTGGTGATTATTTACAAGTAAGTGGGGGGGGAGGGAGTTGGAGTTGAAGGTAATGGCAGATGAAATGTCCGTGCTGACACCACATTGGGGGGTGTCAGGCTAGTCCAGCAGACCAGTGGCAATGATTGTCTCTGTGGGACAGGATACTTTGCAGGGTGAATGTCTGGCACAGGCAGTGACAAAGTCATTGGCGGCCCCTCTTGGAGCGTGTGGATGGCGCTCCAACACTGCTTTCACCCACTTCCAGCCTCGGGCGGCCCCTCCGTCTCTGAGGTGGAACAGAGTCAGCTGGGGGTGCAGGTTGGTCATGGGCCACATCCGTCGCCAGAGGCACAGGTGGTGGTGGTGGTGGCGGCGGCGGTGGAGCCGGAGGTGACGGTGGCGGTGGAGGTGACGGTGGCGGTGGCGCAACGACAATTGGTGGAGGGGGGGGGGTTGTTCCGGCCAATCCATTCCCTCCACATTGTTGTCTGCTGGCCCATGATGTGCACTATCTGGCCAAGGTACCCAGAGATTTCGCGCAACATGTTCGTGTTGTCCACTGAGTCCTGGTGTGCACGATCTGCATGTTCCTGGGAACGGTCGTATGACGCCTGGCACCTGGCTAGGGCTTGTAGGGACTCAGCCACAGGATGGGGTAGCTGTCCTTCCTCTGTACGGCGGAGTGTGGGTCGCCTGATTGCCTGATGTCCCGTCGCCTCTCTCCTTTGTGGCCCACTCACCCTGCTTGGGTGTGAGGCCGATGGACCTGCGTTGTGCGCTGGGTTAGGCTGGGTGGCACAGGCAGGAGTCGTGGTACTGGTGGTACTGGTGGTACTGGTGGTGGTGGTGGTGGTGGTGGTGGTGGGGACTCTGCAGATCACAGAGGCAGGTGTCGCTGGAGTCACACATGCGACGGTTGTCGGGCCCGGGAGTCCCTGTGAACCAGATGGCCCTGGCTGTCTGCTTGGGCCCGCTCCATCCTCCGCACCGGAGCTGCCTGTGTCATCATCACCAGAGAGTCCGGTATGTGTGGGAGGCGAGGCTTGCGGCCGGGTGCTGGTTTCCCCAGTCAGTTCACGATCACCTGAGGGACAAGATAGAGCTGGTCAGTAATGTGGACATTACATGTTCATATAGATTTGTACACATTTTTGTGTCCTGTCGCACACACCCCACACACCCCACCCTCCACCACCACCACCCTCCCCGTGCACATGGGGGCCTGTTGGGAGTTGTAGTTTGGACCTCTCACGCACCCCACACACCCTACCCTCCACCACCCTCCACCCACCACCACCACCCTCCCCGTGAACATGGGGGCCTGTTGGGAGTTGTAGTTTGGACCTCTCACACACCCCACACACCCTACCCTCCACCACCCTCCACCCACCACCACCACCCTCCCCGTGAACATGGGGGCCTGTCAGGAGTTGTAGTTTGGACCTCTCACACACCACACCCTCCACCACCACCACCCTCCCCGTGAACATGGGGGCCTGTCGGGAGTTGTAGTTTGGACCTCTCACACACCCCAAACACCCTACCCTCCAACATCCTCCACCCACCACCACCACCCTCCCCGTGAACATGGGGGCATGTTGGGAGTTGTAGTTTGGACCTCTCACACACCCCACACACCCTACCCTCCACCACCCTCCACCCACCACCACCACCCTCCCCGTGAACATGGGGGCCTGTCGGGAGTTGTAGTTTGGACCTCTCACACACCACACCCTCCACCACCACCACCCTCCCCGTGAACATGGGGCCTGTCGGGAGTTGTAGTTTGGACCTCTCACACACCCCACACACCCTACCCTCCACCACCCTCCACCCACCACCACCACCCTCCCCGTGAACATGGGGGCCTGTCGGGAGTTGTAGTTTGGACCTCTCACACACCACACTCTCCACCACCACCACCCTCCCCATGCACATGGGGGCCTGTTGGGAGTTGTAGTTTGGACCTCTCACACACCCCACACACCCTACCCTCCACCACCCTCCACCCACCACCACCACCCTCCCCGTGAACATGGGGGCCTGTTGGGAGTTGTAGTTTGGACCTCTCACACACCACACTCTCCACCACCACCACCCTCCCCGTGCACATGGGGGCCTGTTGGGAGTTGTAGTTTGGACCTCTCACACACCCAACACACCCTACCCTCCCCCACCCTCCACCCACCACCACCACCCTCCCCGTGAACATGGGGGCCTGTTGGGAGTTGTAGTTTGGACCTCTCACACACCCCACACACCCTACCATCCACCACCCTCCACCCACCACCACCACCCTCCCCGTGAACATGGGGGCTTGTTGGTAGCCATGTACATGTTGGTGAGTAGGTGTCCGACGTGCATGGGTTGGGGCGTAGGAGATGTGTCTTCTCAGTTGTGTGAGCCTGACCATGTCGTACTGATCGTGGTGCTTGGTTTGTACTTACCAGCCTCTTCTCCTTCATCAAGTCCGTCTAGGCTCTCTGGGTGAAGTATCACCAGCACCTTCTCCTCCCAATCGGTGTAGGGTATGGGCTCCGGGGGTGTTCCGCCGCCAGTATGATTGGCTCTTGCATAGTTTTTGGCGCGGATGCCTTTCACCCGGGTCTTCAGGTCATGCCACCGCCTCTGAATTTCATGCTTCGTCCTCGGCACGGTCCCTGACGCATTCACCCGACTGACGATCCTGTCCCACATGTGGTTCTTTTGCGCCACGGACGTCTGCTGGACTTGGGCCCCGAAGATGTGGGGCTCAACACGGATGATTTCATCTACCATTACCTTCAACTCTGTCTCCGTGAATTTAGTTTTTTTTTGGGTGCCATGGTGTGTGGTGCTCAGTGTGTGGGTTGAGTGAGTTGGGGGGTGCAGGTGTGTGGTGTGTGATGTGTAGGAATGGTGTGGTGGGTGTTTGTGTGGTGGGTGTGGTAGGGTGGTGGTTGTGTGTCTTCTATTTGAGTAAGCTGTATATCGATTAGGGCCTCTTGCTAGCAGCAATGCTGTGATGCAAAGGATTGTGGTAGTGTGTGGGTGTCATTTTATAGTCGTGTCTCAATGATTGTTGGCAGTCAGGTGGTAGGTGGGCGTGTTGACTAGTGTGCATTATTGGGTACTTGGGGCGTGTCATGGTGGCTTGTGCTTGGTGTTGGTGTATCGGGGGGGCGTTGTCAATGTTCATATGTTTGCTTTGTACTTGCGGTACACTTTCTGACATTTGTTTGACGTTAGGGATGTTGTGCGTGTTGGCCTTCCGCAGTGATGCACTGTTTATCGTTGCATTCTTTCCGCCGCGGACGTGGATGGCAGTGCGTTCCGTGGTACAGGCGGATTTATCCTAATTGCGGACACGGAGTATTCACAGGTATGGCGGTAAATGTGTCTTTTTCCGCGGTCATTCCCGTCCGCGGTGGTGGCTGTTCATTAGGCTCCGTCCGCCGCGGACGGAGTTAGATGTGTTCCGTCCACCGCGGACGGTGTTTGTTATGATCCGTCCGCCGCGGTCGGAGTTTCGTGACATGAATATCCTAATCGCAACCGCGGAATCTCCGCGGCGCAGCCGGGAGTACAATTTCCCCGACCATGGCGGACAGTACCCATTTCCGTCCGCCATCCTAATCGACCCCTTAGTATGTAAGTGCATTTATGTTTATTTACGTAAAGTACTCTCCATGTTTATTTTCCTGCTCTTACTGACCCCTTCCTCTCTCCATTTCGCTATCTCCTTCTCCCCTCTTCCTCTCTCTTGCTACTTCTACCCCTTCTCCGCTCTCACTCTCCCCCCTCTAAACTTCTCTTTCTCAACCTCCCTCTTTCTCTGTCCCTTTCACTCCCCTCTCTCTTAGCTTCTATCTTTCTTCCTTTCTCTCTCTCCCTCCCATTCATGCTTACTCTCTGTTTCTCTCTTCCCCTCCCTCGGATGCTTCCTCTAACTCCCTGCCACATGAACAATAATTGCTAAATCAATACGTCTCGCTTACCTCACCCACTCTCACTATCTCGCACTCTACTTATTATGCAGTAAGGATGTGATACATACTTTGTAAATATACTCTTTATTTCGCAGATAATGAATACACTGTTTCAAATCCATTCTGCTCAAGTGGTGCTCGCTGACCAAGATAATATTTTAGGTAAGTACATGCAAATGTTAACATGGTCATCGGATTAACAGAGCGTTTTTGGTGATCCGTTTGTCATGTTTACAGTTAAAAAAGCCATAGAAGTACTACTACACTCATCTGTCCTGCACAGATCACACCACTTACACACACCTCACAGAACCACTTTGAGTCAGCTCAACGGACACTCTCCTCCATCCTATCAGCAAATCAACGCACAATACGTCACTACTACACAGTCTCTAATTCGTCCTCGGCTACTACGTCTTAACATACACACATTGCACAAAACATACTGCAAAATCGCATACTCCCTTATCTGCAGGTCTAAACACAATCTAAACAAGCTCCACAGCTTCCCGTTCCTCCTCCGCTGATCCTTCCTAACACACATTCAGCTCACACCACTTCGCCACACCTCACTCGAACTCTCACCGGCACTTAAACACACAAGCTGCACATTTCTAGAAGACTGCTACACAGTCTCCACTGCAACACCCTCTATGACACACAGCTCATGCCACTTTGCCACCCCTTACATACCTCCAAACGTGATGAACAACACACAAATAGGGACATAGTTCACTGGCTTTTCTACATCCACAGCTGCTCCGCCGTAACGCGCACACAGTTCACACAACTTTAGCACACATCACATATCACGCCCACTAAACTGCAGCACACAATCGTCCCATGCTGCACAGCCTCCCGTGCCTATTCCGCTGCTCCCTCCTAAGGCACACACAACTCACACCACTTCGCCACATCTCAAAAACGCTCTTGCAGCCAAATCGACACATCCTTTGCAAATGCTCTACAGCCGCGCATACATTTTCGGAAACTAGTCCCTAAAACAAATAACCTCACATACACAAAAATCACATTCAACCTTCATTTCAGAACAACACACAATAGAACGCTAATACACATCTTTACGTTGCTTACACGATCAGCCCTCCGAAGAAACACTCAGATCACACCACTTCGCCACACCTCACAGCACATCTAGCCTGCAACGCACAAACTGCCCCTGCTACACACACTCCACTGCGACACCACAAATCACACATACATCACGCCGCTTCAAATTACTTCTGAAACACCCTGCCGTGATGCATAACACATAATAAGGACTTCCGAGATACTCCGGACCCAGGGGTGATACCATTTGGCGCCCACATTATCCCGATAGCTCCAGATACATTTAAATATCTAGGAATACAGGTTTATAGGCAGCAGGAAGATCAGATAGAGGGGAACATTAAGAAAGCTATAACAAGTCTTCAAGCCTCTGTGGGGTTTTGGACGACGCTACCACTGTAAGTCATGGGCAGAATTGCAATCTCCAAAATGGTAATGCTCCCCCGACTGCTATATTTCTTTGTTAATCTCCCAGCGTTCCTGCCGCAATCTATCTTCGACTCTCTCAACTCTCTACTGATTACCCTGATCTGGGGGGCAGGAAGGCGACGAATAGGACTGCGTAAGCTACAACTAGGGACTAGGGGGCACATGCATCATTCATACATTTTGCATTTCTTAATTTGCGAAAATTACCGAATCGCAAATTAAGAATTGCAAAATGCTATGCATCATTTTTTTCGGTATTTATTTGTGATTCGGTAAAAATCGCAATTTTTACCGAATCGCAAATAAATACCGAATTCCTAACTGCTTTTTCGCAAATCCCATTGATTCCTATGGGCCGAAAGGGCCATAGGAGTCAATGGGAAGCCATTTACGAATTCGCAATTTGTTGATTCATTCCAAGGGTGCAGGGGGGGGGTCCAAAGGACCCCCCCATGCACCCCTGAAATGTATTTGAAAGTGCATGTTTCAAACACACATGTCCTAAGGACATGTGTGTCTGTAACATGACAGTGTAAAAAATGCATTTTTTTGCATTTTGAAAGATTTTCGCAAATTAACACGAGGGTCAACCTCGTGTTAATTTGCACTTCCAATTTCAACATTCGCATTTTTTTAAAAATTGATGCATTGCATTTAAGGAATCGCACAAATGCGATTCCTTAAATGCATACGCATTTTTAAGAAATGCAAAAAAATGCGAATTCTGAAAAAGTGTTTGATGCATCCCAAAAATGTATTTAGGAAGCGCAAACGGACGAATTTACCGATTCGCACCGTTTGCACTTCCTAAATAGGTTGATGCATGTGTCCCTTTAACTGGTGGGATGGGAGCCCCGGACTTTAGAGGCTATTACTATGCTGGCCAACTTCAGGGGCTCTCCTGTTGGACGGCAGGGCGGAACCTGCATGAAATAGACTACACGACTGACAGACTGAGACGGGGAGAACTACATGCCCTACTACTCCCAAGAAGCCGCATCCCTACGGAGTGCCATTGGCTTCTTCGCACAGCTCTGAGGGTCTGGCGAAAGGCCTTGGCATACACTGCATCGACGGAGGCGTATGCGGCCAACATTCCTTTGTTGGGCATCCCGACACCGCAGGGCAGACTTACAAATAGAGTGATACGCCCTTGGCAAGAGTCGGGCGTGGAGGAAGTAGGTGATTTTTTCGGTGACGATCATCTCCTGACTCATGAAGCCTTCTTGCTGGCCACGGGTGCCCCCCCTAGAATGTACCTGCTGCATGCCACAGTCACACGCTACATCCAACACAGATGGGCGCCACAGCGCCTGCAACCCTAACAGCACCAATTGGTACACTTGGGATCGGGAGGGCATCTGGTGCGCTGGCTGTACACGGGAGTTCGGGCACACGCCGCAGTTTCACTCACCACTCTTCAACAAACCTGGGCACACGACACAGCAGAGGTCATATCAGACAAGGACTGGACCACAATAGTAGAACACCCTAGGCGAGTATCGCGCAATGTCCGGTTCAGATTCATACAGGGGATGGTCCTGCGTAGAGCTTATTTGACTCACAATCGGCTACACAAGATGTTCCCGAACTCTCCCCATACATGTCCGCGCTGCGGTGAGGAGGAAGCCGGGCTTCTTCATATGATGTGGTCATGCCCACGGCTTCGAGGGTACTGGGCAGGGGTATGCCAGACACTGAGAGCAGTTACGAACTTCTCAGTGCCGGAAGAGGCACTGTATTGCCTACTAGGGTTGCGCAGAAGGCCCAAAGCACAGAAGGCTCAGCTGAAATTGCTTGCTCTGGCCCTGCTACTGGAAATCAGGACAATACTAATGAGATGGAAGTCACATAGACCGCCTGGAACACACCTTTGGCAGGCGGAGGTGCTGAAGTGGGGGAGGGCGTAAGGGACGATACTTCGGAGGGAAGAGACACGAGGCCTACGGAAATTCCCTATATCCCAGGAATGGGAGACTAAGCTCATTACAATGGATGGTGAGGAACGAACACAACCAGGGGGCAATGGGCATGAGGATTAAAAAGGGAAGGTCATGCTCATCATGACGCACAACAGAACGCCCCAGTCTTACTCACAACAACATTCACCATACGTTAATACACCCCGGGAGGCAGCACACATTAGCACCTAAGATACCGGAGGGACCCGACTCTCAATTTTCCTATTAGAAGAATACCACTACTGGACGGCCAGGAGACGACCAGTTTAAGTACGGGAGAGGGTGGGGGGAGGTGGGTGGGCGGAGGGATGTTTGATAGTTGATACAGTAACTCCTTAAGAGGTAGATAATGAGAATTTGTGCGACAAGATCTATGTATCACTTTGCTGTAACTTTTAAATGCTACTGCCGTACGATGAAGAGGTATGCATGGGGGTGAAAATAGAAAACCCGGCTGTTGCATTGACGGATTTATTGTAATGTTTACTTGCAGATATTACAGCTGAGAATAAAGTTATTTTAAAAGAAAAAACACGCAATAAGGAAGTTGTTAACAACCTATACTACACCCTCATCTGCTCCCCTGTAACGCACACACAGTTCACACAACTTTGCCAAACATCACATAACACGTACACTAAATCTCAACGCACAATCCTCCCATGCCTGCACATCTTCTCGTTCCTACTCCACTGCTCCCTCCTTTTGCACACACAGCTCACACCACTTTACCACATCTCACTAACGCTCTTGCCTGGAAATAAACGCCTAATTTGAAAGTGCTCCACATACTCACGTAGGTTTTTGTATACACACATTCCACACCACTTCGCCACATCTCACACACCTTCTTCACAGCAAATCAACACACAATATGCCACTGCTCCACAGTCTCTAGTTCATCCTCCGCTACTACGTCATAACATACACACATTGCACAATACTTACCGCAAAATCTTATACTCCCTTATATGCAGGTCAAAATACAATCTAAACAAGTGCCACAGCTTCCCGTTCCTCCTCCGCTGATCCCTCCTAAAGCACATTCAGCTCACACCACTTCGCCACACCTCATTCAAACTCTCACCGGCAGGTAAACACACAAGCTGCACATTTCTAGCAGACTGCTACACAGTCTCCACTGCAACACCCTCAATGACACACAGCTCATGCCACTTCGCCACCCCTTACATACCTCCAAACGTGATGCACAACACACAAATAGGGTCAGAGTTTATTGCCTTTTTTCTACACCCTCATCTGCTCCCCCGTAACGCACACGAAGTTCACACAACTTTGCCACACATCACATAACACATACTCCAAATCTCAACACACAATCGTCCCAAGCCTGCACAGCATCTCGTTCCTACTCCACTGCTCGGTCCTTTTGCACACACAGCTCACACCACTTCGCCACATTTCACTAACGCTCTTGCATGAAAATAAACGCCTACTTTGAAAGTGCTCCACATACTCACGTAGGTTTTTGTATACACACATTCCACACCACTTCGCCACATCTCACACACCTTCTTCACAGAAAATCAACACACAATATGCCACTGCTCCAGTCTCTAGTTCATCCTCCGCTACTACGTCATAACATACACAGATTGCACAAAACTTATCGCACAATCGCATACTCCCTTATCTGCAGGTCAAAATGTACCAATAGAATTAGAATGATATGATTTAGAAGAACGATTAGTTTTTCCTAGGATACCTTTTTTACAAATTCGTAGTTTACCACGTGGATTTCAAAAATCATTATCAGGTGCTGTAGTTAATGTACCTGCAGATGTTATGGCAACTGTTACCATTTTACCAAGGCAAATTAATGATGCCATGACAATCCCAGTTAAATTAAAAAGAAAATTAGTGTACAAATCCCACACGCATTATGAAAATATTAGACCAAACACCGTTAAAAAGGCAGCTACATGGCTAGCTAGAAATAGTGTCATGTTTAATGAATATGGTGTGACAATTAACTCCGACTGGGAGTATATATCTCAGGAAATAGACAATTTGACTGATAGTTCAGAGACAAACAATTCTTCTGATACTTCTGACAACATGGAAGCAGGAAATTTAGATACTATGTTAACAAATGAAACTATTACCAGTAATAGTGTAAATGTATTAAGTTTAGCTTCAGCTGAACATAATACGCCAAGAGGTTTATATGAGGATAAAGATTCTGAGTTTTTGGCTTTTCCTACAACTTTTTGTGGGGAACGAAGGCCAAACAATAAGGAAAGACACATACTGGTACATTATAGTACTATTTGTCAATCTGAAATAAGAAGTTATGATGGAAGAGTAGCTAAATCGATTAGTAATGATTTCTTTAAACTAAAAAAATTATATATTAAGCAATTCCACGGGAAAATAAATATTTCTATAAGGAAAAATTATACAGATGGTAAAACTATTACTGCTAAAGACATAAAATATAATATAGAAAATGTATTCCAATTTAATGAAGGTTATAAAGTATTGAAAACTATACGCAGTTCCCCTCCATATTGGGAAAGTTGCAAAAAAGACCTTTTTGCTACGATAAGACAACTTGGCATACCAACTTTTTTTTTAACTTTATCTGCTGCAGACACAAAATGGCACCATTTAATCAATATACTATTGCGAGTTAAAAACTTAAATGAATGCACAGTGGAAGAATTCAATAACATGTCTTGGGAAACAAAATGTAGATTAATACAAGAAGATCCGATTACATGTGCAAGACAGTTTGACTATCAAGTTAGGAAATTGTTTAATTGTGTTTTGATGGACAGGACAAATCCAATTGGGGAAATAGTAGACTACTTTTACAGAGTCCAATTCTCCACATATACATGCATTACTATGGGTAAAAAATGCACCCCTCTATGGTGTATCACCAGTGGAGGAAGTCAATATTTTTATTGACCAATATATAAAATGTAATAAGTCAGATGACACAGTTCTACAGCCTTTAATAAATTTACAAAGGCATGGACACACTAAAAATTGCAGGCGTAAAAAAAGAAGAACCTGCAAATATCAATACCCAAAATATCCAATGTCAAATACTCTCATATTAGAGCCATTAACACTTGAGGGGACAGATAAGCAATGGAAAGATAATATAAAACGTATCCATGAAGCAATGAATACTACAACTTTTATTACACTTTCTTTTGCAGAATTTTTAGACAACATTAAGATGGATGATAAAGAATATATAACTTCTATACAAACTAGTTTAGAAAAAACAACAATCTTTTTAAAAAGAACACCAGAGGAATGCTTCATTAATAACTACAATAGTACTATTTTAAAAGCTTGGCGAGCAAACATAGACTTACAGTTTATACTAGATGCTTATGCTTGTGCGGTCTACATTATTTCATATATCAGTAAATCGCAAAGAGAAATTAGCAAACTTATTGCACCAGCTGCTAAAGAGGTGCAAACCAATAGTAATGTCAAAGACCAACTTAAACACATAGGAAATACATTTCTCAACTGCACAGAAATTAGTGCGCAAGAAGCAGCATATCTCATTCTTCAGATCCCATTACGGAAAAGTTCACGTGCATTTGTATTTATTAATACTAGCCGTCCTGAAAAAAGAACTTATTTAATGCGGGATATGGAAACTATTAATGCTTTGTCAGAAAATTCAACTAACATTCAATGTGAAAATATTATTGCTAAGTACTGCAAGAGGCCAAAAGCATTAGAGATGTGTAATTTAGCTGATTATGCAGCAAATTTTAACTATGCCAAAAAAAAAGAATTATACCAGAGAAATAAATGATTGTGAAGATTTACTTGCCGAAAGAAACTTTTACAGCTCAGATGAGGAAGAAATAGAAATAGAATGTACTAAAGAGGATGGAGAAATGCAGAATAAAAATAACAAGTATGCTTTAAGTAAACGCAAACGAAGAAAAATAATACGCTATTGTAGATTTAACAAAAACAATGAGCCAGAAGATTATTATAGACAAATATTAATGTTGCACCATCCATGGAGGGAAGAACATAAAATTATATTAAACAAGGACACTTACTATAATAGGTATCTCCAAGTTAAAAATGTTGTTGATGCACAACTTAAAATCTATAACCATCATCACGGGTAGGTTACAAACATTACTAATGAACAGTGTAATGAAAATCTAATATCCCCTCCTCTATCACCTCTGTTAATACCAACAGAAAATAGATGCGATGAAGGAAACAATAAAGAAAATCAACATCTATATGATTTGTCGTTAGATTTAGGAATTAGAGCAATAACAGAAGAACAAAGCTTAACTAACTCCATTTTACCTGATGATAAATACCAAAAAATGATGCAAAACTTAACGGGGGAACAACTCAATTTTGTTTACCATCACTTGCATTTGTTAAAAACTAAACGCACTCCATGCTATACTTTTTCACAGGAGGGGGCTGGTGTTGGTGAAAGCTTTCTAATAACTGCACTATATCAAACATTACTACGCTACTATAATACAAAGGCAGGTGAAAATCCGGATAATATATATGTCTTACTTACTGCTCCAACTGGCAAAGCAGCACATAATATTAATGGGAAAACATTGCATAGTACTTTCAAAATACCTGTGTCACAAAGTTTTAATTATAAAGCACTAACTCATGAAAATAGAACTTCTCTGCAAATTCAAATGATGCATGTTAGAGTTGTTATTATAGATGAAACTTCAATGGTGGTTCAAAATATGTTCAATTTTATACATAACAGGCTACAAGAAATAAAATCATCAAATGAACCATTTGGCGGAATTTCTATTTTAGCTATTGGTGACTTTTACCAATTGAAACCTGTTTTTGACAGATACATTTTTCAGGACTCTACAAATTTGTATGGACCTTTAAGTGCTAACTTATGGAAAGAACATTTTAAACTATTTGAATTAACTAAGATTATGCGCCAAAAAGAAGATCTTCAATTTGCTGAACTACTAAACAGATTAAGAGAGGGGAAGCATACTAAGGAAGATATTGTACAAATTAAGCAAAGAGAAATGCCACCAGATGAGAGTCTCTTGGAAAAAATAGCATATATCATGTCTACTAATGTTGAAGTTAATGAAATTAACAGACTTGTTTTGGAGAAACATAGCAAGGAATATCCAGTGTACATAACAGTAGCTAACGATACCGTGAGTTCAGATGTGTCCGAAAATGTAAAAAAAAACTATACTTAAGCAATTGCCCAAGGATCTTGCAAAAACTATGGGACTTGCACATACATTACACATAGCTTTACAACTATGTTATGATTTAACTTGCAATGTGGATGTTAATGATGGTTTAACAAATGGCGCAACTGGTGTAGTACAATTTGTTGAAATTATTAACAATACACCTTTTATTTTTTGGGTAGCATTTGACAATAATAGTGTTGGACAAAAAACAAGGCAAGAATATAAGCATTTATACCATTCACAAATTGAAAAATCATGGACACCAATACATGCTATAGCTAGACATTTCCAATACACAAAGAAATTTATTACAGTTATACGCAAACAATTTCCGTTACGACAAGCATCAGCACGTACTATACATCGCACACAAGGGGACACTATAGAACCACTTTATATACACTTTAATAACAGCAAAACACATCATTTGCATTATGTTGCTATAAGCAGAGCGAAATGTATACAGAACTTATATGTCCAGAATTTTGATGTAGAGAAAATTATAATACACCCAAAAGTTAATGAGGAAATGGAAAGATTAAGGACAGAAATGCAACTTGAAATAACTATCCCACAATTAGATACATACACTGCACATTTCAATATTATCACACACAATATACGATCACTTCAGAAGCATTTCACATCAATGATAGCTGATAGCAACATGATGCAAGCAGACATTATTTGCTTAACTGAGATCAACACTACAAGGAAGGCAACTGCAAAAGATTTTACGGTAGAACAATATCATCACATTATATTTGATGAATTTCATTCATACAACACTAACGATGGGATGATACTGTACTACAAAAAAGATCTTTTTATATTACCTATTTATGAAACAAACCAAGGGATAGACATTTTACATTTTACATTACATATTAATAGCACAGATTACCTTATTATTATAGTATACAAACCACCACATAAATGTATTAGTTATCTTTTGGAATTGATCACGATTATCACAAATTTTTTCCCACAACACAAATTCATCATTATGGGTGATTTCAATTTGGATGTATCTCTAACAAATTCACACACTAGCAAACTAATTGGGTTCTTTGAGACAAACTTACAATGTAAACAACTCATAGACAATTACACAACTGACTACCAAAGTATCTTAGATCATATATATACTAATGACATACTTCAAAATTATGGTACATTAGAATGCTATTATAGTGATCATAAAGCACTAGGGGTTTGTATTTAACATTGTTTGTAACATATTTTTCTATTTCAGATGATGACTATTGAGGAAATCATTAACCTTAACACCAATGAAAACAAACCTTATCAGAAACCCATCAGGGTCAATGTTATCAAGTGCTCAGGCAAAACTAATTATAAAAATGCAAAACAGGAAAATAAAGTTCTCTATCATTTGGCTCTAGCTGATAAAACTGGAACAATTAAAGCTACCTGCTATCAAGAGGAATTATACCAACAGACAAAAAACAACTGTGGCCTACTAATCCGCAATTTTATGATAAAAACCAATATAATTCTCATTACAAAGCAAAGCAAAGTAACAAAATATCCAGCAATGCCTCTAAATCAATTTATAATTCAAGAAGCAGAAAACATTTTGCAGCCGCCTACACCACCTGCTTCTCCAATTAAGGACATCAAGCGTGGGACTGTAAAAACGCTTATGACAGTTTGTGGGACAATTTCTGAAGTAAGTATATGTGTGTTGTACTGTGTGTGTTGCAGCTTGTGTTGTCCTGTGTTGTGTGTGGTGTTGTCTATGGCATTGTCATTGTGTGTTTTGTGTTTGTAAGTGTTTTTTGTATGTGTAGTTTTGTGTGTCGTTTGGTATGTACTTGTGTGTGTTGATGTTAGTGTGTGTGTGGTTGTATATGTCAGTGTGTGTATGGTGTTGGGCATGTTATTGTGTGCTGTTGTAATTTTTTATGTTGTTGTGGATGTCATTGTAGTTTTTGGGGTTGTGGTGGGTCTTATGGTGTGTGTGTTGTGTTACTTGCAGAGTGTATGGTTGTGTGTGTGGTTATGCATGTCGTGGGCTGTATGGTTATATGTGTGGTTGTGTGTGTGATTGGTTGTTTGGATGTTATTTATTTCTGCGTGTGTGTAGTTGTGTGTGTGGTCTCTCTAACACAGTATATCTACTTATGTTTCTCAGGCATTACATCTCTAATAAATGATCTGTACAGCAGACAAATAATAACAGTTTACACTGTGTCTAACTAGGTACAATGCACAATTTTTATAAAGCTCAGCATTGTATGAACTGTAACAGTGTATTGAATTGTAAACTCCAAACAAAAGTCTGAGCTATAGCTCTGTCCAAAAATATCAATGTGCAACTTCAAAAAAGTAGTTTAGTAAAGTGTTTAAAGATAAACACCGTAATCAGACATACAAGTTAAGATTATTTTGACATGCTTGTGAAACAATAGGTTAAGTTGGGCAGAACAATATATCCTTCACTTATTAACTCTGTCTTTAATGCGTTACTAATTTTTAAAATTTTGTTGTTTAGGAAGAGGAAAATAAAAATGTGTTTATTAACGGACAAAATACAGCACTGAAATCCATTACAATAAAAGATGCAACGGATGACATCAAAGTCACATTGTGGATGGAAGCAACTCTATTCCAGATAAATATTGGCGATTATGTAATGTTGACTCATGTGACAGTACATGAATTCAATGGTCAGAAAATCTTAAATACGACAAGGTACAGCAAATTACAAGTAAGGAATAAAGTTAATACATACTTTAAACATTCACCCATGTAACTAAACACATCATTACATCTGTCTAACACACTCTCTCTCTCTCTCGCCCACACACTCTCTCTCTCACCCACACACTCTCTCTCTCGCCCACACACTCTCTCTCTCACCCACACACACTCTCTCTCTCCCACACACTCCCTCTCACACACACACTCTCTCTCTCAAACACTCTCTCTCTCACACACACAGTCTCTCTCACACACACAGTCTCTCTCACACACACACTCTCTCTCACATACACACTGTCACACACAAACACTCTCACACAGACACTCTCACACAGACACACTCACACAGACACACTCATACAGACACACTCACACAGACACACTCTCACACAGACACACTCTCACACAGACACACTCTGACAAAGACACACTCTCACAAAAACACTCTCTCACACTGATACTCTCTCTCGCCCACACACTCTCTCTCTCACACACACTCTCTCTCTCACACACACACTCTCTCTCTCACACACACACTCTCTCTTAAACACACTATCACTCTCACACACACTGTAACACGCACACACTCCAACGCATAAAACAGTAGTTTGAAAAAATAAAAAAATAAAAATAAATAAAGGAATTAATTATGTCGTTTTTTACTACAACAGGTAACAGCAGCACCACAGGAAATACTTGAAGTGGACATACATGGAGTAGAAAGCACCAAAGGAGATTCTAGTACTATAACAACAAAAGTAACAAACACGGAGATTTTTCAATCAATGGACATTCAAAATGAAACACTTATACAGTGGTTTATGTTGGATGAAGAGGTGGACAACATTGGCGACGCACTTCTACATTATTTACCACAAACTTGTGAAGTTGTTTTTTGTAATGGGAAGATTATAAAAATTGTAAAAGAGAAAACTGAGGAAGAAATAAGTTCAGATTGACAAATTTTAATTAAACATGAACATTTTATATGTACAAAGTTAATAAATAAATAAAAGTGTTTGGTTTGGTAAAAATAAATGTACAAATTGTTAAATGTTCAATTGTATGGTCTGTTGATTTGGAGGTGGATATATTCGCTTATAATAACTATTAACAACCATAACATCATCACACATACCACCAGCAGTTGCAGCATGCTTCCGCCAGGCACACAAACTAACGGGCAACAGTGCATTACTTTCCAAAATCAAAACACAACACCAGCCGTCAGTACATGCTTCAACGAGGAACACACAATACCAGCTGTAAATGCATGCTTTCATAGTGGTGCTGATTGGTGCTGTGGTGGTGCTGAGTGAGGCTGGGTTTGTACTTAGTGATGCTGTGGGAATGCTTAGTGATACTGAGTGTTGCTATGGTGGTGCTGGGTGGTACTGTGGTGGTGCTGAGTGGTGCAGTGGTGTTGCTGAATGACGCTGTTGTTGTGCAAATTGCTGCAGTGGTGGTGCAGAGTGATGCTGTGGTGGTGGTGAGTGGTACTGTGGGGATGCAGACTGATAGTATGGTGGTGCAGAGTGGTGCTTTGGTGGTGCTCAGTGATGCAGTTGGCGTGATAAATGGTGCTTGTGTGGTGCTGAGTAATGCTGTAGTGGTGATCAGTGAACACCAACACAGCAGCAGCCATCACCACCACAGCACTACTCATTACCACAACAGCATTACTCGGCGCCACAGTAGCATCACTCTGCAACACACCAGCATCACTCACCACCACCACAGCACCACTCACCATCACAACATCATCACTCAGCGCTACTACAGCATCACTCAGCACAACAACATTATCATACAGCACCACCACATTATCACTCATCACCACCACAGGACCAATCTGCACCACCAATTCACCATTCAGCACAACAATATTATCACTCATCACCACAACATTATCACTCAACAACAACACAGAACAACTCAGCACAACCACAGCAGTACACATCACCAATACAGCACTAGTCACCACCACAACACCATCACAAATTAGAAAACATATACTTAATTTCAAACATATCCTGTTACAGTTCCACAAGCACCTCTCTGCACTAACACAACAGCATCACTCAGCACCACCACAGCATCACTCAGCACCAACACAGCAGCACTCTGCACCACTACAGGCACCACTCAGCAGCAACACCACAGCATCACTTTGCACCACCACAGCATCACTCACCACCACCATATTATCACTCAACACCACTCAGCACCAGCCCAAAATAACACTGCACCACTCAGGTGGTGGTGCTGTATGATAATGTTGTTGTGCAAAGTGCTGCTGTGGTGGTGCAGAGTGAGGCTGTGGTAGTGCAGAGTGGGACTGTGGGGGTGCAGAGTGATATTGTGGTGGTGCTGAGTGATGCTTTGGTGGTGCTCAGTGATGCAGTTGTCGTGATTAGTGGTTCTGTTGGGGGGATCCGTTATGCTGTGGTGGTGATCAGTGAACACCATCACAGCAGCACTCATTGCCACCACAGCACCACTCAGCACCACAACAGCATTACTCAGCTCAAAACTAGCATAACTCTGTAACACACCAGCATCACTCACCACCACCACAACACCACTCACCATCACAACATCATCACTCAGCGCTACTACAGCATCACTCAGCATAACAACGTTAACATAAAGCACCAACTCATTATCACTCAGCAACACCACAGGACCACTCCTCACCACCAAATGAACATTCAGCACAACTACATTATCACTCATCACCACAAAATTATCACTAGACAACAACACAGCACCACTCAGCACAACCACAGCAGTACACATCAGTACCATAACACTGTCAGCACCACAGCACCATCACAAAATAGCTAACTTATACTAATTTCCAACCATATACTGTGACATTTCATTATAAAAATGCGCCATAAATATATCATTGCAAAAAGTAAAAAAATATAAACATAGCAATTAATACGCATCTGTGGTGGAAAATGTAAAAGAGGTATGCATTGTCTCTAATGATCAAACACAGACAAAATGACTGTGCATCTATGTTAATGCAAGCAAAGCTTTTGCAGTGCAATTTTATGTATACCTTTAAAAACATAGGTTAACTTTTTAAATGCACAATATTCTAACTATTACTCAGCAGCAGCCCAAAATCACACAGCACCACTCAGGTGGTGGTGCTGTATGATAATGTGGTTGTGCAAAGTGCTGCTGTCGTTATGCTAAGTGATGCTGTGGTAGTGCAGAGTGGGACTGTGGGGGGTGCTGAGTGATACTGAGGTGGTGCAGAATGGTGCTTTGGGGGTGCTCAGTGATGCAGTGGTCGTGAAGAATGGTGCTGTTGTGGTGATGCGTTATGCTGTGGTGGTGATCAGTGAACACCAACACAGCAGCACTCATCACCACCACAGCACTAATCAGCACCACAACAGCATTAATCAGAGCCACACTAGCATCACTCAGCAACACACCGGCATCACTCACCACCACCACAGCACCACTCACCATCACAACATCATCACTCAACTCTACTACAGTATCACTCTGCACAACAACATTATCATACAGCAACAACACATTATCACTCAGCAACAGCACCGGAACACTCAGCACAACAAATTAAACATTCAGCACAACTACATTATCACTCATCACCACAACATTATCACTAGACAACAACACAGCACCACTCAGCATTATTATAACCACAGAAGTACACATCAGCACCATAACACTAGTCTGCACCACAGCACCATCAAAAAATAGCTAACTTATACTAATTGCCAAACATATACTGTGACATTTCAATATTAAAAAGCGCCAAAATAAAAGCATTGCAAAAAGAAAACTAGTTTAGACATAGCAATTAATACGCATCTGTATTGGACAATGTAAAAGAGGTATACATTGTCGTCTCAAAATGATCAAACACAGACAAAATAACTGCGCATCTATGTGCAAGCAAAGCTTTTGCTGTGCAATTTTATGTGTACCTTTAAAAACATAGGTTACCTTTTTAAATGCACAATATTATAACAATTACTCAGCACCAGCCCAAAAACACACAGCACCACTCAGGCGGTGGTGCTGTATGATAATGTTGTAGTGCAAAGTGCTGCTGTGGTGCTTCAGAGTGATGCTGTGGTAGTGGAGAGTGGGACTGTGGGGGTGTTGAGTGATACTGTGGTGGTGCAGAATGGTGCTTTGGTGGTGCTCAGTGATGCAGTGGTCGTGAAGAATGGTGCTGTTGTGGTGATGCGTTATGCTGTGGTAGTGATCAGTGAACACCAACACAGCAGCACTCATCACCACCACAGCACTACTCAGCAACACACCTGCATCACTCACCACCACCACAGCACCACTCACCATCACAACATCATCACTCAACACTTCTACAGCATCACTCAGCACAACAAAATTATCATACAGCACCACCACGTTATCACTGAGCACCACCACAGGACCACTCAGCACCACCAAATCACCATTCACCACAACTACATTGTCACTCATCCCCACAACATTATCACTAGACAACAACACAGCACCACTCAGCACAACCACAGCAGTACACATCAGCACCATAACACTAGTCAGCACCACAGCACATCACAAAATAGCTAACTTATACTAATTACCGAACATATACTGTAACATTTCCTTTAAAAAATGCGCGAAAAATAAAGCATTGCAAAAAGTAAACAAATTTAGACATAGCAATTAATACGCGTCTGTGGTGAGAAATTTAAAAGAGGTATACATTGTCTCAAATGATCAAACACAGACAAAATGACTGCGCATCTATGTTAATGCAAGGAAAGCTTTTGCAGTGCAAATTTATGTATACCTTTAAAATCATATCCTAACTTTTAACATGCACAATATTCTAACAATAACTGATGTGTATCTTTTTTTATTCAGCGCAAATACCAGCATCAATCAACACAAACACTGCATCAGTCACCACCAGGAGTACATTACATATAATAAGATTACAAAAGATAACGTTGCAACTAGTTCAAAACATCGAATGTAGAAGAAACAGAACATAAATTAATACATTGCAATATTAACCTTTACCAAAAACATATATACATAGGACATTAACCTTAAAACAAATTTACATACCTATATACTATGTACATACGCAAAACGAAATAAAGTCGCGATACACAATATTCAATAAAACATAAACACAGTAATAAACATTCGCAAATTTAAAAACACAATCAATACTACAGTCCCAAAAGTTCCATTATAGTACTAAAATGTACACTTACCTGTCAAACTACGCAGCAACAGCACAGGAAGCACAACACACCTTCCGCAACTGACAATTCTCGAAGAACTGGGGAAATCCCCGTTAACGCACGTCAATCGCAACGCTACGTCACAAAACGTTATCACTAGACAACAACACAGCACCACTCAGCACAACCAAAGCAGTACACCAGTACCATAACACTGTCAGCACAACAGCACCATCACAAAATAGCTAACTTATACTAATTTCCAACCATATACTGTGACATTTCATTATAAAAATGCGCCAAAAATAAAGAATTGCAAAAAGTAACAAAATATAAACATAGCAATTAATACGCATCTGTGGTGGAAAATGTAAAAGAGGTATGCATTGTCTCAAATGATCAAACACAGACAAAATTACTGTGCATCTATGTTAATGCAAGCAAAGCTTTTGCAGTGCAATTTTATGTATACCTTTAAAAACATAGGCTAACTTTTTAAATCCACAATATTCTAACAATAACTGATATGTATCTTTTTTTATTCAGCGCAAATACCAGCATCAATCAACACAAACACTGCATCGGTCACCACCAGGAGTACATTACGTATAATAAAATTACAAAAGATAACGTCGCAACTACTTCAAAACATTGAATGTAGAACAAACAGAACGTAAATTAATACATTGCAATATTAACTTTTATCAAAAACATATATACATAGGACATTAACCTTAAAAAAATGTACATACCTATACTATGTACATACGCAAAATGAAATAAAGTCGCGATACACAATATTCAATAAAAGATAAACACAGTAATAAACATTCGCAAATTTAAAAACACAATCAATACTACAGTCCCAAAAGTTCCATTATAGTACTAAAATGTACACTTACCTGTCAAACTACGAAGCAACAGCACAGGAAGCACAACACGCCTTCCGCACCTGACAATTCTCGAAGAACTGGGGAAATCCCCGTTAATGCACGTCAATCGCAACGCTACGTCACAAAACGTAGCGCTGCGATTGGCTTAAAAAAACGTCAATAAACAAATACGAACGGAAGTAACGGGGGGGAAACTAGAACGCTAACCTACACAACGTAGTTAGCGTAAAGGCGACGCATTGCGGACGCCATTTAAAAATATATATATATATAAGCACTCAACACCACACTGCCACAAACAACACACCCAAAATATTAAAACACACACACAAATAAACACACATGTTCAACTATCAAACTCACACTTACACACCATCACTTCTGAAAAAAAAAACACACACTAAGCAAAGCACCACTACAATACACTCATACACCGCCTGCAGCGCAGCACTCAGTAACACCACAACACTACTATGCACCACCACAGCAACACTCAACAACACAACAGCATCACTATACATCTGGAAAGAAACGCCACAGCACAACTCTGCAACACAACAGCATCAAAAAGCACAACACATGCATCACTAAGCATAACACCTGCATCACTCAGCACTAAACCAGCAACACTCATTGCAAGACCTGCATTACTCAGCGCAACACCTGCATCACTCAGCGCAACACCTGCATCACTCAGCGCACCCCCTGCATCACTCAGTGCAACCACTGCATCACTCAGCGCAACTACTGCAACACTCAGCGCAACCCCTGCATCACTCAGCGCAACACCTAAATCACTCAGCGCAACACCTAAATTACTCAGCGCAACACCAGCATCACTTAGCGCAACACCTGCATCAGTCAGTGCAACCCCTGCATTACTCAGCGCAACACCTGCATCACTCAGCGCAAAGCCTGCATCAAACAGCGCAACCCCTGCATCACTCAGCGCAACGCCTACATCACTCAGCGCAACTCCAGCATCACTCAGCACAACCCCTGCATCAGTCAGTGCAAAACTGCATCAGTCAGTGCAAAAACTGCATCACTCAGCGCAACCTCAGCATCACTTAGCACAACACCTGCAACACTTCACGCAACTCCTGCATCACTCTGCTAAAAATCCTGTATCACTCAGCCCATAACAATGCCAAAATAATATCACTCATCACCACAACATTATCACTCAACAACAACACAGCCCAGCTCAGCACAACCACAGCAGTACACATCACCATTACAGCACTAGTCACCACCACAACAGCATCACAAAATAGCAAACATACACTAAATTACAAACATATCCAGTTAGAGTTACACAAGCATCTCTCTGCACCAACACAACAGCATCACTCAGCACCACCACAGCATCACTCAGCAACAACACAGAGGAACTCTGCACCGCCACAGGCACCAATCAGCAGCAACACCACAGCATCACTTTGCACCACTACAGCATCACTAACAACCACCATATTATCACTCAACACCACTCAGCACCAGCCCAAAATCACACAGCACCACTCAGGTGGTGGTGCTGTATGATAATGTTGTTGTGCAAAGTGCTGCTGTGGTGCTGCAGAAGTTTTATACAAAAGAGTACTGTCAAAATAACACATTTTCAACAAAACAAATATAGCAACATGTGGGGAGAGTACCTCCCCCAATTTTTTTTTTTGCAATATATGACAGAACATTAACAAAAATAACATTTAATATAGAAAATTATCAACATTACACGGCAGTACAGTATATACAGAAGCTTCACCCTATAAGCCCAAGCGTTACTGCTTCCAATGCACCACTAATGCATACATGTACTTAGGCAATGACAAATATGTACATTCTATAAATAGGGTACGCGGGAATACTTTTTGTATGGACTTACTAACATAGCCTACAACACCAACAACACATATTACGTCCTGGCAAAAAAGAAAGTATTCAAATGATCCAAAAAGATTACATATGTCTCTTTTAGCTTCTAAAACAACACTTCACAACACTAATACATTTGATGTGTCCAATATTAAAGGAGGAAAAATGATCACTTATAAGCATCATCACAACCCCTCACCCTCACACCCCCTCACACCCTCACCCTCCCTCACACTCACCCTCACACACCCTCACTCACCCTCACCCTCCCTCACACCCTCACACACCCTCGCACATCCTCACCCTCACTCACCCTCACACCCTCACCCACTCACCCTCACTCACCAACACACCATCACCCTCACAACCTCATCCTCACACACCTTCACTCATCCTCACACCCTCACCCCTACACACCCTTACTCATCCTCACACCCTCACCCACTCACCCTCACACACCATCACTCACCATCACCCCCCTCACCCTCACACCCCCTCACCCTCACACCCCCTCATACCCCCTCACCCTCACATCCCCTCACCCACACACACCGGCACACCCTCACCACTCATCCTCACACACCCTCACGCACCTTCACCCCCTCACCCCCTCACAACCCTCAAACACTCACCCTCACTCACCCTCACCTATCATCACACACCCTCACACCCCCTTACCCTCACCCCAACATCCTCACACACCCTCAACCTCTCACCCTCACAAGCCTCACACCCTCACTCACACTAACACCCTCACCCTCACTCACCCTCACACACCATCACACACCCTCACACCCCGTCACAACCCCTCAAACTCACACCCCCTGACCCTCACATCCACTCACCCTCACACACCCTCACACCCTCAAAATACACCCTCCAACTCCACCCTACAACTACAACACCACCCTCCAACTACAACTCCACCCTCCAACTCCACACGTAAATAGCGTTAGGCAACATTGATTTCAATAAATAAACATCACATTACACACGTGTATGTATTCAAAAATAAAAAATTAATGCATCGCGAGAACAGTGCAGCAATTAATACATTAAAAAGCAGAAAGGGATTGTAAATTCAAACATTTTAAAACAAGAAAACAATAACTGCAAACAAAATAGGGAAATAACTAAATACACTACAAGTAATAGAGCATTTTAAAGGGGGACTAATCGATCTAAAGAACATGTATACACAACATAGAGCAGTTACCAAACTAAGCAAAAAAAAAAAAAAAAACAATGCCGGGAATTATCCACAAAAGAAAGAAAGTGCGTATTCACAAGAGCACAAGACTTCCCAGCCTAATTGCAATTATTCCAGAACTACAATACTGTCTTTCGAACAAACACCCAACAAAAATATAAACTATTAATAAAAGTAAATTCAGATGTATACTTTGTCATTAATTATCATACATACTACTTTATAGTCATTCCAA
The DNA here is from genome assembly GCF_964261635.1 of Lissotriton helveticus. Lineage (NCBI taxonomy): Eukaryota > Metazoa > Chordata > Amphibia > Caudata > Salamandridae > Lissotriton > Lissotriton helveticus. The sequence continues at coordinate 1,429,636,570 of NC_136061.1, read as the reverse complement.
TGGTATGGAGAACATAATATTTCTTTTTGTTGGAAAAATACATGTTTTGTAAACTAAACGCTTAAACACCATAAGTATTGCTTATGCATTTTAATAAATTTCAAACATCATCATTAAGGGATTGTAGCTCATACTCATCTAAACATGTAGGTTTCAAACTATACAGCAAATATATCTTTGCCGTACCATTACTATAATTATTAAAAATCTTTAAAGATGGTAGAAAATGACAAAGTATACGGATAAAAAAAACTGCATAAATAAGATTTAAGCAACACAAAAGCACAATGTTTAATACAAAACAGTACCGTCAAAATAACACATTGTCAACAAAAAAAATATAGCAACATGTGGGAAGAGTCCTCAAAAAAAAAAATTGTTTGCAATATATTATATAAAATTTAGCAAAAATACATTGATTATAGAAAATAATAAACATTCCACGGAAGTAGAATACATAAATACACAAGCAGAGTACGATCGCAAAAATAAAATAATAAAAAACATTACTAAACATTAAAAAACGTACACAAAATCGATACTAGAGAAACTATAGGTAAACAACAACCAAAAAAGAAATTAAATTAACAACTAACCTGTCAAACGACGCAGCTACAAGACAGGAAGCACGACACGCCTTCCACATACGCCGGCTCGTGAAGATCTGAAAGTTTCCCAATTAACGTGACACAATTGCAACGCTACGTAACACAACGTTCCAATTTGATTGGACGGAATAGACGTCAATCAAAATGCCAGGTAAATGAGGGAAATAAACTAGAACGCTAACAGAAAAAAATTGGTAGCGTTATGGCACAAGGTAACGTCCGCCATTTTTTAGCACAGGGAAACAGGCAAAAATAGAGAAAAGGGACTATTTCTAATACTAGGCCAATATGCGTACTCACAACGCACACACATACAAACACACACAGACACACACACACACAAGCTCACAACAACACAACTACACACACTTACAATTGACTTACACTCACAGCCACTCACTCACCCTCACACCCTCACTCACCCTCACACCCTCACTCACACTCACCGCCTCACACACCTTCACTCTCACAACACCCTCACTCACCCTCACACCCTCACCCACTCACCCTCACACACCATCACTCCGCATCACCCCCACACCCCCTCGCACTCACACCCTCACACACCACTCACCCTCACACACCATCACTCCGCATCACCCCCTCACCCCCTCACACTCACACCCTCACACACCACTCACCCTCACACACCATCATTCACACTCACACCCCCTCACCCTCACAACACCTCACCCTCACACCCTCAACGACCCTCACTCACCCTCACCCTCACACAACTTCACACCCTCACACACCCTCACTCATCCTCACACCCTAACCACCCTCTCTCACCCTCACACCCCCTCGCCCTCACACATCCTCAACATCACAAACACTCACATCCTCACTCACACCCTCACCCACCCTCACACCCTCAAACACACTCACTCACCTTCACACCCTCACACCCTCATCCTCACAAACTCTAACTCACCCTCACACCCTCATCCCTCTCAACCTCACAACCCTCACTCAACATAACACCCTCACCCTCACTCACCCACACACACCATCAAAAACACTAACACCCCCTCACACACCCAATAAACCTCACACAACCTCACTCACCATAGACCCTAACACACCCTCACTCACTATCACACCCTCTCCCTCCCTCACACCCTCAGAAACCTTCACACACACACCCTCACTCACCCCCACCCACTCACCCTCACACACCATCCCTCACAAGCACCCCCTCACCCTAACACCCTCATCCTCACACACCCTCACTCACCCTCACCCCCCTCACCCCCCTCACACCCTCACTCACCCTCACACCCTCACACGCACTCACCCTCACACACCATCACACACCCTCACACCCCCTCACAACACCTCAACCTCACACCCACACACCCTCACATCCCCTCATATTAACAAACCGTCACACCCTCACCCCTCATTCTCACAAACTCTCACTCTCCATCACGCCCTCACAACAATCACCCTCAATCACCCTAACACCCTCACCTTCACTCACCCTCACACATCATCACACACCCTCACACCCCTTACCCTCACACCCACACCCTTAATCACCCTCACACACCATCACACCCCCTCACCCTCACACCCCCTAACCCTCACATCCACTCACCCGCACACACCCTCACCCTCCAACTCCACCCTCCAACTCCAGCCTCCAACTCCACCATCCAACTCCACCATCCAAATCTAAAATCAAACTCCAAAAAACAACTCCACCCTACAACTACAACTCCACTCTCCAAATCCAACTCCACCCTCCAACTCCAAATCCACCCTCCAAAACCAACTCCGCCCTCCAACTACACCCTCCAACTACACCCTACAACTCCACCCTCCAACGCCAACTACACCCTCAAACTACAACTCCACCCTTCAACTACAGCCTCCAAATCCAGCCTCCAACTCCAACACCACCCTCCAATACCAACTCACCTTCCAAAACAAACTCCACACTCCAACTCAAACCTCCAACTCAAACATCCAACTATACACTCAAACTCAACCCTACAACTCCACATCCACCCTCCAACTTCAACTCCACCTCCACCTACACCCTCCAAATACACCCTCCAAATCCAACTCCACCCTCCAAATTCACCCACCACCCTCCAACTCCTACTCAAACTTCCAAATCCACCCTTAAACTCCACCCTCCATCTCCACCTCCGCCCTCCAACTCCATCCTCCAAATCCAGCCTGATACTCCACCCTCCAAATGCACCTCCACCCTAAAACTCCAACTCCATCCTCAAACTACAACTCCACCCTCAAAATCCAAATCCACCCTCCAACTCCACCCTCCAAAACAAAATCCACCCTCCAACTACAACTCCACCCTCCGACTACACCATCCAAGTCCACCATCCAACTACACCCTCCAACTCAACACTCCAAATACACACTCCAATTCCTTCCTCCAACTAAAAATCCACCCTCCAAAAATACCATCCAACTCCACCCTCCAACTCCAACATCCAAATACACCCTACAAATCCACACTCCGACTAAAACTACACCCTCCACCTCCACCCTCCAAATACACCCTCCGACTCCACCCTCCAACACAACCCCTCAACGCAACAGCACCACTCAATACCACAGCACCACTGAATGCCACAGCACCACTAAATAACACTGCACCACTCATTGCCACAGCATTACTAAATGCCACAGCATCACTCAATGCCACAGCATCACTCAATGCCACAGCATCACTCAATGGCACAGCATCACTCAATACCACAGCATCACTCAATGCAACAGCATCACTCAGCAGCACTCAACGCCACAGGAACAATCAACGCTACAAAAAAACTCAATATAACAGCACCACTCAATACAACATCACCACTCAACGCCACAGCATCACTCGGCGCAACAGCATTACTCTGCGTCACAGCATCACTCAGCGCCACAGCATCAATCAGCTCCACAGCATCACTCAGTGCCACAGCATCACTCAACGTCACAGAATCAATAAGCACCCCTCAACGCCACAGAAGCACTCAATGCCACAGCATCTCTCTATGCCTCAACACCACTCAACGCCACAGCACCACTCAATGCAACATCACCACTCAACGCCACAGCATCACTCGGCGCAACAGCATTACTCTGCATCACAGCATCACTCAGCGCCACAGCATCAATCAGCTCCACAGCATCACTCAGTGCCACAGCATCACTCAACGTCACAGAATCAATAAGCACCCCTCAACGCCACAGCACCACTCAATGCCACAACACCACTCAACGACACAGCATCCCTCAATGCCACAGCATCGCTCAACGCCACCGCATCACTCAACGCCACAGCATCACTCAACGCCACAGCATCACTCAACGCCACAGCATCACTCAATGCCACAACACCACTCAACGCAACAGCACCACTCAACGCCACAGCACCACTCAACGCCACAGCACCACTCAACGCCACAGCACCACTCAACGCCACAGCACTACACAACGCCACAGCACCACTCGACGCAACAGCAGCACTCAGCGCCACAGAAAAAATCAGCACCACTAAATGCCACAGCACCCCACAACGCCACCCAAAAAATAAATGCCACAGCACCACTTAACGCCACTGCACCACTCAACGCCACATCACCACTCAGCGCACAGCATCCCTCAACGCAACAGCATCAATCAACGCAACAGCATCAATCAACGTCACAGCATTACTCAACGCCACAACATCAATCAATGCCAAAGCATCACTCAACGCCACAGCAACACACAACAACACAGCATCCCTACCCATCACAGCATTACTCCACAACACAACATTACTCAACGCCACAGCATTACTCAATGCCACAGCATCACTCAATGCCACAGCATCACTCAACGCCAAAGCATCACTCAGAACCACTGCAGGCCACAACATCACTCAGCACCACTAAAGGCCACAGCAACCCTTAGCACCAATGAACGCCACTGCATCACTCTGTGCAACAATTCAAAAACAAATGGTTATAATATGTTCTCTCAATGTTTCAAGCTTTAATAAAAATGTCACGAAAATATATTAATATTTCAATTCAGTTCTTGGATTTTCATCACAATAAAATTCACTAAAAAAAATCTTCCCAAAAATTATCTACAAAAGTTTCAGCTACTGCCATTATAAATTACAATAACTTTTATTTAAGTATCAATTATTAACAAATAAAAAAAATTATTTGTAATATTAATACATCTAAGTCATGTAAATACAACACATATTGCATTAGAAATGCTAGAGGAGTCACGTTTGCAAAAGTTAAAACTATTGCCATTGTAAATAAGAAAGCTATTAATTTCAATGTATTCAAAAACAACACATAAATAAAAAATGTGTCATTTGCAATTCCAATACCTCAAACTTTCCTAATGCGAGACCTATTGCATTGCAAATGCTTGTTCTAGAATTCTATTGTCACTTTGGATGACTGTGTGGGGTGTGATACACCCATTGCTTGCATTATTCTAGAATTCCTTGTCACTTTGGATGACTGAGTGGGGTGTGTTTCACCCATTGCTTGCATTATTCTAGAATTCCTTGTCACTTTGGATGACTGTGTGGGGTGTGAGTCACCCATTGCTTGCATTATTCTAGAATTACTTGTTACTTTGGATGACTGTGTGGGGTGTGATTCACCCATTGCTTGCATTACATTTTGGATGACTGTGTGGGGTGCACGCCACCTATTTCTGACTGTTTGTAAGATGTGTTGGTCATTCTTTAGGTTCAATATGAGTTGTTTTTTTTGGTGTGGTGTGATTATGAGGGCAAAACCCTTCTGTGATGCAAGTTTGTTCTTCGTGTTGGTTCCTACTGCACCTTCGTTGGTTAGTTCCCTGGGTGGTGTCTGCTGCGCCAGCCTGACGAGCTTGTATGGTCGTGGCATTTGGGTTTGGTAGTTGAGGTGAGTGTGGTTGGGTGTGTGATTTGTTTTTTTTTGTTTGGTGAAAAGGGAGGAGATGTGAGTGTTGTTGTGTTTTTAATTTAGAGACATTGTTGGTTACATTGTGCTCTATCATTTCCTGATTTAAATATATGTATCTTTCTCTGCTTGGACTTCCACTATCCTTACATGTATTAGATTGCATTAAATATTTTGACATTTACCATCCTTACACTTAATATGTTATTTATATTTGTATGCAGACTATTTTACCATATTTACATTGAATATGTCAATATGTACCTCATGTGCATTTATTATATTAATGTGTGAGTTGTACATGCAGTAGTAGTAAGGTTATTCTTGCTCAATTATGTTTTCTGTTTTGCATGCATGGTCTCTATAATCTTTACATTGTTTACATGTTACATGCTGCCAGGGTCTTTCCCTCTTGTTATGCATTTGTGGCATGTATTGGGTAGTAGCAATGTTAGTCTTGCTCATTTAAAGAAAGGAGATGTGTTGTACCTGCCAGTGTGACTGTGGTGTAGAATGTTGGTGAGTCATGATGCTGTGGAATGTTGGATGTGAGAGATTCAGTTGGAGAATAGGCTGAGCAGCAGGAAGGCTGCTCCTGGTTGGGCTCTTCATTACAACACTGATCTTAACATCTTAATGAAGTATCTTACCTTTTCTACACCTGGACTACCGGACGTCTTCATTTGATTACTACAATGCCATAAAATGGGCATATGATGTTTCTTCCTTAAATGTAGAGTGCTGGGAAGAATTTGTGATTATGCAGAACAATAGCCATAGGAAGATCCAGATTAGAAACAAACAAACTCGCCATGGCAGAATGCACCGCTGATGTGCCCACTTCAACTTGCTGCGAAAAGAGCATCTTTATAAATGAAAAATTATTTCAAGCAGATAAAGCAGAGGCACATAAGTACCCTTTTATCAATGTCACTTCTCGCAGGCACCCACACCCAACTTCTCTTACCAATAAGGAAGGCAGACATTTTCTTTAGATGGCATGTATTTACTGGACGTAAAGGAGGTCAAGCAAAGGAAATGAAAGGATGGCAATGGACTGTGCAACAAAGGGCAAAAGTCAGTAAACCAGCTACTGTATTTGAGTATTTGGTACAAGGAGTGATGATGAAGGATCTTTTTTTAACACTACCGGGTCTACTGGAATTAAGAATTCTATGTGCAGAACCCTGTTCTCAGAGGTAGGTCCGATCTTATGGAACTCCCTTCTCTTACATCTCAGAGTTCTTCTCGCCCTCCACAGCTGTAAGACATCCCTAAAAACCTACGTGTTCTATACTCCTGAAACAGAAGCTAAGAGGTTTCTGTATGTGGCAGTCCTGCCAAGCATCACGCATCACGTGTGACACTAACGCAACAATGTAGCACTGCAGCCCTTAGTGACTCAGCCAGAGCTGAGGAGCAGCTGCAGTCAACATGATGGTTAGCTGTTTATTGAGCCAGAGCTGCTCTGGGAAAGTCTGCTGGGAAACAGCAGAGGCGGTGCGCTAACAAGGTTTTAAATGCGTGACATAGCATTTCAGTGCGGTGATGCGGAACACCACACTGAAATGCGTTAGTGTCGCACGTGATGCTTGGCAGGACTGCCCCCACATAAATGGTAGCACTGATTGGGTTGGCCATGGTGCAGTTGGCTCATCAGGCGGGTATCAGCTTAGGTTAGTCACCACTACCTGCCCTTGAATCGCACGTAAGTTACCCACCACAGTGGCATACTTCTTGTATGAAATAAACCTGCAGCAAATTGTTTTCCAACAAGCCTATTTTGTGTGATTATTTATTGCAGTGTATGTTATGTTCATCTTGGGGGGAAAGGTTGCCTATATCAGTACTCCAATCTTGGATGAACAATCTGAAAATTTTCATCAACAAACCTATCATTGTTGATATTGCAAAATCTCTAGGTGTCATCTTAGACAAAAGCCTTAACTTACAGTCCTATATCAATACCATGGCCAAGATTTCCAGACATTTAAAACTGAGCTTAAAACTCTCCTCTTACAGAGGCACTTCTTGAAATACTTCAACCCATGTCTTGACCCTTATGTAGTGTCCTGGATTAGGCCTACTAATGATCAGGCAGTAACGACACACTTGTGCTGGTAGTGGTAGCACGTGACTGACCACGCCCGGGGCGCCGGGCTATTTATTCGCTTTCTCACGTCCCCAACGCTCACGCTGGGCTAAACCAAAACCCCTCTACGCTGGAGGGGGCAACTATACAACAGTGGGAGGAGGGTGTGTGCTGCAGTGGTACACCCCACTGGCAGCAACACTACATTCCTCCTTTACCTGGGAATAAAACAAAACTGGAGCACGATAGCACACAAATCGCTTTATAGTCATTAGGTGTGCTGTAACAGATATAAAGTACTTTATTTGACAGTCTCTCTTAAGCGTGTCGCTGGCAGGGTCCTGGGAACTACCATGTGACCCTAAACATGCAGAATACTAAAACAGAACAGTCTTACTTTATTCTCGGCGGGGTCACCATCTCGGTCTGCTCAGCGCCAGCACTGTGCCACAAAGTCCCGATATCTCTGGGAGGGTCTGGGGCATGGACGTAGACTGTACTTCGCTTGGCTCCGCCCTTCCGCCACGGTCTGGGATGTTTCTTCAGAGTCTCTGGTGTCGCTGGCGTCGGGGTCCTCTGCCGGTCCTTTTGGTTCTTGATCACTCGGGGTGGCGTTGTCGGATCGGCTTACCAGGGTCTCAGTTTCAGTTGGTTCTGACGGTCTGCCTTGAGGGGCTGGCTGCCAGTCGTCCAGTTCCAGATCATTATCCCTTTCGGGTATCCTTTTAAAGAAAGAGACATTTCTTGTCACGACTTCTCTATTTCTGACAGCGGTGACCATTGTCCCCTTTATCTCCGTCACTCTCCAGGGACCAAGTTCAAACGGTAGACGGAACTTTCCGCCAGGATGACGGTCTTTGACTAGGACTGAGTCTCCGACTTGAATGTGGCTGTCCACCGCTCTCCGTCTCTGGGACGCATCCTGGTTGTTCTTGGCGCGTTGTTCCATGGACCGGTTCCTGGGGGCTGGGGCTAGCTCCCACGTGGGATGGTGTGGGATGGTGTCCACGATCGCTCGGTTGAAAGAGATTCGACTTGGGGAAATCCCGGTGGTGCAATGTGGAGTCAGGCGATATTCTCGAAGAAATCGGTATAGGGCTAGCTCCAGATTGTGGCCGTCGGCTATTGCAATTTGGATTGTTTTGTTTAGAGTTCTCATTAGCCTCTCGACCTCACCGTTGGCTTGGGGCCATCTTGGTGTTATCCGTTTGTGCTTGATACCATGGCTCTGCAGGTATTCAGTGAATTCGCTGCCATTGAACGGGGGTCCATTGTCTGTGCGGATTTCCTCCATTAGCCCATGGGTGGCAATGATTTTTTCGAACTTCGGGATCACTTCAGATGCCGCCGTAGATGCCACGATTTCCACTTCCGGATAGTGAGAGAAATCATCCACCACCACGAGCATGTACTTGCCGCCGGGGAGACTGCCGAAGTCTGCGCTCGCTCGCACCCACGAGGAAGTAGGCCCTTCTTCGGTAAGTATGGGTGCTGGGGGGTTGGGCAGACTTGTCGCTAAGCATACTGGGCAACTCTGGACCACTTCTTCGACGGCTTTGTCGAGCCCCGGGAACCACAGTTTGCTCCGGAGTCTGTTCTTGGATTTCACAATCCCCTGGTGTGATCCATGCGCTAGCAAGGCGGCTTGTTGGGCAAGGCTGTTGGGCAGCACAAGGCGAGGGCCCCTCAGGAGACATCCTTCGGTTGAAATGGACAGTTCGTGTCTGACTTGAAACAGGGCTCTCAGGACAGCCTGGGCATCTGGGGTGCGAAATGACGCTGGGCTTTGGAGCGCCTTCCAGTCGCCAGATTCCACGGCCCGGATCGCAATCTGGAGGCAGTCGCCGTTCTTGGTGGCTCCTGCTACTTCTTCCAGGGACATCGGCCGTGGTCTTGACCGTTCAACGATTAGCCGGACGTACTCTTCCGTGGCAGCTGCCTCGGCTGCTTCTGCGTCGGTGACTGGACGGGCGTGCCTTGATAGATAGTCTGCCGGATTTCGGGTGCCGGGTCGATATTCCACCGTAAACTGGAACTCTTGCAACTGCAGCACCCACTTTTCGATTCTTGGGGGTGGGCGAGAGGATGAGCCTTGGAAAAGTGGGATGAGGGGCTTATGATCGGTGACCACTGAGAAAGGGTGCCCGTAGAGGTAGATGTGGAAATGGCGGCATCCCCACAGAATGGCGATGGCCTCTCTCTCGATCTGCGAGTATCTTTGCTCGGTAGGTGTTAGGGTGCGGCTGGCGTACGCAACTGGGGCCCACTCTCCGCATGCTTGCTGTTGAGACAGAACCGCTCCGAGGCCTGTTGGGCTGGCATCGACCACTAGTTGTGATTCGTGTTGCGGGTTGAAATAGACCAGGGTTGTGTCTGCCGATAGAGCTGCTTTGGTCTTTGCAAACGACTCTTGTTGTTCCGGGCCCCATGTCCAGGAAGCAGTAGATTTTGTGAGGTCACGAAGGGGGCCTGTCAAATCCGACAAATCCTTGATGAAACGCCCGCAGTATGTTACCATGCCCAGGAAGCTGCGGACGGCTGTCACAGACGTGGGGGCTGGTGCGTTGTGGATGTCCTTGACCTTTTCTGGATCTGGGCCTACTCCTTGATCGGAGAACTTGTACCCAAAGAAGCTGATGTCTTTGCGTAGGAATTCACATTTGTCCTTGTGAAGGGTCAGTCCTCTCTCCTGTAGCCGGGTGAATACTGCCTGGAGGCGTTGGATGTGTTCCTCCAAGGTCGGGGCGTGGACCAGGATATCATCGCTCACGTTGAGCACTCCATTGAGGCCTTGCAGTACATTGTGGATGATGTTCTGGAAGACTTCGGCTGCACTTGATATGCCAAAGTTGAGCCTGGTGTATCTCCAGAGGCCTACGTGGGTGGAGAAGGTCGTGATAGAGCGGGAGTCTGGGTGAAGAGGGACCTGATGGTATCCCGACCTTAGGTCCATCTTGGAGAACCACTTGGATCCTGCGAGCTCCCCGATGATGTCGTCGATGGTCGGTGTCAGGTGACGCTCTCTTTTGATGGCTAAATTGGGGAGGCGCATGTCTACGCAGATTCTTACTGCATCGGGTTGCTTTGGCTTCCTGGCGACCACAATGGGGGATACCCATGGTGTGGGCCTGGTCACTCGTTCGATGATGCCGGCCTGTTCGAGCATTCTCAGCTCGGCTTCGACTTTCGGTCTGAGATGAAACGCGATGCGTCTGTGCCGGAGGGCCACTTGGGCTACTGACTGGTCGATGTGGAGTCGGACAGGAGGCCCTCTTAGACATCCGATGCCTTCGAACAGCGAGGAATGTTCTGATACCAGGTGATCCAAACCTTGGGCTTGCACTGTTAGGGCAAAGTGAATCAGCCCGAGCTCTCGCGCTGTCTTGCAGCCAAGGAGGAATCCTGATCCTTCCTGGGATACGTATATCTTTGTCTGCAGTTGCGTCGAGTCGTGGGACACAGTAGATCGGAATACACCGCATAGACGCAGCGGGCGACGAGTCCCATAGGCGAAGACTTGCACTCTGGTGGGGTGGAGTGTGGGAGCATCCTCTAGATCCTGGTATACGCTGGCGGCCATGAGGTTTATTGTTGCGCCTGTGTCGATGAGGGCTCTGACGGATTGGCCATGCACTTGGACGGTGCACATAGGTTCCGTAGATGACGTGGCTGCTAGGGTGTTGAGCATTCATACCACGTGGACGGATGCGGCGTCTTCTTCATCGTCATCCATGTCGCTACTGGCGGATGTGTTCGGTAGCGGAGCCATCTGACGCACTCTCCTGGGTGGGCCGCTCTGCTTCTTCCTCTGCGACGACAAGCAGACACTCGCATAGTGGTTGGCTTTGCCGCAGGCGCTGCAGATCTTGCCTTGGGCGGGGCACGCGCCTTTGTGGGGAGTGGCGCCTCCGCACCACATGCATGCTTGGTCATGGACGGCCTGGGCTGGCCTCGGTCGCCCTTTGCGGGGTGGTCTCGTCCGGCTATCTGGAGTTTGCGACCTGATGGCGCAGACGGGTTCCGTTTTGATCGTGACAGCTGGGCCAGGCTCCATGTGGGCGGCACGGGCTTTGGAAAGTTCTTTGGACCGCCCCAGGGCTAGGATGTCGCGCATAGACATGGCGTCCGTTTCTAGCACCCTCTCCCGCAACTTCAGGGAGGCGCACCCCTGTATGAACTGGGCGCGGATTTCGTCTTCTGCATCCGGGAGGGTGCACGTGCTGGCTAACTTCTTGAGCCGAGCGTAGAATACATCTACGGACTCTTCTGGGAGTTGGCGGGCTTGGCGGAGCAGAAAACGTTCGTAGTCCGCGCTGGCAAATGGCTCAAAATACCGTGTGATGGCATCCCTCAGGGTGGCGTACGTGTGGGGCGGGTCTCCTTCCGTGACGTCCTTGGAGATGTCGTGGATCGCTTCCCCTCCCAGGTGCAGGAGCATGGCGCGACGTCGCCCCACAGCAATATCCGCCGCGATGAAGTAGGTTTCGAGACGCTCCACCCATTTCTTCCACCGGGCTGCTTGTGAGGGGGGTGTCCCTGTGACGGCAAAAGGTTCCAGAGGCGGCACGGTGGCCATGACAGCTGAAATAAGGCAGAATGGGTGACAGGAGGGGCTGTAGGCGGCTTTGCAGGCTCCTGCAGGTACCAGAAAGGGATCCTGGAGGCGTGGAGGGCTCGTAGGCCTCGCTCCGCGAGATGCGTGAGGTTTGGCAGGGTCCGGTCATACGCGAGATGCGTGAGGGATAGTAGGGAGGTCGCGTTGCGCGCCAGAAGCGTGGTGCCGGGCGCTCACAGCGCACGCGCGGGGTAGCTGCGGAGCCGTCCGGGGCTGGGGGCCGATCAGAGTGGTGCAGCCAGGGGCTGGAGGCAGCGGGGAGCGGCGGGGGCTCCTTGGGGGTACCTGAAGGCAGCAAGCAGGTCCGTGGTGCTGCGGAGGACACAGGACGGCCTAGGAGGCAGGCTGGAGACGTCCTGGGGCACCGGTGAGTGGCGCGAGGCGCTGCAGGGGGCAGGCGTGCTGACGGTGTCACCGAGGCGGGCCACAGCAGGCTGACGGCGCTCGGGAGTGCAGGGCAGTGCGCCGCGTGCAAGCTTGCACGGCGCTGGGCAGCGGAGCACGCCCGGGTTGCGGTGGTGCGGCCGGGGCACGCGATGGGGTGGATCGTAGACCACCTCGTCGCCAGTGTAGTGTCCTGGATTAGGCCTACTAATGATCAGGCAGTAACGACACACTTGTGCTGGTAGTGGTAGCACGTGACTGACCACGCCCGGGGCGCCGGGCTATTTATTCGCTTTCTCACGTCCCCAACGCTCACGCTGGGCTAAACCAAAACCCCTCTACGCTGGAGGGGGCAACTATACAACAGTGGGAGGGGGGCGTGTGCTGCAGTGGTACACCCCACTGGCAGCAACACTACACCTTATAGTCATCTAGCACTTTCATGAGGTCAACTTTGTGAATGTGTATTTTACGCCTGCTTTTAACCTAACACTGACACCTTTTTATATCTTATGTAGTGACTCGCACTAGTTGTTGCACGTCACGTCATGACGTGACGTGCGATCGGCCATTTTGGTGGATGCGCGCGCATCCACATTGAGAGGCGCGAAAAGCCGGTGCCTACGGAGGATCGGCTCGGCGCTCCATAGGGCAGATCAAATGAATAAATACAGCGTGACCCCACAGTTGCAGAGTCTTTATTTACAACGCTGATACATTACATCTTACTATATAAATAAGCAAATAGAGTTGGCACTGTATATGTGTAACTTGTTAGCATGCTGAGTCTTTCTTGTGTACCTTTGTAACTGTTTATATTTAGCTAGTTAGTGTATCTTGTGTACCTTATGTAACTTACATGGTTCTTTTGTAAAGTGCTCCAACACCTTTGGGTAAAGTTCACGCTATATAAATCTGTATTAAATAAAAAATCCAAACGCACGCAGATAGTACCTGTACCAGCTTCTCACGGGTTTTTTTTGTGGCAGATTTATATAGCGCGAACTCAAAGGCATTGGAACGCTTTACATGAGAGGACCAGTTACTTTTACACAAAGACAGACACATTCATATTTTTGGTAGGCATGGGAGATTAAGCGATTTGCCCAGAATCACAGGATGCGGAGTCGACCCGAGGCTCGCACCTTTAGTTTCTCAGCTCTAAGGTCGGCAGTCTGGCAGCAAGAGCGAGACCATATCCTCTCCGTTCTATGGCAGGGCTGGTTCACGCAGTCTGTTGATGTGTCACACTCCTCTGATAGGCTAGTGCTTCACAGTGAGGCGTTTCAAAATAAATGACAAAATTCAGCGATAGTTGCCATGCGTACAATTACACGCATGCGCACTCTGCTGAGCGTACTGCCGCCGCAATGATGTCTCAGTCTCGCCGTCGCCGTCCTTCAATGGGACCTCAGCCGTCATATTGCGCCCCTAGCCCCGGACCCCGTTCTGGCTTCCGTGGGCTCGGTCTATCTCTAGGTTTCCTGCTGACTGCGGCGTTGCTGTTGCGAGTTTATCTTTCAGTGGAAAGCGGCCCGGCGCCGGATGTGAAGATTGAAAGGAGTGAGATACGTCATAAGCCCAAGAAGCTCCCTGGTGCCCGTGTGAAGCAGCTGGTGTCCCAGGTTAACCTGCAACGCCTTTGGACCACTAGGCTACAACCTATGCTTATAGAGAGATACCCAGGAACCTCAGGAAGCCAGATTGTCCAGCAGCTAATAAAAAATCAGCTGAGTGCACTAGATGCTGGATGGACTGTCGACTTGGACTTCTTTCATGGCCTCACTCCCCGAGGTTCTTTGCCCTTCACCAACATCATCGCCACTCTAGATCCTATGGCTCACCGACGACTTGTGATTGCTTGTCATTATGACTCAAAGTACTTTCCACGGGACCAGTCGGGGCGGTCGTTTGTTGGTGCTATCGACTCTGCTGTGCCATGCTCAATAATGTTGGAGGTAGTGTCAGCCCTGGACAAAGAGCTGCTGAGCCTGAAGGAGCAGAATGGGCAGGTAACTCTGCAGCTGCTGTTTTTGGATGGAGAGGAAGCTTTTGAACAGTGGACAGCCATAGACTCACTCTATGGTGCTCGACATCTGGCGGAGCGCATGGCACAGACACAGCACATCCATGGTGGCACCGAAATCCAGGCCATAAATTTGTTTGTCCTTCTGGATCTCCTTGGGGCCAGTCAAACACTCATCGTAAGCCACTTCCCTCAGACATCATTTTGGTTTGATCAGCTCATTACAATAGAAAAACGTCTGCACAAGATGCGTCTCCTACATTTCCACCCAACAGAGCAGGTTTACTTCCGCCGGGATCTTGCCTACATGAATGTGGATGACGACCATGTGCCTTTCCTGCACAGAGGTGTCCCCATTCTCCACCTTATTGCTACACCCTTCCCGCACGTATGGCATACCATGGATGATACTGAGGAAAATCTCCACCCTCCCACCGTGGAAAATCTAAGTCGTATCCTCACAGTCTTTGTAGCAGAATATCTGCGGATTTGAGTTTCTTTATAATCCCTATTTTCTCGCCCTGTGATTCCCTGTTGACTGCGTAGTAAGCATGGTTGATGCCAGCAGAAATAAAAGCTAGCTTTGTAAGGGGGAGACAGACCTTAAAAGTATCAATTGTGATTTTGCAGCTAAGAAAATTTAATTGATGTTGACCTTTTATTGCTCAAGAATTTCTCCTGTGCAGTCAAGCAGCTTACTGGTGATGCTCAGAGGGTGTGTGGGTGGGAAAGCATTACTTTTATCCAGAAAAGTAGTCTAATAAAATCAACCCAGCATTATTGAGCTTGTTGCAGATGGCAAACGCCATCATATGTTGGATTAAGAAAGATACTGTTTTTACTTGTATTCCAAACCGAGTGGAAACAGTTGGTGTGTAAATATGGTAGTCATGCTATCTCTGACTGTTCAATGCTCCTGCTAATGACTAGCTTCAGTTTACACATTGGTGCCCCTCCCACTGAACGGACATCCTGAAATTCACTATCGTGCAATCTTTCAAATGTCGAAATAAACATGTACATGTTGTCAATAAAAAAACAGTGTTGGAGCTCAGAAATACCTGCGCAATGAAAATTAGCGAAGTACGCATGCGCGCGATGATACGAATGCGCAAACGCGAGGGGGAGTGGAGACAGAAGATGGGCTGGAAATGACGGAACACCGACTAAAAGGACGACACACTGACAAAACTAAGCACCTCTAGTCCTTCTTTCATTTCCACAACTTTGTGGAAATTAAAGACAGACAACAGAGCGCCGACTTCATGCACTCGTTTTCAGCAGGTAGAGCGCCAGTCTGACCTTGATGATATTCTGCTTCAGTGACCGTGGCTCAGGTTGGTGGGGTGGGAAGCCGCCCGCTTCTTATGCTGTGTTGCACGCACGCGTTTGCTCGAAAGATGATGCGTGCTGTTCAGGATAATACAACCATCTTTAGTCAGAATGTTGGCAGTTTAAAGTAAGAGCACTCGTAATGTTTAACTTTTTGGGCAGCATTATTGTGTGACAGGCCATAGCAGTTATTGAATGTATTCAGGCAGCAGGCGCAAACCGCTATTCAGGGCAGCATGCACGGTCTCACGCCCTTGCTTGCATGGTCTCACGCCCTTGCTTCTTCTACACATCTGCCGCGCTTTAGTACTGCTAGCACGAACCCTCAGCAGTGGCTTTCCTCACTAATTAGACCCTCCAGGATTTCACGATTTGCAAAAAAAAATCGCGAAATCAGCACTTTTGTAAAAAGGTCGGGCTTTTTACAAAAGTGCCCGCGAAATTTTGAGCTTTTGCCCTCCCCACTGAGCGCAACTAACTTAAGAGGAGGCTCAGCGTCTTCAGCAGCAGAGCAACTCTTTCTATTATCTTCATGTTTGGCATGAATATCCAAAACCATTTCAATCTCCGACTACCACTGGGTGGGGCCTTACCCCAGCTAATGCATCAACAATCCTGGGTGAGTACACTTGGATGTACTCACCCAGTGAGTTTGCTCATCCATATCAGCAAACCTTTCGGATGCCTTTTCTGTGCCTCACTTATTGTCTTGAATGTTTCCTGATTTGAGCAAATAAATATTTCACTTGTCAGTCCCCGGTAACCAGAAGCTTCCTCGTCCTTCAGTTATCGGTGCCGCCTCCTCCCCTGGGAAAGATCGCCTTCTCATTTTAGGAAAGACCAGCTGCCTCTTTCCGATTTACACTGGCCTCCACACCAAGAAAGCACTTATTATTATTATTATTATTATTATTATTATTATTATTATTATTTTATTTTTTAAGACTCAACTTCCCTAAAGAGTATTTCTCATGGAAAGATAAAGGTTTCCGGATTCGGAGATACCACTGGTAGATGCAACATTACTTTTATAGGAACACTAGTCCGATATGGGAAAGCAAAGGGAATTGTTATTGGAACAAAAATTCAGAATTTGATGAAGTCTTTAAAACGATGCAGTCTGAAGAAGCTCCAAAGACCCCATTGCAGAAGAGTATGGATATACTAGCAAAGAAACTCCCTGTACTCCTTTGGTATTATAGTTGTTATCATGCTGGTTTGTTGGCTGCAAGGAAAGCAAATTCTTGACATGTTCACAATTGGTGTAAGTTTAGATGTGGCTGCTATTCCTGAAGGTCTACCGATCGTAGTAACAGTGACACTAGCACTTGGTGTTATGAGGATGGTTAAGAAGGCAATTGTAAAAAAATTGCCCATTGTGGAAACTCTAGGTTGCTGCAATGTCATCTGTTCTGATAAAACTTAGACTCTTAAAGAATTACATGACTCTTACTCGCATCTTTACTTCTGGTGGACTGCATGCAGAGGTCACTTGGGTTGGCTACAATGGAAGTGGAGAAGTGATCCATGAAGGCAAAGTTATTCATGGCTTCAGCATAAAATCCTTCACTAACAATGAGGCAGGATATGTATGCAATGATACATTACCTCCTCGTCAGCCCTCCCCGTCCCAGTCCTTACTAATGACCATAGCTGCTCCCACCAGAAACTCCCAAGGAACTAAAAACCCATCCCTTCCCTCCAGGCCACACCCCCACCCGGAGGCATATAACCCTGCGACATGCCCATCCACATCCTGTTTGTTTTTTCTGCGGAATCATTCCTGGCAACTTCGTCGTGGGGGGGTGCTGGACCTGTGCCTCCTTTCGGGTGAGTGTGAAACGGTCTGCTAGGCGGCCGTTTAATCCCCTGAAGTACCCATAGTTACATGTGCGTTTGAGTCCCTGCTTTAGCGGGACCGTGGGGTTAAGGGGTCCGGACTGCCTGGTGTGGGGTGGTGACTACCTGCTGCGGCCTCCCCTCTTCTGGGTTCGTTTTCCTGCTCTAGCGGGAACACCTGGGGAGGTAGGGGTGGTGTGTTAGGCGCAGCTGGCTTCTCTGCGCGCCAGGGGCATGGCGGTTTGGCTCCTCCTCGGAGGTGTTTGTGAGGGGCTCGGTGTTCATCTCGAGCCTGTGTTTCCCTTTTGTTTTTCTTCCTGCTGTTTCTGCTTTGGTGATAGTCTGCGCCTCGTGACTCCTGCTCGGGACAGTGCTTTGGAATGGTGGGGCGCTGTGCTGTGTAGCCCTGGTTTCACCCCGGGCCTCCTTACCCTGACACGAGACGCTCCCTGTCCAAGCAGGCTGAAATCCTCAGTTGGGTGAGTGTTTGACTGGTGATCTGAATGGTCCCTGGTTCAGAACCTGGGTTTCGGCTCAGTTTGTACTTCTGCTTTCATATTTAAAGAGCATCTCGTTTATTTGGTGCTGTGTGTTCCCGTTCGTAAGTGGGCTGCCTGTACTTTCGGTTGCACGTTTTAATTTGTCATTACATGGGTGGGGGGCGCCCTGGTGCATGTTTCCATGTAATTTGAGTGAGTTTTCTCTGACGTGTACTTCCTGCACGATTTGTCTCTGTGGCCTTGTGGTTGAAGTCTCTGACTCGCCTCCAAAGGATATGGATTTGTATCCTGGTGTTTTGGTTTCTGTGCTTCAATTATTATGTATGTTATAGGGCCGAGGTCTGCATGGGTTGGTTCCTGTGGCTGGGGCTTCTGGGCTCATTCGGGTTCCTTCCGATTGGGGGCTTTTTAGTCGTTTCTTTGATGTTTGTCTCCCTGTTGGGCCGGCCTGCTGTCCTGTTTGAGTTTGGCGTTCCCTGGTTGCACTTATGGTCTTGCATTGCTTGGTCTGGTGTGCTTTGTTGGGCACTGGTTTCTCTGTTCTCTTCACATCATGGACATGAGTGGTTTGGGTGTGAGTGGGCTCCGCTGTATGGAGGTGGTGGTGGTCGCTGGGTCTTCCTCTGCTCCTTCACTAGTGTCATGTGCAGGATGCCTTTGCTGACATGGCTCCGGACATGGTTTCGGATGAGACCTGGGGGCAGGCTTTGCAGTGTTCTGCTGCATGTTCGGGACGGTTTGGGGTTCCCTAGGCCCTTGGGAGGTGAAAAGTCTGTAGACTTTTTCGCCATTTTCCAGTTGGTGGGGCTTGTAGGCCTCCATATTCCTGTAATCTGTGAGTGATGTTCTTGAGGGGGAGTGGAAGGGTGTTGTCAAACATGTTTTTCCCCGGTCTCTGGCGGCGGGGTATCCTTTAAAGAGATTCAGTATGGTATCCTGGCTGTGGTGATGGTGGATCCCTGCTAGCTGGTGTGACATCTTGGTGCTGCATGGGAGACCGGTGCATCGGTTTCTAAACTGGAGGTCAAGACAGCATATTGGTTGTGGGTCGATGCCCAAGATGCTAGAGCTGAAAATCTGGGTAGACTCACAGACGAGTTTCGTCTGCACAAGACAGTACACTCTCTTGAACCTTATATGGACTTTATCAGAAAACCCAAAAGATAGGGCCTTATACATCCAGTTTAGATTGGGAACCCTACCGGTTCAAGAACGCACTTCTAAGTGGAAACCCCCTCACCAAACACTTGCCATTTGTCCGTTCTGTAACGCTGCACTAGAAACTATTCCACACCTTTTTTACGTTTGCAGCGCCTATAACAAACCCCGATCGAAATGGCTAAAACCTGTTTGTCGGTAGCTCGAGACTAGGAGCCATGTCTCTGCCTTAAGAATTCTACGGACAGATCCTAACACTACATTGGCCTGTGGGGTAGCAAAATTCCTCAGCTGGGCATGGGTGATTAGACTTAAAGGCCTGTGACAAATTTCACTAGCTGATTTTTTACTTTTAAAATCATGCTCAAAGCTGTAAATGGTTTAATGTCTTTTTATTCTCGTCTTTTAACTATTTATGAAGTGTTTTTTTTTTTTAAATCAAAAAAAGTATTGCATTTTAATTGTTATGTGCTTTTAAGATATTTTTTATATCTAAATAAAGCTTTGATTGACATCTTGGTGCCTGGTGGTGTCCGTGGGTGCCCCGTTCCTTCTTATTCTGTGGTCCTGCTTTTTGCGGGGCCTTGGATCGTGTTTTTACTGCCCCTGGTCTTGCAGTTCAGTCTGTGTCTTGCCCCTGCTTTTGGGTTCAGATGCTTCTGTATGGCTGTCGGGGTTTTCTGTGCAGTTCTTGCTGGATGTGGATCCCTCTGAATCTTTTTCCGTGTTGGGACTGCTGTTGTGTTTCCTGGTGGATTTGTCCTTCAGTTCCCTTGGTACGGTTTCCTTGGTACGGCGGCGGCAGCGGCTTGGACCTCTGTGGCTGCTCGGACCTCTGTGGCTGCTCAGTGGCAGTTGTGCTTTTAGCCTTGGGAGGCGGTGCTGCTTGAAAGGCTACCGTGATGGAGCTTTCCTTCGGGGGCTCTATACTGTTTGGGAATCCGTTGGAGGCCTTGATTGGTATGACTGCTGAGGACAATAATTTGTTGGCTCCGGTCCGATTTCTCGGTATGGGAAGTTTGCAGGTTGTCAGTGGGCTTTTGGTCTGCGTTTAATTCGATTTGACGGCCCAGCCCTTTTGTGGTGTGGTACGGGGCCGCTGGGTCCCTTCCTTCAGCATGTCCCGTGGTTTTCGGGGTGCTTCCTCTTCTTCTAGTCCCTCCTTGTTGGGCTGGGCTACTGGATGTGTTCTGCGCTGCCATTGTTCCTGGTTCTCTGGCGATATGTTTGGCTTTATTTCACGGCGTTCGGGGCTTAGTTTCTGATAGGCCTGTGTTGTGGGGGCCTGTGTCTACTGGGTTGGGGATTCCTTTCATTCTGTTTCTGGTCCGGAAGCCATTTGGGGGCTACTGTTCTGTCCTGGTTCTGGTGGTTGTACACCTGTCTCTCCCACATCATTCCTTCATGATGGTGTCTCTTTGGTTGTTTCTTCCCTTCCTGTTGGTGGGGGTTTCCTGGCTTCTTTGGTTCTTTGAGACGCCTGCTTTTATGTGCCGGTTCATGCAGCTTCATGGTGGTTCCAACGTTCGGTGTGGTGTTATTCGGTACCGGTTTTTGGTGCCTCCTTTTGGATGGTCTGCATCTCCTGGAGAGTTTTCTGACGTTTTAGCGCCCTTGGTGGGTTTGTTGCCTACTCAGGGGTTCCAGGTGTTTCCTTCCTTGAACGGTTGGTTGATTCTTCCTTTTTTCCTTCCGACTCCAGCCCTTTCACTTGGTGTTTGCTGGCTCCTGCGTTGGTTCGGGGGGATTCTAATCTTGGAGAATTCCATTCTTTGCACCACTCAGGTGCTACTGTTCGTTGGGTGGTTTTGGCGCCTAGGTTGGAGAGGTATTCCTGTCGGTGCCCCGCAGACTGGCTCTGTTGCGTGGACTGCGGTGGTTGTTGGAGGCTCAGTCTTCCACTGCTCCCCGGCGGCTCCATTTTCAGCAGCTGTTGTCTGCTGCTGTGGTGTTTGTTCCTTGGGCCCGTTGGCACTTGTTCCCTTTGGTGTGTCTTGCACTGGGGCTTTGGGTTCCAGCTTCTCTGGGATGTCTGCTGTCGTTTCCTAGGGGTGTGGCCATTGGCCGTGGGTTGTCCTGATGGCTGGGGGTACGATCCTCTTTGGGGGCTGTCTTTTTGTGTCCCGAGAGCGGTTGGTCCTGTGGATGTCTTGGAACTGCTGGGAGTTGATTGACCTATGAGCTATTACTCTATAGTATGTCTTGTGCCTCTGCTGGTGCAGGCTCCCACAGGACAAGGGTTCATATCCTGCCTCTGCTTTCGTATTATCCCATGGTGGTTTTGGTTCGTATGGTGCTTTCTTTTGACCAGGGAGCTATTGCTCAATGGTATGTCGCACCGGTTTCAGGGTTTGAATCCTGCCTATGCTTTCTGTGTGTCCCATGGTCGGTTTGGTTGGCCTGGCCTCTTTTCTGCCTTGGGTCCTTCTGAGGTTCGGGATGTCCGGTTGGGCTGTGCGATGGTGGTATGTTATGTCATCCGCCGTTGGTGTGCAAGGTTGGCTTCTTTTGACGGTTCTGCTGTTCGGCCGGGGGGGGGGGGTGGGATCTTCCTTGTGGTCCCTTTGGGCTTTACATCTGCCGGGGGTTTTGTTCTTGGTGGTGGCTCACCTGCGTGGGGTGTTTTCCTCCTTGTCCGAGTTGAGCCTGTCGCTGACCGGGTTCGGGGTCCCGTTGGACCTATTTTGCATCTCCGGGGATCGCCTTGGGTTGAGGTTGTCCTCTGGTTCGGTTAGACCCTGTCTGGAGAGTGGTTGCCCTGTCCTTCTGTGATTCGGGGGCTTGCTGTGTGCTTTTCCCCCGATTGCGCTGGATCTGCGGATCCTGCTGCGGGTCGGACTGGGTCGGGCCTCGTTTGTCCTGGTGGCTCCGGTTTGGTCTGGGTGGCCTTGGTTCCCTCTGTTGTTGTGGTTGGTGGTGGGGCCTTGCTGGTGATTGCCAGTGGTCCCTTGTTATTTCCCCTCTGTCTTGGGGGTGTCTGGTTCGCTTGCGGGATGGCTGTGGTGTGTCTGGACCTCCTGGCTTTGGGGTGTTCTCCTTCTGTGGCTGAGTTTTCTCTCGGTCCGGGAGCCCTTCGCCTCTCATGTACTATGCCAGTCATGGGGTTTTCTTTCCTGGATTGCTGTCTGACACAGGGTGTGTCTGCATTGGATTCTGGAGCGTGTCTTGGATTTCTTGGCGGTTGGCTCCGACTTGGGTCAGGCTGTGTCCTCCCTGCGAACTCTGTGGGCGGCTGTGTGGGCCTTTCGGGGTTCGGGCGTTGAGCCGGTGAGCCCCTTGGGGTCTAGGTGGTTGTGGAGTTGTTTCCTCCTGAGGCCGGTCTTTTATTCCTTTGCTCCTTGTTGGAGTTTCTGGTTTTGCCTATTTTCTGTTATGATCCTCTTTCTGGAGTTTAGGTGCAGCTGCTCTTTTTGGCCGTTGTGCGGGCTCTGAAGGTGTGCCTCCTTCCTGCTGTGCCTTTTTCATAGGGTGGTTTGCCTTTTTGTTTCCTTTGGGCTGGCTGATCATGATCTGGGGCCTTCTGTGGCTACTCTCCGTCAGTGGCTGAGTTGGCTGTGGGCCTCCGTTTGGACTTGTGGTGTGTTGGTGCCTGCTCGCTTCGGGGTTGCTCGCCTCGGGGGTGGCTGCATAATGGGCTTGCTTCCGGGGGGCTTCCCTGGCCGTGTTCTGCATGGATGCTGCTTGGTGTTTTCCTCACACTTTTCTTTTATGTCCCATGGTCGTTGGGTGATGTGTGGAACTGTGTCTCCTGGGTTTGGGGATGCAGTGTTGCGTTCTGCTCGGGTTGCGTGACTTTCTGCTTGTGCTGCTTACGTCTGTTTTGCTACTGAGTGATGCCGATTCTTGCTTTGGTATCTGCTCATTAGTAAGGACTAGGACGGGGCGGGCTGACGAGGAGGTAATGACTGATTACTTACTGGTAATATTCATTACTCCGAGTCGTAGCCCTCCCCGTCCCAGTCCAGGTTGCCATCCATCCATCCCTCCCTCCCTGTTCGGCTTCTTGTGCTTGGTGGTACAGGATGTGGATGGGCGTGTCGCAGGGTTATATGCCTTCGGGTGTGGGTGTGGCCTGGAGGGAAGGGATGGGTTTTTAGTTGCTTGGGAGTTTCTGGTGTGAGGAGCTATGCTCATTAGTAAGGACTGGGATGGGGAGGGCTACGACTCGGGAGTAATGAATATTACCGGTGAGTAACCGGTCAGAATTAAGGAGCAGCATGTTGATGGGAAAAGCCGCCAGAAGGAGCCTAGATCACCCTTGCTATGAAGATGGGACTTGAAGGCCTCCAACAAGACTACATCAGAAAAGCATAGTATCCCTTCAGCTTGGATTAAAAATGGATGGCTGTCAAATGTGTGCACAGACCACAACATAATAAACAAGAGATTTGCTTTATGAATGGTGCCTTTGAAGAAGTGATTCGATACTGCAGTACTTACTAGTCGAAAGGGCAGAATTTGCCACTGACAAAACAACAACAGGAACTGTACCATCAAGAGAAGACATACATGGGTTCTTCAGGACTCTGGGTGCTAGCTTTAGCTTCTGGACCTGAACTAGAGCAGCTGACCTTCCTTGGCCTTGTGGGAATGATTGATCCTCCTCGAATTGGTGAGAAAGAAACCATCAACCTGCTCATTGGCTCTGGGGTTACCATCAAAATGATTCACTAGAGACAGCAGTAGCTATTGCAAGGCACCTGGGCTTGTATCCCAAAGGCTCACAGTCCCTTTCCAGTGACGAACTTGATGTCTTGGATGTTCAGCAGCTGTCACAAATTGTACCAAAGGTCTCAGTGTTTTACAGAGCCAGCCTCAGACTCTGCAGAACAATGTGCTGTGGTGGCCATGACTGGAGATGGGGTAAATGATGCTGTGGCGTTGAAAGCTGCAGATATTGGAATTGCAATGGGACGCAATGGAACAAACATCGGTAAAGAAGCCGCTGGTATGATCCTTGTTGAGGATGATAACCAGTGTTAACTAAGTTGGTACATTGGCCCCTGCTGGTTTTTAAACTCACTGCTCACTTTAAAGGCTGAGTAATTATTTTATTCGTTCCCACAGTTACATGGGTGTAAAGGACATCTTATCTAGATTCAGCTGGGGTATAATTTGTCGCAGCCACACGGCTGCGTAGCATACATTAATTATATGTAGGACACCCCAATAGTGCGCATTTCGTTTTTTGAATCAGTAATCCTATGTAGCTGCTTATAAATCGCCAGCCATCATCTAAAATATTCCTACTTCCATTTAGTGCAGTCTGAACGTTGCTTCCTGTGGAAATTCTGTAGCCATCTAGCATTTAATACAAGATTCTTTCTTAATGTATTACAAAAGGTATAACTGAGGGCTGCAATGATGCCAGCAGGTTGGGGGCAGGAAGGCAGGGGGTTGGAAGGTGATCATGGTGGAAATGGGGCACACGGTGGGCCCTGGGAGGCATTATTTAATGCACAATAGCCAAATAAAGTGCTGCAAAAATGCAGCACAATTTCTAAATTTGTACCACTAAATTTCCATATTTGTGCCGCACAGTTTGCTAATCCATGCCGCAGAATCCTGGGGGGTCTGACTAATACAAGCGTTACAGGCAGTGTTGACTGCTCAGTGTTAAACCAGCCGGACCCCGAGAGCCATCCTACTTCTTTAACCGACACCCCCAGAAGTGCTCCGGCACAACAGAGAGGCCACATCTAGACACTCAGATTCACCTGTCGAATCGGCATATTTTCACCCGCATGACTGAGGACCTGGAACAAAGGTCATTTATTTGCAGTCAGTGTTTGTTAAAGTCATATTGGTGCAAGCATTATTGAACGAAAGCAACCAAACAGAAAATGGCAAGCTTTATTCTGCTCTCTTTGGGGAAACCGATATAATAAATAATACATTTCCGAATGCTGTGCGACTAGGAGACCGATATTCAAGCACGTTAAAAAGCTTCGTCTTCCAGTTCTTTTCAGCGAAAATAGCTATACTTTACATCCCAACTCTCTGGGTTGGTGCGTAGAATTAATTGCGAATGTTTTTTTCATAAAGAGGGTGTAAAACCGCAGCGTCTGTGATCAACACTGGACCACAGCAACTCTCTTATCAGTCCTTTCAGAGGAGACCAACATGGATGGAGTTATCACTTCTTTTGAAGCTCTCTTATAACCGGATGCCACTTGGTTGACCTTTTAGGTCGTGCATTTCACCTGGTTTCAGTTGATCTGCAGTGTTCTGAGGCAGCTGTGGCTGTAGCCTCGAGGTAATTTTGCCAAGTCTGAAATGCAGAACCACAGCTGGGCGTACAACCTATGATCACAGACAGCCTCTTTATGAACCGAGGAAACCCCATCAGGGCAAGGTCATTTGGATAGAGCCCAGGTCTGACAGCCCTAGAATACTAAGGTCTAATATAGTGTTTTCATTTTAGTCTGTTGCATTCTGGGAGTTGTAGTAGAGGATTACAACCACTACAACACATCATTTGTAGGTACCATTGCCATGGTTTAAAGGGGAAGCCCAACAGTGGGCCGTTTTGTCATCTGTCGTAACTTTCCTATAGTAATGTCATCCTTGTGTTTTTTTTATACAAAGTTGTAATTTTTCCCAATTCCAGTGAAGGTTTTACAATTGCTGCTTTGCCCCCACTTCTGAGATTGAAGGAAAGGGGGTAGTGGCAACTGAGCTACTCACCTTAGGACCTTGAGAGCTGGCTTCTAATTTTGGCTTCTTATTTCACCAAACATTTAATTCTGGTCAAATTATTTGACAGCCAAACACTTTCAATTGATCATGAGAGAAGAAACCATGCAGGTGCTATCTAGTTTTTCTCCCTTTGACTATCTCTCCCCTCACTTCTTCCTAATGATTCCCCATGATAGCAGTTTTTTATCCCCAGCACCTTGTGGCTGAGATGCTCCGTGTACAATAAAATGTTTTCCATAAAGCGCTCCACAGCTGTTTTCTAGCTAGGTTTGCACTACACAAAGTTAGCAAAAACCCATGATTCAGTTAAATTATCCCCTCTCCACGACCTGTTTCCCTGCCTTCCCTATCTAGAGACTAGCTGTGCTTTTGACACTGTCCATTATCACTGTTTTAACTTGGTTCCCTCTGCCTCTGGGTTTTAAATTATCTGTTGGAATACAAAAGTGAAGACATAGACAACAATGGTTCTCCTCCCACACTGCATACCGTCCTGCAGGGTTGGATTGGGATTCAAAATCGTCCAGGGCACGCAAAAAAAAGTGGCCCACATTTGCATATTGCCTTTCCTCAAAACACTGCTTCGACAACATTTTATTAAGAAAAAAGGGGGAGTTACAAAAAAATGCACAGATTAGTTTACACTGGTGACTGAAAACAAGTGAGGCCACTTCTGCTCAGGCCCCCTGCCCCGCTAGGTATGCATACATTAGTGGTCCGGCCCTGCGAGAGAAAGAAAGTGACACGTCTGCCTGATGTTGAACGTGAGGTAATTAGCGCCCATCTACCTCCAGAAAGGCCACTCAGACACCCACTGGGCCGCTGGCTGTATCCGAACAACAGCAACACCGCCTAAATCTGCACCCAGACTGCTCCAAAAATCAGCCCACAGTTGGATTTCGGCACTGGCCCCTCGGGCATTGCCCAAGGGTCCAAATTACCCATCCGATGCTGCTCCAGGGTGCCTGCATTGGAATGTCATTCCCACACACTGTAGGTGTTCTGCCAGTATTCCTATACCTTTATGTGGAGGCCCCACACCTAAGGGAGCTTGCATTAGCTTTGTGTATTGTCTCGTGTATTAGTTAGCTTGACACGGCTTTCTATTGCCACATTTCTTATATTACATTATAAGTGGCTGGCCCAATATTTGACGCATCCCTCTGACTGGCCCTGTTTGGAAGTTGCAACATTGTTCTTTTTAAAAGAAGACGGAGGATAGTACATTGTTTGGCAAAAGCGTGATTCTAAAAAGGATTTTGCAATCATTAAAAATCTGTGATCTTTATATAAAATGTTATATATTGAACAAAAAAACAATTACAGAAGCATTGTAAGAATCTGACCACCTTGTAAGAATCAGACCACTTTTGTAAGAGCTGCCAAGTCATATATCTTGTTATGTTATAATGGAAATTCATTGGTGTGCCAGTTTTTTTATGTGTGTGGTTTTACATTGTGTTATGTTATATTTCTGGGATGCAGTATGCAGTTGCTGATTTAAAGAGTGCTATAAGCAGTTAGAAGTCTGCTTCAGTGCGTTAAGACACCAGGAAGAGGGATGGTCAAAATAAGGTTTATACAGCCAGCGCCCTTACATGGGTGAAGGGCAGTGTCCAACAGTCTCTTTTCTCTATTCTCTGCTATCTTTTTGTGTGTTCTTAGTAAGAATATGGATATGGCTTGGTATAACAGTGCACTGTGAGGCCATCATTTTCTATGCTTTAAAAGTTAATACACTTGAATATATAATGAAAAATGTGTTGTAAAACGCACCACTTTTGTCATAATTAGTTTTTTTGGGGGGTGATAACTCTTCCAAATCGACCTTGCAGTGGTCAGGCTCGCCATGCACCATATAGCAACTTGTCTGTCTTAGTTTTTGTTTTCTTTCTTCTGGGCTGCTGTTTTTGGGTTCACTGTAAGAATGTGGGAATGACTGGGTATCCTCGTGCACTGTAAGGTTATCATTTATAGATTTCAAAGTATTTTATTCATTTTTACAGACAAGACATTAGCATTTCTGTTACAAGGTTAGCCAATCGTAGTTTGTACTACAGTGTTAAGTCACTTCGAAACATATGCTTAGCTAACCCCACCTGACGGGGTTTAGTGAGAACAAGAAAAAAGATGTTAGAAAAAAAGCAGGAGAGAAAGGGGTGAAAGTAGGACACAAGAAAGGTTCTGTAATTGTGAGACTTATAAACGCCTGCCCAAGCCGCCACATCACTGGGCTGCTTATAGCGAGATAGAGACACGTCAGTCCACTGATCCGTAGGGCCCTAGTGATTGCACTCAGTTACATTCTTTTTACCGCACTTGAAGGGGACAGGGGGTTGTGTCGCTGGGTCGAATTGGTTTCATGGGTGTTCGAAGAAGTCTAGGTATGTGTTGAGTGATTTCCACATCCCTCTGGTTGCTGGTTTCCAGGGTGAGTTCTGTAGTGTAATGTTGTCCGCACCTCTGAGGTGCGTAATCCAGCTGAACCAGCCTTTGTATGAGGTCGTACTTGTGTCTTTCCAGTTGGCTAGGACCATTTTCACTGCTGCGTTCAGCAGCAGGTTTAGTAGGTCCTTATCGTGCTCTGATCTTAGTTCTGCGGTCAGAAATGCGGTGGTCGAGGGAGGAAAATTCAGTTGTTAGTGTACATCCCAGTACCCTGTTTATAAACCCAAACATTTTCTCCCAGTAGGTTTTGAGAGTTGGGCATTGGTATATAAGGTGTGCTAGGTCCCCTTTTTCCTTGCTACCGTTCCAGCATAGTTGGTTGTCCCTGAGACCTAGCAAGAATGAGCGTGCCGGGGTCCAGAAGGCCTTGTGGAGTAGCCAGAATTTTGTTTGTGAGAGCACCGGGGAGATTTTATTGCGCGAGGCAGAGGTCCATAGTGTTGCCAGTTCATGTTCACCCAGTGTGTGTTTAGTTTGTTTTTCCCAATAGTTAATTGTGTTAGTGTTTGGTGGATTTTGGGCATAGGAGTTTGTAGAGGTGTGAGACCTGGTGCCATAGTCTGTTGATGTTTGCCATGTATTGGGATATTGATGGCTGTGCGGGAGATAATTTGGTTTTGGACAGGGCCGTTTTGATTTTTAAAAAGTTGTAGAAATCAATGTCTGTCAGATTATATCTAGACTTCAGTTCTGCAAAAGTGGTGGGGTACGCCCCATCTTCTAGTTGGTGCGGGTGGTGAATACCTTTCTCTATCCATGTGTTGAAGGCTAGGCATTTCCCCCTTGCATAGGATTCTACTGTTGGCCCAGAGTGACTCCAGCTTAGAGCCCCTGATGCTGCTCTCCATTTTCTTATCTATCTTCAGTAAGGCAATTTTTGTGTTTTTAAAGATTGACCTGGAGGCGTGATTATGCCTATTTGGTGTTAACAACATATATACAAAAGTACCTGGATTCCCACTTTTCAATTTATCGAAAAAACCACACTATATTCTTTTGGTGGTTAGGCTATTTTAATCAGCCTCTCATTTTTTTCGTTTTAGATATTTTCTATGAATAGGAAATCTCTTCTATTCTCAGAATCGCATACAATTTATACAATAAGACATTAATTACACATATATACAAACATTATAAAACAAAATCAATTTGACAACATAAACACACTTAATATACAACAATTGCTCCAATATTCAATTGAAAGAATGATGCAACTCGACATATTTCATCACCACGAGTAGCATAACTGAATTTTGCCTATTTCTAAAGCACCATACAAGATTCTATCAATACTGATGTCTTAGTTAATTCATGCAATTCAAGATTAATGCCAAAAAATGCCAACGCGTTTCCAGCCACGTTTAAATTCTTCATGGGCTTTCATCAGGGCTTCTTACTATGTACAAGATGGATGATCTTCGAGACGATTCTCAAATTGTGGATATTAATGGGTTTCAAAATGTGGAGGACAGCCAAAGGCGTAATTAATCTTGAGTCTCTGCTTGGTTCGTGAAAACGGTAAATATTTCCAATGTATTGTGTTGCTGGGGACCAGGGATTGGGGGAAGCTCTGTATTCACTTATGACAGCATTTTGGACACGACTATCTTCTTCTTTCAGCCGGTCCTCAGAAATGTCAAAAAGCTCAAGGCGCCCGTCCCCGCGTTCCTTCTCGGCTACATTAATGTCAGCCCAAATCTTCTTCCGTGATCAGTTTCTCCCGCTGTACTGAACTTCGTGTCTAACGCCGAGACAGCCGTCCTCGCTGCAGACAACCGCTATTTGCTGTTAACAGCACCAGGGGGTTCAGGTTGTTCAGTATAGCCCTCTCTACTTGTAGCCAGAACGGTGTGTAGCCGTTAGCGGGAGATATTCCAGTAACATCGCTGCTTTGCTAGAAAGGCTATTTGGAGTGTCCTGAAGTCTGCTAGGTTTACCCCCCTAGGTTTTTCTCTAATCTTAGTTTTTTTATGCTTATTCGCGCTTTCTTCCCTCTCCATAGAAACGTGGAGATCAGGATGTCTAACTTGCGGTGGAAGTCATCTGTGAGTAGGAGTGGGAGCATACAGATCAGGTAGTTAATCATTGGGGTGATCATCATTTTTATCTCAATTCGGACCCACCATGTTATGAATTTTGGGGTCCAGGCCTCCAGGAGCTTCTTTATCTTTTCTAGCAATAGTTTCTCGTTGTGGCCTAGTGTGCTCATTAAGTCACACTCAAAGTGTATACCAAGATATTTGATAAATCCTGTTTCCCAGACTAGACCTGACCCCCCTAGGACGTCCTAGTGCAGTGGATGTTCATCGGTTTACATTCTGATTGTCCCTGTTGAGCTTGTATCCTGAGTGCCTGGAGTATTCTCCTATGGTGTCTATCAGGGCCTCAATTGATTTATTTGGTTGCTCCGGAACTATTAGTATGTCATCCGCGTATGAAGCGAGTTTTATTTCAATGCTATTAACATCCACCCCTTTTATTTTTCTGTTTATCTTGATGTCAAGGATCATGGGCTCCATTGCCAGCAAAAATAGCGAGGAGGACAGTGGGCAGCCCTGTCTTGTGCCTCGTTGTAGTGTGAGAGGTTCAGAGAGTGACCCATTAATGACAATACAGGGTTTTGGGTCCCCATACAGGACCATCACCATCCGTATATACCCTTCCCCTAAGTTGAAAGATTGCATGCATCGCTCCAGGAAGGACCAGGAAACTCTATCAAAGGCCTTCTCGGCATAAAGGGTAATGGCTACTGCTGGCTCTACTTTTGTGGCCGTATGCACCAGTATGTGGCAGAGAAGTCTAGTATTGTCGTTTGACATCCGCGTACCAGGGATGTGGAATTCCCATAGCCCGACGCCCAGGACATGTTTTTTGGGGTCAAGGACAACAAGTTTCTATGTGTATTTTGTCCTTGGGACAAGTGGGCCCAACCCCCTGCAGCAGAAACCCTTTGGCTGCCAGTTTGCAGTACCACATTATGGATCAGGGATGGGCACTGTCTGCAGTTTAGGTAATATTGTTGTCCATATGCTAATGCTGTTCAAACTTGTATTTCTGGTTCATTATTTGAAAGCCTTTATTATTAGGGTGAGTGCTCTAATTAATGTTGTAAGCTCTGACTGCATTACTGACAGTGGTTCCAGTATTAAAATGTGTACACACGTTTTCAAAGTTTAGCAATGTGAGGCTATTATAATGCTCCCAGAATGCTCTCTGATTTTATGCAAATATTTGCAGAAGCTTGAAAGCAAGATTGATGATTCTTTGCTTTCAAAATAAAATGTTCATAAAAAACTGAAAGCACAAAAACATTTCTCTAAACCACTGTAAAATTTTAGGTATTTCCCAAAAATATTCATAATGGAAAATCAGTGTAACCAGTTTCAGTAGGATTATGGGAAACAAAAAAAAACAAGCATTGGCAAAGCCAGTAGGTCTGTAATTGGTGGTCCGCTTTTTAGTTTTGGCAATGTGTGACTTGTTTTGGCATGGTTTTTGTAAAACCTCACTGGTGTGGGAGCTGTCCAGCCCTCACCGTTATAACAAGCATTGGCAAAAGTTGTTTTTGGTCTCAAAAAGCACACAGCCATAGTAGTTACTGGCACTGAACAAAACTACTTTGTGTGCCTATATACTCCTTGTGAAAGAGCAGAATGCAGTCACTCACAGTGAAGCTAGACGATACAGTGAGAGAGACAGTATTTTAATAAACTCAAAAAGTCACGGTCAACGCCAGACAAAATAGGGGCCCAATTATGGAATAAAGTCTCCAAAGTGCACCCCTGGTATATGTCCTTGAATTAAGTGCAGCTGTACGGCTTTCGTGAATTCCCAAGAATTTACAGAAGTAGGACAAGAAATAGTACTCGTAGAAAATATTTATGAACTGCATTTTAGCAAGAGCAAAAGTTGCATATGTAGATTTTCTCATACGAAAATCAGTGTTTGCATGTTCACTTTCCCTCCAACCACTTTTTTCCCCAACTCTGGAAGAAGGTTTACGTCTGCCATTGTCAAGAGTAAACTACTAACATTTCTCAGGATGAGAACAGGTTAGAAAAGAGTTGTTGAAAACCCTTAAAACATCTAAGTTAGTAGGTTTGGACAGACTCAAAAGGGCATTCTAACCCTGGAACTATTGCTTACCAATTCATTTGAGCCCTAGTATGTAGATCTGTGGAAAGGTGGCAACATAAGGGGATTGCAAGTATTCAAACACTACTACGGTATGAGCCCTGACATAATCAGAGAGGCTTAATCAGAGTTCCTATATAATGAGATTACTGCCATAATTTATCGCCACAGTACATGGCACCAAAGGGACAAGTGGCTTTTGTTACAGGACTAGTAGATTTATGAAGTAACCTGCCCCATGGACAAGTAGATGTTTTATTAAATTCCACACCCCTGGCGTACATAGGAAACCCACCTGGGAGTTGCTTATCAGGTTGGGTAGGACAGAGTTGAGTCTGGTTGCTAAGATTTTTGCGTAACTTTTACAGTCTATAAACGAAAAAAGTAGCTGATTACAGTGCCAAAAATAAAAGTTTTTTTATTAGATACCCTCAATACTCCTTATATTAGAAGAATTGAGGGTATCTAATAAAAAACTTTTTTTCCACTCAATAATTACCTAATTTTAACATAGCACCCTTTTCACACATTTATTTTTGGCACTGTAAATCAGCTACCCGAAATGAACAACTTTCCAACTTACAACTCCAGGTTTTCTGAAGTTGTCCTTCTATCAATACCACACTGATAGATATACTGCACCTTCTCCTGGGTAAGGAGAGCCCAAATGATGTAGGGCGGTATCGGATGGGAGCTGATGGGCACTTTTTTCAAAACTGAGAATTTAAGTGCAGTATGACACACAGTCACATTTATTGGTTCATTTGACACCATTCCTGCTAATGTTTTCACAGTAGTTTTGTAGTTGTCCTTGACCCCCAGATACTTTTTTCGTTTATAAAGTGTTTACAGGGCATGTATCTGTTGGGTCATTAATCTAGCCCTAGGACCCTACTTGAACGTTGTTTTATATAACTTTTACAGTCCACATTAATAAGGGATATGGGTCTGTAGTTTTTGGGTGACAGATGATCCTTGCCCTCCTTTGAGATAACTATTATGTTGGCTTCGGACATGGATTGAGACACATTCCCTCTATCTGCACAGTGGTTAAAGACCCGCTTCATGGTAGGTTTCAGCTGCTCTAGGAAGGTCTTATAGAAGGTGGCTGTGTACCCATCCGGCCCTGGGGCCTTGTTATCTTTCATTGCCCTGACCGCCATTTCAATCTCTGCGACGTTAATTTCTTCCCCTAAACTCCGTGCGTCTTCACTGGTTAGCCGTAGAAGACAGAGTTTGTTGAGGTATTTTGTGCATGCATCTAGATCCATGGTCTTGTAGTTTTCATAGTTTCTGATAGAACTCTAAAAAGTTCTTAACGATGTCTTTGTGTCTTGTGTGGGTTTTGTTGTTTGAATCTGTGAGGGATGAAACTGTAAATTGGCTGTGTTTGTGTTTTAAGTAGGAGGCAAGCAGTTTACCTGCTTTATTTTCTTCTCATAGGTTAAGGGCCTTATATTTGTTAAACCACAGTCCTGCTCTCTCACTCGGGATTTTGTTGTATTCATACTTTTTTTTTTGGTTATGTCTGCTAGGAGTTTGGTATCCTGAGTGGTCATGGCATGGGCCGTTTCTAGGCTTTTAATGTCCTGCTCGAGCTGTGCCAGCTGCAGGTTTGTGTGTTTGTTTATTTTGGATTTTATTTCAATGATTATGCCTTTAATGGTTGCCTTCAGGGCGTCCCATAGTGTGGTAGTTCTAGTCCCCGGTGAGTCATTGTGTTTGAGGTAGTCCGTTATGGCCTCCTCAATCTTTTCTTTGTTTGCGGGGACTGTTAGTATGTCGCTGTTAAACCGCCACCTCTGAGGTACGGCTTCA
Source organism: Lissotriton helveticus (assembly GCF_964261635.1). Lineage (NCBI taxonomy): Eukaryota > Metazoa > Chordata > Amphibia > Caudata > Salamandridae > Lissotriton > Lissotriton helveticus. The sequence goes on along the minus strand of NC_136061.1, from coordinate 1,429,601,992 downwards.
TTGTGGCAGCCGCTCAGCTTTAGCTTAATACATGAGTGGTCTGAAACTCATCTAGGCGCTATGTCCGAGTGTTCTATTAGGTATGTGTGTTTGGGCCCTGAGATTAGAATGAAGTCTATCCTGCTGTACGAGTTGTGTGAGTTGGAGTAGAATGTATAGTCCCTAGTGTCCGGGTGCTGGAGGCTCCAAGGGTCCTTAAGGTTAAATTTAGAGCAAATATTTTTGAGTGTGGTGTGTGCGTTAGTCGGCTGAGATTGGCAGGATGACTGTCTATCTAATATATGGTCCAGTGGTATATTAAAAGCCCCTGCCACCACTATGAGGTCGTTATGAGGAAGCTATCTAGTTTGTGTGAAACCCACTCCCAAAAGGTCGGGTCTTCCTTGTTTGGGCCGTATAAGTTAGCTACGTGGATTAGCTCCTCTCCCCTTCTCAGATGTATGACCAAAAGTCTACCCTCTTCCTCCTGGTACTGTGATTTTAGTGTTAGGTTGGATCTTTTAGATAACAGTGTGATGACCCCCCGCTGCTTCCTCTCGGCAGGTGAGCAAGCCATCTGTGAGATCCAGTTGCCTTTCACCAGCCTAGCATCCTCCATGGATAGTTTGGCCTCTTGTAAGAGGATTATGTCTCCTTTAGTTTTCGCCAAGTATTCTAGGATCTTCCTGCGTTTAATGGGGTTGTTGAGACCTTTGACATTGAGAGATACTATATTTAGGTCAGAAGCCAGGCTGGGAGTGTTACTGTTGGCCATTATCTGTGGTAAGGCGTGCCTGGCGAGTTTATACTAACTACCTGATACTTGGTTATACTCCCTCCGGGGCCTGGGCTGGATGTTGTTGCTTGCCCCCTACACCCCCGTGCAGTATGGTTATAGGCCTCTTGTAAACTGCGCATGGACTGTGTGTCTGCTTTGTGTGGATAGCTATGTTAGATCTCTCAATTACGTAGGTTATCATACTGTTGTATAGCTTTATTTCGAAATATTTATCATTTCTTAAAAGCATTACAGTGTAAAAACAATTATAAAATATAAAGCAGTTATGCAGTTCGACCATCAATACATAAAGGCAGACCAATAAGAGACAGTATAATATGTACAACAATTGTGCAAATCAGCCATCTAAAATACATTTATACAACATACAATAATAAACCATCCTTAAGAAGAGGAAAAAGAACACAACATCGAATGGCTAAAACCAGAGGAATCAGGATAGATAACCTTACTGCAGGATCATTTTCCTCACAGATCTTATCCTCCAAGCCCATCCCAAGAATTTTGCCAGGCCACAAGCAATGAAGGGGTGAGTGTCTGATCTTAGCATCTGTAAGGCCTCCGCATGTGACCGAGTGCCCAGCCTCAGGCAAAGAGGTTTCAGCCATCTGCGGCGTGGGGCAGCATACGCTGAACACTCAAACATTAAGTGGGCGATGGATTCATCCCTGTTAGCACAGAAAGGGCAGGTTGCTATAGTTTGCCAGGGTGGTTTCCAGTTCGCTGCCCATGTACAAAGGGGCAAAACTCCAACCCTGAATTTAAAATACAGTGCCCTATCTAAAGGGTTGGAGATCACATCCAGGTAGGGTTCTCTAAAGAGGAAATCTTTAATAACCAAAAACTCAGCAGCAGATCTACAAAGATTGGAGTGGCTCACTCATTTTCCACCCACGACCAAAATATTTTCTTTAGCAGCTGTTTAGGTGGTGAAGATCTATTGTCCCAAGCGTCTCCCAGGCCCAGTTCGAAAAGGAGGCGCTTTACTTCCATGAGCCAGCCGATTTTATACCACCCCGGGGTTGAGAGGAGTTCACGTAGTGCGTCTGCGTAACTTGAGAGTTCAGGGACATTCCATATGCGGGCCCATAATAAAAGAGGGCGTAGCTTTGCCTGCTCGGCTATGGAGCGTGTGCCTGTGTCAAGTAAGAGAGGGAGAGTGGGAGAGCTATGAGGGAGCCTCATTAGGTCTTTGAGGAATTTATTCTCAAGCTGGGACAGAGTGTCAAATTTCTGCGTGCCCCACAGCTCTGCCCCATACAACGCCGCACTCACAGCTTTTGCCCTATAAATATCTAGTATCACCCCAATAGGTTTTAGGGGAGAGGCACGATGTTCTTTTAATAACGCACCTGTGACCCTCCTATGCGTCAGAATAATTTTTTGGTGATGTGCCTTCCAACTCATAGAGTCACAGAGTCGGATGCCTAAATAATCGAATTCCCTTACCCTTTCTAGTGGGACTGAGTCAAGGGTTGGGGGGTGTACTGTCTTCCTAGGGGGATTCAGCACCAGGAACTTGGTTTTGCTGATGTTAATAGCCAAGCCCCTGGAGTCGCAAAAGCCCTGGAACCTTGATAGCAACGTTTGGAGGCCTAGCGGGGATTTCGAGATCAACAGGGTATCATCTGCAAACAGGAGAGTTGGTATCTTCCTGCCCGCCAGGGAGGGTGCATCTGCTGGTAGTTTAAGAAGATGCTCCACCACTCCGTTTAGATATAGTGAAAACAGAGTGGGGGCTAGCACACACCCCTGGCGGACGCCCCTGTCTACAGAGATGCGAGGTGTTTTTTGGCCCTGCGCGCCCCATCTAACTTGAGCAAAATTGCTTTCGTGGAATTTAATGATCAATGCGAGCAGGTATGAGGGCATCCCCAAGCCCTCAAGGACAGCCCACAATTGGTTGCGTGGGACTAGGTCAAAGGCAGTCCGCAGATCTATAAAGGCGAGATACAGACTGCCTTTGCCCAGTTTTACCACTTTCCAATAAAGCATTAGGAATCGAAATGTCTGCTCAATCGTGCCAGTACCTGTTCTAAAACCGGCCTGAAAGTCAGACAAGACCTGCTTTTCCTCGGCCCACTGCAAAATCCTCCCTAAAACTACCTTCCCTGCTACCTTCTGGGTGGAATCAAGCAGACTTATAGGACGGTAGTTGGCAGGGTCGTCCCTGCAACCTTTTTTAAAAATAGGGACGACTTCCGCAACCCTCCATGAATCTGGGAGGCCTCCGCCCTTCATGGCCTCATTCAAAAGTTGGGCAATGAATAAACTCCACGCCTCCAAGTTAGTCCGGAGCAAGTCGCCAGGGACGCCATCTGGGCCTGCCGCCTTATTGGACACAAGGCACCTGATCGCTACTTCAACCTCCTTAGGTGTAAAAGTGAAGTCTAAATCTATGCTAGCTTCCGGCACGCTGTGTCTGGGACCCCTGATCTGGCCCAAAGCCCCTAATGGGTTAGAATAGAGTTTAGAAAAATGAGCCAACCAGGCCTCCCCTGTGATGTTACATGTCAGCAGTGAGTCGACCGGCCTGTCCCTTCCTCTAAGCAAGGCCCAGAAACCCCTTGAGTCCTTACTGGAGCAGGTGTCCATTAGGTCTCTCCAAAAGTTTGTTTCATGGGTGTCCTTTGCCACTGCTTGGGCTTTTTTGTAATTTTTCCTAGCGAGTGAAATCTGAGCGGCATCTTTCTTACCAACCGCCCGGATAAGTACGCTTTTGGCTGCACGACAGGCGGGGGAGTACCATTGGTCTCTACCCCTAATTACAGCTTTCCGAGTAGCCCTGGCCCTACCCTGAGGAACTATAAACAGGTCACTAAGCGATGCGATGGTCTCCGTAAATGTCGTAAGAACGCCATTATCGGAATCCAACGCACCCAAAAGGCACTTAGCTTTCATCATTATGGTCCCAGCTTGGACCATTCTCATTTCGTCCGCGGCGACTTTTGCCCATTTTAATCGCCTACCACAATTGCTTGGAACAACTTCGTGGGATGATTTCCAATTAGAACTGGGCGATAATGAATTCCCTACTTCCCACGGAAGGGCAATTGATAGGACCAAAGGATTATGATCACTATCCATTGTTTGTTGGACTTCCATGTCTTGAAAATACTGCCGGTTATCATACTTGCCAGGACCCTTGTGTAAAGAACAAAGGGGTGAAAGTGGAAAGGAAGATGGAGAATAAAGAAATCATAGAGCTGAGTGACCCCCCCTCGTCCACCTCCAGCCCCTCCCCCGTCACAAAAACATTGTATGGTAGGCGTGCGGCGACAGGGTCGCCGTCCCGTCTCTCGAGGATTAACTGATTGTGTTCAATGTCTTTATTTTTCCAAAAGAGTCTAGAGTTATCTAGCTGCTTATTATTCTTTTAGTTGTACTACTTCTATGTTTATGACCCCCCCCCTTATCACCTGCCCCCGCGTCTATATAGGGCAAAGGATATGAAGATTGTCCCAGCTTCTGTACAGGATAAAGGTTATTCAGATTGTCTCTTGTGTAGGGAGCCATCATAGAGTGTCAGGTTTTGAGGAGCTGCCGTCGACGGCGATTGTTCGTTGCTCCATAGGGCAATACTTCCTGTGTACAAGATTTCAGGTGGGCATTGTGGTAACTTGTTGAGATAGTTCAGGGGTGTGTACATTTTTGAAAAATCTACTTGGCTAAGGGACAAAATGTCACAGAAATCTACTTGCCCTGGGAAGATATCTGCTTGCCCTACCTACTCCATAACTAACTAAAGTAGATCTGCACGGAGAGAAGCTGCACTGCAATCAGTGCAACATACTGTCCAATATTTATATCCAATGCAAGTCCAATTATTCAGTGCACGGTCATGTACCCTTAAATGCAAGTGTTTTACAGGCTGGTTGTACAGCATGTGTGCAGATGCATCCGCGTGCACTGCACCCAATTATCAACCAGTTTGCATGTGACAGATTTTAAAATGTAGAGAATTAGTACCTAAAGGTAGATATGCAGAATAGTAATTGACTACATTTCTTGAAGCATCTTTGGCACTGACTGTGTGTTAGAATATGAACCTGTAGGACAGAAGAGTGTTCTCCATCCTAGCGCCAACTCTTATCTTTCCAGTTTCAAAAATACTCCCATGTGATGCGCTGATAAATGTGTGGATGGAAATAACTGCACTTCTTGGCAGAGCTTATGAACTGTTTATGGGGCAGCAAACATTACATAGCAGAGGTGCTGTGATTAAGTGAGACAGTATCCACAACTAAAGAATACACAAAAGGAAGGAATGGGCAATTTAAATCAATCTCTCCTTTTACACTGCTGGGCAGGTGTGGTGTGATTATATTATTGTGTATTCACTGCTACATCTTCACATTCTTCTCTCACAGAAGTATATGGAGCACTGGACGAAGCAGTCCAGGGTTCTCTTGTTCACAGTACTAAACTAATTTATGACTCAAAACACTCAAATGTAAATAAATTCTGGCAGTCCATAAACAACTTGAGGAGACCTCTAAATATCCTAACATCGCATATACAGGAGCAGTAGTGGGTTAAATTCCTTAAGGATAAATTTAAAGAAGAACAACCCCATGACATGGATAACCTTTATTTTCCAACTGAGAGGTCCACTAGTGAAAAAGGAATGAAATTGCAGGTCACTGGAGTAAACTACTCAACAGAAGAAATAACCAACATAATAAAGAAAGGCAAAAGCGACGGTGCACCCGGTCCAAATGGCATTCCCCAGGCTACTTTTAAATATGACTCGGAGTACTGGAGCCCAATACTCGGGAAACTATATGCTGATGTAGAATTACTCAATCAAATTCCAGAAAGCTGGCAAGGATCCAACATCACCCCAATTTACAAAGGAGGGGATAGATCGAATCCAAAAAATTACAGGCTAATAGCCTTACAGGATGTTGAAGCCAAATATTTTGCCTCATTAATCCCTAAAGATCTTGCTGAATGGTCTAGTGTTTGTAACCTAATAACAATCAATCAAACTGGATTTAGGAAGGGTATCGGAACAACTACAAATATTTTGTCTCTTTCGTTGATCGCAGAAAGATGTAAAAACAGAAAACAAGATCTTCATCTGTGTTACATCGACCTAAAAGCTGCCTTCGACCGCGTCGATCGGAAACTAATGTGGTCCAAATTAAAATCCTGGGGCATACCGGACAGGATATTGAAAGGTCTACTACTGTTTTAGACAGATACCTGGGTACGCATGAAACTTGGAAATGGAGCCAGACTATCAAGGAAAGTGCACACCAACATGGGGCTAAAGCAGGGGTGCGTATTAGCATCGCACCTTTTTAATTTATTTATTTCAGACCTTTCAAGACAGCTAGATGGAATTAATTCCCATTCACCCAAATTAGGAAAACTACATTTATCGCATCTGGCTTATGCAGATGATATTGTTCTCCTAAGTTTGACTCGGGTAGGCCTGACAAGACTACTAAACGAACTCTCTGAATTTCTGTCGGCAAATAACCTGGAGTTAAATCTCACAAAAACTAAAACGATGCTTATTACAAATTGCACAGCCACGACTCAATGAATTAGATTAAAGGGAAATCTGTTGCAGAATGTATCATGCTATAAATATTTGGGTTTTTATACTGACGACAAACTTTTGTTTCGTGATCAAAAAAAATATATGAAACAACGAGAAGGGGCCCTAACATTCGCCCTCAAAACCCTTGCAAAGAAGTTGGAAGGCCGTCTCTGAAACCATGGTTAACGGTAATGTCAGCCAAAGCACTGCCAACACTATCATATGCCAGTGCTGCAATGCATGGTTATGACGCAGAAACGCTAAACAGTCTAATTACGCGCATTTACAAAAAGGTTCTTCTACTTCTGAAGACTGCCTCACAAGCTCAAATGCGCTTGGAGTTTGGGCTAATGAATGAAACATTGGGAAGGCTCTATACATATATTAAAGTATGGTATCAAATAAAACAAAACATAGAAAAAAACGGCCTTAACCCCTTCACAGCGGGGCAAATTCCCCTGCTGTGCTGGGGGCGGGGGGCGCGCACAGCGCCCCCGTGCTCATGGCGAGCTCAGCTCGTCTTTAGCCACGGTGGTCGTGTGCTACCACACCCGTTTGTGCAGAACGTTTGCACAGCAGGGGAATTTCCCCAGCGTGCGAGCGTTCTAACGGTCATGACGAGCTCAGCTCGTCATGAGCACACGAGCACCGTGGCTCATGACGAGCTCAGCTCGTCATGAGACTCGAAGGTGTTAATGAATCCTTATGGCAGGAAATGGATCAAGATAAATATTCACCAGCATACAAATTTCTTGAACACTCCTTAAAGATGACATATACAAGGGAGCTGTGGAGTAAACAAATGCCTTACCAAGCATTCAAATTAATAATAAATAAAGCTGCAAAGTTCCACTCATTATTGACCGATAAAGATCTTTTTCGAACAAGAAGTCACTTGTGGACACTGATTAATACTTATAAAACCTTGAAACAAGCGGCCTATCTAGACTCCACATATTCCATTTACGTAAAGAGGAAATTAATAAGGTTAAGGTTCGGACAGTTCCCTACTCTTACGGAAGCCCCTCACTGGAAACCAAAAGAAAATGATAATTGCCGGCATTGTGGTTATAAAATATAAGACTTCATTCATCTTGTATGTCACTGTAAGACATTGCAACTAGCGCGAACCACAATATTGCAGCGAGCATTTCAGGACAGAGGCATAAGATCGGGCAGGAGAGCTATCATATGTGGACTAGACTCCAATGACCCGAAATGAATTGTACATTGATTACATTTCTACAAATTCATGAGCATGCACTAAATGTTAATAATTTGGAAAGTATTTTGCAATTGTATAATCTTCTAAGATTTTATGTTTATAGAGATGCACTTTTTTATGTGTAGCAAACATTTAATATTAGAATTTGGTGTATTGTTATGGTTTTAACTAACTGAATAATAAAATAATAAACAAACAAACAGATGGTGACCATTGTTCACAATACTGGTATAGTAATGGCACCAGCAGAGTAAGCTTCCCTAGCAGACATGCAGCTCAGCAATAGATGTGCAAGTTTCTCTCACTGAGATTTGTAAAGTAGTCACTCTTTTCTTTAAAATCCGAGTTCTCTGCCACTAGTCTCTCTCCTTCCAATGTCCCCAGCCTCCCACTGCCTACCCAGATGTCTGTTATCTTCCGGAAAATCTTGTAATTCTGTTGCTGGATGCTGACATGGGAGTTGTGGGAAGCCAGGTGAAATGTACAGTTTTAACGTTGCAGCAACTTGTTTAATCAGTTTGTTTCTTTCAGAAGCTGAGCATTCCAAGGGTCTACGGTATGATGCTTAGATATTTTAAAATGGGCACATGCATTAAGAAGGCACTAAGACAGGCACACAGGAAAAACATGTAGGGATAGAAAAACAAACCTTTATGTCTACATAGGACGAAAATTCACACAGGTGGAAGAGTCCCTTTTCCTTGGATCTGGTATTTACTTATTTTTACTGCTGACGTAACTGAGCAACAAACTACAGTGTTTGCATAAAATTCTGAGGTGGGAATATTGTATAATTCCAAGCATTGGTCAATAAAAAGTGATTGTGAGACCTATAAATTTATATTTCGATAATTTAGTTTGCTTCTGCAATTTTTGCCATTTTATATTGTAGCAAATGACAGATGGTCCCCCACTGATGGTAGATCCTGTGTATGTCTGTGACTCATATACAGAGCCACTCTAATTATGAGGTTTTACAGCTGCGTCATTTTCCACATCATTTGAAATAGAATTAATCACATGCTACATAAACTGCAAATTTGAACAAAAAATGTTGATTCTAGCTCAAACAAATCAAACGTTACTAAAAAGGTAGGGACACATCCTACCGCTCAGTGGAAAGCCCATCGCAAGTAGTGACTGGTCACTTTTACATTGCTTATTGCTGTATTTGGGAGTTCATCTGAAAGTAATTAGGCAAAACATTTATATAGACAGTGTTACCGTGTACAGATGGGAAAATAATGAAGTAATACTTTAAAAAAATTTGCTGCATTATGCTATATAATTCTCATTTTGTGGCCACATAATTTAGTCATCACTACTGCATAGTTTAGAGTTAGACCTTTCCTGCCTCTTCATTACAGTGGCTGTGCTTATTTAGCACAAACCGCCAGAGCGCTATGCACGGTGAGGGCTGTTTAGATTAGGTTTAGGAGACTAAAAATGCAACCAAGTAAAGGTACAGGGTAACAGTAATGAGTCCAAAATGTGGACAATAACCCGTTTCTTGACCGGATTAAAGCCTCTAAAATTGACACGGACGCAGTGGCAAGATTTAGAAGTAAAGTGTGGGCACTGATTAAGCAAGAAGACGTGGAGCGAAGGGGTGGGTGGCCAGGTGGGGGTATTGGAATAAGGAAAAGGCAAGACTGTGGGGTAGGGTATTGGTAAAGGAGACTTCGTTTGGGTTTGGATGGCAAGAGTGATCAGTGTGACATACGCTGCACACATAGCATTGCCTGAATTACAAAGATGCCTTCTGCATTATGTGGCCGTTCTTTTATTCAAATGTTACTTTATTTGCATAACCACAGGAATGTTTATATTTACAGCGCACGCATAACCTCTCAAGGCAGCATTTTCTGATATCCTGCCAGATGTTTAAAGTATGATTGTTTTCTCGTCCTCCTCCATAAAAGCAGAGACAAAGTTAAGATCAATATCTCTATGTAGTGAACTTCCTTTCATCGTGTTTCACTCATGATCAACGCTGCACTGGTTCCATTGTTACACTGCAACAGGGGCCTCATTGATCGGCTGGCTCCTTCTCACTATATTGTAAATTATGTTAAAATGCCATTAATTTTAACCTGCCCCCACGCTCACTGAACCCAGCCCATAACATGCAGCATCACAGTTCACGTAATTTTCTTAACGCTGTGACCGCTGCATAAACCATTATCAGACTGACTCGCATGTCGGGGGAGCCAGTGGTGTAATGAAAAGTAATTAAGTCAGGGGAGGGAGGTCCCCCCCCCTCCCACCGCGGAGGCGAACGTTTACACCACTGTGGTGAGCATACAGTCTGTCTGAGACAGAAACCTGCCGCTCCCAATTCCAGGAAGTGCGCCAAAGCGCACCAAAGACTTGTGGCCTGCCTTGGACGTATACCGGTGAACAAGGGGGAATCAAGCCACGCAGCAAACAGCGGCAGAGAGACCGCAAGGCTTTGCGGCCAAAGGAACTGGAACCTGGCAGCAGAAAACGTGTTTCCTACCTCTTCGCCCACCCTTGCATGTACAGCAGCTGGGTTAAGCATGCGGGCAGCACCAGTGTGGAGCTGACTTTTGACTCAAGACTCCCCCAGCCAATCACTGGCTAGAGCCCAGTCACGGGCTTTTAGCCTCTCAAAGGCCCCCAAAGGCTTTCCGAATGTATTTCGAATTGGCTGTCAAGTCATAAGTCAAGTCATATAATTTGTATAGCGCACTACATACCCAGAGGGTTTCAAGGCGCTTAGGAAGGGGAGAAGGATTAGTTGTCCAATATCCACGTTTTAAGTTGCTTTCTGAATGCTAGGTGGTTCTGGGTAAGGCGAAGGTAAGCGGGGAGTGAGTTCCATGTTTTAGCAGCCAGGTATGAAAAGGATCTGCCTCCCATGGTGGTCTTGTTGATGCGAGGTACAGTGGCGAGGGCTTGGCTGGAAGAACGTAGTTGGCGGGAGGGGGTGTAGAAGGACAGTCGTGAGTTGAGGCATTCTGGACCGATGTCGTAGAGTGATTTGTGTGCGTGGGTAAGCAGTCGGAAAGTGATCCTCTTATTGACGGGTAACCAGTGGAGGTCTTTAAGGTGATCAGAGATGTGTTCGTTGCGTGGGATGTCTAATATGAGTCTGGCTGAGGTGTTTTGGATTCGTTGGAGTTTCTTCTGGAGTTTTGCGGTAGTACCTGCGTAGAGGGTGTTTCCGTAGTCCAGTCGGCTCGTGACCAGAGCGTGGGTGACTGTTTTCCTTGTGTCGGCGGGGATCCAGCGAAATGTTTTTCTGAGCATGCGAAGAATGTTGAAGCAGGAAGAGGATACGGCGCTGACTTGTCTGTTCATTGAGAGTGAAGAATCCAGGATGACGCCTAGGTTCCGTGCGTGGTCTGTCGGGATGGGTGCTTTTCCGAGGGCTTCCGGCCACCAGGAGTCATCCCATGCAGAGGGGGATGTACCTAAGATGAGGACTTCTGTTTTGTCTGAGTTCAGTTTCAGACGGCTTTGTTTCATCCATTCGGCAACTTCTTTCATTCCTTCGTGTAGGTTAGTTTTGGCGGTGCTGGGGTCATTGGTGAGAGAAAGGATCAGTTGAGTGTCATCCGCGTAAGAGATGATGTTGAGGTTGTGTTGGCGTGCGATGGCCGCGAGGGGGCTCATGTATACGTTGAAGAGGGTGGGGCTGAGTGAGGATCCTTGTGGTACGCCGCAGATGACTTCAGAGGCCTCGGACTTGAATGGTGGAAGGCGGACTCTCTGGGTTCTTCCGGTGAGGAACGAGGTGATCCATTCAAGTGCTTTTCCTTGGATTCCGATGTTATTGAGGCGTTGTAAAAGGGTTTTGTGGCAGACTGTGTCGAATGCTGCAGAGAGGTCAAGGAGGATGAGGGCGACTGTGTCTCCATTGTCCAGTAGAGTTCGAATGTCGTCTGTTGCTGCGATGAGGGCGGTCTCAGTGCTGTGTTTTGCTCGGAAGCCAGATTGTGAGGGGTCGAGGGATTTGTTGGCTTCGAGGAAGGCGGCGAGCTGGTTGTTGACAGCTTTCTCGATGACTTTGGCCGGGAATGGGAGAAGCGAGATGGGGCGGTAATTTTTGAGTTCGGTGGGGTCCGCTGTGGGTTTTTTCAGAAGGGCGGTGAGTTCAGCGTGTTTCCAGTCTTCCGGGAAGGTGGCGGAGTTGAATGAGCAGTTGATGACGTCTCGGAGGTGCGGTGCTATGACGGAATCTGCTTTGTTGAAGATGTGGTGAGGACATGGGTCTGTGGGGGATCCTGAGTGGATGGAATTCATCAGGCGGATGGTGTCCTCAGTGGAGATAGGGTTCCAGTCGTTAAGGGTGTTCACGGGGGGAGGATGATCAGCAGATGGTAGGGTGGGTTGGTTTCCGGGTTGGTTGTCAAAGCTGTTGTGTATGTCTGCAATCTTGTGGTGGAAAAATGAGGCTAGGGAGTCGCAGAGGGTTTGAGAGGGGGTGATGTCGTTGGAGTTGGCCGAGGGATTGGAAAATTCCTTGACGATGTTGAAAAGTTCCTTGCTGTTGTGAGCGTTGTTGTCAAGTCGATCCTTGAATGCTGTTTTCTTGGCTTTTCGGATTAGTTGGTGGTGAATGCGGGTGGCGTTTTTGAAGGCGTCCTTGGTGCTGGTGGTTGGGTCTTTTTTCCAGGCCTTTTCAAGGGAGCGGCAGGTTTTCTTGGACTTCTTGAGATCATCGTTGAACCATGAGGCCTTCTTGCTGCCAGGTTTGTTTTGACGTTTTTTCAGTGGTGCTAAGGTGTCAGCGGTGTTGGATAACCATAGGGTGAGGTTGGCGGCGGCTTCGTTAGCGTTAGAAGAGAGGGCTGGGGTGTTTTGAAGGAGCGATGCGGAGATTTGGTTCGTGGTGATTTTGTTCCAGTTTCTTTGCAGGGTAGGTTGGAGGTGGATGCTGGGTTTTGGTTTGTTGTAGGTGAAGTGAACGCAGCTGTGGTCAGTCCAGAGGAGGTCAGTGGTGTGGCTGAAGGAGACATGGTTGCTGGATGTGAAGATGGGGTCGAGTGTGTGACCTGCGATGTGGGTGGGGGAGGTGACTAGTTGTTTAAGTCCGAGGTTGGCGAGGTTGTCCACGAGGATGGCAGTGTTGCGGTCGTTGATCTTTTCGAGGTGAAAGTTGAGGTCTCCCAGAAGGATGTAGTCTTTGGAGGGGAGCGCGTGTGGGGTGATGAAGTCTGTGATGTCTTCACTGAATTTTGCGCGGGGTCCTGGTGGTCTGTAGAGGAGGGTGCCTCTGAGTGTGGTTTTGGGGTCGATGTGGATCTGGAAGTGAAGGTGTTCGGAGTTGGCGAGGTTGGCGTCAGAGCTGGTTGTGATGCGGATTGATTTCTTATGGACGATAGCGATTCCTCCTCCTGTGTGGCTGGTACGGTCTTTGCGAGTGATCTTATAGTCTTCAGGGATGGCAATGGTGATGTCTGGTGCGGAGGAAGCATTCATCCATGTTTCCGTAAGGAAGGCGATGTCCGGCGAAATGGTGTCTAGCAGGTTCCATAGGTCAATGGCGTGCCTGTGGACCGATCGGGTGTTGAGAAGGATGCAATGTAGGTGGTTGGGGTCGGGAATCTGTGGTGTGGTCGTAGCGGAGATGTTGAGGGTGCCGCTGAATTTGCAGGAGAAGCAGGAGAAAGGTCCATGCGTTTGTCCAGGGGCGGCTTGGACGCAGTTGGGTGCGCGGCCGGGGTTAAGGGCTAGGAGGGTGGCGGCATCGTAGGTAATGCGGGAGGGCTGGGCAGCGCGAGGGGCAGGGGGTCTGGCGCTGGGCGTGGGCCAGGCGCGGACGGGCGTAGACGGGCTTACCTTTGGCGCACCTTCGGCGCGGATTGGGCGCGGACGCTGCGCGTGAACGCTGCGCGCGGGAGCAACTGTCATATATGGGTGGTGGAGGGGGAGGGGCGAGGGCGTCTCAGCTGGGAGGCGGGGCGGGCTATAGATGACCACCACAACAACAACACCAACAAAATGGAGGCGGAGGGGGGAGCACAGCGGAAACGCGCTAACAGGAAAAAATGCGGCGCTTTTAAATTGTAAAGTGCAAGATTATCAGAGCGGCAGCTAGGCACACAGCAGGCAGCAATTATTAGGCACAAATATAAACAAATGAAAGCAGCAACGATACCGAGTCACACAGCAGGAGGACACTGGGGAGCGACCACTCAGCCCAAGGGAGAGGAGCGAGTCACTGTGCTGTGCGCTCCAGAGTGCCCTCAGCTTGTATATTTTTAGTGATTTAGTCCATCGGACAAAATAGACATTAAATCTTCTTGCCCATTATAACAATCTATTTGGTTCGGGCGTCGGGCGATATGATTCCCCCACCCCTGTAGTTAATGAGGTATCTGATGAGGTAGATAGTGGTTGTTGAGGTAGTTGCAGGGTGCAAGCTTCTTGTACAGGCTTGTGCAGGTTCATTCACTCCCCAGCTCAGGCGAGGCTCTCCTTTTGCTGGACCCGGCTTGAGAGGTCTCCATTTCTTGGGCTGTCGGGCCGTCCAGGTATTTGGCTAGCTCCTTAGGGTCGTCAAAAAGGTGGGAACGTCCGCTGTCACTTATCCTGGATTTGGCTGGGCCAATAAAAGAGAATTGTATGTTTTTCTTCCTCATTTTATCTTGTAAGGCAAGGAAATCTTTTCTAGTGTCCACGGTGGGTTTAGAGTAGCCCTGTGTGAATATGATCTTCTGCCCATTCCATGTGATTTGGTGTTTTTTACGTGCAAAGTTGAAGATGGCTTCTGTGTGCTGTGACCTCAGAGGCTTTCAGATTATTGGTCGGGCCGCCGTTGTGAATCTGAAGGTGAGGACTCTATATGCCCTATCAAGCTCAAACTGACAATCGAATTTTAGGTTAGTACGTTTGGGGACCATATCTTCTAGGAAAGCCAAGCATGAGCCCGCCGCGCCTTCAGCCCCCTCCGGGATTCCTAGAATTCAGATGTTCCCCGGTGGTTGCGGTCTTCCAATTCTGCTGTTTTTTTCTGGAGTGTCGCTGTGATTCTTGTTAGTCTTCAGCTCTTTGTTTGCGCTTAGATCTGTGTCTTCGATATCGCTTATTCTTTGTTCTGCTGCAGTGAGTCTGTTGTTCAAGGTATACATGTCTGCCCTGACCGCCGCTATCTCTAACTTTATTGCGTCTGTGGTTTGCTTCGTGGTCTTCGCCAGGTAATGGAAATCCGCCAGCTTTTTTAAGATCATCTCTATGGTGCCATTGATGTCTGGCTTCTGTTTGAGTGGTGAGTCGGATATTGCAGGTTCACCTTTGTTCCTTTTAAGCTGTTTCTGGAGTCTTGACTCACTCCCCGCCATGTTTGTGAGTCTCCGGGTTTTCTTGGTGTAGCCCAATTCGCCCTGTACCTGGGCCACTGTGGTTTTGTGTTTTCTCGTCAGCCTGACAAGGATGTTTGGGTTCTGCTGTTGTATTTCGTTGTGTCCTCTTGTAGTGCTGATGGTGTTGGTTTTGCTATGGGGTTTTTATGATCCACTTCTGGTATTGTTGTGTACCATTTTAGGAACCTATTGTAATTTTCCCGCTTCATGCCCTTATATAGGTATAAAACACCATATCCTTATATAGGGATAGAAATTATAACCATATTTGGCCTTCGCTCATGCAATCCAAATACGGCAAGGATACTTCCACTAGTTCCGAAAATCTACAATGATTTCTTGGAAAACTCTGCTTCAGCAGCTAGGGATTTCCCCTTGCTCGAGAACTGACTTGCCCAAGAACTCATGGAGTTTTCAAAGAACTGAGACTCTTTTATGACGTTATTATGTCCACCTTTACGTCAAACTCGGCAACTTCAAGGTATAAATATGCCCACACTTGCCTTAGCAAACACACGGTGGGTTGGAGCAGTTTGACTATCTACTTGCCCGACGCATCCTGCTACAGCAAGTGCCGATGGAAGCAGACCCTCCAGCAGACTCACTGAGAGAGACGCTGTCTTTTCTCTTGCCGGGAAATCCAGCTCCAGTGTTTCCAAGCTCCACTTGCGGGGTGTTGGGAAATCGAGTCCTGAGCCTGACCTTCTTCATTCTAACCAAGGTACGGAGCTGATTAGACCCTAAGAGAAATCTTGGACAGATTCTTGGCAAAAGAATACTATATTTATGCTACACCTCACTTACTTCTTCCCTCTTACTAAGCTTAGGTTAGGTACATCGGGGTAGGCGTATTTTAGAAGCACCAGTTGAGTACTTTTAACCTCTGTTATTTATGTATATATTTGTTTGAAGTTTAGGAACCATACAATGCTCTTACAGTATTATTTTATTCTACTCTTTCTACTGTATGCATTATATTTTGCAACCAGTTTTACGATTGTAGCAGTTAATTTCTTATGCCTGAGAAAGAAGACTGTTCAATAAATCCTTTTATTGAAAACGCCCGTCTATCTATTTTCTTGGCGTCTCTGGTGAAACGAAGCATGCACGATTGAGTGAAATATCTATCTATTGTTTCCACGACTCTGAAGATCAGTTTTATCTTGGGGAAACAAAGTTGTCATGTTTATGCGGTTGTCCGAAACTAATCCATTCTTGTTTATTCGAGAGTTTCTAGTGACCTCTGAGCTAGCTGGCACTCACAAATTAAGTCTAGTATATTCGATAGAGACCTAGTAGACATCAGTCCTACGTCTAATCTATAGGATATATTATTCCAATGCGCAGAGCCTTTTGGTAATATAGGAACTACACTACATGGCGCCCAACGTTTGGTAAGACTAGGTACTAGAGTAACTCAGTTGTGCTTTTCACAGAGACACCTTTTCCCCCGTAAAATACTCCAATAGACGTCTGGAGTGGGTAAAAGGATAAAATATGCGCCATTACTGAGTATGACGAAAATTCCTATGCATTAGTTTTTGGTTTGTTCAACGTTGAAGGATACAGTGTTCCAAAATATTGTGCACCTTATCTTTGTTTCCTTGAAACTTGCTCTGCAAATTTTTGGTAAAAAAAATTACTGAAAACGAAGCCGGTGGAGCTGCAGCAGCAGCCCGACCAGGTTTTAACCCCACAGGGTTTAATGAAGACGACGATGCTATAATCATCCCGTAAAACCTAAGGAAAACCACAGCTATAAAGCTTATAGAAAATGGCCTATCACCAAGAGGTGGTAGGGTAATTTTTAGCATAGAGGCACATGAATATCGGCAGACAGAGGTATTCTATTCATGGATTGTCTTCCCTGAAGCAAATCCAACAACACGTGTTCCACTTCTACAAAGTAGCGGAACATCCAACGGAATTCGTTCCTTACGAGGACGTTGAAATTCCACTAACTTACCAAGAGCATCAGCTCTGGTTTAAAGACGCCCTACAACATCAAAATCACATTACCAGGCTCGGTCCACTAGGTAGACCAGGAGCAACATGGTCGGTACTAGCCACCTATACACCACATCCTGCTATTGAACAAATGACAGGTCCAGAACTGTTAGCTCAGCTAAAACAATTAATACAAATACATAGACAATTGGTACAATATGTCATGCGGACTCTTACAGTCCAACCTGCTATAAGGATTCCACAGCACACCCCTCATCAGGGGAACACAAACAAAACCACACCACAGACTATACAGTCAGTCATCAGTAAGTTGCCCGCAAAAAGGGAACAAATTCCATTCTGGTTAGCTCAAAAAATTACTCAAATAGAGGCAGTATTTCCCGATAGTACACCTCATGAGAAACACAGGATTCTAACAATCTGTTTACCAATGGGGATAGCACCACACGTGGAGGACTGTGACACTTGGGGTACAGTCTTTGCTTCAATCTACACAAAAACACATGGTGTCCCGTCTATGGCCGTAATACCAGACGTCCTGAGACAGATTCAAAATGAATACGGAGCAGAACTGGCCTTGAATCTTGGTATGAAATTACTGAAAGATTTCAAACAGGTCTCAGCTATTTTATTAGCTAACATTAAAGGTGAAGCAGCATCCTTGGTAATCTGCCAAAATTTAAAAGAACTCTATATTACTGAGCAACCGTATGAACTTGCCAGAAATATTGAGAAATCCTATGAAGAACTAGGAGGAGATAGTTTGGGAGGGAAACCTGTAAAGCCCGAACTAACAGATAATCCTGAAAGTTTTTATCAAAAATAATCTAACTACTCTTAAAAAGAAATGGAAAATAGTAGGCAGTCACTTCCTAAAGAGAAGCGTTCTCAGTCCAGAGGTAGATCTCCTTAAAAGGAGCACTCTGAAAAGAGGTATAACCTCAGAAATAGGGATCATTTGAGAAAACCTGATAGATATCAAGATACTGATACACGTTCCTCTCGTACCTTTCAGACTTCCTCGCAGAAATCAGAAAGAAGAGGACGATCAGAACACAAGGAAGGACGCGTGAAGTCCAAAGACGATCAACACGTTCCACAAAATAAGAAAATTCAGTTCTCCAAAAAGAAGGTAGCAAGTAATAAAATCAGACATGCCGAGGATCTTGAAGACACAACTCCAGAACGGTGAGTGGGCCCAGACAATGCTGGACAGCACATCAGAGGTCACCATAGCTCGCAGGATCCTGAAAGATCATCTGGAGACAGTGGATCTGAATGAATGCATTGAAGTTGAAACTGCCAACACCAGGTTTAGTGTACCCCATAAGTTACATGGAGTAACGCTCCGGATGAAGGGGGACATAACTAGGAAAATAAAAGCACTCTTTTGGGAGAAGCTCTCTAGGGGTTATGACATTCTTCTAGCTGAACAAGACTGGCCACCAGAATTTGTCAGGGAGTGCCCACATGGCGAAGAAATCATTATGCCAGCCTTCTCCAATCATATTCCTATTAATAAAAAAATACACCTATGCCAGAAAATGGGCTGTGGCCCAGGCTCCAGCATCATATAAAAATCATGTGGGATGGGAGGAGGACTCTCCTCACCTTAACATCCAGTTAAAAAAATCAACCTACTGCTCAGAGGCAGTATCCAGTTAGGCAGGAAGCTAAAAAACAAGTCCGCGAGATCTTAGATCAACTTGAATACCAGGGGGTGATTGAAACATGCACCTCCTCAATGAACAATCCTTTGTTTCCTGTCTCCAAACCAGACGAAATATATCGTCTAGTTTTGAATTACAGACATCTTAAACTGCTGCAAAACATTTGCAGCACAAAATGCACACAGTGCAGCACTGATGAATAACCTTGTGCGCTAAAAATATAAAACATTAGATATTTCAAATGGTTTCTTCTGTCAAAATATCGCACCAGAAAGCAGGTATTTGACCGCTTTCTTAATAATGGGGACACATCGTCCATTTTGCCGACTCCCCCAAGGATTCAAGAGTAGTCCAGGGTTATTTTCAGCTAGAGTAACAGAGTTACTAAAAATGTATGATGATGAGGCATTATCTTATGTCGATGACATCTATCATCCAGACGTTGACTTGGATGTGCACTTGAAAAGAGTGAACACCATAATACTTGGGTTCGCTTCTGAAGGATACAAGTTCAATTTTAAAAAGTCAAGAATTGCCCACCTCAATGTCCTATTCTTTGGATACAAACTTTCAAGTGAGGGCAAAAGCCTGGTGGTCAACTTTTTAGAAAAGTGTGCGCTGCTCCAACTTCCAAAAACGCGGAAAAACTTGCAGTCAATTCTAGGTTTCCTGCATTTCGGAAGAACTTACATTCTAAACTACGCCGAAAGGGTAAAACCTCTCTATGAATTATTCAAACCTGATTTCAAACAAACCAATTGGACTCAAAAACACACAGAAATTTTGGGTTCAGTGCAAACAGACATGTTAGCAACAAAACATTTACAAACACGCGACAATGTACGCAACCTTGTAATCCAAATCATCTCAGGGAGATGCGGATTCACATACCTAACCTTTAATGCAGGTGAAAAGGTACCAATAGCTTACAAATCACACTTGTACACTCAAGCTGAAATGAAATTCACTTCAATAGAAAAAATTCTGACCGGTTCAAACTGCAGTAGCAAAAGAGAGAGCCCTGGCAACGGGGAAACCCATAATGGTCGTTACGCCTGCACCTGCCTTGGAGGCAGTGACAAAAGCAAGTATTCCAAATTCAAAAGCTTTACATCCAAGATGGATACAATGGGTTAACTCTCTTGCTGCAACAGACGCTGAATACGTTTTTGATCCCTACTTGAAAACTCAAGATTTCTCCAATACGAATAAGAATGTCCTCTGCCAACTGAGGTTCTGCCTCTAGAACATTACGGATGTATAATCTATACAGACGGAACAGCACATCCCCCCAATTGGGGGTAAACAAGCTTATAGTGCTGCATGCGTGATTGTTAAGTGTCGCTGGCGCGATGGTAAATTCAGACCCATGGTCACAAAAACTCAATCACTAGGAGACTGAACAGCTCAGCGAGCTGAACTCCAAGCTTTCAAGATGGTGCTGTAAAATACCGATGGCGAATTCCCCACACTCATAGTGTGCGATTCATATTACTGTGTCCAGTCTTACAATGAATACTTGCAGAATTGGGTTCAAAATGGTTTCAAAGACCCAAAAGGTGGCACAATCAAGCACAAAATGCTTTGGGAACAAGTAGTTCTTTTGCAGAAAGAACTACAAAAGACTCACGTGATCCATACACTGAGTCATCAGCATGATGGCGTTCACGTTGAAGGGAATTCATTGGCTGATGAAGGCAGCTATACAAACGGCTTCCGTAGCTGCAATCACTCGTTCAAAAACAAAAATAGACAGCAGAATAATGCAAGCTGTCACTGCTTCAATAAAAGACAGTGGTAAACCACTACCGAAAGGCTTTCCACTCAAGTACTCTTATATACCTGATGCGAATAATGTTCCATTTGCTCGAATACCTGGAGTGGGGGATAGAGTAATCCCAAACATGGAACACAGGTTAGGACTGATCTTAGCAGCACCTGAAGGGCTAGCCTCTGCACTCGCAGGTATTTCCGCCACAGTTTCATTATTAAAGCAACGATACTGGTGTCCGCGCATGAGGAAACAAACCAGAAACTATATATTGGAACGTGAAATTTGCCAGAAAATGAAAGTTTCAACACTGAAACGCTCGGCGCAGCCACCCCTTCTAATTTCAAATAAACCATTAGCGTGCGTTTACCTGGACCACTGCGGTCCCTTACGGAGGGATGGCAACTATAAATATATCATGGTCTCAGTGGATTCCTGCTCAAGATTCATTTGGATGTCGCCTTTGCGCTCGGCTGACGCCTGAACTGTTATAAAAGATTTGGAAGTCTTTATCGGCATATATGCAATCGGCACGCTACATTCTGACCAGGGTCCTGCGTTTAGCTCCAAAGCTTACAAGGAGGCCATGGCCAATTTGGGCGTTGCATTGCGATTTTCGAGTCTATTCCATCCTGAGAGAAATTCGGTTGTGGATAGAAACGTGACATAAAGCGATCTATAACAGCTAGGGTATTGGGTTCGGGTGATGGGTGGGTCAAACATCTAATAAGTGTCCAACGTAGTCTTAATAATCTGCCAAGAAATTCTCTGGGTGGAATCACTCCATATGAAATGCTTTTTGGTACTAGAATGTTGGTTGAAGACCTCGATCGTCACACTTCAGTGGTAGAACTAAAAACCCTTTGATATCAAAGATCGTTTGGCTGTTTTGCAGGACTTAAATGAAACACGAAGAAATCTAAGCAACACATTACAGAAGCCAAAAACCACTGAAGAAAAAACACCTGTCCCAGCAAGACCTGTCTGGATTACAAAAATCGGGGATCTAGTCCGGGAAAAGATCGCGGTCAAGAAGGAATTTGGGCCTTCTTACAGAAAACCAGTACCTGTGCTAGCAATCCATGGAACAAGATCAGTGTTACTGCCACCCCTTGCTGGAAGAAAGGATAACCGAGTCGTGTCCATCGACCTGGTCAAACCACATCATGTGGCCGATAATAAGTAGTAGGCCCAGTGGCCTCCAAAGATGTAGCAGAAGACCAAATCTTGCTACTATCCAAGACGTTCAAACTGAAAGAGTCATCACCTTTGAAGAATCTACAGTGAGTAAAGAAGGACTATGCAACAAAGCCATGGAACTTGTGCCTCTTGAAACCCAAATAAGTTTGTCAAGATACTCCCATCTACACTGATGTAGCATCTGACTATACGAATATGTCAAGGGAACAAGCAGCTCCAGCGATTTTCAAATAATCCAGATGCAATACCAACAGTTGACAGAACTGCCTCTGGCTATTTCATCAACTTTAATGATTTTTCTGAGGATCCCAGTGAACCTGAAACAACGCCAGCAAATAAAACTTTCATGGAACAATTAACGGAACTGTGTCACCAGCTTGCAAATACATATCTGGTTTCACCATGGGCTGAATTTTGTATTGCGTTAGGTGTACTTTTTCTCCTACTCTGGCTGATTCTCATTTTAATTTTGGGAAAGCTGATAGATGGAAAATACAGTAAAGTGGACACAGCAAGTAAGAACATCAACTTGCTTCTGAAGCCACACAAATCATCTCATCGTGAACAACGAGACCCATCATCAGTGAACATCACAGCCGTTCCTCTACCTGGTGGAATAGCATGGGCTAGAACTGATTATGACATTTATGGTCCTGTCGAGCTGCTGAAGATTCCACACCAATTTAAGGTTTCCTTGAGTGATTTCGTTTCACCCAGCACATTTTCTGATGATTGGGACTTTGAGACGGTTAATAACATGATGGCAGACTTAGAAATGTCAGCAAAATTTACAAATCATGATTACTTAGAAGGTTCATCAGATTATGAACAAATGTATTGTTTTAATCATTTTGGTCACCATTATTTGCACAAATCTGCAAACCCTAGAAATGTTTTAAGTTCTAATCAATGGGAACATTGTCCAACGCCACCAAAGGGTAGCTCTAAAACATTGTATAGAAAATTTCCATACTTTTCAGGGTTCAATACCACAAATCCAGAAACATTTTTCTTTAGAAATGTTAATAAGACCGGCATGAAAAGTATGTTGACTAATACTAAACAGATCGATTCTGCAGCCTTTTATGCTCAGTTGTCCACATTGGGGTTTAACTTTTGGAAAGACGACATTGAGACAAAAACTGTCTGGGGCACAAAGCACTGGCAGGTGCAAGGTCTAGAAGCATTATTCAGAGCCTGCATCATCCCAGAACAAATGTTGTTCTTAAATGAGACTGTTCAACAGACATCTTGTCTTGGCCTGGCTAAGATTAAAGATTTAAACAAACCGTCCATACCTCAGCCCACACCTGACAGTAATAGCACTACAGATGAGGAGGTAGACGTAAATTATATTTTAAAACAAAACAGAACAAATCCTGAATGGAAAAAATGGTTAATCTGGCCCACAGACACGAATATCTGTCAAAACAGATTCCTGAACAAGACACAAGGGTTTACAGTCACTAGGCCAGATTCAAGATATGTCCAGAGACAACATGCAGGGATAATAACCACTTACAGTGTAGGAAAACTATGCAATGAGTGGCTACAGAAATCCACACTTCCAGAAATAAAACAACACTTATCTTTGCTTAAAGATGGCATCGACTTTACGAGACTTCTTACTTGGATCTTGTAATCCACGTCATAAACGTTTCATATACGCTGCTTATAATGAAGCTGAGGTACTGGGTTTTTAAGAACCGGCACAGAACCGGCAACCCAGTGGTGTCCGGGTACACCCAGAGACCTCGAGTCCTTCCTGATTCAGACCACAGAAACTCAGAGTCTTCTAGGTGAAGTCAAGGATCGATTTTATTGGCTGCAACCAAGGTAACAAGTGTCCTAGAAGTACAACGCACGGGAAGTATATTCTCAGGAGACTGCTCAAATTTACAAAGTCAGGCTTCTCTTCTTATACAGAATTTTAAGCTTCAGGCAAACATTCTTGGTTTTACAGTAGATCATTGACATATTTCTAGTACAAAGGAAAGGCAGAGTCATGATGACATGTCCATATTTCACTTAGTGCTGCCCACAACAAATCACCCGGTAAGGCCCAACATTTCATCAGATATCGGTGGACCCCCCAATTAAAACGGGCACCTCCCCACCATAAAGCAAGTGAAGCAAAAAGAGCAGAGACAGATGCGAGCAAGATACGGCAGGTGTGTGCGCTGAAATGGTTTTATGGCTTGTTGAGCCTTGATGCTATCTTGTTCGGCCACTGGGAGGGGAACTGACCTAACGAGTTCGGCCTGGGGCAATGGTTCCAACTTGTACAGGTCATAGGAAAGTCGATTAAGGTGTACGTGTCCTGGTGGAATCGAATTCAGCTGGATTACAAGCCTATGTAAAGGGCAACTCACACAATGGCTTCCATACACAAAATGGAAGTTGAGGGTTCTGAACGAAAATGACGATTTCGAGGTGAAATCGTCACTTGAATATGCTGAAAATGCTTGTACATAGTGTACTAGTCATTCTCGGTCTTTTGATACTAAATTCGTCATGTTACGATGAAGTTTTTATTCTCGAGTCCAGAATAATTACACGAGTCTAGAATTTTCAGAACCACAAACCCTCCTTTTGCCCTTACATAGGCAATTAATCTATCCTCATGCTAATCTGAGTCCAGATCTATATTCCTAAAGTCATTGAGATGTTGCTGTAACATCATTCTAGTACTTAGTTCATCTCTTGATACAGGTTTCCTTACACATGATGTGACTCAGAGGCCACATATTGCAGGAGCACACTGTATGCACAGACAGAACAGGAAAAGAATGGCTAAGACCATCCCAATGACCATCAGAATTTTCCATCCCCAGGCGGATATCAGTTCCCAGAACCATCCCATTAACGACCAATCTCCTTTATCCACATGAATAGATTCGGAAATCTTATGTAGTTTGGAGATGGCCTGGTACACTGTTGGAGCGTTATCTGGGATGAAAACACAGCAACTCGATTGGATCAATCTGCATACCCCACCTCGGTCTGCAAGTATGACATCCAACGCGACCCAGTTCTGAAGGGTCATAAGTCGATCCGACTGGAGCTCAGCAGTCAAGTTACTAAGGGCACCAGCAGTTTCAATCACGGTGGACTCAACTACCCTTGTCAATTGCCTTATGTTCCTGCTGTTAGCCATGGATCCCCAGAACGGCAGAAAACCCTTTGCAAAGTCCCCAAATTCTTGACCTGCAGTGTCT
Organism: Lissotriton helveticus; assembly: GCF_964261635.1. Lineage (NCBI taxonomy): Eukaryota > Metazoa > Chordata > Amphibia > Caudata > Salamandridae > Lissotriton > Lissotriton helveticus. The sequence goes on along the minus strand of NC_136061.1, from coordinate 1,429,577,280 downwards.
TCTTTACCCAAGACACCTCTAACTATCCTTGTCTTGTGGTAATCTGCCGCTGCTGTGTAGGTGGGGGGCAACAGAAATGAAACAAAACATGAGCCCGAAAAGTCAGGGGGCAACCATGTATAGGCTCTATCGTGGCAGATGAAATAAGTACCCTTAGCTGCTAGAAACGCAGGGGAAGTCTGGGCTGCAAAAACATACGTTTCAGTGCAGATACTCTTCCCTAACTGAGCTCTGGGATTTGTGCCATTACCTTGCAGACACAGATGACCCTGATGGGGTACAATCCAAATCGGGGAAGATCTCTTAGCTTGCTGTTTCTCACTCAGAGTAGCTCCATATCCAGTCATGTTCCATCCTATGTATACTAGTGTCTCGTCTCTCGGGATAGTCTCATAAGAAATACCTTCCTTAAACATGTCTACTATACCCTTGACTAGAGCACTTTTTCTAGGATTGTCTGTTACAGAACGTAGGGGGTAGACTTCATGCGCTTATATGAACATTGTTCTGTATGCCCACACAGAACCATTGTGGCTGAAAGGCAGGACCAGATAAGGGATACCTTTATCCGTTGTGTGAGGCATAAGACCGCACACCCAACAGTTAGTTGTGTTCATTACAAGTTGGTGTTGGTGCAAGAGCTGAACAAAGGAATTATTAATGAACTCCAATCTCCTATTGGAATCATGGTCAGGAAGAGGGTGGAAAGAATGAGAGGAAACAGTAGGAGGAGGTATGGGTGATGCAGTGGGTGCAAATGTTACACGAAAAGAGAATAAAACATAACTTATTAAAAATATCATTACACTGAATAGCATAAAAATGCACAATATTATAAAACTTTTCTTTGTCATCACGTTACATAATTTGCGTTTAAAGTTCGTTGGTTTGGCAGTTCTCTCCATCTCGGAAAACTCCATCCTCTCTAAAGTGCTGCCCGCGGTGGGAGGTTGACTCTGCTAAGGGATGCTTCTGTCAGTCTAGGGCAACTCCCTTGGACCAACTAGAACTACCGACCTAACGTCGTCAGCTGCACCCCAAAGACTTTAAGCAACCGCGGCCCTAGCAGCGGAACCCGGATGGCGGTACGAAAAACAAAAATAAGCAAGTTTCTCAGATGGGAGAGCTGTCCTTTCAAAAATGGTGTTTGGAAGGAAAAATATTTTTTTTCATTAGTCCATGGATCTTAGTCTCGAATTGCAAAAGAAATCGCTTTTATTAGTTCGTATTTCTCGGTCTCAAATTATACCGTTGTCTTCCAGGTACTGTTTGATCCTGGAACAAGAGTTCAGGCTCTGTAGTGTTCAATCGCTTGGATGGTGGCACAGCCTCGTGCGAAATGTTCTCATTTTCTCGTTCAGAGTCAGTTCTTTTTACACGTGCATCACTGAAAGGTAGGTGATGTGGCACGGTTTTAGTTTCTGAGTCAGTGACACCCTTCTGGACCCACGGGTCATGAGGCAGAGAAAAAGGAATTCTTTTACAGTGGACCCCGTGGATCCAGTTGGCCTTTCCCTCCACTCGAATGGCGGATCTTGTGGAAAGAAGGACGAGGTGCGGTCCGGTCCACCTGGGCTGGTCGTTCTTGGTTCCCTGAAAGTTTTTAACAAGGACCCAGGAGCCAGGGTCGATGGAGTGGCCTGGAGTCTCAGAAACCGGAGGCAGGGTGTCGTGAACCTGTTGATGCAAAACACGCAATTTAGCCGTCAGTTCATACAGATAAGCAAGCAAAACAGGGTGTAGAAGTTCGCTGAACTTGGTGGGTCGTGGCACTCCCCATATGTTGGCCGGGCGGCCAAATTTCATAAGGACTAAGTTTCACTCGTGAATGCGCAGTCATTCTGGTGGACAGGAGTGCTAAAGGGAGAGCGTCAGGCCATTTAAGACCTGTGCTCGCTTGAATTTTGGCCAGTTTAAGTTTTAAAGTGCCGTTGTAGCATTCTACTAATCCAGCTGATTGGGGGTGGTTTGCAGCGTGAAACTTCTGCTGTATACCTAGCCCTTCACATACTCTCTTCATCACTCGAGCCACAAATTCACTTCCATTATCAGACCAGATCATTCTAGGCATTCCAAACCTGGGGAAGAACTCTTTCACAAGGGCTTTCGCTGTGGATAAGGCAGTATTGTCTTTTAAGGGATATGCTTCTACCCATCTCGAGAAGGCACAAACAACAACGAGTACGTATTTTAAGTTGTTGCACCTCTCCATGTGGATGAAATCTAGCTGCAAAACCTCGAACGGATATGTAGGAGGTGCAAAATGACCAGCTGGAGTTGGGGTTCCCCTACCAGGATTGTGTTTCAAACATACCATGCAATTCTTGACGACATTCTCTGCACACTTGGGAATCCCTGAATTCTGCCATACTGGGGCCAACAACTCGCAAATCCCTTTTACGCTGATATGAGCCATTCCATGAGCCATTGTAACTACTGCAAGCACATATGCATCGGGTAACAACCATCTCTGATGCTCTGATAATTCCATCCACCATTCGCATCCATTTTACCCGTACTTTCTCTCCACGTGCTCAACTCTTTCTCTGTGGCCTCAGCTTGGATGGACTTCACACTCTCTATCGTGTCTTCATACATTCCAACATCACCAGTCCATCTTGCAGGGCCTGCAACATACATTCGGCTCATCACATTTCTTGCAGTTTCTTTCGCAGTTTCGTCAGCAAATGCATTCCCACGACCAATATCGTCAGTCACCTTCTTGTGGGCACTACATTTCACAACTGCCACTTGCAGAGGCAAAGTCAGTGATTCAAGAAGCTCATTCACCAACTGACCATGCTGAATCTTAGCTCCATGCGAAGTCAGGAACCCACGTTCTCTCCATAATCGCCCAAAACTGTGAGCCACACCAAATGCATACTGGCTGTCTGTGTAGACAGTCACTTTCATTCCTTTTGACAACACACATGCTCTTGTAAGTGCAATTAATTCTGCTGCCTGAGCTGAATTATGTGAAATACGTGCAGTTTCAACAATTGTATGCAAAGTTGTGACAGCATATGCTGCAGTTGTGTCACCATTCGGGAGCTTGAAGCATGAACCATCCACCCATAATGTACCATCACATTCAGCAAGAGGAGTGTCATAAAGATCAACTCTTCCTTTCGTCTCTTCTTCTGTTCTAAGAAAACAATCATGTTGTTCTGAAGCGTCTGATTCATCTACAATTGACAACAATGTAGCTAGGTTTAAAGTACTGCACCTTTTTTATGTGCACATGACTCGCTAATAGTGTTAATTCGTAACCTGACAATCGAGCACTAGTTAAGTGCTGTGTCTTGGTTCTATTTAACAACGTGTCTACTGCATGTGGGACCATCACGACTAGTGTATTATTCGTTACTAGACCAGCAGACTGTCGGATAGAAACAGCTGCTGCCGCTGTGGCTCTTAAACAACTTGGCAATGCTCTAGCTACCGGATCCAAAGTCGACGAAAAATACGCGCATGGACGTTGTTTGTCCCCAAATAACTGAGTCAGAACTGACAAAGCACAACCTTCCTTTTCATGGACATATAATGTAAAAGGCTTACTGTAGTTGGGGGTACCTAACACAGGAGCCGAACATAATGCTGTGCGCAATTCAGAAAAACTGTTCTGACACTCTTCAGACCAAGGAACAGGATTGGGTGTATCTTTACACGTTAATGCCACCAAAGGCTTGGCTAATAACGAAAAATTTGGAATCCACTGTCTACAGTACGATGTAATGCCCAAGAAAGCACGCACTTCTCTCTGTGTTTTTGGCACACTCAATTTCGCTATGGCCTTTATTCTTTCTGGGGTCAGTTTCCTTCCCTCCTTCGATAAGAGGTGACCTAAGTAGGTCACTTCTTGTCGGCAATATTGCAGTTTGGAAAGTGACACCTTGTGATGTAAATCACACAGATGTCGCAACAATGACAATGTGGCTTTCTTACATATTTCCTCAGTATCTGCAGCAATGAGCAAATCATCAACGTACTGTACAAGAGTAGCACTTTCAGGTAAAACAATCGTGTCGAGCTGTATTTTTAAAGCTTGACTATATATTGATGGGCTTTCACAGTAGCCCTGGGGAGCGCGTTTAAAGCGGAAGCTGCGTCCTCCTAAACTGAAGGAAAAAATATCCCTGCTTTCCTCAGCAATCGCAACTGTCTTCGTCCTGTGTTAGGGGTCGTAGTAGGCGACCCGAGAAAAGGTGAGAAAAGGTTAGTAACAGTGCTGGCCATTTCCTGCCGAACGGAAGGTGAAACTGAAGGAAGAACAGGTGGAAAAACGGGCTGAGATAAGGCAGAAGTAGAGGCCATAGCAGAGGGTGCACTAGGCAAAGTCGTAGAAGGCACAGGTGAGGTAGATGTGGTCGGTGGGCCTGGAGGAGGCTGCACCGACGGAGCAGGAGGCAATGTAATCACAGGTTGTGCAACTAAGTTTTGCGGAGGTGCTATAGGATTCTGTGCATAGGGAGGTGGCGAACTTAATAAATGCGTCATTAACTGATCTTTTTCAAGGTTTTCCGCTGCATCTTGTTTAAGAGGCGGCAAAACTGGATAGCACTTATCTATTGCCATTTTACGTTGCCTGTGCAACTGCTCACTCATCTGTTCTTCTTCATTATCTTTAAACTGCATAGCAGCTTGCATTACGGAAATACCCCTTTCTCTATCATTTTTCTTCTCTAATTTAATTTCCTTTTGTTTGGCTTCTTTACGCCATAGGCGGAAAGAATCGAGCATCGCCGGCCGGGCTTTCTTTTTGAACAGTTTAACTTCGAGGTTATCTAAGATTTCGGTATCAAAGCTACCATATTGGGGCCATTTTAAAACACCATCTTTTCTGGTGTATTTGATCCACACTTCATTGTATGTGATGGGGCCTACTCCGTGTTTGACATATAACTCGGAAGTTGGAGTTCCAACCGGAGGAACCGGACATGAGTCCTCCAATCGGGAGTCCCTATTATTACAACCAAGACAAAACAAAGTTCTAAGTCTAAGACTAGGCATCTTCGCTCTCTAGTCTAGTTCCAAACTTCAAAGGATTATCGATTACGATATTTATCGTGAATACACGAGTCCTTCGGTTTTGGTGCTTGCAAGTACCAACAATTATCCCAAAGGATACCCAAGACTAAGACCAACTAAGGACTGGGAGACGCTCCACTTATACTTAACTGAAATATCGATGACGTCACCAGAAGACTCGTCTTAGTGTTTCGCTCTACCAAACTTCAAGGGTCCAAATCAGGGCGATAGCCAGGGCAGCAGTCCTTCGTAGCCGTCGGGAAGCGGGGAACCTCGCAGCAAAGACCTTCGGACCACGTCGACATGCAGGGGTCGATGAAGTGGTTGGCCGTCCTCCGGAATTTTCACACGAAGCTCCTCACGAACCTCTGGCTGGGCTGGTACCGCTGGAATCGCCCCACGTTGGGCGCCAGCGGAGGTACTGGGTTTTTAAGAACCGGCACAGAACCGGCAGCCCAGTGGTGTCAGGGTACACCCAGAGACCTCGAGTCCTTCCTGATTCAGACCACAGAAACTCAGTCTTCTAGGTGAAGTCAAGGATCGATTTTATTGGCTGCAACCAAGGTAACAAGTGTCCTAGAAGTACAACGCACGGGAAGTATATTCTCAGGAGACTGCTCGAATTTACAAAGTCAGGCTTCTCTTCTTATACAGAATTTTAAGCTTCAGGCAAACATTCTTGGTTTTACAGTAGATCATTGACATATTTCTAGTACAAAGAAAAGGCAGAGTCATGATGATGACATGTCCATATTTCACTTAGTGCTGCCCACAACAAATCACCCGGTAAGGCCCAACATTTCATCAGATATCGGTGGACCCCCAATAAAAACGGGCACCTTCCCACCATAAAGCAAGTGAAGCAAAAAGAGCAGAGACAGATGCGAGCAAGATACGGCAGGTGTGTGCGCTGAAATGGTTTTATGGCTTGTTGAGCCTTGATGCTATCTTGTTCGGCCACTGGGAGGGGAACTGACCTAACGAGTTCGGCCTGGGGCAATGGTTCCAACTTGTACAGGTCATAGGAAAGTCGATTAAGGTGTACGTGTCCTTGTGGAATCTAATTCAGCTGGATTACAAGCCTATGTAAAGGGCAACTCACAAAATGGCTTCCATACACAAAATGGAAGTTGAGGGTTCTGTACGAAAATGACGATTTCGAGGTTAAATCGTCACTTGAATATGCTGAAAATGCTTGTACATAGTGTACTCGTCATTCTCGGTCTTTTGATACTAAATTCGTCATGTTACGATGAAGTTTTTATTCTCGAGTCCAGAATAATTACACGAGTCTAGAATTTTCAGAACCACAAAGCATGGAAAGTCACGCAAATGGAAACAGCTGAACGAATACAAGAAATTGATCGTAGTAATCTAGAGAAAGCCCTCTCTGTAGTTGACAATGGGTTAACAACTCTGTCCTCCAGAATTTATTCTTTGGACAGCACTGTATCCTCTGCCATAGACATAATGGAACAAGACTTGCTAATGTTACAATACGGCCAGTCTCAATTACGTCCTATAATGCTGCTAGGTTGGACGCTACAAATCCTTCGTTCTGGCTATGTGCCTTGGCGTCTAATCAACACCACGTCATTGTTTACTGGGTTTAACCTTACAGATAAACAAATCTCTTTATCACAAAGGGGAGCAGACTATACGGTGCTGAGCATAAAAAAACTTGAGAGATTACCACTGAGAAACCAGCCGTTGAATGGATAATACATGGCACCATCACGATACCAGTGACGATTTTCCAGGTTCAGTATTGCTTAAAACACATACCAGCAGGCCTGTATGAAAGGTTGGGTAAAGAATACATTAAGTCGACCTGGGATTTACCATACACACACAAATGTTGGAGTGGGGGATAGGAGGTATTTCTTAGTGGTAAAAATTGTAAAAACTCACTAAGCGGTACACTGTTTTGTCAAGGTATTAATTTACACGGAGCCTGCGAGGGTTCTTCAAATAACCTTTCTTGCCACCTGGAGGGTTCGCCCACAGCGGTGATAGATCCAGTTTTTAGGCAGCTTTCCAGTGGTAGTTACATAATGTTATTGATCACAGCTGTTGTGGAATGATGCCAGGAATAGCCTATCTAGTTAATGTGTCAGCCAGGGCCACTTGTTGTATGCAAGTATTGTTTCCAAAAAGCAAGATAGACGGGGAGTCACCGCTATGGCCTTCACTGAACATCTCTTCTATACGAATTGATACTTTAAGCAGAATTAAAGCCATTCTTTTGCAAAAAACTGTGCCACTGATCTCATCCAAAGAGACGTATGATCTACAAGTTGCAAGGACTTCTGCAGAGATACATGCATTATTATCAACAAACTGCCCAATACATTTTGCAGAAATGTTAGGTCGTATCTTAAACATGTCTGATACCAGTGGTATTGTACATGTATTTAAGGCGATTTTTTTTGGGAACTGTTAGCACCGTTTGAAGCAGTCCTGGGCATTTTTCCAAACTTCGTGGACTCTGTGTTCGGCGGCCTGCCACTCATCTTGGGACTCGTAGAAGGGATACTTTTTTTTGTTCCTTCTGCTCCGATATGGCAAGTCCAGTCACCAACGATACCCAGATTACCATGGAAAATGCTCTTCTGGCGATTCAGTATCTTGAACGTTAAACACAGATCCTTGACTAAGCTCGTTTAAGAGATCTGAATACCACATGGTTTCTGTCATTCAGACCAATCTGGCATGATTGCATCTTAAATGTTCTACGATGCCTGCTTTGTGGAGAGGAATGCGTGTTAGATATCTGTCTAACACTACCATCGGCAATGCCAACGGATGTTGACGCATTACTGGGTCCGGTAACGACTCATGTGTTGTGTTGCCCCAACAGCTGCCAATCCTGATGACGACATTTATTGAGATCTCACCGGCAAATCCAGCTGAAGGTGAGATGCACGGCCCTCCAGGCACACAGGTACCATCTGCTATGAACATTGCTAATGCGGCTGACGCTGACGGCGATGCTTCACATCTGTATACAATTGATCTTCTTAATAAAGTGGTTCAACTTTCATCTACAGTGGTAGACGATTTCTTTGCCAACCTAGACGATTACATTTTTTCTCCTGACACCGAGAATAACTTTTGAAATTAGCACACAGCGTTCTATGAACTCTGAATTCGACCTTCGCTTTTTCAAAACAAAACTTCTAACTTTGGAACTGTATTTTTCTAACATTTGATTTGACTTTTTTTTTCTCCAAAATTGAATTTTTTTTTTGGGCACAAAGTAATCTGCATAAAGTAGAACTATTCTTAGAGAACAAGAATTCTTTGAATACATCCTCGGAACAATTTTGACTTTATCTACAAACCAAGGCAGTTTATATACTCTGCTATGGGATGGTCTCGATTTTTTTCTGTAACTAAGAGCCATTTCATAAATGTAATTTCGTGATTCATTGGGTTAGCATTTCCCATATTACAATGACATAATTTCCTTTTTAATGCGTACTATGCAAATGCTCATTTTTCCGTGTGCAACCATTTCAAATGCATTTTATATGAATTTCTGGGGGTTGTACACACATGCTCTAGATTATATGTTTTAGTACTTGATCTTAGATTAACATGATAATGTGGAGTGGGTATTGTGTACCATTTTAGGACCCTATTGTAATTTTCCCACTTAATGCCCTTATATAGGTATAAAACATCATATCCTTATATAGGCATAGAAATCATAACCATATTTGGCCTTCGCTCATGCAGTCCAAATACGGCAGGGATACTTCCACTAGTTCCGAAAATCTACAACGATTTCTCAGAAAACTCGGCTTCAGCAGCTAGGGACTTCCCCTTTGTCGAGAACTAACTTGTCCAAGAACTCATGGAGTTTTCAAAGAACTGAGACTCTTTAATGACGTTATTATGTCCACCTTTACGTCAAACTCCGCAACTTCAAGGTATAAATATGCCCACACTTGCCTTAGCAAACACACAGTAGTTTGGAGCAGTTTGACTATCTACTTGCCCGACGCATCCTGCTACAGCAAGTGCCGAAGGAAGCCGACCCTCCAGCAGACGCACTGAGAGAGACGCTGTCTTTTCTCTTGCCAAGAAATCCAGCTCCAGTGTTTCCAAGCTCCCCTTGCGGGGTGTTGGGAAATCGAGTCCTGAGCCTGACCTTCTTAATTCTAACTAAGGTACGGAGCTGATTAGACCCTAAGAGAAATCTTGGACAGATTCTTGGCAAAAGAATTCTATATTTATGCTACACCTCACTTACTTCTTCCCTCGTACTAAGCTTAGGTTAGGTACATCGGGGTAGGCGTATTTTAGAAGCACCAGTTGAGTACTTTTAGCGTTTGTTATTTATGAATGTATTTGTTTATGGTTTAGGAACCATACAATGCTCTTACAGTATTATTTTATTCTACTCTTTCTACTGTATGCATTATATTTTGCAACCAGTTTTACGATTTTAGCAGTTAATTTCTTATGCCTGAGAAAGAAGACTGTTCAATAAATCCTTTTATTGAAAACGCCCGTCTATCTATTTTCTCGGCGTCTCTGGTGAAACGAAGCATGCACGATTGACTAAGTGAAATATCTATCTATTGTTACCACGACTCTGAAGATCAGTTTTATCTTGGGGAAACAAAGTTGTCATGTTTATGCGGTTGTCAGAAACGAATCCCTTCTTGTTTATTCGAGAAAGTTTCTAGTGACCTCTGAGCTAGCTGGCACTCACAAATTAAGTCTAGTATATCCGATAGAGACCTAGTAGACATCAGTCCTACGTCTAATCTATAGGATATATTATTCCAATGCGCAGAGCCTATTGGGAATATAGAAACTACACTACAGTATGTTCCTTTCAGTGCCAAGGAGCCGCCTGGGTCAGTTTTTATACCATCTGCTAAGCCTTTGTTGGCGGTACCTTTGCAATGGTTGTGGGAAACGTGTTCTGAGCCTGTTCGCTCTCACTTACTTGGCTGAGGGTTCTCCCAGGGCTATGGGGCACCTGTAACGTTTAACTTAGCACCCAGAGGCTCGCTATGGTGCAGATCTGGTAGAGGTACACAGTAGGCTGACAGGTGTGGGGCGCACGCACGCTGCACGTTCTGTCGATCTACTCTCAGGAGGTTTGCCTGGCTGTCTACTTGTCGCGCTGTTCCGTGGCTGACAGCTCCCGTTTTTTTTTGTTGTTTTTTTTAAAGCTCGTCCCTCACCAGGGACTGCTGTGGGGGTGCTGTGGGTAGTATCCCCAGGGGCTGCTGTGGGACTGCTGTACGACTTTTGTCATGCCTCCTTTTCAACCCCGACTGCCCTCGGGTTCACCCTCCTTGTTGTTAGACCCTTCTCATCCCTCTCTCCTTACTGGGATTCTCGAGAGTCACTCTTTTTTGCACTGTGGCAGATCTTGGACCAGCTTGTGGTTTAATAAGATCAGGTGTATCTCTCCACACTGCTTCTCACCGCCGTAACTTCCTCACTGCGACTGCAGCGAATCACCTTTTGTACCCACTTCAGCGTACATCTGCGCTTGTGTTCTCAGTAATTGGCTGGGCTGCAAGTGGGGGGCTTATTAGTTTTGTTTGTCTTTTTTTTATTTTATTTAACTGGGTTCCGCACTTAAGCCTTGAGTATATACTGACAAATGTGTTGTAGAATGTACTGCGTTTCTAAAATGTTATTGGGTGGAGAACCCCCGCTGCGCCCCTTTCCCCATGCAGTGGTCGGGCTCACTTGCTTGGCACGGTCGGACAAAACTTGCCAGGGCTGCTTTGGTTTCCTAGTCCGGCTCTGCTACAAATATAACTTTGATGCTGAAAAAATACTTTTTTCAAAATGGGAGGTTGGCCATCGCTCACATTTGGCTCCACCTTCCCATCAATGAAAGAAGTTGTGTAAACATGCGTGATCTTCTGAGGATGACTATGTAGCGGGTGATGAGGCACCATGTGGTGATGGCACTCACTTTTGACGGATATGTTTGTGCTTGGTGACTATTGTTATGATGCTCAAGGGAGGGGGAACCACCCAAAACCCCTAAGTATGACCGCTGGGGATCTGCCTTGGAAACAACTCTAAGCCTGAGCACACATTATTGAATTATAATATTGTAATAAGCATAATTGCACATGACAGTGTAGACTTTCTTGTGCTTTTATTATCTTCTTTGAAGGTCCAGCCAACACGTGTTTCGTCGTCTGGGTAGCTAACCCACACCTTCCTCACAGTTGGAGCCGGTCAGGATGCAGATAGGGGCCCTTTTGAGTTGTCCGTTGGGCCACACTTGGTGCCCCTTTACTGATACTACCTGACGACGCAACGCAGATCGGCGTGCGTGTCAGATCAACACAAGGCATTGGATATTTTATCCTATGTTAATTTGGTGATAACACCTAGACAAGGAGGTGTACTTGGATAGTATCTACATACTTCACAGATTATGTGCTTATCATTGGACACTGATTGCGCTACCTATTGACATTGACAGGGACGGACGTATAGATGGCACAGAGTTTCAAGGTGGTTTATTTCATCAAGACAGGCCTGAGGAAGTCGTGGGTTAACACTCCTAATGACGAAACACGTGTTGGCTGGACCTTCAGGATTTTATCACTGATTGGGAGAATGGAGAGGGGTCTTTTGTCAGAAGTTGTCCTCTAGTCATAACTTTGGTAAATGCAATAAACTGCAAAATCTATGAAATCCTGCAGTTTGGGAGCTCTTGGATACCAGTCAATCTTGGCGCCTTTCCTCCATAATTTCACACTCCTCAGTGTTGGCCTGTGGAAGTGTGTGTCAATCTGTGATTGGCCACACCATGTATGTTCCTGACGTTATCAGTCTATCCCAATTGCAGATACTTATTCGGCACAAACATTGATTGCTTATTCGCCTTTTTCATCCCATGCCCAGCCAAGTACCATGCATCAGGTGTTAGACCAACGCATTTCAGTGTGGTGGTCCGCATCGCCACACTGAAATGGAAAGTCGGGCATTGTACTACCATAGCACCTTCTTGGCTGTCAAGCTGTTCGAGGCTTTGATAATCATGCACCAAAAATGCTGGCTGAAATTAAAGCTGAAGAGTGCGCTATGTGTGTTTCTCACGGCAGGGTTGGGGACTGGCTGAGCTGCTCTAATGTAACAATAGAATGACCAGTGCGGCATTCCTCATAGGTGACATCATGGGGAATGAGAGCGCTGTGGGATTTATAAAGCACACTAATACCCGGATGTGTCTTGGCGCTGAGAAAACAGTAAGCCTGCTCTAGCGTCTAGTTCTGGAACAACCATGTTTTTAGTCCTTTCCTGAAAGTGGGTAGGGAGCTTGCACTTCTGAGCGCACTCAGAAGAGTGTTCCAGAGTTTGGAGGTGCCATGGAGAAAGCTGCGGCCACCCCATTGCGATGTTCAAATTCTGGCCCCTGTAGAGCGGAGCTATCTGGTTGGTTCATTTTTTTTGTTTGAATATCTTTTATTGGTTTTCACTGTGCTTGTACAATACATATCATAACATCAATCTGAGAAATTCAACTTGACTTCCTGTACTCATGTTAATTTGCATAGGTAAAAGCAGTAAGTCATCACAGGACTTCAGTCAGGTATCACATTACATCAAGCTAGTACATCCTCAAGGGCGCTTCCTGTGTTAAAAGAAATCACATACCTCAAAAGCAATGTTTATAGTGTACCTTAAGGAAGGCGTTGTGAGGGCCGGGGAAATACAACAAGGCCCGAGTCGTAATTCAACCGGTTATAGAGGGTTAATGTGGTAAAAGTGACTTTAGAGATGGTGCAGCTATATGGTCTTAAGAATTGTATTTCTCGGGTGTCGCGAGCGCTTGACATAAGGGGCGGATTTTCTAGCCGTGCACCTCTTGTTGCTCTTAATGGAAAAGACGGATACAGGGTGTGTCATCCCCGACAGTGTCATTGATGGATGCTGATATATGTCATGTAAGGTTCGGAGAGCATGTTATTCAAAACATCATATCAACTAGAACAATTGTGAAAGAAACGCAAGTATGCTAAAATATAACATCAAAAGTAAAGAAAAAGAAAAAAAACCAACAGGTGTGCGGGGAGTCTGTCGATTTAACGCTTTGATTGTGTGTCTTCGGTCTCGGGGGAAGGTTAGTGTGGGAGCCGGTGGTCTGGGAAGTCCACCGCGGGTGGAAATCCTCGGCAAAGAAAAGGGTGATGTTCTATGTTGTAATCACACCAGGGTCGTGGCCTCGAGGGAGCAGGGTCCTCACCTAGTGGGGAGTAGTATTGTCTCCTAGTATATCTGAGTAGTGCCACTTAATAGCGTCAGGTGCCAAGCATTCACGTAGACGCATAGCCCCCCTGCCCCACCTGTCGTCCTGGTGGGGCCTGAGGAGAACCTTACTAATCAATTCCTCTATTGTGGCATGCCCGGTGGAAAGACTTCAAGGCATCATCCCAGCTTTGTGCGATGGGGTATTTACGCAGCCCCGCAGTTTCCTCTCTATGAAGAGTTATGCGTTGCCAGGGGGGGGTCCGCTGCGCTTCCAATGTTTGGTGATGAGCCTCTTCGCCGTGATAAGACCAAGGTCCCAGAATCTGGAAGGGACTCTAATAAGTTTTGTTCTCTTGTATAGGTCTAGTATGCATATCTCCCATGTGTGTCGCAGTTCCTCGCCCACACCCTCTGTCAGCATGTCAGTCACGGTGTGCCAGTATGTCTGTAGTGTGGGGCAGGACCACAACATATGAAGTAAATCCGCACCCACAAGGGAGCACCTCGGGCACACCGACGTTGTGACCTCAAAATACCTATTGACCTTATCAGGTGACAAGTATGCGCGATGTATTCTATAGAGTTGGATAAGCTTGAAGCGGGAGTTTCGTGGTATGTTGGTGGCACCGGCCAGCACTGCTGCCCATTCCCTGTCCGTCCATGCCCTTCCCCTATCTTCTGCCCATTTATCTCGCAGGGTTTGGGAGGAGCATTGCGTGTGGGTCAGGAGAGCTTGTACCAGCCAATGAACCAGTTGGGAGCCATGTCCCATGACGTGCAAGTACTGTACTAATGAGTGTGTCTGCAGTTCTTCCGAGAGGTCTCCCCACCGCCGCGAAAATATATGCAAAAGTGCTGCATGCAGGAGAAACTGCCCGGCTGGAAGGCCCGTATCCGCCGCTAGTGTTTCGAACGGAACCAAGACGCCTTCAGTATATAGGTCACCCACTGTGTCTACTCCGGCCTGCGTCCATCGTGTTAGTGCTGCTTCCGTCACTATTCCTCCATCCCTGGGTGTGCCCAACAGTGGAAGCACCAGGGCGTACGGTGTGACAGCACAGGTGAGTTTCAGACTCCTGACATAGCACTTGCGAGCCACTGCCAGATGCAGTTGTGTGGGGCAGGGTGTCTTGGTCAGGGGATGAAACAGGGTGTTAATTTGCGTTTGGGTCCAGGTCGTGGCGTCCGTGGGGGTATCGCACAAATTCTTCCCACTTAGCCATCCGGCTACCCATTGCATCTGTGCCGCCAGGTAGTACAGTTCCAGATTGGGGACTGCTATGCCTCCAGCATCGGGGGGGGGGGGCGCATAGAGCTTCTTCAGCGCCATGCGCGATCTCCCTGTGTTCCATATTAGGCCTCTAATTGAGGTTTCTAGCTCTCGGAATATGCGAGTCGGGACATACACTGGGATGTTAGCATAATAGTATAACAGTCTGGGTAAAACGATCATTTTCGCCAGTGTGACGCGAGCAGGCACATTCAAAGGGAGGGTTTTCCAGAAAGTCATCTGTGCTTGCAAGGAGGATATAGCACGCACTAGATTGCCCTCCAACACATCAGGTAGAGTTCTGTAAATATAAATCCCAAGATATCGAAACGTGGTGGGGTACCAAGTGAGTCTCTCATTATTAATGCGGATCTCACATTCCTGTGTGTCCGCACAGAAGGAGTACACTCCAGATTTGGCCCAGTTGACCTTCAGTCCCGACATGGTTTCAAAGGCGCAGAAAGTATCAGACCGGGCCAACGGAAAGCGGGTTAGGTCTCTGATATATAAAAGTAAGTCGTCGGCATACAGTGACACTGTGCAGCCCATCCGCTAGGGGATCCCCCCCTCCATGCCTTGGTCCCTCAGGAGTGCCGCCAGGGGTACCATCACCAATGAAAAAAGTAGCGGGGACAGAGGGCATCCCTGCCTGGTACCCCTCCTAACACGAATGGTGTCTGACAGCAGCGTACCGGAGCGCACTCGTACTGCGGGCTTCTGATATAGCAATCCCACCATCTGCATGTAATCATCTCCAAGGTCCTATTTCCTTAACACCGCCACCAGGTAGGGCCACTCCACAGAGTCGAAAGCCTTTTCGAGGTCCAGTACCAGGCACCCGGATCTGGGCCATTGTTGTGTGGCGTATCTTTGCACCTTGAACAAGCGCCGTATATTGTGGGAGGTGCTCCGTGTGGGTACGAAACCATTTTGGTCGCTATGTACAAGAGCGGGAAGCAAGGGGGCCAGTAGCTGAGCCAATGCGGAAGCCAGTATCTTGTAATCAGTGTTGAGAAGGGCTAGTGGGCGATATGAGCCTAAATGGGTGCTGTTCGTGCCGGACTTAGGGAGGGCAATGAGGGTAGCTTCATTCAACGTGGGAGGGAGGGAGGAGTCCGATATGGCCGCCGCATATGCTCTCAATAGCTCGGGGATCAATAAGTCTGAATAGGCTTTAAAAAATTCAGCTGGCAGCCCATCCGGGCCTGGGGACTTGCCATTAGAAAGGGAGAAAATGACGCTGCGCCGTTCGTCAGGCGTGAGCGGGGCTTCCAAGTCGTCTCGTTGCGTATCGTCTATTGTTGGCAGCACAATGTCAGAAAGGTATGCAGTTATGTGAGCAAGAGAGACTCGTAGTCTAGATTGATTTAATAACGTTTAATGTTGTACAAAAGCTTCATGTATGCTGTTGTGTATATACGACACCACCCCCGCTAGCGCGTATTGCTGCCACCGGTGTCGTCCGAGTATCTTGCTGGATCAGCCATGCTAGCAACTTTCACGGCTATCCCCAAGATGGTGAGTGCGCGCCGAGTGGGCCTCATAGTTAAGATGACGTAATCTCTCTAGGAACCTCGCATGTTCCACACGCGTTTCGTGTAGTGATGTGTCATCCCCACCGCCTCGCGCTCCTTGTGAAGTAAATCCGCTTCAATATGTGTCAGGTCCCTATCGAACTGTCTCCGCATGCCAGCTTGTGTGCCTAGGCAGTGGCCCCTGATTACAACTTTAAAGGCATCCCACTCAATTTGGGGGGTGGACGCTGTATTGGCATTCTCTTCAAAGTATTGAACAAGACGCGTACTTACTGAATTGCGAAAGGAGGCATCAAGGAGGAGATCAGGTTGAAGCCTCCAAGTGGGCACAGGTGGGTGTGGGCGCGCCCATGCCAACTCCAGGACATGCGGGTTGTGATCCGAGTGGGTACGGCCCACATAGAAGGTGTCAGTGACATACGGGAGCAGCTCGCCTGACAGCATGTATCTATCCAATCTGACGTGCAGTGTATGTGCGCCGGAGTAATAAGAGTATATCTTTGTGTTTGGGTTGCGACTCCGCCAGGCATCGTGCAGATCCCACTGTAATGCCCAGCTAGTCAGCGCTTTCATAGCCCCGTGGACAGGAGCCGCAGACAGGGGCCATAGTTAGTTGCGCAAGGAATCCTCCCTGATCTGTGTTAGGGGCATATAGCGAAGCCAGGACCACTAGTTGACCATCCAGTTTACCACGAGCAAGCACACATCTGCCCTCCTTGTCTATATGGGAATGTGAGACCGCAAAAGGTGGCCCCGGTCTCACCCATATCAGCGCCCCACGAGCGTAGGACGAATATGTGGTGGCATAAAGCTGCCCGCGCCACCTACGGTGCAACTTCTGCGTCATTTAAGTGTGTTTCCTGCAAGAGGGCTACCTGAATCCGGTGTCGTTTGAGATAGGAAAAGATTTGGTACCTGCGCGAGGGTGTGTGCATTCCTCTTACATTCCACGTGCATATCTTTATCGTTGACATTGCAGTTTCAGGTGGTCACCCCACTCCCACTCCTCCACAGCAAGTCGCCACCTCAGCCCCCCCACCATCCCCCCACACACAGCCATCAAAGACTTTTCAGTGAATGTTCGTAAATACTGCACAAAATAAAGAGAGAGACGCAATCCAAGTGGTGCGTCGGACCAAACAGAACACAACAACCGGAAAATACCGAAAGGTCGACTGCTAAACATGCCGCCGTCCAAACTCTCCAATGAGGTATCGAACATTTAGGTCCAGGGGGGTCGCTGCGCACATGGCACAACGATGATAGTTCAACTGCTGAACAAGTAGATTGAACGCTGCCCTCCCCAGGGAGTCTGCGTCTGCCTCGACTGGCATAAAGTGTCCCATCGGGGAATAGCATAGTCTATTACACCTGAGTGACTGAATCAGTAAGGGCGCCAGGGGGCCCAGGAATCCCAACGGCACTCCACTCAGGCAGCGAGGCGCCAGTGCAATTGCACCCAGGTTGTCCGCCAGGCAGATCCCGCTGGGATACCCTACCCCCAGAAAGCAACCACCACAGAGCTGATGCTCACTGCGCCTTGCGCCGATGTCAAAGAGTGTGATAGGCGTTCAGGCCTTGGCTGCGGCTAAGGTCGTGGGCATGGTTGACGTACAGTTGAGTAGCAGCACCTACGCACTGCAAAGCAGGAAATCAGCCTTAAGTGATGTAGTCGTCCATTCAATGAATCAGATCTGCGATCTGCGGAGTTGCATCTGGTTGTTCCGTGGACATCTGGGAGTCGGCAGCCCGTAGATGAGTTCATCGTCACTGGGCAGTTCCTGCGGGCTGGCCTCCAAAGCGGCGTCCGTGTCTGGCGACCCACTGAGTTCCGCTACCATTCAGAGAGCATCCTGCTGTTCACTGTGCACAAGTTCCGCAGGCAGGTCAATTTCTGCCACCGTCCGTGTCTCGCGGGCTGGTGATGATCTGTTCCTGCGGCGGCGGCGGGGCCCTTTGGAAACGCCGCAAAGATGAAAGAGCAGAAGACTGCCTGGAGTCCGCAGTTACTCCACTGTCCAGCCAGGCTTCAACTTCCTCCGGGCTGGCGATGAAGTGCGTTTTGTCCTGGGCTATCACTCGCAATCTGGCGGGGGATAAAGAAGGAAGTATTTGAGGTCTAGCTGGCGGAGCCTTTGTTTAACTACTAGGAAGGAGTGTCTTTGACGCTGAACTTGAATTGTATAATCGGGAAAGAACATGATTTTGGCATTGTCAATGTGAACATCTCGGAGCAATCTGGTTTCACGCAGTATGGAGTCCCGATCACGGTAGTTCAAGATTCTGATGAGCATGAGTCTGGGGTTAGATCCCGTAGGCAGTGATCATGTCGGAACTCGGTGCACCCGCTCCACAACAAAGTGGGGTGACAATGCGTCCTCCTATAACAGTGTTTTCAGTCAGTTCTCCATATTTGTCGCCGGCTCCTTCCCCTCCCATCGCTCCGGCACTCCTACTATTCTCACGTTGTTTCTCTGTGCCCTCCCTTCCGCATCCTCAGCAAGGTCCTCTAAGAATTCAACTCTGTTCAGCAGGTCTCTCATCTACTTGTCAGACTGAGCGACTCGTGGTGTAAGATCTGCCACATTGCCCTCCAAGGTAGTGGTGCGTTCCGCTAATTTCTTGTGGTCAGCACGCAAGTGTGTTAGATCGACAGCCACACCATCTATCTTGGCTTCTAGTGAGGTGTAGGTGAGTTGCATCGATTTTCTCCAAACGCTCCATGGCTGCCAGCATGGTATCAAGTTTAGCCGCCGTTGGGTCAGAGTCCGTCGCTTTCATGGACTTCTCCATCCTTCTCTTCGGTTGCGAGCTGCTAGAGCCAGTCCTCGCCCTGATACCTCCAGACATGGGTAGCGTGGTAAGTAAGGAGCCGGCGTCTAGCGTAACAGTGTCCAATAATTGGTAGAGCTCTGGCCTGCACCAGAGGAGACGGGGGAGGGCGGGCACTCAGGTACAGCAGGTGATAAGAGGGATATCTCCACTGGGCGCTTCTAGCAAGGAGCACTTAGACGATTCACTGCAGGACGGCGGAGCACCGGAGGAGGGGAGGGGGGGGGAGGGGGAGTCCACCAGCATCCCTCCTCAATGCCGTCCAGTACTGCACATTGCGCTGGGCAATGAGCAGGATATGCGTCTCCTTCAGCAAAGTGTGCAGGCCGGAATCCACTCCCAAGGAGTCCGTATTGTGTGGACGCAAAGGGGGGGGCCCGCCGCGCCAGCCCCAAGTGGACGGCGTCTTCACCCTGACTCTCCACAGGTAGCCCCAGCTCCGCAGGGCATCCAGCGGTCGATGGCGCGCACAGCGCCCCCGCGTGCCGCAGCACTGGCCTCAACACGGCGCGGGCAGGGCCCCTCCAGGCCAGGCAATGGCTGGGCACGGGTACCGACCCCGGCTCGCCTCCGAGTTGCCGCAGCAGTCCTCTCCACGGAGTACAGCACCTCCGATAACAAGGAGGCCTCTCTTCCTCAAGGCCACAACCCGTGACTCCGACCACCCACAGGGGTCCCGGCCTCTCTCGGTCAGGACACGCTAGGGGCGGCCACGGCACACCCACAATCGTCTGTGGAGCCTGGATCATCCGCCGGGCCTGTAAGTCCATCAGCTGGTTTCTCTCTTGGGAGGGGGGTGAAATGTGCCCCCCGACTCCACACAGACAGTACCTGCACCCTGCCGCACCCCAGGCAGTCCCAGCCCGCAGGGCTCCCGGTAGTCAGCGACTCGTCCAGCGCCCTCCGCGCTCCTCAATGATGTCCCTGGCGCAGTAGTGCAGGGGGGGGGCTCCCCAGATCAGGCGACAGCCAGGTGCGTGATCCGACCCCTACTCGCTCCCGGGTCGTCACAGCAAGCGTCTCCGCAGTGCCTAGTGCCACAGATGCGCCACACTTCTTCCACCTCCAGGCCGCGTTTCGGGGCCTCGCCTACCTCCAGAAGCCTCGGTCTCCTGAGCAGGCCCGTCGGCCAAGTTGCCTCGGAAGCGGCCTCGTCACGGCCGGAACCACCGGTGCGGTCGGATGCGTCCGATGGGCCCCAAACTTCGCCAGCCAGTGGTTGCCGATGCCCCCACACAGCGCCCCAATTGGAGGCCGGATCAGGAGAATTTTAGCGGAGTAATGGCCTGGGGAGACGGAGCTCGGATCGGAGCTCTACCTCAACCCGTCCGTTCCCATTGCGTGCTTAGCCACGCTCCGCTATCTTTTTGGTTCATACCAGGCAAAAAGGTTTTACTGGAAGACAAGACCTGTGTGGGTAAATGCTCTATAAGCCAAACACAGACCCTTGAATTTAATGTGTTGTGCCACAGGAAGCCAGTGCAGGCTGCGAATCTCTTTAGATACAGATTTGCACCTAGGGGTGTTGGACAGTATATTCAGCTAAAGCCCGTTGCAGTAATCCAGTTTGGACTGAATTAGCGATGTTACCACAGTTTTTCTAGTGTAAACTGAAATGTAAGTAAGCATCTTCCTTATTTTCTTAATAAGGAGTTGTGATGTATTTACTATGGGTACTGTATCGATCCCCCTATTTCTGACCCTTGTCTGGTTAATAATTAACTAGCAGCCATTCAACTGCACAGAAACCCGTTATCGGATTAGGTCATAGCGCATGCCATCTCATTAGGCAAGCACTATTTCTCCAGCCCCCTAATAGTCATACGGTGTTCTCAAAACAAATCAAACCTACCACGACCTGGGAAATCCCCACAGCCATTGTTTTGATTTAACCGAGAACTTCAGTAAAGAATGTGCGAACGATCAGTTCGTATGACATCCTTATTGACGTATTTATGTCCATCCTTACGTCAATCTCGGCACCTTTCAGGTATAAATAATACCGACATTGCCTTAAGCAAACACACGAGGTGGTGACAAGATTGGAGCAGCGAGACTTGCCGAGGAGCCCAGCTGACCGCGAAGCCCACAGACGCTGCCCCTCCTTTCTGACGCGCTGAGAGAGAGACGCTGCCTTTTCTCCTGCCGAGAAATCCAGCTCCGGCGCTTCCAAGCCGCCCTTGCAGGCAGCTGGAATATCAAGCCCTGAGATAGAGATACCAACCCTCCAGCCTTCTAAATCCCAGGTACTGAACTGAATAACCCTTTGTAGAGAATTCTTGAAGCAGACTCTTGGCAAAACAAACTTAACTTAAACTGCTACTTATCTACTCCCGCCCACGTATTAGGCTTAGGTCAGGTACATTGGGGTAGGCGTAGTTAGAAGCACCAGTTGAGTACGATTAGTCAATGTATATATGTATGTATCTATTTTATCCATTTTAAGTATCATATGGCTAAGAAACCATATCGATGCTTTTACAGTATTATTTTATAATTCTGTTATTACTGTATGCACTTTACTTAACTATAAGTATTGCAATAATAGCGATTCATTTCTCTTGTATGAGAAAAGAGACTGATCAATAAATAACATCTTTTTATTGAACACACCCGTCTCTTCCTTTTCTCTACAATCTGGTGAAACTAAGAATGCACTGAACTGACTGAGTAAAATAAGTTGTCTTTTGTTTTCACACGACTCTAGAGATACACTCTTGATTAGGGGAGAGCAAAGTTGTCATGTTCTATGGTTGTCAGAAACTAAATCCCTTCTTGTCTATCCAGGGAGGTTAAACTCCTCCTTGTCTATTCGAGAAAGTTTCTAGTGAACTCTGAGCTAGCTGGCAAACATTAAACTTTAAGTCTAATATCGACAGTAGAAGACCTAGTTAACCTCTGTCCTACGTCTATACTATTGAAGATATTATTCCAATGCGCAGAGCCTATTGGGATAATAGGAACTACACTACAGAGGTGGGAGGCTGAGACAGTAGCATTTGTATGATGAGAGAGCGAAAGTTTGTTGTCAAACCATACTCACAGATTCTTAGCCTCAACCGCTGATTTTGGTGATTCTCCCATCTCTGCTGGCCACCACAGATTGACCCAGTTTTGGCTCCATATTACCAAAGATCAGGACCTCTGTTTTATCACAGTTGAGTTTAAGACCGTGTGTACTCATCCATCTGTTTATAGTACGCATGCAGTTCTGACATTTTTGAGTAGGAGGAGCCAGATTTTTATATGCAGCCACCACTTTGAGTGTCATCTGCGCAAGACGTCAGACTGAACCCAAAGTCTCGGATCATAGGAGCCAGTTCGGAGATGTAAACTTTAAAAAGGGAGGGGCTCAAGGAGGAGCCCTGTGGTACTCCACACAGGAGGGTATATGGCTCTGAGTGATACCCATCAACCGAAACTGTTAGTCTTCTGTCTTTGAGAAAGGAGGGCAGAAGGTCTAGTGCCGAACCCCTGACCCCCAGACTCTCCAGCCACTGTTGTAAGAAGGAGTGATCAACTGTATCAAAAGCGGCTGACAGATCGAGGAGCACAAGGGCAGCTGTGTCTCCTCCCTCCATCACCGCTCTGATCTCATCTCATCTGTGGCTTTGATGAGTGCCGTTTCCATACTGTGTTCTTGGCGGAAACCAAACTGGGAGTGATCGAGCAAATTATTTTCACGAATAAATTGGGTTAATCGAATATTCATGAGTTTGTCTATTATTTTAGCTGGCAGTGGCAACCGGGCTGTGGGACGGTAGTTGGTCGGATCCAGGTTGGTTTTTTTTTAGCAGCGGAAGGATAGAGGTATCCTTCCACATGGAAGGAAAATTGACAGTCAAACATTTAGTTAAAAATTTATGTTAGCCCAGTACTCACCAGGACCACTATTTCTTTCAGAAATGCTGGCGGGCATGGGTCGGAGGGGGATCCCGACTTCGCTTTGTTAATATATTTTTCCACTATTTCAGATTAAGTGTCGGCGAAGCTAAGCCGGGTGTTCTTTTCGAGGTCAGGGCTTGTAGCTAGAATTGTGGGGAAGTGAACTGTTGTATCCTCGAAGTCTTTAAAAATGCCCATGACTTTGGTTTTAAAAGCCGCTGCAATGTCATTACAAAACCTTTGATTGCCCTTTATCCCTGTATTTTTAGGTATAGGGAGTTTGTTTACTACTGTAAATAGTGCTTTAGAGGATTTTTTTGCTTCCTCAATCTGTTTAGTAAAATAAACTCTCTTTTCTGATATCAGTAGATTTTTGTATTGTGTTAGGGCCGTTCTGTACGCTTTCCTCGTGTGAGGGATAATTTGTTCGCCAACACCTTTCGAGTCGAGAAAATGTTTGCTTTCCTTTCCGTAGTACATCAGAAAACCAGGGGGCAGAAGGGGTGCTCCTATTACCTGAGTTTCTTTTTATTGATACTGAGGCCTTAACTGCTTTATTGAGCCATTCAGTATATTTGGTGACCATTACTTCTGGGTGACCATTTAATTGTGGTTGTGAACTCCAAATGTGTGCGGAGGATCTTTTTGTCAGTTTTACTCCACTCTATATGAGTGAAGGCTGGGGGCTTGGAGGTCCCTCCGAGCCCGAGAGAGGAGATTGAAAGATTGAACTTAATTAATGAATGGTCTGACCAAGTCAGAGGAAGGGTTTCTTTTAATACGAGACCCTAGGCCGAGGTAAAGATACCATCTAGCGTGTGCCCTGACTCGTGTGTGGGGGTCTGTACTAGTTGGGTTAGGCCTACAGCTCCCAATGTGTCTAGCAGTACCCCTGTCTCCCTGCTACCCTTGTCTTCAAGGTAAAAATTAAAATCACAAAGGATGGTATAATCATTGTTTAAATCAATAGCTAACAGCAGGCTATCTAGATTTGAAGTGAAGGTACTTCTAGTACCTGGAGGCCGGTACAACAAGATGCCTCTGAAAGTCTGCCTTGGGCTGAGTTCGAGAGCAAAGTGAAGAGCCTCATACAGAGGTGTGGAGATGGAATGGAAAGTTACTGGGAAATGCTCCCTAAAGATGATGGCTATTCCACCACCTCGTTTTAGTGGCCTATCGACTCTGATAGCCCGAAATCCAGATGGGGTTGCAGTGACAAAGTCAGGGTCAGAGGCAGCATCTGTCCAGATGTCTGATAAGAAAATTATGTCTAACTCCAAGTTTAAGATCATGTGCGCAATTTCATATTTGTGCTTTGCCAGTGATCTGACATTTGTGAGGCCACAATTAATTTCAGCGTTCTCTGTAAGTTTAGAAGGGTCATGACTGGGAACATTTCAGGGGTTGGAAGGCACTAATCCTTTGTGGTTGCAGGAGTATAAAACTGCAGGGACAGTTTGCATGTCCATAGCCAGGAGTGGACAGGTGACAATTGTCCCTGCGGTTATTGAGAAGGAGTAGCTCCCTTGCGATATAGCTGTGCGCCTGAGCATTTAAAAGACCAGAGGTTCTGGCCCTGGGCCCGGTCCAGGCGCAGACAGGCTTGCCGTTTTATATGATTCCGGTGGACGACTAGACCGCGTCCTAACCGGAAGTGTAGAATGGGCGGAATTCTGCAGTGGTAATGGCAGCCAGCGCTGCCCGCTCACAGGTACATTTTATTTAAATAACATGAGAATGATCCCTATTGCTGGAGCCAGCCGAACCCCTGAACCGTGGCAGCTGCTGGAGCCCAGAGCACATACTGTGGATGTACTGCTGAGCCTCAGTCTGAAACATGCCCGGGTGGTTGGTGTTTGCCCCCGGCAAGTTCGCCAAGAGGCTGCCCATGGCTAATTTGCTGCTCCGCTCGCCTCACAAAGTAAGTGAGTCGGTGACAGCTGCTCATTAGTAATCCTGGGATAAGAGTGCAATTCGATTTAATAAAATGAGAAGCACCATCAGATGGACCCAAAGGAGCAGGGATGGCGGAGAGGGGCACGAAGTTGACCTGCTGTATCCAAATGGGCCCATTGAAGGGTGGGCTGGCAGACGGGACGGGGCATCGATCAGTAGTAGGGCAGCCTTCGAGATTAGAAGTGTGGAGAGCAGTTTAGAGAAGGGGAGATAGAGGGGATCCAATCTGTGGTGCCAATGGTGAAGTCACCCTTAGCCTCTCCACTTTCAGATGGACGCCAAGGGGGCAGGGACTTGACCTGCTGTAGGCCGATAGGTGGCGCTGGCAGAAGGATATGGCATTCTTTGAGAAGATATGAGGGGGTCTGGGCCGGGTCAGTAGCAGGGGAAATAGAAGGTTGGATTGTAACTCAATATGAGGTCTGCCTCATTGGAGTACAGGCACAAAGGGGTTTACTGCAGCAACAAACCCTGATGCAGTGCACTGGCTCATTTTATTTAATCAACCCAGGTCCTCTGCCCAAATTACGCCGATGGTCCCGGAATACTGCGAATTCACTGCAATGTCATTGCATTGGCAGAATGGAGGTTAGATAAAAAGCAAATTCACAACAGTAGAGAATGTGTAGAGAGGGTACAGAAGGTAGGGACCGAAGAGGGTAAAAGTTGGAGTTTCTCTTTTTGGACTGTTTTTCCGTACAAGTAATTACTTGACCTTGAAAACAACTTATACGTGTTTCTTGCATTTTGAAAATCGCAGTCAGAGCTGTGTTTGTTGTGCGAGGGGTCTGCAAAAAACTAACACACTAATGTTAGAAATGGGGTCTCTAGTTGGCAGGTTGTTACCCTAACCAAGTAGGGACCCTTCCAATTCAGAATAAGGGAGTCAAACTTCTAAAAAAAACAAAAAAAAAACCTGCTCACCCCCTTGGTAGCTTGGCACGGGCAGTGTGGCTTATCTCAGAGGCAGTGTGTAAAGCATCTGCACATAACCAACACTTATATCACTTTTCCCCTTGATGTTGGTAATAAGAAAGTACCACTAGGATACATAAACCAGTTCACCCCGGCTCAGGCCAGGTTCACCACAGGAGGTGGAGAAAGATTTGTGAGAGGCAGACACAGTCCATTCTGGTGCAAGCGACAACTCTTCTGACTACTCTATATACAGACAGGTCTAATCTGCCTGGCTAGGAGTCACTCAGGAAAGGCAGGACACACCTCAGTCCCCTCTTCTATCTGTCTAGTGGGAATGCACATCCCCAGCCCTGTCCGTCTAAAGCATAGACAGCTAATACACAAAACAGGCAGAGGCACATTGAGGGTTAGACAAGGAAATACCCACTTTCTAAAAAGGGGTATTTCTAAACACCCAATATAAAAATCATCTTTACTAAAATGTGTATTTTGAAATCCTGAGTTCGGGCATAGTAATGTTATATTCCATATGGGTACCCTATATAGGCGCGGGTAACACTGCAACCTTTCACCTATAATCCTTCCCTACATTACACACAACGGTTCATAGGGACTGACCTTTTACCTAGATACTACACTGTATTCAGAATGCAGGTTTTTCCCAGGTTTGATACTCCTACATTTATGCATGAGGCTTCTTAGAAGCACAGCAGGATGAACATTTCCTGTATAATATCTATGTTAAAGTTTAAGCCCAACGTCATCCTTTAGGACAACACAGTAACACAGCAAGGTAGGATTCCTGGGGAAACCTGTGGGTGTATATATATTCATCATGTCCTGCTTCAGAAAGACAGAGGAGACTGTGACTCCCGGCTGACACACTGGCCAGAGACGCTGATGTACCTGCATGCAGACTCTCCAGCTAGCAGTGGTCTAACATCCCTTGCAGGGTGTTCAACTCTAGACCAGGACGGAGTCCCACATTCCCTAATTCTCAGGTAATGGGGTGGCTAGACCTTAGAGGAATTCTTGGCATAACACCCACACAGATGCTAGGTACATTTAGGTACATCTAGTTAGGGAGACATCGTAGGAGTAAGGACCTATTATCATTTATTCTTTATACTTGTATTCATTCATAATTTCTGCAAAAAGGTAGAACTATACCATCCCATTACTCTTGTAGTATTGCTAACCGTATATCTCTGCTACTGATGGTTGTTACCGCACATCTATTTTACACTAGAATACTAACTGTCCAATAAATCCTTATTGAAACGCCCAGCTTGTTTATTCTGTGTATCTCTGAGACGAACTAAGCGAGCAAGCGTGACTGAGCGAAAAGTAGTACATTATCAGGGTTGTCATGTTCTGAGGTTGCCAGAAACTATTCTCTCCCTGATAAGGGGATATTCTAGTGGTACTGTGAGCTAGCTAATGCAAACAGGCTAAAGTATCTGGTGTGGGTGCACGGAACCAGTCTGCCACCAAACCCACGGTTTATCGGAAACGCGCCGATCATGTATAGGTAATATAGGAACTACACGACATGTCGCCACCAACGTTGGTTGGGTACTTATTTAACAGTATAATCTGAGTAGTTCAGTCGTGCTATTCTCAGAGACCCCTACTCAAAAAACACCAGAGACGTCTGGAGTTGGTGGGCACAAACTCCGCCACAGCTGAGTAGGCAAAAAATCCTATTTATTAGCTGTTGGTTAGTGAAGCTTGGAGGACACAGTGTTCCTAAAAATTGTGCATTAAAACCTTATCTTGGTTCCCTAGAACAATCTTCTTCTTTACAAAATGACTGAGACAGGAGGCGACGTAAGAGTAAATCTACACCTCTCAGGGGAAGACAATGCAGACAGAATTCCAGTTGCTGAAGAATTCAGACATACAATCACCATGAAGCTTTTAGAAAATGGTTTATCAGCTAGGGGTGGCTTAGTAGTTTTCGTTATTGAGGCACACAAATCAAATAAAACAGAGGTATTTTATTTGTGGGTTACATTCCCGGCAGCAGGTGCGAGAACACAGACATTTCACTCTTACACAGAAGGAGATGCACCAGTGGAATATGGTCCGTTTGAGGACATAGATTCCACTTGCGTACCAGGAACATTTATACTGGTTTAAAGCTGCCCTACCCCACATAAGAGGAAGAGGAAGATTAGGCCCACTCGGAGGAGATGGGGCAACATGGCCAATATTAGCGGCCTACACACTACATCCTGACATTGAAACCATGCCACCAGGAGACATACTCCTACAACACAAAGATTTAATTAAAATCTATAGAAACTTGACGCAATTAGTCATGAGGACTTTCACAGTCCAGCCAGCAACATTTGCATCAAATGGAACTCAATCTCAGGGTACAGCGACTAAAATCATACCACAAACATTACACTCAGTGATGGGCAAAGTGCCCTCTAAACGTGAACAAATGCCATTCTGGGTAGCTTAGAAAATTACACAGCTCAAGGCAGTATTCCCGAATACTACCCCATATGAAAAACACAGAATGCTAACAATCTGCTTCCCCATGGGGATAACACCCCAATTAGAAGATTGTACCACTTGGGGTACAGTCTTTGCTGCCATATATACTAGAACTCCTGGTATTCCTTCATTAGCAGTGATACCTGATGCATTGAGACAAATGCAGAACGAGTACGGAGCAGAGTTTGCTCTGAAAGTAGGGATGAAGTTACTAGGTAACTATGCCCAGGTATCAGCCGTAATACTAGCTAATATTAAAGGGGAAGCAGCTTCAGTGGCAATCCACCAACCCCTAAGGGAGTTCAGTCCTTTAGAACAGGAACACAAACTACCTAAAATAATTGCAACTGCATATGCGGAATTAGGCAGAGACAGTTTGGGTGTGAAAGCTTTAAAACCACAACTGATGGGCAGTCCTGAAAAGGAAACTTCCAAGCAGACACCTGCTTCTTCTAAAAAGAAGTGGAATAATAAAAAACACCAAAACTTTAAAGGAAACCGATCTCAATCCCTAGGTAGATCTCAGAAAAGAGGTATAAACTTAGGAATAGGGATATTATTAGGAAACCTGACAGGCATCATGATGCTGATAAACGTTCCTCTTTTTCCTTTCAGAGTTCATCAAAAAACTCAGAGAGGGAAGGACGGTCAGAAAGACAAGAAGAGCGTACAAAGTCCAGAGACGACCAGCACACAAGAAGAGAAGCCAAAGCAAAAGCCACAGTTCAAAAAGAAGGACGTTGTAGGTCTAAAGATCAGACATGCCCAGAATTCTGAGGACTCGACGACTGAACAAGGAATGGGCTCTGATGATGCTAGACAGTGAGGCGGACGTAACAATAGCTCGCCCGAACCTGATGGACTTTCTGGCGACAGCGGACTTGAATGATTATATCACGGTGGAAACACATGATACTAGATTAAGTGTCCCACATAAATTGTATGAAATAACGCTCTAAATAGAGGGGGCACAAGAGTAGGAAAGCGAGAGGTCTCTTTTGGGAGAACCTTACGTTTGGCTATGACGTTTTGTTAGCTGAACAAGATTGGCCGCCAGCATACGTCTTGGATAGCCCTAAAGGAGAAATGGCAATTCCACCAGCCTTTTCAGATCACATTCCCAGGCACTTGCAACATACATATGCGCAGGAGTGGGCGGCAGCCCATGCTCCGGCATTATACAAAAACTATGTTGGATGGGATGAGGATTCAACCCACCACATAATTACTTTAAAAAATACACCAACTGCACAGAGGCAGTATCCAATAAAGCAAGAAGCTAAAAAAAACAGGTAAGGGAGATCTTAGATCAACTTGAACACCAAGGGGCGATTGAAACTTGCACCTCTCAAATGACAACCTTTTTGTTTCCCGTCATGAAACCTAACAATACATATCATCTAGTTTTAGATTAGACATTTAAACACTTGCACTACGACATTCACATTCTAAAATGCACACAGTGCCGCATTCATGAATAACATTGTGTGGAAAAAATATAAAACACTTGATATCTCAAATGGATTTTTTGGGCAAAATATAGCGCCTGAAAGCAAGTATTTCGCCGCATTCTCAGTGCTAGGGTCCCAGAGGCAATTTTGTTGAATCCCCCAGGGGTATAAGAACAGCCCAGGGTTGTTTTTGACCAGAGTAACAGTTACTTCAAAAATTAGATGAGGCATTGTCCTTTGTGGGTGATATTTGTCTGACGGACGATGACCTAGATGAACATTTGAACAGGGTGAACACCATAATTTGGGGATTTGCATCTGAGGGCTACAAATGTAACTATTAAGAAATCTAAAATCCCCCACCACGGTGTCCTGTTTCCAGGATATGAACTTTCAAGTGAAGGAAAAAGCCTAGCAGCCAATTTTTTTCTAACAATGCACACTGCTCCAACCTCCAAGATCATTAAAAAATCTATAATCAATACTGGGATTCCTAAATTTCGGTAAAAAATACATTTGGGATTACGCAGAAAGAGTAAAACCTTTCTATGACTTAATAAAACCTGATTTCTCAGCGAGAAACTGGACACAGGAAAACAAAGATACACTATGTTTCTTACAAGCTGACATGATAGCTTCAAAACATTTACAGACACGCGTAAACATACGCAACCTGTTGATCCCTATAATTGCGGGTCAATCTGGGTACACCTATCTGACATACAATGAAGGTGAAACAGTACCAATTGCATACAAGTCACATTTGTATACAAATGCTAAGATGCGCTTTGCATCCATAGAAAAAATTCTGACAGCAGTACAGACTGCTGTAGTAAGATATAGATAAATGCCAATACTGGACTTAACTTTCAGAATTTATGTTAGCACCTATATGAATAAAACATAACGGTCTGTTTACTATAACGTCACTAGTTTATTTATTTATTTGTCTCATTTGTCACTTTCTTTTTACTTTTTTATTTCTCAGAACCACTTTTTTGTGCATATACAAAATATACAGTAAATAACAATCAATTACAATCACATATATTCACTATACATATTTACAACTCATCCATTCCAAACTTTTGACTAGTCCATTCATCATACACCCAAACACACACATGCATATAACATGAAATCATAAGGTATGGCCCTTTGCCAACAAACAGTTGAACGTACAATTTATGTACCCTAATCGTTATCTCAGTGTGACTATGTTACATAGAAATATACAGTTAGAACCTAATTTCTTAGTATCCTAACAAAGTCCTACTAAACCTTATTGTTTGACACAGGGCCAAGTAAGGTCGACGCGTTTCGAACCCCCTGATTGCGGGGTTCTCCTCAGGACCATAGAACTCTACAAAAAAACAAAAGACAAATGTGCCAGATTAAGTCACCTATTCCGTGAAATTGCCTTTTTATATCAACATACAGCCGCCAACCGGCTCACTTCCGCTTACCTTATTTCTAGTGGAATTGGTGTCCCTTGGGAGGTCATGTGGTGTAGTCACAATGTTCTGGACATAAAAACAGTTACATAAAGACATTTACTATAAACAGATGGAACCTCCACATATTTGCATAAATGGGTACAATTGTGAAGCGACGGTCTATGGCACCCACCTTTATTCACGATGTGTAGAGCGGTAGCACTAGATGGAAAGAAACTCGACATTAATGGAGGAAGAGGCAAACTAGTGCATCTACAAAGTTACTCAAGGCTAAACTGACCTTAATTACGCGTTGGGGAGGCTCGTAGTGCCTAAAAACGAACGTGAGCCGAGAATTACTTTCAGAATCCCACCGTGATTAATCACATTTTGTTAGAAAACATGAAAGTCTCAAGCAGTAAGACTTACCCGGTCTCCTACGCGGTGCTTCCACACCGGGTGGGATGATTACTGCCGACGATTACTTGCTAAGCGACTATGGACAGAAACAGGGGGACTAAGTTAGAATATTAAAGGAACCGGACAAGCGGGGGAACAGAAAACTGCCTCTTTCTCGACTTACGTTCTTGTCCGGTATGCTCTCTGTGAAACAGTCCGAAAGTTTGCCATGCACAGCCGGCTTCTACGTATTTCACGCTCATTCCTGGCCACATGATCAAGTTTTCCTTAAAGGAACAGCGCCTAGTGAACTTGATGGAAGTTTGCCCTGCAAAAGAATTATTTTCAGTTGGATACTGACTTCTTTTTTCAAACGAAGGGGGTGGCCATGGGCTGCTCCTTTGCACCGGAGCTAGCAGTATTATTTATGGGGCTTTATGAGACCAAATTTATTTACAACAACAACCCGTTCGCTGAATTTATTACCAAATACATCAGATACATCAATGATGTATTTTTCATCTGGTCGGGGACCCAAGAGACACTAAATGACTTTGTGACATGGCTTAACCAGAGGACTGAGGACATCAAATTCAGCCACACTGCATCCAATAAAAGTATCACTTTTCTTGACGTGGAACTGTATGCAACGGAGGGCGCATTGGGAACCACATTGTTTCGGAAATCGACCGATAGAAACAAAGCTCTCCACTACACAAGCCACCACCCTAGAAGCCTCAAGCAAAATTTGCTCTTCGGTCAATTCTTACGAATTAGATGAAATTGCTCCAACAAAGATGAATATTTCAAGCATGCTAATGGTTTGATGGAACGGCTACGTGAAAGAGGCTATCCGAAAAAACTATTAAAACATTCATTAAGAAGAGCGTGGTGGGTTCCTCGTGAGA
Source organism: Lissotriton helveticus (assembly GCF_964261635.1). Lineage (NCBI taxonomy): Eukaryota > Metazoa > Chordata > Amphibia > Caudata > Salamandridae > Lissotriton > Lissotriton helveticus. Next base: position 1,429,544,907 of record NC_136061.1, on the reverse strand, counting down.
CTTTGTTACAAAAGAAGGAACAACCTGACACAAAGAGGATTGTGTGTGTAACTTCATTTGGCCCTAGCTCACATCAACTACGAAAAATGGTAATGCAGAACTGGCATCTGGTAAAAAATCTACATTGTGACTTTCAAGAACCGCCTTTGTTCGCATTTAAAAAAGAGAAAAGTGTGGCAAATCATGTTGTGCGGGCAGCCCTTCCTCGTGAAACTAAACCCACATTAAGAGGCATGTTGGGGTTACCCCCAATAGTAGGACATCATAAGTGTGGTAATTGTGCATGCTGTGCACAAACGGAGGAAGGTGCAGTGTTCAGTTTTGATGGAATTCACTGGAAACATGACAAATTCACTAATTGCCAGACAAGGAATATGGTATACGGGATCATGTGTCCGTGCCCAAAACTATATATTGGTAAAACCACACAGGAGGCACGCCAGCGGAGCACGCAGCACAAATCCCGTATTAGAAGAGAAGTACCCAACGCACCATTGGTCCAACACTGGATATCAAAAAAACATAAAGAGGAGGATTTACGCTGGACCATTATCTCAAAAATTGACCAGGACCCCCGAGGGGGGGATATGGAGCTGAGGCTGGGACAGCGGGAGGCATTACTAATAATGAAGTACAATACTGCCCTAAATGGCCTGAATGAGATTTCTGAAATCTTCAGAGCTACTCCCTAAGACAGTGAACCCGTGATTTAGTGACATTAGCAACCTGCCCGCTTCGCAAATTATATGGGGGATGGACCACACAGCCCGTGAGGGCTGAAATCATAGATAAAGCATGCGGAGAGGTTTTTGGAATCAGGTGGCACCAGAGTGAGCTTTGGTGTCCTAGTGTCATTTTCCATATAGCGCTTAAGACTGCGCACGCCTCGGATTTATGATTTGGATCCATCGGAGTGTCAAAGCCAGGCCTCTTCAAGAAACCCACGCGTACGAAGCCCGGTTTTTAATTTCGTTTTGATGTAATGCCCTTTTCAGATCACGTGTGGCCGTGCCATTGGTGAGTGTGTCAGGAGTATAATCCAAAGTGGTTGGGAACACAATGCTGGTTAACTTAACAAAAGAGACGTTTTGTCTAACGGTCTACTCACTTGTGTAGAACAGTATCAAAGATTGTGTGTTAACGTACACTTCTTTGACTATCAATAAAGTTCCATCAAGTTCACTAGGCGCTGTTCCTTTAAGGAAAACTTGATCACGTGGCCAGGAATGAGCGTGAAATACGTAATAGCCGGCTGTGCACGGCAAACTTTCGGACTGTTTCACGGAGAGCATACCGGACAAGAACGTAAGTCGAGAATGAGGCAGTTTTCTGTTCCCCCCGCTTGTCCGGTTCCTTTAATGTTCTAACTTAGTCCCCCTGTTTCTGTCCATAGAATCGCTTAGCAAGTAATCGTCTGCAGTAATCATCCCACCCGGTGTGGAAGCACCGCATAGGAGACCGGGTAAGTCTTACTGCTTGAGACTTCCATGTTTTCTAACAAAATGTGATTAATCACGGCGGGAGTCTGAAAGTAATTCTCGGCTCACGTTAATTTTTTAGGCACTACGAGCCTCCCCAACACGTAATTAAGGTGTATTTAGCCTTGAGTAACTTTGTAGATGCACTAGTTTGCCTCTTCCTCCATTAATGTTGAGTTTCTTTCCATCTAGTGCTACCGCTCTACACATCGTGAATAAAGGTGGGTGCCATAGACCGTCGCTTCACGATTGTACCCATTTATGCAAATATGTGGAGGTTCCATCTGTTTATAGTAAATGTCTGTATGTAACTGTTTTTATGTCCAGAACATTGTGACTACACCACATGACCTCCCAAGGGACACCAATTCCACTAGAAATAAGGTAGGTGGAAGTGAGCCGGTTGGCGGCTGTATGTTGATATAAAAAGGCAGTTTCACGGAATAGGTGACTTAATCTGGCACATTTGTCTTTTGTTTTTTTGTAGAGTTCTATGGTCCTGAAGAGAACCCCGCAATCAGGGGGTTCGAAACGCGTCAACCTTACTTGGCCCTGTGTCAAACAATAAGGTTTAGAAGGACTTTGTTAGGATTCTAAGAAATTAGGTTCTAACTGTATATTTCTATGTAACATAGTCACACTGAGATAACGATTAGGGTACATAAATTGTACGTTCAAGTGTTTCTGTTGGCAAAGGGCCATACCTTATGATTTCATGTTATATGCATGTGTGTGTTTGAGTGTAGTATGAATGGACTAGTCAAAGTTTGGAGTGGATGAGTTGTAAATATGTATAGTGAATATGTCATTGTAATTGATTGGTTTTTACTGTATATTTTGTATAGGCACAAAAAAGTGGTTCTGAGAAATAAAAAAGTAAAAAGAAAGTGACTAGTGAGACAAATAAATAAATAAACTAGTGACGTTATAGTAAACAGACCATTATGTTTTATTCATATAGGTGCTAACATAAATTCTGAAAGTTAAGTCCAGTATTGGCATTTGTGTTGTTTTATTATTTATATCTGGCTTAGCCTTGCTGGGTTAGGAGTCAAGACCCTGTGTTGTTCATCCGGTAGTAAGATAAAGAGCACTGGCTCAGGGAAAACGAATAATAGTAGGGACTCCAGTCACAGCCTCAGAGGCTGCGACAAAAGCAAGCGTCCATAACACTAAAGCCCTACATCCGAGATGGATACAATGGGCTAATTCTCTCACTGCAACAGATGTAGAATACAGGTAAGACCCAAATTTAAAGACGCAAGCATTCCTGCAATACGAACAAGAATATCCTCTACCTAATAAAATAATGCTTCTAGATAAGTTTGAATATATTATTTACGCTGACGGATCGGCTCAACCGACCATAGGGAGTAAGCAACAATATAGCGCAGCGAGTGCAATCGTTAAAAGGTCACATGCGGGATGGAAAGATCCATCACACAACAGTAAACTCTCCTTTTTCTATCAGCTCCACTTGGCCAGATACATTTGTAAACGTATTACAAAGCAGCCCCAATGTTAACATATGAGAAAGATAGCCTTTCAATAGTGAAAACGAAATGCACAGTATTTCACTATTGGGGCATGTACAACACACCAGTACATGTCCCACCTTTCACATACACTGGACCCTGCCCACAGGGGTACCTTGGACCTACCTGGGGGGTGCCTTATATGTAAGAAAAGGGAAAGTTAGGGCCTGGCAAGTGGGTGCTCTTGCCAGGGCTGACATGGCAGTAAAAACTGTGCACAGACACTGCAGTGGCAGGTCTGAGAACCCTTCAAAAGGCTGCTTTTTGTGGGTGGCACAATCAGTGCTTCCGTCCCACTAGCAACATTTGATTTACAGGCCCTGGGCACACACAGTGCACTGTACTAGAGACTTAGTAGTAAATCAAATAAGCAAGTCCTGGAAAACCATTCATAACCCACTTTATGGTAGGAGCACTTGCACTTTAACACTGAACAGCAGTCGAAAGTGCGCAGAGACACAAAACCAGCAAAAACAAAGTAAAAAAACAGTAGGCCAAAAAGTCTGAGGGTAAACCCGCTGTAAAAGCCAAGTTTAACATGCAATTATGTAATTTTTGTCCCTCATAGTTTCTGAATGTCATTGATAATTACACTGAAATTATGGAAATGTCCTACATGGCAGCTATGCGTCCCTCGAATCTTTCATAACTGAATCCTGATTTCCTTGGTAACTGCGCAGTACGGGAGAAGGCAGCTTGAGGTCCGCAGAAGCTAAAGAGCAAGCCTTGCTGGCATTGTGGTGCAATGCAGTATCACTTGTTGATTTTGTCCTTTCCAAAAAGACTAGCTTTCTCCCTATTGGTGTCTGATAACAAATGGCACACATGCATTTTCGGGTTCAGAAAACTTCCATGTAGTAACTATTTTAGGTGACTTTAAAAGAAAAAAGTACTGTGTTGTTAAATTGGGCGCTTTCTAACTCTTTACTCCTCAATCACACGTTCTTCCAGTTTATGGTTTAACTCTTTTTATTGAAATTGATCAACATTCAACATGTTCGGCATTTTCACGGGCTGTATCATAGTCATAGGCACACAACTAGCGAATGCCATAGCTGGGAGGTCAGAGCTTGTAAAGAACACATCGCAATGAGGTCAAACATAACATGACTTGAAAAGGAAACTTATTCTAACCACCCCCCACCCCCTCCACACCCCACCCTGTCCCTTGTCCACCAAAGAAACAAATATAAACGTTGCCTGATTCCACTATTTAAACTGAGACATCGCGACCCTGTCAGTTGCGGATCAGAGAGCCGCAGGAGGCGGAGATATCTGGGACATCTGAATTCAGAGGAGAGAAGGGACAAAAATGGTTGCCATAGATCATTGAACATGGATCCCGTCCCCGCTATTGTCAAAGTCAACTTCTCCATTCCCAGGACATGCCAAAGGCTATATAGCCAACCTGTGAAGGTAGGGATCTGAGAGGTGCGCCAATGTGTTAGAATGTTTTGTACTGCCGAACCCAGCGCTATTGCAATCAAGCGGCCTCTACGGGATTTTAGCGGGTAGGTCAAAAGGTTCGGAAGGCCTGGGTGGACATATGTGGGAAAGCACAGTATTTGACACCTAGGTGCGGTCTAGGTTTCTCGTAAGCGTAGAGGTGTCTACAGGCAGACGGCCTAACCTGGGTATGCAAGGCCCAGTGTCTAATCTGGATATATTGGAGCCGTTCAGGTTCAGGTAATCCGTAGTCCGACCTGAGCTGCTGAAATGGTATGAACCTGTCTACGTCAAAGAGATGGCCTAGGGAGTGGCATTCTGAGGACCTCCACCGTGTAAAGGCAGCCACATCCATGCCTGGTTGGAAATCGGGGTTATCGAGCAGAGGAGTAAGTGGTGAAGGGAAGGTAGTTATGTTATGTTTGAGGTTGGTGCGTCCCATGTTTCAAGGGTGACCCAGGTGATATAGGACGCATATAGGTTGAGCAGTCTGTGCACCTTCCGAAGGAAGAGGATCCCCTTTAAGGGTCTGGCGGCGACTACTTGATCCTGGAACAACCAGTGTTTCTCCGACTCCGGTCGGCTCCATTCTACTAAATAACGCAGTTGTGTTGCTTGGAAATGTATTTGGAGGTCAGGAACACCAAGGCCCCGTTCTACCAGTGAAAGCATCGTCCATGCTTGTTTCATCCGTGGCTTGCGACCATTCCAAAAGACCTGTGCAAGTTCGGACTGCGTTTGTTGTATCCACCCCTTTGGAGGTCCGAGAGACAGGGTTTGGAACAGATATAAGATCTGAGGTAATATAGTAATTTTGACTGCAGCTATTTTACCAGCCAGGAAAGTGGGTAGTGCTTCCATTGGCTCCATTCTTTGCAGAATTTCAACCGCAACCGTGCGTAATTAGTGGTCACTATGGTCGGTAGGGAGGGTGCTAATTGGATCCCTAAATAGGGAACTGAGCCTGTCGCCCATTGAATGGGGTGACGTTCCTGGAGGTATGCACAGGTGGATGATGTTAGGGAAAGGTCCAGCACTATTGATTTACCTTGAACCCCGAGGCTTGCACAAAGGTCTCTAATTCTGTGAGGCACGCTGGTAGTGCGAGAGTTGGGTTCGACAACGAGTTCAGAACGTCAACTGCATATAGACTAATCATGTGGATATCACCCCCAAATGTAATCCCCGTTATCGTTGGGTTATGTCGAAAATGGTGGGCCAGAGGCTCCGAATAAAATGCAAAGAGAAGGGGTGACAGGGGGCATCCTTGCCTCGTGCCTCTCTCTATGGGGAACCGGGATGATGTGTAGCCATTTACTCGTACGGTGGCTGTTGGGAACCGATAGCAATTTAAGACGCATGTTTGAAACTTCTCCCCCATCCCCACCCGTTCAAGGACCTGTTCTGGGTATGGCCAATGGACCCTATCAAAGGCCTTTTTGGCATCGATAGTGAGCAGCATATATTCCCCCTGCGTCCGAGAGGCTTTCTCGATAAGGTGGAGTGCCCGCTTTGTATTATCGCTTGTTTGGCGCTGAGGGATGAAGCCTCCCTGATCCGGGTCAATCAGACCAGGCATGTGGGGCACAAGGCGAGCAGCTAGTATCCCGGTATATAGCTTAATATCAACGTTGAGAAGAGATATGGGGCAATAAGCTCCGCATTTAGTCTTGTCCTTTCCCGATTTTGGGATAACCACTATTGAAGCTTCAAACATGTCTCCCGGTATCGCTCCAGGTTAGTGAACAAATTAAAAATCTTAGTGAGGATTGTTGCCACCAGTGTACGGAATATTTTGTAGAATGCTGCAGAGAAGCCATCCGGCCCGGGGCCTTGGCAAGCTTAAGGCGTGAGTTGGCCGCAATGACCTCTTCTATTCTTATGTATCTGTCCAAGTGATCAGCCTGGGCTTTAGTCAGAGCGGATAGGTCAGTGGTTGCGAGATAAGCAGCTCCGTCCGCAGTAAACCGAGGCGAGCTGGCATACAGATGGGCGTAGAAATCTCGGAATGCCTCAGCAATTTTAGAATCCTCTGAAACTTTCCGCCCATCCCCACGTTGAATCTCCTGAACCCCCTGCCTCTGTCTGGTCTCCCGCAATTTGTGGGCGAGGAGGCAACCACATGTATCTTGCCCCGTATAATAGGCGTGTCAGCCTGAGGGCTGCATATTCCACTCTGTTTTGGCCTAGTGCCGCGAGCTGTTGTCGCGTGGCTTTAAATTGACGCCAGACCTGTGGTGCCCCTGTCCGTTGATGTATCTGTTCTAGCTCCTTTGTTTGTTGGGTAAGGTCGTCCCTCTTGCACTTACGCTCTGCATTTTCTGCTGCTGAGATGGGCACCAGTTCCTCGCGTATGACCGCTTTAAGCGCTGCCCATTGTGTAGAGAGGGAAGTGTCGTTATTATCATTGTGAGGGAGGAAATCCTTTATTGAGCGCTGTAACTGCTCTACTAATACTGCACGGTGTAAAAGAGTATCATGGAGGCGCCATTGTCCCGAGGGTCGCTGCATGGGTGGGAAAGTGAAAGTGGCAATTACTGGTGCGTGGTCAGAAAGAGAAGCTACTCCTATCTCTACGTTTGTTGCTAGTGCATGCAGAGGTGCCGATGCCAGCAGATAGTCTAGTCTAGCGTACGGTTTGTGCGCAATAGAGTAGTGAGAATATTCACGGCTATGGGGGTGGAAGCAGCGCCATAAATCATTGAGGCCTAAGTCTTGCAAGCGTGCTAACCCTGCCGTCGATAGTGCCCCTGTCTGCCCTGTGCGTTGACTTGATCTGTCTACGTCATTATCAAACACCAAATTCAGGTCACCCCACCCCCCCCCCCAATAGGATCCGTTGTTCTGTTGTGGCTGCCGCTTCGGTGAGTGCTGTGCAGAAACCTTTCCTGTCCCTCATTAGGGGCGTACACTGAGCCTACCTCGAATGTGAGACCTCAGAGAGTGAAACGATAGGTGAAAATGTTGTCCGGTTCCTCATTGATCTTCACCCCTCGTATCCTGATATTATGGTGGCGGGAGCCATTCTCCAGGTCTTCGAGGTGGGATTGTAGTTCCACCTGCTTAACGTGAATTCGGACAACTTCTTGTTGAAGAGTCGACCGCTCCGTATCGCTTCATCACTTTTCTCTTCCAACTCGGCAACCCTCTCCCCTATGCTGTCCATATCTCTTCGGACTACTTTAATTTCGGCCGTGAGGTCTTGCTTGAGTGTCTGAAGGTCTTCTCGCAGTGAAACAAACAAGGATTTTAGGAAGGCCTTTGTTATGGGCTGCCCACCTTCATCACTCATTTGTGCAGCTTGTTCAGTATGTGCGGGTGTGTCGCCCGCCTGGCTTCCACCCTGGGCCTTTGCAAATAAGTCCTTTAGGGTTTTTTCTTTCCGTCCTCAGGAAGAGGACATGCTGTGTCTCAGCTAGAGCGGGCGCTGATGGGTCCCCAGGTGAGTTTAGGTAGAGTGTAGTGCAGTGGCACCAGACCCTGATGTCTTCTCGCTGCCCCCTCTGAGGCACCGCGTGCCGTGGACTCTAGGCGGACCCTCCGTCTGAGGGCCGTCTGTGTGTTCCATCCGTACAACTACAGCGACACTCCAGGAGGTCCCCTCTCGTTCCCTGGTGGAAGCCTGCTGGCGCCGCTCCCCCGCTGACGCTGTACCGTCCCCTTCAGTATGGCCGGTGACTACCCCATTCTCTGGTCGAGGAGTTCTGTGGGTCCGCGGCGTCTCTGGTAATAAGCGTAGGCTCTAACTGGCGCGCCTGCCCTCTGGGCGCCCCCACGAGATCATCGAGCCCCTCTATCGAAGGGGCACGATTCGACCCCCAGGGCTAGGCGTAGCTTGTTGCCGCAATCCTCGAGTCCAGCACCTTCCGCTACACCTCCAAAGTGCTGCACTGCTCCAGGCCCCCTCAGGGCTCTGGGCTGGATTGATGTTCCTGATATTGTCCCCAGGCCTAGACACAGTTGTTTTGGGGCGTCACTCACACATCAATAGCCGCCCCCGGGTGAAAATCGTCGCCCCTCTCCACGCACTCCTAGTGTCGATTGAACACTGCGACTTTCCTCCCTGAGCTGGTCACTTGCCTGAGTCGCGGCGGGGCGGACGGAGCTCCGTAGGCCTGCCGATCCACCATCCTTCAGGATCGTCTCTCTGCTGCTGGGCCGCGCCGCAAGATGGCAGGCCTCCCACTGCACCGCTGCTGACTGCTTCAGCGGGAACCGGCTGGCTCTCCGCCCAGCGTGAGGTGCCCTTGGGTCTCCCGCTGCACTCCGATCACCAACAATTAGACAGCTCGGCCCGCTCCCTCTGCTTCTCTTTCTTCACGAGAGCCAGAGTGCTCTCGGACCTCGCCTTTCCGTCCGCTACCGCACCATTGCAAGGCCGCTCCCATGCTAGCCCGCACCCCGGCAGGGCTGCTCCCGGCGTCACTGCTGTTTTTTAACATTGCGGGTGAGAATCCCGGCAGTCGCTCACCTCCGCGACCGTCTCTGCCTCGGCCTCGATGTGTGGGCACGCAGTATCAAGGATCTGCCTTGTATTAGCTGCGAAACACCGGTGCTTTGCTGGGCCGCTGGCGGGAGACACGAAGCATCACGTCCTATTGAGCCGCCATCTTGGTCATGCCCCACATTCTTCCAGTTTAAAGCACTCTTAACATCTGCTTCCTCTTGTTGCTTTTGGCTATGCTGTATTAGTATATGCTACGTTTTTTGTTACATTTAGCAAAGAAACCGTTTCAAGATGGCAACACTTACAATGTTAAAGTGATGTTGACTTGCATCAAGCCACTTGTTTTTCTGTCTGGGAATGTGTCCAAAAATGTTTCCTGAGGCAAGCATGTATTCCTGGATCAAACTGATTGACTTAGTGTCACTTATAAGGTCCCAAAGGCAAGACCTTTTGGCTGTGCCAATGCTTAAACTCCTGAAACCACATTTCGCCCGAGTGGTTGTGTTTTGACTAGCCACAAGCATTTCTGTTAACAGGGCTGTAAATTGTGGTCTAATCTCTGACTCGAAGTGAAAGGATTTCCCCCATTTCTCATACCCCCCTCTCCTTCCGTGTGTATCTAGTGAGGCAGCAAGAAGCCCAGGCACCTCAACTTAACAAAGTTCATGACAGGTTCGTTTGTGCACGTCTGCCTTCCCGTTTCAAAGAGTGTTCCAGCACACACTAGAAACATCTATACTTTGAATCAGTGACTTGATTAAAGAATCCATGTTTGCATAACGCTGTTTACGTTTACTGCTAGCAGAAGTGAGATTTCAGCTGAAATGAAAATACTAAGGTATACTTAAAAAAAAAAAAAAAAGCAATCCACATTTTTTTTGGGTCCCTCACGTTTCTCTTAATAGCTTTAAATAACCTATAGACATACTTCTAAATTGTATGTAGAGAAGCTTTTGAATATTTTCATTTGGACATTCAAAACTATCCGGATCGTATCTCTGTATCATCACTGATGCATCACTTACTTTCAACAGTGACCTTAAGGCATCTGTCATATAGCAGTACCTCACGATTTATGAGTGAAAACTCTCTGGCTGCAAAGGTCTTATTGTGAACTTACAATGGGCTTACCCATTGCTTACCACTGGTTGGCTTTATTGCAGACTCTCATTTTCTTCTTTCTTATTCAACAGCTTGCTGATCTCTTCTTGTGGTTTTTTTCTACGATGGAGCACAGCTTCTTTACAATGATTAGCTGACTTGTATCTTTCCACAGCTCACATTTGGGTGCAACTACTTTTTAGGTCTCGCATAGACTGCGTATGTGCTGTCTCTTTGAGACATTTGTTTACTGTTCGTGGGTTTCCACTATTTACCATTGGTGGGCTTCAAAGCCACTCTCAGTTGCTTGCTTTCTGCTGGCTAGTACTTCTCTCTTCTTGCATGTGACCTTCCCCAAGAGCATTGACCTAGCACTTGTGTCCTTGCACTGCTCTCCCTTTTGAGGCCTATTCCTTTCTTTTTGTTGAGCCACTCTACAGAGTGCCACCTTCCTAGCTGGCTCTCCCGTCTGCTCCATCCTGTTGCCCGTCTGTTTGCGCTTGTCCCCCCCTCCCTCCTCCCACTACTGTGCCCCCACCCTTGTCTATTTCGTTTTCACCACTGTTTGCAACTGCATCTTAGCCAGATCCTTACTGTGTTTTTTTTGTTAATTTTAACTTGCCTGAGTTTGTGTTTAAGGCATGGCTGGGGAGGACCTTGTGAGTGTATGTTTATTCTTAGCTCAATCACACGTTATCACATAAAGGGGACTGCTTGCCTGTTATACAACACGCTCTGTCACATTCCATTACCTTTGAGTTAAGAAAATGTGCTTCAAACACTTTCTTCATTTACAATGTTACGGGAAAATGTCTTATTCACCTTTTTACAGGTTCCCCTGTTTCAAAGGCCACTGATCTGCAGATGATGAGACCCCCATATTGTTGTGTGCTTTGTTATGTACTGAGCTGTGTCATTTGAAGTGGCGAACCCCATTCAAGTCCCAACAGCACCACAACTTCTTGTGATTTTGGTGCAATTTAGCTAATGTGGAAATGGTAAAAAAAAAATTAACAAGCATTTACAATGCAATGGTCTCGGCATTGTTAAAGTTAGAGCTATTGGCATTGCTCATGACATTATTTTTCTTTGTTTTTGTTTTTAAAACATATAAATAAAATGCATTGTCATTTACAATGCCAATAGATTAATCTCTCGCAAATGTGAGACCTATTGCATTTGCACCCACACACCAAGCCACCCACACAAAGCCACCCACACAGAGCCACCCACACAGAACCACCCACACAGAGCCACCTACACACACACACAGCCCAACACGCACACACACAGAGACCAACACACATAGGGCCCAACACACACACACACAGAGCCCAACACACACACACACAGAGCCCAACACACACACACACACAGAGCCCAACACACACACACACAGAGCCCAACACACACACACACAGAGCCCAACACACACACAGAGCCCAACACACACACACAGAGCCCAACACACACACACAGAGCCCAACACACACACACACAGAGCCCAACACACACACACAGAGCCCAACACACACACACACAGACCCCAACACACACACACACAGACCCCAACACACACACCCCAACACACACACAGAGAGAGCCTAACACACACACACCAACGCACACACACACACACCAACCCACACACACAGAGCCCAACACACACACACACACACAGCCCAACACACACACACACACAGCCCAACACACACACACAGAGCCCAACACACACACACACACAGAGCCCAACACACACACACACAGAGCCCAACACACACACACACAGAGCCCAACACACACACACACAGAGCCCAACACACACACACACAGAGCCCAACACACACACACACAGAGCCCAACACACACACACACACACACACACAGAGCCCAACACACACACACAGAGCCCAACACACACACACACAGCCCAACACACACACACACAGCCCAACACACACACGCACACACACACACACACACCCCTCAATCGAGGGCAGCCACACGCCCATCTCTGCCCAGTAACACCCCAGGGAACAGAGGCAAGAAAAACAAGCATTTGCAATGCAATAGGTCTCGCATTAGGAAAGTTTGAGCTATTGGTATTGTAAATGGCAAAGTTTTTATTTATGTTTCTTTTTTTTTAAATAGCTAAATTAATAGCTTTGTCATTTACAATGCCAATAGTTATAACTTTCGCAAATGTGATACCTATAGCATTTGTAATGCAATATGTTTTGTATTTACAAACCGCGAGAGGACAAAAAAAAGCTCCGGACCACCGCCTCCTCCCAGGCCTTCAAAAGGGACCTCAAAGTTCTCCTCCTCCAGAGACACCTCCAAAAGTAATTCACGTCCTCTTGCTATTGTGAGGAAGACTTCCCACTACTGATAATTTCTACTTTCCATGACCATGGAAGTGCCTTCCCAGTGTATGCCTGTGATTGGAGGGTCTGCCTTTTTGCAGTATTTTCCATGTACTGATGTTCGGTGCCCTTTTGTAACATGCACACACCACTCTGCCCTTGCAACACACGGCTGCTACCTCTCACATGTCTTTACCTTTGATACTTGCACAAGTGCCACCTTGCCCATGTAACGCTTGTTCCTGAGCCTGAGTGTCTAGCACTTATTGCAGGACTATACCTCTAATCATACTCTGTTTTCTCTTATAACTGCACACTTGTCACTTTCATTTCCTCTTGTGCACTTTTGACTACCTCATGTATTTTGGTTGCTCACAATTGTCACTATTACCTTATGTAAGTAACGTATGTTTTTGCAACCTGTTCTTTTGTAATGTTTCTCATTATGTTTCATTTCTGTTCCTGTTGTGAAGCCTCCGACGCCTTCGGGTAAAGTCCGCGCTATATAAAAATGCATAAATACATGGATAAATAAATACCGCCTTCGGGTAAAGTCCGCGCTATATAAAAATGCATAAATATATGAATAAATAAATACCGCCTTCGGGTAAAGTCCGCGCTATATAAAAATGCATAAATACATGAATAAATAAATACTGCCTTCGGGTAAAGTCCGCGCTATATAAAAATGCATAACTAAATAAATAAATACCGCAAATCAAACATCCTCTTCACTCTGCCGGCCTGCGACCAGGAAGTCAGGCAGGCCGGCGCGACAACCGGAAACAGGAAGTAGGAGGGCGGGAGCCTACCCCGCCTCCCACGGAAGAGCCGCGATTGGAGCCGTGTTGGGAGCACCGGAGCAGGCAGGAGCCTACCCTGCGCCCCGGTGCCCAAGGAGGGAAGAAGAGTCCTGCTGCCCAGCTGAGGAGAGGAAGCCGGTAAGTGGGTTGCTGAGCTGCGGGCGGGGGGGGGAGCATGTGTGTGTGTGTGCGCGCGCGTGCGGGGGGCCGGCTGTGTATGTGTATGTGTGTGTGTATGTGTGTGTATGTGTGTGTGTGTGCACGTGTGTGCGTGCGTGCGTGTGTGTGTGTGTGTGTGTGTGTGTCTTGGAGTGCGTGTGTGTGACTGTGGGGGAGGGGGTGTGTGTGTGTGTGAGCGAGTGTCTGTCTGCGCGCGCATGTGTACGGCACGGGACGCGACGTGCGCGTTCGCGCACACGAATCCAGCTTGAAAAGCTCGTACACCCTCTTGTCCTCCTTCCCCCCAGACTGATCGCTATTGGTCTCCAACTGGACAAATGCATCCTTGCGGATGCATTGCCAGCGAGACCCAAAAACGACCAGAAGCAGGGAACAGAGGCATGGCTTGGCAGTTCGGGCTGGACTGTTCCCATGAGGCACAGGGTCAGACTGATTTGCAGATGGCCATGTCTGAACTGGGGTAGCAGAGTGGGCTAAAGAACGGTGATGGATTAAACCCAGATCTTTTGACTGGGTGTGAGTGTTTGATTGGTTCAGATGCTCCGTCCATCACCACCCCCTTTTGTGCAACCCCATATCCAGGCACAACAGCAAAGCAAATCAACACTTCGTCAGGGTAGTAGGCGCTATATAAATGCAATCATAATCGCTTAACATCCTGTATACTACACCTCCTAAACATCTATAGCTCATTCTTTACAAACAAAGAGGTCACCCGGTACAACTACCTAACAGGTCTATCCTACCTGCCGACCTTTAACCCTCACCTGGGTGGCAGGTCATAGACTGCTGTGCATGAGTGCTGTGCCCAAAGGTCACGGCTTGCCACTGGTTGCAGTGAACGTGACCTGCCACCTCCTGGACCACATGTCCGGATCGCACATATGAGCCTCTAGAGGCGTGAAGAAAAGGCAATGGGAAAAGGAAGATGGAAAGAGGAGGGAAAAGGAAGATGGAAAGAGGAGGGAAAAGGAAGAGGAGAAACGAGGACACGTGCTTGGGCAAGATAAGGACACCGGAGAAAGCGAGTGAAGCGAAGAGGCAGCAGAACTGGACAGATGACGAAGAGGAGATATTGGAGAACGTTAAAGGAGAGAAAAGGCGAACTGGGAAAGGGAGGAGGGGCGGCTGCCATAAATACCCATATATAATAAGCATATTATGGTACAACCAAGTACCAAAGATGAAGACATTACATGAAGGACCAGTATTGAGAAAGATTAGGAAGGAAACAACTTGTATGGAGCAGATGTGTAAGGCGAGGTGTCTGGAGCAATGGTGGTGTGGGAGAGAAGGGTGGGCAGACAGGAGCAGAGGGAAGCGAAGCAAACAGGGGCGCAAGGCAAGGTGGTGGATGATGGCTGCATGCATGGCAGGTAGGGGGGTGAGGCAGCGTGGGTAATGATGTAAGCGGAAGCTGTAAGAGAGAAGGTATGACCTGGGCTGATAAACGAGGAAGGTTTGAGGGTTGGAGGGCATGGCAGCATAAGTAGCGTCAGGACACAGAGGTCGGTGAAGAAGAGTTTGGGGGCAGGTGTGAGATGAAGTCAGGTGTGAGATGGGGCTGAGATGTGGCTGAGAGGGGAAGGGATTGGGATGTGGCAGCAGTGGAGTCAGAAGGATGTGCTGGTGCAAGTGTCCTCTGCGGTAGGGGGTGGGTGTGCGGCGAGAGGTAGGTGCTGCGTTGCGCCGGACAGGCAGTAGAGGGGTTGTCCCATGGGGCAATGGACAGTGGTAATAAACGGGGGGTGGGCGGTCATACAGAGCCCACCTCTTCTGCCCGCCCAGTATATACTTCCCCGCACCGCCTGTCCCCTGCCCAGTCTGTACCTGTCAACTGGCTGCTGCCTCCCCCGGGCTCTGTCCCAGCTCCGCTGGCCCCCTCTTCCTCCTCCTCGGTCTCTGCCTGCCTGCAGGCTCTGCATTCATTGAGAGCAGAGAGAAAAGGCAGAGTCCTGCCTGCTCTCTGCAGACCCCTGCCGACCGGAGGACCGACATGACGCCTGCGAGCGCCAGGCATGATGAGCACTCGGCGCTTCCATTCCATCGCCCATTCATACGTTTATTAATGTAAGGGCATCCATCCGTGCATTCTAACAGCCACCTGTGATTGCTTAGCTTAAACCCAATCCAGACAAAGTAACATTTCACTCCCGCTGCTTCCTGCTTGGCTGCCTGTACTTCCGGGTCCTGGGGGGAAGCACTTCTGGGTCGCCGCGGGCAGCGCGGCGGCCCCTTCAGGTCACTGCAGGTGGTGCGTCAGAGCGCTTCACAATAGGAACAGTAATGATACATGAGAAGATTACGAGTGAACAAATTACAAAAGCATACGTTAAGTTACATGAGGCAAAAGTAGCAAAGGGTACATTACAGAAGGAATAGACTGGGACCTCGGCGAGAGGGAGGGTGTAACGCCCACCACTAGAAAAGGGGCGGGGCTTAAAAAACGAGCGAGAAACGCCCCCGAATCTGCTAAAGACCGGGCTTGAACCGAGTGACGCCCCTCTCCGTCAATGGCTGGCCAGCATTTACGAGGCCAGCCAATGGAGAAGAGGGGTGGGTTCAAGCCCCCATACTGGAAAACATAAAATCTTAAGCTCCGCCCACTGCTTACAGCAGTGCGGACGAGGCCTCGACCTAAAAATAAATTCCAGCCCTAACGTCCCTCTTAACATTACAAGTAAAAGCAGTGTGGGAAACATGTTTTCTGATCTCAAATGAAAAAGACCTTGCATGTGAAGGCTTTTTTTATTCCACCTCAGACAATGCTGCCTTTCATTTGTTAAGTTAGACAGCGTTAAATAATACTTGTGGCTGCATCTCAACCACAAACTAAGCTTAATTCCCCTTGAACAATGTGGCCTTTCAATTTTATGTTGAACAGCTTTACACAATAGTTGTGACTGCAAAAACACAGGATGTGTGCAATGTACACAGACAAATTTTACACTTCACTTATTTTAGCTTAAGGGTGTCCAATAAGTGACCAAGAGTGCAACATTTACATTCAGCTTTAAATTTTCCTTTTTTTCACCTCAAAGATGTTGCCTTTCATTTGTTAAGTAAGACAGCTTTAAGCAATATTTGCAATTTCACCTCAACCACAAAATTCTATTCCCTCTCAAACAATGCAGCCTTTCAATTCTTTTTTTAGATTGCTTTAAACAATAGCTGTGACTGTACCTCAGCCTCAACCTAAGTTTTTATTATAAACTTTGCTGTGCCAAAAAAAGGAGCTTAAAGGACACACTTACTGTGTTTTTAAAAACAAATAGTATTAATTCCTAGCTCAAGCACGTTATTACATTTGGGGAACTGCTTGTTGGGTTTTGTTTCTTCCCGCAAATGTAGCGCCCCAAGTACTGGTATCTTTCTGTAAGTGTTCACGAAATCTGTAGGATTGGCAAGTTATTTATTATGAGCTATGGCTGTCATTATTGTATTTTATTGTTTATATTATACATTTTGGTCTTTTGATTTCACAACTTTATTTGCTCCTGTAACCTTCTTAATTATAAGTTATACTGGATGCATGTATTTTTTATCTTGCTTTTATGGCTGTAAAGCCGAAATAAAGTATTTTGACTGACTGACTGACTGGTATCTTTACGCCTCAGTGTTTGATTGTATTCGTTTTCTGCCCGTGTTTGCTGTAGCCTTGTAGCCTGTTTGTTTTTGTGTTCTTTGTCCTTTACTGTTATAAAGTCAGCATGTGCTTGCAATTCATATTTTTATAATTGAAGAATGTGAAGCACAATGTATTACAAGCAAAGAAGCAATTATCTTTAAAACATACCCCCACAGCAAATGTGATTCGAAATAGAACGTGTGTCTAGGTTGAGCAAGAAATGCTCTTAAATGGGTTTGAGTTTAGGCAGTTTGCTCCTTGCCTCCTCCTCGGAATGACTGCTGCCTGCCCCTTTAACAACCCTCGTGCCCCTGTGCCCCGCCTTTAACTGTGCACCCTTTAATTTCCTCGTCGACCGTAGTCGAAAAAGACAGCTGTTGTGCTCCAATCGGATCTACTGCGTATGGGGTGCTCTGCTGCTTGGTGAGTGTAGGCGCACTCTCTCATTGATCCCGCTCGTGTTTTTAGGTCGAGCTAGAGTGCGCATGCGTAGCATGCGTCTAGCTCGACAACTATTGTTATCAGTCTCCTGGGAATCTGAGACAGGGTTCGGACACGCGCGCCGATTGCACCTCGTGGGCGCGCACGCCCAGGCCGGCGCGGTGCACATATCCTATCTCAGAGTCCCAGGAAGTCAGCCATGCCTCTCTGTCGCGCGCGCACACATACACACAGCCACACTCACACACACATACACACACACACACGCAGGCAGGCACACGCACGCACACACACTGCATACACACACGCTCACATGCGCACCCCCCCCCTTACCTCATCTCTGTACTCCAGGTCCTTTGGCAGCACAATGCGGGGCTCTCCCCTTAGGCATGGGAGCCCCGCCGTGCTATTCGCTGCTCTTCACCCGGGCCCCCTCCTGGGACCCGGGACTTCGGCTCGCGCACTTCGCTTTGGCTCCGGGCTCGCGAATGGCGTATGTTGCGCATGCGCGGGTAGCCCCCGCCCTCCCACGTCTCCTCGCAGCCCAAATACTCTCTGCCCAGTGCTTTTAAAACATTGCCATGTGATTGGCTGAGAGAGCACTTTTCAGTTTCCCATTGGATGTCGATCCTGTGACGCTTGTACTGAGGTTTACGATTGAGCGAGATTGGAGTTTTTATGATTTTCATTGGCTATGAGGCTCCAAAGGTTGCACGTGCCAGTTGCACGTCCCTGCAGTCTTCTACCAGTGGGTTGGTCCACTTGAGAGGTTGATTCTTATTGGGCCACTGCATCTGCTTTGCATGCCTGAGAACACCGGCGCCTGGGCCCGAGCCGAGCAAGAAACCTGCAGAGAGCAGTGATCGTCTGCGTGATCTGTCTGTGCAGGTGAGTAGACTCGTCCCTTAGGGGCACTATGTTTTGAGATCAGTTTCACCAGCTGCGTTTTCAGTTTCACCAGCTGCGTTTTCATTTCCACAGTCTGCCCAGGAAAGGCATTTGGTCAGTACCAGGTGAGGGGGGAGAAAAGAACAGAACCAGCGAATTTGGTCTACCCGGTCAAAGCCGAAAGTAGCCTTATCAGCTTTGATTTTAACCCTTACTTGTCCATCCTTTCCCGCTGCGTTTTTGTGTGCCACATGAAATGCCTTCTGCTTGTACCTGATGAGGTGGAGAATAGAAAAGAGCACAACAGGGAGTTTGGATTACTCGTTCAAAACTGTAAATAGCCGTAGTCTTTCCTTTTAAAGTTGTGTACCAGTGCGACAAACGTAAGAATGAAATAATGCACTCCACTGCTAAGTAGACATATGGCGCATCATGTCACTATGTCAAATGTATCAACATCAGTGTTGCCTTGTAAATATGTCACTGCTTACTTTTTCTGTATTCTTGTAAAACCAGTATGTTTTCTTGTCCCTGGTGGCATATTTTATTTTACAATATTACTGCACCTATTGGAGGGAGCGACACAGCCAGACCTCATGCCCCTGATGCCTTTCTGACAGCAAGCCATTCTGCTCCCCTCAAACGTCATGAATGACCTCTCCACCTAACATAGATGGGAGCAGTGGTACGGTCACTTTTTTCATAATTTACAACCCTTTTGCAGAAGTTGCATCGATGCGGTGCACTTGTTTAAATCTGATATGTGCGTCACCTGATACTAGATGAAGTAAAGATGGTTTTCCTCTTCTTCTTGCTGTACTTTATTTTATTCAACCCTAAGATAAAGAAGTGCATTTTTGTTCACTTTTTTCATAACACAAGTTCAATGGGAAGTCTTGATTGTATATGCGGAAAATCTTTACATGCCATTTCGATTTTGTTATTGAGCACACAAGTGTAACAACAGAGTCCTGACTGAAACTTCCAAAGGGAACTAAACCACCTTTACTCACAAGTTAATTCCTCCCTAACTTTCTTCCTCCTTGTTCGCTCCTCTCTTAGATAACTGTCCTCTTGACTCGCATCGCATCCCACTAATCCCTTTAGATCACTCTCACAACCATCCGCGCTCACAAGAACTCCGAGCTATTAACTCGCGTTTTGTACAGATACATCCAAATATATATTTCAAATAGAAAGATTACGCATAACTACACCCCTCTCGCTACACCCATCTCTCTATACCCCCTCTCTCTATACCCCTCTCTCTATACCCCTCTCTCTACACTCCACACTCTATCTATCTGTCTATCTATCGCCGTCACTCTATCTGTCTATCTATCACACTCTATCGCCATCACTCTATCTATTTATTGCCCACACTATATCTGTCTATCTATCTATCACCCTCACTCTATCTATCGCCCTCACTCTATCTATCGCCCTCCCTCTATCTATCTGTCACCCTCACTTTATCTATATATCGCTCTCGCTCTTTCTATCTGTCGCATCACCACAGCATCATTCAGCACCACCACAGCATCACTCAGGGGCACCACAACATCACTCAGCGCCACCACAGCATCAATCTGTGCAACCATTCAACAACTGGTTCAAATATGTTCTCTAAATGTTTCAAGCTTTATTACAAATGTCCCAAAAAGTGTTAATATTTCACTTCTGTTCCTGGATTTTCGTCACAATAAAATACACTGAACATAATCTTCACAAAAGTTATTTACCAAAGTTTAAGCTATTGCCATTATAAATTACAATAACTTTTATTTACGTATTCATTATAAAAAAAAGCCATTGTTATTTGTAATATCAATACATGTAAGTCACGTAAATACAACACATATTGCATTACAAATGCTATAGGTGTCACATTTGCGAAGGTTAAAACTATTGGCATTGTAAATAACAAAGCTATTCATTTAGCTATTTTCAAAACCAACACATAAATACAAAATTTGTCATTTACAATACCAATAGCTCAAACTTTCCTAATGTGAGACCTATTGCATTGCAAATGCTTGTTTTTTTTGGTGATCTAATCTGCCTGAGTAGACCAGTATTGGGAAATCGGAAGATGATCTATGAATATGCCTTTGTTTCCTTGGTCCCTGCAGTCGCAACCTTCTGAACTCGCTTACCTCATTTTGGAGTTTGTGGCAGGCAGCTCAGGTGCTGATCCAGAAAGCTGCAACCCAGTCATTTACCACCGCCAGTGCTCAGGCACTGCAGTCAGCTCTTCTTCAGCTGATAAAGCACTCCAGTGGTACAGCGCTCTTGCACCATAGCTTGCGCTTTACGGACCACACTTTTACACCACATTCAGGGTTCCAACATTTACCACAGTCTATGCTCTGGTACTGCATCTCTGTCAATGCTCTTCTATACCACAGATATCTCCTCTACACCACGTCTTATACCATAGCCAGCAGCGTCTCGCCGTAGTGGTTGCTCCTGCACCCCTGCTTGTACATCAGCCAGCGTTCTGCACACCTGCAGCAATTAGCCCTCCCAACACACGGTCTGTGTCGTTGCACCATAACACGCACCAGAGTGCAGCAACGCTCACACATTTGGGGAACCCTCTACACCATACTCTGTGGTTCTTTTTTACTCAAAACTAGGCCATAGGATCCACTTTTCATTGCTCAGTTTAGAACTCAATGCACACATGCTACATCATAGCCAGCACTAGTGTGCAACAGCACAGACCACAGCCTGTGCTCCCATAGAACAGGTCACACCATGGACGGCGCTCCTGCAACCACTAATCAGACAACAGCCAATGCCCTCGCACCATAGCCATTATTTTGTTCACTGCAACCTTCGAGGTGGGCGAGCAAGTGAAGACTAAAGCCTGGCTTGAGCCTGAAGCCCTGCTATGCTAGTCAGCACTGCCGGGCCGACGACCAGCACAGAAGCTGCACCACCAGCAGTACTGGTGCGGCCGGTGAAGGGTGCTAAGAAGAGGTCTGGGACCCATGGCTTCTCAGTGGAGACCTTCAATTTGGCAAAGTTGCTGCAGGCTCAAGCAGGGAGGCTTCCTGAAGGCGAACATGGGCTGGAGAGGTACGTTGGGGTCTTGAGGGGGATGCCTGTACAACATCAGTTAGGCCACCCAAGGCAGTGGGGCATCGGGTGTAGGGGTGACTTTTGGCATTGGGTCCTTCTTACCAGCTCCAGTCGGGAGGGACCCTTCAGGTTGAGGCTGCAGGTGTCGTCTTGAGGCTTGAGGGAGGTCGGGGATCACTATATCCCAGAGGCCAGAATCACTAGGGAGACCTCCTTGTGGTGTTGGGCCACTCAAACTCATGGCATCGGGTGCACAGTGGTGCAGAATTGCGGAGTTGCTAGAATCCCGATTCCGGTCTTGGAGTCTTAGTTGAGCAAATCCGGTGCTCGAGGGAGACAGTCTGTAAGGTGAGTACAGGGCAGTTCCTCTGGGCTCTGGGGGGCTGCTGGCTGCTGGCCGCGCCGGTTTCATCGCAGTAGGCAGATCTGAGTTGGGATGGGCCTGTACGGCTGAGGCCAAAGCAGTAAATGTCGCCTCTTCCTGGGTCAGCACTGCTCTTCGGTCCTTCTTTCTTACTCATATCTGAGGAGGCGAGGTTCAGGGTTGCCGCATAATACTAGGTTTAGGGGCGTTTAAAGGGGTATGCAGGTTGGGACCAATGGGTCCTTTCCTTGGGGTTGGTACTCCTCCTAATATGCCACACTCCAGCGGGGTATGAGCCTCTCCCTAATTGGCAGAGTCCCAAGTGGAGGCAAAACCGGTAGTAGCCAGTTGCTAGGAGCAGCAAAAGGCAGACACAGCTCCTAAAGGCAGCAGGCCTCCGAAGCTTCCCGTTCATGAACCCAGCCCATCCTGAGGGAGGAGGCATGATGCCTCTGCCCAGGATGGGATTTGTTTCTGTACCCAGAGAGGAGAGGGGTCCAGAAACCTGTCTGGTGGTGGCAAATGATAGGCAGCCATTCAGGAACCACACTACGGCTGGTCGTTTGTGTTTTCCTTTTTTTTGGGGGGGAGTGGAGCATTTCTAAGATGCCTTAGGAGTGCATTTTACATTAAATCCCACACTGCTGTCAGTGTGGGTTTAATGTGCTGAGAAGTTTGCTACCAAACTTCCCAGTTTTTTTTGTGTCCTTATTTGCTGTAATTGAACCAACTGAAATCTCCAGACCTTATCTATCCAACCGTAAAGCCTTTGAGATCGCAGTTTTGTGGAAAGGGAAATCTTGACTACCTCGTCCTCTCCCCAAATGGTTACAAACAAGCGTGTACATTTTGTTCCCTCATGATTTACACACTGTAGGGGTACAGGGCTCATGCCACTGTACCCTCACCTGAGGGCTAGTGCACTCTGCTAGGCCTCAGGCAGTGGGTTGTAGGCATGGCACACAGAAATGTGTGCCATGTTGATTCTTCACTTTTCTCTGCGCCAAAACACACAGCCTGCAGTGGCAGTGTGTGAGTGTTAAGGTACAGGGCCTCTAAGGGTGGCACACTAGGTACCGCAGCCCTCAGACGCCTTCCCTGGTCTCAGTGCCCTTGGTACCTAGGGTACCTTTTACAAGGGGCTTACCTGTGGCCAAGGATGTGTGGGTACAAAGGCCCTGTCTTGGGAAAGAACTTGAGCCCTGTGAATCTGATTGGCAGGGACCCAGGGCACATAAAGTTGAGTGTAACCACGCAAAAAGGGGTACATTCCTACACCAATGCTTGTTGTTTATTGGTGTTTTTCTCTCCTGAATCATTGTAGAACCTGCGAAGTAGGTGAGCTGGTTAGAAGTCATGACCACGTCACCCCAAAAAGAAATTCAGGATGCTGTTTGAGATATGGCCCATGTCTGTTGTCATGTTACCCTCTTTTTTTCCCCTCTCAAATGTTGTACTAAAACTGCTACATGAGTGTCCAAGTTATGTGAGCTATTTTAATACTTCAGTTCACCAATATAATTGACTGATTTGCCATAACCTCATAAATGAGTTACATTTTCCTAAAGAGATACAACAAATTACTTGGGCATATTTTCTTTCTCGTTTATAGTTGGAAATGAAGCTAAGTGGGTAACAAGTCCTGCTCTTGCTACCAAAGTATATACATATGGGGAGTGCGTAAAGACACACTCCACTCCCAGGTGCACTGCTAATGAGGATTCCAAATCCAACGTCAGTTTCAACCATTTCAGCTTTTTTTTTTTTTTTTTCAATTTAATCTTTTTCTTCATTACTTTTTACGTTATATTCTTGTTTGACCAATCCACACGATGTTCATACTGTATTTTGGCAACTTCTCATATTTACATGTGTCCATCCGGACCTCTCGTGAAAATAAGATCCAAATACATCAAGTTGTTCAGAGTAGCAGTCTTTTATTTCATTTTAACACCCAATGCATTTCGGGCTGCGGTTCAGCCCTTCGTCAGGGGTAGCTGGAAGTGAATAATTACAAGCAATGTTTTAATTGTGAGTAGTAACATTATTAATTGTAACTGTTTTTTTCAAAAAAATTGTAACTGTTTCTTTTAAAAAAATTGTAACTGTTTCTTTAAAAAAGAGCAACATCTTAACAACTCATCTATGCCACAAGCAATCTTATTCCAAGTGTTATATTCGACATATCTCAGTGCTATCCAAACGTAACAAACGCATCCTTATGGCAATCTATGCGACATACTAAACTTCCGTTATCTTAGGGAGTCCGTTCTACTCGACTTCGGAGGGTTTTTTTTTTTTTTTTTTTTTTTTAGCATTATCACCATCTGTTTGCCATCACGAAAGTAACCCCGCTTACGAACAGTTATTATCAAATGTTGCTTTAACACATTTGTGCGCTTATCGCAAACTACGGTCTTTGAGTCTTTTTTACATACTAATGCAGTGCTTATTAAACTTTTGGACTCTTGCTGCATTTTAACGTTATAACACCACCGTGCTTCTGCCCGTCATACCTGCTGTGTTAGTCGCTTCATTCTCTTGCTACCAGCCTAACTCCCTGGGGGAATCTACAGAAAGTAGCGTGTCGTGTAGTTCCTACAAATCTATAGAGGATCTGCGCGTTAAGACAACGTAAACTAATTAATTGGTGTCCAGACTGATTCCAGACACCGCCCACAGGATATGTTGGTCTGTAGGCAAGCTAGCTCACAGTGCCACTATAAGCCCCACAACCTTACCAAGGAGCGAATAGTTTCTGGCAACTATCGAACATGACAACCCTTACCCCTCAGGGATCATGGAAACAGTACAGTACTTTTCGCTCAGTCACTCGTGCTCACTTCGTCTCAGAGAGATACAGAATAAACGGAGGGGACGTTATCAATAAGCATTTATTGAACCAGTGTGATTCTAGTATAAAATACGTGTGCTGCAACAACCATTAGACAGAAACGGATATATATGATTATACACACCAGCAAAGTAAATAAAACGTAGAATTCTACCATGGTGCTAAAACAGTGAATATATGCAGGCATGCATGGCAGTAGTCATAAATATTCCTAAAATGCAAACCCTAACTAATTGTACCTAGCATGTATCTAGGTGTATAGCCAAGAATCCCCCTAGGAAAAAGCCAACCGCATTACCTGAAAGGAGAGAACGAAAGACCCCGTATTGGTCTCAAGGTGGACACCCTGCGAGGGATGTCAGATCACTGCATGCTGGAGTGTCTGCGTGCAGGGACTTCAGCGCCTCGTGTCAGCATGGAAGCATCTCCTCTGGCTTGCCCAGCGGAGATGTGGTACTTATGTACCCGAAAGGTACCCTCAGGGGTTCTGCCTAGATGGGTCATTGTACTGTAGGCCTATCGTCTATGGAAGACGATGGCGGTGACGTTTGTACAGAGTTATTATGCAGAAGATGGTAATCCTGCTGTGATACTAAGATTCCTCATGCATAATAAATGAGGCTAGTTTTCGAAGAAAACCACACATCATTTATTCAGCACCTAACTAGGTAAAAGGTCAGCGCCAAAGCCGTTATGTAGAGCAAAGTAGGACAAATGTAGGCAAAATGATCGTGCAGCTACTTGGGCCTATATTGGAGTACATTAAGGTTCATAACAGCGCCAGGTAGCAGAGTGCATCTGGAAATAAAATAGGACAGCAGTCCTGGTCCTAATAATTTGAGACATGGTGAGAGCTACTGCCTAACAAATAATTAAGGAATCGGATAACATTCTGCAATAATAGTCTGCTACTGTTTTTAGCAATGCTTTAAGTGGAATGAAAAAGGTGGTGGGGTGTCTAAATGGTGGTCACAGCAGCGTAGCGCTGAATGCTTTCCAAAGACATGTAATTAAGCACTGTGAGAAAATGGACTATTAGTTTGAGTGGATGGTAGTCCACCACAAGTAATATGGTCACAGTTTTTGTTAGTCCAAGTAGAGGTTTCACTAATTTACACCTGTGCTCAACACATAGTTGCTATGGCACTGTGCAGACAAACGACACAAAAACAACAAAAATCCAGTAAGAGGAACCCAAAATATGATTATTTTTTTTTACTCTTTTAAATAAAAATGGTGCCAAAAAGCGTTAAGCCTCAACCATAGTCATCTGGTTGTGTTTGACCAGAACCTAAGTGCAAGTTAATCCTGAGTCAAAATATAGCGCAGGTTTGTTTACAGAAACCAGGTTTGTCCTGTTCGGAAGTTTTGCCTTCTGAATTAATCTCAGAAGTGGAAGTCAAAAATCCTTAGCGGAGCAAGGCAGCAGGCTAAGCCCGATATGGGTTCCACAAGGCTAGATAGTTGTCGGACAAAGTTTCAATGACACGGTTGACTTTTGATGAGAAACCTCGGAGCCGGAGTAAGTCAAAATTCGTGCCCAAGGAAGGTCTCTTGCTGGATGGATAGCTTTGGCGCATTCGTCCACTGAAGATTTCTTCTTCGAACTTGGTCACTTTTTGGGAACTCAGATTCCTCCAGTTGGGCAAGCATGCAAGCTGTAGCCAGAGGGCTCCAATGTTACAGATACTTTCTCCATGATGTCCCGCTGAAATGGATTTGCTGCTATAAAAAAGCTCCCAGCGTAAGCAACCTGAATCTTTGGCCGAGTGGAAACACACCTTCCTCTGCTTCACTTGGCAGGTCATACCCTGGTTTCTATCTGTTCTCCAAACAAAACGTCTTGAAAAAGTTTCTATGTCACAGATTTTAGTTTTAGGCTCTGATGCCTGCCAAGGGTTCCAGGACCTCAGGAACAGGACTTTGGGCTCAATACTCTCTCCATGGATACCACCAGCTTAGTCCAGGGCAAGTCCAGCTGGACTCTTTCAGGAATGTGGTCTTCTTGCAGCTTTTGTATAACGGTAGCTTAAAAGGAGGTCAGCTAAATGACGTTTGGAATCCACTTCTCAGTCATGGGTACATGTGGGATCAGGTCCCGCCCTTGAAGTTCACCTCACAGGTCACATCAGCATGCGCAGCAATCTTTCTGTTTTTCACAAGTCCAGCAGGGTTCTGAAGAAGGTACTCCTCTGGGGGAGAGGGGGGTAAAGGGGGGGTCACATATATGCCTAGCAGAAGTCTGTGGGTGGGGGTGACTCCTGGCCCCTGCCTGATCAACAGGGAAAAGGTTCCCAGGAGTAACCCCACCCACGTTTGCAACAGTTCCTTTGTGCCCTACTGCATATAATCACATATTGCCCCTCTCTACCTAAAACCCAGATAACAGGGCCGGTCTTCCCTTGTGCAGCACTCCTGTGTCCACCAAGAAGTATAGTCAGTAGAAGGAGCAAACTCCTCTGTGGTGACTCAAACCTTGTTCTAGGGGCAGCTCCTCTCCCATTGAAATTGGTGCCTGGCTCGTTAGTTGGACAAAAGGAAGGCAGGCTCGGGTGCGAGTATCTGCCAGTGCAGGTAGGCATCCTTTGACTTGTATAAAAGGTGCTGGGCAGAGCCCCCAGGCTATCCTGTCACGCAAAGGTCAAAACACACACACACCCTCACACTTCTCAGAGCTATTTCACACGTAATCAAGGAGCTATTCAGTTCTTGGTTGACAGTTGGTCGCTCAGATAAATGGGCTTTTAGCAGTGTGAGGCAGGCTAAAGGTAATTTGTTTTAAAAGTACATTTTGTAAATTATTTGTTGCAAATCCGACTAGCCATGAATTGAATTTGTAATAAATATTATTAAAATATCAAAGAATGAACTTTCTATGTGGTTTTTGGTCGGAGATCGCTTTATTTAACTTTAATATTCACTCCCAATACTTTCTTATGGACTAACTCTGCTACAATTAAATAGTTCTTACGGCATTTTCACTGTAAGAACATGTTTAACATTAAACTTTTGCATGTCCTACTTTAATATATCATGCCCCTTGCCTTATGGGAGACTTAGTATTTAAAAGCATTTAGGCCTGTCAAAGAGGGATATTTTGACAGTTCAAATTTATTTGCAGTGTATATCTGCACAGCCAGGTTACTTGTGTCATGCCTGCAGTCATGTTTTGCATTGCCACTTTAGTGTTGGCACAATATGTGCTGCAGTCCACTGGTGAGATTTAACTTTACAGGTCCTGGATACACTTTGTGCCATATATTAGGCACTTTCAGGTACGTTGTACGTTGTATGTGGCAACTAGGTGTAGACCAACGTGGCATGTTTGTAGGGGCCAGCGCATGTGCCCTGGGTACTGGGCAGCAGTGTCTCCTCTCCCAAATAAACACCGCTCCAACAATGCAATTTATTTAACTGAGAGGCAAGTCAGTTGTCGTGTAAACCCTAAACCTGGCTTAGATTTGTATCATAAATGGAGCAACAAGTTGATCTCTAAATCAAATACAAGACTTTCCGTATGGTAGTCATCCTGAACTAATGCATTTGAAGCTGCTTTTTATTAGTGATAACGTACTGGAGTGAATGTTTCACATTGTTAATCATTCTGTCCATCAATTGTTCTTTACCAGTCCCACTCCGAGTGGGACTGGTAGGCCCAGAAGTGGGTCCCGTGCTCTCCATGCCACTAGAGTCAAGCTAGACAGGCTGAGGAGGGGTAATGCCCCGAAACCGGTCCTAGGCTGCTTGTTTCTGGTCCAGGGTGGACGTGGCTTGGCAGTTCCGGCTAGACTGTTCCTATGTGGAGCAGGGTCAAGACTGATTTGCATATGGCTGGGTTTAAACTGGAATGCCATGGGGAGCAAAAAAACAATGGATTTACGCCCCAATCTCTGTACTGGGGTGAGTGTTTGATGTTGTTCATCATTCTGTCCATCAATCATTTTGCAACTTTCTAAAAGTGGCATTTTCCA
The DNA here is from genome assembly GCF_964261635.1 of Lissotriton helveticus. Classification (NCBI taxonomy): domain Eukaryota; kingdom Metazoa; phylum Chordata; class Amphibia; order Caudata; family Salamandridae; genus Lissotriton; species Lissotriton helveticus. The sequence goes on along the minus strand of NC_136061.1, from coordinate 1,429,516,318 downwards.
AATTGTAATTTAAAATCCGACATCACCGTAAGTTAGGATTTTAAATTCCAAATCCAGAGACCCCAAACATTAACTGGTTACCTTTTCCCATTTGGAGAATACAGTTCTAAGATGTAATAAGTTAACTTCAATTTTTCTCTATAGGAGAGGTAGGCCTAGCGGGAGCGTTTTCCTGTAGGTTTATTTTGCCAGGTCGACATGGCAGTTCAGAACTGCACACCCGGGCTGCAGTGGCAAAACTAAGTCATGCTTAAAGGGCTACCTAAGAGGGTGGCACAATCAGTGCTGCAGGCACACTAGTAGCATTTACTTTCCAAACCCTGAGCACATGTAATGCCACTTTTCTAGGGACTTGCAAGTAAATTAAATATGCCAATTAGCGCTGGGGCACGCTTCTGAGTAGCCTCATGCTCTACAAATGTTCCCCATTCATAAGCCAATATTAGCAGGCACACAAAAACACTGTTTAGCAGTGGTAAAGTGCACAGAGTCCTGAGGCCAGCAAAACTGTATGGAGGAGGAAAGCAAAAAATTGAGGGGAAGGCCACCCTAAGGCTGACAGGTCTAACATCTATATACACATTACACTTGACAGCGATTCTTAATTGGTGTCATTAATTCAACAGCGTTTATATCTAGTGTTTGCCCCCTTTCAGGTCATATCTGAAATCGAGAGTATCTAATTCCAAACAGTAAATATTTATGGCACTACTCTGACCCTAAAAGTGACCTAGTTGGCCATTCTTTGCTTGGGCACCCATAAGATACCCTCCACTAAGCTACTTTTAATTGCCTAAGCGGACAGGCTCAATATGCTGCTCTTGGTTGCTTTCAGAGTCATTCAGAGAACAAAAAAAATGTAAGTGCACATTTTAGAATGTTAATGTCCACCAAAGTGGAAGTTATTTCCCCCCCCTGTTTGAGGTCCCATTTAAAATTTCTAATGTACTATGTTTGAGAATGTAAATAAATGCAAAGAGCCAATTACAAGGCCCCGGGAATTACCAATGGTGGAAGTGACTGAGTTAACGGCCAATAGGCAATTACAAGGTCCGCAGGCCTTGTAGATTTCAGCCGGGAACTCCAACTGCTGAATACGGGCAATAACTCCCCATGAAACTAGTGGTAGGATGGAAAGAACATCATGGTGGATTACGAACCAGAATTACTGAGTCTCCAAATAATTCCCCAGTCCTGAAGGGAATATCGCAATTCCAAATGCTATGGATTGGGCACAATAATAACTAGTTCTTAAAACACTTACCTGCAAACATTTTTAGGTCTCGCCTGGCGTTGGCAGCGCGCATTCGCTGCTCTCGCCATGCGAGGGCCTTTTGGAATCAATACAGTTTCTGAAGGGACTTAAAGCCCCGCCCTTGTTTCTAATTGGCACACGTCATCGTTTATGTTAAATGAGGGTGCGTGGTTGGAAATCGTACTTTTGGGTTACCGCCTTGTCCACTTTTAGGACGGCCCATCTGGACAGTCCGACGCCATCTTTGTTTCGGATGACGTAGAAGGGTGTGCTTTAAGCTTGTTTACTAGCTTCTAATTGGGAATTGTGCTTCTTTGTTACCACCCCTGCTTGTTTTTTGTGTATCTGCTCCTCACGTAATGGCAGAGCCGAGTCACAAGCTCTTTACAGCACAGATGGTCTGCCTTTCCAGTGCTCCGCTCGGAGCTCAGCTGTGCCATTATTTCAATTTACCACTTTAAATCCAGTTTGTATACGAATAGGTTCTCTGCACGCTGCAGCGCGCACATGTGTGTTGAGCTCACACTGTGTGTTTACATGTGTGTTCTCTGGACTCTGGGCTTCGTGTACGCTTATGTGAACGGCACATGCTGAATGGCAGAGTGTGTTCTGCTGTTCAACAGAAGCCTTGCCCTTTCCAAGAGGCGGGCATCGCCTTTCCCTGGCTCAAGGCGGGTGAAACCCGATACGTCCCTTCTCAAATGAGAAAGGACTGTGCATTGATCCGTAATTCTTTTCACAAAATATTGGTCTTTTCCCTGGCTTTTGACCCGAGACGTTTTTTCAGCTTTCAGGAGATTCCCCTGCTATTATTTCCACATACACAAGTATGTGATGTCACGTGATTGACACTGAACCATCTGAGCCTGGTGTGAGAGTAGACTGTCTGCTTGAGTCTGGTGCAAGCAGGGGGCACGCGCAGACTGACCTTCACGAGCTAAGTGCAAGCAGCGCTGCTATGATGACGCTTGAGAAACTCACGATGAGCCAGTGCTGCAAAAAGCACAGTGGAACCGGGGCAGTGGCAGCGTCTCTAAAGGCCGAAGGGCTGGGGGAGTCATTCACATGTCAGATCGGACTGAGCATCTGCAGTACTTCCAACATGCGAAACAAGTTACTATTAATAACTACATCCACAGTTAATGACTAAAACTGCATTGTATAGAGTGACACACATTTCAAAAGAAGACATACATTTTAAATGCAAATCACAACGAAGTTAGTGCAACAGATTTAAAGTGCCATCCTCAAAATGTTAAGTGTGTGCTATCCGAGCAACAAAGTAGAGCTCCGATTTGTATAAATATTGTCAATGAACAATCGGTAGTAACCAACCGACTGAAACACTGACATGGAAAACGCGTGTTCACTCCTCAGATCCGGCCCTTTAAGACCTGTTTCTAAATCTACTTTTCTAGCAAAAAAAAGAAAAGCAAAAAACTTCAGCTGATCAAGAGTGGGCATAAATAAAAGGAAAACAAGATCCAGAGGACTGGTAATTCGGGTTTAGACTATTGGAGTGCAGACTCCATCCCCACAGCTTGAAGAATGTCCAGACTACTGCAACTTTAGTAAAACAAGCATTGGCATAACCAATAGGTCTCGCCTTTGGAACCTTATAAGTGTTTAGCCAGAGCTATTGGCTTTGCCAATGTATTTAAGCTATACTGTAAAGCAGCATGTGTGTTCATGTTTTTGTTTAGTCTGTGATGTGACTGTAAGTGTGTTTGAGGTCTTGTGTTTATCAACCGATCTCCATACCTAGTCTGTTTGAGTTGTGGTGAGTTGATGTAATTTTGCCTTCTGCCTCATAATTTACTTAGCCGTGCCGTATAATTCCAGTGGCCCTGGTTTTAGCCTTTGTACGTTATTGTGTGAATATGGAAGTATACTTCAATGTGTTTATTGTAGTGTCTGTCTATCTATTCTGGGAAATTCACTTAATCTCCTCTAGCCTACCAAAAATAAATGTGCACTTGTGCAATGTAATTGGTGCTCACGTAAAGCACCCCAATGCCTTTGGGTCAGAGTTTGTGCTACATAAAAATGCAAAAAAAGAGAGGCAATTTGCACGCACAGGCAATTTTCTCCCAATTTTGAAAAGGTTTTGTAATTGTGAACATACCTATTTGCGATTGTGAGTTTCACTTATACATACATGCAAGGAGATTTAACATTGAATCCCCCCTCACACCCTCTCCTCCCCCCCCCCCCCACCCGGCAGTACCATGGAAGACTAAAAATAAGTTTTTCCACCATATAAGGAAGGTTACATGTCTTACTGATGCCTTAAGCGTGACACAGGCAAAAAGAAGTACTTGTAATCTTAGAAAAAATAATACTTTTAATTCCACTTCTTCTCAATAAGCATTGCAAGAACAAGAAAACTAGAAGACATTTTTTAAGTTAATTCTTTTTTTAATAGGGTCGTGCAGTTTTATGTCTTATTGGTTGCATTTAAGGTAACGAAAAATACTTACAACCCTTTTTTTTATTATAACTTTTCATCTTTTCAACATGCAGCACTGCTTTACAGCATAGCATAAATACATTGGCAAATCCAATAGTTCTGTCTAAACATTTATAAGGTTCCAAAGACGAGACCTATTGGCTATGCCAACGCTTGTTTCTCTTGACAGCGCTGTACAACACAGGTTTTAACATATTTCAGTTGTTACTCATCAATGGTACTGTAAATTAGTTACTGGAATTCATACTAGGATTATTTATGGTAATGTGTAGAACAAAGAATCGTCTGCCGTTACTGTGAATTGCTGGATGAGTAGGAGGACAGAACATTATTTTAAGAGTGCCAATGTTTATTTCTTTTGATGTATCTAACAATGTTTATTGTTCTCTTTCTGGCAGGTTTAGTATGAGCCATGGCAAATACATTTCTGTGGAGGATTACTACGTTTATCCAGAAATATAGAAGTGGCATGTTAGCTGCTTCCTGCGCAGGATTATTTGGTGCCAACATATCGTATCATGTTTTTCCCAAAGAAACATTCAAGACCGTGTACCAGTCGTGGTCTAAGGGGGAACCAGACGAACTATCAAGAAAACTATGTGATGTTTTCCAGGATGTCCTTAAAGACACTGGTGTCAAATCTGCCGAGAAATACACTGTGTTTGCGGCTTTTGGCTTTCACCCTGTAAGTGCTGGAATACCATGGCTGCCCAGTGGATCTTTGGTTGGAATCCCTGCAAACTTCAATAACCAAGAAGATGATGGGGAAGGAATTGTGAACCGCATGGTGGTGTTAAATGATAAAGTAGTTGACTGGGATAGTACAGATGGCGCTGCTCTTAGAGATGCTCTTTCATTGTCACATGAGGCACAGAAATTTGCTTTAGCCAGAGAAATTGTGTATGTCAAAGACAATAGCCCCCTCATCCATGCCACAGTTGCCCCATTTTGCCTGCTTGGCACATGCCTGTCTGGAGTAGCTATAAAGCAGCTTTTAGGACTGTATTTGGGCCCAGTTTTGTTGCGCGGATTCTGTAACCTGGCAGTTATGACTTTTGGGTTAGTTGTTTTTTTTTTTACAGATGATGCAATCAACCAGTGGCTGGATTACAAATCCGACAGGACAGCTGCTGCCATTTCCAAAGACTATGCCAAAGGTGGAGTTGAATTTTATAATAAAATGCTGTCATGCAACCGGACTTTACGTCACCTTATGGGCAAACAAGGAGAAGAAATATATGCTGCAAGTGGCAACCTGTTCCCAAGGTTCTGGTTCAGATTGAAACATGCTCCATACACTTCCAGAAGAGACTTGGTTTTGAATATTTTCAAAGCTAACCATACCCAGGGCTGCACGCCAAGCTCTGAAATGTGAATTATTCTTAATGCTTACATCTTAAATTGTTTTTGTTTAACTTTCAGAAATGAAGTTCGTCCTTGAAATGTTGTGCTTTTGTTACCCAAAACCATGTAAATTCGACATCTAATAAACACCCTGATAAACAATCGAACGTTCTCATTTTTCTAATGACCTAGATTTTGGAATGGAATTTAAAAAAAGTTATTGTTCCTACTGCAAAAGGCAGTTTTGTATTGTTTACCTAATCTCTAATCAAAATAACAGAGCAGAGAGGAGACGTGCTTAATTCATTTTAACAATCTCAACCCTTGTCCTTGAGATGGAAAAAAAAAACAGAGATGGTCGTAGGGTTTTCGAGAGTGAGTTTTCTATTGAGTGAAGCAAATGCTATAGGATGGACATGGTGGCAGTGTCTACGATTGTCATAACCTAGTATTAGGAATGCCATAGGTTTACCGATACTGTGGCAGACACGATTTTGCTTAGCACGATCCTTTATTATGATTTGAAAATTTGCAATTATGCATAGTACATTATTTAATTGCTAGATCAATCAATGTGTTCTGATCTCAAAATTCACTCACACATATGATTTGATACAGTAGCAGTAGTGTAGCCTTGGGGCAATCCAATGGATGGTGTGTGAGAATATATCAGCAGTAATACTAAACCAATTACTCCTCCCTCAGCAGTCTTTTGAACCGTAGGCCCCAGTTGTAAGAAATGTACCTTAAGGGAAGTATTCGATAAGACCTTTATATATGGGTGGTGTACACTTACAGAGGTGGTGGACAGCAACTAGACTTAAAAAGAGAAGGCCAAACGCAAAAACCAAAATAGTGACCATCTGCTGTGAAGTTAAGACAGCCAAATGGCGATGATTCATACCCTTGCACAGTGGATGATCAGCTGATACTAGATGGGGTACTAGGGACGGTAACCACTGAGGTCCTTCCAAAAGCATCAATCATCCCTGAGAATCTTTAAATAACCTTGGATTCATCCTCGACCCAGGGAGCTAAAGATAGGACGCTGTAAATTCCCATGAGCAGGTTGTGGCGGTAGCCAATACATCCCAGGATGCTGTAAATTCCCATGAGCAGGTTGTGGCGGTAGCCAATACATCCCAAGACGCTGTAAATTCCCATGAGCAGGTTGTGGCGGTAACCAATACATCCCAGAACAAGTTTAAAGATGCAACTGACACTAAAAGGGCCTATGATCTTTAATTTTACTGTCAGGAGCTACTGTCTCTCATAATACTAATCAGGAAGTAGTGTCAGTGGCTAAGATTACTACCAGTACATGCAAGTGTACATGCAATTGTCCCTTTTCAACCATTGACAGGCGTGCCACAAGTGAGCAACACCTGACTGAAGTACTATTCCTGACTTTTTAACAGTCGAAAAGTAAACATTAGGCACTTGTGAAGGAACAAGGTTAAAACAAGTTGGATTCCTTAAAAAACATGGTACATATTCACTCAGGTAATCATGCCTATGTGGAGTTTATTAAATAAAGAGGATTGCAGCTAGGACGTTAAACAACTCAATGTGTTCATTCAGGAAATGTGCAAGATTTCGTCGGTTAGAAGGGTGAGTTCCATAAACTGAGCAGGAGGATAAAACTGGAAACGAGTGGCTTATTCTTGTAGTGTCAATTGCAGGCTAAAGACCACCTGGAGGTGTACAACAGCAGGGATCGTTGACTCCCAGTGTCTAGCCACCTGGTTCCTATGTTTGCAACGTCACTACTAGATGGAGCCCGTATGACCCTAGTAGAACCTGGGCATAACATGACCTATAAAAAAGAGTTCTTTTGAGGGATCGAATGCTGTGTTAAGTATAACGTAATCTTATTGGAAAACCCGTCTTATTTGGCATTATTATTTCAACTTATACCGTAGTGCACCATGTTTCACCCCAACATACCCACCTCTCTCTTGAATGAAATGAAATAGTTTTGTATAGCGCGCAATACCCGAAGGTGTCTTAGCGATGAGAAGAACCAAACCAGGTTCTAAACCAGGATGGTAATCTGACCTGGGGGGTAACTTTGGATAGCTCAGTTACCAATTGTACAAACAACCAGGTCTTCAGCTGTCTCCTAAATTGCTGCTAGATCGGTTGGGAGCGTAGTGCAATGGGCAGAGAATTCCATAACTTCCCACCACAGAACTGAATCGTTCTACCGCCCCATTTTGCTTTGCTGACTCTTGGTACTGTGACCATTTGTGCGGAGCTCATTCTGAGGTGTCTGCTGGGAGTGTACCAGGAGAACCGATCCTGAAAGAAGGAAGTGCCGGCTCTGTAAAGAGCCTTGTGTATTATACACAGAGCCTTAAAACAAATCCTCTTCTCCACCGGCAACCAGTGGAGGTCATGTATTAAATGAAAAATGGGTTTAAACTTGGGCACCTTCAACAGCGTTCTAGCTGCCGCATTTTGTAAGGACTGAAGTTTCTTTTGCACGTATTTAGCGGCACCCAAGTAAAGGGCATTGCAGTAGTCTAACTTTGAATAGATGAAGGCCATCATCACAGTTTTCTGAACCTCAAGCGGGATGAACAGAAGATTGTTCTTAAGAACCCTCAGCGTATGAAAACCTGCCGAGGTTACAGCGTTGATTTGGGCAGAGCAACCCAGTTTGGTGTCAAAAATAACTCCCAGGTTTTTTGCCTTTTGCACTGGTTTTCTGTAGTGAACCCAGCTCCAGAGGCCACCAGGATGCATCTCAAAAGGAGATTTCTTTGACGAAACAGACGTTCTGCTTTTTGGTAGAGTTCAGTTTGAGACAATTTTTCTGCATCCAATATGCAAACTGGGACATGCATCTACAGAAATTATTTGCATCTTTTTCCACCTGTGAGGAGATAGACATCACTATCTGTGTGTCATTCACATAGGAAAATACAGCCAGCCTGCAACTGTGAATCGAATCGACCAAGGGGGTGACATACACATCAAATAAGGTGGGACTAAGTGCAGAGCCCTGACTATCAAGCAAGGGAAGGAGAAGGGTCGCGACATTGCTTCTCCCATCTCCACCCACTGTTGTCTATCGTCAAGGAACGAACTCAACATTTTTAATGCAGTGTTTCTGAAGCCTAGTGACTAAAGTTTCTTAACAAGAACTTTGTGGTGAACCGCATCAAAGGCGGCACAGAGATCCAATAAGATTACTGCCGCCCTTATCCATCACTCCTTTTATCTCTTCAGATGCAGCCACCAATGCTGACTCGGTACAATGGTTAGCTCTAAAACCATACTGGGAGGAGTCGAGCAGCTAATTGGTGTCCAAGAAGGTTAAGATTTCTTCATTCATCGCCTTCTCAAAAATGTTGGCAGGAAGCAGAAGACAAGAAATGGGTCTATAGTTGTCCACCTGCTTGGGATCCAGGGAAGGTTTTTTCATCAAAGGTAGAATGGAGGCCCTTTTCCGAATGGTTAGGTATTGCCCAGCGCCAAGTATCTCAATTAGTAGAACCATGAGTGGATTGACCACCATACTAGCTGCCAGATTCATGACCGATGGTGGACAGAGGTCCGAAGGGGCCCCGATTTAATGGAGCTTAAGAGACTGATTGTTTTTTCCCATGTAAGGGGTGAGAACCTTTCAAAGTTGGGTGTTTCACAAGGCTCAAATGCCAAGCCTGAGTTGGGGACCTCTTCCTGATGTCGACCTTCGTCAATAGCTGGTATATTCGAGGTGAATGCTTGGAAAATGGAATTGACTTTAAGTTGGAAAAAGTCAGTCAGCTGATTGCAAAAGGATTCATCAGGAGTTAAGGTGTTGTTATTGTTTCATTTGGACAAGTCTTTAACTGTTCTAAAAAGTTCCTTGGTAGAGTTTTCGGCTAATCTAATTTTCCCAGAAAAACATTTAGTCTTTTCTGTTTTGATTAACTGTTTGTACTCAGCTAACACTTTTTTTATATTTAATTTTTTCGTCTGAATGGTAGTCTTTCCTCCTTATTTATTTATTGATATTCATATAATTTGTAAAGCGCCTGAATCACCCCAGATGGGGTATCTTCGCGCTGAAGACGTGCAGAGGTGAGGCACGCAGTGTTTAGAAAAGTAGGGTTTTGAGTTTTCTCCTAAAGCCTAGGTAGTTGGTGCATAGGCAGATATCCAGGGGTAATTGGTTCCATAGTTGGGGGGGAAAGGTAAGAGAACGATTTGCCTCCCAACCTGGATTGCTTGATGCGAGGGGTGACCAGAAGATCTTTCCCTTTGAAACGAAGGGTACGAGATGGTGTGTATTTGACCAGTTTGTCGGCCAGATACGTAGGACCCATCTGGTTTAGGCCTTTGAACACTATGCAGCAGATTTTAAAATGGATTATTTTGCGTCTGGTTAGCCAGTGGAGTTTGCGTAGCAGGGGAAGTGAGGAAGCACGTTTGGGTGCACTGGTTACTAAACGGGCTGCTGTGTTCTGCACTACCTGAAGACTGTTCAGGGCGGATTCCTTAGCAGAGATCAGTAAAGCATTGTTGAAATCCAGGCGGCTAAGTACTAGGGCATGTATCAGGGTTTTGCGTTTGGAAACAGGGAGGAAATAGAAGACCTTGCAGAGCAGGCTAAGGGCATGGAAGCAGGCTTGTTTGGTTGCAGCTATGTGCTCATCAAGATTAAGTTTGTTGTCTATTAGGACCCCTAGGTTCTTAACTACTGGCTTAGGAGATGGTGCCGGGCCTAGTTCCTCTGACCACCAGCTAGGAGACCAGCTGGTGACTGTGTCTTTGAAGAGCATTATTTCTGTTTTTCCTGCGTTTAACTGCAGAAAATTGCTGATCATCCATGATGTTATAGCTTTCATGCCTTCTGCGAAAATGTTTTGAATGGTAGGGGTGTCTTTATTGTAGGAAATATAAAGTTGGGTGTCGTCTGCATAGGAGATCGGGGTGAACTTGATATTCCTAAGGAGTGCTGCAAGAGGGGCGACATACACATTGAATAGGGAGGGGCTGAGACAGGAGCCCTGAGGTACCCCTTTTGTTACTGAGGTGGTCTTGGATTTGAAGGGTCCAAGGTTCACCGTTTGGGTTCTGCCTTTGAGGAAGTACCTCAACCAGGCCAATGCTGTGTCCTGAATGCCTATAGAACGCAGTCTATCCAGCAGAATCTGGTGTGAAATGGTGTCGAATGCGGCGGACAGGTCGAGCAGTATGAGAATTACTGCTCGGCCGGCGTCCGCCTGCATTCGGATGTCATCTGTTACATTAACCAGGGCCAATTCAGTGCTATGCCTGGGACGAAATCCTGACTGAGAGTGATCAAGACAGTTGGAGGATTCGATAAATGCAGATAGATGTGTGTTAATGGCCTTTTCCAACAGTTTACTGTGTAGGGGAAGTAGTGAAATAGGTCGGTAGTTAGTTATTACGTTGGGAGGCATTTTGAGGTTTTTCCTGATTGGCATAATCTGGGCAGCTTTCCCTTCTTTGGGAAGTTTACCTTCTTTAATTGAGCTGTTAATAATGGAGCATAGAGGCTCAGCCAGTTCTGCTGCAAGTTTTTTGCCAGTTTTAGCTAGAATTAGGTCTTCAAGAGAGCTCGATTTGGCAGATTTTAATATGGATTCTGTATCATGGATAGTGAGCAGAGGGAATTCTTTTAAAGTGAGCAGTCTAGGTGGGGAGCGGCGGGATCAACAATCAGGTTGTGACGTGTTGGTATTGGAGGTGGTTATCTTGTTGTAAATGTCATCAATTTTTTGTGAGAAGTGGTTGGATATGTTGTCGCAAAGTAATTGGGTTGGCTCTTCATCAGGGCTGCAGGCTTTGGGATTTATAAGGGTGTTGAGGATGTGAAAAAGAGTCTTAGATGTTTTATCCGTTTGCTCGAGTTGGGTGGCTATGTGATTTTTTTTCTGAGCTGTTTGTAGATTTTTGTGGTATATATCTACGGTCGATTTATACTTTTCCCTTGTCCAGGGGGTCTTTGGTTCAGCGCCATTGGCGTTAGAGCTTTTTACATTTGCTTTTCTCTGATCGAAGATCCGACGAATACCAGTGGATCTGGATGCGGATGGGGGCCACTGAAGATTTTTTCAAGGGGATCAGAGCGTCTATTGTGGATTTGATTGTGTCCTGGAAAGCCATCAGGCATTTATCGTCCGTGTCCAAGGCTGACGGACAGGGAGGGATGAATGCTTCACGAAAAATAGTGGGTGTTAATTTGTGCCACTGTCTGTAGGTACGAGTTGCTGGGACTTTTTTTAACGATGTGTTCGCGGGGGCCTACAAGGTCAAATGTGATTATGGAATGGTCTGACCATATCAATGGGTTAGTTGATTTGTAAACTGTGTCCGATGAGTTGGAGAGGACCTGATCCAAAGTATGGCCTGCGATGTGTGTAGGAGCATCATTCGTTTTGGTTAGGCCAAGGGCTGACATTTCCCTCAGAAAAATCGCGGCATCTGAGTCCAATGGATTTTCACCATGGACATTGAAGTCGCCCAGGAGAAGAAATTTGTTGAAGGATATACGTGGGGAGCAATCATGTCTAGAAGATGGAAGATGGAATTGGAGAGAGGCCCGGGTGGACAATAGACAAGGGCTCCCTTCCAGCTCAGCTGTGGGTGGAGGTCTATTTTAAATATAAAATTTTCAATTTTGTCACTGCTATATTGGTCCAATATTGTGGCTTTTATTGGGTCTTTGTATATTACAGCAGTCCCACCACACCCCTTGTGTGATCTGTCAAGTTTCAGGATACGGTAGCCATCTTGACGGGCGGTAGCGATGGCTGGGGTAGAGGAGGGTTTTATCCATGTTTCCGTCAGGAATCCAATATCTGGGAGGGATGAGGAGAGTAAATCCCAGATGTTGATAGCATGTTTTGGGAGTGAGCGAACATTGGCCAAGAAGCAATCCCAGCTAGCTTTAATTGGGTTGTGACTGCCAGAATGGGAAAAGGTATAGGGATCAATTGGTAGTGGTGGTATACTCTGAAATCCACAATGAATGCACGTTAGAGGGCCTTCAACAGTGGAAGGAAATTGGTAGGTGCATGGGTGGGTTCCTTTGCCAAAGATGGGGGAGTGTGATCTCTAATGAGTAGCAGCTCCTGCCTGGAGTAGATAATGCTCGCCTTGGAGTAGGTGACCTGGTTAGTGGTGAAACCGGCAGGGCTCCTGGCGGCGGTCTGGCACGGACGGGCGCAGACGGGCTTGCCTTTTGGCGCGCCCGCTGTGCGTCGGCCAGGACATGTCAAATTGAAGTTCCCGGCAGTGACCAGCTGACCTGGTCCCTGCGCGTCACTTCCGGTGGCACGACACTCCCTCCACGCAAGCGGAACCTTCCGTGGTGGACCGGGGAGGCGCCCTAACGTGAGGCACAATAGAGCAGAAATACACGAAGTAAAAACGGATGTGCTGTCTGTGAATTAAAAATGCATAGGCATAAGATTAGTGCAGACAAACGATCTCTAAGGCGCTGAGAGCGTTCCTGGCAATAGCTTGCGTGCGTGCTTCAGAGGGAGAGAGATAAAAAGTGGAGCCTTTTAGCAAGCGCTCGACCTCTACAACACTGAGTGCTAAGCTCTAGCGCGTCCTGGAGTCTGCACTTCAATTGTGTCGCTTTTAATTTCTGTGAGAACCATGGGGCTGATGGATTTTTTCTATAGCTCTATAGTGTTTTTTCTGGAACCACTATTTGACATTCTGCGTCTTACTAAAGAGTGTAATTAATTGCTGCATTATTGACGTTACTGTTATGAGCTGGAGCTGATTTAGAGAGCAAATCCTGCAAAGCCTCCACATTGACACTTTTCCAAGGCCTGTATTTAATACTTGTAACTGTACTCTTTAGTGCTGTTCTGTTGCTAGGAGTTTTGATTGAAAAAAAGATTCCCTTCGTGATCCGAACAAGAAAGTGGCAGGATTTGATAAATTTCCAGATCTGAGGTATATGTACAAATTCCATCCAACGTATGACTAGCTATATGAATGGATACATCAACTAGTTGGTGCAGGTTAAAACATTTAAAGGTATCTACTAAGTGATCAGAATCTATGTTGTCAGACAGCTCAAGGTGAAAATTGAAGTTTCCACCAATCGTAAAGCTAGAGTAATTTGTGCGGAATTCCATAAAAGTCTGCACAAATGCAGTGGAAGAAGCAACATAAGATACAGAGTACTGTAGGAAAAGACTGTATCATCCACAACATTGTATTAAGAAGAAGATATTGAATGTCAAGTGACATGCAAGTGGCACAGGTAGGGGCTCCACAATCCATCTCAGACTTGCACCATTCTGTAGCGAGTATTGACTACCATGGACACTAGAATTGTAAAGGGCTTTGAAGGCGTAGATTCTAACAGTCGCATGTATCACTTATTGCTTGTTTTAACCGTAGTGTACATGCACAGTTTTATTCCCCGTAGTCGCTAAAGTCCTTTTTTGCAATGATGGTAGCATATAAAGATGTCAAATATATCACTGATTATTTAAAAATGGCAAGATTCATAATAAGCTTTAACTTTTTTCGCTTCTGCGCAACGACTGGTGAGGACACTGAAAATGTGGAAGTGGAAAACACAACCAATGTGGATGCAGGATGCAATCTGAAAAAAAGCAATTTGATGAAATGACCCATTGAGAAACCTCTTACAGTTGAAATCTAAATAGAGGCTTCCGCTGTTGTAAGTGTTCCACTGGATGTGACCACACTACCACAGAGTAAATCCACAGATGGCCCAACAACCCCTGAGGACATCAACCAAGAAGAGGCTATTTACACCGAGCATGAGGGTTTGCGTATGACATTGAAGCTACTCCTGTTGAGGATAGCCATGCATTGTCAAATAATGAGATACAGGTCCTCCTTTGCCAAAGAGCTTATGTTTCACATAACCCACTAAACGGATGAGAAAATCAGTACTTGGTAGAAGGATTGAAATAAGAAAACTGCACTGCTGTAGACTGAATAGTCAAGCCTATGATTATGCACCAATATGGAAACCAGCAGGAGGCATTGATTATGGAATGCTGCCAAAGAAATGCATACGAATATATGTTGTTGTCAGTAATATGTATACTGTCAAGGACTCGAGCTACCAACTCCCCATTCGTAGATCAAATGCCTGTTGTCCCTGTTCTCCAACTGGGCTTGCGTGTTGAGAGCCTGAAACCCCACAGCCCAGATGCTAGTAAAAGAAATGTAGAAATTAGTGTAGTTTTTTCTCCACCACATGTTGTTTACAAATTGTTTAGTGTTCTACACATCTATTATGCTCATGAGATGTATTTGAACTTTATTCCAGTCGTTGCGCTTCCTTTGTGCGAGCATTTCGATGTAATTTTCAAGGTATTAATAAGCGAATCTATTAAACAAAGAAATAATGAAATCATCTTGACTACTTAGGGTGCTGATAGTACTCCGTGCAATTAAGACTGCTCACAGCATGAATACAGTTTTCCTTTCAATGCTAGGTTCTATAAATTGCATGCAAGTCTTTTTTTTCCCCCAAAACTCTTTTTATTGACAGATCTGGTATGAGACACAGCACTCCGTACCCCGGAGGAGCTCCCACAAGTACATCATAGCAAAATCAGCGATCCATAAAACAATTTAATACATAACCCCTGGCCCCCCAACCCCCCCCTATCCCCCACCCCTATGGCCCCTGTCCTCCCCCTCCCCCCCTGCACAACGTCTCTACATGTCTCAAGAAAATCTGTAGTCTGTATAAAACATAGTGTGTATAATATCGCCTCTATGACACCATCATAGCAACCCCGCATCCTCTTCCCGCGGCGCCGGGGGTTCCAACCAAATACCCCTGTACTCCGCCCACTTTTTACATATTTTGTGATGCTTCTTAGGGCAGCCCCTGGCTTCAAATATCGGTCGCTCTAACCCCATACGGAAATCCAGGCCTTTTTTCCATGTAACCACTTTGGGAGCCCTGGGATCTTTCCAAGCCTGAGCTGCATCCCTCTTAGCTACTGTAAGACCCAGTAAAAGTAAATGTCTCTTGTAGATGTTACCACCCACTCCCTCAAGCACATGTAGCAGTCCTAATTTGGGGGTACGGGGAGGTCCCCGCCCAGCACCTCCGACATAGAGTCCCATACTCCAGTCCAGAATCCAGCCAAGCGTACACAGCTTCACACCGTATGTATGAAGGTATCCTCTTCGTGTCCACACCTTAGGCACAGTGGAGACTCGATCAAACTCGCCCGCCATAATTGCTCCCTGGTGTAGTAGGCCCTGTGTAAGTACTTTAATTGTATAAAGCGCAGGCGCATGGCAATGGCCGCTCCTCTAGGAGCCTCAAGGGCTTCCCTCTAATCCTCCTCCTCCAATTCCCCCACATCCTCCACCCAGTGGTCCCGTAATGTTTGTAAGTTGGAAGAGCAGTGTGTAACTAGTATTTGGTAAATGGGATATTTTCTTATCCTCTAGGTCCCCCATGAATATCTTCGCCTCTATCGGGCTGAATTCAGGCACGGAGTCAAGTCCCTCCAGCGCGGGCGTGAGGGCATGCCTGAACTGTAGGTACTTAAAGAACTGTGTTCGGGGCATACTGTATTCAGTACTAAGCTCTTGAAAGGATTTGAGTATCGTGCCCTTCAGGACCTGCCCCAATGTGGAGATTCCTATCGAATCCCAGCCGCGGAAGCCCTGCAGCGATGCCAATGCCGGCAGTTGTCCATTATGCCAGAGCGGGGTCTCCTCCGTTAGTCTCCCCCACCATCCCATACGACGCAGCGACTGTCGCCAAATCTGAAATACCACCTGGGTTGCCCTGGGCAGCCCCTTCCTAAGCTTTGCGGAGTATAAAATAGTGTGTAACGTATCCGGGTCCATCAGGTATCTCTCAAGGGCATACACTGGATCCCCTCTGTCTCCGTACCACCATTCATTTAGGACCAGTAAATGGGATGCTTGATAATAGGATAAGATATCGGAGGTCGCTAGGCCTCCGCAGTATGTGGACAAGTAGCAGGTGCGCAAGGCCACTCGCGCCGCCCCCCCTGCCCACAGAAACTGGCCCAGAGCCGAGTTGACCTGCCTGAACCATTGCGACGGGATCGTGTAGGGGTGATTTTGCAGCTGGTAGAGAAGGCGCAGGAGGGCAACCATTTTGAAAATAGCTGATCTGCCATAGAGGTTATGGGGCATACGGGACCAAGACTTCATCTCAGTCTGGACCTTGTTTCAGACGGGCATTATGTTTCGTTCCCAAGCCACTGCCGGCAAGACCGTCAAAAACACTCCCAGGTATTTAAGGCCCCCCACTGCCACCTGCAGCATTGATGCCCATGCCCCAATCCCCGTGCAGTCACCTAGCACCCAAAGGGTAGATTTCCGCGGGTTCAGGTACAGTCCCGAAACTTCACCAAAGATTTTCATTATCTTCAGGACTCTAGGTCCCGACCGATTTACATTTGTGAGGAAGAACAGGACATCGTCCCCACATAGTGCGATTCTGTCTGTCGGCCCCCCTCCCATTCGAATCCCCGCAGCTGCGCGTCCATCCGCACCCATGCGGCCAGCGGCTCCATAGCCAGAGCGAACAGGTATGGCGAGGGGGGGCATCCCTGCTGGGTGCCGCGCCCTATCGGGAAGGCCTCCGATGTCGCTCCCGCCACCCTCACCGAGGCCGTCAAACCGGTATACAGCAACTTTAGATATGACATGAAGTGCGGCCCTAGATTAAGACGCGGGAGGAGCGCAAACAGATAAACCCAGCTCAGAGAATCGAAGGCCCTATCTATGTCGGCCAGTAGCAGCGCCGCCTGGGCCCCAGTTCTCTCCATAGCCTCTACCGCCACATATGCACGTCTGATGTTGTGTCTAGTCGCCCTACGAGGCATAAATCCGCCCTGATCCGGGTGGATCAGGTCCGTGATATAGGGGAGGAGTCGATTTGCAAGCGCCTTGGCCAGTATTTTGGCCTCGATATTTAGGAGAGAAATTGGCCGATAGGACTCGTGTCTGTCAGAGGGTCTTCCAGGTTTACAGAACACCACAAGTTCTGCGTGCCGCCAGTCCGCTGGCAAGAGACCATGTTCTCTCGCCGCTTCCAAGGCCGCCTTGTAGTGGGATCCCAACTGGAGATGGTACCTTTTAAAGAACTCGGCCGGAAACCCATTGGGCCCAGGGGCCTTACCGGTATTGAGCTCACCCAGGGCCGTGCCCAGTTCCTCAGCCGACAACGGAATCTCAAGGCGATCTCGCACCTCCTGTCGGAGCGCACAGGGTGGAAGGTCGGTAATGAATTTGGCTACGTCTAGCTCCGGGAGACATTCCCGTGGAGCATATTGGGCCGCGAAATATTGGGCGAAGCTGTCCGCTAACTTCTTCGGGGCTAGGATTGGTACCCCCGCATCATCTCTGAGCCTGCGCTTGAAACTTATTTTGGCAGAGCCTATGCAGCATCGTACTCGATTTGTCCCCCCATTGATAGATTCTGCTCCTTGTCGCCAGCCACACCTGTCGAGCCTCGTCCAGTAGCAGGGACGCATATGACTGCTGTGCCAGGTGTAGCTGTCTCACCTCCCCCCCGTCTCGCGCAGCTCCGCACAGAGTCTCCAACTTCTCTTCCTCCGCTGCGGCTCTCACCAACTCCTCCTTTCGTTTCCGTCTCGCCTCCGCGCACCAAGCAATATCCACCCCACGGAGCGTGGGTTTCAAGGCCTCCCATGTCGTTATCACATCAGGCACCGTGCCTACATTCTCCTCCCAATAGTGGGCTATAGCCTTCCCCATATGACGCTGGTAAGCCTCCTGTTGCAAATTCCAAGTTGAGAGGCGCCATTGAAATGGCTGTCGCTCCCTATCTAATGTAACGTCGGTTGTAACGGGAGAGTGATCTGACTGTCCGCGGGGCAAGATGGTCGCCGTGCCAACCCTCCCTATTACTGCGCGAGGGACAAATATGTAATCAAGTCTAGAAAAGGATTCATGTACAGCCGAAACATATGTGTATTCCCGATCTTGTGTATGTAGATAACGCCACGTGTCCACCCATCCCATTCCCTGCACCATGTTTCCCAGTTTGGTGGGTGTGTCTGCGTGTTGCTCACTGCCAGGTCTGCAGCGGTCTAATCGACATTGCATTACATCATTCCTATCGCCTCCTATCACTGCCAGACTATACGGAATTTCGGCCCATATGGTAAACAATTTCTCAATTAATGTCCACTGCAGTGGAGGCGGGGCGTAGACGCTCCCGAGTACAAGCGACTCCGTGCCTATCGTCCCTTTAATAAACACATATCGGCCCTGTGGATCAATCCATTGCGTGGAGTGGATATAGGACAATCTGCGATGAACTAGAATCGCCACTCCCCTCGACCCCCTCACAAACCCGGCGTGGAAGACCTGATCATAGCCATAGCGCGTCAGGCTTAGCGCCTTATTACCCAACAGATGTGTCTCCTGTAGCAGGAGAACGTCCGCTCTTTCTCTCTTCCCCTGTCGTAGTACTGCACCTCTTTTTATCTTATCTAGCATCCCCCGCACATTCCAACTCATCACTCTCATTGAGGCTTTAGTCGGCCTCCGTCCGGGGTCCTCAACCGCCATCCAATCGCAAGCATAGCAGTGGATTCAACAATGGGCATAGTAGGCATAAACACATTCGAAGCAACAAGCGAGACAGCTGTGTGCAGTGCAATCCGCCCCCCACTTCCCTTCAACCTCCCCCGACCCCAACCCCAAAACTCTTGACCCGCTAACATTCCCCTTAGCTCCTCCGCACCCTCCCAACTCCCCCCCCCCCCCATACCTCAGCAACGTTGAAGTACCTGTCGCGGCATAGGGTATCGCCAACCCCCCAACGGGAGGCTGGAGACCATCTATCCCAATGGATCCCCAACAACAACCCCCCCAACCCCCAACTTACTCCCTTAAAATACGAACTCCTCTAAACCTGGGGAATGCGTCCGCCCTCCCTCTCGCTCCCCCCCACCCACATCTGCATCTCTTGTTTGCAAAGTCATAGGCCTCCACACCATTCAGTCTGTGAATGTCAATGTCACTTGCCCTTTTCGGCCTGGCCACTCGCAGCCGCTCAAGGGTCTCGCTCAGCACCGCATGTCACAGATTCAAATCATACTTCACCATCTTTCACAGGTCCAACTTCTGAGCATCTGGAGCTTCAGCCTCCTCAGCCCCTTTCTCCTTTGAGGGCGATCGTTTCGACGTTCGAGATCTCCAGTTGCTCCTACTCCGTGAGCGCCTGGGTGTCCGCCGCGATGCTGTTGACTAGGACAAATCAGGATCTCGGGCAGGCGGAGTCTGCGCCCTGACCCGAACCGTTTCATCGGTCCAGGTGAACACCTCCTCAGGAGAATTAAAGAAATGTGTGCGGGACTGACAAACAACCCGCAGGCGGGCCGGGTAGAGCAGGGCATATTGTATCTTCAAGTCCCGAAGGCGAGCTTTAGCCGCTGTAAAGGATCGCCGTTGTTGAACCAGTTTCGTGTAGTCCGGGAATATCAGGATTCTCTGGTTGTCGCACATGAGGGGCTCCTTCAGTCGCGCTTGCCTCAGGATAGTGTCTTGATCGTGATAATTGAGTAGTTTGGCTATTACCGGCCGAGGGCGCTCGCCTACCGACGGTTTCTGTGTAAGCGCTCTATGTGCTCGCTCGATTATGAAGCAGCGAGACAGGGACTCCGGCGGGAGCCAGCCCTCCAGCCACCGAGTTAGGAAGGCCTCCATGTCTCCCTTCTCACAGTCTTCCGGAAATCCAACAAATCTCAAGTTGTTGCGTCGAGCCCGCCCTTCCCCGTCCTCTGCCCGGAGCGCCAGGCCCCTCTGAATCTCTTCCATGTTGGCTACCTTCTTTTTGAGGATCGCCACGTCGTCATCTACTCCCGTTATTCTGGTCTCAGCTTCCGTTATGCGGGCCACAGCATTCCTCAAATCTTGTTGCAGAAGGGTAACGTCCGCCCCCAAGGCCCCTATCTTGGCATCCAGCATGTCTCTTGATTGTGCAATGGCCGCCATAAGTGCTGCGTTGTCTGGCCTCGGTGCCTGGGGACCTCCCGAGGCTCCCGCGGTCCCACTCGGACCGGTAAACTTGTCAAGTGTCCCCTGTTTCGAAGCGCCGCCGCCGCTCCCACCACTGGTCATAGTCAGGGACGGTTGTGATAGCTCCTCCGGATTCCGCTGTAGTCAGCTCTCAACTCCCAGCACTATTCCACCAGAGGGGGGCTCCTCGCTAGTGTATCGCTTGACCTCCAAGGCCCAGCCGGTCCCGCCAGCCACCGCTCTAGTAGGTCTCAGGACCCAGACTGTCACGCAGCTGCTGTCTCAAGCCGCTCTCTGGGACTCAGAATTGCAAATGTCCGTCACCAGGTGTTGCTCTGCCTGCTCGTGGGGCCCTTCAGCTCCACTTCTGGTTCCCGCAACGAGGCGTCTCTAGGTCCCCGGACTCGGGACCCGCACCCACTGCCCCCGGGCCCTGCTTCTGCCCTTGTACGCCCGGTTTAATTCGTCGCGCCGCTGCTACGCTCCGTGCGGGTCACTTCGCCACGAGCCGGGCGTTTACTTTTGGGCGTCGCGGTCCGATTCAACCGCCGAGCGGCTCAACACCCTTCCCTTCCCGGGGAGGCCCACTCACCCCCCCTGGGAGCTATGGGGGGCGGGGTCCCCGCTACGCCCGCCGCCACAGGCACGTTCACCGCGGTCCGACACCACCGCCGGGCCCCTGCTAATCGCCCCTCTGCTGCCGCTTCTCCACTGGGCCACCACACCGTCTTCCCCAGGTCGGCTCACCGCGTAGACGCTGCGTCGTGCCTCTGCCGCACCTCGGCGACGCAGCCACTGCCTCCGGCCAGCCGATTCTTAAACTTTAGGGCCCGGGTGCACAGCGCCTCCCAGGTCTCTCTACCGCCATGTCTCCAGGCTCACCAGGCGATTCTCGCTGCCGTAGGCGCCTCTGTGCCTCTGTGCCCCGCTGTGTCAAGGAGCACTTAGCGCCACCTGGCCATCTGCCGCTGCCGGAGATATCGCCTCCTCGCCGCCGGCCCACCACTGCGCGCCGCCGGCCTTCGGCCGTCGCGAAACTCGAGGTCCCGAGCTCCTCGTCTCGGCCAAGGCCGCACCTACTCTGGACACGATTCTCGGTCTTCCGCACCTCTGATTCGGCCCAGCTTCGCTCCAGGTCTGCCGACCCCCTTCAACTGCACCGCACCTCACTGGGACGCTCGTGGGAGAGGGGAAGGCAGGATATTACAGCGGATAATGAATCGGCGGGACGGAGCTCTCTTAAGCTGTGTCTGCCATGCTGGCTACCTTGGCCACGCCACCGTAAATCTTTTTTAAATATACTTTTATATAGTTAGTCGCAGATTCTTCATTAGCGCCACTGC
The DNA here is from genome assembly GCF_964261635.1 of Lissotriton helveticus. Lineage (NCBI taxonomy): Eukaryota > Metazoa > Chordata > Amphibia > Caudata > Salamandridae > Lissotriton > Lissotriton helveticus. The sequence continues at coordinate 1,429,494,891 of NC_136061.1, read as the reverse complement.
ACCTTTTGATATTAGAACAGTTTATACAAAACAGGAATCATACCTAAAACAACAGTTCAATGGTAGAAATCTGAAACCAGGAGGGTTGGGGGGCAGGGGGTTAGTGGGAGTGGGAGAGGAGGGTTGAACAGAAGTAACATTGAATTCGTGATGCTTAAATGGTTGTCAGTGTACACCGGAACAACAAAATCCAAGTTATTGGAAGCTGCAGCAGAACCGGAATCACCAGATTATTAAACAGGTGAGCCTTTAGGACTTTTATAAAGTACCGCATGTTAAGTGCTAATCTTATCTGAAGAGGGATAGCGTTTCAAGCAGTAGCAGTATAGCTAGAAAATAATTGTTTAAGAGCTTGGCTGGGGTGTGTATTCCCAACAGAAGATAATGTTTGCCTCTGGAACTTCCCATGATATTGAAAATGTTCAGGAGGTCACCTCAGAAGGTTGGTTTGAATCTGAGAGCAAATTTTAAATTGAGTACGTGCCCCTAAAGGAAGACAGTGAAAGTTGTCCAGAATGGAGGGAGATGTGAGCCGATTTATTCTTCTCAAATAGGTGGATTTGAGGATGGCCTGGAGGAGCAGCATGGTGTTTGCAGGAAGGGTTGCTGCCCGTTCTCGCCTTACTACAGCTCCCACGCTGGAAATTGACTGCCGGAAAGTCCTAACTGGGCCACCCATTAGAAGATTCATTAAAACCACTGCTATTACTCTGAAAAATAAAATATCAGAAGTCTTTTCTCTGACTCTTGAGAGTTTGAGCATCAACGAGCCTTCTCTATATTTTGAACTAACCCTCTTGAAGTACACTCGCATTGATCTGTCCGCTACAAGGGTCTTTGCTAAATGCAATGTTTACTGTCCTGAAGATGGTCTAAGGGATTAATGCCACAGAAGACCGAAATGCCTACCTTAGCCTCCATTTCCTCGTTACTAGAGATATTTTAAGTGATTTCTATATTGATTTTGAGATACGCCACTTATTGAATTTGATTTGGAATGGATGTTTTACACACATGAATTATAGGTTTGATTGTAATTTACCTTTTTCATGTGCTTGCATGAGATTTATTTCCGTTATGAATGTACCCTATTCAATGTAACTGTCACAAGAAAATATATTTATACTTTGATTATACGATATTCCAGTGTCTTTTTCTCTTTTTTCTGATTTGATTTCTCTGTGCATTCATTGCAGAACTGTTGTAATTTATTATATTATTGGTTCAAGTTTTTCCATAACTGAACTCTATTAATTTGTTGAACACAAGTCACTACGAACTATACTGTTTAAGTGAAAGCCCTGTTGGCACACTTTACCTGACAATTATTACAATGACAGAAGTCGGAATTTAAACCAGCTGGGGTTCTGACTGAGTTCCGACGGGCTCAAACAGCCTGTCGGCCAGTTGGAATGGCCTCATAATCCCTTACGTGCGGCATTTCCTCTGTCCGGATTATGATGTTTGTTTACGAGAGCCTTTCCATGTCGTCCTTTCTGACCTGGAAAGGCTGCCGAAAAGTGACTTTGGGGGCCCCTAGCAGGGGCCCCTGGCCCTCCAGCATATGGCCCTGGGGGGCATCTATGGTCTCTCCCCTGAATATCTCTGCACTGTGTGGCAGGCACCGCGAGGTGCCTCCCACACGGTGCATGGATTTCCACAAACTCCCATTTCTCTATTGGATCTTGTGCTGCGGGTGGCTTCCGCCCGCCACACATACTCTCATTCTGAAATGGGAGTTTTTGAATGCACCATGTGCGTTCACATCGTAATCAGGTGTGCGGAACCGCTGACCTGTTGTCAGGCAGTTCCCTCACCGAATCTATGTCCTCCGACTGACATCGAAATCAGGGCCTTAGTCTTTTGTGTTTAGAATTTCAAGAAGTTGGTAGTCATCCATTCTTGTAATTTCTGAATGCCATTTTGAAGATTGTGTACGTCCTAGATTGAAGATGGCTTAATGTTCAATTGAGTACCCTTATGATCCATCAATAAGCAGACTGTAACGTCTTTCAGAAGCAGACTGAGTGGTTCGAGTGGAACCTTGTGGGACGCAAGTTATCAGGTAAGTTCTTGATGTTCAGTTCTGCAGTTTGACTAAACCAGTTTGTTCTTGAAGCCCTATCTGATTTTCGGAGCCTTCAGTAGAATATCATGTTGTACTCTGTGAAAATCTTAAAACAAGGCTAGAAGAACCATGAGCCAAGCATCTCCATTGTCTAGTATTCAGTGATTGTCATCTAGCACTTTTAGGGTTGGCAGTTTCCATGCAGTTGGCCTTTCTGAATCCAGAGTTGCAGGGGATGATAGGACATTGTGGTAAGCATATATTTGTTCAGTTGAATTGAGGCCTTTTTCTTGATCACTGTACCAAGCCAAGGTAGGTTGGCTATTGGTTTGTAGTTGTCTAGGACACAACGGTCAGCTTTAGGCTTTTTGAAGATGGGCAAGAGCTCCTGGCCACATTCTTTGGGATAGTGAGACATTGACAATGGCCAAGCAGTAGGGTACAAATCAGCAGAAGATGGTCTTTACATTGGTAGCTGGAAGAACCTCACCAAAATAATAGGTTGGGCACATCATGTTTGCTGTATCAAAGAGGTCACCCATATAGAGTTCTGAGAAGTTACAGCAGATGACAGACCTTTTGGGGCTGTATGAGGAAGGTTGAAAAGCCTACATGGAGAGGTTACCTTTTATCTTGATGAATTTGCTTGTCAAGAAGATTAAATAGTCATTACTTGTGGTTTGGAAATGTGCTCCCATCTCCGGTTTTGACCCCTGTGTATACAGTTTGATGTAGTTGAAAAGAGAGTTGGACAATACAATTTTATAATTTATTCCTGAATGAAGGAAGATTTTGCCTTTTAGAATTTTAAATCTGTAAACTTTTCCGGCCTTTTTAGCATTGACTCGGACATTGGTGAATTGCCCCTTTGCCATTTTCTTTTCAGGGCTCCGATTTCTCTTTTGAACTTCAGCAGTGTTTTGTTGAACCAGGGTTTACTCAGGATTGCTTAGGGTTTTGTCAGTTTTTCTTGAACTATTGCCGTAACGAAATCGTAGACCTGCTTGGTTTATAGACCTTGTGCTGACAAGATGTGAGCTTTCAGGTGCAGCATGTGAATTTTAAGCAACAGGAGTTCTTTGATGGAGTCTTACTTTCTTTGTTTGGTGTCATGAATCAAGATTTAAGATTTGTGTTGAGAGTTTAATTGTCTATCTTTGAAGGGGATTTGGAAAATAATCGGAAAATGGTCAGACAGTCAGCCTCTGTGGGTGGTAAATAGGTGATATCTAGTCATGCTGTCAAGATCCAATCCAGAATTTGACACTTATTGTGAGTTGGGGAGGAGGATGAATTGAACTAAATTGTGGATCTTCAATACATTCTCCCAAGTCCTGAAATAGATTGCATTTAGAGTTGCACCAGTTCTGCAGGATGCCATGATAAGAACAAAAATTGTTTGTATCACTATACGTTATGTTGATATCGCTGGTCCAAGATCTGGGGCTATATGTACTGTCTTTACAAATAAATAATGTGAGTTGCACCAGTCGATGTTGAAATCGACTACGTTGACGGTGTTGGAGGAGAGCAATGGTTGCGAGGTATTCAGAGAAGTGTTTAAGCTGTGAACAGATATGATGGCCAGTCTGTAGATAATGTAAATCTATACAGTCACTCGAGATGGTCAGTTTTAGGTTTTCAAAAGACAGCAAGTTGGCAGTTTCTGAAGGTAACAGTTGAAGGTGTCTCTTATGATTATTGAAAAATCCCTTCTTGTTGTAGACTGACAGACCATCTGATCTGAATTTTTTTTAACCTGTAGTCACTAAACAGTCTAAGATGCACTTGGGAAAATCTCTTCCAATATTGTTTTTATGCTGAAAATTTCAGCATTTTGTTCTTCTATAAGTGCAAATATTTGAGGATGATGTGCATTAGCCTAACTAGCTTTGTGAAGTAAACCCACAACATGTAAATAAACCGTGGTCCTATTGAGAAACTCTTTAGAGCAGATAAATCTGACAAAGTAGCCCAGGTTGGCAGAGGTGCTTTAGGAAAGGGCCTCTGCCGAGGAAGGCGATCGACTTGGCTTTACTATGCAGGCACTTGTCATGGAAGCAACCACTGTAGAACTCCGGGACCTTTACAATCGCTGAAGTTGATCATGGGCAGTACTGATCTGTATTAGGGGATGATGAGAAAAGAGAGATGAATAAGACTATGAACTCCTCTTATCACCATTATCATTGTCTTCAAAAAGTGGTTCCGCCATTATTAGAGTCAAGTTGTGCCTGGACTCAACATTATGCAACATTCAGCACAATCTAAAGATGTAACAGCTCTTTTTCTGTAGAGCACACTCGCAAGGTCCCTGCCCAAGACGTGAAGACATCAAAATTGACTTTTTAACTGTCCAAACAGCCTTTGAATCGTATTCCTTATTTTTGTAGGACCTCTATTCTAATTGTTTTGCATTTTGGTTTGTGTGCAATATGGGTGTTAAGGTACTGCTTCACTGTGAATCCACTATGGTGACTCCAAGAAACTGTAATATGACAGATGAATGAAAGCGCCATACCAAAAGTGGTTGTGGAGAAGTGTGGCTCAGTGGTTAGAGGCGGCAGACCTGGAAGCTGAGATCGGCCGTGGACCAGGGTTCGATTCCCCGCCTCGGCGGGTCTCGGGCTCTAAAATTCCACGGACTCGATAATTCTCGCTCCGGTGCCTACTCGACTCACGGGGTCACACTCTGCGACTCTGGGCAATAGCTTGCTTAATCTCCACTACGGCCCCTCGCGGCGGGATGCCTGGCTTTCACCTTGTGGATACCCTGCCGGGGTATCTCACAGGGGAATACCAGGACGGGTTCCCTAAGCAAGCGCTTAGATACCGTGTCGGTGATTTGCGCTATATAAATACATGTACATTTACATTTTACATTTTGTTGAATAACCATTACAGAAAGAGGCTTAAGAAGTCCATATTTTAATTACTTGATAAGGCTAGGCTAGCATCCTTCCTCGGTGGCATAAACAGTCGCATAGGGTGAGGGCAGCCAATGAAGGTAATAATTTGTTGTAAAAATGCCCACCAAAAAAATATCAGTCTACCAATTCCTGAATGCAGAAAGCACTCTCAAGAATTAAGTGGAAAATATGCATTGCCTGACCATGGCCATATGTTTTCATAATTTTTTTCAATAAAAGAGAAATGACCATGACATAAATCATGACCAGGACAGGCGCTTCCCAGATGTCAAGTGCAATTAGAACAGAAATAGAAACCAGTTTTAGTTTTAATGTACTTCACTGGTAAATACGATTCCTATTGGGGGGACGAACAACCTGACCGACAGGACGCGAGCCCTTAAACTCCCGGCCGACCTGCCAAGTAATCCTACCTGATCCTGCAGCATTACTCCAGGAACCAGCCCTTGACATTACCTGCAGTGAATGGACACTGTGTTGCACTAGTGGTGGCACTTTGGGCGACCGGCAGCCAGCGGGGAGTGGAATTACAGACGAGTGAGGCCTGGGCCGCCGCGTAGTGGAAGACTTACTTACCCTGTGTGTAGAGGCATGGTGCGGTCTGCACCCCTGCTGCTGAGCGCGTGGGTTTGCGCTTCTAAGTTAGGGTTCTCACTTCAGTGCGAGGGCAACTGTGGACTCGAGCTGGGTGAAGATCGCCAGCTTAGAGCAGTGAGGGTGGTGCCCTCAGCTACACTGCAGATGGATCATACATCAGAAACATAAACAAAAGAACAGTCTTACATGAACTGGTCCTTCAATCTCAGGATTTCTGCTTAGACAATACTGGGAGCTTCCCCGACCTCCTGATGCACTGACAGGAGGGATCACCACGGAGTTCTCCGTGAGACTCATGTTGGTCGCCGGTACCTCAAGATTTGCCCTCTCAGACTCCGGACTGTCCACATCAGAACCTCCTCACTTGTCATGATCAGAAGAGCCCTCTTGACCGAGGGCAGGCCCACTTGCATCCAGAGGTACACCCTGCGCGGGTTAAAAGCTCTTGAAGGACACATTCGTCGTGACAGTTTCCGCACCCCTCTGAGCAGTGATTTGGGTGCCACTCACATGGGTGATGATCCACGGCTCCTTTTCATATGGCAAACAAAACTTGTAGGTAGCACGATTCAGCAAGAGAATCAGGTCACGACTTTTAAGTCCGGTGACCGAGATCTCAGTCGCTGGCTAGCATGATCATTTTGCTGTTGGCGTCGCGCTTGAATTTGTGGTTCCTCCAGGGATTCCAAACACCACAGCGGATGATTGGGAATAGAGTCCGCAATTACACGCCCCATGGAAAGGTGCCCCGGGGCCACTCCACTCGTGGAATGCAGCGTCTACCGATGGACCCGGAGGAATGAGAAGATGGCTAGTTCCAGGGAGTGTTGGGGATCATGAGCTAAGCGGATAACTTTATTTAGGGTGCGCATGAACCTCTCCGCCTCGCAATTCGCTTGGGGTCACCTTGGGGTGATCTTCTTGTGGGTAATGCAGAGAGATGATAGATAGTTGGCTACTTCTTGTCCCTGAAACGGAGGCCCATTGTCAGTACGTAGTTCTTGAATGAGCCCATGGGTGGCCATCACTTTCTCCAATTTTGGGATGACCTCACTCGCACTCAGTGACTGGAGTATTTCCACTTCAGAATATTTAGAGTGGTCATCAATCAGTACAAAGGTGTGCCTTCCATCCGGGAGACTGTCAAAATCCAAACGGACACAGGCCCATGGGCGGTCGGGTTGAGGTTCAGTGATTACCGGAGCCGGTGAACAGGTTTCTCCTGTGGCCTGACACCATTGGCAGGATCTCATTGCCCCTTCCACCTTTTCGTCTATCAGGGAAACCACACTTTGGTCCTCAGGCGAGTTTTTGTTTTCACCATCCCCTGATGCCCAGCATGCAGCAGTTGGATTACCTGTGTGGTCGGGCTGAAGGGATCACAAGGCAATGACCTTGAAGCAGGCACCCTATGGAATCTTTATTTAGCTCCTGCCTGACATGATATAGACTCTCCATAATTCGTTTGACCTGGGTGGTGAGTACCTTCCATTCATTCCTCGCACTTTGCCACCGACCATGCTTCATGATCATTATGGATCGCTGGAGACACTCATCTCATCGGGTTTCTTGCCCCAACACCTCCATGGACCATGGAATGGGGTATGACCTTGCGGTGATACATCGCACATATTCTTCCGTGTCTTCTGCATCATCCTCCTCTTCAGGGGTAGCTGCCCGGGGGTGACAGGATAGGTAGTCAGTTGGATTCTGAGCTCCTGAATGGTACTCAACATAGCAATTGTAATCCTGCAGCTGCAGCATCCATTTTTCTATCTGTGGGGGTGGTTTCGAGGCAGTCCCTGCGAACAGTGAGATAATCGGCTTTTGGTCAGTTGCCACGATGAGCGGATGTCCATATACATACAAGTGGAAATGGCGACATCTCCAGTGGATGACTATGGCCTCCTTTTCTATTTGGGAATATCGCTGCTCTCTGTCTGTTAAGGACCAACTGGCGAACGCCACCGTGCCCAGTCTTCTTCTGCACTAATCCGCTGTAGTAGGACAGCTCCAAGTCCATTTGGACCAGCATCAACAGCAACCATGGTCAATTTCCGTGGGTCAAAGAAAGCCAGGGTCGTGTTGGCAGATAGGACATCCTTACCCGCTTGAAAGGCAGCACCATGTTACTGACCTCATGTCCAAGGGATGGAGCCCTATGTGAGTTCCCTGAGAGGTTGGGTGAGGGTGGTGAGATCCCGGATAAATCAGCCACAGTAGTTGACCATGCGGAGGAAGCTTCTTACCTCGGTAACGCTGGTGGGAGCAGGGGCCATCTTTATGTTGCATACCTTGTCCGTATCAGGGGTTACACCAGAGGCCGAGAATACATAGCCAAAGAATTGAAGCTGCTGTTTGAGGAAATCACACTTCTCTCGATGAAGGGTGAGACTAGATTCTTGGATCTTCCGAAGCACTTGTGTCAAACGTGCGTTGTGCTCTGCAGTTGTTTTGGCATACATTAAAATGTCATCACAGACGTTCACCACCCCAGGAAGATCCATCAACAACTCATGAATCACATTCTGGAATACCTCTGCTGCGCTCCCCAAAGCTCAGGCGGGTGTACCTCCTCAGGCCTACGGAGGTGGAAAAGGTTGTGATGTAACATGACTCTTTGTCCAGCACCAGTTGATGGTATCCAGATCAAAGGTCAAGCTTTGAGAACGAGCTCGCTCCGCTCAATTCCCAGATGAGGTCACTGATCATGGGGGTGAGGAGTCTTTCCCTTTTTTTTGCGGCATTGGGTAATCTCATGTCGACACATCCGCACCGCCCCCGGTTGTTTTTGTTTTTGAGTCACAACAATGGGTGACACCTATGGGGTGGGTTCCGTCACCTCAATGATTCCGGCGGATTCTAGTTTAATTCTTTTTGAACCAAGGGCCTTAGGTGGAAGGCTATTTGTCGGTGGCGTAATGCTACTGGCTAAACAGTGAGATATATATATGCAGATGTACTTCTTACCCTTGTAGTTGTCCAATCTCGTCGAAGACGGAGGGAAATTTGGCTAAGATGTGTCGGATCGTCTCTTGGTGAATCCCAAAAGCAAACTCCTAAATCCTCAGCAGCACCCCATCCTAGCCGCATGCTCTGACCATCTTCCGCCACGTGGATCTGGGACCTTATGGAGTTGGAGCCGTACAAGATTGTCGCCTTGAATTTTCCTCGCATCAGCTGGGGTTGGTCTTGTCCGTATGCAAAGACTTTGATACCGTGGCACTCAGCGATGGAGTTGGCTTCATCGCCTTGTAAAGTTTAGCGGCCATTATATTAATGGTGGCCCCCATGTCTTTCACAGCTGTGACATCCTGCTCTCCAACTCGCACCTGACATTGCGGAAGCCGGCGGGTCGTTTGGCTGCGGTGCCTATCATATATGTTGTGTGGACCATTTGTTCTTCTCGGTTATCATCCATGTCACTGTTGTCGCTTGGTGCTTCAGTGATAAGGTTGACTGGAGGTCTTGGTCTTCGGGTCGTCCGTGAGTGGCACACTTGTTCAAAATGGTTGATTTTTCCACACCCTGCACACCATTTTCCATGGGCTGGACATACTGTGGCGCTGTGTGGGCTTCCTCTGTAGTACACGCAGCTCGAGGCCTTCCCGGATTCCTTCCGGCTTGATGTGGCTGATGGCGTGCCATTACTGCATTAACTGATTCTACCTATTCTGGTGTTTGCAGGGCCACTTCCATGTGGGCTGCGCTCTCCCGCTACAGTTCTTTCGTCCTCCCTAGGGTTAGGATGTCGGCTCTCTCGGAATTTTGTGGAGGCGCAGCCCTGTATAATGGACCCCTTATCTCTTCCACCTCATCGCTGAACCCACTGGTGCTGGTTAAGTCCTTAAGGCAAGCATGAAATGTGTCAATGGACGTGCCTGACGGAGTACAAAATCTTCATAATCTTGATTCGGCATAGGTTCAAAGTGTGCTGACAGGGCCCCAATTAGTCTGAGGTGTGTTTTGGAGGCCGGCTCATTTAACGACTGCAATTCTGTAGATGTCTTTCCCCCTAGATGCAAGAGCATGGCTCTCTTGTGATCATTGTGCACCTTTGTGGCTTCGAAGAATAGGAGCAGCCTTTCCACCCATTCCTTCCATTACGGTTCCTGGGCCGAAGGTGGGCCCTCCACCAGGAATGGTTCAATAGAGGGAATTGTGGCCATTGTGCTGTCTATTCTTGAGAGGGAGGGTGAGAGATCCTTTCTGCAACTCAAGGTCAGCACGTCGGACCAGAAACTGCATGTTCCCCCTTACTGTTGGCTTTGTGCGAAGGCCACCCTCTGCTGTGCTGCTGGCAGTCTTAAACAGGCTCCTGTTTGACACCTCACAATATCTTGAGTGTTGTCCCTAGGCCCTGTGCCACATGTGCTTGCTCACCTCTGTGTAGGGACCACAAAGAAGGCTGCAGGGAACAACCACCGTTGGGGTCAGCACTTCAGGCGAACAGCTCCAATCAGGCACACACTGAAAATCCAAATCGCCAGACAAGGAGGAGCGGATGCACGTGCTTCGTGGCACGAGCACCGTGTGCGTTTCCTGTATACTTACGGTCACCGTGGTGCAGACATGGGACTCAGCCGCCCACCTCCGCAGCCAATGTAATGTTGTGCCTCTGCCGTGCTGCCGGCGGCAGACACTTCAGGGATGAGGTTGCGCAGTACACCCAAGGCGCGTGGCGTGCAGGTCAAAACTGAACACAGTGTCTGTGTGGTGGTGTACTGAGCTCCTGCGTATGCGCCCCTCTGGCGTCACATCCACACAGGCTCTTCTTTATTGGTTAGGTCGTGTAACCTACAACTGTATCAACACTCCACCAGGTCTTGGGGTCTTACATGAACTCTCCCCCGGACCTGGGCTACCAATAAACCTGTCTCCTATCCCGCCTATTATGACATAGGGCCGACACTACAGAGCCCTTGCCACAGTGGTGGGTAATTCCCCGATACTCCCCTCTGTCTCTCTCTCCCCCCCCTCTCCTTGGAGACTGAAATTGGCAGGGGATAGCTGAGCCGTGGGACAGAGCGCAGCAACAGCAGAGGTCCTGAGGCCCTGTGCAGGGCAATGGAGGCACTGTCTGAGACACCCCCGCGCCGCACGGCCACCAGCTGCTGCGTGTGCCCCAGTGCCCTGCCCTCTGCCTGCCTCGCTGCCGGCTGACTCCGCTGCTGTTTGTTTTTGCTTCGTTTTTACCTTAATTTGTGCCTGTATTTTTTCTTACTGTTGTGCCCGTGTTTGTTTTTGCTCCGTTTTTACCTTCCTTTGTGCCTGTATTTTTTCTTACTGTTGTGCCCGTGTTAGCGTTTTCCTTCCTGGTTTCCCGCCTATCTCGCTGCCCTCCGTCTCCCCTCCCCGCTCCCCGCTCCCGCCACCACCGCTGACCCCGCCCCTTTTTTTCCTTCTGTTCCCTCCCCGCTCCCGCCTCCCAGCTGCTCCGCCCACCCGCGCACTTGGCCTGATATGGCGACCGTGCAACACAGGTAAGTGTGACCCACTTGTGGGACACCCCCGCGCCGCACGGCCACCAGCTGCTGCGTGTGCCCCAGTGCCCTGCCCTCTGCCTGCCTCGCTGCCGGCTGCCGGCTGACTCTGCTGCTGTTTGTTTTTGCTTCGTTTTTACCTTAATTTGTGCCTGTATTTTTTCTTACTGTTGTGCCCGTGTTTGTTTTTGCTCCGTTTTTTTCCTTCATTTGTGCCTGTATTTTTTCTTACTGTTGTGCCCGTGTTAGCGTTTTCCTTCCTGGTTTCCCGCCTATCTCGCCGCCCTCCGTCTCCCCTCCCCGCTCCCCGCTCCCGCCACCACCGCTGACCCCGCCCCTTTTTCCCTTCTGTTCCCTCCCCGCTCCCGCCTCCCAGCTGCTCCGCCCACCCGCGCACTTCGCCTTATATGGCGACCGTGCGAACGCGCAGCGGGCGCGCCGATTGTGCGCCGAAGGCGCGCCAAAGGTAAGCCCGTCTGCGCCCGTCCGCGACCGGATCGCGACCAGCACCAGGACCCCTGGCCCCCACCGACGGAAGCCGACCCGACGAACCTACAACGCCGCCGATCTCATCGCACTCAACACCGGCCGCATCCCAGGATGTCATCGCGCCGCCCCGAAGCACACCCACGGACCCTTCAGCTGCCACGCCTGCAAGTTCACCTGCATCCGGACTCATCCTGCACCAGCACTCGCCAAGCCAAACATCAGCAGCAACCACCTCAAGTGCATCCTGCTCAACACCCGCTCCGTCCACAGACACGCCGTAGAACTCTGGAACCTCCTCGACACCACCGCCCCCGACGTTGCCTTCCTCACCGAGACCTGGATGAACGCCTCCTCTGCCCCAGACATCGCCATCGCCATCCCGGAGGGCTACAAGATCATCCGGAGGGACCGCACCGCCAACCTGACGGGAGGAGGCATCGCCATCATCCACAGAGACACCATCCGCATCACGACCAACACCGACGACACCCTAACCACCGCTGAACACCTGCACTTCCAGATCCACACCAACCCGAAGACCACCCTCAGAGGCACCCTGATCTACCGACCCCCGGGTCCACGCACACAATTCAGCGAGGACATCGCCGACTTCATCAGCCCGCATGCCCTCCCCTCCGCTAACTACATCCTCCTGGGGGACCTCAACTTCCACCTGGAGAACAACAGCGACCGCAACACCATCAGCCTGCTCGACAACCTCGCCAACCTCGGACTCAAGCAACTGGTGACCACCCCCACCCACCTCGCCGGACACACACTCGACGCCGTCTTCTCATCCTGCAAAGACGTCACCTTCAGCCACGCAACAGGACTCCACTGGACGGACCACAGCTGCGTCCACTTCACCTTCAAAAGAACGACGATCCACCACCACCAGCAACAGGTTGCCCGAAGAAGCTGGAACAAGATCACAGCCGACCAGCTCACCGCTTCCCTGAGCCAGCACCCCCCCGCCAGCTCAGCGAACCCCAGCCAGGCCGCCGACAACCTCACGAAGTGGATCAACAACTGCGCGGACGAACTCGCCCCTCTGAGAACCCCACCCAGCAGACCCTGCAGCAGAAAAACACCATGGTTCACCGACGAACTCAAGAGCTCCAAGAAGAACTGTCGAGCCCTCGAGAAAGTCTGGAGAAGGGAACCAACTACGGACAACATGACCACCCTCAAGCTCGCCACCCGTAAACACCACCAACTGATCCGCGCCACCAAGAAAAATACATACAAGGACCGGCTGGACAACAACGCACACAACTGCAAGGAACTCTTCAACATCGTGAAAGAGCTCTCCAACCCCAACGCCGGAAACAATGACATCACCCCGTCGCAAGACATCTGCAACTCCCTCGCGTCCTACTTCCACAACAAGATCGCGGACATACACAACAGCTTCAGCAACCAACCAACGCAAGCCACAACCGCAACAACGCCACCCACCACCGCCCTCCGCACCTGGACTCCGATCAGCACCGAAGACACCATCCGCACAATGAACTCCATCCATTCCGGATCTCCGACTGACCCCTGCCCTCACCACGTCTTCAACAGGGCCGACGCTGTCATCGCACCCCACCTGCGGGACATCATCAACACCTCCTTCGACACCGCCACCTTCCCTGAGAGCTGGAAGCACGCCGAACTCAGCGCTCTTCTCAAGAAACCCACAGCAGACCCCACCGACCTCAAGAACTACCGCCCCATCTCGCTCCTCCCGTTCCCGGCCAAAGTCATCGAGAAGACCGTCAACAAACAGCTGGCCGCCTTCCTCGAGACGAATGGATCCCTCGACCCCTCACAGTCTGGCTTCCGAGCGAACCACAGCACCGAGACCGCCCTCATCGCTGCCACCGATGACATACGAACCCTGATGGACAACGGTGAAACAGCGGCCCTCATCCTCCTGGACCTCTCCGCGGCTTTCGACACTGTCTGCCACCGCACCCTAGTACAGCGCCTCGGCAACATCGGAATCCAGGACAAGGCACTGGATTGGATCAGCTCCTTCCTCGACGGAAGAACACAGAGAGTCCGCCTACCACCGTACAAGTCAGAGGCCACTAAAGTCATCTGCGGCGTCCCTCAAGGATCCTCACTGAGCCCCACCCTCTTCAACGTCTACATGAGCCCCCTCGCGGCCATCACACGCCAACACAACCTCAACATAATCTCATACGCTGACGACACCCAGCTGATCCTCTCCCTGACCAACGACCCCGCCGCCGCCAGAGCCAACCTGCACGAAGGGATGAGAGATGTAGCCGAATGGATGACGACCAGCCGCCTGAAACTGAACTCGGACAAGACGGAGGTCCTCATCCTGGGCTCCTCGCCCTCCGCCTGGGACGACTCCTGGTGGCCCCCCGCCCTGGGCACCGCACCCAAACCGACGGACCACGCACGCAACCTGGGATTCATCCTGGACTCCTCCCTCTCCATGACCAGACAAGTCAACGCCGTCTCCTCGTCATGCTTCAACATCCTACGCATGCTACGTAAGATCTTCCGGTGGATCCCCTCCGAGACGAGGAAGACGGTCACCCAGGCCCTCGTCACCAGCCGACTGGACTACGGCAACGCCCTCTACGCCGGAACCACCGCCAAGCTCCAGAAGAGACTCCAGCGGATCCAGAACGCCTCGGCCAGACTCATCCTCGACATCCCCCGACGCAGCCACATCTCCGGACACCTGAGAGATCTGCATTGGCTCCCGGTCAACAAGAGAATCACCTTCCGTCTCCTCACCCACGCGCACAAAGCCCTATACGACCAAGGCCCGAGCTACCTCAACAACCGGATCAACTTCTACACTCCCAAGCGCCTCCTCAGATCAACCAGCCACGCCCTCGCCGCCGTCCCCCGCATCCGAAGAGCGACAACAGGAGGAAGGTCCTTCTCCTACCTGGCCGCCAAGACCTGGAACTCACTCCCGACCGACCTGCGCCTGACCCAAGACCACCTCTCCTTCAGGAAGAAGCTCAAGACCTGGCTGTTCGAGCAGTAACGGCACCCCCCCCCCCAACCCAGCGCCTTGAGACCCTACGGGTGAGTAGTGCGCTCTATAAATGGCCTGATTGATTGATTGATTGAGTCCCAAGCGGAGGAGGCGTGCAGTGATCGGGCAACGGCCTGAAGCCCCTGGAGACGCCAGACCGGCCTGGTGAGGGAGCTGCACCCAGGGCATCTGCAGGTGTATGCCAGGTGACCTGGTGCGTATGGAACACTGCTGCACCTGAAGCGGTGTGGAAGGCTCTGCTCTTTCGCCCCCTGCCTGGGTCTACTCTGGGCCAGAGGGGGCAGCGCAAGGAAACCAGTGCCTCTTTTGTTGGGTCCCTGAGACACCTGGGCATGGGTAACAAGCAGTGGTTCTCCTGAATGCCAGCGACCTTCATCAGTGAAGTGGGGGACTAGAACAAATAATGCAATACCCCCAGGGGCCCGGCGGGCTGTACAGCTATTAGGCACAGAACCAGGACCCAGAAGGACATGGGGGAAATATTGGTGCTTGCAACCCAGGAGGGGGCCCTCCCACGAACTTGAAATAAGAGGTGACAAGTAAGGGGGATTACTTGGGAACAGCAGCGCCCTGCTTGTAGCAGACAGTGACCGAGATTGTAGAGGCACTGGCAGCCGCATTGAGGTGATGGAAGTTCCTGCCGTGCAGGTCCTCGGCACCTGGGCTATGGGCAAGGATAAAGCAGTGTGCTCAACTGGCGCTAACACTATCACACAGTATACTACGCCACCCTCTGCAGCACATAACGAAACAGACGGGTGGCGGTGACTGGGAAGAAGATGGCAAAACAGAAGAACCCCCTCGTGTGGAACTCCTGGTGGCTATACAGGGTTCTAGGAAGGCCCTGGTAAGCCAAATTAATTGTGACTGTGTCTATCGGCGTGAACCTTCTGAGGGCAGACTTTCGTAAAGTGGCAGGCAAAGTGTCCACAGCCGAGGGGGACATTGTAGAGTTAAAAGGAAAGGTGGCAATCCTTAATCAGCAGGTTGTCCAGATTACCACTGCCAGAAGGGCCCTAGAACATCGGGCTGAAGATGCTTAAGGACGAGCTAGACGCAGCAATATACAAATCCTGGAGTTCACGGAATGTGTGGAGGAGTGTTCAACTGAAAAGTTCCTAGAACAGTGGATACACCCTCAGTTACCCCCAGGAGGACTGTCGGAACTCTTTGTAGTGGAAAGAGCGTATAGGGCCCTGGTGTCGCACCCCCTATACGCTACTGTATCCGGCCAAACTGAAGGTATTGGCGCAAGGTAGGTCTTATTTCTTCAAGACACCAGTGGAGATGTAGGAATGGTTAGAGATCCAGGGGTATGAACTCCTTGTCCGAGAACATTGGAGGCAGAGGTAGGGCACCTGTGCCATGAGTTGTACACAACGTAATGAATATTCTACAGAGAATCCTGATGTGACCACTGGAGTAGCAAAGAGTCACGTGGTGAGGATGGCACTATGCATCTTGGGACTGTAGAACTGGGGGCCCGGCATCATGGTGCTTCATCAATGCTGGAACCAGGGGATCTGCTGGAAACACTGAACCCAATAGCGGATGTTGTCCCGGAAACTATGCTGGATGGAAACCCCTGCCACGGTCCAAGCATGGGCTGAAAATTTGTTCCGCTTGCGGATTTTGCGCAATTTCGCGATTCGCGATATCGCGGTAAAATCCGCGGGGACGAATTTTCAGCCAAGCACTTACAGGGTTACAGCAGCAGGTGCAAAAGTTGAACCTAATTTTTTGTAACCTTTTACAAAAGGGTTACAAAGAAATTAACTTCAACTTGGGCACCTGCTGCTGTAAGCCTGTAAGTGCTTCCTGGCGCCTCGTTGCCTACTTTCAACTATTCTCTGACCCTGCTCTGACCCTTGAAGCAGGGTCAGAGAATAGTTACAAGTAGGCAATGAGGCGCCTGTCATGAAAATTAAACCTCAGCAGGAAGCACTGACAGATATAAAAACAAGCATTTGCAATGCCAGAGGTCTCGCATTAGGAAAGTTTGAGCTATTGGTCTTGTAAATGACAATTTTTTTAATTTATGTGTTGGTTTTGAAAATAGCTAAATTAATAGCTTTGTCATTTACAATGCCAATAGTTATAACTTTCGCAGATGTGACACCTATAGCATTTGTAATGCAACATGTTTTGTCTTTACGTGACTTAGCTGTATTGATATTACAAATTACAATGGCTTTTAATTTTTTTAAATAATTAATACTTAAATAAAAGTGATTTTAATTTATAATGGCAATAGCTTAAACTTTTGTAAATAACTTTTGTGAAGATTATGTTCAGTGTATTTTATTGTGACGAAAATCCAAGAACAGAAGTGAAATATTAACATCTTTTTGTGACATTTGTAATAAAGTTTGAAACATTGAGAGAACATATTTGAACCAGTTGTTGAATGGTTGCGCAGATTGATGCTGGGGTGGCGCTGAGTGGTGCTGTTGTGGTGATGCTGAGTGGTGCTGTGGTGGTGCTGAGTGATGCTGGGGTGGTGCTGAGTGGTGCTGTGGTGGTGCTGAGTGGTGCTGTGGTGGTGCTGAGTGATGCTGTGGTGGTGCTGAGTGATGCTGTGGTGGTGCTGAGTGATGCTGTGGTGGCGCTGAGTGATGATGTGGTGGCGCTGAGTGATGCTGTGGTGGCGCTGAGTGGTGCTGTGGTGGCGCTGAGTGGTGCTGTGGTGGTGCTGAGTGATGCTGTGGTGGTGCTGAGTGATGCTGTGGTGGTGCTGAGTGGTACTGTGGTGGTGCTGAGTGGTGCTGTGGTGGTGCTGAGTGATAATGTGCTGGCGCTGAGTGATGCTGTGGTGGCGTTGAGTGATGCTGTGGTGGCGCTGAGTGATGCTGTGGTGGCGCTGAGTGGTGCTGTGGTGGCGCTGAGTGGTGCTGAGTGATGCTGTGGTGGTGCTGAGTGATGCTGTGGTGGTGCTGAGTGATGCTGTGGTGGTGCTTAGTGATGCTGTGGTGGTGCTTAGTGATGCTGTGGTGGTGCTTAGTGATGCTGTGGTGGTGCTTAGTGATGCTGTGGTGGTGCTGAGTGATGCTGTGGTGGTGCTGAGTGGTGCTGTGGTGGTGCTGAGTGGTGCTGTGGTGGTGCTGAGTGATAATGTGGTGGTGCTGAGTGATGCTGTGGTGGCGCTGAGTGGTGCTGGGGTGGCGCTGAGGGGTGCTGAGTGATGCTGTGGTGGTGCTGAGTGATGCTGTGGTGGTGCTGAGTGGTGCTGTGGTGGTGCTGAGTGATAATGTGGTGGTTCTGAGTGATAATGTGGTGGCTGGGGTAGCGCTGAGTGATGATGTGGTGATGCAGAGGGCAGAAAAGCACAAAAAGCAGTCTAACAAAGGACAGAAGGGCACAAAAAACGAGTCTAACAGAGGGCTGAAGGGCACAAAAACAAGGGAATAACAGAGGGCAGAAGGGCACAAAAAAAGAGTCTAACAGATGGCAGAAGGGCAGAAAACCAAGGGAAAAATGATTCTAACAGAGGGCACAAGGGCACAAAAAACGAGTCTAACAGGGGGCAGAATGAATCCCGCCCTGCGTGTTTGTCCACGAAGATGCCACCTTTTTGTGCAATACCTCTACTCAACTGGAATACTTTCTACCGTCTAATCAGTAAGTGCTCCCTCGTTGGCTAAATGTATAGGGGCAGATTTACAATAACTGGCGCATCCACAGGGATGTGCCAGTTATTGTGCGCCGCAGCTCCGCCATCCATGGTGCGAGCATTTACAATGCGGCGCACCATGTGGCAAAAATGGCACAGATGCGTCACGCATCTGTGCCGTAAAAGCAGCGCATTGCTGGAGCTGTGTCGCGCTTGCACCGCAGCTCCAGCAATGCTCTGAGGGGCCCTATCTCCCCAATGCTGCATCAAGCCTCGCACCTGCTTCAAGTAGGCGCAGGGTTTTGACGCAGCATTCGCCTAAAAGTGACTGAGTGAAATCTTGTAGATTTCACTCAGCCACTTTTAGGAGGCTTTCCTGCGCAGGAACGCCCTCCCCTGCGCCGGAACGCCTCCTGATGGCGCAGGGCTTTACAACGTGACGCATCTCTCAGATGCGTCACGTTGTTAATACCCAGCCCCATGGCGCATCTTTTGTGCTGCCGCTGCATCACAAAAGGTCTCGGTAGAGGGTGGCAGTGGTGAACCAGAGGGTGGCAGTGATGAACCAGAGGGTGACTGTGATGAACCACAGGGTGGCAGGGGTGAACCAGAGGGTGGCAGTGCTGAACCAGAGGGTGGCAGGGGTGAACCAGAGGGTGACAGGGGTGAACCAGAGGGTGGCATGGGTGAACCAGAGGGTGGCAGTGGTGATCCAGAGAATGGCAGTGGTGAACCAGAGGGTGGCAGTGCTGAACCAGAGGGTGGCAGTGCTGAACCAGAGGGTGACAGTGGTGAGCCAGAGGTGCTGTGATGAACCAGAGGGTGGCAGTTGTGAACCAGAGGGTGGCAGTGGTGAACCAGAGGGTGACAGTGCTGAACCAGAGGGTGGCAGGGGTGAACCAGAGGGTGCTGTGATGAACCAGAGGGTGGCAGGGGTGAACCAGAGGGTGGCAGTGGTGAACCAGAGGGTGGCAGTGCTGAACCAGAGGGTGACCGTGGTTAACCAGAGGGTGGCAGTGGTGAACCAGAGGTGCTGCGATGAACCAGAGGGTGGCAGTGTGGAACCGGAGGGTGGCAGGGGTGAACCAGAGGGTGGCAGTGCTGAACCAGAGGGTGGCAGGGGTGAACCAGAGGGTGGCAGGGGTGAACCAGAGGGTGGCAATGATGAACCAGATGGTGGCAGGGGTGAACCAGAGGGTGGCAGTGGTGATCCAGAGAATGGCAGTGGTGAACCAGAGGGTGGCAGTGCTGAACCAGAGGGTGACAGTGGTTAACCAGAGGGTGGCAGTGGCGAACCAGAGGTGCTGTGATGAACCAGAGGGTGGCAGTCGTGAACCAGAGGGTGGCAGTGGTAAACCAGAGGGTGACAGTGCTGAACCAGAGGGTGGCAGGGGTGAACTAGAGGGTGCTGTGATGAACCAGAGGGTGGCAGTGGTGAACCAGAGGGTGGCAGGGGTGAACCAGAGGGTGGCAGTGGTGAACCAGAGGGTGACAGTGGTTAAGCAGAGGGTGGCAGTGGTGAACCAGAGGTGCTGTGATGAACCAGAGGGTGGCAGTGGTGAACCAGAGGGTGGCAGTAGTGAACCAAAGGGTGACAGTGCTGAACCAGAGGGTGGCAGGGGTGAACCAGAGAGTGGCAGTGCTGAACCAGAGGGTGGCAGTGGTGAACCAGAGGGTGGCAGGGGTGAACCAGAGGGTGGCAGTGATGAACCAGAGGGTGGCAGTGATGAACCAGAGGGTGGCAGTGGTGAACCAGAGGGTGCTGTGTCCATACACGACCGCATGGGTAACTTCACCATGCAAGTGGCCCGCGAACACGCAAAAAGCCCCGCGAACACGCAAAAAGCCCCGCGAACACGCAAAAAGCCCCACGAACACGCAAAAAACCCTGCGAACATGCAAAAAACCAAACATCCACAAATTCGCACGAATTCGCGGATTTTGCAGATTGCGAATTCGATTTCGCGCAAATTCGCGGAACGCGAATTTGCAAATTTCGCCCATAATATATCGTCTGGGGGTGACGCACATGAAGACTCTGGTCTGCTGGTTGTGTTCATGTTACAGTTGAGCAATTGGAGTGTGCACGGTTCTTGGACCTAGGATGCAACAACTATGGGGATGTGAGTGGGCTGCACGTGAGCTGAATGGGAGGGCGGGGACACTTGATGAGGCGGCTGGTGAAGTGGCTGCAAATGTTGATCACTGACCTTAATGCATATACCACTGGGATTGCACTACTTTTGCCCCTTGTTGGGCATTTGCTGGTCATGTTGATGAGTGGGCAAGGTTGGGAGGCTTATTCAATGGGGAGTTCATATGACTCTGTTGGGCTGCAGGGGAAGCTGTGTATGTGTTGGCACAAGTATGGGGTGGGCACAAGCATGGGGTGGGCATAGACGACTGCACAGATGCACATTATTTGTCTGTCGGTGGGGATGGGGAATTTGCTACAGAATTGTTTGTTAGTTATGAGGACATGCAGCGTTTGTGGACAGCAGGTGGAAAGCAGAGGTTTACGTGACAATTGAAATACAAAACATTTGGGTATGGCGACGGAGGTTAGATTTCTAAGTTGGAATGTTAGGGCCTAGGTACATGCACAAAACACTGCAGGGTGCTCTAATTCCTTAAATGGCATAGAATAGCTGTAGCTTGCCTAGACAAAACTCACCTAGATGATATGATCGCCACTAGATTGGCAAAGAAGTGGCGGGTCTGATATTCCACTCCTTCTATTTCACTTATGCTAAGGGTGTGTTGCTATGGGTTACCCCTGGGTTGCCGTTCGCCCTGACATATATGGAGGCAGATGTGAACGGCTGCTATGTGCTGCTAAGGGGTACCTTAGACTGCTGTTTTGCCTGTATATGCTACAATCTCGTTATGCCCTGTTCCTAAAAGGGTTTTTAAGCAACTGAAGTCTGTGCTTGTTTCATTGCTGTGGGCAGGCCTTCGCAGCAGGGTGACCTTGTGTACCCTGACCCATTGGTATGAGGATGGGGACTGAAGGCACCAAGACTGGACGTATATTACTATGCATCATGTGACCCATTGGCTTGACGATGGGGACAACTGGGATAAAAGATTGCTGGCAGGACGTATCCACTTGGATAAACGTCTGCTGGCATTGATGGAAGGTCACGGACGACATGCCCTACATAGTTTGTCGTACTGCGAGCATCTTTCAGCTGTACGTAGAAAGTGCCTATGACATCCCCTGTTTCATTGGAAACTTCCTATATGGGTACTTGATCTGATGCAGGAAATTATGGCTAACATGCCATTCCAGGCATGGAGGGATGGGGCTGCAAAATGTTAGCCGAATTCATTTCATTGGAGCAGGCGTATGGGGACTTTGAGCTGGGACAAGGCCACTATTTACACTATTCTGGTCTGATGGACCCCCAACCCCCGCGGGAAAGGGTGGCGTGGGATGCTGACTTAGCCGTGCCTCTTGGAGACAACACATGGACATCCAACAAGTGCTCTTACCCATACAGTATCCTGTTATGTCTGTTTTAAACTGGTATACCACAACTTTTTACATCGCACCTACATGACATCACTAGGCCCACCTGGATGCTTTCCCATAGTGTTGATTTACTACTTTTATCATGGAGGTGTCTAAGGGTGAGCCAGTTCTGAACCCATGTGGTGGGGATTGTGCAGAGGGGCACAGGCTTTCATGTTGAGGGGTTGCCACTACATTGTGTATTGGGATACATCAGGAAACCCAAGAAGCGCAAGATAGCTTACAAGTTGTTGCAATTGCTCTTAGTGCTGGCGGAGCGTAGGGGCGCCATATCATGGATAGGACAGCAGCTCCGGATGTGGATGCATGGTATACGAACATTTGTGAATTGGACTCTGGCGAAAGACGCTCATATGAAGTTAAGCCGTAGAGATGATAAGCTGAAAGAGGATCTTTGAGACTGACGGGAGTTGTGTAATGTATTTTTGGATCCCAAACCCGATGCGAGTGAAATGTGAAGGATGAGAGACTTGTATATGGTGCACCGTCTAAATATCGAGTTTGAAATATCGACCTACAAAAATATTGTGTTGGAAATATCGAAGGTATATAATATCGAGGTCAAGAATATCGTTGGACGATTTTTTTTTATATCGATGTAAGTAATATCGAAGTTACTAATATCGATATTTGTATTATTGTTATGTATTTTATGTATGTGTAATATTTTTTTTGTTAAGTATTTTATTTGTATATGTTAATAATGTTATTTTTAAGTAAATGTTATGTTTTAGTACCGGAGCGGGTTGTGGGTTTATAGGGGAATAGGTTATGAAGTAATTTAAATATACTAAATTAATTATTAATTTTTAGGAATTATAAATTAATTTTAATTAATGTTTGTGTTTATTTCTGTAGCGGGTTGTGGGTTTATAGGGGAATTGGGTGGGAAGTAATTTATTTATAATTAATTAATGATTTATTTTCATTTATTGGAATGGGTAAATATTTTATTTTTAATTATTAATTGGCAATTAATAATTTTATTTGATCATTAATTTGTTTAATTGGTAATTAATGTTTTTAATTGGTAATTAATGTTTTTAATTGGCAAATTGTTTTAATTGGTAATTAATTTTTTATTTGGTAATTAATTTTGTTAATTGGCAATTCATGTTTTTAATTGGATCTCGCGGCCTTTCAACTGAACCAACTTGTAATTGGCCCCACCCACAGAGCGGGACACCTTCTCGATCCCATCTTCTCCAACATTACTGGTGGTTCTGCAGGCCTGCCTATACCCATGACCTGGACAGACCATCATCTAGTGACACTGTCTATCTCTTGTAATACGAGCCCGGCAGCGGTGCCCACTCAGTTAGTTCAGAAACGGCCTTGGAGAAAACTCCGTCTGGAAGACCTACACAACTTGCTGGTATTGAACCCCCCACCCTCAAGTGAAGACCCGGACGTAGGGTATAACCAGTTCTGCCTCTGGATTACCCAGGCACTCGACACCCTGATCCCTGCCAGATGGACCAAGACCCGCACCCACACAGCTAGTCCATGGTATAATTCTGAATTAGCAATTCTATAAAAGCAATGTAAAAAGGCAGAGAGGGGCTGGAGGAAACACTATGATGCCAACCTCAAACAGGACTATATCCTGCTTCAAAAAATGTACCACCGTATGGTTTCTAGGACAAGAGCGACATATTATGCCAATGAAATTAGCAATAGCTCCAACACCTCGAAATCGGTATTTAAAATTCTGAAAGACCTTACCTCTAAAAAAACTGTCAATACTATTACCACCTCTCCTGACCTTTGTAATAACCTGGCTAACTTCTTCATCGATAAGATAAAGAAAATCTACAACACTTTTCCAAACTGTCCGCAGCCATCGGCCATCATTGACCCTACCATGCCTTCTCTCTCCTCCCTGCCTACACTTGAGCGAGAGAGTTTCCAAATAATTGGTAAGAAAATAAAATCTGGATCCCCTGCAGATCCCTTAAAGCCGGATACTTTCTGTGTAGCTCACGAACTTATCACAGAACACATCCGAGACATCATCAACCTGTCTCTCTCCACCGCCAGAGTTCCTTCCAAATGGAAGCAGGCGTGGGTTTCCCCCATCCTAAAAAAACCCACCTTAGATCCTTCGCTTCCTGAGAACTTCAGGCCCATCTCTCTGCTTCCCTGGCCCACCAAAATCATCGAGACACATGTCAACAACATTCTGTCCGATTTCCTTCTTGCCAACAACATTCTGGATGACTCTCAATACGGGTTTAGAGCCGGTCATAGCACCGAGACAGCCTTGCTCAGTGTTTTCAGAGGACCTCCGTACCATTCTTGACACCGTTGGACCTCAGTGCTGCCTTCGATACGGTGTCACACGAGGTCCTCTTGTCGAGACTGGAGGAAGTTGGAGTCACAGGGACTGCCTTGGGATGGATTAGAGACTTCCTGTCTAACAGGTCGTTTAGAGTCTCTACCCCCCCTTACATCTCTAAGGAGCACAGCATTGGACAGGGAGTGCCACAGGGTTCTTCCCTGAGCCCTACCCTGTTCAATGTTTATGTCCGCCCTCTGGCGGAGGTGACTAGAAGAAACGGACTGGCATTGGTATCCTATGCAGATGATACCCAGTTGGTGGTGGCTCTTAATGACAACAGTGGTCTGGAGGCTCACCACTTTAAACAGACACTCACTGACATCACCAACTGGATGACGGCGAACTTCCTCCAACTAAACGCCGGGAAGACAGAGATACTGCTCTTGGGGAAAAACACCTCGTCCTCGGGTGACAACTGGTGGCCTGATGTTCTAGGCCAACCTCCCAAGCCTAAGGAATGTGTGAAAAATCTGGGAGTCTGGGTGGACTCTGCTTTAAAGTTCACTCACCACACTAAAAAGGTGGCTGCCACGTGCTTTGGCATCCTACGTAACATCAGACCTATTTTGAAGTTCTTCGACTGCCGCACTCGCCAGCTAATTGTCCAGGCGACCATCTTTTCTAGGCTGGACTATGCCAGTTCTCTCTTACTGGGGGCAAATCTGGCTGAAACAACCAGACTACAGAGAGTCCAGAATGCGGCAGCCAGGGCTCTGGTAGGTCTCCCTCGCCATTCCTCGGTATCCGGAGTCTTGAAAAAACTGCACTGGCTCCCAGTGGGCAAAAGGATCCAGTTCAAGGCTTTGTGTTTAGCCTTTAAAATCCTTAAAACCGCCTCTCCCCCAATGTTGCGCCCCCTCCTGTCAGAGTACACTCCTAGGAGACCGCTCCGCTCAGAGGGACAGCATCTGGCGATCATACCCCGCACCAGACTTGCCAGAGTAGGAGGCCGTTCTTTCAGCTTTCTGGCTGCCAAGTTATGGAATAGCCTGCCTGAAGCTATCCGTGGCATACAGGATCTGCTAGCCTTTAGAAAGGCCGTCAAAACTCATCTTTTCCAATCATTCTTCTTTTCTCTGCGCCTCTAACTCTCTGCATTTTGTCTGCTCACAGCGCCGGGACGCCCCTTGGCTGGGGCAGCCGCGCGCTATATAAATCACCATAACATTAACATTAACATTAATTATTTTTTAATAATTGGACATTATTTTTAATTAATTGGTAATCAGTGTTTCATAAAAAGTATTATTTGGTATGAAAAATAATTTTATTGTTTAATATTTTTTAATTGTGAATTAATTTTAAATAATGTAAAAAAATGTAATAAAATATTTTATTCAATATTTATTATTTGGTGACTAATATTTATTAATGAATATTTATTGGTATTTATTGTTTATTGTTAATTTATTGTTAATTATTCAATTGTAATTATGTTTTTAATAATTATTAATGGGTATTCGTAAATGATGTAGAGTTATTAAAAAAATTAATTATTTATTATTTTAAATACAATTTGTTTTATAAGTATGTTATATTTAAATTCTACGCTATCCAATGTTTTCCCTACTGTTTCACTCTCTGGAGTTGGAATAGTAATTTTTACCCCTACGCTATCCAACGCTTTCCCTACTGTTGCACTCTGTGGAATTGGAATAGTAATTCTACCCCCTACGCTATCCAATGCTTGTCCTACTGTAGCACCCTTTAGAGTTGGAATATTAATTTTTACCCCTACGCTATCCAACGCTTTCCCTACTGGAGCACCCTGTGGAGTTGGATTAGTAATTTTTACCCCTACGCTATCCAACGCTTTCCCTACTGTTGCCCCCTCTGGAATGTGAATAGTACTTTTTACCTCTACGCTATCCAACGCTTTCCCTACTTGCCCTCTCTGGAGTTGGAATAGTAATTTTTACCCCTACGCTATCCAACGCTTTCCCTACTGCAGCACCCTCTGGAGTTGGAACAGTCATTTTTATCCCTACGCTATCCAACGCTTTCCCCACTGTTGCATTTTCTGAAGTTGAAATAGTAATTTTAAGTGTTACGCTATCTAATGTTATCATTACTGTCGTTTTTTTGGGATTTGAATAGTAGTTTTATTTATTTAGCTATTTAATATTTGTATTATTATTTTTGATAATGTAGTATATTATTAATTTTAAAAATATTGAAAGTATATTTAATGTTTTTAATTTATTACATTTATTAAATATAAATATTTACTTTTTATTTGTTATTGTTTTATGTGTGTAGATGTATTTGTAATTTATAATACTTTTTAATAATTCATGTTATTAAATTAATTATTAAAAGGTATTAGGTAAGTATATATTATATTTTTTATGTATATGTTTAATTAATGTTATATTAATGTATATGTATTATTTATTAATTTTAAACATTATTAAATATGTTTAACTGTTTATTTGGTTTATAAGTATTATTTACTTTATTTTGCCCTTTAAAAAAAAAAAAAAAAACGATATTTTTAATTGATATTTTTAACTTCAATATTTTTGTTTCGATATTTTTGTACTTACCATGTTGTAGATAGGCTGTCGATATTCTTGCTTCCGATATTCCAACGTCGATTTTTGGGTAGGTCGATATTTTTTCCGTCGATATTGTGTCAGTGATCCCTTGCATCTACCTCAACAGTGGTCTCGCAGAGCAGCAAGATGGCCGCTCTGTGAGTGAGTTCTCCCGGACAAGCCAAATATCTGCCATAATTCTTAGAAACTGGGGAGCCCATTAGTATTGCCACTAAGGGGGCTTCGCATAGGACTCCACTGCCCCGAAATCTGCAGAGACCTGAACTAGAGGGCACCCCCCGCCAGGCCACGAGTGCACCAGGATACACGAACACTAAGTCCGTGGCTTACCTCCTGCGCCACCGGAACTGGACTGCTGCTGTGTCTGGACTTGCGGAGCTGGCTTTGGCCAGGCGGGGCTCTGGACTGCAGCTGACGGTGTCGGCCCTGCGTTGAACCCCCTCAGAGCCGGTGACATTGCCTCCTGATTGGACTGGTGAGGAGAGGGGGCTGCGGAGGGCTGTGCAAGGCAGCAGCTGCGTGGTCCAGATCGGAAAGGCATACACATTCTCTAGCCTGACATATTGTGCCTCTGCTCCCTTGACCCACTCGGGCGGAGCCCGCACTGGTGTTCCTGTGCTGGGCCTCACAACACTACATTACACACAGACCCTGATGCAAGGAGGCCATGACGCTGGTCCTAAGCATGCGTATTGCTTGCCCTGAGCCCCGCGGCGCCCACCTAGATCGACCGACCTGGGTCAGAGCAACCACCAGCAGCCCTGAGTGCAGACCTGCAATCTGTATAATAACTGTCGCGGGATGTTTGTACGTGTTTTCTCCCCTGCTCATCTACTGACATCAGCCCCCGGCCCACAACGAGTGCACGGCACACAACCACTGCTGTGGCTGGCTAGAACTCGTTTGTCGGACGGCCAGCTTGGCACTGCCTTAGGATCCATCAGTGCTAGCGGTCTCAGGATCTCCGCCATGCAGAGATGGAGAGTGTTTCTGCCTGACTGGGTGACATCGCAACACTGGCCCCGTGCAGTCTTTCACCTGGTCCTGTGCTGTTCTGGCACCACTTTGCTTGGAATGTATGGTAATCTACCTGTGAATTCGGCCTGCACGTGCCTCTTCAGTGAGACCGATTCCAGGGAGAATGGCGGGCCTGGGAAGAGACCCTGCACATAACTGTTGAGTTTACTGCATCACATCTTAGGACGAGGGCCTTATCTGCACACTCACTGCATTTGACTGTTCTGTGTCACCACTCGCCTTTATGAGACCCTCACCACTCCTGCCTTGATAAAATCAAAATGGATAAACACGACGGTAAACAGGCGAACTTCTCCTTTGAGAAAAGACACACTACCCAACAAATTGAAAATGCCTTGGACCACGAACTTGACAGAGTATCCTGATGAACAAGAGCTAAGCCATAAGGGAATACTCCTCGACATCAAATCTAGTTTGAAAGCAATAACTCTAAAATCGATTTATTCACATCCCGCCTAGACCACGTAATGAAACAGGTTGACTCGCACAATAGAGACTTGACCACTTAGAGACTCTTGTATCTGATATTGATGACCTCCGGGCTGACTCTGAGCATCTCCTCGACATGGTGAAAGTGCTGGAGATCATCAAGGCCAAGAACGAGGACCATGGCCTGCTCAAGAAGTAACAATGTTTGCATCTTGGGAGTGCCAGAGACTACTGCCATTTCAAATACGGAAGGCTTTGTCGATTCTCTACTGAGGGAGGTCTTCATTGTTGAGAGAGCCAACAGATCACTTGGTCCAGACCACCGTTTGGGGCCACCCCCCCAACCCATCATAGTCTGTCTTTTAAATTAGAGGGACCACAACACAATCCTCAGACTAGCTCAGGAGAAGGGGCAGCTCCAATACCATGGAAACATCCTATATTTTTACAACAACTTCACCGTGATGGTGCCGGCTGCCCTCCGGGACTTTCCCCCTTCCAAAAAGGCTTACAGTAAGTCCTTTTATATCCAGTGAAACTCAAGGTCTCTCTCATGGGCAAGACAATACTTCACCGACGCTAAGCCGGTTCTGAAATACGCCAAGTAAAAAGTAAGACACTCGATCCCTGGCACACTCACTGCACTCCTCTGCTGGACCCCAGCCGAGTGATAATGACTGATACTTTGACATCCTTCACACATGCGTGCCTCACTAAGATCGAGAATTAACAGAGGTGTCCTGTTACCTTTGCTCATGTTCTTGCAAATGCCACTTACTTGTGTTTTAAATGGGAAACTGCCACTTCAACGCGGCTGTTTCCACGAATACCCTTAGCCACGCATGCAATACAACGCATGCGTGGTTACCACGCATGGCATTTACCATGCACACCTTTACAACAAATTAGGTTGTAAGGGCATGTGTGATAAAGATATGTGTGTGGTACGGGTGGTGGAGGCTATCGGTGTTGTTAGACAACGTGCACCGCGCCTCAGAAGAACTTGGAGAGTAGAGGTCGTGGAGAGGCAAGGGGGATTTGACTTTTATAAATACATTTGATATTTGGCTAAATAAAGGGCTGGGGTTTGGGTCGCGCTGGGGGCTGTGTCTAGGTTTCATGGCAGAAGAGGGATATTTGTTACAAGGGTTAGTGTAAAGTTGACTACACATGAATTTATAAGTAAAGTGTAGTTTATTAGAAGAAGCACAGGAGCAAGGTAGGTCACATCCTACACAGCACTTCTTCCTCAGCAACTACACGCAGTTGCTAGGAAGGGAATCTAGGTTACAGTAGAACATAGAATAAAAACAATTCCAAGAATATTTAAAGGGACAACATAACACATCTTCCTCTTTATAACAAAGAAAAATAGAAGAAAAAATTAAAATAAAATATAAAAAAAAACAAAATTATTAACACACAAAATCTTGTAACCACTTTGGTTTGGAGCAAACACGTTTCCGGTTCCTAGACATATCACGGTTACAATTGGATTCTTCAACAGATGTAAAATTAGAACATTGATTAGATGGAATAACTTCATGTGAAGTGCACATATTGGAAATGTTGGAAGAAGAATCAATCACATCAACATCACCTGTAATACTTGAAGTGCTGGGATATGCATCAGAGATGGGAAGATTTTCGGATACACTAAAACCACCATGATCCTCACAATGAATAGATTGAGGAACTGATACATTGTCAGACAATTGAGAAGAATCAACAGGGTCCTTCATCAAATTCCTTTTTCCTCTGTAAATAGCGATTCTTTTAAGATTCCACACCTTACCATCACTTAAAAGAACTGCATTTCGTAAAATCTTCTTAATCATTAAAGGTTCAGAAAATTGAGAATCCCCTTTGCGAACTTTCCAGGGTTTTTTCACTTTAACCCACATTCCAACATTAACATTCGCAGTACTGGTACAACATTTCTTATCAAAATTCTTTTTATACTCAAGATGTTTATCGATAACATTAGATCTGACTTTACTCATACATATATCCAAACAAGATTTCTTGTGTAGCCAATTGGGATTCCACTTGGTTCTTGCAACACGACCTCTCATGATTTCAAAAGGTGACATTTTTAAAGCATCATGAATGTTGGTTCTATAGGACCAAACAGTTTTGAAAACAGAAGTTTCCCAATCCTAATTTTTTTGATTAGCAATTTGGATGGCATTCTTCAGAACTCTATTGAATCTCTCACAGAGTCCATTACCACTGGGGTTATATAGAGAGGTAGTTTTATGAACAATACCAACTCTATCAAAATAAGATTGGGTTAATTTAGAAGTAAATTGAACGCCATTATCACTTATGATCTGGTTGGGGAGACCTTCTACAATAAAAACTATCAGTTTAGGACAGATGAAGAATCAACTTTATCAACAATAGTAATACTGGGCCACCTTGAAAATACATCAATTATTGAAATTATAAATTTATGATTATCCCCAATTGGCCCCATAATGTCGATTGCGACAGTATGCCAGGGACCATTCGGTATTAAAGGTTCACACATGTCAGGTTTGAGAGTGTTGAGTACCTTGTCCGAATTAGAACATGTAACACATTCACGTACAATTCTTTCTGTAAGAACATCAATTCCTGGCCACCAATACCATTGTTTGACATTTTGTTTGGTTTTAACAATACCACAATGGTCTTTGTGACACAACTCAACAATATTATTCCTCAAAATTGAAGGAGGAACTGCTCTGTCACCCCGAAAAATGGTATCTTCACATACAGTAAGTTCATTCCTAACTTCCCAATAAGGTTTGAAATCAGGTAACAGTTCTTTTTTTTCAGTCCACCCTTCACGAATAAATGAAATAACAGAAATTAAAATGTTATCTTTTAAATACTCCTCCTTCCATAATTTTTTTTTTATACAAAAAGGATTACTATCTAGAATAAGAGCAACGTGAAGAATCCCACTCATTCACCTCACATTCTTGTAAATCTGTAGGCATGCGGGAAAGAAAATCGGCAATAACATTGCTTTTCCCGGGTAAATATTCAACTTTAATATTAAAATCCTGTAAACGCATGGACATTCTAGCTATTCTAGCTGTAGCATTGTAAAGACCTTCAGTAGTAAGGAGTTTGGTAAGAGGTTTGTGGTCAGATCTAACTACACATTCCTTCCCCCAAACAAAACTACGAAAATGTTCAAGGGCCCAAACTACAGCTAGTGTTTCCTTTTCTATAACCGAAAATTTGCTCTCTGGAACTGAAAGTGCTCTAGAAGCGAATGCAACAACACTTTCTTTACCTAGGCCATCAATTTGAGAAAGAACACTGCCCAAACCTTTGTTGCTGGCATCGATAGTGATCACAGAGTCAAGTTCCAAATCAAAAGGGCATAAAACAGGAGCATTAATGATGTCTAATTTGATACTATTGAACTCATCTTCACAAGAGGGAGACCAATCAAATCTGACTTTACTTTTCAAAAGCTGTCTAATATTAAAAACTTTGCTAGAAAAATGATTGATGAATTTAGAATAAAATTCTACCATCCCTAGGAATGATCTTACATCATCCTTACAGGTAGGAGGAGGAGCTTCTTTTATGGCATCAACCAATTTAGGTTTGGTGGAAACACCGTCACTACATAAAACATGACCAAGGTAAGTTACAGATTTAACTGCAAATTTGCATTTTGAAAATTCAATGGTCAACCCCTTTTCCTCAAGAATACCTAAAACGTCTTCAAGAATAGAATTGTGTTCATCCTTGTCTTCACCATAAACTAGAATGTCATCCTGAAAAAATTTAACTTTAGGATGTTTTCCAAATAACTGATGCATAATGCGCTGGAAAATGGCAGCAGCAGACGCCAAACCAAATGGCATACGTTTAAATTGGAAACACCCCATGGGAGTAATAAACGCTGTAAGTTTCCTACTTTCAGTATCAAGAGAAATCTGATGGTATGCTGCAGAAAGATCTATTGTGGAAAAAAACTTTGCGCCATTAATCGAAGACAACATTTCAGAAATTTTAGGTAAGGGGAACTTATCTATTACAATATTCTCATTCAAATAACGAAGGTCAACACAAAGACGGATTTTGCCATTGGTACGTCTTGCGATTACGACTGGCGAAATCCAATTGGAAGACTCAATTGGCTCAATAATGTCTTCTTTAACTAGTTTTTCTAGTTCTTTTTCTACATCACCTCGAACTAAAATAGGAATATTCCTGGCTCTGAAAGTTTTAGGATTAGCATTATCTTTCAGAACAATGTGATGGGAAAATCCTTGAAAATTGCCAATTTTCCCACTAAAAACTTTAGGGAATTTTTTAAGCATAGATTCTCCGATCTCTGTTCCTTCATTAACAACTAAAACAGGATCTGGACTGTTAGGATTCAAAATAATATCTAAATCCCTTTGATCTCTCCACCCAAGAACTGAAGGTCCAAGTTTGGCAACATATAATTTGCCTAAAGATTCTCTACCTTTGAACCTAAATTTTAAAGGTTTCAAACCAATCATGTCAATTTTACCACCGGAAAAACCTTCAGCGGAAATATCAGGTGTATAGAGATCGTTTCCTAGATAACGAGCAAAATCAGAATTCCAAACATTTTCATTGATAATGGTATATGGGGAACCCGAATCGGCATAAATGTCAATAGGGACCCCACCAATAAGCATATTGCATATTGGTTTTTAGAGAACATTTCTTTTACATGAATCATTAATATTAAATATGTAAACTTTTTCAATAGGTTTAGTGATGCAGTCATCGTTCATTGAACAAGGTATCACATTTTTTACACAATCATCATCAACGTAACAATGCATGACTTTGTTGGTTAAATCTTCTTCATCATCAGAAGATGAATCGTAAACAACTTTAACTTTTTTACTTTTGAGTCTATTACAAGCTCTGGAGTAATGTCCAATTAAACCGCAATTCAAGCATTTCTCCTTAATTGCGGGGCAAAGCTTATAGTTAGCTAAATGTGAGCTGCTGCCACATCGGAAAAATCTCAAATTATCACTTTTTTTTAAATTCAGAAGGTTTAGTTTTTGTTTGAACTTTTTGCTTGTAATTAGATTTGCTTTGAACTTTCGAAATAGTTTGATCAATAGTGGATTTTTGTTCAAGAATAGTTTTTTCTTCGTTTTTAATTGCTTTTGCGCTACGACCTGGAAGTTCTGCCTTCCTGACAATGGCTAAAATATCTTTAAGATCTGAATCGCCGTTTATCCAAAGTCTGTCTTGAATAGAAGGATCAGAAGCATGCATTACCACTTGATCTCTTATAAACTGTTCTTGGAGGTGGTCAAATTTACAATCTTCAGCCATCCTCGTCGCCAAGATTGTAAAGTTGACTACACATGAATTTATAAGTAAAGTGTAGTTTATTAGAAAAAGCACAGGAGCAAGGTAGGTCACATCCTACACAGGACTTCTTCCTCAGCAACTACACGCAGTTGCTAGGAAGGGAATCTAGGATACAGTAGAATATAGAATAAAAACAATTCCAAGAATATTTAAAGGGACAACATAACAGTTAGGTGGGGAGTCACACAAGGGTCAGTTTCTAGGGTTCAAAGCAGGGGAAGGGTATTTATTGAAGGGTTTGGAGTGGGGGGTGGAGAGGTCAATTTTTAGGGTTCAGGGCGGGGGTGGGGTATTTGTTAGTAGGGTTTGGGGGTGGAGGTGGGGGAATCATGCAGGGGTCCATTTTTAGGGTTCAGGGTAGGGGTATTTCTTAGAAGGATTGGGGCCGATTGGGGGGGTTGTGCAGGGGTACAGAGGAGGGGTATTTTTTAATAAAAAAAGATCTTAGGGCTGGAGGTGGGAGGGTGCAAGGCACCAGTTATGGGTCTTGAGGCAGGGGTATGAGATGAGCTTTGCCATGAATATGACCTTACCATGCATGTTTTTACAGCAAACCTTGTCGTAAAGGTCTGAGCGATAAAGGTATATTTGTGGTAAAGGTTATGCATGGTAAAGGCATGCGTTGCAACGGAATGTGTTGTAACACCATACAACCGTTTGAAATTGTTATAAGTTGCTCTTAAACTTCTTCCAACAGGCAGCCCCCAAGGGATATTATGCTTGGCCACCCATCCTCTTTGGCAGGTTGTCAGCTCTGTGTTACTGCTGTCCATAGGGATAATTCTCATTTGTTAATGTTTTGGGGAGGGATTCCACAACCTATTTGGGGGGTTGGTGTAGGTGGAGGGGGAATGAGGGCAGGGTTTTTTCTAAAGTTGGGGCTCTGGGAGGGTGGGATTTACAGGGTTTGAAAACGTGTTGGCTAATAGTTATGCATAGGTACCTCACTCCAGGACGTTTTGTCTCATAGCACTAGTACTGCTGACTGCTCTATCAGACCATACTTGACCAGGCATATAACCAGGAACTCTCAGCTCAGTCTTAGATAGGATGTCTCATACAACCTGCCTCATGTGAAATGTACGTGGGCTAAATGATGGGTGCAAGGTTAGACTGGTACATGCATATTTAGTCTGACTCACAATTGACATCTGTTACCAGCAGGAAACTCATCCATCCAAAACCTCGCCCTTGGGCTTCTCTCATAAGGTTTGGGTGGTGACATACTCCTCAACCTACACCAACTGCACAAGGGGGGTCACCATCTTAATCAAAAAAGATTTACCACGGCAAACATCCCACTGTTTCAATGACAAGTACGTTCGATATGTTATACTTGCGGGCACCCTCTACTGGCACCCTGTAACGCTGGCGGCAATCTATGGGCCCAGCACTGACGACCCAGGGTTCTTCACAAAGGTCTGATATTTAATAGCTGAAATTGACCCCTGTACAATACTCTGGGTTGGAGATTTCAATGCCCACTAGATGACTCATTAGATAGGTCTGGCAGCTCTCCACTCCCCCAGCACCAAGCGGCAAAGACCCTATAAACGATACTCACAAATGATCACCTGACAGAAGCCTGGCGTGCCGCACACTGTACGGCACGGGTAGGCACCTGGCTGTCTTCCCATCACAACGCATCGTCCAGAATTGATTTCTGGCTAACCTCCAAAGATGTACACCAATGGACGTCATCCATCATGCATTTGCCCCACACCCTCTCGGACCATGTTCCATGTAACTAGTCTTACAAATCCCATATACTTTCTCCCCACTCACTCACTTGGCGACTACCACCGGGTAGGCTCCAAAATGCGGTCTTTAAAGAAGAAATTTGCATGGCCATACTGGATTATTTTGAACAGTACAATGACTTGGTCAGCTCTTCTTCTGCTATTGGGAAGCTTTCAAATTAGTCATCAGGGGTATCTGTATTGCCAAGCAGAATGGTGTACTAAGGGCAACGCGGATCGCTTACGCAATGGGAGGCTGACATTAGTGACCTGGAATCTGATCTTTTCTAATCCAATGAATTGGTCATGATGGCTAGTATGCACAACAAGATGTTCGCTTGCCAGAAGGAAGCACTGCGCAAGACACATTTTCTCTGTAAGGCGACTTGAGCCCAATGCCACGTAGAAGGTGATCGCCCTGGTAAGACTCTGGCCGGATTGCTCCAGGAACCCCACACATCTGCCTTTTTCTCACAACCACTTTGCTTAGAATGTATGGTCATCTACCTGTGATTTGGGCCTGCATGTGCCTTTTCAGTGGGACCGATTCCAGGGAGAATGGCGGGCCTGGGAAGAGACCCTGCACATAACTGTTGAGTTTATTGCATCATATCTTAGGACGAGGGCCTTATCTGCACACTCACAGCATTTGACTGTTCTGTGTCACCACTCGCCATTACAAGACCCTCACCACTCCTGCCTTGATAAAATCAAAATGGATAAACACGATGATAAACAGGCGAAGCTCT
Source organism: Lissotriton helveticus (assembly GCF_964261635.1). Taxonomy (NCBI): domain Eukaryota; kingdom Metazoa; phylum Chordata; class Amphibia; order Caudata; family Salamandridae; genus Lissotriton; species Lissotriton helveticus. The sequence goes on along the minus strand of NC_136061.1, from coordinate 1,429,458,915 downwards.
CCTTTGAGAAAAGACACGCTACCTAACAAATTGAAAATGTCTTGGACCACGAGCTTGACAGAGTATCCTGATGAACAAGAGCTAAGCCATAAGGGGATACTCCTCGACATCAAAACCAGTTTGAAAGCAATAACTCTAAAATCGACTTACTCACATACCACCTAGACCACGTTACGAAACAGGATGACTCGCACAATAGAGACTTGACCACTTAGAGACTCTTGTATCTGATATTGATGACCTCCGGGCTGACTCGGAGCATCTCCTCGACATGATGAAAGTGCTGGAGATTATCAAGGCCAAGAACAAGGACCACGGCCCGCTCAAGAAGTGACAATGTTTGCATCTTGGGAGTGCCAGAGACTACTGCCATTTCAAATATGGAAGGCTTTGTCGATTCTCTACTGAGGGAGGTCTTTAGGACTGATCTATCCCCCGTCTTCATTGTTGAGAGAGCCAACAGATCACTTGGTCCAAGACCACCGGTTGGGGCCACCCCGCAACCCATCATAGTCTGCCTTTTAAATTAGAGGGACCACAACACAATCCTCAGACTAGCTCAGGAGAAGGGGCAGCTCCAATACCATGGAAACATCCTATATTTATACAACAACTTCACCGTGATGGTGCCGGCTGCCCTCCGGGACTTTCCCCCTTCCAAAAAGGCTTACAGTAAGTCCTTTTTATATCCAGTGAAACTCAAGGTCTCTCTCATGGGCAAGACATATACTTCACCGACGCTAAGCCGGTTCTGAAATACGCCAAGTAAAAAGTAAGACACTCGATCCCTGGCACACTCACTGCACTCCTCTGCTGGACCCCAGCCGAGTGATAATAACTGATACTTTGACATCCTTCACACATGCGTGCCTCACTAAGATCGAGAATTAACGGAGGTGTCCTGTTACTTTGCTCATGTTCTTGCAAATGCCACTTACTAACTAGTGTTTTAAATGGGAAACTGCCACTTCAACGCGGCTGTTTCCACGAATACCCTTAGCCACGCATGCAATACAAAGCATGCCTGGTTAGCACGCATGGCCTTTACCATGCATACCTTTACAACAAATTAAGTTGTAAGGGCATGTGTGGGGTACGGGTGGTGGAGGCTATCGGCGGTTTTAGACAACGTGCAACGCGCCTCAGAACAACTTGGAGAGTAGACGTCGTGGAGAGGTAAGGGGGATTTGACTTTTATAAATAAAATTTATATTTGGCTAAATAAAGGGCTGGGGTTTGGGTCGCGCAGGGGGCTGTGTCTAGGTATCATGGCAAAAGAGGGGTATTTGTTACAAGGGTTAGGTGGGGAGTAACACAAGGGTCAGTTTCTAGGGTTCAAAGCAGGGGAAGGGTATTTATTTGAAGGGTTTGGAGTGGGGGATTCGCGCAGAGGTCAATTTTTAGGGTTCAGGGCAGGGGTGGAGTATTTGTTAGTAGGGTTTGGGGGTGGGGGTGGGGGAATCACGCAGGGGTCCATTTTTAGGGTTCAGGGGAGGGGTATATCTTAGAAGGATTGGGGCCGATTGGGGGGTTACGCAGGGGTACAGAGGAGGTTTATTTTTTAATAAAAAAAGATCATAGGGCTGGAGGTGGGAGGGTGCAAGGCATCAGTTATGGGTCTTGAGGAAGGGGTATGAGATGAGCTTTACCATGAATATGACCTTACCATGCATGGTTTTACAACAAACCTTGTCATAAAGGTCTGAGCGATAAAGGTATATTTGTGGTAAAGGTTATGCATGGTAAAGGCATGCGTTGCAACGGAATGTGTTGTAACACCATACAACCATTTGAAATTGTTATAAGTTGCTCTTAAACTTCTTCCAACAGGCAGCCCCCAAGGGATCTCATGCTTGGGCACCCATCCTCTTTGGTGGGTTGTCAGCTCCGTGTTACTGCTGTCCAGAGGGATAATTCTCATTTGTTGATGTTTTGGGGAGGGATTCCAACCTATTTGGGGGGTTGGTGTAGGTGGAGGGGGAATGAGGGAAGGGTTTTTTCTAAAGTTGGGGCTCTGGGAGGGTGGTATTTACTGGGTTTGAAAACGTGTTGGCTAATAGTTATGCATAGGTACCGGACTACAGGACGTTTTGGCTCATAGCACTAGTACTGCTGACTGCTCTATCAGACCATACTTGGCCAGGCATATAACCTGGAACTCTCAGCTCAGTCTTAGATAGGATGTCTCATACAACCTGCCTCACATGAAATGTACGTGGGCTAAATGATGGGTGCAAGGTTAGACTGGTACATGCATATTTAGTCTGACTCACAATTGACATCTGTTACCAGCAGGAAACTCACCCAGCCAAAACCTCGCCCATGGGCTTCTCTCATAAGGTTTGGGTGGTGACATACTCCTCAACCTACACAAGGGGGGTCACCATCTTAATAAAAAAAGATTTACCATGGCAAACATCCCACTGTTTCAATGACAAGTACGTACGATATGTTATACTTGCGGGCACTCTCTACCGGCACCCTGTAACGCTGGCGGCAATCTATGGGCCCAGCACTGACGACCCAGGGTTCTTCACAAAGGTCTGATATTTAATAGCTGAAATCGACCCCTGTACAATACTCTGGGGTGGAGATTTCAATGCCCCCTAGATGACTCATTAGATAGGTCTGGCAGCTCTCCACTCCCCCACCACCAAGCGGCAAAGACCCTATCAACAATACTCACAAATGATCACCTGACAGATGCCTGGCACGCCGCACACTGTACTGCACAGGTAGGCACCTGGCTGTCTTCCCATCACAACGCATGGTCCAGAATTGATTTCTGGCTAACCTCCAAAGATGTACACCAATGGACGTCATCCATCATGCATGTGCCCCACACCCTCTCGGACCATGTCCCCATGTAACTAGTCTTACAAATCCCACATACTTTCTCCCCACTCACTCACTTGGCGACTACCACCGGGTAGGCTCCAAAATGCGGTCTTTAAAGAAGAAATTTGCATGGCCATACTGGATTATTTTGAACAATACACTGACTTGGTCAGCTCTTCTTCTGCTATTGGGAAGATTTCAAATTAGTCATCAGGGGTATCTGTATTGCCAAGCAGAATGGTGTACTAAGGGTAATCCGCGGATCGCTTACGCAATGGGAGGCTGACATTAGTGACCTGGAATCTGATCTTTTCTAATCCAATGAATTGGTCATGATGGCTGGTATGCACAACAAGATGTTCGCTTGCCAGAAGGAAGCGCTGCGCAAGACACATTTTCTCTGTAAGGCGACTTGAGCCCAATGCCACGTAGAAGGTGATCGCCCTGGTAAGACTCTGGCCGGGTTGCTCCGGAAACCCCACACATCTGCCTTTTTCTCAGTACTCCGGACTCCTGAGGGCCAGCTCTGCTCCTCTCCCTCCGATCTCCTGTATACCATGTCAGCATTCTATGCCTGCATTTACTCCGCTGCACTAGCAGTTGAGTTCACAGACTTTCGGGCATACTTGGACACCGTCCTGTTGGTTTGGCTGTCTGCTGCCCAACGGGGGAATTCCTACACTCCCACATCACCGTAGAGAAAATACGTCAGGAAATTGCTGGGCTGCCCGCAGATAAATCTCCTGGCCTTGATGGACTAATTACTACTTTTAACAAAGAAAATTCCTAGATTCTGGCCCTCAAACTCCTCGACATGTATCAGGACGCCCTGGACGCTGGTTCTCTCCCTCCATCTCTGAGAGAACCTGCCATAGTTACTCTTCTCAAACCTGATAAACCGAAAATCCAATGTCCTTTATCCCTTATCAACACAGACAATAAGATATTTGCCAAAGTATTGGCAAACAGACTACTACTACTGCTACCCATGATGGTACATCCTGATCAACCTGGCTACTTTCTGGGGAGATCTCATAATCTCCATACCCTCTTTGCAGTAATGCATCACCTAAACCCACAAGTCACTGCCGCAGCTATTCTGTTGGACACCACGAAGACATTTGACTCGCCAAAGAGGTCGTACCTCTTCCCACTGCTACAGAGGATTGGACTGGGCACTTGGTTTATTGCACAAATCCGACTTTTATATACTCTCCCTGTCGCTCTGGTACAGCTCAATGGTCTCATTTCCGAGCCCTCTCCAGTCATGCGTGGCACGAGACAGGGATGTCCACTTTGACTATCGCTTGTTCACAGTTGCTAAGGAGCCTCTTGCAGCTCATTTCCGCCAACACCACGCGTATAGTGGCATAGGCTTCTCATCCCATCGTCTAATAACATTTCTTTACGCAGATGATATTACATCCAGACCAATCTAGCTCTACTAATACGCAAAGTAGTATATATTGGTGGCAATTGCAGCATGCATGTGAACTGGGCCACATCAGTGTTATTTCCCTTGACGGAAAGCACCATACCCTTCTCCACAGAATGCTCGCTGAAATGGGCCACTGGCCCAATTAAATACTTGGATTTTTGGATTAGCAGGGATCCCGAGCAGTTGTGGCGAGCCAACTATGAACGAGCTGTTGACTCGCTGGAAGATCAGATCCCTGTGTGGACTAGAGTACCACTATCCTTGGCTGACTGTATCGCCCTCGCAGAAATGTTTGTGTTACCCAAGTTCCTTTACCTATTCGTAAATATTCCAATTCTCCTAATTGTCTGTTTTTTTAAACACCTACAGTCTGACTTGATTTCATTGATATGGGCTGGTCATCAACCCTCGGTTACTTATGAATTACTTACATTACCTCAATCACAAGGGGGTGGGAGCCCCAGACTTGCAATTATATTCACTGTGCGCCCAAGCCCAGTACCTATACTATTGGATTCACCCACACCTTTTCTGCTACACATGGCACAGACAGAGCTTCCCCTTGGTTGCTCACTACGCCTTTGTTCCTCCCTTAAGGGCGCAATGAGAAGCACAGGCAGATTAGTTATTCATACTTTTGCAGATCTATATCCTGAAGGCCTCTTTCTCTCCCCCCCCTCCCCCCCGCAGTTACTGCTACATCTGTCCCTGGTTTGTTAGACACCCTATTGTATTTCCAGCTCCGAGTCACCTGCTGAGTTATCCATGCTACCTTCCCCGCTCCTCCACAGATGCTCACAGCACTAGAATATGTCTACACCATCATGTCCCAATGTAAGCTGATAACGTGCCTGTACATTCACATGCAACATTCTGCTCCAGTTTCTATTCCAAAAGCTCAGGGAGGCTGGAACTCTGATCTCGGCACCCCTTAAACGGATACCCAGTGGACTTTCTGCTGCAGCCAAATTGAACTGCTATCCCCCAAATACCGGTTCCACCTCATAAACTTTAAGTTCTTACATCGCTTTTACCGCACACCACTACAGTTATCATAAATGAGACTCATACCCTGTCAAGGATAAAGCGGTACAAAAGGGGGTGGTGATGGACGAAGCATCTGAACCAATCAAACACTCACACCCAGTCAAAAGATCTGGGTTTAATCTATCACCATTCTTTAGCCCACTCTGCCACCCCAGTTCAGACATGGACATATGCAAATCAGTCTGACCCTGTGCCTCATGGGAACAGTCCAGCCCGAACTGCCAAGCCATGCCTTCCCTGGACCGGAAACAAGCTTCCTAGGACCAGTTTCTGGCATTTTAGCCGTCTTCAGCCAGGCTTGCTTGAATCCAGTGGCAAAGTGAGCAAGGGACTCACGTCTGAGCATACCCTGCCAACTTATGTCTGAACTGGGGTGGCAGATTGGGCTAAAGAATGGTGAGGGATTAAACCCAGATCTGTTGACTGGGTGTGAGTGTTTGATTGGTTCAGATGCTCCGTCCATCACCACCCCCTTTTTGTACCGCTATGTCAAGGATGAGACACATAACTCCCGCAGACTGGCTGCTATTATGCTCCTCATGGCCAAACGTAGAGTAGTGATTCATTGGAGCAGGGCAAAGTCTCCAACAGCCCAAACTAGGTCCACCGACCTCATATACTGTCATGAACAAATAACCTAATTCTGGGAACTACTTCCACCAAGATCTAGACCCGAGATATCTGGGAACCCTTTACTTCATTCCTACTCCATAGAAACCCGACACCTCCTACCATAGCAGGACACTCCATGTCTGCCGAGGGACTCATTTGTGACTCATAGTGTGATATTCAATGGCCGAAGATGTTATAGATGGTCAGCTACCTTGTTGCCAGAGTCTAATGCATAGACAGCTGGGAAGTACGGATGTCAACCCACGAAATACAGAGAATGTTCCATGAATGTGATTGATATGGCCTGCTGTATTGATCTATGCAATAAGTGCTTATTATGTAACTGTGTTCGCTATGTAAATCTCTTTGTTTGAAATGTTGTCGATTTTTTTTATGCATTGCCAACTGTTAATAAATACATCTTTTTTTTCTTAGCCTCTACAGTAACCTGAACTGCAATTTACCGCTCTGTTCGATTGTTAATGTATGCTCTGTAGTAAACGGACACTTGCTTATACCATCTGACAACGTATAACAGCTGCGATTATGTTAAAAACACAACTTAAGGTAATTAAAAAATATATATGATTCTTAATGTTATAATGGAAAGGTAGTGTTGGCTTTAAATTACTGTGAGGGTAATACAAGGCTTAAACACCAAGATGACTAAAAACAATAAAAGAGGCTAAAGAATAGAAAATACGTTGTCAAAGACGAGTATTGGTCCACCAAGTCAGGCACTTTAGTGTACTTCTTTTTAGGCGGATTTGCAAATGTGGAAAAATGTTGTGCAACAGCCAATGGTTGTGCAGGCTAACTCATTGCCCCATGCTCTATGCAGTGGTGGGTGGAAACACAATGTGAACAACAGTTGAACAGACCATTGGATGAAGAGGGATGACCTAGAGCCCATCTGTGAATGTATATGTGTATGTATTTTTATGTTTAGTCTTTTCTTTAACCCCTTTGCCGTGGCGGTAATTCCGCTACGTTGCCTGGGGGGAAGGGGGGCCGCGTGGCACCGCACTGCTCGTGACGGAACTACTCCGTCACGAGCCACGGCCGCGCTGTGCTAATGACGGAGTGGTTCTGTCACGGCCCCGCCCACTCAATTAAACCACCGCGTAGGCGCGGAATTGATGCCGCGTAGGCGGTGCCGCCGCGCCGCGACGGAACCACTCCGTCATTAGCACAGCGGGTCCGTGGCTCGTAACGGAGTGGTTCCGTCACGAGCACGGAAGAGGTTAATACATGAGTCTGGTGAGGCTGATAAAGCTCTAGGCTGACCTAAAAAGCTAAGAAATAAAAAATTGGTAGGTAGTCCTACCAATACTGAATGAGTCCAGGCATTTGCGTGATTTAAGTTGTGAACAGAGAACAACCTGCTTTCACAATCTTGCTTCATAACCACTCACCAGTATAAAATGAGGATACCGCCTTGCGTTTTTATGCTTTAGGAGTAGGAACAGTCGAGGTGCTGTATGAGTAACGACTGTGGTACAAAGGCATCATGGGCCATGGAACTAACTGTCAGTGTAAAAGATGCAGAACCACCGTTGCTATCTGAATCATTCACATGTAGAGCAGAGCTGTCTCTCTGTTCTGCTTTCATACTGTAGACAATAGCCAACCCAGTCCCGGATGTAGAGGTAGTTAGCTGAGCAGTGAGAGTATTGTCAAGGACTTTCCTGTGGGGCCCCATTTGGAGTACCACTGCAAGTGCTGGGGATAGGTCCTAACTGGGCTGCAGATGGGTTTAACCCGGTTATTTCAGAATACTGTTTCTGATTTATCCACTTCCTGTTGCTAGATGGGGGGTTCCTTGCACTTACCACCCTGTTTCACTCTGATTCTGCACGTGTACCTTGAAAAAGAAGCCAGGTACACTCTTCATCTTCACTGCACGTAGATTCCTTTACTGGTCAATAGAAGGTTATGTTCTGGTCAATGGTCAATAGAAAGTATATGTTATATATACTCAGCCTCTGCCTCATACTGCTCACAGCTAACATCACCCACGCGTGTACAACTCACGTATCACATTTGGATTAGCAGGGAGCCACTGAAACAAAGGTAGGACTAAACTCATAAAAAGCACAGTATACCAACCACCCTTGGTACGTTGCATGAGACTTGTGATGATGTAGATGTGAATAAAAAAAAAAGTTTAATGAAGGATTTATTTAATTTGCTCAGATTAAATGTACATAAGATAACGCACAAAGACAAAGGTCCTAGTAATAAAAGGTACTACCCTCTGTGAATGTTTTTTAATGTATTTCGTCCTCTCCTATTCATTGATGAGAACAATCTGAAACTGTGTCTGAAAATTATTTCGAGTCTTAGATTTACGTTTTTATTAATGCATTTGTTTATTTAGCATTGTCTAGTCCAAACGGGCTTGCTAAGGATAAGTAGTTGTACAAGATTTGGGTAATGTACATTCTTTAAGGATTTACAGGATGTAGTTTGAATATGTGACCCTTTAATGGATAACAAAAAATCTGCAATACTATGATTTTGAATGATTTTACACACTTTTTGTAAAGACTTCATCTGTTGTAGATTCCAGTGTGGAGGTTGTTCTTAAACTCTGCTGCAGTACATTTGGATAGGTTTTATTATCATAAGCGAGCTCCTACAGTTGTGATCACACAGTGTGTGCCAGTGGATGCCATTCTTGCGATTCAACTGGGCATCATAGCAGGAATCATACCACCAGCCGCCTCCGTGGAGATCTGCACATTCAGAAGAGGTTGACCTGTCGTTATCCCGATCGTGAGTTGAAAATTTCATATTGTCATGCATGCTTTTTGTACTCGAGTTGGTCAAAGAGTCCCCCGCATCGCCTTGATATGTTCCCAATCGCAGCTGGAATCCATGATTTGCATCTTTCACAAGGAAGCTGTCGTACTCCGCGTACCTGGTTCTATTATTGGAATCTGTCAATATGATCTTAATCTTGTACCACTTCTGTTGTGTCAGCAGGTTGATGTAGTGGTTGCCCAGCCAATGGTTGTCCTCGATAAATCCAAACCCATATTGGTACGTTGACCACGATTCAGCCCAGGTCATGTCGGTATCAAAGCGGTTCTTTTGGATCACGGTCCACCCATCACAGTCGTGCATGAAGCACTGGACAACCAGCTTTGGAGAGCCTTCTGGGCGAATGACATACAGGCCACTCTCTGTGTGCCCCAGCTTGTAGAGTTCTTCACAGTCTCTCGTGTAGAATACTGTAGGATTAAAAGAGAACAGCATAACAAAAAAATTGATAATCAGAAACTGGAAGTCATCTGTATTCTCTACTTATTTTGAACATCCACGGGCACCTCTACTTAAAGTAAACATACACTATCAGGATTTTACTAGCATTTTACCTGCTAATCAATCGCATCTAAAGTTATCATTCGCCATCTTCAAAGACACACCACAGACATCAATAGTACTGCACATTAACAAAAAAATCAAGAAACCCCTAGTTATAATTGGGGCTGCCAGTTTTCCGTTTTTACTGCTTTTTACAGAAAAATACAGGCAGAAAACAATTTATTTTCCTGCCTGTATTTATTTTTAAATACAGGAAAATACAGAAAATAGACTTTCTTCGGATGCTTTTTTTCTACTGTCACTCATGAGTGCCAGGTCAGTAGCTGTACAGATTATGAGGTGGGGGAGATGAAAAAAAGACAATAGATTTCTTGATTAAGCTTAATTACACGCAGATCTACATTTATTTATGCTATTCTACAATGCAAGTGTTTTCAGATAACTCTATTGCACTGTATACCATTAGGACATTCAAATGCGAGTATACATTTATCATTTAAATAAATGTGGAAAAAAAACATTGCAGCTTCCTATATACAGTAAACTCAAAATAAAAATGGATAAATACCAAAAAAAAGAGCAAAACTAAATATGGATAAATACAGACGGAAATGTTGAAAAAAATCGGTACCATTAAACCTGGAACCCTAATTATAATGAATTTGTTATTTGTCGTCCATGAGTTCTGAGAGACACCTATATGAATATGTACTCTTTGAGATGACACTAAAATATTTGTTCTCCTTAAGTGCAGTCTAGTACCTGCTACTTTATAACTGCCAGATGTCACAGTTTGAAGTATTTGGTGTAGTAATAACAGGTGAACCTTGATTGTTAGATATTTCCTTTGTGAGATGGTATATAAGGCAGCACACCTGAACCTAATACAATTATTTTGTGGGCTTCCACTAATGTTGTTCACGAGGTCCCTTCTCCGCACAAGAGGGGCGAGGTCTGACCCCTTCCAACAAAGGCATATTTATTGGCTACATAACGTGTAGCCACTCTCACAGTTAACTGCTGATTTCAGGTGTTGGCTCTGGTCCTGTTCTTGGTTTCTTACTAAAATGTGGGCCCTAAACAGCCTAAAGTAACCATCATAATGATTTAAGGATTCATTTACCTTGAAAAAAAAATCCATTGCATTGGCCATCTCAGTGCATTTTAGGTGTCCTAGGTTTAGTACATTTTGTGTTCCTCGCACATTTAGCAATGCAGTCTTTGCGGATATACTTCAGAATATGGCTAAATGTTTGTGGTGTTTCTCCTCCAGCAGGAGGGCATCAAAGGCAGCTGATCATGTGCCCAATCTGCAGAAACTGACTTGCTGATAATACCAGTGGAGTGCCTGTTTGTTCATGATACTCAATTCCAGAAGTATTGTTATTTTTCCTTGACTTAGCTGGCAAATATCAAGTCTCATTAATTGCCATTGCAATGAGAAACACATTGCTGTAGGACCACCACATAATATGTTCGGTTTGTGGTCTTCCTTGTCCTTCATAGCCCATGGTTATAAATTCTTGGAAAAGTCAATCAAGGTCCATTACAAAGCCAGCGAGAAGCCGTGCTCTTATTATATCAAATGGTACATGTTTTCTTTTGAACATATGAAATCCCTTAGCCTACTCACAATGCATCCTTGGCACTGGATGAGCCTCATTGTGAATCTGGTTACCACGTGAAACCACATAAGCTACACAACCATACCAGCTTCCACCCCTAATTAGTAAGTAAATCAGGATAGAACAACATACGCTCACATGTGTTCTCTAAAAATCCAGGCAAACAATTGTATGGTGAAGGTACAGAGTAAAATAATTTCGTTTGGATTGGTGGCAGTCCTACACTGTTTCCTATTCATAGATGAGGCTAGATCACATGACAGAACTCCGCCATAAAAATGACCTGTACATTGTTGCAATTTGTTATTCCTGAAACTCTAGAAAATTTAGAAATGAGCAGTTCTATCACACATTGAAACTGAATAATGTTCTGCCTGGTTCATTCTTGGGGTGTCGATGTCCCATGTTATGTATGAAGTTGTTTTCCTGTAAGTCTACATGTTATTAGAGCTTTTCTTGCAGTACACTGTACTGAGAGCTTCGTCAAGTAGACGTTTTCTGATGCCAGGTCATTCAGGATCTTTCAGGCAAGGCTTTGCCACCTCTTTAGAAAGATACTGTCACACCTGATCATTCATGGCGACTGCAGTCAAGCTTGGTCTACTTTTAGCCTCCTCTAGAAGCATCCATCAAGACATTCACAGACACAGATTGAGAAAGATGCCACCTTTAAACTGTGGGTGAACATCTGTTTGTAAGAAGAGCCAACAGTGTCTTTAAGTAGCATCGAGTTACGGTGGGTGAGCAGATGGGTGAAAAAGTGGCAAGAGCAGGCTGTGTAAATGGTGTAGGTTGTTCCTGGAGAATGTGTTTTTTTGACTTTGACATTTCAGATTATTTTATATATATGACAGACCCTTACCAAACCTCTGTATCAGAAGGATAACATTCACCTAAATAGACAAACGTTTTTCATACTGAAAAACAACCAACCTTCACCCACCCCCAAAATGCTGTAACATGTTCAATCAGTCTACAAAAATATCTACTAAGTTCAGTTGCCTTTTCATCAAAAATTGAAAAAAAGCAACAACACTTCTCTCCATTATATTGGTAAATCACCAACCATGCCCAATCAATCAGTCAATCAATCAGAGTACTTGTAAAGCGCGCTACTTACCCGTGAGGGTCTCAAGGCGCTGAGGGGAGGGGGTGCCGCTACTGCGCGAAGAACCAGGTCTTGAGGAGTCTTCTGAAGGCGAGTAGGTCTTGGGTTTGCCGTAGGTGGGTAGGGAGGGTGTTCCAGGTCTTGGCGGCGAGGTAGGAGAAGGATCTGCCGCCGGAGGTTGTTGGTTGGATGCGGGGGACATCGGCGAGGGCAAGGCTGGCGGAGCGGAGCTAGTGGGTCGGGGTGTAAAAGTTGAGTCTGCTGTTCAGGTAGGCTGGTTCGGCGTTGTGGAGTGCTTTGTGTGCGTGGGTGAAGAGCTTGAAGGTGATTCTCTTGTCGACGGGGAGCCAGTGTAGGTCTCGCAGGTGGGGGGTGATGTGGCTATGGCAGGGGACGTTGACGATCAGTCGGGCGTAGGCATTTTGGATGCGTTGTAGTCGTCGTAGGTGTTTTGCCGGGATTCCTGCTTAGGCTGCGTTGCTGTAGTCCAGTCTGCTGCTGACGAGGGCCTGTGTCACCGTTCTTCTTGTTTCGGTCTTGATCCACTTGTAGATCCTGCAGAGCATGCGGAGGGTATTGTAGCAGGAGGAGGAGACGGCGTTGACCTGTTTAGAGAGGGAGGAGTCGAGGATGAATCCTAGGTTGCGTGCATGGTCGGTGGGTGTCGGTGCTGCTCCCAGTGTGGTCGGCCACCAGGAGTCGTCCCAGGCTGAAGGGGTGGGTCCGAGGATGAGTACCTCCGTCTTGTCTGAGTTTAGCTTCAGACGGCTGTTCTTCATCCAGTCGGCGACGGCCTTCATTCCCTCGTGGAGGTTGGTTTTGGCGGTGTGCGGGTCCTTGGTGAGGGAGAGGATGAGCTGGGTGTCGTCAGCGTAGGAGATGATGTTAAGGTCGTGTTGGTGGGCCCCTTGTGCGAGGGGGGCCATGTAGATGTTGAACAGCGTCGGGCTGAGCGATGAGCTCTGGGGGACGCCGCAGATGATGTCGGTGGCCTCGGATCGGAAGGGCGGGAGGCAGACGCTCTGGGTTCTGCCGGAGAAGAAGGACGTGGTCCAGTCAAGGGCCTTCTCTTGGATTCCGGCTTCTAAGAGGCGTGTCTTTAGAGTGCGATGGTAGGCCGTGTCGAAGGCGGCTGACAGGTCCAGGAGGATGAGGGCTGATGTTTAGCCGTTGTCTAGTTGCCGCCTGATGTCGTCTGTGGCGGCGATGAGGGCTGTCTCGGTGCTGTGGTTTCGTCTGAACCCGAACTGGGACGCGTCCAAGATGTTGTTGTCTTACAGGTGGCGGGCCAGTTGCATGTTGATGATTTTCTCGATGACCTTCGCCGGGAACGGGAGCAGGGAGATGGGCCGGACGTTCTTGAGGTCCTTGGGGTCCGCCTTGAGCTTCTTGAGGACGGAGCTGATTTCGGCGTGTTTCCAGCTTTCCGGGAATGTCGCTGTTTTGAAGGAGATGTTGATGACCTTCCGTAGTTGGGGTGCGATGGCAGCGTCTGCTTTGTTGAATACGTGGTGTGGGCACGGGTCTGACGGAGATCCTGAGTGGATGGAGTTCATGACCTTGCGTGTCTCATCGTCGTTGACGTTGGACCAGGAGGTCAGGCGGTTGGCGCTGGTGGTGTTCACAGGGGAGGTGGGGTCTGGCGTAGGGTGGTCATGGTGTTGAAACTGTCATGGATGTCAGCGATCTTGCGGTGGAAGAAGATGGCCAGTGAGTTGCACAGTTCTTGTGAGGGCGGTATGTCGTTGGCGTTGGCGCTGGGGTTGGAGAGTTCCTTTACGATGCTGAAGAGCTCTTTGCTGTTGTGTGTGCTGTTATCCAGGCAGTCTTTGAAGGAGGATCTCTTGGATAATCTGAATAGGTGGTGATGTCTGCGGGTGGCGTCCTTGTGGGCTGCGTGGTTGTCTGGAGTGCGTTCGTGGAGCCATATCTTCTCCAGTTTCCGGCAGGCGCGTTTGGAGGTCTGCAGCTCGTCGGAGAACCAGGTGGCTATCTTGCTGGCGTGGTTGTTGGAGGGTTTCTTGAGTGGGGCGAGGGTGTTGGCGCAGTCGTCGATCCATTGTCTGAGGTTGCAGGCTGGTTTGCGCCTGGGTTGGTGGGGTCGGTGGGTGGGTTCTGTGCGAGGGTGGTGATCAGCTGGTCTTCGGTGACTTTGCTACAGCAGCGGCGAGGCAGATGTTGGATGCGGTGGTGCGTGGTTGGTTTGTTGAAGGTGAAATGGATGCAGCGGTGGTCAGTCCAGTGGAGTTCGGTGGTGTGCTCGAAGGCGACGTGGGTGCCTGTGGAGAAGATGGGGTCCAGTGTGTGGCCAGCGGCGTGGGTGGGTGCGGTGACGATTTGTCTGAGGCCAAGGTTGGCGAGGTTGTCGATCAGGGTGGCGGAGTTGGCGTTGTTGTTGTTCTCGAGGTGGAAATTCAGGTCCCCGAGGAGGATGTAGTCTGTGGAAGCGAGGGTGTGGGTGCTGGCGAGGTCGGCGATGGAGTCGCTGAATTGTGCTCGGGGTCCGGGTGGTCTGTAGATGGTCCGTTCATGACAGACGGCCACCGGGAACACACAGAGGAGGGATACCGATTAATAGCTCACCACTAACCAGGAAGCACACCCGTCTTCCATGGTTTTCTTCTTTATGGATCCCCTCCCGGTTTTCGTAGTTTACATGACTTAATTCAGAGGCCCTGCACCAGGAAATCTCTGATACCACTAAGAAACAGACGTCACTAGTCGATTAGCACGTGACTTTATTTTCGGAACCACAGGATAATCCATCCGTTTGCAACTAAATTTCTTAAAATTCTACTACTCCTAGTGCATCTCGCCAATTTACCTAAAGGGTACACCGCTATAAGGCCCAGACCTCGCTCAACCCCATCGTAAGGGTTGACTCTAAGCCCTGAAGAGTCGTGTTGACTCAACGGCACACGACGAAACACGTGTCGGCTGACTGTTATTTCTCAAGTCTGGACCCATTAAAACTCAATCCTGCTGGGACAGGATTCACACCAAAGGATCTGCTTCTATGTTACTTTTTGTGTTGTATATCATCAATCAATTGAATTGTGAAACTTTATTTGTGGTTGCGAGAGCTTAGCTGTTCAGGTCTGTAGATGAGTGTTCCTCTGAGGGTGATGGTGGGGTCGGTGTGGATCCGGAAGTGCAGGTGTTCAGCGGTGTTGAGGGTGTCGTCTGCGTGGGTGGCGACCTTGAGGGTGGACTTGTGGACGATGGCTATTCCTCCTCCGAATCCGTTGGCACGATACCTGCGGGTGATCTTGTAGCCGTCCGTGATGGCTATGGCGATGTCAGGTGCCGAGGAGTCGTTCCACCAGGTCTCGGTCAAGAAGGCCACGTCTGGTGCGGAGGTGTCGAGAGGATCCCAAAGCTTGACGGCGTGTTTGCGTGCGGAGCGGGTGTTGAGGAGTATGCAGCTTAGGTGTTTGGGTCCGGTCCTTGGAGGTTTGGTGGTTCTGTCACAGGTAAAGCTGCAGGTGTTGCAGGTGAAAGGTCTGTGAGTCCGTTTCGGTTTGGCTTGGGAGCAGGTGTGGTTTCGGCTGCCATTGAGTGCGTGGAGGGTGCTGGCGTCGTAGCGGAGTCTGCTGTTGTGGCGTTCGCGGTGTCCAGGGGTTATGGCGCTGGGCGTGGTCCAGGCACGGACGGGTGCAGACGGGCTTGCCTTTGGCGCGCCAGCGGCGCGCCCGCTGCGCGCGGTCTCCATAAGAGGTGGGTAGGGAGGAAGGAGCAGTTGGGAGGCGGGAGCGGGGTGGCCAATGGGTGTCAGGGGGCCGGGGCCGCAGGGACGCAGCAGCAGGAACAAGGGAGTGGGAGACGGTGGCGGCAGGAGCAACGAGGCAGCTGGCGGCTGTGTGGTGGCGTGGGGAGCGACCTGCCTGCGAGCAGGGTCAAAGGGTGCATGGTCTACATTCTTCCCAGACTATCAGAGCTTTTCCAAATCATCTCCTTCAAGAGACTCAATAGACCATTTCAGGTCACATTCCCGAAAATGTAACCATTCACCAGTTTGAAGCCCTCTTCTCCTACTAGAATACAAATTGCAAAATCTACAATGAAACAATGTATTCTCCCTGGTGCAATTAAAACAAGCCACGTTTTTGTAAGTTAATCGAAAGTGATTTGCCACTCAGACGAGACCCAAATAAGACCTTCAACTACTCCCTCTAAACGTACCTTTCAAATTGTAATTCAGAAATGGTCACCTTCAGATAACCAATCATGCACAATGCACTACATACACTCAAGGAACATGCCTCCTTACCTTTCAAACCTGTTTATCTGTTTGACGCTGTTGAGCACATATTCGTAGTCAACATCCAGCCTACCTGCATGGTGTGTGAGGGAGTAGCCCTGAACTGGACGTTTTATGAAGTGAGTCCAAATGCATCCAATTTAAAGCGTCCAAATTCAGCTGTTCTTTACATCACATGAAAATACATTAAAATTGAATTGCTTTCACCCCCGCCTTTCAATTTTTGCACCAAGCCACTGTGTTGTCTCCTTTTAGTGCATGCGCTTCTCTTGTCATCATCATGTCGACATCACACAAATATAAATGAAAATATCTGCTGCCCTTTACATCCAATTAATTTCCAATTCTAAATGAACCTCACCATATTCCAAGGCCAGATGTACTTGCTTTGCAAATGCTTGTTTCTTTTTGCATTTAGTTTAGTAATGTGCTGCATTATTGCTTGCCCCTGCTGAACTTTGTACAGGAAAACCCTGGACAATCATTGGCAAATCCTTTAGTAAAAATTTGAATTTTGGTACTTGGAAACCTTGTTTGAGTGCATTAGCCACCCTCATGTCTTCTTGTGTAGTTAAATCCTCACAGTGATTTTTACTTGCTGAAGTGGTGGACTATTTGGAAGGTTCGCAGCAGAACGTATGCCATTTAGGGCCATATGTATCAAGCTAATTAGCATTCGCAAAGGCCGAAATTCTGCGAATTTCGGCCTTTGCGAATGCTAATTTGACAAATGGTATGTATCAAACATGTTTGATGCAAAATAAGGAATAGCAAAATTTGCAATTCCTTATTTTGCGATTGCACTTAAGGAATCGCAAATTTTGCGATTCCTTAAATGCAATGTATCAAACAAAAAATATTCAAAAAATGCCATTAAGTATTCGCAAATTACCACCAACTTCTAGTTGGTGGTAATTTGCGAATTCTTTTCAAAAAGCTTTTTTCCAAAAAACAAAAGGTGCCATATGACGCCCTTGGGGCATGTATGTGCGCCATATGCCCCCAAATGTCTTTTTCAGGGGTGCAGCAGGGTGTTCTTGAGACACTCCTGCACCCTTGAAGAAATTCCTAATTTGCGATTAGCTAATTGCTAATCGCAAATTGCACCTTCATTCCTATGGGCCTCCTGGCCCATAGAAATGAATGGGTAATTTGCGATTAGCAATTTGCTAATAGCAAATTAGGAATGGTAAAGAATCGCTATTTAATAGCGATTTTGTACATACATACCGTTTTGCGAATTCCAAATAGCGATTCCTTAAAATTCGCTATTTGGAATTCGCAAAACGGTAGTATGATACATATTGCCCTAAGCTCAGTAGCGTAATGCAAAATGATGAGACAGCCCCACCCCCGACTGTGAAGAAAGGCCCATATTAGTTTTTAATAGCTCACTTAAATTCCTTGACCCTGGGTTAAATAACACCCTCACAACCCCCCCTCCCCCCCCCCTCCCCCCCCGCAGGATTGGGATACCCTCAATGGTCGGAGCCTCCTGGCACCGCATGGGTCTACTTTGCGTCCCTGATGTTGTTACTGAAATGTAGGCTCATCTGAGGACTTCATGAACTTTTCACCGTTAATTCTGGTGAAAAATAGGAATGCTTCAATTTGAATTGGAGCAAAACGGCATTAAAAATTATCTTTTTTATTTTCTTGATTTAGATTAATTGAGCCCCAGATTTTAAGATTATCTGAAACCAAAGAGGCATTTATAGACCGAGTTTGCAGTGCGATGGTCCACTGTTGAGAACAAAGATGCGTGTTTTTGGCTCACTTCTGTTCCCTCCCTGTCTGCACAGCCACAGGAGGACACAGAGGGTTAGATGAATGTGTGAATAAAACGTTGAACAGCAATTTGCAATACGGATAAATACTGCTTCCTTAATCAGCCATAAACAATGTCTCTGTTGTTAACCCTTTCAAGTGCCCCTGACGTGCATCACTTTTTTAGGTGTGGCTTGAAAATATATACAGAGCGGGCTTTGGCTCCACCAAGACTAGTATTACACTCTGTTCACATGCTGTTTGCCGTATGGAGTATCTTTCCACCTTCCAGGAAGTGTGCCCATTGGAATACATAAGGGACTATGTTACATCTGACAGTACCCTCAATTTTCACGCTGTTCCTCACATCCAGTCCTTTATCCCCCTATATACATTATATAAAGAAATATATCAATTTTTTCCAGCATTGGCAAAAGTTAAAAGAACAAGCTTTAATGTGATAAATAGCATATGGGCATGCAACACACGTGAACAGCATTTGTGCATACCTGTGTTTATTTGTTTTGGCGCATTGAATCCAACCGATTGACTGTGCCAAAGAACTTTTTATCTTGTCAGCAAGTGAACATTTAAGACCCCAGCTGGCACTGAATAAAGGTGAGAAGAACATTTCCAAACACAGATCATGTTTGAGAACAGAAGACAAAAGTTTTCTGTCTTTACCTAATGACAAAGGGGCACATGCATCAATATTGTATTTTGCGATTCCTTAATTGCGAAAAATAAGGAATCGCAATTAAGGAATTGCAAACTGCAATGCATCAAGAAATCGCTAAGAAAATAGCGATTTCTTAAAATTCCTTAATTGCGATTCTCTAATGGAGAATCGCAATTAAGGAATATCTCCCCATCCATTCCTATGGGCCTAGAGGCCCATAGAATGAATGGGAAGACATTCTTAATTTGCGATTCACCATTAGAGAATCGCAAATTGAGAATGCAATTTCAAGGGTGCAGGGGTGTCTAAAGGACACCCTGTTGCACCCCTGAAATCTGCCTATAAGTACATTTTGCACACACACATGCCCAAAGGGCATGTGTGTGTGTACAATGGAACTTTGAAAAATGCACTTTAGTGCATTTTTCAAAGTTTTCGCAAATTACCATGAAGGTCAACTTCATGGTAATTTGCTCCCCTTATTTGCGAATTCGCAAATTTTTAAAGTTTGATGCATTGCATTTAAGGAATCTCAATTCGAGATTCCTTAAATGCAATCGCACTTTAAGAAATCGCAATTTTGCGATTTCTTAAATTGCGAAAAGTACAAAAATGGTAATGCATCCCAAAAATTGGAATTGCATTCGCAAACGGTCGAATTTTGCGATTCGCACCATTTGCGAATGCAATTTCCATTGATGCATGTGCCCCAAAGTGCCTTGCCTGGACATTACGCAATATAAGTTCCACAATCCAGGACGACTACTGTCAAACATCCCGTGGACCTGGTAATCAATGGGTAGTGCATTGAATTACCACCAAGTGCCTGCCTGTTGCATAGTTTTGTGCTGATATATTACAGTCAACCGGATGTGTGGCTTTAGTCTGTGATGATTCTTAACTATACATGCTTTATCTGTTATTTATTTTATATTTTATAGTACCACCTTATGGCCTTCTTGCAATTTTTACACATTGAAAGAAATATACAGTCAATTGTGATCATCCTAAATCACAAACACGAACTTGTATCCGCTCTAATCGAATTCCTTTCGTTTGATGTATTTATGTTGCAGCACGTTTCGCCATTGTGGTATGTTCTTTTGCTTTAAGGCAATACCATCCTCCTCTTTTTTCCCCGGGTATGACTTTTGAAAAGCCCAAAACCTGCCATTGTCCTCAGTGCAATACTTCATTTGTGTACATAAGCAACATGCCATAATTATTATTGTGTTCTGTATATATTAATTAAATGTGATTTGTAGCCAACCCATTCTGTACTCTTTGTTTTCAATCTAGGATGGTTTCACCACTGCCCACACTCCACACATTGCTGGATTAATTTTAAAATTGGTCATTTTTATTTACATTTTCTAAATCCTTAGTCTATGTTGTGCTTTTTTTATTTGAACTTTGATCCGTGTGTCTGTTGGGATCAGTGTTTTTTTAAAGTTTTTTTTTAACTGTGTACAGCCTATATATTCCGCATTTGTTAACTCTGACTTTGACTTTGCCTCGTAGTGTTTAGGAGAATGATTTTTAAAGTGTGGGATAGCATTCAAAGTTTGTAGGTTGACCCGTTAGAAGTCCAGCATTGGAGCCGAAAGTGTATTAGAGCGATCTGTAGCCAAGAAAATAGAGCAGCTTGTGAGTAGTTTGTGACTCCTTTCAACACTTGCTGCAGGCTAAATGTAAATGTAAATGTAGTTGAGCTTATATAGCGCACAGCTACCCGCAGTGGGTTTCCCGGCGCTTGCTTAGGGAACCCTTCCTGGTATTCCCCTGTGAGATCGCAGGGTATCCACAAGGTGAAAGTCAGGCATCCCACTGCGAGGGGCCGTTGTGGAGATTAAGCAAGCTATTGCCCAGAGTCGCAGAGTGTGAACCCGTGAGTCGAGGAGGCACCGGGGCGAGAATTATCGAGTCCGTGGAATTTTTAGCCCAAGACCCCGCTGAGGCGGGGAATTGAACCCTGGTCCAGGACCGATCTCAGCTTCCGGGTCTGCTGCCTCTAACCCCTGAGCCACACTTCTAAGGCCCAGGCCCAGATCTATAAAGGTAGAGCGATGCCTTCGCTCCTTGCCAGCCAATTCAAAACCTAGAATGAGATTTACCATGCCACGCAGAGGCACCCTGCATGGCTTGCTAAATCTGATGTAATGCAAGGTAGCACAAGTCTCTGCCTTACGTTACAGTGCACCTGAAAGGAGTTACATGGGTGGAGCGTGGGTGTTCCCATGCATCTACCTTGTATCCTGAAGAATTTTCACATTTACCATAACTGGTAGACCCGGGAATATCAAATTGCATGCCTTCCAGATAGAGGCACAACAAGGAGGATCATCTTATTTCTCCTAGTTGTTTTCTCTTTCTAAGTGTGCTGTATTCTACATTGGCTGCAAGTCACTTATTCTATCCAGATGTTACAGTTGGTTTTAGGGCTACGGGTTGGGGCTCAGGGAACCTACTTGTTCCAAGACCTAGGGTTTCTATTAGTTCTATGGATTATACCTTATGTTTCTATTGGTTCTATGGATTAGGGCTTGGCTTTCTCTTGGTTCTAGGGCCGACGTCAATCTGTCATGTGTTAACAAAACCCAGTATTATGTAATGCTATTTTACAGTAAAAATATGGTGAAAATATGGTGACCGTGTTATAACCCGCGTGCCTCCTAGTGCCAAAAGTCCGTCTTGAACTCGTGC
Source organism: Lissotriton helveticus (assembly GCF_964261635.1). Classification (NCBI taxonomy): domain Eukaryota; kingdom Metazoa; phylum Chordata; class Amphibia; order Caudata; family Salamandridae; genus Lissotriton; species Lissotriton helveticus. Next base: position 1,429,437,507 of record NC_136061.1, on the reverse strand, counting down.
ATGTGCGCAAAAGTGACAGATTGACGTGATTATGTTTCTTCTGAATTAACAGTGATGCTCCCTGAGGAAGGGCTGTTCATTGCCCGAAATGCATAGGAGCTAACAAAGCCGCAATGTCAAGGAAAAGAACAATGATGTTTACACTCAATGGAATGACAAATGAATTTCTTTAAGGAGATTATTCATGAATTATAACTTGATCAATAAAAGAAAAATCACAGAACTTATTGAACTGTGTGGAGTCCTTAGTATGTTGGAGGAACCCATGTCTTGAGTGCCCAAAGGGGATGCAACTAATGATCCATTAAGAGCACGTTTCTGTTCTGGGACAAGCCACAGTAATAGACAACTCTCCAATATTCTGGTGTGACCACAATATCATTACATTTTAGATCAACACTCCTATCAATTACAACCCTTCAAAGACAGCAACAACCAATAACAGCAAATGCACAAACAATGGAAAAAGCTTACAAAAAAATAGACTTTGCAAAAATCAACTCCATCTTGAAAGAACCTCAATAAATATGCAACCTCAAGACATACACACCTTCTACAACTAGTTCTTGATAATACGTCAAATAGTCACAGCTAATATACAATGAAAACACTGCAACGCACATTCCCATACCTTATATACCAATGAAAGCTCCAAGCTATCCTCACACTCGTAATCTCCATGCTCTACTATGCTGATAGCCTATACTTTTGCATCTCTAGTTTCAACATGTGGAAACTATTACCAATCCAGACTGCTGCCACAAGACACGTTCTCCGTCTCTACCCAAAGTAACTCATGGCTCCAGTTCTACAAACTCTATTGTGACGAATAATGTTCAAGGCATCTCTGCAGGTTCGAAGAACCTGCCGGGGATTACAACCAATGCATTTACAAGTTAAAGTCAGGCAACACAAGCAAAATAGGATTTTGCCATACTATAAAAAATGTATAGGAGGTGCCACTTTCTCAGTACAAGCTGCTTATCTCTGTAACTTACTATCAGCCAAGATTTGAAATATTCAGGCGCATTGGCACTTCAGAAGACCAGTTAATGTTTGTTCATATATAACCCTCCAAGCACAATCTTATGTTAATACCATAACACTCGGAGGTCAGGCAGATGATTTTAGTCTAAACAGATGCATTATAACTCCCTAATGCTGCTTAATCCTCTTAAACTCGCTTAAGACAGAACCCCATAGGTCAGGTCTATTACCTAGGACTGTACCAGTCCACATCAATAAACCACCCATCGCCAATTTAAAAATCGGGAAATAACTGAAGAGATCAGCCTCGTACCATTGGCAAACAAATTAAACTAATTTAGTCCAAATTGTAGGTTTATCTACATACTCTGACCACTTCTTGACCTCTCACTATCCCAGTAGACCTCCCATCATTTCTCTTCCTAACCTATGCCTGCTCAGAAGCATAAACGTTAAGTCAAAAACCTCAGAATGGACAACCCAGCTCAGTAAACAGCTTAGTGAACTATCATTATAAGAAATACCATAAAGGGACTTGTAGAGTTGCTCAAAGCAGCCGGCTTACTGGAAGCCATAAACTATGGGCCTATCTCTCACACTTCTATATCTATCAAACTGCTAAGCGTTGCTTTCCATAACACAGTAACCGCACTTCTCTAATCATCATGCATGACATGGAAACACTTACCATATGAGATCAAAATAAAGTCCACACCCTTCCAACGACACACCCTACATGGTGTAGCTTGCTACATATGTAGGCAAGTGCTTTAACACCCCACATGGAAGTAGTAAGTGCTATATAAATGTTACAGTACAATGCTACACTCCTGTATTCTCAGTGTTAAAACAGTGTGTATATTTCCTAAAAGTAGAACAGATTATATATTTTAAAACTGTTTCAAAATTGCTATTTGGTGCTCAGATATATGTCATACCTCCTAACAGGGCAAATAGGCAAGAAAGAAACATATGATGCACTGTACCTTATCCTGACCCATTGTGCAAGTTTCACTTGATTCTGAAATTTGTATGAAAATTGTTTGAAGAGTTCTAATTTTTATAGTCTGTATTGCGGTGACCATTTTGCTGTGCCTGATTTTGTTGAAGCGTTTGCTACCAACCGTTGATTCCTCTCCTCTCTCTTCCACCTGTAGGGGGTGATTGAAGAGAGGGGCTAGTCTGCATTTATGTAATTAACAGAACCAGGCCAATAAAATGGTACAATTAACTGAAGACACCAAAATACCAAAATCTAATATATTTACATTTATCAGACTGAAGCAAAAATAGCATACTGTTTTAAAAAAATTAAACTAAACTGGTTATTCATCACAACACTATTTATAGAGGTCCTGTCCACTTAAGTGCTAGCCATTATGTTAACTATTATTAATTGTTTGCTTGCCTTTGCTGAAAATAAGTTATCAGCCAAATTGAGATCTGCTGGACTATCTCAGACGCGCCCACTGGATGTATCTTTACAGCCTGAAGCAGCAGGCTCTCTCAGTATTTCAGATTGTCGACCCTCAACCAATCATAATAGGGCTCTGTGGTAAGACAATTCTGAACTGGCTGTTGTGCAGCCATTTAGAATGGTCCTGTCCCTAGTTGCCCTGTCTGTCATGGACTGTGTGTGATGCACTTTCATTAAAGTTCATGGTCTGTTCTAAGGTCCTCCTTGATTTGTTTGTGTCATGAGAGGCAGAAACAAATCATAGAACAGGAAGATAAACTAATTTGCTGCTGATTCTCGTGAACAGAAACAAAAATCACCCCCACCTACCTACAGTGTGCCTTGATTAATGTATATCCCTTTGTCATACTGTGGAAGCTGTCCGGAAACAGCGCAGGGCTTCCGGTTGTTATCCTGAATATTTGGTGTCTGTCTCCTGCTCCAGCTTAGAATGATGTAGGTAGTAGATGTTTACTTGGTTGATTGGCTAGACTTACCTATTTTTTAACCCACCAGTGTCCTTTTAAAATTGATAAGAACTGGCCTAGCAGAGCCGGTTCCCTGTATTTTACTGCACTTTGGAGCAAGCTGCGCAGCACAGAACATAGCGTCCGTTGATGCTTTCTCAACTGAGATTGAAAGGTTAAGAAAGATTGCTGAAAACTTTCAATTCCCAACCCAAAGATTAAGACTGTAGGTAAACATGGCTTGTATTTTGAACATAGCATCTTTTCGCATAGCGCTCATAAAACTTTCAGTCCCAGTTCCAAAATGTGTTATGACAGTTTTGTCCTTTGTCCCCGCAGTAATAAAATGTTTAGGAGGGTCAACAGTGCAATTGGCATGTAAAACATTAAAGCTTTTAAGTCTAGCTGCATAAGCGCTAGAAAAGAAAGACAAGGAACTTGATCTAGAAAATGCTTAGATATTCACCTCGAAGCAAATACAAGAATAAGAATCAGATTCCCTAAGCTAGAATAACTACTATAAGACTAAAAGGCACTAATTGCACTATTTTCCTTTGTTTTAATGATCCAAAATGTTTTAAATGGAAAGTTTATTAATTAACTTGTATTTATTCATGAATTTTAAGTCACAAGTGTTTACGTGTTTTAGCTGTTAACCCGTTCTTTTTATGATTTAAACCAAATCAAATAAAGTAATTTACTACTTGTCCTTTGCGTTTGCTTTTTACTTGCCTATTAATGAGGACCTTTTATTTGCAACCATAATCGCTCTGAGTAGACATTGAATTCTCCCAGTGGTGAAACTGTAGCTGATTTGCAAATCTGCTGTTACCACCTTGAGTATGTCTTGGTTGCACGATTAATGCGTTCTTCTTTCTATCTGAGGCCTGAGGGCATGTTTAGTAGAAGGTAGGGTCCACCATTGGCTACCACCCAGTAAACAATGAGTGTCTCATGACCCGCGTACTTGCTGCACTAAAGCATATTTTTAAGTTCTGAATTTTATTTTGAGTTTTGGAAAAGGAAATAAAATAAATGAAACAGAAAATACAACATGGAACATTGTGTATTGCATCCGAATTCATGTTAAAATATACACAGAGCTATACCAAGCAGCAATTATTCTGGAATTTAATTTGAATTAGCTATTAATAAGAGAATCCTAAATGAAAAATTGGCATTGGGATTTTAGCTTAATTAAGTGGTACTACTGTAAGAAACAAAATCATACTCTCTCAAAACGAAAAAGTGCCATGTACACACTACACGGTAGAAGACGTAAGGGAACAATCGAGGTGATATTCAGGGGGAAGTGAAGATTGTAAAACATAGAAGGCGTCAGTGAGGGGTTCTAACATTGTATATTGTATCTCTCTGATGGCTATGGGGAGCTGATTTTCTGCAAACATAGTTCTAGGCTGTCCCACATCGGTCTAGAAGGTCATGAGGTGTAGCTTTTATTAAACAAAATATTGCCTGAGCTCTTTTTAAACAAACCCATGCCCACCGTGTGTGATGCTTCCACTTACACAAGATAGTCTTAAGCACAATGCTTCAAAGTTAGTCAATAAGAAAGATATATGTGTATCCCAGTGAATATAGATATTACACGGAGTTAGTTAATTTTGTATGTGTGATATATAATTCTCAAAACGGCATATTAAGGGCCACAGCTAATAATAATAAAAGAGGAACTGACAAGGCATAACTCTCCTCGTGTGAACAGCCAGAACTCTTTGGTCTGCATCCCATTTGGCAAATGGCAGCCTGTTGATGTTTGATGAAAATCACAATTTGCCTGTCCAGAATTGCAAGACAAGGCAAGGAAAATCAAAACGATAACCCTACTATGCAGGGGGATACTCCAAGCAACGTTAGGGACATTTGTTTTGGTTTTCATTAACCCCAATGCAGAAAGTTTTGTTTCCGAAATAAAAACAAAATCTTACTTCTAGGGGGCGTGGCTACACAGCGCAGCGCGATGGCCGCTAGTTAGGTCTGCTCCGTCTTGCCCTTCTCACCCCGTAAATCTGTCACATTGATCCGGCCCCCGAGGACAGCATAAGTGAGTGGAGTGCCTGCTGATCCCAACAAGACCAAAATCGTGGCTGAGAGGCTCATGTGACCGAAGTTCTCGCCAAAGCCATTTGCGGCCTGAACAGGAGGTGCAGCCGGGCAGGGGAGTGCTCACCATAGCCGAGGGCGTAACGACGCACGGCGGTGAACGTCTGACGCGGACCAGAGCTCTGGGTCCACAATATTGCGACCTGAATCGTTGAAGCCCCTGGGTAAAGATCGACAGTGTGGCCCATACCAGAGCGGCTGAGGCAGGCAAGAGACCTGTGACCAGAAGCGTGACCCCCGACCACAGTGGGCCCTGGCGCAATTCCGCGGGTGGCGCGGTACACATATCAGCGGCCGGAGACCCGAGTGCTGGGCCTCTGCCCTGCTGCGCTGACAGCAGTGCACAGCCATAATCACCGGCGGACTCCTGAGAGGAGGGGGAGGGGTGCCGTGGCAGGCGGCCTCTGTCCAACACCGGAGCGTCCCCTATTGAGGAGGTGAGGAGGCGGCGAAGTGTTGCAGCAAAGGCCCTGGCTGGCCTGAATTTGGTTGGAGGCCTACACACCCCATATGCCAACTAGAGGGACGCCCCTCCCGGTACTTGTGGCATAATTTCTGCGGCAGCGGTGGGTGACTGCAGTACCTGCGTGCTGAAGCCCCAGGACCAGGCCGCCTAACGCGCCCCTGACCTGGCCTGGAGGACTGGGAGACCTGTGAGGCAGAAGCGGACCTGGGACTGGGACTGGGACCAGTACATCGGCGCTGCCTTCCTCCTGCAATTGGGTGGCACCCCCCCATCCATACTTTGCTGCTTGGCCGCACTTGAGCCACTGGGATCCAAGGGTGACACACCTCCTAGCCGGTACGCTGGTATAGAAGGGGATTTGGAGATGCTGCACACCACCGCAGCAGTCCAGTACTGGCCCTGAATTGGAGAAAACCAAGATGTCCAGGACAAAGGGCTCCAAGGTAGTCCAGCAAAACAAACTGGACTGCTAAGCGTTCCCCAAAGCATCACTTCAGGACCAATCGGCCAGGGACAAGGCGGGAGGTGGACTGGAAGAGAACCCCCCCGAACCAACTCTTAAAGACGTCATGGAGGTCATATCTGGGGTCCGATCATCTCTGGAGCAAAGGATGGACATTATCTCCTCAGAAGTAACGCTCATCAGGGCCGACCTCACAAAAATTAACAAAAAAGTCAAGCAACTGGAGATCACAACAACAAATTTGGTGGAGGACACCTCGCAACTCCAAACCGAGATCCGCAACTTACAGCTTTTCTGGAAACTCGGCGAAAGCAAGCTAGACGACTACCCACCATAAAAACATACGAATCCCAGGGGTGCCGGAGTGAGCAGAGGGACAGATGCCGGATCTCTTTGTTGAGGAACTCATTCTTACTCATCTACAACCCAAAGGCCTGTCCAAATTCTTTGTGATCGAGAGAGCGCACAGGGTCCCTGGGGGACAACCGAAGCCCGGGGCTCCCCCGGTGCCGCTGTTGGCGCGAGTACTGAACTTTCGTGACAGGGACGTGATTCTGCAAAGTGCCATAGTGGCCAGGCTGCTTTGGTAGGAGAACGCTGAAATATCCTCCTTCCTGGACTTTTCACAGGCAGTCCAGAAACAGCGACTGTCTTTCCTAGCCGTCAAAAAGACGCAACGTGACAAAGGTGTGAAATATGCCGTGTTGTTCCCGGCGCAGCTCTGAGTGGAGGCTGAAGGCAGGACTTGGTTCTTCGATAATCCGGAAACAGTGGCGGAGTGGTTGGAGGGTTAGCGGGGAGCTAAAGAACATAGCTCCTCTTGGGAAAACAAGTGACCCTGCCCATGTGGATGACAGGACTTCATATCAGGGCGAAGCGGGATCCATCGTCTTACCAAACTTGTCCTGCCTCGGTGGGTGACACAGGTACCATGCAACAGAGACTGCCACTGACTCATTGGGTCCATACATATTTGGTGTGGACATAACTCCTTGGGACGTGGCCCATATTGGGGATCTGTAGGATGTTGATTGCCTAGGGAGAGAAGGGGGGATGAGACACCTAATTCACCCCCATGTTCTACTTTTAGTTCATCAGTTGGGCAACAGGCACTCTGAATAGTTGAGTTTATGGGAGGTTCAAGGCGCAGAGTGCAGGGGAGCAGGGAGGGGGGGTGTTGGGATTGGGAAATGGGGATTTGTTCTGTTTTTATTGAATTGGCATGGAAAGATTGTGTTCTATGGGAGGAATGGCTAACTTACACACATTTCCATGAGCGTACGAGGAGACTGTAGCATTAAAATTTTGAGCTGGAACGTCAATGGGCTTGGGGACAAGGTTAAGCGCTGTGTGGTTTTGCAATATATTAGTAGGCACCCCGGATGTAATCCTTCTCCAAGAAACACACTTGGTGGGAAATTCCTGAAAGGCACTAAACAGGTGGGGTTACCGACTGGTGGCCCACGCAGGCTTCACTTCTGGCTCAAGGGGAGTGGGAATCATGATGCGAAACTCCTTTTCCTTTATAGTCCACTCCACATGATCAGATGACCTGGGAAGATATATTGACATCACGGGGCAGAGGGAGGGACTTACGCTCACTTGCATGTCTGTCTACGTAATCCCGGTCCTTCAGAACCGTACATTCAAGGTCTTGGAAGCTATACTACTCTCACTTCCGGAGGGTCTGCTGATGATGGAAGGGAACTTCAACTCTGTGGTTTCTGGCACGCTGGACTGTTCTTCCCTGCGGGACACTGGGGCATCAGCCCTCGGTCTCACAGATGCATGGAGGACATACCATCCAGATAGTGTCCAACACACGTTTCACTCCGGGGCACACAATAGCCTTTCTCGTATAGACTACTTTATCGTCCCAGCTGCCAAATCGCACATATCCACGAAATCAGACACATGACGAGAGGCATCTCTGACCATTCCCTGATATGGGCTCACCTGGCACTAGGTCGGGTGGAGTAGGTAAGTTAGCCCCTATAAATCCATGGTATCTCCGCATGTGCACAAGGCCGTGCTGCAAGCCATCGACCATTAATTCCAAGAAAACAAGCGCACAGTTGACTCCCCCCAGACACTGTGGGAGGCATTTAAATTGGTGATACGAGGGCAGGCACTCGCCCTGATAGCTGGAACACGCAAGGAGAAAATGAAGGACCTTGTTGATGTAGAAAGTGCAGTCCTCAGACTAGAAGAAGAACTGGGAGAGGAGGTTACACAGGAAAAGCTACATATCTTGCAACTCAAAAGAGATGAGTATAATGCAATAGCCACGGACAGGGCCAGATCGCTTGGGAGAGAGACGGTGGGCAGAGTGTATGAACTTGGGGATAAGGCAGGGAAACTCATAGCATGGCTGGATAGGATAGAGTAGGCGCCCAGGTTGGTGCCAGAGTTGATAGATAAAGCTGGCCAATCCATCACAGATCCACAGGCTATTGCTAATACATTTGCTGCACACTTTAGCGACATCTATTGCACTCATACATCCTATACTAAAGAGGATTCCCAGTCCCTTCTCAGGGATATTGTCCTTCCTACCCTGCCTTAGGAGTCTCCAGTCTGGCAAGGTGCTAAGCCATAACGGCCTTCCAATTGAGCTCTATTAACTAGAGCCGGACAAACTAGCAGATAGCAAAAAGCAGGGGACACTCCGGCTAGATCAGAGGGTGGCCACGCTCATCACCATTCATAAGGAGGTCAAACCTAAGACGGATTGCGCCTTGTTTAGGCCTATCTCTCTCCTAACTGCGGAGCCTATAATTCTCACTAAGCTCCTTGCCAACCGTATTGTCAAACTGATCAGTGGAATGGTGCACCCAGACCAGTCTGCCTTCATGCCCCAGTGCAATACTGCGCTGAATCTCCGAAGAGTGTGCGGTGTGATGGGAAGACTAACCATGTTACAAGAACCGGCGATCATAGTCTCATTGGACGCATCCATGGCGTTCAATACCATCAAATGGCCATACCTTTTTGCCGTACTAGCAAAGATGGGGTTTGGGGCTGGGTTTATTCACTGGATCAAGCTGCTCTACTGTGAGCCCCTGGCACAGTTTGTAGTGAACAACAAAAAAACTGAAGTGTTTGTGCTGGGTCGGGGGACCCGTCAGGGTTGACGCTGTCCCCCCTCCTCTTTGCTCTTGCCCTGGAGCCCCTGACGGCATGGGTTCATGGAGATCCAGTCATAAGCGGCCTACGATGGTAGGAAACGTAGGAAGACCACATCTCGCTATATGCGGACAACATTCTTTTGTTCCTAGCCTCCCCAAAAGCGTCGTTGATCGCGGTGTTTGATATTTTTGCAAGCTACAGCAGATTCTCTGGATACTCCATAAACTGGGGTAAATCCCTTATATACATCCTGAACGGGGACACGCCCGTTGTACCTAGGGCCTGCCCTATAAAGATTACCACGGTGGGCTTTAAATATTTGGGAATTTTCGTGACATCGAACCAACAACCCCGTTACGATCGCAACCTGCTCCCGCCACTACAGAGATTGAAGCGAGACATAACAGCCTGGAATACGTTTCCTCTCCCACTGTTGGGCAGGGCAGCACTTTTTAAGATGATGCCCTTGCCTCGCTTCCTCTATGTGCTGCAAAACTACCCCGCCCAGTACCTACACGTTACTTCAGGGAAATAGAGGGATTGCAGGGGGACTTGCTGTGGGAAGGAAAACCCCGAATAGCACTGACCAAACTCACCCTTAACTGGTATGACGGTGGTATCAGCCTTCCTGACCTTAAGAAATACTATTGGGCGGCTCATCTTGTGGCCATTAATCATGGCACATATCGCCGCATAGACGACCCGGGCTACACCACGGACCGGTGGCTCCTTCCGGGAGGGAATTACAACATAGCCCTTTATTCTAGACCACCGTGGGTCCCCCTCACTGGTCCGACCAGACACTCAGTGCAGGTCTGGCACGCAGCAACCAAAAGCTTAGGATGGGAGCAGAAATTGACATTAGCAACACCCCTCTGGGACTTAGAAATGCTTGGGGATCTTTGGAAGTTGAAAGGGTTCGACAAATGGGTTCTCATTGTGCTCTCGAATGTCAGAGACATGTGGGTAAAGGGGCACGCAGTGACATTTGCCTCCCTACAACTGAAACACGAGATCACCAACCCAGAATACTTTTGCTACCTCCAAGTCCGACACTCACTACAGTCCCATCTAACTAAAGGCTCCCCCCCCCCCGAATCCTCACCCCTTGAGGATAGACTGCTCGATGAACACCTAACAGAGAAAGCATTCTCTCGTACATATAAAAAGCTGATCAACATCACCAAGGACCCCCTCCAGGACACCAGGGCGAAGTGGGAAAGGGATGGCCTTGAACTGGATGACGAGGAATGGCAGGAGGCACTGGCCTCCCCAATGGAAGTTGCAATTTTGGCTAGATTGCGACTCGTTCAGCTCAAAATATTACATAGGGTGTACGTCACTGGATCGTGCATGGCCCGCATGGGGAGGGCAATGGGGGGGGATTGCAGACAACAGTGTGGTAATGAGGGCACGTTTATGCATATTCTATGGGAATGTGATCTTATTCAGATGTACTGGCGCCAAATACATAACTGTTCTTAGCAAAGTGTTGGATTTGCTCCTCCGCCCTGAAGCGAAAAGGTGCCTTTTGAATGTATGGGAACCCACAGACCTGAGCAGAATAGGTAAGATCTGGGTCACACTAGGCCTCATGGTGGCAAAAAGAAACTTCGCTCAACTGTGGGGAGCCGCAAACCCACCATCCATAGCAGAATGGAAGAAACACATGGACTGGTGTCTGTTCCGAGAAAAAACGGCGTATCTCGCAAGGGGCTACCAAAGAAATGGTCTCAAATTTGGGGGCATGGAACGCATACCAGCGGGAGATCTGATGTCCACCACACAACCCCGATTCTGATGACCTGCCCTCACCATAAATGCTGTATTCCATGATGTGTCATTGCTCTGTCCCTGTTGCTACTGTGATTATCACGGTGTTGTTGATTGAATTCCTCTTGTCTGTAAATTGTCAATCTGATTCATGCTATCAGGCTCAACCAGAATGCATTTTTCTAAATGTGCCCTGGCCGCATCAGCAAGAGCCCTTTTCGTGAATTGGTTTACCTGCACAGCAGTACACTTACAATAGGATAAGTGGGCGGTCCGGCAGGTGTGGCATGAGCAGATGAGGGGTCGCCTCTTCCCAACTGACTTGGTAGCCCACCTGTGGTCCAGCCTAAACATCCAATAATAATCAGGACCACTGGTATTATGCAATTCTGCAGCCATGGCGTTTTCTGCATATTTATAAATTTTCTCCATTTGGCTCATAATCCATCACCTGTTTCATAAATTACAGAGTTTAGCAAAATAGTTTCTAGCTCAAATGGATCAATAATTACTAAAAACACGCAGACACATATTGTAGCGCAGTGGAAAGCCCTCTGTAAGAGTTGACTCGTCATCTTCCAGTTGCTTATTGCTGTAGCTGGGAGCTAAACGGATATTGATGGGGTGAAGCCTTTGCCCAAATACTGTTAATGTGCAAAAATGACAAAATTATGAAGCAATACTATCAGAAAATGTGCTGCATTATGCTGCATAACTTCCTTTTCTTGCAGCATAAGTTACTCAACCATGCCGCATAATGTGGCCCTCAGCTGTTGCTTAATTCCAGTGGCTCTGACAAGAGATGACTCCCTATGTTCTTTTGATTTGAAATCCAGCTGTCCCTTTACAACTTTCTCCTTAAGTTACTTATTCTCTAAGAATTTGGATTTTAAGGAGCATTTAACAGTATAACTGATATCATAGCGTCTTTAAACTGGCTTGGAAAAGCTTTTTACTTTAAGGCAATCTCAAAGCAACACAACATAATTAATGGCTTGTTCCACTGATTGGCCATTATGTCTTTCATTTCTTTTTTTGGCAGAGCGCATATAGTGCGTATGCCACCTGAGCGTTGCTTCACAATGCCTAAATGCAGGGCAGGCGCTAGGCATGGGCAGTGTGGGCATCTGCCCGGGGCCTCGCACTCAGCCCAGCAGCATGGGTCCCCACACTGGTGGTGTGTTCTGTCGTTTCCCTGGAGATCCATTTTAAAGAAAGGTGTTGCCGTGCAATTAGGGTCCATGGGAGGGGCCCCCCTCCCCGGGCCTCTCAGGGATGGTGTCGGGAGGCATAGGGGAGGGAGACGCTTCCTCTTGTCCCAATTGCAAGGAGACCATTCACAGACACTGCGGAGGCCCATTGTCCAGCGTTTTTGTGCCCCCACAGGTTTAGCTTTTAGCCCACAAGCAATTCTCACACCTATCAAACTGAAGGTGTGCAAATTGCTTGTGGGCTAAAAGTTAAAACTGTGGGGGTGCTAAAATGCTGGACAATGGGCCTCCCACAGTGTCTGTGAATGGTCTCCTTGCAAGGGGTCACTTATGTTAATTAGAGCGTCCTCGCACATTCCCTTTTAGCCCAGGACCTCGCAAATCCTAGGACTGGCCCTGCCTAAATGAAAGGAGTGGAGGTAGGTGGGACATTACAAAGTGTGTGTTTGAGACTCCTACTTGGATGTGGTGCACTGCCAGTAGCGAGTCTTGGCTGTGTAGTGACCCTCATGCTGTGTGAGGGCAACTGGTGGACAGGAACAGGTGAGTTTTGAGTACTTTCCTCAATCCTGGTAACAGCCTCATTCTGAGTTGCGCACTTGCTGTAACATTGGGCAGAAACTCTGTTTGTGCCTAAGTTTAATTCCTAGGTTTTACATGAATTGCCTTCAGTCCTGGTTTATTTGCACATGCAATTTCATCTAGGTAATATTTGCGCAAAATTGCCTAGGCAAAATATTGGGATATGGGCTGGACTATTTCCGCACATTTTTTCCCATTACGGGAAGAATACTCGGATTTGGAATCCAAAAATGATCCAAAACTGTGATGGAATGGCATTTCAGCTGGCTTTTTTAATCCAATTTCAGTGCAAACCCCAAAATGAGGCCATGATTCTTCAAGTATAAGGGTAAGGGAGGTCCAACGGCTTCACCTTTTTAGGCAGGAGGGATCTTCTTCTCTTCCCCAATCCATTAGTGTTTAGTAGGTTGTAAGGTAATCAAATCCAGAGATGCTGACCAGAGGTTTCTTGAAAGTTCAAGGCACTGTGGACAGTGTGCTGTGTTTTGAATTGTATTCTGCATGTAAAAGGATGTATTTGACATAGAGAAAGAGCTTTCGGACACAGGCTCTAGCTTGTGTAGCTAAAGTCCTGCATTCTGAGCACTCCACTTTGAAGGCCGGTGTACCCTCTTGGAGTTACTCATGTATGGGTGGGTATTACCAGCCAGTTCCGAATGCGACTATGAGGGTCCCCAGAGAAATCAGGAAGCACTGGAGGAACCAGAAGGTGGAGGTCAGGTGATATGAACTGGATACTCCATGTTCCTGTGAGACTGATAATTCTAACGGAGCTGGCAATGCCTGTCATTGGCCCCATCAGAATTAAATGGTCCTTCATAATTAGAACCTAGATTGTGTAATCTGTACACTGTGTGGATCCTAAAATGGCAGTGTATAAACTTTTGAAGTCAGACTTCACAAAAGTCTTGGAAATTGAAAAACTTGTGCATCCTATTGGTTTAGCATGAATTATTGCTCAGTCCAATAAAAATGCATCAAAATGGGTGTTTACCATGTTTTAACTCGAATATAAACCACTAGTCATCTTTTAAATCTGGAATGACATTGTTAGGAAGGCAGAGATACAGGGAACTTCAATAGTTGATATAGATTTCCCTGAAAAAAAACACAGACGAGGAAGTTTCGGAAATGAGATACTATCAGCAAGTGTGTGCTATCCAGCTCGCAGTAGCGGCTGCTACCTAACCTGTTTGGTGAGGGTGGGGGAGAATGGGGGATAGACTAAAGGAAAAAGAAGAAAAAAACACATACCTGTAATGGCTGGCCACCGCCTCTCCTCTGTCATCTTCCATCTTCCTGCAGTCCCAGTAGGAAGCACCCGCTCCCAAGAGCCCCTGAGCCAATCACAACCCTGCAATGCAGCATTGTGATTGGTCTGAGTGCCATGGTTCAGCGCTCAGACGGGGAATGGGATGCTTTGCATGTTCCACACCTGACTGTGTAATGCAGCCTGGTGGGGAAGATGCAAAGTCCTGCGCACTTAGGGAGTATAAACCACTCCTTGCCCTGAGAGCCACTGACTGAAACAGGAAAAATAAATGATAATAACAATAGTTATTATCATTTACATTTTTCTTTTTTTCAGTGGGGCGACGCCTTAGTGGGGGAGCCACCACTGCCAGCTTGAAATACATGGGTATCATGAAATATGATACCAACAACGATCCTACAAACAGTGGGGGCGTCAGTCCACCGCTTACGCAGCTCGAGAGGGGCCCCTCAGAGCACAGGGCACCACAACGAGTGGCGATTGGCTGGATGACAGTCAGCTCCATCTCGGTTTGCTTGTTGTAGTGACAGAGCTTCCAGTCCTCTTTATGGCGGCCTGCCTGTTTAGAACTACAACCCGTAGGGGACTCCACGAGCTGCTTAATATCCCAAGAGAGATAGCGAAATGCAGCCCAATATACTAAATCGCAGTTCCAGCTTGCATAAGCGGAAGTCGTTCTATTCTGATAGAAGCTGGGTGTAACACGAGAGCAACGCGGTAACTGCCTTTCTCTCTCTCTCTTCTCTAATCATGTGCATCTGGGGAGGTGTTTTATCCATGTGAGAAGGCTGACCTGTGTGCTTCAAACCGACACTTCCTGTATGCTAATTTCTGTTTTTCTAAGTATTAAAAGTAAAACTGTTTCCCCCACCAGACCTTTATATGACAGACTAGGTCAATCATTTATTTTTGTGGAGCAGAAATGGATATGGCTCAATGTAGAAAACACTGCCACGTCTTGGCTCTTACTGTTACTGTTGCTGTTTTTGGTATAAACTATACCATTTTTTAATAACTGTATTATTTTTAGACCATATTGGAAAAACAAATTTCACATATGAAGAGATTTTGTTTATATGAATTAATGATTGTCTTGGTCCAAACTAGTGACACCTTGGACAGGAGAAGTATAGTCATGTAATATCAACTGTTCAAAAGGGATTGGGCCTGAGAGGGAAAGACAGGGCCAAAAGGAGGGGTGAGAGATTTAAAGGACAAGTGGACAGAGGAGTTAGAGGGGAGAAAGATTGGGGGAGACAAATGGAATTGAGAGAGGGATGAGAGACTAGGAGGGACACAAAGAGAAGGGTGGAGGTGAGTGACATAAAAGGAGCAAGGAAGAAGAGGGAGCAGAGTAGGAAAAGAGACAAAGTGAGAAGAGAAAGGAGAAAAAGACAAAAGGAGGAGGGAAAGAAGTGCAATGGGAGGATGTAGACAAAATGAGAAGGAATACACAGGAAAAGCAAAGAGAGAAAAAGGGGAAGATTAGAGATGAGGAAAAGTGAGAAAAAGGACAAATAGGAGAGATTAAAGGATATCCCTTATAGGGTGTAACAGGCTTGCTCTTTCCCAGGCATTCTGGATGTTGGTGCAACTCGGGGGCATTTGTGTGTTCTGGCTACTCCCCTGATCCTTGATGTGGGTGCAGGTGGGGGTATTTATTTGTTCTGGCTACTCCTCTGCTGACAAAAACATTCAAGTGTAAAGCCCTGTTCAGAGATGCGAGTCATACGCTCCTATCATGATTTTCCTCTATCAAACTGTGTGATTTGAGTTGGAGATGGGAGCAGTGTTATTACACCCATTAGGGTTGGATTGGCCGACAGGGCAGTACCTGAACGGCTGGTTTGACAAGTTAGTGTATGGGCCAGGTTTTTTGTTCGTTTATTGGCCTGCTTCATAGTCTGGTTTGGCTGGTTTATATTGCTCTTGATTTCCCTGATATTGCCCCAGACATTGCATTGTACGCCCACCTGATAATATTAGCGATTCCTCGAGAATAAGAGCTGGCTAGTGAAAACTCGAGGCGAAGAGCTTGTACTGGGACAGCCTGAGACACCTTCATTAATCTCCGTAGTATTTTCCCTTCTTTTAGGTCTAGAAAGCTCCATTGATTTATAGGAATATATTCCAGGGCATATAATAGAACTGGTGGTATCTTGACACTGTACACCTTAAGCAGGGAAGAGAAGTGCTTGTGTCCCGAGGCTGCATATAATCTTAAAAGAGCTCCCGCATGTACATCAGATTTCCTGGTCAGGTTCACAATCTGTGGCCGATTTTGTAGAGTATTGGAGAAAATTCTGCCTAAATAGGTATAGTCCTTCACCTCTTCCACCTTTTTTCCCCCCAAGGGTCCAGCAATACTTCGGGCTCTTTTTCCTCCCCGAAAACAAGACTATTTTTGTTTTAGTGATGTTAGGAATTAAGTAGTTTTCCTCCGTATATTTATGCAGTGCCTTAAGATTGTTTTGTAGACCGAATGGGGTTAGGTCTAGTATGATAATATCATCTGCATATAACAGTGTATGTATATTATGGGAGGCTATCTTTGGTGGAAAATTATGTACTTGCTGGAAGTATTGAGGCATATCACTAAGATAGAGTGAAAATAATAGGGGGGCGGGGTAGACATCCCTGCTTGAGGCCATTAGGGGTTGGGATAGGACTAGTTAGGCCCTTTTCCCTCCCCATTTGGACCTGGCACCAGGTGTCTGTGTGCAGAGAGATTAATATTCGTAATAGTTGATCTGGGATACCCATTTTACTAAGTTTTTTCCAAAATGTTCCTCTGTCCACTCTGTCAAACGCGGTCGAAAAATCGATAAAAGCTGCATAGACGATCTGAGATTTGACTGTCACATATTTGTCTAGGAAGGTTTGCAGCACCGCGATATTGTCCATGACTGAATGCTTTGGCCTAAAGCCTGCCTGGTATAGAGGAATCAGTCCAGATGAAAAGGCCCAGTTTTTAAGTTGGTCCAAGACCTCTGCCGTGAAGATCTTTCCAGGAGCTATTTGTCTATAGTTACCAGGTTGGAGTCTTGATCCCTTTTTGTGAATAGGAATGATGATGCTCCCCTTCCAGGACTTCGGGATTTCCCCAGTGCTAAAGATGTAGTTAAAAAGGGGGGAAAGCATCTTGCTCCATCCTTTGGGGTCGGACTGGAGGACCTTGATTGGAATTTGGTCAGGGCCTGTAGCTCCTGTTGATCTCGCTTTTCTAATGTGCGTCTCGATAGAGAAGGGGGTCGATGTTCTACTATTTAGAGATTTAGTATCTGGGTTGCTTGAGAACGTATGAGCCATTTCTGAGATGGTATTTAATTTATATAGATTGGCGAGATAAGTTTTCCATTCTTTTGGGGGAACCGGGATAGCTTGTAGTGCTTTTTTTGTGCCTGTTTCTTTGGAGATTATAG
Organism: Lissotriton helveticus; assembly: GCF_964261635.1. Taxonomy (NCBI): domain Eukaryota; kingdom Metazoa; phylum Chordata; class Amphibia; order Caudata; family Salamandridae; genus Lissotriton; species Lissotriton helveticus. The sequence goes on along the minus strand of NC_136061.1, from coordinate 1,429,420,154 downwards.
ACCAATAGACACGTTGATTGTAGTGCGTTGCTGCTATCTGCAGATCCACCCAGTTTTTGTCTTGGACTATTCTCTTATGTTTTTGTTTTTCCCTCCTGAGTTGGTTTTTTAGTTTATTAATTTCTACCTGTCGAGACGATGATACTTCTAGGTACTGTGCTCTTATCAGTTTATTTAAAAGCTTTGTACTGGCGGTTAGCTTTGAATTTTTGTTTTGGATCTTTGAAGGTCTCGATTGCTTCAACTTTTCCTGTAATTTTTGAGTTAATTTATTAATGATCATTTCAAAATTGGTTATTGGATTGGTAGAGTGGGTTGTTTGAAGAAGCTGGTTAGTGTCTATTAAGGTAGTTATCTTATTAAGTGTCGTTGAGTTCCAATGAATCCGCCTTTGCTTATGGTTTACCATAACTGTACTGTACTTGTACAAGATGTGGCTAGTTGGACATAGATATATTTTCCATTCTGTGCGTAACAGCAGAATGGTATGATCGCTTCCATGGACGAAATTAATTTGAAGTTGTGAGGCAAGCCCAAACAAGTCAAGGCTACATATCATATAATCCAGAAGTGAGGAGCTGTTATTTCCCTTTCTCGTGTTTGAGGCGGGAATGTCACCTACCACATTCCCATTTAGCAAGATTCCATTTAACGTTGGAAGTGTTGCTAGTAAAATTTTTCCTCTTTTATCCGCCTTGGACCCTATAGGAAATATCGGTACGGAAATTTCCAACGCCTCTTCTTTGTACCAATTGGCCCATTTTATTATTTCCTCATTGGATAGTTTTCCATTAAGGTCACCCATAATAAGAAATGATGGATAATCTTGACTTTCGATGATTTGTTCGATGTCTTCCAAAGTTTCTATCAGCAGACCATCCATTTTTGTTCCAGGAGGAATATATAAATTAAATATTAATAGGTTTTTTAAGAGGTCTAAAGGGTTTATCCCGCACTTGATCTTGATACATTGATAATGACGTGATTTCGTTGGGATTATTTCTTGGGCCCAGTTATACTCTTCGCTTAGTAGGATCGCTATCCCGCCCTTCGCATGACCTCGTTCAACCCGCAGAGCAGGGATATCATATGTAATATATCTTTCTTGATAAAAGTTTTGTGTAGTCCATGTTTCTTGTAGGGCCACAATAGCGGGTGAATTTTTTATTAATTCTTCCATTTTTTCTTTAGTTTTTTCCGCTATATTCCAGGAGGATATCACTAGACCTGTGCTAAACAGGGGATTTGGTGTCCTTAGTTTGTTTATTATTATTCAGGGTCTCAGCGATCCAATTCCATGATTGATCCCTTGTAGTTACTTCCTTGTTAAGGGTGTTTTTACTCCAGATTTCCCTTTCACCATTCTTTATGGAGATAAATATATTTTCTACAGAGTGGCCTAAGGAATGGGTCTTTTTGTTTATAGGTTGGTACATTTTTTGAGATCCTTCAAGCGGATGCATCATATTGTAAACTTCATTTTTTTGTACTGGGATCAAATCGTAACCACGTTTGTGGAGAGTCTCACTCTCCTTTAAGATGATTCCTGGTAAGACTGGAGACCAGAATTCTACAATTGCAGTTTTTGTTTTGGCTTTATCTGGGAACATAACAAGGTTAATTTCATTTCGCGTTAAGGATTGTAGCGGCTGAATATGTTGTAAAAGATTAATGATTCGACCACGATTGAGTGGAGCTTCATCAGTAAAGAATAGCTCTGTGATTTGTAGATAGTTGGATCTTATCTCCTCTAGTTGTAATCCTTTTCTCTGCGATTCTGAAAGTCCTTTAGAGGTCCCTCTTAATGTTGAACTTACCGGACCATATGAAAATTTAGTAGCCTTTGGATTTAATGTAGACTGTTGATAGAGGTTTTTGCTTCCGGTTTTCTCCGGTGACTTCTGGTGTTTTATCCTCGGTGTAGGGGACAGTTCTGGCGTTCCTTCATGTTCTGATACGGCAGGTAAAGGAGTCGTGTTCTGAAATTTGATTTTATTAGCCTTCTTCCTTTTAAATCTTCTTATCGCCTTTCTCTTTTTTATCTTTCTTTGCCGTTGTTTCTTTTTTGTGTTTTCCATGTTCTGTGCATCCTCACTGTTTAGATCGGTATTGACGTTTATTTCAGGGTCAATTGCAGGACTGATCGTATTAGATTTAGTTTTGTTTTTTGTAAAAATTGGGTAATAAGCCACAGGGTGATGGTGTGGTTCGGGATAATTTCCCTCTTTGAATAAGCTTCTAAGGGAATATGTGATGGTATCTCCCTGCTTACCTACATTTTCCCCGGATGATTTCCTTCCGGTTTGTGTTGCAGTTTCTTTCTTCAGGGGAAATGGCTCGTTGTTGGTTATGATTGTTAAGTTATCACCAATTTCCCCTTTACATTTGCCAGAGATTCCTGTTATTTTTGATGACCTGAATTGCTCTTTCTTCTTTTTTTCCTCGACTAGAAATTTTAAAATTCCTATTTGTACGTCAAGTGTTTGGTCAGAGTTCTCCAATATGTTGCCTAAATGGTTAAGAACTGATTCCAGAATATTTTGCAGGGTAAACAATGACTTGGATACTGGAGTTTGGGTGTTGATCAAACCAGTAGTACTGAAGATAGAGAGATCTGGTGAATTTTCAAGGAGACCCTCTATATCCGGAGATTTTTGTGGAGTGCTCTTCTGTATGTTATCGGTCTCCGTTTGTAATCCCATTTGACGTACTCCGTCCTTATTGTTAGTATCTAGGCAAATGGAATAGCACTCGGGGGACTGTTGTATCTTGAATAGATCTGATGTTTGTAGTCCAGTTGTCATTAGATCCAAAAGTGAATCCTCTTGATTAATTAGAATACTTTTTTGCTCTGCTTCAGAACTAGTATGGGTTTGACCTTGAGTTAGGTATATTGCGCCTTTTCCATCCTCAGTAATATCTACTATTTCTATATTTGTCTGATCTTTTACTTTTTGCTCCTGTTCGTCTGAAATTAGTTTAGAAAAATAGTTTCTAATTCCAGGGGTTACTGTTGTCTTTCCAATTCTTACGGCCTTGTTGGTGCTTTTCCTAATTGCCTCATCTGTTCCCATTATTTTCATGAAGATGGTTCTAGATCTGAGTTTTTTGTAAGCCATTACGTTGTAGTAGGTCTTTTGGAGTTGGCAAGTTGTTACTTAGGGATCTTAACAGGGCAAAATCTTTATAGGTTATCCCCTTCTGTTCCCTTCTTTTGACTCGCGAAAGACATTGCTTGCAACAAGCACACATGCCTGCTATCTCATATACTCCTCAAAAACAACTTGTCTTTTTAAGTTGAAAACTGACAATTGAAAAATGTGGGCAACTTTCTTAAGTATCTGATTCATAAAGGGGGGCCCTTTTTCTTTTCTATTTTTTTTTTTTAGCTTGGGCCTGTTTTCTTTCCCACTCCGAGCCTGAGGCTAATGTATTTGCACTTGAAGTCAGACAATTACACACATCTTAAAGAATTGCTATTTTTAACGAGTTCACCTAAGAACAGTGGGGCTTATTTACAGGCCCCTTGAGCCGCTGGTGTGTCACTTTTAAGGGGAAACGTGACATAGAGCATTGCTAAGGGCTTTTAAGTAAGCCCCAGTGTTTTCCCACTTTGCCAACTCCCAACTTCTCTTCCACACAACATGGAGAGGGTGTTGCTACACACAGGCGTGCAACACCAATAGGGCTAAACTGCTTTACCCCTCTACCCCCTCCGTCGCGTATCTCAGCTACGGCTGCTGCAGCTTGAGCTGCTGTGTGTGCTCGGCTGGGCAGGTTCTAGAGTCTTAACTGCGCCACATCCACATTTTTCACAGGTCTTTACAAGACTATTTACATGCCTTTGTGAACTGGTTAACGAGGCTTTGTGTGTTTTCACTGGTTCCAGTTCCCCCTGAGTCCACACTTTGCCTATTCCTTACATTTGTACTTTATTTTTAATGCCACAGTGGGAGAATGCATTCTGTGAAAAGGCATTTCACGAGTAGGGATACCACCTTTCCTAGAGAAAAATACCAGCCATTTGTTGTTGTTTAAATAGTCTACAAAGGCCTCACCTTGACATTAAATAGGGCTATAAATAAAATGGTATGTATTCATTGTAACATGATTTTTCTGTCTTTGTTTCCTGTAATTATTAGTCATGGATCACTAATGCAGCCCTAGAACATTTAAAAGTGCTTTTTATAGTTGCTGTTTGAAGTATGCACACATATGTGCTAAAAATACCGGTTTTAGGTGATTTTGCTTATTTTTGTACTGGCTGGGACATCAAAATACTGGTGGTGCCGGTATACATTTAATCATCTGGCAACCCTAATCAGGAGACTGAAACTTTGTTGCAGGATCAGCACATTATTTATTCACTTCACCCTCCAGCCATGATTGATGCCTAATGGCAATTGTTTAATTTATACCTGAAACCCTACGCCAGCCGTCAATACAATGCAGAGTTACTCCAGGTGTCTAGGAATACATCCTACATTCAGACAACCCCTTCCTTATTTTCACCCTTGACTTTCATGTTTACCCTGCACTCACAGCGATCGCACTGCACTCATGCTGCCTGTACTCAAACCATTCATCCTCCTCTTACCATGTGCACACACGGGTAAACCACACACCTTGCACTCACAACCACCACACTGCACTTATGCCCCTTGCCATAAACTCACCCTGTTCTCCCTCCACTTACCCTGTGGTCACATGAGCACACCACTCACACTGCACTCACAGTAATCACACTGCACTCACACCACTCACCATGCCCTCACGCTTTTCACCCTGCACTTACACGAGCACGCTACTCGCCCTGCACTCATGTGACACTTCGCTCATCTGTCACTCTCACTCTGCAATTTCACTCAAACAAGCACATCACTCACCATGCATTCATTTCTCCCACTCTGCACTTTCACCCTCAACCAAACTCATATGTTACATAACTCACTCTGCAGTCACTCCTTCACCCTACTCTCACACTGTCACATCGCTCACTGTGCAATCACACAGACAGGTGATTGAATCAAGCGAGAAGCCTATAGACCCGGAGCTAACCCTGATGGCCGACTTAAATATGATTAATGATAGTAGGAATATACTTAATGGAAACCCCAATGTGGGAGATGGTCTAAATGAAAACATCATATCGGATAGTATAAGAACAAGGGGTACTAAAGGAATAACAATTGTTAGCTGGAATATTGCCGGATTGAAATCTAAAGGGACTGTTCTGGGCTGGAATAACTTTATTAATACCCATGATATTCCTTGTTTCCAGGAAACTTGGAGCAGGGAAGATGTTAATTATGAGGGGTTTTCCTCCTATAATTTGCTGGCGCAAGGCTCTATATCAGGGAGAGCTAAAGGAGGCCTTTTGACATTAGTCTCTATTAATCGGCGAATTGTAGTAAAAAGGTATTTGACTGTGGGAGAACATGCGCAGATTCTTTGGCTCCATGAGGACCAAGGTCGCAACATATTATTAGTAAATTTCTACAATAATGTCTTCGATAATTCTAGGACGTCAATAGTAAGGGACTTGTCTAGCGTCATTGATAATTTAAATGATGAAACTAATGTTTGTTTTGATTTTATTTGGGTGGGTGATTTTAACATTCCATTATGTGAACTGTCAACCCAAAAAGTCTGTGGGGTCAAAAATAATGTTGGCACGGACGACCTGCACTTTAGACATAACAGCTATGGAGAAATATTACATAAATGTATGGGCTGTTATGATATGGAAATCATGGGTTTCTCCAAAGATGAAAAGGGTCAGACCATCCCTACTTTTAAGAACCGGCAGACTAGTTCAGTCATTGATCATGTGATTGTTTCCTCTAATATTATTCCCTATTGTGCGTCACCTAGGATTGAAGTGAGCTCTTTAAGTGATCACAATTGTATTATTTTAGAATGTATCCTTTGGGGCGAAAGTTCTGCTGGAGTAGGAAACATTGTTACCAATGTGGAACCACACAGACCAAACGGAGTCAGACTTAGATGGATAGGGGAGAAAGCTAAAGAATTAACAAGTTCTATTGTTAAAGAATGTCTGATAGATATAACCCTTATCCTTGAAAATAATACTAATCCCGAACGGGTTTTATTTGCTTTTAATGATATTAACAAATCCATCAATGCAAGGTTCACCAGCTCTAAAAGAGTACAGCGTAGAAATGGACCGGGTTTGTTTGATCATTCGTGCACCACCTTATTAACTGAGTTAAAATATGCACTTGCCAAAAAAAACAGGGACACTAATCTAATTATTAAACTAAGATTAGAGTACAAGCAAGCTTTGAAACGCAGGAAGGGTGAGTTACAACAGCAGGCCTGGGACTCTCTTAACCAAGCCGCTGAGCTATCTAATAATACACTATTTTGGGCTACGGTTAACTCCCCTTTTTTGAGGGAGGAAAACATACCTGAGTTAACTTCTAATGTCCCCAGCAATGGCTGGGTCTCACATTTCTCTAACACTTTTGGCTCAGATAGTTGTGTAGAGACTAACACTAGTAGATGGACCATTCTACCACTGGACATCACTGTTAATGAGGTTGAGCTTGGCATACGTGCAAGTAAGGGGGGGAAAGCCCAGGGACAAGATGGGGTCCCTATTGATGTTTACAAAGCAACCCCAGAGGTGTGGAGCCCTCTTTTGGCTATTGTTTTAATGCTGCAGTATGCACTGAGGCCCCAAAAACCTGGGGAGAATCAATTATAATCCCGATATACAAGAAGGGCAGTAGGTCAGATGTAAAAAACTACCGTCCCATCTCTCTTCTAGACTCCTCAGTCAAGATCATGAGTAGAGTTATGTTGGTTAGACTTGAAGAGTGGGTTGAGCGAGAGGGCATCTTGTCCGATAGCCAGTATGGATTCAGGAAGGGCCGGGGCACATTGGACCAGTGTATTAACCTCGATTTATTGATCGGTAAATACACTGAAGCCAAATGTAGCTCATTATATCTCTGCTTCGCAGGTTTAAGTAGTGCGTTCGATATGGTGAACCATTTTCTACCTGCCATATCCGTGCAGAGTCTGCTGCCTGTTCGGGGACAGAGGAAAACTCTACTGCTGGGGTCCGCGCTACTGAGAGCGCTGCTGCCTTGATCTGCAAGTCCCCCCCACCGCCGCATTGCACATCGGACGCGGCTGACGAGCAGGGGGACTACCGGCACCATAATCCCTGGCTGGGCTAGCTCCGCCCACCCACGCCACTTGACCCGACCGGAGGCGCACAAAACAGCGCGGCTTCCACATAGGAGTGGGAGACCGCATTTTCTACCTGCCATATCCGTGCAGAGTCTGCTGCCTGTTCGGGGACAGAGGAAAACTCTACTGCTGGGGTCCGCGCTACTGAGAGCGCTGCTGCCTTGATCTGCAAGTCCCCCCCACCACCGCTTTGCACATCGGACGCGGCTGACGAGCAGGGGGACTACCGGCACCATAATCCCTGGCTGGGCTAGCTCCGCCCACCCACGCCACTTGACCCGACCGGAGGCGCACAAAACAGCGCGGCTTCCTCCGCGTCGCGGGACGCGCGCGGGCGGCGCCGGGCTAAGCCCGGGCCAAGGGCGGGCCGTCTGAGGCCGTCCGAGGCTGGGCAAGGTTGGGTTGGGCCCGTTACTCTGCTTGAAAACCTGATTTAAGGAGGTGAGCCTGTGTTATAGCTGGGGGTTATTTATTGAATTGTTGACTCTTGGAGCACCTGTTTTACTCCGTGCTTCCGAAAAGCATTGTTTGTTAGTGAAATATGCCCGGCAAAAAGTTATCCCCTGCAAAAAACACTATGGACAACTATATCTTTCAGGTAGTTGCCAAAATTAATAGTGACAGGAGATCTTCACTTGGCCTGAGTTCACCGTTTGCCCTGAGTTCACCAACTTCGCCGGCTTCAGTTTTTGCCGAGTCCACAGAGCAACCTAGCTCCTGCTGTCCACCTGTAAGTGAATCTGACCAAGTTGATATCGCTGTAATGAACCGGTCGGCTCTGATTGAGCTAGACAGCGAGAGTGAGATGGAGACTGATCAACAACTACCCGAGGACAAAGCTCCCACTCCGGTGCCTGCTCCACGATCCACCAGAGGGGCTAAAAAGCCACAGCCACAGCCAAAACGATTTGGGCTCAGATCAAGCCGCAAAAAGATTGCATCGCCCCCTAGCAAATCCACAAGGGAAGAAGATTACACTCTGGATGACGTTTCAATGTCTCTTACTAGTGGTCAATTTAAGAACTTACTGAGTATGATAGACACTAAGATAAAGGACATTGTTAATCCGCTGTTAGGCAGAATTGATAAACTCACTAAGGAAGTGAATCGCCTTGGGGGTTTACTGAATCAAACCTTATCTGAAGTAGGCAAACTACCGGATGCTGTTTCTAGTAGGGTTGAGTCCAGTAAGGCCTCTTCTTCTTTGGTGGGTGGTGGGGCTTCCTCACTACCAGATCCTTCAGTGGTTCCCTTGATATCCATTTTAGATAGTGCAGAGAATAAAGATGTTCCTTCAGATGCATCCTCCGCCCCAGAATCTGTAAATGGCTCGGTAGAGTTGATAGTTGAGGCCTCTCCATTGGTCTTGGTTTTAGCCAATGTTCCTCTCTTGCAGTCTGGTCAGGAAGAATCTACCTCATCCCTATTGTCTAAAGCACTTTATTGGCTAACAAATAATATGGTAATAACTCCTAGGGGTAAGCACCAATTGGCTGACGAAATAGTAAAGGCTAGAAGGGTGAGGTGGATAGGCAATAGCACAAAGAAGTTTCTGGGTGATTGTGTCATCCTACATTTTTCTGACCCAGAGGTTTTGGCCAATATTCTACCCAACCTTCTACCTCCGCAGCGGAGATCGACTGAAATCATTCCACTCACTTTAGACTTTTTCTATCAGTGTAGTGGGAGGGTCTCTAATAAAACAATGCTAAAAACTAAGTGGAACGTTGTCCCAACAAAAGGGCGGAGGGAAGTGAAGCAACCAGAGTGGGGTCTAAATCTAGAGAATAGATTTTCTGCCTTTTCCAATCTTGATGACTGTGATTGACTCTCTATAAATCTAAGCCAAGTACCACTAGCTAATGGGGATCAAAATTCGGATAGCTTATCTACCCAGAATGTTAATTGCCTTACCAATGATTTGTTGAATAACTTGGTTGTCCAACCAGAGGGTGAGGCTTGTGTACTAAACTCTTTTCCTGGATTACACCAGGGTCGTTTGTCAGGGGTTGCTAACCTACTCTCCTGGAATATAGCTGGTCTGACATCCAAGCTCGATTGTGGGGACTGGCTTGGTTTTGTTACCCAATTTGATATTTGTATATTCCAGGAGACTTGGGATTGCGATCCTGTCTTTGTATTAAGCTATTTGAATTTTTATGTGCCAGCCGTCAAGGGTCCGAAAGGTAGACCTATGGGGGGGCTTACTATTTGGATTCGACAGGCACTAAATCTCTCAGTTAAAAACATAGCTATTGGACACAATGATATCCAGCTTATTAGGATTTCTAATGACAGAACAGGGTCACTTGATATTTACAATATTTATATTAGGAGTTCCAAAGGTCGATCTGAAACATTATTAACCTTGGCCGACCTCATCGAGGAGCACTCCCTTAAAAATAACATCGTTATAGCAGGAGACCTTAATAGGACGTTTGAGCCATTGGTTGTGGGAGATGCTTTCACTGGTGCTGATGAGGATTCCTTCTGGGGCATCCCTGAACTACAACTGAAACCAGTCTCCCGTTGGACAGAGGACATCATAGCTATTAATGCACTGTGTCTTGAAAAAGGCTTGATAGCTACGAACGGGAGAACAGCTAGGGACAGAATTGGTTCACCAACTTTCGACAATGGGAGGCACAAAAGTCGAATTGACTATGTGATCTGCAGTTTGCATCTGTGGCCTGCCCTTTGTGATATGGAAGTCATTATAAGATCTGAGAGTGACCATAACCCCCTATGTGTGACTCACAAATGGTGGCCTGCTGAATCAAACTCTAGCTGCACAAATGAATTAGTTCCTCCGCCTATTATCCCCGAGAACAATATGCGTAGACTACGTTGGGACACTGTAGCGAGAAATCAGCAGGCTATTGATATTATCAACAGTGAAACTGATCAAGCCATTCTAGCTATGGAACTGGCTAATGCCTCTCCTAAGGATCTGGGTGAAGTGGTCAAAATACATGATACCCTCTTTGGTAAGATCAAGGCGCACTTTCTAAGACCTGATAAACATAAGGGGGTTATTACCAGAAAAGATGCTAGATGGTATAACTCTGATTGTAGGAAGGCAAGACTCGACCTTGACCGGGCAATCAAGAAGCGAGACTGTGTGTCTGTTCCTCTAGCTAGGAAAGAATATAAAGTATGCATTGCTAAAGCTAAGAAGGATTGGGATGAGCAACACTGGTGCAAACTGAAAATGGCCAGTGACAGGAAGGATTCCAGAGTATTCTGGAATATTGTAAAATGGGGTTCTGAGAGAGCTGAAGAGTCACCAAGTAATAACGTCTCACAGGAGGCATGGGTTAAATTCTTTAGTTCGCAATACACTCTTAATACCCGGGTCTCAGTTGACGACAGTACGGTTATGAAGTTTTTTGAAGATGACAATTTTAACTATAAAGAGATTATGTCTGCAATCTGTGCAGTAAAACGCGGGCGAGCTCCAGGTCAAGACGGAGTACCCGCTGATATATTTTTAAACGATAGTGAACGCTGGTGCAAATATATACATTTGCTTATAAATTCAATTGCTCAAGGAGCAGATGTCCCTGATTCATGGAGGGGAGCAGTTATTATCCCCGTGTACAAGAAGGGGGACCGAGCTCAGCCCTGTAACTATAGGCCTATCAGCCTCATTGACACTGTGCAAAAAATCGTGGGTCGCGTGGTGGTCAATAGGCTTCTCGACTGGGCTGAGGATTTTAATATTCTATCTCCATTCCAAGCAGGTTTTAGAAGGGCAACAAGCACGATCGATCAAGTGTTCCGCTTCCAATTATTACAGTGGAAAACCGTGGTTTTGGGGGGGTGTAGCCTGAACGCGGCATTTGTCGACTTGCGGGCTGCATTCGACCTGGTCCCACGTGCAAAACTGTGGCAGGTTTTGCATAGCTTGGGGGTTTCCGATGAGTTACTAACCCTGATACTGCGCCTCCACGAGTCTAACTATGCAAAAATTCAGTGGGGCGGTCCCGGGATGGTCACTCCTGATTTCCGTGTTGAAAAAGGGGTCAGACAAGGGTGCTCAATGGCTCCTACTCTATTTACATTGTTCATAAACGGGGTAGTTTCTCGATTGGTAACTGCGAATGTTGATGCTCCTTCTCTTGCAGGACTAAAAATCCCCATATTAATGTTTGCGGATGACACGCTAATTTTATCAAAAACCCCTAGTGGACTACAGCGTGCTCTGACAATTTTTGAGAACTTTTGTGGGGAACATGGACTGGAGGTGAATACTATGAAAACTAAACTAATGAGCTTCAAGCCGCAGCGTAGCTTTAAGTCCAAAATTATGATGAGTGGTGGGCCTTTAGAGTTAGTTAAATCATTCACATACCTAGGTATCCAAATAGCTGATGACCACAGGTGGAGCCAGCATATAAATATTGCTATTTTGCGACACAAACAAATAGCTGGCACAATTAATTCTGAACACAGGAAGTCGCTAACCAAACCTGTTAAACCAGCCCTATTGGTATATGAAGCAAAGGCTATTGGGTCTGCACTTTACGGTGCTGAAATGTGGGGCTTTGAAAATCTTACATCTCTGCAAGCCTCTGAAAATAAATTTTTAAGAACTCTTACCGGTACACCTAAAAGTACTCCGTTGTTGCCTCTCCGATACGATCTAGGAAGGAAACAAATCGAGGACTTGGCCAGATTACGCCCGATCTTGTATTGGCGCAGACTCTGGACCACTCCTGAGCTCTCACATTATGCCGCGGGTTTTGTGGATGTGATCAAGGCTGATGGCTTTCACAAGATAAGCTGGCTTAAATTATTGAAAACTATATTGTTTGAGCTAGGGTTGAGTTCTTTATGGCAGGACCCTGCTGGGACATCTTTCCCTTCTAAGCGTGTCTTAAAAGATATTTTTTGGGAATGGATTGCTACTAAAACTTCAAATGCTTCAAGCTCTGGGTCCATGTCTTCGCATTTTCTTGAGGCCAAAATGTATCCAGTCTTGGAACCATATTGGGATATCATCTCCAAACCAGGTGATAGGAAGCTCTTATTCCAACTGAGAGCCGGTGCACTTCCTATAAAAACATTGACAGCTAAATGGGGTTCAGGTGGAAATAGCACCTGCCCAGCTTGTGGGTTGGGGGATGAGTCTCTGGGTCACTTTCTGTTTTCATGCGGATCATATGTTATTCCAAGACGAGTATGGTTAGCTCCTATGTGCAGGAACCTTGGGACATCAAGTAGTTCTGTAGCTATGCGAATTATTTGTACGACTCAAGTTTCTTGGATCCTGATAGCTACAGCAAAATATCTGGGTTGGGCATGGATGCTCAGGCAGAGACTGCTAGTTAAATAACTATTCTCTGCCCGACAATTTAGACAGAGACTGCTAGTTAAATAACTATTCTCTGTGTGACAAATTGGTCCTCATGAATTTGACATTACTGCTTTTTATTTATCAACGACCTTGTATCAAGATAGAGACTGCTAGTTAACTAACTATTCTCTGTCTTGATTAATTGATTTTTTGCATTTGTATAATTGCTTTTAGACTCCAGCGTTTCACATCTTGAAAATTATTTTTATCAAATGTTTTAATCCTTTTAACCGATTGAATTTTTATATGTAACCTATAGTGTTGCGTCAATGTGCTGGATTGTAAATTTAATTTGTTTTTAAAATTCTTGTGTATATTATGCTTTTATGAGTAATAACTCGAATAAAGCACTTTTGACTTGACATACTATATTATGGCCGACCCTGTTACAGCTAGGAGCCCCTGAGGGTATAATCTTTTTTTCTTGCCAGGCTGTATGAAAAGCTGCAAACATGTGTGCGCTACGGCACAAAAGGCGAATGTACCCCTAAGTTTAGTGTCAAACGAGGGATGAGACAGGGCTGTGTACTGGCCCCCCTACTTTTTATATTATTTATTAATGAAATCGACATAATTTTAAAAAATGTTAAAGTTGATGCCCCCCAGATCAATGGTGCCCCTTTGCCGGTATTATTATATGCTGATGACGCCATAATGCTCTCAAGAACTCCCCTTGGATTACAGCACCTGATTGACAGATTTTCTACCTTTATTAAGGATAGAAAACTGATCATTAACAAGGGGAAAACGCATACATGACCTGCGGGGTAAAAAGCAAATCCTTTAATACCTTTTTTATTGATTGTGAAAAGGTGCAACAAGTAGATACATTTTGCTATCTTGGTATAACTTTCTCAAAAGATAGAAAATGGACAAATGAATTTAATAATATAAGCAATAAAATGGCTAAAAATGCCCATGGTGTTTTTAGATTTGCGGCAAAAATTAGGGACAGACTTACTAAGGACATGCTTCAAATCTATCAAGCAAGATGTGTCTCAATAGCACTGTATGGGGCCGGTGTTTGGGGTCATAGCTGTGTACAAAATCTGCAGCAGGAGGAAAACTCCTTTTTAAAAAAGCTCTTGTGTTTACCCCCCTCCGCCCCCACTGAGCTGATCCACCGGGAATTGGATATTAATTTCTTAATTGATCTATTATCATTAAGGCCACTTATGATTTGGCGTTCCATTTGGCTTCAAGATGAAAAATCTTTTAATAGATCTATAATTGAGGACTGTCTATCACTGGATAAACACTGAAAAATTCCCTGGTTAAAATACGTTGCTGACTGTTTCTCTGAAATATTTAACTTAAACGTTTTAACTGACCCTAGTGCCGCATCCCTGATACCCAAAGCAGAGCTGAAAACTACATTTTTGGCTAGTAGAGCCAGGAAGCGGGCTTTAGCAAATGGATCCATGTCCACTGTTATGTTTTATAGCAGATATACCATTATGGAATGTTTTCCCTTTTATCTAGCTATGGTGACCAGGCCATCCCATAAGTTTGTGCTAACCAGACTGAGGTTTGGAGTTGCACATCACTTAGTGGCTCTACCGAATCTTAAGAAACATCCAACAGGGCCATGTTTGTGTGATAGCGTATCTAAACAGAGCACCTTGCACTTTTTATTATTCTGTAAACTGTACACAAATTTTCGTGCTACCTATTTGAAACCTATGTTTGTTAAATATGGTGTACGTACAGTTAATCAGGCAATGAGTTTATTATTTAATCAGAAATCTGTCGATATCTGTTTTTATACTGCTACTTTTTCAAACCAGTCTATTAACGCACGGAAAAGCATGCTTTTTTAGGAATTATGTCTGTATCCTTTTTGGTATTTTTTTTATCTGTAATTTGTAATATTTGTGTATAATTTTTCTGTGCTTTTTTCCTTGTGCTTTTATGGTCATTTTATATGTGCTGAATAAAGCTTCATGAATTGAATTGAATTGAAGTGTAGTGACCCATAGATATAGTAAACCTATATCTAAAGTAAGTAGTGCCTGCACCATCTTACACAGGCTGCAATGGAGTGGCCTCTCATGGGTGGCATAATGCATGCTTCAGCCCATGGGAGGCCTCTGGGGTATCTATGCCCTGGGTACATGTGTACCATATACTAGGGACTGACAAGGGTACCCCAGTATCCAATCTCGAGTGTACTTAGTGTGAGAAGTTGGCCTGATATATGATGTCCACTATTATAGTGGGCACCTTACACCAGTCCAATCGACCCTTATTGATGGTAGGTTATAAAGTCAACCTTATAGAAAGCTATCCTAATGGTAGCTGTGGAGAGCAGCCTTCAGGCTAAGACTTGGAGACGAGTTAAGCAAGTTGTTTTACCAATTATAATCTCTTGAATGATCAAATGAAAGCACACCACACAAGGTATATATCAAATAGAAATGTGTTTATTCTAAACACAACCCCTCTGCACTCTTTATGAGGTCAGATGTAAAAGTACAATACAAGGAACTTAATTAGCATACAATAAGTTGCACAGTATACGTTATGCCCTAGGGGCCTCACAAACCATATACTAAAATAGTGGTATAAGAACCACGTGAGAGTTAGAAAGCAGACCTAGGGCCTGTGGAATCGCTGTGGAATCGCTGGGGCTGCCTAGAACCACCAAAGGTTAGGAAGTAGAAAGACCACAGGAGACGCATGCAGTGTCTAAACACAGCCGCGGGTTACCATTGACTTTCTACGGAGAACGAACAAGTTACAAAGTTACTGTTTAAGGGTACTTCTAGGTGAACTACAATGGAACACTTTTAGACTAGGACACTTTGAGAGTCAAGACACACGGGAGCACGTGAGTACTCATGTTACCTCACCCAGGGAAGCCGGGTGCAAAGGTGCCTTTTGGTGTCGGGTTTCGTTGTCGATTCCTATGGAGAGCTGCGAAGAAGTGGTGCAGGCGACCAGAGGAAAAGTGTCCTGGTGGATCCAAGGGTGGATCGGAGATGTGAAGAACCTGAAAGCAGAGGAGACAGAGTCCTGGCCACTAGGCAGTGACCAGGATGGCGACAGGAAGATGCCAGCCAATGTCGGGTGATTTCAGGTGAAAAGGTGAAG
This sequence comes from Lissotriton helveticus, assembly GCF_964261635.1. Lineage (NCBI taxonomy): Eukaryota > Metazoa > Chordata > Amphibia > Caudata > Salamandridae > Lissotriton > Lissotriton helveticus. The sequence continues at coordinate 1,429,404,481 of NC_136061.1, read as the reverse complement.
CTTGTCTCTTCAGCCACGAGGACCAGGAGGCGTTGACGACAACCAGGAGCTGGATTCGAGCTGTACCACAAAGGATCTAGTTGACTGCGGTATCGGTATCCGGATTCTACCCAACAAGCCTTGGCAAATTCAATCCACGCAGGATGTCGAGATGGGCTTCAGTGCAGACCAGCAAGGTCTGAGGAACTTTTCTTTTGGGGAGAAGTTGGAGCAAGCCTGGAGCAACCAGGAAAGCAAAGTAAATCAAGGATTGGTCTTCTTGGAGGCTCACCAGCCAACAGACTAGGAACCGCAAAGACGCAATGAGCTGAAATGCACAAAGCAGGCCCACGGGACACTCATTAAGTGTGGGCCTCTGAGCTTCAGTGCAAAAGGTGCTTGGCGCTGGGGCTTCAAGTACCCCAATGCACAACTTCGGGATACCTCGGGAAGTAGGTGCAGGGTGCAAAATGATGGATGTCCAGGAGTTCCGGTCCCACGTCTCTTGTGTCCGCTACAGGTTTTAGCTTTGCTGGGAGCGCAGGTTAGCATCAGAGATGTGTGGAAATCTGTGTCCTGTGTCGCAGATTCTTTTGGATTTGGCGGGAGCCTCAAAAATGCAAACTGGCAAAGATGCCTTTGGTGCCTGTTTGAACAGGGTTGTCACTCCTTAACCACAAGGGAGATTTCTTCCATCTTCCAATCAATATGGAATGTCGAAGGTCCAAGGTATATGCTGCAGAGTTTCGTTCAGGGTGATCTAAAGTCCTAGGGACTGGGGTTCTATACTTGTAGTAAGTTTAGGGGGTGGACTAACTCTAAGGTCCCTCCTATGGGTGGACCTGGGGAGGGGGTGGTTACACCCATTCCCCTTTGTCCAGTTTCGCCCCAGAGCTGGGGCTGAGCGCCCCAGCAACCGGTGTGAACTGGGAAATGCATGGAGCACCTTGTGTGCCCCAGGCAGTGTCTGAAAAGCATTCATTGAATGCAACCCTCCCTGCCCCAATACACTAAAGCCTGTCTGAGGAGGTGCCAGTACCTACCTGTATAGGAAACCTACTGTCCAGGCCTCCCCTGCCCGAGTTTAGTCCAGCAGCAGGAGGGCAGACTTGTGTCTGTGACAGCAGCATCCATTTTGTGATGCTGGAGCTCTGTTTAACTTTAACCGGGTTTAACAGTAACTACATGTCTTCTCCCTCTAGAAGGGTGGAATGCTACCCATGCCGCCAGAATTGGCGGGGGTAGTATTCCAAAGTGTTTGAAACCTTACACGACATGTTTTGATGAATCCAAACCAAAGTTAGCATTAACCACGAGGATTATAATGCACTTAAGAGTATATGGTATGGCTATATCTTAGAACAGCTATAAGGAGATGGTTCCGAAAGCTGCAGGGGGGCTCAGCTCATGCTAGGGAACCCTCTCACACAAAACTAAGCACTCTGCCTCCAGGAGGCCAACTTCTCACACATGGCATAACATTTTAGAGAGAAAGCAGATAGACTGGGGTCCTAATTAGCAGGATCCCAGTCAGACTGGTCAAAAACAGTGTAGCATCAAGCAAAAAGTGGGGGTAACCATAAGAATCAGATTCTCCTTTCCTATACAAGGCAATATATTATTATTTTTGAATAGCATATGGAGAATATTTTTTATTAAGCTTCACTACAAGGAAAGGCAGGTATAGCAGAAGCAGCAGGGCAAGCTTTTCTAACACAATAAAAGCAGATTGACTAATGGAAGTGGGAGTGGCAGTGTATCTGTGTGTGAGTGTGACAGAGTACAAATGTACGAACGAGTGCAAGAGATAGTGAGAATGTGTGTCAATGTATGTGTGTTATGTGTGCAAGTCTGCTGCATACTTAAGGTTATTCCTGCCTTATGGGCAAAGGCATTAATAGAATATGAATGGGAGGTGTTACCTATGGCAAACTGCATGTCCTGACATGCTTCTATTAAGGCATCATCATTTGCTTTGGGCACTCAGAATGTCTAACTGAGAAAGCCTCTAGCCCAGTCCTACCTAGCAGCAGGGACAGAGAACACGTGCCTTCACACCTGGCCACAGGCCCTGACATGATAAACTTAATTCTTCGCAAATTAGGCGGATACATAGCATAATGTTGGGAATGATATGTGAGGAAATTCTTATCATAAGATTTCCTGTACTCATTATTTAAAGGGTGTCAATGGAAGAATGCTGACCCTTGTATACCGGAGGGAATTTTTAGAGGTACCCATGGCTGTGGCTGAAGTATCCTTGGTAAATTTCTGACACTGTCATATTGAATGTACTCTTTGGCATAAGGGGCTCACCCATAAAAAATGATGACCTTGGTATAGTGGAAGTAATTTCTGACTTAAAACATTTGAAAAAAATGAGATCAACTCCTAGGAAATTCAAGGCTTCCCTGGTGCACCATGAAAGTACTGGAATATGTCATGAATGCCCATAAGGGTCTGTGGTGTTTCAGCAAATTTGATCCGAAAACTTTCCAAAAATCCCAGAGGAGAAGTCTACTCTCCCTTAAATAATCTACAATAAATCTGTTAACTTGTTTTGCTTGCTGGAATTTGCGGGAAGTATCACACCCCACCACTTACATAGCTCTTTTTCTTCATTTAATGAGTATGAGGTTAGCGCTCACCCCATTTCTGGAAATGCTTGTCCTGCCCCATTGCTGGGAGCAGGACTGGCTTTAGGGTGGTGCAACTGGTGCAGTTGCACCTGCCTTTATCTTTGGTGAAGGGGGAGGCAGGCGAAGCTAGATTTAAAAATGATTTTTGTTTTAAAAGCGCATGAAATTCTTTGTGCATCAGGTAGGTTGCTGGCAACAATAAAAATATCAAGATAACTCTGGTGATTAATGGTCCTACTAGTAAGAGTTTAGGAGTTTGTCTAGTTGCAGTTTTGGCTCATCGTAAAGTAGCACAGAGAGTTAATGTGCCTGCTGCGAAGAACATGTACTGTGCAGATCACAGAACTGAGTGTGAGTGATCTACGAGTAGCACTATTAAAAAATAAAATGTACTTCAGAGAGGGGCTACTGAGAGATGAGGTGCACTGTTGGAGGGTGGTAGTGAGTGAATTCATGGAGAAGGAGGATGTGTTGGTGGGGAACGTCAAAAAAGACTCATTACTGCTGCCACCAGTGCTCAAGCCGGCCCTGCTGGGGGGTCTTTAGCCCCACACAACCCCACCCCCGAAATTTGGGACTAGTTGTGCCCCCTGGATGCAGGGAAATTGTCTTTGCACTCACAAGTGGGCAGCATTTCCTGCAGCTCATCTGTCCATCTCCGTGCTTCACTGACAGAGGCCCCTCCATGGAATTCCAGCATCAAATGAACTTAACGCAATTGAAAACAAACATTGGCAAACCTAATAGGCCTGGTGTTGACAAGCTTGCCATTTTTTTTTCATTAATATTTTTTAAACATACGCAATATTCGAAAGAAGTGGAAAAAGTGGGAAAAGTAAAAAATGTGCCAAGAAGTCTAGTAACGTACCATACACTAGGCCTGCCCCTGAATTGCACATAGCACTTCCGGTGGCTCTGAATGCACTTTGTTTCAGGTGGCTGGGCGCGTTTAAAATACCATCTATCTCTGACAATTTATGATGTGGTCAACCTATTGCCTCGGCGTGTGCGCCTTGGTGGGTGGAAGCAAAATACGAGTGACACTTGACAGACCAACAAATGAAGAGGGCAGGACTAAAAGTCCTGGTATGTTCGTATATATACATATATATGTGTTTTTCGTTATGATTTTTTCTTTAGTACATTAGCTTTAGCTGATTCTAGACCAGACCTAAGGCTAGTAAATGGCTGTCTAGGGAGGGAGAGCTCCCAGCCCTGACAGCCTCGAGAACATGTTTTTCTTGCACCACAGGGCCCTCTTTTGGCTTTCAATATTTTGCACTTTGTTAGCTGTTCACGCAGCTGGCATAGTTAAAACAAAAAACGCGGAGTTGTGATGTCTGGAGCCTTGCAGCTTCGTCCAGGATATACTTTTTGGAAAAACCTGAAAAGTGAGGCTCGTTTGCACTTTGGACTGGTGGGTGAGCATGCTGAAAGCAGTAGTGTACTTTGTTTATATCACAGATGGATATTTTAATGAGTCTTTGGGTGGAGGAGTGGTTAGAGGTTTTTTTTTGCGGGATGGGAGTGGGTGGGCAGACTGATGGGCGAGTGGGCAAGTTGGTTTTGACTAGAGGTGGGCAATGAATGCACAGATGAATGAATAAACGGATGGATGAATGTAGTGTCGGGTGGACGGATCGATGTACGGATAGACTGAAGATTGGCTAGGTGTATGGATTAATGGATGAGTGTGGGTTGTAGACTTAAAAGGTAGTATATGGCTCGGGGTTGCATGGAGGTGGAGCAGAATAGACAACGGGTGGATAGATAGATAGATGAATGGATGGGTGGATCGATGAAGAGATAGATGGACAGACAGATGGACAGGTAAATACAGTTAGCTAGTGGATGGATATAGATAGTGTTTTTTATTACACAGGATCGCCGCAGACCTGTTTCTCAATCACCCCCTCACCACCTGATAATCATTTACACCACTGGATTTTTTAAAGAATTTGACATTAGTAATGTACTTTCTCACACCATGTTGACGCGAAGTTACCGATTCCTAGAGCCAGTTATAGAAAAACAGAGTACATTAAGAACTATAAAAAAGATATTTTAAAGAGACACGGTTGGGTGCTTAGGACAGGGTGGAAACACGTTTTCCTCCTGGTCACATATTAACAGGTGTGCGGGTATACGTGCACTGGAAACAAGCAGCTGTTAAACACGCTCAGTTTACTGTCCTGGTATTCTTTAACCCCGCAATCAGGTTTATAAGGCATTAAAGATTTTTTAAGAAGTACAGTAAGCAAATAAAGGTTTTACAGGTGTGGCCTTTTCCAGTTTGGGTGTGCAGGTAATCAAAGTCAAACCCTGACATCTGTGTTGCACTGCACAAGGATGCGGGAAATGTCAGGGGAGAAAACACACAGGATCCTAGAGGAAATTCGAAAGTTTTTCCTCAGCATTTATGCAGTTAGAAATATATGAGCGAACTCTTGTTGCGTTTCCTGGGGCACGGGGTGCGAATTAGTGAACAACACAGAATGTACCACATTAAACATGTGCTACTGCTACTTGCAAAGTAATTGGAGTGAAACACATGCAAACATGAGGACTTCTCGTACCTGCTATCCTCGCTTTCAACTGCCCCGAGTTGAGGATGTCTGCCGGGTCGGATACCATGTGTATGTTTTCTACATCCGCCAGGTAGGGAGGGACTTTCAACTGTTTCTTTTCCGACACCGAGGCAGCGACGCAGAGCAGGAGTATGCTGCCCACCAACCACCCTCGCACAGAGGATGGCATTTTGGGGATCTGGAAGAGAGTGGAAAAAAGCGCCATTAGAGTTTAGAACTGTGTCAGCGCCTTATGATACATTCACAGTTCACTGTCTCTCACATGTGGGCTGCAGCCGGAAGGAGAAAATGGAGTGTTTACCACTGCTTTACTTTTATACCGAAAAACGACACCGGTGACGTTTTCCTCCTGGTCACATATTAACAGGTGTGCGGGTATACGTGCACTGGAAACAAGCAGCTGTTAAACACGCTCAGTTTACTGTCCTGGTATTCTTTAACCCCGCAATCAGGTTTATAAGGCATTAAAGATTTTTTAAGAAGTACAGTAAGCAAATAAAGGTTTTACAGGTGTGGCCTTTTCCAGTTTGGGTGTGCAGGTAATCAAAGTCAAACCCTGACATCTGTGTTGCACTGCACAAGGATGCGGGAAATGTCAGGGGAGAAAACACACAGGATCCTAGAGGAAATTCGAAAGTTTTTCCTCAGCATTTATGCAGTTAGAAATATATGAGCGAACTCTTGTTGCGTTTCCTGGGGCACGGGGTGCGAATTAGTGAACAACACAGAATGTACCACATTAAACATGTGCTACTGCTACTTGCAAAGTAATTGGAGTGAAATACTGTCGTTAGCCGAGAATATTCCTAAAGAGACGAAGCATGCTCAGGACTAAATTGAGAATGTTTTTTTCACAAACATTGACAATGCCTGTCTCTTTGGGTTTTGAACAGCGAAAAGATCTCCTCAACAGTAAGACACAGAACAGTAGCACGTGGTCACAAGCAGTGCAAGCTTCCCTGAACACAGAATATGTATCACATGGTCACCAGCTGTGCAAGCTTCCCTGAACCCAGAATAGGTATCACGTGGTCACCAGCCGTACAAGTTCCCTGAACACAGAATATGTATTACGTGGTCCCTGTAATGGGCTACAATGGCGCTGGCGCGTGCAAGCGCGGCGCCGCCGATTAAATAATGCTCGGGACACTGTGCTCGGTTCCCTCGTGGCTCCGACTGCTCTCGTCGGCCATGCCTCCTTTATTTATACAAACACGCGCATGACGTCACGCGTCAGCGCTAACGTGCATCGGCCGGCGCAGGTAGACTGAACCGCTACCCTGCGCCCCAGGACATTACATTCCTTCCTTCTAACCTTTATTAAACATCAAACATATCAAAAACACAGTGGGGGAAAAAGGTGGATCTGTTACCAGTCTGCCAGTCCCAGTTCTCAGATCATCACACCAGAAAGTCAGCCAGTTGGGATGATGGTACTGGATTCTTTCGCAAACCATATCTGGCCTGTCCTCCTCTGGACGGGGGCACCAGCGGTGTCATTCTTGTTGGGCTGTTATTTCCTCAGACTGGTGCCGAAGAGCTCGGCAGGCTCCCCCTGGGGTGGTCAGCAGTGGTTGAGTGTCTTGGTCCATCGGGTTCTCCTCTTCAGATGGGTACTTTTCCGGCGGCTCCACCTCGCCATCATCTCTCAGTTGACTCGGACTGGCTCTCACGGGGTCGTGTCCTGGATGAGGGGGCGTGCCAGGGTGTACCTTCTTGAAGAATGAAATGTTCAGAGTGACGGTTTCGGTTCCCCTCTGAGCTGTCACCATGGTGCCAGTTCGGCGGAGGACAGTCCACGGTCGGTGCTCAAACGGGAGTCGGAACTTTGCTCCCTGGTTATCGATCTTTGATGTATACCTGGTCTCGTGCTTGAATATCGGATTCTTTGGTTCCTCGCCGACTACTGGATTGGTCGTTAGAATGAGTCCGGTTGGCCAGGGTTCTCTCCACGTCAACTTGGGCAGGGACCCAGGTTGGGTGATTCGGGATGGTGTCTTTCACTACTCGGCCCATGGTTGCCGGCCCTGGCGCTGCTTCGGTCGTGAGGTGTGAGGTCAGTTGGTACTCTCTCAAGAAACTGTAGATGGCTCTCTCCAGCGGTGATCCGTCCGCATGTGCAATACGTATTGCCTTGTTGAGTGTGCGCATAAATCTCTTCACTTCCCCATTGGCTTGGGACCAGCGTGGAGTTACTTTACGGTGGTGGATCCCCCAACTTTTTAGGTATTACGCAAATTCCTGCCCCTGGAAGGGGGGACCGTTGTCCGTCTTGACCACTTCGAATATACCATGCGTGGCGATAGTCTTTTCAAATTTGGTGATGACCTCCATGGCTGTCTGGCCTCCGACAATCTCTACCTCCGGATACTTTGTGAAGTCGTCAATGATTACTAAGGCATAGTGTCCATCAGGAAGGTGCCAGAAGTCTGCACTCACACACTCCCACGGTCTCTGGGGGTTTTCCTCGGTGATAACCGGGTGAGGGCGATCCGGCTCCCCCCGCAGCTTGACACCAGGCGCAGGTTCTGACTGTCTGTTCTACCATCGCATCCATTCTGGGGAACCACACCTTGGCTCTCAGCCGGCTCTTGGTCTTTACCATGCCTTGGTGTCCTCTGTGCGCCAACTCCACAGCTTGTTGGGTTAGGCTGGCTGGCATGACTAGTCTAGGTCCTCGTAAGAGGCATCCTTGGCTGTCGAGGGACAGCTCTCCTTTAACTCTCATAATGGACTCTAGTGTCGTTCTGGCTTGCGGTGTCCGCCTGCTCAGTGTGGCCTGGGTGGGGCGCCAGTCATTAGACCGGACAGCATCCGCTGCTAATCTTAGGTACTCGTCGCTCTGGGTGGCTTCTACGATGGTTTCTAGACTCATGGGTAGAGGCCGTGACCTTTCCGTCATCAGTCGGACGTATTCCTCGGTATCCTCCGCCTCTTCTCTTTCCGCTTTCATGGCCGCTCGAGGGTGTCTCGAAAGATAGTCTGCCGGATTCGTCGATCCTGGAACAGGGGTATGAGAGGCTTGTGGTCTGTAGATACCGTGAAGGAATGGCCATATACATAGACGTGAAAATGCCGGCAGGCCCAGTGGATGGCGATTGCCTCCCGCTCTATCTGCGAGTACCTCTGCTCCGTGTCCGTTAGGGAACGGCTGGCGTAGGCGAAGGGCGCCCATTCTCCATTGCCTTGAAGCTGAGTTAGCACTGCTCCTAGCCCATAGGGGCTGGCATCCACAGCCACATTGGTGGGCTTGGTGGGGTCAAAGTAGGATAAGGTTGTGTCCGCCGACAGAGCTGCCTTCGTGGCTTTGAACGCTTGTTCTTGCTTCGGGCCTCATTGCCACGTGGTGGTGGACTTCGTCAGTTCCCTGAGGAGTTTTGTGAGGTTGGAGAGGTCGGGGACGAAGCGTTCGCATAAGTTCACCATGCCCAGGAAGCTTCTTATTTCCGAGATGTTGGATGGGGCAGGGGCTTCTTGGACGTCTCTCACCTTGTCGGGATCCGGCGCTATTCCTTGGTCCGAGAAGGTATACCCAAAGTAGCTGATCTTGTTCTGTAAGAACTGGCACTTCTCAGGGTGTAGGGTTAGGCCGGACACCTTGATCCTTTGAAGGACTCCCCTCAGCCTCTGATGGTGTTCTTCTATTGACGATGCATAGATTAGCAGATCATCGCTCACATTTAGGACTCCTGGGAGTCCACTGAGGACTTCTCGGATGGTATTTTGAAATAACTCCGCGGCACTTGAGATCACGAAATTGAGGCGCCGGTATCTTCTGAGGCCTACGTGCGTGGAGAAGGTGGTTATGTATCGAGAGTTTGGGTGGAGTGGTAGCTGATGATAACCGGAGCGAAGGTCCATCTTTGAGAACCATCTTGCGCCGTTCAATTCTCCCAGGATGTCGTCTATGGTGGGGGTTAGGTGTCGTTCCCTCTTTACCACTGCATTTGGGAGGCGCATGTCCACGCAGATGCAGACTTGTCCCGGCTGTTTCGGCTTCCGGGCTACCGCGATCGGGGACACCCACGGGGTGGGCCCGCTGACCTTCTCAATGATACCTTGTTTCTCCAACGCCTCCAGCTCTTCTTCGACTTTCTTCCTCAGGTGGAACGCAATGCGTCTGTGCCTCAGCGCCACTGGTTGGACTGATGGGTCGATATGGAGGGAGACTTCCTTCCCTTTCAGGCATCCGATACCTTTGAACACTTCACCAAATTCTTCCATGATGGTGTCTAGTTACTCTTCCAACACGGCCATGGCAAACGATATGAGCCTCAATTCTTCTGCTGCTTGCCCACTTATTAGCATGCCACTGCCCTTTTTCGTGACATACAGAGTGGTGGGTATTTTCAGGCGTTGGTGCTGCAGTTCAGTCTTGAAACACCCTATCAGGGGGATGGGTGTCTTCTGGCCGTACGCGAACACTCTGATTCTTGCTTCGTGTAGGGGAGGCCGGGTGCTTAGCTGGTTGTACACATTAGCGGCCATTAGCTCAATAGATGCCCCTGTGTCGATGGTGGCTCTCACTTCCTGCTGGTGAATCTTGATGCGCCACTTCGGGAGGCGCCGCTTCTTCCTTTGTGGCTGGTCGATCGCGAATACATAGTGGACCGGGTAATCGCCCGTGTCGTCGGCCATGTCTTCACTGTCTCGTTCTTCCAGCACAGCGTGTGCAGCCTCCTTCTTGGCCTTCGTTGATCTGCATACCGCTGCAAATTGGTTCATCCACCCACATGCGCTGCATTTCTTTCCTTTCGCCGGATAGTCCTGCATGTGGTGGGGCTGGCCTCCGCAATATCCACACTCCTTCTTTTTGTCTTGCTGTTTCTTCCCCACGTTTTGGCGCGCTTTGGGCCTTACCACGTTCACTTTCTCCGCCGTGTTGACTTGTTCTGTCTTGACGGGTCGGTGTAGGGCTGCTTCCATATGAGAAGCTCTCGCCTGCGATAGTTCTTTGGAGCGGCCCAGGGAGAGGATGTCCGCAAGTGGCTTGCGTCTTCTTGAAGGATAGTGACTCGGAGTTTGGAGGAGTAGCAGCCTTGGATGATCTGCCCTCGGATTTCTTCTTGCTCATCCCGGAAATCGCAGGTGCTGGCCAACTTCTTTATTCTTCCATGGAATGCGTCCAATGAGTCCTCGGCTTCCTGCTTGGCCCGGGCGAAGATGAACCTCTCATAGTCTCTGTTCGCCATCAGTTCAAAATGAGCATTCAAAGCATTGAGGAGGGTGTGATATGTTTTCGGCGTGGCTTCTACTAATGTTTTGTAGATCCGGTGGAAGTCTTTACCTCCGAGTTGGTGGAGCAGAGCTCTGCGTCGCTCCTGGGCCGTGCCCGCACCTTCAAAATAGATCTGGAGGCAATCTGTCCAGTCTCTCCAACGTGGGGCTAGGGATGACGGGGCCCCATCCACTATGAATGGTTCAATGGCGGGAATTGACGCCATCTTGACGCGTGCGCAAACCCTCTTCGCCGCACGTGCGCTGCTCACCTCCTTGGCGCACCGGTATTGGCCTGGCCAGGTGTCAGGAGGACGATGCTGGGGTACTCCCCTGTGGCCGGCCTTTGTCCCCTCTCACCTCGACGTCTGCTTGTCAGGCCACTCTGTCCTGTGCTCAGATGCAGGCGCACGTGGCACATGGGTGTGGGTCAGCTCCTAGGTGTTGTTGGTGCTCCCTGTCACACTTATATTCCTCCTTTGGGTATGAGTAGAGGCCTCCGGGGACCTAATCTCACTGGCACCTTGGGATTGGAGACATCCTGCAGGCAAGCTCACTGGCAGCGTGAGTTGCATAGGCCCCAATTAGAAGGTCAAACTGCGTGGGTGAATCAGGAGTCGAGGGGGTGAAATGCACAGCATGGGTCCTGTTAAAAACCTCGTCGCCAGTGTAATGGGCTACAATGGCGCTGGCACGTGCAAGCGCGGCGCCGCCGATTAAATAATGCTCGGGACACTGTGCTCGGTTCCCTCGTGGCTCCGACTGCTCTCGTCGGCCACGCCTCCTATATTTATACAAACACGCACATGACGTCAAGCATCAGCGCTAACGTGCATTGGCCGGCGCGGGTAGACTGGACCACTACCCCGCGCCCCAGGACATTACAGTCCCCAGCCGTACAAGCGTCCTTGCACACAGAATAAGTATCACGTGGTCACCAGCTGTGCAAGATTCTCTGCACGCACAGAATATGTATCACATGGTCACCAGCCGTACAAGCTTCCCTGAACACAGAATAAGTATCACGTGGTCACCAGTTGTGCAAGCTTCCCTGCACACACAGAATAAGTACCACGTGGGTACCACCAGTGCAAGCTTCCCTGCACGCACATAATATGTATCACGTGGTCACCAGCCATGCAAGCTTTTCTGCATGCACATAATATGTATCAATAGTCAATGGTCACTGCTCACAGGTTAAGTATCACATGGTCACCAGCAGTGCAAGCTTCCCTGCACACACAGAATATGTATCACGTGGGCATCAACAGTGCAAGCTTCCCTGCACACAGAATATGTATCATGTGGGCATCAGCAGTGCAAGCTTCCCTGCACACATATGTACCACGTGGGCACCAGCAGGGCAAGCTTCCCTGTTCCCACAGAATATGTATCACCTGGTCAGCAGCACAAGCTTCCCTGCACACAGATGAAGTATCACATGATCACCAGCAGTGCAAGCTTCCCTGCACGCAGAATAAGTATCACATGGGCATCAGCAGTGCAAGCTTTCTTGCACACAGAATAAGTATCACGTGGACATCAGCAGTGCAAGCTTCCCTGCTCATAGAATAAGTACCACGTGGGCATCAGCAGTGCAAGCTTCCCTGCACATAGAATAAGTGCCACGTGGGCATCAGCAGTGCAAGCTTCCCTGCACACAGAATAAGTACAACTTGGCATCAGCAGCTATGACATGCAAGCAAAGTGCAACCTTGACAGACATGCATTTAAAAGCATGGGAGGTGTACCGTAGAGCATAAGCAGGGGCACAGCCCCTGCTTTACACGCATGCAACACACATCACATGCAGAGCTGCTGCCTGTGCTATGTCTGTAACATCCAACACACAGAATTGGTATGTCACAGGTAGTAGCCATACAAGCAAGCTTCATACAATCACAACAAGCAGAGGCTGAGCAGCAGCAGAGCAGGATTCACACAATACAAAGACACACACAATAGGTACAACAAAAGTACCTGTGCAGACATGTATTACATGGAGCAGAAGGAGCTCGTTCAATAGCAGTGCAAGCTTCCCTCGTGCTCACAACCTAGCTACATCAGAGGCAGCTGCATTGCAGAAGTGTATACCCCTCTGGGCAGTCCCTCTCGCATCAGCTCAGAACAGCAGATCGCGATCAATGTGGGATTATCGGAGGAAGACAAGAACCGTCCTTACAGCAGCTCTTGAAGTTGGTCTTAGCCAGGTGTTGGCAATAGCACCGGTTGGGGTGAAGAGGCACAGACGTAGACCCCAGGTGTTCACGAGTATCAGAAAGAAAGGTGGAAGGCGCAGAAGGCGAAACAGGCATAGGTGTAGGGGCCCTCACTGGCAGGTCAAAAAATTAATGTCGGTCAACAGGGCCTACCAGTTGCCTCAAGACCAAACTTACTAAAACAGACAGGAGTAGCTACCTAATAAAGAATCGAGCTCTGGGCTCATGTCACTTTACCCCACATGCTGAAGGGAGGCGGAAATGTGCAGCAGCTAAATACCCTTCAAGGAGCACATGTCCTTTGTGGCGCCCCACAGCCAATATATAACTGGCAAGCGTTTTACCTGAGAAACCCGCGCCGCAGTACCGAGTCCCTTGATCTCTACAGCCAATAAACAATTAATAAATCCTTCCTTAATCAATTCCCAGGCCGAGAGTTACAGCAAAAGTCAACCAGCATTTACAATGCAATAGGTCTCGCATTTGCAAGAGTTTGAGCTATTGGCATTGTAAATGACAATGTTTTTTATTGGTGTTTTGTAAACCTGCAAGCGGTGTGTAAACACCCACTTTGTACTCAGAGTCTCTGCTTATGAGAAGTACATAAATAAAAAGCTTGGTCATTTTAAATGCCAGTAGCTCAAACTGCGAGACCTATTGCATTGCAAATGCTTGTTTATAAGGCAATTATTTTTTTTAATGCAGCCCACAGACATTACGGCACCCAAAGGGAAAAGAGGGACAGATAACTTTGGCTTTATGTTCTATCTTCTAAGTTGTTGAAGGACCATCACCGACCTGTGTCTGTAGCTTATGCCATTCTCTACTAATCTCCCTGCTTAAAAGAGACTAAGACACTGGGCAGCGTTCCTACATAGAACATCACTACCACTGGGTAAAACTGTTCATTTATTCCTCCAGCCTCTGTAATAACCTACGATCACCACCTCCGAACTAGAGCGACCATCTATTCCACCCTCCATTGTATATTATTCCCCTGTATGCGTACTATTTCTTCTGTATTCCTTGTTAATGCTGTCTGTGCAAACTTTGTAAAGCGATCTGATGCGCTTGGATGAGGTTTGCGCTATATAAAACTCAAAAAATAAAATAAATAGTGTAGACTGTGAATAAACATCCTTAGAGTAACAGGCAGCATGTAAATAGGGAGTGCTGTTTTTGTTTCCAGGAACCTATAAAAATGAAATGGTCAGACTGGTCTAGTCCCACACACGTTTTGTTATGGTCGGTGGAGGATGTGGTGGGGGGCGCTTGTCTGCGCAGAAGTCAATACTCTGTATAGGACTGGAGGGGCATCGGAGAGGCTTTGTGGGGCCCTAGGGATTCCTGGATCAAGGAATACAGAGGTAGCATGAAGTATGCCTAGCCATATCCGTTCAAGGAGCAGGCGCAGAGAAGTAAGTGAGAGGAGCTCGTCATGTTCCGAGGGGTTAAGAACCACACAGGAGGCAAGCTCACCGCTGTAGCGTGGTGGTTCAAGGCTGCGCTAGTTTTGCTTGCGTTACGAGACCAAGGCCAGGGCGAACTGACAGGAGGCCTTCTTCCCTGGTGTTGTGGCGGGACTACCGAGGCACTATCCGCGCGCTAGTTCAGGCTGTGAAAGAAGCGCAACACCTAAGTTAACAAGCAGGACTTCTACTTTCACTTTCTGGCAGAGAGAGAACGAAGACAGAGCACCTGCGACAATCACATCTTGACTCTAGTCAAGGTTGGTGACCGGTAACGCCTGATCTGATCCAGCCACTGGGGGTCCAAGTATCTAACCCAGCTGCAGGCTCAGTTATAACTGGATCCTACCTGAACCTATGACATGGAATTGTCACTGTTTGTGGGTATACCCCAAAGAGGGGTCAGTAATTCCGATACCACCCCACAAGCAAGGTTTTGCAGTCTCACGACCAGCCTTAAACTTCAACTCTCACCTATTTTCTGAACGCTGCAGGTGGTTCAACACAGATGCACATCATGGTATAAAAGCCGGAACTAGAGTAGCCTGGTTTAGCTATTACAAATTTACGACTACATGTACCAGAATGCAAAGCGAAAATGTGGGCTACACCAGCTACTCACACATGGTTCCTTGGGGACTTGAAAGCTTTGAGGGTGACCACTTCACCCGGTTACCATGGACAGTTATCATTCATGGGCATAATACGATGTCCTAATGCATTCTGGGTGTTGTAGTATAGGTTTGCATTAATTACATTTAAACACCTCATAGCAACAATTTGATGTTGAAACCCCAGAACTGTAAACCATGTTCCTGGTTGCGACGGCCTCCCTGCCCCCAGGTTCCAAGTAGTTTGTGAGCGATCATTGCTTAAGCACAATGTGCAAAGTATTTAAATAGCTTATGCGCCCTCAAAACAGATGTAGCTTTCAGCATCATAGATGAGGCCTTAGCTGCAGTGATGTGTTCACTTCTGGAAGCCACTGCTCCATAAAGGTAAAAATAAACTAAAGACTTTGAAATTGAAAAAAAAAAAACAATACTGGAAGTGCAAAGGGTAGAGCAGAGGTGGGGTGAGGGGAGAAGCGAGGGCTGACAATATGGATAGTCTAGAATAAGGAAGCTAGAGTGAAGCCATGAGAGAAACAAAGGTCCCGAGAGGCATAACCAGTATGCACTGTATCTTGACAAAGGAGGAATGTTAGACTGGTGGCTTGCTGTATCAAAATACACAAGTTTATAGCAGAGCTCTCAAGCTTTACAGCTCCATGACAGTGTAACCATCCATTCCTAGCATTTTCTTGTAATTCTCTGAGACGTAGTCATAGGTCAAACAAGACTACAAATCCCAGCATGCAAAGGGAAAAAAAACGGGAACGTATGAGCTATTCACGGATAGAACTGGGAAAGTTGAGAGCTATGTTACTCCTAAAATCAGACTTGGTGTATGGGGTGGCTGGGTCATATGACACTATTTTTCCACAAAGTCTTGTACAAGCCAGGATACAAATCCTCGCACGCCTTGCGATTCGGACGTGTGGGAGGGACACAGCTTCCCAGCTCGTATAAACACAGAGTAAGTGCTGTGGTTTGCATAAGAAAGGACAGAGAGCCGCCTAAAAAGAGGCACCAGCTGCTACCACAGTGCCCCCTCGCCTCCTTCCCTGACCCCCAACTCGTCGTTAAAAACAGCCAAAGCGAAAGTGATCGCAGGGAGGCACTATCCGCGCGCTAGTTTAGGCGGTGAAAGAAGCGCAACACCAAAGTTAACAAGCGGCACTGAAAGGATTGTAAAAAAAAAAAAAAAGCCTGCAAGTGGCGCGCTCGCGCCACAGCGAACATGTGGTTTCAATTATCGCACCTGTGTCTGGGCAAGATAATTGAAACCACATGGGCTTTGGTGCGCGTAACAGACACCAATAGGCCATGGGCGGAGCAAGTCGACCGCCTATGGCCTATTGCGTGGTCTGTTTAAAAAAAAACACATACTCAAAGCCCAATCACAGAAGACCAGAGTAAAAACACACGCATGAGCGTATACAATTCCAGGGTCCATTTCAGAACCCCGGACAAAAAGAATCTCGCTGTACAGTGCATCGCTAGGCGCGAGACCTAAAAAGTCACCACACTTCCTCACTACTAATAATATACATTTTAACCTTCCTGATTGTTTTCTTCGGGTTGCCCATTGCCCAATTAGGGGACAATAGATGCCAGTCAAGGTGTTGTTTTCATCCTAATGTGCAAGTTTCTTAATTTTTTTCTCAACGATAATGCCGGTAAGTTGTAATACTTTCAAAGTATAAATGCTTTTGAGAAAAATGCAGTTCTGGTTTGAGAATGTCGAAATATACTTGCAATGTTGATGGTTACTTTTGTATTTGTAAAACAAATACAATTTTAGCCCTTGCAATGTAAAAGATAGACAGTGCAAGACAAAAGTTGAGAGTTCAATGTAGTCCTTTGGAGGAAAACAAGGTTAGTAAGATACAGGTAAGTAAGCGGCCTTGTAGGTCAGCCTAGGGCTGGTAGCATTTACCCAAGGCATGGATCAGATAGGCAAAGAGAGTTCACTCTCAGCGGCCCAGGGGCGGCCGGGTGCGATGATCAAAGGAAAGGTTGAGGCCCAATATAGTGTTATGGAAACAGGGGGTACGCCGATGAGCACCGATCACAGGTAAGTAACTGCAAATTTAGGGCCAGGGCTCAGGGAGCCAAGATCTGCACAAAGGGGGCCACAAGGGAGCACAGAAAGCGTACCTCCAGCTGCACTCAGGCAGCACGGTGCAGTGTGCAAAGTGGCGTCGGGATGCCAATGCAAATCAAAGGAGGATGTCAGTCACGAAGAAATGCTGCAAGCTCAGCTCAGGAGGCTTGGAGAGGAGACCCAGCGACTGGAAGGCAAGGTTGGAGGGCTGGAGGGCTGCTGGACACAGGGACACCGTCGGTCAGGCACCCCAAGGCCAGAGAGCTGCGGGTGCAGGGGTGTCTTTTCATGTTGTGTTTTCTCACCAGATAAGGTCGGGAGGACCCTACAAGTTGGAGGAAGTCGTCCAATGCGGGATCCCAGTTCAGGATCGCCGGGGGACCTCTCTGTGGTGTTGACCCACTCGGTCTTGGGCCGAGGGCAATAGGTGCAGAGTGGTTGCAGACACGCGGTTCCATCCGGATCCAGTGTCTGGGTTTGAGCTTGTTGTTGGACAAATCCGGTGTCCATGGGAGATAAGAGTCTGTCTTTGAAGGCAAGGCATGTCCCTGGGGTTTCTGGAGGCTTTTGGCTGCAGGACATGCCTAATTCAGCTTGCAGGAGTTCCGAAGCAGGAGGCAGGCCGGTAGCACTGGGGCCAAAGCATTGTCATCATCCTTCCTCTGGAACATTACTCTTTGGTCTATCTTCTTCTTGTCTAGTTGAATCTGAAGAGACAAGGTTCAGTGGTGCCCCTAAATACTAGATTTAGGGGCATTACAGGGGTGTGCAGGTCAGGATCAATGGGTCCCTTCCCTGGTGTGTCTACACCCCCCAGGATGCCACCCTTCAGAGGGAGGGGGCATAAGCCTCTTCCTGATTGTGTGAGTCCCCACATCTCCAAGATGGAGGGAACTGTGATGTGTGCGTCACTTCGCCTCCCCCACCTGAGGAGTGGAGTTGGCACACCGTCCTTCCTGGCTAGGTTTTCCTACTAGTTCTCTCACCCAAATGGTGGGTAAGAGCTGGTGGGAGCAAGTTGATGATAGCAGCAAAAGGCTGAGGTAGCCACAAAGGCATCAGGCCTTTGAAACGTCCTCTTCGTGGACCCTGCTCATCCTGGGGAGGGCATGACATCTCTGCCCAGGATGTGCTTTGTTTCCAGTAGGCTCTCTACCTAGGTGTCCAAAAACCTGTCTGGTGGTGCCAGATGGCAGGTAGTCATTCAGGAACCACACCAGGGCTGGTCTTTGTTTAGGGGGCATCTCTAAGATGTCCTCTGAGTGCATGTCACATTAAATCCAACACTGGCATTAGTGTGGGTTTTATGTGCTGAGAAGTGTGATACCAAACTTTCCAGACTTCAGTAAAGCCATCATAGAGCTATGGAGCTCATGTGTCAAACTCCCAGCCCATGTACTCAAAATGGCTCCACTGCACTTACAATGTCTGTGAATGGCACAGACACTGTAGGGGCATATTGCTCGTGCAGCTATGCCCTCACCTGTGGTATGGTGCACCCTTGCCTTTTGGACTGCAAGACCTGCTAGAGGGTGACTTACCCATGCCGCAGGCAGTGTTTGTGTGAATGGCACACATGGATGTGTGCCATGTCAATTCTTCAGTTTGGTCTGTACCAAAACATGCAGCCTGCAATGACAGTGTGTGGGTGTTAAGGTGAGGGGTCTCTCTGCGGGTGGCATAATATATGCTGCAGCCCTCACAGGCCCTCATGGGCCCCAAAGCCCTTGGTACCACGGGTACCTTTTACAAGGGACTTACATGTGGCCCAGAGGTGTGGCAATTGTGGAAACAAAGGTGCAGCTTTGAGAAAGAAGACCGGTGATAGGGCTTGGTTAGCAGGATCCCAGCACACATACTAAATCAAGTTGGCATCAGGTATCTGGCAAAAAGTTAGGAGGAACCGTACCAAGGGGCACTTTCCTACATGTACTGAATTATGGAATGGGAAATTATAGATTATTTTACCCTACTTTAAATGACAGAGGGGCAATCTTCTAATTACAGAACCCTGCATCAAATCTCAACATTAGATTACTTTAATTATATTACATTTCTTTTGCTTGTTTGCATTTCATTATCTTTATTTGGATTACGCACAATCTGAATGTTTTAAGAAAGTGGATTATTATTTGATGTGGGCTCGCTCACCTTAGGGAATAATGACACTAACGTCTCAGGGTGACCCTAAAAATCACTAAAGTAACCTTAGCATACAGACTTAAATTAGGGCAATATGTAAAGTATTTATGCGGGGGCGTGGCTTGGCCACCGACGAAAATGGACGTGTGAGCTCAGTGCTCCATACCTGCCTTCCCCGATTATCCTGTTCTACATTCTCCTGCTGGCCCTAACGGACTGGGATTGACCACATCCCCAGCCGCGGACATTGAAGTTCGGCCCGGAGCGGTGAGACCGGCTCGGCGGCAGTGCAAAGACACGCCGCGTCCGAGATCTTGTGGGCGGCGCCGGCCATCTTCTGCGGCCTGTGCGCCCTGCTTCATCCCCGGCCTCAATTTTTCAGGTGGCCGCCTTGCAGTGAGGGCCGGCCGGTCGCTGACTGCGACAAGGGTCGGGCCCCCGGCTTCCCGGCCGGCCGGCGGCGGCGGAGGTTGGGCCGACCTGGTGTGGGAACGACGCGGTGCCCTGTCGAGTGTGCCCACAGGTGAAAGGACTGTGTGCCTCCTGAGGCTGCTGAGGCCTGGCGGACGCGGCAGCGGAGGGACTACCTGCTCGAGCTCTGGGGGCTGTGGACGGCCCTGGTCCTGCCTAGCACCGAGGTGATTCTGTGGGGGTGCCCTGCTCGAACTGGGCGATCAAACTGCGGCGCTGGTGTGCCCTGCTGACTGCGGGGGGCCTGTGAGGACGACGCTGCGGACCCCTGAGGCGGCCGTGCCCTGCGGTGACTTGCCGGTTGCTGCTGGTGCGGGGCGCTGGGGCCCTGACGGGGTGCCCGATAACCTGGCGGGGCCTGATCCCGGGAGCGGATAGTTGCCGGCGGGCGGGGGCACTGGCCCCCCCTGGCTGTGACCGGAGCCATCTGCCGCTGGTATTACCGCGCTGAGGCGGACCCACCTGCCGCCACGCGCCTGTTCGCCTGCTCATCGGTGCGAAGGGGCGGCTCGACATCGGGGCCTGCTGGCGTCATCTGCCCTGGGCTGAGCGACACGCCGAACCAGTGCTGGGAGTGGGGTGCTGGACCCGGGGACCCACGGCAGTGCTGCCACGTGCGCGTCCAAGGAAGCGGACCTTGGCTTGCAGGATTGTGTTCTGGCTCACCGGCTCAGCGTAAACTCCTGGTAGATCTGACTGAAGGAACGCCCGGCACCTGCTGACTGAGGGCTGGAGACCGGCTGCCACCATGGGGAAGCGCCTGAAACCTCCTCCTGACCCTGTGGAGGGCTCGGTGAGCGGTCAGGACTCTGCTCTGCCCGGTGGTTCAACGGCGGGCCTGCCGCAGAGCCAACTGGATCAGATCTTGAAAGCCATCTCTGACACCAGGGAGGCCTTGCATCACGACATCGCTCAGGTATCCACGAATTTGGGGCTCCTGCGGGCAGACCAGAGCAAACTGGCAGACCGGGTCAAGCAAGCTGAAGCTCGGCTGGACACACTGGAACCCACTCTCAAGACATCTGAGGCTTCTCTGGGTGAACTACAGCAACGGGTGCACTTGCTTGAGCAGAGGGCAGAGGATGCGGAGGGACGCAATCGCCGCAACAATATACGCGTGGTGGGCCTGCCTGAAAAAATTGAAGGTTCTGACATGTTGGGCTATCTTGAAACCTGGCTGCGTAACGTGGTTGTCCCGGAGGGTCTGATGCCGTTCTACACCCTGGAGCGCGCTCACCGTGTGCCGGCCCGGCCTCCTGCTGTTGGTCGGCCGCCTCGACCGGTGGTGGCGTGCCTGTTACACTACAGGGACCGGGATATTATACTTCAGAAGCATTGGGGCCCTACCAAGTGGACAATGCCCGTGTTACCATTTACCCGGATTATTCCCTTGAGGTTCAGAGGCTGCGCTCCACCTTCCTGGCGGTTAAGAAGGCTCTCCGTGAAGAGGGTATCCGATACTCTCTCTTGTTCCCGGCCCGCCTGCGGATCATGATGGAGGGCAAATCATCCTTCTACAATTCTCCTGAAGAAGTGTGGGACTGGCTGGAACTGTACAGGGCCGGTGCGGATGCTCATTTGACATCTGGGGAGCCACGGAACGCCGCGCCGAGACCTAGACGGAACAGGAGAACCAGGAGATGACCACCAACTGCTCGGACCCCCTCTGTGTCACAGACTGAGCTGGAGCGCAGGGAGGCCCTCTGGGCGGTCTCTACTATTTCCAAGACAGTGGAGTCGATGTCGGCGGTGGAGTCGGGCTCTCGTAGGGGCTCTGAGGATGGGACGTCGGAAGGTTCGGGCGATGGCGGCCCCGCGCCACCTCATGTTACTCCTGGGACTGCAGATGGCTTGCTAGACGAATGACCCCTGTGCCCCCCCCGAAGTGGTATTGTATATGCTGATGTGTTCATGCTATGTGTTAGGGGAGGAGGCATGTACTCTGTGCTGGCAGAGAGTTGTTGGGCGGCTGCCTTGTACTCTTTATGGCTCCTGCCACTGACGCGGTGGGGATGTGGGACGCCTAGGACATACTGGGGGAGGCCGGGCTGGCGGTATGTGTAGCTCGCAGTCTGTTGGAAGTGGTGCCGAACCCCCCCCCCGATCTCACACCTATTGTGAGACTCTGGTAGTTACCAGAGACTGTTCTTATTGGGACTTTTGCATTTGGATGGGTTTCTGCGGTTTGGGGCCTATTCTGGGGATGGGTGGGACACGGGTTTGCTGGGTGGTCTTAGGACTCTGGTTTTTGGGGTGTTGTCAGTGTGCCTGGAGTTTTTTCATTACTTAGAACTGTACCTGTTATTGTGAATGGGGACCTTACCTGAGCTGAAGTGTGTGACCTGGAATGTGCGGGGCCTGAATTCCATGCTGAAACGTCACAAGGTACATGCCTATCTTGTTCGCAGGGGAATCCAGGTAGCTTTCCTGCAGGAAACACATATTGACCAGACGGAGGGGCGGGCTTTGCAGCGCAGGTGGCGGGGGCAGTTGTTTTACACCGTGTACTCGGCCTTTGCAAGGGGAGTTTTGATCTGGGTGAGAGCAGGGGTTCCCTTCCAGCCCTTGGTGACAGTGGTAGATCCTATGGGGAGATTTGTGGCTGTGCAGGGCCGACTGGATGGGAGGGACGTAACGCTTTGCAGTGTTTACGCCCCGAATGTGGAGCAACCTGCCTTTTTCACACGATTGTCGGGGAAACTGGCGACAGTCCTGACTAATACGCTCCTGCTAGGGGGGGGTTTTAACTCTGTGTTGGACGTGGAATTAGACAGGTCTCACCCACCACTGGCACAATCAGCGGCGCACAGGCTAGCGAAGAGTAGGCGAGAGTGGCAAAGTGGCTGGGGCCTGGTCGATGCATGGCATACTCAACACCCTACTGAGAGGGATTTTTCCTTTTACTCCCCCCGCATGCTCTGCATGTTCGCCTTGACAGCATTCTCTGCTTGCCGGACGCTCAGTGTTTGATCCGCCACAGCGAATACTTAGCTAAAACGATATCTGACCATAACCCTTGCTTGGCTAGTGGTCCAATGGACACGGCAACGCCAAGCTATACCACCGTGGCGGTTGAACCCGCTGGTGCTGGAGGACGTGGTGTTTAAGGCTGATATACGAACCGGGGTGGAAGGCTATTTCGCTGCTAACGAGGGCACGGCGTCGAGTAGGGCGTTGGAGTGGAACGCCTTTAAGGCGGTAATTCGGGGAGTTTGTATTTCGGCTACCGCGGGAGTCCGCAAGACCCTCCTGCAGGACGTCACGCTGAGCAAGGATCGCTTGCGCGCAGAGGAGCGACGTAGTCACACGACTCCTGAGGCTCACGGAGCCGTTTCAGCTGCGCGAGAGGAAGTTGCATCACAGATGGAGAAGTTCCGCTGCTTTGACTACAAGGAGTTTCATGTTAGAGCTCATGCTAAACGCGACAAGGTGGGCTCCCTGCTGGCCTGGCTAGCTAATCCTGGGACTCGCGGTACTCCGATTGTGGCTTTGGCTACCCCAGAGGGACACCTGGTTTACACTCAGTCGGAGATCAACGCCCAATTCTTGACATACTATGCACACCTTTATAAGAGCGCGATGTCAAGTGCGCCTGCGGAGCTTGACGACTTCTTGCTTGCGGCGCGGCTTCCCCGGCTCGATCCAGATCAAGTGGACTGCTTAGGCGGGGAGATCACCGAAGGGGAGATACGCGCAGCTATTAAGCACATGGCTCGCCGCAAGACTCCTGGTGCGGATGGTCTGCCGATTGAATTTTATGCAGCCTACGCGGATGTGCTGACCCTGCAATTGCATGCGGTTTACCGGGAAGCCTGGGACACCGGGGCCTTACCTGCGACCACTCGCGAGGCTCTAGTGATACCCTTACTGAAGCGTGGCGGCGATGCCAGCTCTCGCTCGGCCTATCGTCCGCTCTCCATGCTCACAACGGACTACAAGATCCTGAGCAAGGTTCTCGCGACGCGGCTTCTTGCTCACATGCGAGCTTTGGTGCACCCCGATCAGGCGGGCTTTATTCCCCAACGCACCACTGCCACCTGTGTGCGTCGCCTGCTTCGGATCATGGGGGGCAATGCTGTGGGCTTCCCTGATGCTGCTGTCCTTTCGATTGACATCGAGAAGGCCTTTGACAGCATCAAGTGGCCTTACCTGCTCCAGGTACTGGGGGCCTTTGGACTGGGTGAGCGGTTTGTGAAGTGGACTGCCTTGCTTTATGCCACAGCCACCGCTCGCGTCAAGACGGGTGCTACCATCTCCGCCGCGTACAGGGTTGGTAGGGGGACGCAACAGGAAGGCTCCTTGTCCCCTCTACTATTTGCGCTGGCTATCGAACCGCTTGCGGCTCACGCCCGTATGGGCCGAGCTTATGAAGGTCTCTCGCTCAGAGGTGATTCCCATTACATCTCCCTCTATGCGGACGACTGTTTGATGTTTTTGGCGGACACCGGCGACTCCCTGCGTGGTGCCGAGCACTTGCTCTTAGATTTTGGCCACCTCTCGGGGCTACGAGTCAACTGGGGAAAATCTTGTCTTTTCCCGATGACGCTGAAGACGGATGACTCCCAACCAGAGGGCGAACTGCGCTGGGAGTACCGCTGCCTCCCTTACCTGGGTACACATGTTTATCACTCTCCGCTGGCCCTCTTGGAGGGTAACATTGAAAGAGCGATCAGGAATCTGCAAGGCTCCATGGGATTCTGGCGGACACTACCTCTGTCGGTCGCGGGGCGAGTGGCATTACTGAAAATGGTAGCGCTTCCCCGCTTATTATATCTGTTCCGCACTC
Source organism: Lissotriton helveticus (assembly GCF_964261635.1). Lineage (NCBI taxonomy): Eukaryota > Metazoa > Chordata > Amphibia > Caudata > Salamandridae > Lissotriton > Lissotriton helveticus. The sequence continues at coordinate 1,429,380,262 of NC_136061.1, read as the reverse complement.
TACCAATATGGATCCCGGCGTCGGTCTTTAGCAGACTCCGCTCCTTAAACTCCGGGTTCATCTGGGGATCGGGAGGCGGCGCGTTGCGCTGGCCACTTTGATGCGCCCTAGGGCAGATGGGGAGCTTGCGGTCCTGGATTTCGAATGGTATTACCTGGCGGCGCAACTGCAGTGGCTTACCCAGGCGGTGGCTTTGGAGTTCCGGGGCCCAGAGGGGATGCAGGGCAAACTGTTTCCCAGGCATGCCATCTCTTTTATAATCCTGGGCCAGAAGCTGGACCTTGCCCAGCTCACTATGGAGGAACGTTCTCTTCGTAGCTGTTGGCTTTGTTGCCATAGGCGCTCGGGTACCGCTCGCCCGTATGCCCCTGAAATTCCTTTGGAGATGTGCACGGCCCTCCCGCATGGGGGTGACTGGTCTGCGCTGGTAACCTGGGAGGAACTCGGTTTGCAAATGCTTGGAGATCTTTACAAAGATGGTACGCTGATCGAATTCCAGGAGTTGCGAGACTCCTACGACCTCCCAAGAGGTGATTACCTACTGCATGCCGCGCTGGTGGCCAGTATTCGGAGACACTGGAGGGGGGGCTCACCGAGCCACCGACATCTGTGAGCTGCCAATATGTGGTCATGGCGGCTGGTACTTACAAGGCTGTCACCTGCCTCTATCGGAGGCTCTCGACTGACGCCCTACTGCCCATGGATGGGTTGAGAGCCAAATGGGAATGTGATGTTGGGCGACCGATCCCTGAGTCGACGTGGCCACAGCTGGTCCGCCGCGCATGGAAAGGCACTAGGAATGCCAGGTTCCAATTGGTCCAGTTCTTTATGCTGCACCGTGCGTACCTGACACCAGTTAGGATTTCGCAATATTTTGAGAGCGCATCGTCGCTCTGTCCTCGGTGTGGGACGGCTGGAGCGGACTTCGCACACATGTTTTGGTCCTGTGGTGGGCTGACTGGTTACTGGGGAGCGGTGCTTGCCTGCCTGAATGCTGTCACGGACCGGCAGATAGAAGCGGATATGGGCGCTTGCTTATTGTTATGGTTCCCTCACACCTCCCGAACTCGCGTCACTAGCAAGTTTTATGATTTGGGCCTGATTTTAGCCAAAAGAGTGATCACCATGCACTGGAAATCCAACCAGGGTCCCAGCTACTTGCGTTGGAGAGCCGCTCTGATGCGATGGGCGAGGGCTGAGAGCGCATTGCGACTGCAACAGGCCAGGCGCCTAGACAATGACAAGGCCTTGGAGGTAGCTAGAGCGTGGGAGGCCTTGGTGGTAGCACTCCAGCTGCCTGAGAGCGATCTGAGTGAGGAAGAGGATGGGGCAGCAGCATAGGAGGGATGCTTTAGTAGGTACCCTACTTCCAACGAAGCAAACGATTACTACATGCACGACGTGGGTTCTGAGAGGTCGGTTCCCCCATCGAATCAGAATGTATTTTTACCTGGAGAGAGAGTCTCTGTTGCTTATAAGCTCACTGAAGGAGGATGTAGGGCACACTGACAGGGGTGGGTGGGATACAGCGCGGGAACTGTTTTGGGGATTGTTTTGTAAATGGCTTCATGTAGGAAAAGTGATATCATCCTGGATTGCCATTAATCACTGCATTACTTTGATGATTATACCAATCTCTTGTTCAACCTGATTGCCAATAAAAATTGTTTTTACAAAAAAAAAATTTAAGTATTTATGCAGTGCCTAAACATTAATAAGTTCAAAACATCAAACAATAAATATCTAAAACCAAAAGAGAGTACATTTTACTGAAAAAAATAGCATCAAAACAGCAACATCCAATTAGGGGCACAGGAGGTATGAATTTTTATAGTTTTAAGTGAAAATAGCAGCACAAACACCAAGTGCCCGATTTTGATTTATGGTGGTGCAACTTAAAAGTAGTCTTGTGGGCAGGCGGCGTGGAAGTTCCCCCTGTGGTGCCTTTTTCAAAAGCAGAGATGCCTTTAAAAAAGGCACCACAATGGGAAAGCCATATAAGGTTCCTGCACAGCATGGACTGTAACATCCATGGTGTGCAGGAACTGGTGGGCATGCACATAGTGGGTCACATGTTGTGCACCCCTGTGTGCATCCACAGGGCATGAAGCACCAGAGGGCCCTGAAGGGCCGCTTTACTTTCCTCTCCGCCACGGTTTTCAAGGCGGCGGAACTGCCATGAAAACCGTGGCACAAAGTAAACTTATAATATGCTTGGTGGGACCGCAGCGATCCCGGCAAGCATATTGCGGCCTCTGGACTACCGCGCCACCTCCAGGAAATGTGGTTCTCTGGAGGCGGTCCCATGGCAGTCCGACTGCCCAAGTCATAAGGGGGCAGTGACTGGACCGCCACTGGCTCTCTACCACAAGTTTGCTGTTCTCGGACCGCCTGACTCGTAATTGGGCCCTAAGTGTCAAGGACGGCCAATGGTCACAGTAAACCAGGAATTAGGTGCACTTTGAGGCCGACCACGATGGATCCCGAGGTCAGATACACCAAGCAGGATGGCCTGGTGAAGAACTTTACCTTTGGTCTTAGTCTACAAAATGGAGGAGAAAGTCCTCCATCAGGGCAAGGCATCAGGCTGTATCTGGCCAAGTCGATGGGAATTCAGATAAATGTTGGACAAGGTTCCACTGAAGCTGTTGGTTTAGACGGGAAGGCTCAGAGCAGGAGAAATTTGGATTTCCAACCCACTGCCATCCAATATTCTCCTGGATACTTTTCACTGTCTCTGCTTGTTAAGATTTTCTCATTGGGACTTAGTCTCTGAAATGGAAGTCATTTTTCTGACAACAGAGCAAGGCAACAGACTGTGTGCTACAAGGGCTTGATAAGATTCGTTACCTTGTTCCAGAGGACCAACTGAAATGGATTTGGTGCTACAAAAACACTCCAAGTGGTACAATCCTGTGTTTGAAGGCCTGCAAAGTCACGCCTTTGCCAGGTTGGCTTTCATAGTTGTTCCCAGTGCTCCGGCAGTTGGAAGTCAATAAGGGAAAAGATGGTTCTTTAGCTTTTTGTGTCACTGTAGCCACGAAGGTCAGCCCACTGATCCTTGAAGTCCACTTCTTTGTTCTGGGTACAAGAAAGAGAAGATCCATTCCTTCAGAACTCTTCCCGATTTACAGCAAGCAAGGTTCAGTACTCTTCTGATCTTTTATAGGTCCAGAAATTGTTCTGGGCAGGATTCCTCGAGGTGCCACATTTGTGGGTCGCACTGACCCTTGAGTGAGGATGACTTCTGGCTCCACCCTAATTATTGAGGTAAAAGCTACTGGGGATAACCCTACTAACTTTTCCAGCAGCTCTTGTTTACTCTACTGCAAACAATTACACAGTGCACCTACCTCCTAAAAACCAACATGGGAGCACCTTTCACCCTCCTGCACAGCCTTTATATCTACCTAAAGGTGTGCTCGGGCAAATGAGTAATACCCTCCTCAGTGTTTACTCCAAACTGATTTGCACCTGGGGAACAGGGGCCATCCTTGTTCAAGGTCTCACTTTACATATTTTTGTGAAAGGACAGGTCCTACCTTGGTCCCTCTCAAGTTAATGAAGTTTGTGAGCCCACACCTACTGTCCTTCATCCAAAATAATGAAAAGCACCACACCCTTGATATTGCCTCTGCTGTGAGAGCAGTTTTCACACCTTACTGTCAGGGTGGCACTGGCAGGCCAGCCTTTCCAGGTCTCATGCTAGTTAGTCTTATTCCTGGGGCTCAGACAGGAAAAGTAAACTTTCTAAAAGGTATTTTCTCAACATATTCAATACAAATCCGACTTCACCAAGGAATCAGATCTTTAATAAATATGGAAACGAAGCTCTGAATGACTATGCTACCCATTTCCTGTCAAAAATAAAGATTACAGTTTATAAACTGTACATTGACCTTTTCCAAGCTCTTGCCAGTAAAAAAGCTGTTTTTGGAGCCTAGTCAATGGAGAAACATATCAACTTTCAATTTAGACATTGTCCACTTAAATATCAGGCACTCTACCCAAAAGTTGTACTTAGGAATAACTTATTAATATTTAAAAGCAGTGTACTCTGCATGTCAGAAAAGGTTATCTAGACAAGCTTAACCACAGGTTTTAGGCTGCTGCAATCAACCTACACAGGATAGTTCTGCAGTCATGTTTTACTGTCCAACTCTGCGGATGGAACAATAGCTGCTGCAGTCTACAGGTTATTTTACCTCATATTAGACTATCAAAAGAGTTGTCTCTGATTACGTTATCCTGTATTTGATCATAGAAGACAGACTGCAGACAACATATGGATAATGGTAACTGATGCCTTAGAATGTACAGCACTATAATGATTATGGTGTGAAATGGCATCATACAAAGGTGATGAGAACAGCAGTCATGTAACCTAAACCAAGCTCACTGGATAAAGCCAACATTCAGAGCATCTTTCTGGCTTAGAAACATTCTGTAGCTCAAAAGCATTTAGAAGCTATTAAGTAACTTTGCTGTGCAAGTGAAATACCCATAAGCACAAGAATATATCTCTGCTATCTCCACGCTTGTCAGGAATACAGGCAATTATGTTGTAGTAGTGTGTTTTAGATCACAGAAAGTGATTTCTCAGACTATATTTAGCCTGTATTAGAAAAAATTAGATTACAGAAGTGGATCATTATGTTTTCATCATCTTGTATTAGATGAAACCATTCTTATTACTTTACCCTGTATTTTATTAAAAGATAGTATTCTGTTTACCTTATCTTGTTTTGGAGTACAAAAAGGAATTTGTCTGATCACGTTACACTGGATTTTGTAAAAGAGGGAGATTATTCTGAATAATTTACCCAGTCATATATTAAAAATGCAATTGGTTTTTAGGCTTACCCTTTATTTTGATACACAAGATGATTACTCTGATTTCTTTGCTATATCTTGGATTTGCGATCTTTACTTTACCCATGATTGATTTAAGGGAGACATTGTTCATGTAAGGAGACAACACTGTCTCCTTTATACCACATCACACAACAAAAGCAAATTAATGTATCATTTCACCAGGCATTGGATTACTGGATAATATTCTGATTGCTACATCCTGCATTAGTTCACAGTCTCACAACCTTCTAAGCACTTTACCCTGAATTAGACAAAGACATGATAATAATTTGCTTATTCTTCACTTTACTGGATACAGAACACAATAGTTTGATTGCTTTAATTCACCTAAGATTACAGAAAAAGATTACTCCAATTATATAAGGTTACACAGGATTGTGGGAGATGTTGTTGATTGCTGTGTTTGATTTTAGATTATAGCAGACTTTTACTTGAGTTACATCCACCTGCCTTTGACTATGGGACATTGCTCTGCTACTTTGGTCTCCATCAGATGGCACAGGGATATTCATCTCTTTATTTACCCACAGCCATCTGCAGATAAACTAAGTATTCCAATGGGAACCACAATGCAGGTTTAGATCAATCAAAGTATAGGTATTTAAACCAAAAGAAGACTGCTTGTTTCTGATCATATCATTCAATGTCACTTATCAATATAGTGGAACCATCATAAACGTTCTGTGTTCCTGTGTTCTAGGACCCTGTACCTTCTCTCAAAGCTAGTTAAAACAACTCTTCAGTTTTTGCACCACTACTTTTCAACATCTCTAAGTAGGCCTGTGTAGTTTGTAGATTACAATAAGAAAACCAACCCCTCACTAAATATAACTGTTACAACAAACTACAAAAGGAGGTTTGATTACTCAACTTGAAAATTCATGCTAAATTTGTAAATCATTACTTTTGTTTAGGATTTTATAATATTGCAAAAACACAACACAATAAAATATTAATGCGAAATACCAAAAACATTGTAGGTAACTGCAACTATAAGGCAAATAATATTGGAATGGAGATGACAAATGCCCGAGTTTCCAGCGGAAACACAGCAATAGACCAAACACCAAATGCTAACCGGGAATATGCCAATCTGCCCTTTATTGGTTATGGTCCCTAACTATGGAGGCCATGTAAAATCAAAACATACAAATATGCTAGAGAGCAGTGGCAAGACCCAGATGAGTGAAATAAAGGAACTTTACACTGTAGGAAAGGGCCCTTTTAGATTAGTCTCCCTCCCCTTCGCTAATGTTCTCTCCCTAAAATGATTATGTGAAAATTGGCAATCCCAATTGACAAGGATTTTATCCCTCCCTTATAAGACCCTGGTATGTGGTACCCAGGGCATGGGTGGTAAAAGGGGTACCAGGGCTTGCAGCACTGTTTGTGCCACCCTGAGTGACCCAAACGTGCTACTGACAGCGCGCCTACCATTACAGACTGCAGGAACAATGCAAACTGATCGAACTCGACTTTTCCCTCACCATGTGTGGTACAGTCAAGACACTATCCTTGATATATGCCAGTCACCCCTAAGGAAGGCCTCTTAAAGCCCAGATGGCAGGGGGCATGTAGGCCCAAGCCTATTGGTCCCTGTAGTGCACTTTACCATTAAAGGGCACTATAAGTGATAGATGGTCCATAGGATACCATGGGCTGGCACCTGGCAATCCAGAGTTTGGCAGCTCAATTATGGTACTGCCTAAATATGTCATGTTTGGTATCAAACAACGTGCCTTCTCACCCCTGACATAAATCTCATGCCAGGAACGATGTAGCATACACCCAGGTGGCACCTTAGAGGTTGCCCTCCAGTTTGCCCCTGTCTTCTGGCTGAGAGTCAGAGCTTGCTGCCACCAAGACAGGTTTCTGATCTCCTGCCAGGCCGTGTGAACACTGCCAAGAGTCAGGAACAAAGGTTTGGGCAGGAAGGAAGTCACACCTACTCCCTTCCAGGCTAGCTAGTGAAGTGGAACAGCAAACCAGTGAGCTTCAAAGGCTATACTGCCTCTTATATGCATCCAGGCTACCTGCACAAGGAAGGAACAGCCATTCTCCTGCCTGCAGGCACATTTGTAAGAAATTAGATAGTCATGAAGCATACACCCCTCAGAAGGCTAGCTACATCTCTAGGGTGTGCTGCATGATCTGTACAGCCGAGGAAGACTTCTGCCATTTTTGAAAGTGGTAGAGATAGTGGGTTCTGGGTAGGAAAGGTGACCTACACACCTCTATGTGGGTACTTCTGGGGCGAATTAGCCGTTGAGGATAGAAGGCCATTGACCATGTGCACGCACACACGTAAAACCCCTAAATCTAGGATATATAAGGGCTACCCCAACACCAGAACCTCAGTTCTGAACATCCTGCATCGAAGAGGACAAACTGTAGTCCTGCCTTCAACAATGTTACAGACAGCTACTGCATTCCCCAAGACCACCGGACGTTAAAGTTACTGTTCCACTTACCACTGCCAAAGCTTGTTGGTCACCAGTCCGGCAACAGACCCCTGCATTCGACTCTGCACTAAGTATGGGCAAATTTTGCGGATTTGCAGTCCGCGAAAACTCGCAAAATGGCAAAAAAATCCATGAGTTCGCAGGAAAATCCGCGAACTCATGAATTTGCCCAAATATATGTGACCACGTGTGTCTGTAACTTTGCCACCGCGCCGAAAGGCACCGAGGTCCCTCGAGTGAGCTGTCCATCATAGGGAGGAAAGGGCGTGAAGACGTTGCATACCCTAAGGTGTGTGGGGCAGGGCCAAACAGGCAGGGCTTCCATGCGAGTTCACATGCCTCTTGTTTATAAAGAGTCAGAGAGTGATCAGAGCAGCAGATGAGAAGAAAGCACCCTCCTGGACACTGCAAGTACACGGGGATTGCGCTCGAGAAACTCATGGATGCAAAGACCTCCATCAAGGATTACAGCTAATTTTAGGCAGTAGATATGGGGAGCAAGCACACCTGCCTAGTCTCGACCATGCTCACTAGTTGTTTGGGATTGTCACAGGAAGTACACGGGGATTGCGCTCAAGAAACTCGTGGATGCAAAGACCTCCATCAAGGATTACATGTAATTATAGGCGTTAGATATGGGGAGGAAGCACACCTGCCTAGGCTAGACCGTTCTCACTAGTTGTTTAGGCTGATTATAATGCGTTACTGATTTGAGCTTCAACTCGGGCACCTGCTTTATTTATATCTGTAAGTGCTTCCTGTTGAGGTTTAATTTTTGTGACAGGAGCATCGTGCCAGAATGAATCCTGCCTGCATATTTATCCACGAAGATGCCACTGTGTTGTGCCATACCTCTACTCAACTGGAGTAATTTCTACTGGCTAATCAGTAAGTGCTACACTTTGATAAACCTGCCTTGCTGTTTGGTTCGCCCGTGGATTCTTGCATCTCCACCAACGACTCGCGGAACCCGCTGCGCGGGTCCCGCTTCGCAGAGGGGCGCTCTCCTTCGTGGGCTGTTAGCTGCTGTTGGGGTAAGACAGGGGTTGAGGGCTGCGAGCAAGAGGGCTGGGACTACATTTCCCAGGAGTCCCAGTAACCCCGCCCGTTCCACCTGGGCTGCTCTCCCTCCCCGCCCCCAACGACCGGGTGATTTAATACCGGCTTGGACTGCACTTCGTGGGACACTTTGATAAACCTGCCTTGCTGTTTGGTTCGCCCGTGGATTCTTGCATCTCCACCAACGACTCGCGGAACCCGCTGCGCGGGTCCCGCTTCGCAGAGGGGCGCTCTCCTTCGCGGGCTGTTAGCTGCTGTTGGGGTAAGACAGGGGTTGAGGGCTGCGAGCAAGAGGGCTGGGACTACATTTCCCAGGAGTCCCAGTAACCCCGCCCGTTCCACCTGGGCTGCTCTCCCTCCCCGCTCCCAACGACCGGGTGTTCATCGTAATAGCTATATTTTAACGTGTGAATACCGCTGCGCGGGAGCGCGCGGGAGTTCGCCGGGAGAAGCCCGGGACAAGGGCGGGACCGTCTGTGGCCGTCCGGGGCCAGTAGGGGCCGGGACGGGCCACCTCCCTAACATCGCATTCTAAAGGTGAGCTCCTTATCCGTTTACCACATCGGGTGTTTGTGCGGCTGTCGCCATGAATATTGACGTTGTAACCCAGGGTGTCGATACCTCCGCCTCCCTTATCACATCCTTTGAGACTTTGATCGACTCAGCCTTTAATGAGATAGTGGAGACCGAGAGGAGGTTCTCCATGGGTCCCTCCACCATTAACACTAAATCGAGTGCCACAAATAGCATAAATGGGAATACACATGTAACCCCTGCAGTTACTGTGGTTAAGACATCCTATCCCTCTGTAAATGTGCCTATCGTCTCGGATGACGAAAATACTGTCACTTATATTGCTTCAGACTCTCCCTCTTTAACTCCAGTTGTGGCTATCTCAAACACGGTATTGACATCAACACCTCCTGCTATTTCAATGTCTGATGTCATACCTATTACCACCATCGCTTCCCAGGTTGATGTTATCACCCTGGATAGCCCGGAACATAGTAACAAACAGGGAGGGGGGAAACGTAAAAGAGGTACTGTTAAGCAAGGTGCAAATAAAAGGAAACAACCTTTAGCTTATAAGAATCAGCCCACCCCACAAAGTCTGTGGAATAAACAAAAAACTACGGGGGCTTCAACTGTTGTTATCACGGAGGATAAAGATTTATCAGATATGGATGGATTTGCTGCAGCTTCCATCGTTCACTCAAGTGGGAATTTTAACACTGTATGGACCCAAACCACACTAATGGGGGATAATTGTAACCTTTCAAGACAAAATGTGAATCTCATTGAAACTATAGTGGACACTGTTTTTAATCGGTTAGAAAAACAAATGATCGGCCAGTTTAATAATGTTTTTAAAAGACTTGACAGATTGGACAACCTGGTCAAAAACGGAGAAACAAAAAGGAAGGGGTCTGTCATCTTGGATCAAATTAGAGCCGACCGTCTCTTAAAAGAATTGGAATCTGTAAATAACACACTGTCACTGAAAAAGCAGGAAATTACCACCATCTTGGGTGGGGCTATGAGTGATCCTGGGACTTCAATTCCACCTATTGTCCTACCTACTACTCAACCACAATCAATTAATGGAGGGTCACAACGGAGTAAGTCTAATCTACCAACTGTATCAACTAAACCTACCCCCACACCTGCTCCAAGAAAAAATATTACTTCTACTACCAGTAACAATAATAATGGTCCAATTCAAACTACAATAGCATCTATACCTGCGGTTGCTAATAATAATGAGGGTAAAAGCCGACAAGGACTAAGCAAATCGTTTAAACACCAAGGGCCGGCTTTACATCTGCCTCCGGATGCATGCCCTTTTGTTCTGGTCCTTGCAGGTATACCGCCATTGAGGGAAGATCAGGGGGAATCATGGGTGCAATTGCGTAACAAATGCATAGACTGGCTGACCAAGCATAAGGGCGTAGGATATGACATATCCAGAGAGATTCTATCGGTACGCAGGGTGTCGTGGGTCGGGCCCTTGACCAAAGACAAGGAAGGCGACTGCATAGTCCTTCATTTTCAAAACCCAGGGACTGTGAGAAACCTCCTTAATAGACATAGTAACTGTTCTGCCATTTCTACTGTTGTTACTATGCTACCTTTGAGTCACTTTTACAGACAAATGATAATACAACCGCGGCCCCCCTCCATGCAACCTCAATTTTATCCAAGACAGTTTCAAGCACCGCCTATGTTTTGCCAGCAACCGCCCATGCAATTCCAAACTGCTCCATTCCAATTTAAGATGTTTAACAGATATGCACCCTTGTCGGACCTGGATATGCAAGATTGACCCTCTTCGACTAATCTTGCTGTATTACCTTCGACACCTCACTTAGAACCCCAGGCTGCTCCCCAAGTCTTGACGCTAGCTATGTCACGAACTGTTCCAAGTAAAAAACCTCAGACTCAGGAACAATCGTCCATGGTCCCTGAATTATCTCTTGTCAGTTGGAACATAGCTGGCTTGAAATCCAAGCTGAAAATTGGGGAATGGTTAAACTGGGTTGATTGCAACTGTGATATACTGATGTTACAAGAAACTTGGTGTTTAACGGACCCAATAAAGGAGGGATTTCGCTGTTATAACTTAAAGGCTTCACCTTCTCATATGGGTCGGCCTAGTGGGGGCTTATCCATTTGGTCCAAAATAAAATCCGGGGTGCAAACTAAACTGATCCCCACACCGGGCAATTGTTTTATGGCTATGATGTACACTAACAGAGTGAAATTGTGTATTATTAATTTTTATAATAACGATTTTTTTACTCGTCCCAATGTTAATTTTATTTTGTTGTTTGCATTTATCGATGATATTATGGAAGGTCATAAGTATGGGCCCTTTGATGGCGTTTGTATCGGAGGGGACTTCAATGCCCATATGTATCGCGGGAGGCCGCCCTGTAAAAACGGGGAAGAGCTGAAAAACTTCTTAGCATCCCGCGACCTAGTAAACTCAATAGAAATAGCAGGTTCTATTGAAAATATCCCAACAACACCTACCTTCATAGGTCATGGTTGTGCTTCCACGATAGACTACATTTTTACTTGCCCCAAATTAAGTGTTATAACATTAAAAGCGGAAGTTATCTGTTCCACTTATAGCGACCATTATCCGCTTAGAATATATCTACATATCCCACAAAATTTGAAGGTTGCAGGGAAGCTAGAGTCTGGTCCACATAATTTGGTATTGTCCACTGACAGATTAAGATTAATTTGGAAAGGGGTGGACAATAAAGATATTCTCGCAAGAGTAATCAAAAAACACCCTGAGATTGTAGAGATATGTCTGTCACATACGAGTTCTGGTAGAAATGTGGTTGATGCCTTTGGCAACCTATGTGGGGCCATTAAAAAAGAATCCTCCAAACCATTTAGGCAGAACACAGCACATGGTCCCCGTTGGTTTGATCTGTCATGCTCTAAGGCCAATAGGGACCTGAGGGCTGCTTTGAAAACTAACCCTAGGGACATGGTAACTGTGAGAGAACTAAGATCAAAATACAAAACTGCCCTATACATTAGATCTGAGGCTTTAGTGATCAACTATTGGGAATCTCTCACGCGCACTGCCAAATTAAAGGATACCACAGGTTTTTGGAGAGAGGTCAAGTCCTTAAGATCTTTTGGCTCCAACATTAACCCAATAAATTGTAACATAACTGGTGAGGCGTGGGTAGAACATTTTTCCCAAATTTACGCTACATCTGTAACTCCATCGGATATTGTCTCACTACCCAATAATACCGAACCTCTGACCTTCACATTAATGGAGGTCGAGGATGCTATAATAGATAGCGCTAGCAATAAAGCCCCTGGCCCTGATGGTCTTTCTATTGACCAAATTAAATCAGAAATTAATTTCTGGGCCCCCCTGTTATGTAACTTATTTAATAATTTGTGTGATAGATCAATCCCCGAATCCTGGGCGAACAGTGTCATCGTTCCGATATTTAAAAAAGGTGACAGGTCGGATCCCGCCTGTTACCGCCCGATCTCACTGATTGACAATACGCTAAAGGTTCTGGGAAGGGTGATTTTTAAACGGATAAGGAACTGGGCAGAGGAAAATAATGTTCTCCATTGTAGTCAATTGGGCTTTAGAAGCCAAGTAGGCACTGTCGAACAATGCCTAAATTTAAACTTAATTGTGGCCAAATATATCATTGTTAAAAAATCCCCTCTTTATTTAGGCTTTATGGATTTGAGTTCCGCGTTTGATTTTGTTATTCGTTCTAGGTTGTGGTCACTTTTGCTCGATTATGGTTTGGATGAGTCACTGGTGTATTTTCTTTCTGACCTGCACCGGGACTTAAAAGCCAGAGTACGAATTAATAATGATGGTGATCTGTCCAATGATGTTTTTATTAGCAGAGGAGTTAGACAGGGCTGCGTACTCGCCCCACTGCTTTTTATTTTATACATTAATGGATTGAGTAGCACTTTATGTAGGATTTGTAAGGATGTCCCAATTATAAATGGCTCCCCCATTACTACCTTACTTTATGCGGACGACGCAGTACTAATGGGGCGTACCCCGAATGCTTTACGCATTTTGATCTCTGGGTTTGTAACCTTTATGTCAGATCGTGGTTTAAATACCAATTTTAAAAAATCTTTCATCATGAATTGCGGTCCAAAAAAGTACAATATTACTTCAATTAAATCTGGTAATAATATTCTACAATGTACAAATAGTTTCCCTTATTTAGGGCTGTTGTTCTCCAATTCAGGCTCATGGCAGCCACATGCGGCGCATGCTAGGAATAAAATTAGTAAGTCAATTAATTCAATTTTGTCTCTCCGACAACCCAAATTGGCTGATGTTGTAACACCCCTGCTTAACATTTACCGCACTCAATGCCAGCCAACGGGGACTTACGGTGCAGAAGTGTGGGGTTACTGTAATAGTAAGGCTCTCCAGTTGGAGGAAAACAGATTCTGTAGAAGGGTGTTGGGGGGAGTCCTCAGCGCCCCTACATTTATTTGTCATAATGAACTGGGGCTGCCTTATATTGCTGATTTTATTAGGTCTAGGCCTGCTCTTTTTTGGATTAAAATATGGTTAAATCCAGCAGCATCCCTAACGCGCAGTATAATATCCGACTGCTTGTTAAGTGATAGATCACAGTATATTCCCTGGTTAACTGCAGTTAAGAATAGTCTGGAAAGTGTGGGGCATGGTTCTTTATTTAGCTCCCCTAGTTCTATTGTACCTGCCCACAAGAATAACATTAAACAGGCATTGCTTGTCCTCTATAAAGAGGAACGCATGAGTTCAGAATCTATCAAACCTGCTGTTATCAGATATCTGAGCATTATAGACCCAGGCGGTGATAGCCTGGTTAATTTTTACAGATACTTATCACTACCTTTGGGAAAGTGGAACCGGAGTCTCCTGTTTAGGTTTCGGGATGGAAGCATAGTTAATCTGCTTAGCTTCCCCCTTGGCTATAACATTGGACTCGAAGAGCGGGATTGCCCATGTGCTCATGGTGGAAAACAAAGTCTGTTGCATTATCTTTTTTTCTGTGGCTATTACAAACTGCATACTTGCAAATATCTAATTCCGATTCTTCGCAAATATAACATCAGAGATCATAATCTGGCATTAAAATTTTTTCAAATGTTACATTTTGATGATGTTATACATACTTTAAGCTGTTTTATAAAAGCTTGTGTGAGATCGAGGGCAAGTATGGAACATAGATAATGGACAACAGTTTTATGTAATCTGGCGCATTTTTTGCATTTTATTCTATGCGTTTTATTAATTCACTGGAAATTGAACATAGACTTAATTGCATATGTGTTTTGCTATAAATGATTGTTTTTAGAAGTTTGTGATTAAGTACCCCAGTGACTAATGTTTTCCCTATTATGTACTTGCACTTTATATTGGTACTTCGCACTTTATGACATATATGCTGCTTAAAATCTGTATTTTATAACAATTTTTTAAACATATGTCTTAACTTGTTTTAATCGTATTCATTCTGTATGTACTTTTATGGATGTATTCAAAATCCGAATAAAGATCATTTGAATTGAATTGAAGTGCTACCTCGTTGGGTAAATGTATAGTGCTTTTGCTACACTACAGCTGTGTAAAGGGCCAGAAGAGTTGTCTCCAGTGACCACGTGTGTCTGTAATTTTGCCACCGCGCCGAAAGTCGCTGAGGTCCTCGAGTGAGCTGTCCAACATAGTGAGGAAAGGGCGGGAAGACATTACATACCCTAGTGTGTGTGGGGCGGGGCCAAACGGGTGGGGCTTCCATGCGAGTTCAGATGCCTCTTGTTTATAAAGGGTCAGACACCGATCAGAGCAGCAGATGAGAAGGAAGCAGCCTCCTGGTCACATGAAGTACACGGGGATTGCGCTCGAGAAACTCGTGGATGCAAAGACCTCCATCAAGGATTACATCTAATTGTAGGCGGTAGATATAGGGAGGAAGCACACCTGCCTAGCCTATACAGTGCTCACTAGTTGTTTGGGCTGATTATATTGTGTGACTGAATTTGAGCTTCAACCCGGCACCTAGTTTATTTATATCTGTAAGTGCTTCCTGTTGAGGTTTAATTTTTGTGACATTAGCATCGTGCCAGAATGAATCCTGCCTGCATATTTATCCACGAAGATGCCACAGTGTTTTGCCATACCTCTACTCAACTGGAGTACTTTCTCTACTGGCTAATCAGTAAGTACTACCTTGTTGGGTAAATGTATAGTGCTTTTGCTACACTACAGCTACGTAAAGGGCCAGAAGAGTTGTCTCCAGTGACCACGTGTGTCTGCAACTTTGCCACCGCGCCCATAGGCGCCGAGGTCCCACGAGTGAGCTGTCCATCACAGTGGGGGAAAGGGCGGAAAGACGTTGCATACCCTAGTGTGTGTGGGGAGGGGCCAAATGGGCGGGGCTTCTACGCGAGTTCACATGCCTCTTGTTTATAAAGGGTCAGAGACCGATCAGAGCAGCAGATGAGAAGGAAGCAGCCTCCTGGACACAGGAAGTACACGGTGATTGGGCTCGAGAAACTCTCGGATGCAAAGACCTCCATCAAGGATTACATCTAATTGTAAACGGTAGATATAGGGAGGAAGCACACCTGCCTAGCCTCGACCGTGCTCAATAATTTTTTGGGCTGAACGTTACTGAATTTGAGCTTCAACACGGGCATGTGCAAAAAAAAATAATAATTCGCCCGCGAGCGGAGTTGCGGATTTTTTGGCAATTTTGCAAGATTCGCGATCGCGAAATTGCCAAAAATCCGCAAATTCCGCGAGCGGAACGGATTTTGCGGCCATACTTACTCTGCACCTAGAGCGGACACCATTCGCCATTCACCCACCATCCGCAGCGGCCCGTTGTGCTTTTTCATCTTTTTCTCCTGCAGAGCTGTTTCAGCGTAAAAAACAGCTCTTCCATTGCTAACTTTAAGCACTGGGTACAGCCGGAACAACTCTGCACCACGGTTCCATGGGCCATGTAAATTCGAACTGACTGTCATGGCTTGGTCATGGGATCTGCATCAGCTTTACCCTGCAAGGTTTCAATGCAAGTCAACCTGCAAGAGACGGATTGTCACTAGTGGATTTTCCCGTTGACCATAATGTTAAATTCTCACTATATTATTTTGCACTGATTTTATAATGCTTCAAAAATGTATAACTGTGGTTATATGCATGCTATCCTGTTTCCTTTAATGTCTATATTCAGATAGAAATACACTCTATCTGTATAAATTGGTGATGGATTTCTCTTGAGTTTTGTCAATTACTTATCTTCCACGTTGGTACTCTAAAATGCTTAATGCATGTTTTTCTAGTAAAGCCTGAATGCTCTTTGCCACACTACCAGGACTGAGCTAAGGATTTATTAGTGTGAATCCAAGGACCATCTTTGGGGTATTGTGAGAGTATTTCATGGTGAGGCCCCATACCACATAATACTCCACTTTCCTGCATTGGTGTTACAGCGGTGGGGATCCTGAACCTGTGTTTCGCAGTACCATGTGGTCATAAGTGATTTTCCCAAGCAATCTACTCAATTGACTTTAGCACCAAAAATAATTTATTCAGAATGTTTTGTTTTTTTAATAATTATTGGATTTGTAGGGCCCTATGTAGACCCCCATTCAAATAGTACATTTTAAACGGCTTAGAGGAGTTAGGAAAAGGTTTAAAAGTTGTTTTTTAAAAGGTCCCAACTGCACGTAAAAAGTTAAGCACAATGAAGGCTGGTAAGGTTCTCGACTTCTCAGTCATCCCAGCCCTGAGGATCAGTGATCTGAGAGTTTTGTGCAAAGCCACCAGAGAATTAGCTGTAGAGGGACAGCTAAAAAGGAGAACCTTAAAAAAGCCCTCAGCTCCTATGAGAAAGAAAGATTGGAGAGGGAGGACCATTCCTCAGAAGAATACCCTGAAGATGGTGAGGATGATGCCCTAGTCCAAAGTGATCGTGATAGGAAAGAAGGTGAAGACCTAAACTCTCCACCCTTCCCCAGACCTCTTTCACCAGTGGGAAGTGGCAGGAGTCACGCTAGTAGGCCCTTCAATAGTAAGGTGTCAGGAACAAAGGGTTAAGATGGCTTAAAGCCCAAAGATGGTGGCAGTAATACTCATAGGGAGAAAGTGGAATCTTTTGACCATAACATTCCCAAGGGATTGTCCCCAAGTATAGCGATGGTGATTAAATTGATAAGTGGTTTGCAGCCTTTGAGAGGGCCTGCAAAATGAGGAACATAAGTAGTCAATACCAGGGCTCTCTACTTTGGGAGCTATTCTCAGTAAAGGGCAGACATAGGCTACTGGCCCTTGATGGGGATGTGGCTTAGTCCTTTCAGCATATGAACAAGACACTCGTAAAAGGGTTTGGAGTCAGCACAGCAGAGTATGTATTGAAGTTTAGGGACACACATAAAGGTCAAAACCAGACATGAGTGGAGTTTGTGGACTCTTCAGTCAAAGCATTAGAAGGCTTGATAACAGGAAATGAGGTCACTTATGATAGGCTGTATAATTTAATTATGAAGGAGCATGTTTTAACTAAATGTACCACAGAGCAATTGCCTCAGCGTTTGGTGTATTCTAAGTTTTCTTCTCCCAAAGAGTTGGGGATGATAGCTGGTCATACCAGGGTATTCAGGAAGACCCATGATGGGGGTGACCCTAAGAAGGGTGCTCAGAAATACCAGCAGGGTAAGAAGGTGAGCAAAAACAAGATAAAAAGAAGGAGTTCTCTAAAGTCCCCCAAAGTTCTTCTCAGGAGGGTGGGCCCAAGACTTCTGCCAGACCAAAGGCATAGCGTATCAGGGTAAAAACTGGGATCCAGCAAAGGCTTCTGGTTTGTGTCATGACTGTCATCAGGCAGGCCATTAGAAAGTAGATGCAGCATGCTCCAAAAAGTCCCCCAGAGGTGGACAATCCAGAGGGTTGGTAGCATACGAGTAGAGATGGAAATGTACTCTGGAGAGGCCAGAGGAGACACTGAGGCTACTTTTGTTTCCCTGTGTGGGGTATACATTAAAGGCCTGGCTGTCTTGTCTCCAAGCCGGAGGAGTATAGACCAAGACCTAAAATCAATGGGACTGAGGCGGAGACTCTGAGGGATGCAGATGCCAGTTTTACCATGGTGGCAGCTAGACTGGTTTCCCCAGACCAAATGATACCTGGTATTAGTCACCAGGTGACCAATGCTGACAATCAGACTAAGCTCCATTTAATGGCCTTGATAAGCTTGGAATAGAGAGGGGTTACTGGCCCAAAGAAGATTTTTTTTGTGTTTTTTTGTAAACAGTTTTTTATTAAATATTAAACAGAAGATCTGCATTTATATCTTAACAATTGACAGGATATTACAGTGACAGTCTTACAGCGAGCGACAATACGTGTATTATATTACAGCTATATGCATATTGTGATTTTTACACCTCCTCCTCTGATTCCCGGTCCTTTGCTTGGGGGGTACATATATTTCCTCTAAAATATTCCATTTACCCCACACCCTCTCCCATTTGTTGGGGCACCCTCTGTGGATATACGTGGCTTTTTCTGCTACCATAATCATATCCATGTCCCTGCACCATTCCTCGTGAACTGGGGCTTGTACCGCCCCCCATTTCTGGGCTACATTCCGTTTAGCTAATATCATCCCTGTTGTTGCCCAGTTTTGGTCAGCGTGATTCAAGTTCTTTGGTTCCCATATATTCAAAAGACAACGTTTGGGTTCAGGTGGAACTGGGCTGACGCTGACCTCCGTGATAGTGTTCATTACGGCTGTCCAGTATAGTTTAATAACTGGGCAGTCCCACAAGATATGGTAGAAGGTGCCTATGTTGTTGCATTGACGCATGCAGCGCTGGTCCGTGGCTTTCCCTATTTTGCATAACGTCACTCTCGTGAAGTATGTCCTATGTAGTATTTTGTGTTGTATCAGAAGTTATTCCATCGATTCCTGCCAGTCGGTGTCATCCAGTTCCCCTACCTCTTTCTGCCATTTAGCCCGTAGTGTCAACATGGGGTCTATTTGATTGTTAATGATTTTCCGATATGTAAGGGAGATCGCTTTCTTGTCTAGGTGGTCCGTTAGTAGCCGGTCCTCTCAGAGGGAGGCTTCAGGGAGAGTCTCTGCTGAAATAGCAGCTTCTAACACGTGTTTTACCTGCATATACCGGAACATCTCGGCAGGAGTTATCTCGTATTGTTCCTGTAGGTAGGCAAATGTAACAACAGTGCCCCCTTTCCAGAGGTCAAACAGCCGGGAGATCTCTATTATATCCCACTTTTGTAACCCTTTTGCTTTTGCCCAGTGTGCCTAGCTCGCCGGTATCCCCTAATGGGGTGTGTTGCGTCAGCTTGTCAGCCCATCCAAGGTGCCGCAGCACTGTATGCCACAAGTGAACCGCATGTGCTGCTGGTCCCAGTAGGCTTGATTTTTTCTGTTTGTTGTATAATCAATCAATCAATCAAAAAAGCTTTATTACGACAATTAAGTCTTAAAGCACATTCATATAATAACTTTGAAAAAAAAAGGATACAGATGTGTTAAGAACCTTAAATTTACAAAACGTTAAAATATACAATGAGTATATACAGAGTAAAAAGAGACATAAAAACCATTGATAAAAAAAGATATATGTTAAAAAAGATCTAATCATAGTACAGAGTAATTAATTGGGACTGTTATTGCGGACAAAGGGATTTAAGTATTGCTCAACTTAGGGGTCCACCAGCGTGACACATGCGTATACTCCATGACCAGCTTAAGAATTGGGCCATTGCTATAGCAATAGATGGTGTGGAGTCTGAGCAGAGTGCTCTCATTGCCAGAGCACAGTTTTTTAGGCCGAGTAGATTACATATCGGTCTTAGCCATGCACGCCAAGGGGTAATATATGTGGGGCAAGCTAAAAGAACATGTGCTACTGTTTCAATTTGATCTGAGCAGAAGGGGCATTTATCACATTCAACTTTGCCCCACTTTGCAGTAAAGATCTAGTTGGCAAAGTGCCTGCCCTTAACTGGAAATATAATTTCCGGTCAAAGGGTTTTGTGATAATGTCCCAGTATTGCTCAAAATGGGGAGAAGGTTTAAATTCCATGAATTTGCCCGTTAATGATGAGGAGGAGTGGCTGCGGTATGTCTTACAAAACACCATTTCCCA
Organism: Lissotriton helveticus; assembly: GCF_964261635.1. Classification (NCBI taxonomy): domain Eukaryota; kingdom Metazoa; phylum Chordata; class Amphibia; order Caudata; family Salamandridae; genus Lissotriton; species Lissotriton helveticus. The sequence goes on along the minus strand of NC_136061.1, from coordinate 1,429,360,169 downwards.
GTATTTCGCCTTTAATGATTCTTTGGAGGGAAAGGAGGCATTGACAGGATCTGTCCATAAAACACTCATACCCATCATTTCAAGGAGGGACTTAATTTCCCTGAACCATTTGATTCGATGTTGGCTATCTGTCAGAATTACGTCCATGATGCCTGACGCATAATGTTTTAGTTCCGTTGTAGTCCATAGCCTCCGCCAATATAAGAGTGGGCGAAGTCTAGCCAGGTCCACTACGGATTTCCTGCCAAGGTCATACAACAAGGGGCCCGAGGGGGTACTTTGTGGGACACCTATAATTTTCCTTAAGAACTTTGTTTCTAGAGCAGAGATCGGCCTAAGGTTTTCAAAGGCTCACAACTCTGCACCATAAAGCGTGGAACTCAAAATTTTTGATTCATAAGTTTGTAAGACCGGGCTTATAGGTTTAGTATATGACAGCCTATGGTGGGTATAAACAGCCCCCGCATTTTGGCGAAATTTTAAAGCAGACATATCCAATTGGCCCTTCCATCCCATTTTTTTTTTGTACGGTAATGCCCATATATATTAAAGACTTGACCTGTTCCAGGGGGACGTTATTCATTGTTATGCCACCCCTAAAAGATCTATGCTGGTTAAAAGACATGCATTTCGTTTGTTTGTTATTGACTTCAAGGCCTCGCGAGGTGCAAAAATCATTAAAGTACCTCAGGGCACGTTGAAGACCACTAAGGGTTTTGGATAAGATAAGTGTATCGTCTGCAAACAATAAGATGGGTGTGGGAATGCCAGCCACCACTGGGGCATCTGTGGCTACGTGCATAAAGGAGTCCACTATACCATTGATGTAAAAGGAAAATAGTGTTGGTGCTGAAACGCATCCTTGGCGGACTCTTCTGCCCACAGGAAACGAGTCTGTGACACTGCCCTGATCACCCCATCTTATGTGAGCAAAATTGTCTTCGTGTAAACGTATGATTAATGTTAGTAAATCTGCTGCCTTCCCCAACTCAGATAGCACAGACCAAAGCTTACTACGAGGAACTAAATCGAAAGCTGACCTAAGGTCAACAAAGGCAACGTTGAGTGACCCTTTCCCCAGGACCACAGTACGCCAATATAGTGTTATAAAACAAAAAATCTGACCCACTGTACTTATTTTTACCCGAAAGCCTGCCTGGAAGGGTGACAAAATTGTATACTCGTCTATCCACACCTGGACAATGTGCAAAACCATCCGGCCCACAACTTTTTGTAAACAATCTATCAAGCTTATGGGCCTATAATTTTCGGGTCTCGACTTATCCCCTTTTTTAAAAATCGGTACAATTTCAGCCCCTTTCCATGAGATTGGGACTTGGGCACCTTGAGCAATGGCATTAGCCAGAATAGTAATATACTTGACCCAGTTAGGTTTATCATTTAGAAAAAGGTCCGCAAGGATTCCATCAATACCTGGAGCTATGCCCTCCGTTACAGCTCCCAATGCTCTCTCTGTATCTACCGGTAAAAAGGGAGCGTCTTTAAAAAATATGTACTCACATTCCTCGGCTGCCCTCACATTATCTTCCTTGCTGGCATACTGAGGTTTAAAAAAGTCCACCCACTGATGTTTATCAACATGGTTCTGTGGGCGTTCTGGATGGCCCCCATTGCCCCATTTGACAAGTTTCCAAAACTGTTTGGTATCCCTATTTGTACACGCCACTCTTAAGTCCTGCCACCTATCCTCATCATACTCTTTTTTAGCTAGAACCTGGACCCTCCTGTAATTATTACGTGCCTCTCAAACTCTCTCAGGATTCCTTAGTTTGAGCTCGAGCCCTAATCTATCTCGTGCCACTCTGCAAGCCTCATTGAACCAGGAAGTCTGCGTCTGAGCAGTAGTTTTTGTACTTGGCGTTCGCCTAACAAAATGGGTGCGTAGCCTTAAGAAAAAAGAGTAATGGATTCCAATGATTTCACCCCGGAAGTCTGGGTTGTTTTGCCATCCAGCCTCAAAACTGGCTAAGGTGCCAATCATATCTTCGTTGATGGCTGTCAATGTTTCTGCGCTCTCGACAAGTTTTGCCCATTTCAAATGGCGTGTGTCGTTCGAACAAAGCAAATCAAGAGTGTTGACTCTATCTCCATGGTTACTTACATTGAGCTGAACCTGAAGTTCAAAGGTAGAGCATAGAGGGGTGTGATCACTTTCCATACGCTCCTCTATGGACATATCCTTTATTAAGTGCCAAAATGTAAGATTAACAAACAGATAATCTATTCTGCTGTTAAAGCAGCCATTATTAAAGGTGTGAGCTCCATGGGGGTCCGAGGGTGTACGCCCATTTGTTGCCCATAACCCTTTCTCTAAACAAAGCCCCTTAAGCTGTATGGCTGCATCCGTCCATTTATACACTGGGGGTAAATTCAGCATAGAAATACCCCAACTTTCATCCTCCTCACCTGAAAGGTCAGATTCTCCAGGGCCCAATGGTTCAAAGGTTGTGTTGAAGTCTCCGGCGACCACGACGATTGGGTCCTGGGAATATCCATCGAGTAGTTCTTCCAAAGTCAATCGAACATTTGAACTTTTAACCCCAACCATACCCCTAGCCTACACATTATAGATATCTATATTGATTATAGGGCTCACAATGAGGCGTATCGCAAGAATGTCATTACTCTGGGTAACCAAGGGATGTATTTCAAAGCCAAGGACTTGCCTTACTAAGATAGTGAGTCCTCCTTCCGGGCGACCCGTCCTTCCCTTTGTGGCCACTATATTAAAATTAAGATAGCCTGGGTAATACATTGGGGTAGCCACATCTCCTGGAAGAGACATATATCATGTTGTTCTATAAAGTGTTGCCAATCGGGGGAACTCACCCTACCACTCAGATCAGCAATGTTCCATGATAGGAGAGAGAGCTTTCTTGGATTATGGGTGTTTTTGTCGCTCCCTAGTAGATCAGTCGCTAAAGAGGATACAAATGTGGGTATAGCCACAGGGGTGCCTACTTGGGTGCTCAATTTAGCATCAGTAATGATTCTATTGGAAGAGCTCAACGGACAATTTGTTTGCAATTTATACGCCTGCTCATAGACTGGCACTCCAGATGTTAATTCTGTGTTTAGCTCGGACAAGGCGCCAGGCTCAATATTGCTTGAGAGTGGTAACTTATGAGTACTTTGTTTTGATGGGGGACAGACCAAATGTGTATTCAATCAGGGACTACAGCTATTACCCACTGGTAGTCAATCACATTCCTCAAGAGATGATAGGGTCTCCAATCTGTTTCCCAGAGGAATACCCCCTGATATCACTGGGATTACACGGCACCTCACTCCATGCCGAAGCTGTGAGTTGATGTCCCTATTCAGTCCAGGCCTTTGAGGCATGGGATTATCATAGAAAAACTCTAGTGTTAGAGGGATTTTCTGCAAATTCCTATACTGGGGGGATAGAGATTGGGCAACAAATTAGGCAATACATCAAAATAAGCAACGTTTATAATAATACAATCTCCATAGAACAATGTTTTTTGATTTCCAACCCAGTTTACTCTCCTTGCCATACTTATTTCCTTGGCCAACATACATGTCCCGTTTTTAGTGATGTTCATATTATTTGAAAACCAATGGAGACATTAGTTCATTAAGTTTGTGGTGGTCTCCGTCTGCCCTCTTCTGAGGGGAGGTACGTTTGCCAAAACTAGGGCCAGTGGGGCGGCTGCTGAACGAGGGTTGAGAGTCACAAAGGGCAGTTGTTCAAGTTGATTCTGAAAAACATTTGATTTTGCTGGGCTACGCCCATTGTGGATAGGATTATCAACGACTGTGGGTAAATGGGCGTTTGGATCAGTAATAAGTGGGTTAGTACATAATGGGGTAAGTATAAACATTTAGGAACAGAATAAATAAAGTGGACCTAAACAAATTTGTGAACTCACGAATACGATAAATACAAGTCATCAATTACAACTTGAGATAATGGATTTAAGAAAATATCTTTTTAATTCACTTTTTATAAATATATTTCAAAGACAATAAATATACAGTAATTCAGAAAAAATCCATAGACAAAATATTGTTACTGAAACACATCAATAAGTATCAGGTCAAAGAATGAATGGTCAAAACAAAATTCAAAAGTATTAAACCATAATGATAAGGAGCATGGCTAGGGGATATGTTCCTACGCGTGTTTCGGCTAGAAGCCTTCATCAGGAAGCCATGTTTTCAAGGGCAAAACGTATGACCTGGAAAGTAAAATAAGACATGTACTGATGCATGTGATATCAATTCGTGTCACACATTAAATACATAACGGTCCTACACATGATACATAGAAAGAATGATGCACTACAGTATTAGCTAAAGATAAAAACATTTGTTGCAAGCCTAATGTACAAGAATCTAGAAAAACAGGCAATTATTACCGTGAAATGAATAAGAAACCACCACCAAAAAAGAAGGGACCTTCTTGGGTGAAGGCAAGGCAAACATTATTGTCAGGTTGGTAACCAATATTCCACGGGAGTGAAGAAGAATCCCCACACCTCCAAGGCACAGAAGCAAGAACGTGAAATGAGACACACACTCTTGTCTACTGTCCCCTAAAAGTATGAGGGAATTTACCCTAGGAGTGTCCACCACTCTCCTCATACGAGGGGGGGGCTAGGCAGGGTACAGCAGGAATAGTCGTAGTTGGATGTCCAGGCTAGAAAACAAAATATGCAGTACACATAGATCATTCCTTCACTAACCTTTAAGCAGGAATCATTGACATGCGTGATCATACAAGTGTGCTTACCCCAATTGTAGTTTAGGCAGGCTCTCTCGAGGAAGTCAAGGAATAGTAGCCAATATGAGGAGCCACGAGTAGTGGGGCATAGACCTCTCGAGGGACATACACACCAGACCAATGTAAAAAACACAAAAAAGAAATGGGGAATGTGAGGAGCACCAGCCGGCTGCTGAGGGCTGAAACAGAGGAGCAGTGCACACACACACGAGGTGAGACACCCGGCCCTCAAGGGAAAACAAGGGCGGAGCGCTCACACTCTCAGAAAGGGTTTCAACAAACAAAGAAACTCGCCAGGTATTACATTCATACAAGCGAAGCCAGAAACAAGATACGAGCAAAAGAACGCCCGCTAAATGCGTGAGTAAAGCAAGGGAGGTCGCGAGCAACTCTCGCGTATAATAACAGGAAATGCCGTAGTTCGGCAAAGAACACTCTCACTCACGAACACCCATCCAGGAAATAGAAGGGACCAAGGAATGAGGGTGCAGGAGCTGAGTAAGGTCCACAGGCACACGGAGACTCAGCAAGATGCCGCCAAACCTCGCGCCAGGAATCAGGAAGTGAAAAGGTGGGGGCGTGGTACCGGAACAGTAAGCCAAGCAAAGGCTACGTTCTGCCGTGCCTCTTTTCACTGGTTAGGGAGCGTCTCTGAAGAGTTTGTTGGTGGGAAATAGGGGCCGGGTAAAATGAGCAGAGCTTCATAACCTCGCATGTCAATGCTATCGAGTCCTAACAGTACCCCTCCCCAAAGGCCTATTCATGGGACCAGGCTTAGCGGGATGGAGTCTGTGGAATCGTTGAATCAATCGGGCGGCATGAATGTTTTCAGCAGATTCCCATGACCTGTCCTCTGGGGGGTATCCTACCCAATCTATTAGGTACTGTAATTTGCCTCTTCTGTTACGGGAATCAAGTATTTTGTTTACTTCGTATTCTTCTTCGCCATCTATTCGTACAGGTGGAGGAGGGTGGTCTGGGACAGTAGAAGGGATATAGGCCTTTAACAAAGAGCTGTGGAACACAGGATGTATTTTCATGCACGGGGGTAGGGTCAACTTTAGGGTGACAGGGGTGATGATTTTTTCAATGGGGAAGGGACCTATGAACCTAGGTTGGAGTTTTTTAGAACCTTCCATCTTTAGGTTTCTAGTGGACAACCACACCTTCTCTCCTATTGTGTACATGGGTTCGGGTCTTCGGTGTTTATCCGCTTGTCTTTTCATAGCTTCCTTGGCCTTACTTAACTCTGTCTTGGATTTTTCCCATACTGACTTGATTTGGGCATGATGTTCCTCAAGAGAGGGTATTGAGGTATCTGTGGAAGGAATATCGATAGGGATCATTCTAGGGTGTTGGGCCTGGACAAAATAAAAAGGGGATGTCTTTGTAGCAGAATGGGTAGAATTATTGTAGGCGAATTTTGCCAAGGGCAAGGCTTGAACCCAGGTGGATGGGAGGGATGTCAACAAACAGCGCAAAAATTGTTCTAATGTTTGATTAGTCCTTTCTGTTTGTCCATCCGTTTGAGGGTGGTATGCAGTGGATAATCTGTGGTCTATCCCCAACTGGGAACACAACCCTCTCCAGAACTTTGAGACAAACTGTGGACCCCTGTCTGATATAATGACCGGAGGTAAACCATGTAATTTGACGATTTCATTCAAAAAGACAGAAGCTAGTTCTTTGGAGGACGGTATAGTTTTCAAAGGAATGAAATGACCCATTTTGGACAGTAAATCAACCACTACGTAGATTGTGGTAAAACCTTGACAAGAGGGCAAGTCTGTCATGAAATCCATGCTAATTGTGTGCCAGGGCTGGGGAGGAATGGATATGTTTTTTAGGAGTCCAGTGGGAGCGCAATGAGACGCCTTTTGGCGAGCGCAAGTGGAGCAAGCTTGAACATATGCTGCCACATCTTTGGTCATAGACTCCCACCAGAACCACCTATTACATAAATCATGGTTTTTTTTAACGCCTGGATGTCCCGCCAATGTACTGTTATGACACCAACTGATAATAGTCTGTCTCAACTCCGCAGCAGGAACAAACACTTGGTTGTCATGGTAAAACAACCCATCTCTAATGGAATGCAAGGGATTATTCAACCACTCTTCCTGTGATACATCCAAAAGTAGTTGTTTGATTTGTTCCAGAAGGGTATGATCTTTATCGCCCACTCCTAGGATCTTATTCTCAGGTATTATGAAACAGGGTTGTTCTTGTTCCGTGTGTTGTTCATGACCTAGTCTAGACAAGGCATCTGCTTTTCCTTGTTGTATCCCAGGCCGATAAGTGATGATAAAATCGTATTCACTGAAGAATAATAACCATCGCATTTGCCTGGGCGTGAGAGCTCTAGCTGATTTAAAGAACTGAAGGTTCTTGTGGTCAGAATATATGGTGACAACATGGGGAGATCCTAGTAAATGATGTCTCCACTCTTGAAAGGATAGCTTGATAGCTAACAATTCTCTTTCTCCTATAGTGTAATTTCTCTCTGCTGGTAAAAGTGTCTTGGAAAAATATGCTATAGGATGCATGTGTCCTGTCTCCGGGTCTCTCTGTGATAGTACACCTCCCACAGCATATTGTGAGGCATCCGCCTCTACAAAAAAAGGTTGAGTGTTGTCGGCGTGATGAAGGATAGGAGCAGAAGTGAACTGAGCTTTTAGGTCACAAAAGGCTTTTTCTGCTTCAACGGACCAGTGAAAAGGTACACCTTTTTTCAGGAGTCTGGTTATCGGAGCTATGATCTCAGAAAAATGATTGATAAACCGCCGATAAAAGTTGGCGAATCCGAGGAATGATTGAATTTCCTTCACGGAAGTAGGACTTTTCCAATTTACCAAGGCCTCAATTTTCTTGGGATCCATTTGCAGACCGGTAGGTTTGATGGTAAAACCCAAGAAATCCACTTCTGTGGTGTGGAACAAGCTCTTGTCCAGTTTAGCAAATAACTGATTTTCCTTTAACTTGCTAAGGATCTTACTCACGTGTTCTACGTGATCCTTCTCGGTCTGTGAGAATATAAGAATATCGTCAATGTAGACAATAACAAAGATGTCAATGTATTCACGCAAGATGTCATTAATGAAGTACTGGAATGCAGCTGGTGCATTGCACAGCCCGAATGGCATTACACAATACTCATAGAGTCCATAGTTTGTGCGGAATGCGGTCTTCCATTCATCACCCTGTTTGACGCGTATTAAATGGTAAGCCCCTCTGAGATCTATCTTCGTAAAGATTTTGGCACCCTTTATTTGTTCAAGTAGTACTGGAATCAGAGGTAGTGGATACTTGTTTTTTATCGTTATTTTATTCAAGGCTCTATAGTCCAGGCATGCCCTGAGCCCTCCTTCTCGTTTATCAATAAAAAACAAAGGAGATGATGCAGGCGAAGTAGAGGGTCTAATAAAGCCTTTCTCTAACATGTCATCCAAATAGTTTTTTAGATACTCATTTTCTGCGGGTGTTAAAGCATAAATTCGACTACTTGGTAGATCTGCGCCAGGGATTAGGTCTATTCGGCAATCGTAACTCCTATGAGGAGGTAATTTTGTTGCTTCCTGTTCATTGAACACCTCTGCGAATTCTACATATTGATCAGGCACTTTCAAATCTTGTCCTGTTTGAACAGCACAGTATAAGGGAAGTTCGTTTTCTTGGGCTTCGCCATAGCACTGTGTTTTACAATAGTGGGAGTTCAATGTCACTGTTCTTTGAACCCAGTTTATAACTGGGTTGTGTATTTGCAACCATGGGACTCCTAAAATAACCCCAAAATTGGGAGCGTCTATGAGATCAAAAACAAGTCTTTCGGAATGTCCATTATTAAAGACAATGATCACAGGCGGGGTCTGATAACTGATCATACCTGACGACAATTCCGACCCATCCACGGCCCAGATGGATTCGGGCTGAGATTTAGCAACAAAAGGTATGCCCAACTGGTTAGCAAGTTTGATATCAAAGAAGTTTCCTGTAGCTCCGGAATCGAGAAGGACAGACATGGTGTATTGTTTTTTACCACTGTACGTGAGAGTAATGGGTAAGGTGAAATGTTTGACTACATGTATTTTATTGGTGGAGATCTGGTGAGGGATGCAGCTTGGGGAAGTGACCTCTCTATTCCTCAAGCTTGCTAGTTTTCCGAACTGGAAACACTGCTAGCGGTTTGTCTGGATGTTTTAGGACGGACTGGACACTCTCTAGCATAATGCCCACTCTTTCCGCAGTACAAGCATAAGTTTAATTTGCGCCATTTGTCTTTTTCCTCTGCAGATAATGGACCTCGCATACCCCCAATTTGCATAGGTTCAGGTGCATCTTTAGGGACTGGTTTCTCGGTTTTAGGTAGGAAAACCCTAGGTACAATGGCTCGAGTTCTTTCTCCCTTCCTTTCATGCAAACGATGTTCTAGTTTGACTACTAGATCAATGAAGGAAGCACAATCTTCTGGGGGGTTAACTATCTGAGAGAGGAGGTCTTTTAAATCATCCCCCAACCCTCGATAAAACAAGGACGTTCTCTTGTCCTCTGGCCAATGTGTCTCGGCCACCAACCGATTGAAGTTGGTAATGTAGGACAAGAGATCTTTGGAGCCTTGTCTTAGATTGAGCAATTCGGTATCACTGGCTTGCATATAGGAATGTTTCGCAAAGAGATTTCTCATCTTTTCCTTAAACAGATCTAAATCATAAAGAGCAGGATCATCGTTCTGAACTAAGGGAACCGCCCATTCGGCCGCATTACCTGCAAGATAGGAAATTATAAAGGCGACCATGGCGGAATCATCAGGGAAGGAAGCTGTCCTGCACAAAAACTGAAGTTGGCATTGGTTCATAAAAACATTGTACTTAGTGCTATCCCCCGAAAATCGTTCAGGCATGGCAAGTGGAACAGGATTAGGGGCGTGTACAGTGACTTGAACCGGGGAACTCTGTGATTCTCCGCTAGCCCCTTGGTCAGTGGCAGGAGGGGATAAGGTGAACCTAGCAGGGTGTATATAGTTTTTTCTGGTTTTTGGTATGGTGCCTGTTTCTCTCTCTCTGGCTCTTAGTTGTTGCACTTCAGTCATGAGTCTTTGATTTTCTACCCCCAATCTACCCACTTCTGTCTGAAGGGCTACTAAGGCGGCTGTGATATTCTCTATTGACTGAGCTTGGAGTTCTACAGAGAGTACCGATGGGTCAGGATTCATCTTCACTCAGGGGAATGTAAATTCGTGGGCTTGGCTTTCTGTCAGGTTGGTAACCAATATTCCACGGGAGTGAAGAAGAATCCCCACACCTCCAAGGCACAGAAGCAAGAACGTGAAATGAGACACACACTCTTGTCTACTGTCCCCTAAAAGTATGAGGGAATTTACCCTAGGAGTGTCCACCACTCTCCTCATACGAGGGGGGGGGGCTAGGCAGGGTACAGCAGGAATAGTCGTAGGTGGATGTCCAGGCTAGAAAACAAAATATGCAGTACACATAGATCATTCCTTCACTAACCTTTAAGCAGGAATCATTGACCTGCGTGATCATACAAGTGTGCTTACCCCAATTGTAGTTTAGGCAGGCTCTCTCGAGGAAGTCAAGGAATAGTAGCCAATATGAGGAGCCACGAGTAGTGGGGCATAGACCTCTCGAGGGACATACACACCAGACCAATGTAAAAAACACAAAAAAGAAATTGGGAATGTGAGGAGCACCAGCCGGCTGCTGAGGGCTGAAACAGAGGAGCAGTGCACACACACACGAGGTGAGACACCCGGCCCTCAAGGGAAAACAAGGGCGGAGCGCTCACACTCTCAGGAAGGGTTTCAACAAACAAAGAAACTCGCCAGGTATTACATTCATACAAGCGAAGCCAGAAACAAGATACGAGCAAAAGAACGCCCGCTAAATGCGTGAGTAAAGCAAGGGAGGTCGCGAGCAACTCTCGCGTATAATAACAGGAAATGCCGTAGTTCGGCAAAGAACACTCTCACTCACGAACACCCATCCAGGAAATAGAAGGGACAAGGAATGAGGGTGCAGGAGCTGAGTAAGGTCCACAGGCACACGGAGACTCAGCAAGACGCCGCCAAACCTCGCGCCAGGAATCAGGAAGTGAAAAGGTGGGGGCGTGGTACCGGAACAGTAAGCCAAGCACAGGCTACGTTCTGCCGTGCCTCTTTTCACTGGTTAGGGAGCGTCTCTGAAGAGTCTGTTGGTGGGAAATAGGGGCCGGGTAAAAAGAGCAGAGCTTCATAACCTCGCATGTCAATGCTATCGAGTCCTAACAGTTATGTCAATCATCAGAAAAAAAGGAGAAAAGAATGAGGGAAAAAGGGTCCAGAGGATCCGCAAGTCCCAAATTGCATAATAAGAGAAAACACATAGTCAAGGATACCTGGGATAACTGAGCAATGGTTGCTTTTGTTTAAAAATGGATCTGAAAGGATGGAAACAAGATGAAATAACAGAATAAAAAGGCATGTGAAGATAAACATGTTTGTAAACCCGGTTGGACCAATACCAAACTATAGAGAGTAAGGTATGTGCCACCTCTCCCGGCCATTTCGTAAAAGATCCACATAATGCCTCAATGGTAAAGGATGGAATCTAGTTACCTATATTGTAAAGCAATCTGTCTGGGCAAGAGAAGTACAGCCGATGAGCTGGGTTCCGTGACTCTCGCCAGAAGAGCTGCGATGGCTGAAAGGGTGATTTAAAAAATACCAAATCCAGGTACTATGGAGGAGATGGCCGCTCTTAGAAGCTTACAACCAAAATATCAAAAAATGTTGCAGCCATGAGGCTTTGGAGTCTGCCCGACATCCTGGTGAGAGAAAATTACAGGTGTGGCGCGCTACGCAAACATGCTTACCTAGATATCTTTCATAAATGATCCTATCGTATCAGGGCAAGAGCGTAGATTTAATCAAGTTCAGGAGAAGACAGATTGCAGAGCAATCGGGGGCACGGGCTGGCGGATGTAGAAATGACGAAAAGATTAAATGGGGCAGCGGCCATCGATGAAATATTGAACGCTCAGCCCACTGCAAAGCTGATAATGGCGGGTTTCGGCTAGAAACCTTCATCAGGAAGCCATGTTTTTAAGGGCAAAAGGTATGACCTGGAAAGTAAAATAAGACATGTACTGATGCATGTGATAGCAATTCGTGTCACACATTAAATACATAATGGTCCTACACATGATACATAGAAAGAATGATGCACTACAGTATTAGCTAAAGATAAAAACATTTGTTGCAAGCCTAATGCACAAGAATCGCCATCGCTCAAGTCGAATTTCTGGACATTGTCATAAAAACCACCAATAACACCCTGGAAGTGGACCTCTTTGTGAAGTCCACAGCACGTAACACTTTGTTACACTTCGATAGTTTTCATCCTCGCATGCAGAAATCCAGTATACCGTTTGGGCAGTTTCTGCGACTCCGCAGGAACTGCACCAATGTTGCTGACTATGACATCAGGGCTAACACAATGAAGATGAAATTCCTAGCGTGTGGCTACCCCAAGAGACTGGTACATGACTCCTACAAACAAGCACGTTTTTATGACAGACAACACCTACTTAATCCTCATAAAAAGGAACCTAATTCCAAGTTAGTGTTTGTCACGAGACATTCTACCCTTAATGAAAAGATTCGCCATACCATCAATGCCAATTGGCATATACTAAATGCTGTGAAAACCAAAGAAACCCAACTTCCTAAGCCTCTCTTCGCCTATAGGAAGAGTAAAAATCTAAAAGATCTAGTTGTGCAATCCCGCATGTCGAGTCCCACAGGTCTGTACACCCAAACCTCCATTACAGGACAAACATCCATTACAGGTCAAAAACTCGTTAAGGGCAATTTCAAATGCCTGTCCTGTACAGCATGCCAGTTTGCCATTGAGACGCAAGAATACTGTTTCAATAACATCAATATTCCTTTACGCAACCTGACGAACTGCAAAACCACTAACATCATATATCTTCTTCTATGTCCCTGTAATCAAGGTTACCTCGGAGAAACTTCACGCACCATGGCCACCAGATTATCGGAACATAGATCAGCGATTCGGACAGCTAAAACTCAGGCACCTTTGGTGCAACACTATATGGACCAACAACACACCTCAGATGAGATACGTTGGCTCATTATAGAGAAAATTTTAATCAACACCAGCCCGCAGAGTACCAATATTAGAAAATGCAGAGAGGTATTCTGGATATTCACCTTAAACACATACCTACACGGGATGAATAGTGAGATACCCTGGGACCAGGTCATCAAACACAATCCAGGATAAAGTGTGCTGCAGTCTCTCTCCACACATCTGTTCCAGTTCTCTCTATTAGGGGACATGATCTGTTCTGCCATGCACAGTACGCCTGCACATAGCTTTAGTTTATTTTTGAAACATCCGGCATCAAAGGCCATGCTTATCCGCATTTTACATATTCACAGCTTTTCCTGCCTCTGCAGTAGAGCTTTTGTATTAAATTTTTTACACATATAGCACAGTGGTTTCTTTTTTTTCACTCCATCAGATATGTCATCGACCATATGCACCTTTCAGAGGAAATATGCGATTATATCCCTGGATTCAGAATTTATGTCATCCCTACATTGCTTTGGGTTCCTGTGGACTATTTTTGCACACTGCAAGATGGCGCCCACGGTCACCCTCTCGCATAGTCCTGCTTTCATTTCTATCCTGCAGCCCGAGTTAGTACCCACCCCTCCACTCACAAGCTCCACGGTATTCTTCAATATGGCGACTACCACCAGCCTGCGTAAAGCCCTGTTTCTATCTCCTCTCCGCTGCCACGCACATCCACTGCGTCAGCACCAGAGAGGCGGGCCATCCATGAACGCGCTAATCTGCGGGCGGCTATCTCTTATATATACACATATACCACGCCGCACTGGCTACACGCCGGAAGCTCTCCTGTCCTGGAGCAGAGGGCTACAGAGAAGGCAGATGTTTAGACGCCGCATCCTGGCGCCGGCATCATACTATCGATGCATCAAGCACGCCACCAGGTAGAACCCCCCCCCCCGCCATTATCAGCTTTGCAGTGGGCTGAGCGTTCAATATTTCATCGACGGCCCCTGCACCATTTAATCTTTTCGTCATTTCTACATCCTCCAGCCCGTGCCCCCGATTGCTCTGCAATCTGTCTGCTCCTGAACTTGATGAAATCTGCGCTCTTGCCCTGATACAATAGGATCGTTTATGAAAGATATCTAGGTAAGCATTTTTGTGTAGCGCGCTACACCTGTAATTTTCTCTCACCAGGATGTCGGGCAGACTCCATAGCCTCATGGCTGCACCATTTTTTGATATTTTGGTTGTAGGCATCTAAGAGCGGCCATCTCCTCCATAGTACCTGGATTTAGTATTTTTTAAATCACCCTTTCAGCCATCCCAGCTCTTCTGGCGAGAGTCACGGGACCCAGCTCATCGGCTGTGCTTCTCTCGCCCAGACAGATTCCTTTACAATATAGGTAACTAGATTCCATCCTTTGCCATTGAGGCATTATGTGGATCTTTTACGAAATGGCCCGGAGAGGTGGCACATACCTTACTCTCTATAGTTTGGTATTGGTCCAACCGGGTTTACAAAGGTTTATCTTCACATGCCGTTTTATTCTGTTATTTCATCTTGTTTCCATCCTTTCAGATCCATTTTTAAACAAAATCAACCTTCTGTGTCATGATTGCTCAACTCGCTGGGACCATTGCTCAGTTATCCCAGGTATCCTTGACTATGTGTTTTCTCTTATTATGCAATTTGGGACTTGCGGATCCTCTGGACCCTTTTTCCCTCATTCTTTTCTCCTGTTTTTCCGATGATTGACATAATGTTTGCCTTGCCTTCACCCAAGAGTGTCCCTTCTACTCTGCTTGGCTCAAGTTTAGGAAACTTTTTCGTGGTGGTTCCTTATTCATTTCACGGTAATAATTGCCTGTTTTTCTAGATTTTTGTACATTAGGCTTGCAACAAATGTTTTTATCTTTAGCTAATACTGTAGTGCATCATTCTTTCTATGTATCATGTTTAGGACCGTTATGTATTTAATGTGTGACACAAATTGATATCACATGCATCAGTACATGTCTTATTTTACTTTCCAGGTCATACGTTTTGCCCTTGAAAACATGGCTTCCTGATGAAGGCATCTAGCCAAAACGCGCGTAGGAACATATCCCCTAGCCATGCTCCTTATCATTATGGTTTAATACTTTTGAATTTTGTTTTGACCATTCATTCTTTGACCTGATAGGTTTGGCTTTCCCAGGCTCAGATGGAACTCCAACTCTAATGTGTTTCTGAATCCGAGGTGATAATAGTGGTTCCTCGGATTCGTCTTGCGAGGTTGCCACTATGCTACCATCTGGTGCGGTGATAATTTCCATGCTGGGTTCCGGGGAAGCACTAGTAAGTTGGATCAAGTCACGAGGGATGCCAGGTGATAATGATTTGCAAAGCGGGACGGGGAGATAATGGAGTCAGATGATAGTCTTGGGGGCACAGTCAATTCCCCCGTTCACAGCGATAAGAGCCTTTCAGTCATTTCAATTTCATGGGATAATACACATGCTGCTCTAGTGAGATAGGAATCCAAGGTTGTGACAGGCCCCCCCGAAACCTTGTCCTTAAAGCCCCTTCTCCTTGCCATTGTTCTTAACAATCAGAAAGATAGATAACAAGTACCTTCTGTAATGATGGATGAAAAGGATGTGGCCCAGCACGGCCTATTCCGGTCGATGACGGGCGCATGATGGGCCAGGGCGAGCCCGCGCTCGTCCCGCGCCGCGGGAGCCCCGGTTGAACTTTATTGAGTCGGAGGGAGGTGTGCCTGCTCCTATCCTCTTGCGATCCCGCGCTCACTGCCCCCTGGGTGTTGTGGTCTGGGTAGTACGCGTTCCGCGGCAGAGGAGGAGATGGATCAGCAGCACGGCGAGGCCTCCAACAGCAAATGTCCCCCGAGGGCAAGGCACCAAAAACGGCAGCAGCAAGGTAGGCAAAATAGGAAAGGGCGTCCCACTTGCCACTTTTGCTGCTTTCTACAGGTTTTGCTGCAGTGCTTCAGAGTTCTGCAGCAGGAGCGGGAGCAATGGAAAACACTGATCAGTCTTCAAGACTCCCCAAGACACCCCAAGTGGATAGCGGCGCCTGGGGTGCTTCGCCGCTTTTACTGCTATTCTCCCCCTCGCAGACTTTAGAAGCCTTTAGCACATCTGCAGTACTTCAGAAAAGCGTACTTGCCGCTTTTTCCACCTTTTCTTTGGCGTTGTTTCAGAGTAATTGAGCAGGAGCGTTTAACGCGTCTGCAGTACTTAAAAAAAAACTGCTTACCGCTTTTGCCGCTTTTGCCGCTTTTGCCAGTGCTTCAGAGCTCTGCTTTCCCCCTTTAGCCTTTAGCAGGTCTGCAGTACTTCAAAAAACTGCTTGCCGCTTTTGCTGCTATTCTCCCCCTTGCAGCCTTTAGCACGTCTGCAGTACTTCAGAAAACTGTTTGCCGCTTTTTGCACTTTGATTAAGCAGGAGCGGGAGCACTGGAAAACACTGATCAGTCTTCAAGAGCAGATGCCGTACCCCCCCAGTGGATAACTTCAGAGTTCTGCTTGCCACCTATAGCGCGTCTGCAGTACTTAAAAAAAAGCTGCTTGCCACTGTTGGCGCTTTACCAGTGCTTCAGAGTTCTGCCTGCCGCCACGTAATTGAGCAGGAGCAGGAAAACTGGAGAACGCCAATCACTCTTCACTCTTCACGAGCAGATGCAGTACCTCGGGAAACTGCCTGCTGCTTTTGCAGTTTTCATCGTTTTGCCGCTTTTGCTGCTATTCTCCCCCTTGCAGCCTTAAGCGCTTTCTCTCCCCATTGATCAAGTTTTTCAGCATCAGGAGCTGCAAACCCTCGGCAGCCAAGCCGTGCTGCTGCCTCTCACTGGCGGTTTGTTGTATAGTACTTGGTTAACTCCCCCCGAACTCAGGGCCAATCTATCTAGGTGGTACGCAGGGTCGGTGTTGGGTGCGTGGATCCAGTGATTGATCACTACCAGTTGTGAGGCCCAGTAATACGCCCGAACCTTGGGGAGGGCAATGCGAAACTAAGCGCACAATAGCGCCCTCAGCCACCCTGCGAGCTGACCTCACCATCACCCTCTACAAAAGCGCCATTGTATTAATCCAAGCCTCAACCAAAAACCTTAATAAATTTGCAGATCTTTTTACCATCCTCCGAAACCATGTGCATGACAACGGGAAGGTGACCAACACCCGTCCTGACTATCCTCCGACCCTCCTGCCCAACATGACTAACTTCCCCCATCCACCTTTCTTAGAGGCTCCAACACAGTTCCTCCTAACCCCCCCAGCTCATCTACCGGCCTTGACACGGGGAAGGCAGCCAACAACCGTCCTGACGAACCTCCGACCCTCTTGCCCAACATGACTAACTTCCCAAAAGCCACCTCACTAAGAGTCCCCAACACAGTACCTCCTAACCCCCCAGCTCATCTACCGGCCTTGCTAACACCACCACACCGAGACCTCGGGTCTCCTCCCCTCTATCTCCCCCCACGGTCTCCACGGTCTCCAACACAACACACCCTAGTCCTCCTACCAGCCCCCTCAACGTAATCAACCAGAGACCCTTGATCTCCTCCCCTCATGCTCCCCACTCGGACTCCACGGTTTCCAACACAACACACCCTAATCCCCTCAGCCCTCCTACCAGCCTCCCCAATGCAATCGACCCGAGACCCTTGGTCTCCTCACTTAATGCTCCCCACTCGGACCCTAAGACCAACACGCCTCCAATGACTTTTGTTGATGCAGGTCAAGCTAGCCCAGCTAACACTCAATCCACCCCCTCTATGACCCCTAACCCAGTCAATCCTAACCCTCCCAGCACCTCTACCGCACCCCCCTTACACGGATATCGATTACACTCCAGAGCCACCAAAATAATTCAGAGCATCCACCTCTCCATCCTGGATCTAACGAACCTCCTTCGTTAACCTCAAGCCTCAGCTGAATTCAACTTCCCCTCCTATCCAAGAGCACCTTAAACACCCACTACCGACTACTTGCATTTTTGCCCTCGAAAGCACCCTAGCTACCTATCAGAGGAGGAAACCCTTGCCCTCGCCCTCTCCTACAACCCTTCCCCCGTCAGAACAAATCCGCTAGACTCACTGATAAGGAAATCCTTGACATTCTCCAGGACCTTAAAGCAGCCCCAATCACTCCTTGTCTATCAGACGTGAGTGCTGAACTTCCCATCCGCACAGTCTCTATCAACCCCTGCAGATCAGCTCCCCTCCGTAACAGAAGGGTGATCAGAAGCAATCTAGCGCCTGTACACCTGTCTGCCCCGACTCCCGACACCACCTCCCTCCCCTTCCTGACTGGTCTCTTAATTAACTGCCGATCGGCAGTAAAGCATGCCGCCGATGTCGCTGCTCTCATTCTGAACAATAACTCCGACTTAGCTATTCTAACAGAATAATGGCTTAACAATTCCTCATCCCCATGCCTAGACCTCTTAGTCCCCCCCAACTATAACATTGCTAGGCTAGACAGACAACATAACAAGAAAGGTGGTGGCATCACCTGCATCTATCGCTCTAAACTCCTTGTCACAGAGCTTCTGGCGGATACTACAGATTCCTGCAAATACCTAGCCCTCTCAATCTGCTGTAACACCACCCAACTATGCAACCTGCACATCTTTTACCACCCCCCAGGCATGAATGACCCCTTCACTGACCACCTCATGGAAATTCTCACAGCAAAGAGTTCCTCCAACACCAAAGACATTTTCCTCAGAGATTTCAACCTGCACTGGAATGATCTCAAGGATCCTCATGTCAATGCCATTAAAGACCTCCTGGCCGATCAAGCCCTGAGCCAAGCATGCTCACTCCCAACCCATTCGAAATGGGCCACGCTTGACTGGATCATTTCTAAGGAGGCAACCGTCAAGCTTATCTCTATAGACCCCTGTGACTGGTCTGACCACCACGCCATCTCCTTCCTTTTACCTGGCACCCACAAGATAAGGACACCACAACTGGTGCTTCCTAAACGCTGGGTCAGAGACACCAAGAACCTGGACCGCAAGGAACTTGAGTTCCGCTGCAAATCGGACCTCCCCCCCCACATATCACATCGGTCAGTGACCTCAATGATCACTACTCTGCAACTATGTCGAACATTCTGGATGACCTAGCCCCTCTTGAACTAAAAATAACTCAAGTCAAAGATAGAAACCTGGCTCCCTCAACAATGAGAGGAGATCCTTCTGACAAGCTGAAAGAATCTGAAGACAGCACCCCTCGGCCACTCACCTAAAACTTCTCCGCCATGCCTGAAATACATACAACAAGAACATCCTCAACTCAAAAAAGAGTTCTTCAGAGCGGAACTAGGAAATGCCCAGAATAGACCACACAAACTCTTTGAACTTGTCAAACACCAATCGAACAAATTGGCCAAACCAAACATCGAAAGAAAACCCCAAGTCTCTCATCTCATCCGAGGAATTCTCCTTGTTTTTCGCAAACAAAATCAAAACCTTAGGTAACGAACCTAGTTCTGCCTCACTCTCTCTACTGACCCCTGACTTTCTACCTCCTCCACCCCTGCCTCCACAGTCCTCACCTAAGAATCAAGCACACCGGACCGACTTCTCACTCTATGATGAAGACTCTGTCGCCAAAATCCTTTCCACCTTAAACCCGAACAATCATTTCAATGACCCTCTCCCTTCAAACTGTCTTGCGACTGCCGCCCAATCCATAATTCCTAGCTGGACTGCGATAATCAACACCTCTCTCCGGCAGGGATCAATCCCTGACTCTCTGAAAGGGGCCAAGTTCTTCCCACTCTGGAAAAAGCCGTTGCTGGATCCAGCCTCTCCAGACAATTTCACATCAATTTCCAACATTCCTCTCTTGCCTAAAATGCTGGAGAAGTGTGTGAACTGCAGCTAAGTCACCACATCAGTAACTTCCAACTACTCAATGACTGCCAATCTGGTTTCCGACCTGGACACAGCACTGAAACCACCATGCTCCACATCGTCGATGATGCACTTCAAGGCCTTGACCAAGACAAAACCACTCTTCTAATCCTCCTAGATCTATCCTCAGCCTTCGACACGGTCAACCACAGGATGCTACTTGAATGCCTAAAATTTAGGATGGGATTAGATGGCCCTGTCCTTGCCTGGTTTACTTCCTTCCGCCAAAACGGATCTCAAATATTCCTAATCAACTGTAACCTGTCCGCTCCCTCCTTGGTCACGGTGGGAGTCCTTCAAGGATCAACGTTGTCCCCCACCCTTTTCAACCTCTATCTAGAACCCCTTGCCGAAGTCCCTCGCACCGCAAATATCTCCTACCATATGTACGCCGACGACACTCAGATCTACATAAAAATCTCATCTCGAGGAGATTCTCTCCCTGAATGAGGCCCTGAAGCTGACCGTCCAATGGCTCTCCTCCAACCAACTCAAACTCAATGCAAAGACAACTGAATTCCTCCTAATTTCCCCACCTAAAAGCAACTCGGAGATCCAGACATGGATTAAAGCCATCACTGCTTTAAACTGTCTCCCGACCATTGTGGACTTGGCCAAATCTCTGGGAATTACCTTGGATTACAAAGTAAACATGCGAGACCTCATCAACTCAATGGCCAAATCTGCCAAATTCCACCTGAGCTACCTATGGAAACTGAAACCCTTTCTTGACACTCCCGAACTAAAACTTGCAGTCCAAGCACTAGTTATTTCTAGGCTGGAATATGGCTGTTCCACCCTCTCTGGTTTACCCTAGATCTCCTTAGCACCCTTAAAAGCCTGCCTCAATGCAGCAGCCAGACTATTTACCGGCACAAGGAAATTTGATCACATCACTCCCCATCTGAAAGCATTGAAATGGCTTCCTCTTGAGGCCAGAATTCACCTCAAGCTGGCATGCATCACACACAAGGCCCTACACTCAAACTTCCCTGCGTATCTTGCTCAGAAACTTGTGACATCCGGAGGAAGCAGAAACTCACGATCAGCCAGTGCCCTCCTACTCCAGCCTGTACGCTTTCGGGAAAAAAAAACTATAACCGGGCGTTCGCTGGGGCTGCACCAAGAATATGGAACTCCTTCCCACTCGCCATCAGAAGAATCCCCTCTCTAGCACGCTTCAAAAAGGAGGCTAAATCCTTCCTCATGGGTAAATTCCTTGGCTAAACCCCGTCCCACAACCACCTCAGAGACTATTGCCTTCCTCCTTCGACCTTGCCCCACCAAGAAACCGGGGGGTCCTCAGCGACTGTAATATTGACTGTCCGTATCTGGTCTCATCCCTCTTGTATGCAGCACCCCCCCTCCTTAATGTACAATATATTCTTGTGTTATCATGCCTATTGTATGCCTCTTTGACTATGTAAAGCGCATCGATACCTAACAGGTCAAGTTCGCGCTCTATAAAACACTAAAATAAATAAATAAAATAAATAGTACCAACTTCTAGTCAGTTTGCCCGCAGCTATCGTAGCCGGTTTGTTCTCCCATAGGAGATTTTTAACTTCTGAATCAATGGCCCTAAAGTATGACTCCGGGACATGGTAGGGCGTGTTCTGCAGGGCATAGAGAAACCTGGGTAACGCCATCATTTTAAAAGTGCCGCCCTACCCAGTAGGGTGAGCGGTAGTGCTCTCCAGTGTTTAATATCACGTCTCAGCCTCTGCAGTGGTTCTTGGAGGTTCCGTGCCTGGAAGTTGTCCGGGTCAGAATTTACATAATCCCTAGGGATTTAAAGCTATCTGTTACTACCCTAACCGGGCAATTCTTAGGTAACTTTGGATGGGGCCTGTACAGGATATATAGTACAGACTTCTCCCAGTGGATTGTATATCCGGAGATCTCCCTATACCTTTTGCATATATTTAGTATTCCATGAATGGACCGCGTGGGAGAGGCTATATTTAGCACAAAGTAGTCTGCGTAGAGGAAGATCCGATCTTCCCATCCCTCCGTCCAGCGCAAGCCGCGAACCATTTGATCTCCTCTCATCCATGCAGCCAATGGCTCTAATATCAGCGCAAAAAGGAGCGGTGACAGCGGGCAACCCTGCCTTGTCCCGCGTCCCAAAGAGAATTCCTGTGAGATATGTCCATTTATCACTACATGCGCAATAGTGTTGGTATATAATAGATGGACCCATGAGCAGAACTTAGGCCTAAAGCCCTTATGCTGGAAGGCTGCAAAAAGGAATGACCATTCCACGGAGTCGAAAGCCATTTTCGCTTCAAGAGACACGACCACCGCCTCCTTTCGTATTGTGTGTTTACGGCCGAGGACGCATTGTAGCTGTCTGAAGTTCAGTGCTGTGTTCCTACCGGGCATGAACCCAGATTGATCCTGGTGAACTAGTTTTGTGAGGTAGGGGGCTAATCGGAGCGCCAACATTTTGGCAAAGATCTTGGCTTCCGCGTTAATCAGTAAAATAGGTCGGTAGGAAGTGCTCTCAGAAGGGGGTTTGCCCAGTTTGCGGATAGGTACTATGGTAGCAATGCGCTGGTCCTTATGAAGCTCTCCCGGAACCAGGCTTGCTTCATCCATTTTCAATAGATAGGCGGCCACTTTATCGACTGTACATTTGTACAGTTCATTTGGGATACCATTTGGGCCACTGGCCTTCCCCAAAGAAGAAGGTTATGTCCCCTGCCATCCTAGTGGAGTGTCTATTGGGAAATGATCTGGAGATATCTGCATGGGCAGAAGTGGAAAGGGAGGCTCATGCAGAAATGCCAGGTCTCCCTGAGCAGGGGTGTGTCACTACAAGAGCACAAGCAGCACGCCATGGAAGAAAGGGGAGCTTGGATTCTGATATAATGGATAATGCTCCCAAGGACAAGAGCAAGGGTAAGCAGTCTGCTAAGGCAGCTTATTAGAGGTAACAGGACCAGGGGGAGAGTTCTCCTAAGGGAGATGCCCTGGTTGAGGTGAGGAGAGAACAGCAGCTGATGGAGCATGGCCTGGCAGAACTCTTAAGTACAGGGGGACTCTCTAGAGTGGACCTATGCCAAAGGCAAAAGCAGTGCCCTACTCTTGAAGGCCTTAGGCAGCAAGCTGCTAGGCACAAGGAGGGTGATGTCAGTGGTACCTACAGGGCCTACTGGGAAGATGGGCTTCTGTACACTGATTTCAGTAAACAAGAATTTATCCCTTGGGGTAAGAAAGATTATACCATTAGGTACCATCAACACACTGAACCATCAATCATTCGGTTCCAACCATACACCCTGATGGACTACAGTGAAATACTCATAAAAAGATTTGATTGTCAAAAAGGTTATGTGGAAAATCTATATATATATATATGTATATATATATATACTATTTATTAAAAAGGTTTAAAAACACATATATAAACACAAAATTACATGTACATCCAATTAATAAGCATAATAAAAAAATGAGATAATAAGAATAAAAATACGGCGCAACATACAATAATACAGGAGAAATCACAACAAAAGACAATAAAATCTGTCTTATATTCAGTTAATTTAAAAACAGTTGATTCAACATAAGGTTTGGAAACACTTCCTCATCCCCTCATGAATGTTGACCACTCCAAATTTAATTTGCAATGGGGCGTCGACGCGTTTCGGCGGTATTTGAATTATTTTAACCACCTTCTTCAGGACAACTTAATATTACTTCTCCTTTTTAGTCAGCATAACCTAATGCAAAAAAATATTCATTTATCTTATTGTCCTAAAACGGTATATAGTTATTTACACAATTCAGATTTGTCATATTATTACACTATCTACTACTATAAAAAGCTTATAACCCTTACAGTTGACATAATTCAAATGTTCCATAGAGTACTTTATCTGCAGTATTACATTGCACACGAGTTTTTACTGTATTATCTCTTATCATATTTCACTTAGCGTGACACATTTAGAGCAGACTGTTATTCATATCTTATAATCACAAATATCTCATATTGTGGCACCAAGAACTCAACCTCTATTGACTCTACTTGTTATATACAATACTACATCACATATTTCAATGTTGTTCCCATTTTTCTACTCATCCCCATTGGTTATACCCTATGTTTTTATGATAATTTCACCGAGTTCATCATGTTCATACATACAGATTCACCCCCATTCTCTCTAGTTGATTGCAACAGCAGTGTCTTTACACTCACCCATATTTTCGCACATATGTGTCGTTATATGGTCATGGGTATCCTCTTAATTCTATATCGAGGACCCTGTCTGTCTTCGGAAAATAAAAAGGCAAGTATTAGCAATTACATACACCCCCCGCTTTTTTCAATAGGTTCAAAGTTGAGAGTTATACCTACTTAAGCTTAAGATTCTCTTGGGGTCCATGGGGTTACTTTCTTGTTTTGCCCTCACTCCCAGAGATCTGAATTAAGTATTCCCTAATGTACACAAAACAATGGGTGCTTATTAGATTATTATGTGTCCTCTCTTATTTTTACTTAATCCAGTTGACATATGGGACGCTTGTCAGGTACCTTATATCATGTCCGTGGATGCTGAGCTATTACTCTTGCCACTGGGATTGTAGGCCACTTCTTTGTTTAAGGGTCCTTATTAATGCACACAAGGAGACATATTTTAATTACCCCTTAAGTCCCTGAACATTTACGAGAATATTTTCACCATTATTCGTGAAAACCTCAC
Organism: Lissotriton helveticus; assembly: GCF_964261635.1. NCBI lineage: Eukaryota > Metazoa > Chordata > Amphibia > Caudata > Salamandridae > Lissotriton > Lissotriton helveticus. The sequence goes on along the minus strand of NC_136061.1, from coordinate 1,429,335,653 downwards.
CACAGGGTCTCTATTTTCTCACCTTTACGGTTTAGTTCCTTTTCGGTTCATTTGGGTTCTCGCCGCGGGTGTTGTGGATTTGTTACTATAATGGCGGCAAAACATGAAAACAGACCTTATGTTAGTCTCGTATAGTGACTATCATTTCTTAGTGCTAGGGTCAAACTCAAACATAAACACACAGATTTTATTTGGTTCATAGTTGAAAAGATCACATGCTCCAAAAGAGGAGGAAACATAGAGCTTAAGCGCAAAAACAGGGAGCAGTGGTATATTTCTACTCTGGACACAGTGAATAATGGACTGAACAGTAAAGAAGATTGGATGAGGATTGCAGTATAATGATAGATACAGCAGTAAATAAGGGATCAGGTGCCTCCGCTTTATTTTAGACTGAGAATTTGAAAGAATAAAATAATGAAGGTTGCAAAACTAAGATGAATCATTGGCAATAATGTTGTGACATCAATAAATTTAATTGTCTTAACACGCTTCTACAGTCCATTTATCTAAACAAGACACGATACGGTGTTGCTAACAAAATAGAGCAATATGCTATGATTTTGTGTTATAATATTAATAAAATGGAGTTCAAGTCGTGAACCAATGAGACATTTTAAAATGAGAAGAGACCCAACTATAGGGGAGGGGGGAAAAAAACCCTAGCACTAAGATAACATAGGGGCAAATGCCTGAATTGTTATCAGTAAAAGTGGCTACGAGAATAGGGTGTAGTGTTCACTTTAAATCTTAGAAAAACACGCGGGTCCCTTGAGAATGACGTCAATCTCTGACGAGTAATAAAAGAGCCCGTCTTTTGGCGTTGTTCAGTTTACAACTAAAAACGAAACTACACGGAACACACAAGGCCGGACGGGGAAATACAGTGTACCAAATAAAAGGTAGGCAACATACCGCTGTTCGTAATGTAACTAGGGCACGGTGAATAAAGTCCTTTTATGCGCACTGTGAAAATGGAGGGATTTCTTAAAATGACAAATATAGTTGGGTAATCAGAATCGTTAACATAAAAATGCTCCTTACAGCAAGCGCTGTTTAATAAATAATAGCTAACAACATATCGAGTTTAACCACATAAAATATTAACTGCCGCGAAATGATAGTCACTATACGAGACTAACATAAGGTCTGTTTTCATGTTTTGCCGCCATTATAGTAACAAATCCACAACACCCGCGGCGAGAACCCAAATGAACCGAAAAGGAACTAAACCGTAAAGGTGAGAAAATAGAGACCCTGTGGTGAGGTTTTCACGAATAATGGTGAAAATATTCTCGTAAATGTTCATGGACTTAAGGGGTAATTAAAATATGTCTCCTTGTGTGCATTAGTAAGGACCCTTAAACAAAGAAGTGGCCTACAATCCCAGTGGCAAGAGTAATAGCTCAGCATCCACGGTACCTGACAAGCGTCCCATATGTCAACTGGATTAAGTAAAAATAAGAGAGGACACATAATAATCTAATAAGCACCCATTGTTTTGTGTACATTAGGGAATACTTAATTCAGATCTCTGGTAGTGAGGGCAAAACAAGAAAGTAACCCCACGGACCCCAAGAGAATCTTAAGCTTAAGTAGGTATAACTCTCAACTTTGAACCTATTGAAAAAAGCGGGGGATGTATGTAATTGCTAATACTTGCCTTTTTTTTTTTTTTTGCAGAGTTTTATATAGCGCAAACTAGACCCGAACCGAATCAGGTATCCGAGTGCTTTACATATTTTCCAGTTACGTTACATGAGGACACACTTTCATTTTAGGCACGAGGAGATTAAGTGATTTGCCCAGAATCACAGGAGTTTTTGGCATCGTTACCAAGACTCAAACCCAAATCCCCAGGTCGGAGGTCGAGCGCCCTAGCCGTTAGGCCAACTCCTCTCCCCCTTTATTTTCCGAAGACAGACAGGGTCCTCGATGTAGAATTAAGAGGATACCCATGACCATATAACGACACATATGTGCGAAAATATGGGTGAGTGTAAAGACACTGCTGTTGCAATCAACTAGAGAGAATGGGGTGAATCTGTATGTATGAACATGATGAACTCGGTGAAATTATCATAAAAACATAGGGTATAACCAATGGGGATGAGTAGAAAAATGGGAACAACATTGAAATATGTGATGTAGTATTGTATATAACAAGTAGAGTAAATAGAGGTTGAGTTCTTGGTGTCACAATATGAGATATTTGTGATTATAAGATATGAATAACAGTCTGCTCTAAATGTGTCACGCTAAGTGAAATATGATAAGAGATAATACAGTAAAAACTTGTGTGCAATGAAATACTGCAGATAAAGTACTCTATGGAACATTTGAATTATGTCAACTGTAAGGGTTATAAGCTTTTTATAGTAGTAGATAGTGTAATAATATGACAAATCTGAATTGTGTAAATAACTATATACCGTTTTAGGACAATAAGATAAATGAATATTTTTTTGCATTAGGTTATGCTGACTAAAAAGGAGAAGTAATATTAAGTTGTCCTGAAGAAGGTGGTTAAAATAATTCAAATACCGCCGAAACGCGTCGACGCCCCATTGCAAGTTAAATTTGGAGTGGTCAACATTCATGAGGGGATGAGGAAGTGTTTCCAAACCTTATGTTGAATCAACTGTTTCCAAATTAACTGAATATAAGACAGATTTTATTGTCTTTTGTTGTGATTTCTCCTGTATTATTGTATGTTGCGCCGTATTTTTATTCTTATTATCTCATTTTTTTATTATGCTTATTAATTGGATGTACATGTAATTTTGTGTTTATATATGTGTTTTTAAACCTTTTTAATAAATAGTATATATATATATACATATATATATATATAGATTTTCCACATAACCTTTTTGACAATCAAATCTTTTTATGAGTATTTCACTGTAGTCCATCAGGGTGTATGGTTGGAACCGAATGATTGATGGTTCAGTGTGTTGATGGAACCTAATGGTATAATCTTTCTTACCCCAAGGGATAAATTCTTGTTTACTGAACGTATATTGATGCTCCATTCCCTTCGGGTGCACTAAGGAGTAACTCTCATTGTTTTTGAGTTCTGTACACTGAGGCCAGGGACCCCAAACCAGGGGCAGCCAGGAGTGTGATGGTCCCTCAAATGGACAGTGAGTTCATTATGACCTTGGCCCATGACATCCCCTTAGCTGGACATCTAGGACAAACCAAAACCTTGGACAGGTTTTTTGCCCATTTGTATTGGCCCCAGATGTCTGAAAAAGTGAAGGAGTTTTGTCACTCCTGTGTGACTTGTCAAGCCAGTGGCAAGACACGCTCACCACCAAAGGCTCTCTTAATTCCTATTCTAGTGGTTGGTACTCCATTTGAGAGGATAGGGATTGACATTCTTGGTCACATTGACCTTCAAACTGCATCTGGGAACAGGTTTGTTCTGGTCGTAATGGACCATTCCAGTCCCATACCCAGAGGAAATTCCCTTCAGGACTGTCACTGCCCCTGCGGTGGCAAATGTCCTCCATGGCATCTTCACCATGTTTGGGTTTCCTAAAGAGGTGATCTCTGATAGAGGCGCAAATGTTATGTCTGCATATCCTAAGGCTTTGTGGGATGAATATGGAGTACGCTACAAGTTCATCACCCCCTACCACCCTCAGACAAATGATTTGGTTCAACGGTTCAACAAAACCATGAAAGGCATGATATGGGGCCTCCCTGAAAAACTCAGAAGGGGATGGGATGTCATATTACCTTGGCTGCTGTTTGCCTACGGAGGGGTGCCACAAAAGGGTGTTTGATTCAGTGCTTTTGAACTTTTGTTTGGCCATCCTGTAAGGGGTCCTCTGAATCTAGTGAGGAAAGGATTGGGGAAACCTCTCAAAAAGCCAAGCAAGACATAGTGGACTGTACTGGGTCTGCTTTCACTTATGGCTGAGTACATGAAGAAAACATATAAGCAACTACAGGCCAGACAGGAGCTTATGTATGAGCAGAAGTCAGCACTGGCTGAGAACCAACCAGGTCAGCTCAATCAGGATTCTTATCAATTAATCAGGTTTCATATAAAGCGCGACTGCTCACCCATGAGAGTCTCAAGGTGCTCAGTGGGGGTGGGGGGGGGCAGTCGATCTGTTGTTCAGTTGAAGAGCCAGGTCTTGAGGTCCTTCCTGAATTGCAGCAGCAATGGTGATTGCCTGAGGTGCAGAGGTAGAGGTCGGCTGGTGTGGGTGTTGGAGCCTGTGGCTTCCACGTTCCCCTTGGACCAGTGGACTGGGCCCTATCCAATCTTGGAAAAGAAAGGGGAAATCACCTACTTGGTAAAAATAGGCACCTTTAGGAGTCCTCATAGAGTTTCCCATATCAATCGCTTAAAACCCCACATGATTAGAGCTGACAAGACCATATTGTTGGTCACTAATGGAGGTCAGGAGGATGAAAGTGAACTACTTGCTGTCGTAAAACCCACAGATGGGTCAGTTGAGGGTGTTGTTTTGGTTGACACTCTAATTGCACAACACCAATCTGACTGCAGGTAAGTCCTAGGTCAGTTTGCTGAGCTCTTCTCTTTGACACGCACACATAGCAACCAGAGGCACCATTGAACGCACATTCGGGATACTAAAGAGCAGATTCCGCTGCCTCCATAAAAGTGGAGGTGCACTACAATACAGCCCAAATACATGTTGCAAGATGGTGGTAGCATGTGCCATGCTGCACAACATCGCCCCCAGGAAAGGCACACCAGTGGAGCTGAGTGAATCAGAATCCTCTGACGTTGAGGGGCCTGGACCAGGACGTATGGCAGCTGGTGTAGCTGGTGCAGCAGCTGGGCGCTAGAGGCGAGATGAGATTACGCGCAACTATTTCTAGGTAAGAAAAAATTACACAATGCCATATCTTATGTGTGTGACTGTGTTTTTATTCCTTAAATGCAGGAGAAATATTGTCACATATCCTTAATGCCAACTTGTCACACTCCATTTGTCATGCACATGTTTTCCTCACAATGCAATATAGAAAACAGGAGTGAGTGCAAAGTCAACTCTGTAGCTCCCCTCTCCCAGTGGCATCAAACTAAACACCTCATATGCGGCGCAGCCTAGCTGAGGCCCCTGTTGGTTGTTGCACAGCGTCATCCTCATTGGATATTGTAGGCCTACTGTTTCTGCCACTACAGCGCCTCTCCATGATGGGTGGTGGGGTGTTACTGCTCCTCCCTGACTGTGCGTCCTCTTCAGTGGAGTTAGGAATCCAGGCCCAGTAGTAAGAACTGCCCCCAGCTCGTCTACAGCAGATGTTACCTGCACAAGTGCACTAGCTATATCCTGGCTTCCATGTGCCAACTCCCGCTGCATGTGTATGCTGCGCCTGGACAGGATGTTTGTGGCTGAGGCCAGGCGGTTAATGGCCCTGTATATAGATCCAGGCGCTGCAGCTCTCGGTGCCTAGCAGCACGGTCTGCACGTAGTTCTTCACAAAGCACCTGCATGGCACCCCTCAGTTCACCCGTTATTCCCCTGAAGCCTGCCCTCACCTCTCTTTGTAATGACTTAATGTTTTTTGCTTGCATGCGCTGCATCTGCAACATATGCATTTCCAGGCCGGCAAACACTGATCCCTCACCCCGATCTTCATCATTGCTGGTTGTGCGACGTCTGCACCTGGCTGTGCCTTGTGGGACTTGGTGGTCTGGTGCACGGACTTCTTGCTGTGGCTGTGTGCTTTCAGAGTGCACATTTCATCGCTGTCCTCTGCCTCGCACTCCATTGGTGGTAGTGGTCTGACTATGTGTCTCCTTTATTTCTTTTGAGGGATGACAGGGCTGTCCTCTCCATCTGTGTGCTCCTCATGCCCTGCGTCTCCTAAGTTTGGATGATCAATCAATGTTCCACTGCCTGTAGGCTGTGTTGTAGATGGTGCTGTGGACAGAATAGCACACATTTATTAACTGTACTCACTTGCACTTTGAAAATAATAAATTTCACTGTTTGGGATTACATTTGTTAATTATTTCCCTTTCCTGAACTGCACATGCTATTTGGGAGTGGCTAGCTGAAAATGCACAACTTTGAATTTCATGTGACTACATCTCCCATAATGCATTGCTGTGTCTGCCTGTGTACCTGCTCTGGACTACAAATCTTTTTTTCTGCCCCAAGGTCGCTGCTGGGGGGTGTTTGGGTGGTGTTAGGGGTGTGATGGCATGATTCTTACCTGGTCCAGATGCTGGTTGATCGGAGCTGTCTAGATCAGCCACGCCCATTACGCTTTCTGGTTGCAGGGTCCCCTCCACCAGTTCCTCCAAAGGTGTTGAGTCCGACACTGTTGAGGTCCCTCCACCGGTATGCCTGGACTGATCCAGTCTGGCAGCTAACTTCTCTTTGGAGCCCTGGCGCAGGTGATACCAGCGCTTTCGTAGTTCATCTACACTCCGGTGTGTCACCCTCACCTCATGATTGGGCACCATTTCCTGTATTAATGCCTCCAGTTCAGCCTCAGAGAATTTCTGTTTCCTCTTCCTTGTACATTCTCCCTCCTGCTGCTGCTGCTGTGTTTCCTGGCTGGGCATGTCTCCAGTTTCAGCCATGTTGATGGAAAAGCACAGTTCACTCTCCAGCACTCCTTCACTCTGACTCTGACTCAGCAACTCAGGTGCAGCATGGCTAGTCACTCACTTCCTGGTTGTGATGTTATCAAGCTGCACCTGAGTTTCCGATTGGCTGATTTTCGAAATTTGCAAAATTGCGATTTTTCCCGTTAAGAAATTGCAAAATTGCGATTTCTTAAGGTTAAGAAATCGCATTTGGGAATCTCGCAATTAAATAGCGTTTTTTTCCGAATCGCTATTTAATTGTGATTTGTTACATACATACCAATTTGCGAGTCTGAATCTGCGATTCACAAAAAATCGCAAATTCAGAATCGCAAATGGGTACCTTGATACATATGGCCCATGGTAACAATGAAAAAGAAAGAATTCCAAACAAATATCAGTTGGAATTAATAGACAGAAAGGGGGTTTGAAATTAAAAAAATCAGACATATCAAGTATTAGTAGAATAATAACAATATAAGTAAAATCATTATGAGAAGGAAACGTGCCTGTTATACAAAAAATCATACTATAAAATAGAGTATAGGTTAAACTAAATAGGATCAATATAGAGGAAGTCATGGAGGTTTAGTCACTTCTTGCTGTGGTATAGTAGAAGACAGAGACTGTCTGGTGCTTGCATCAATGAATAGCGTGACAGATGACCACAAGTCTAAGCGTTTTGTTGCCAAGTGTATTGGATATACAAATGTTGTGTCCAATCTGTGATTGTAGCAGGCAGCATACCACCATGCTTGATATGATAATTTGGTGAAGTCGTTCCAGTTCTTGGTTATTTGTTGAAAGGCTACTGCTAATAACAAATCTATTATCTTGACATTGGAGTTGCAATTTTCCCAGATAGGGGATACACTTCCTCAAAAAGATGTGTACAACGGAAAAAGGATGACTGGAGTGAAAAATTGAATTCATTTGAGACATACCTTTTCCCAAAAGTTCTGAACATGTTTGCATGTGAAAAGCATATGATGAAGGTCAGCGCGTGGTAACGAACAAGACCAGCAAGTATCCGGAAGTGTAGAATGTCTTGCATGGAGAGTAAGCGGAGAGTAAAAGCCTATTATATGTGAAGAAGAGCATCTGTGTGGTGCTTGCAGCCCTGGAGGATTTTCTGATTTTAAGCCATATTCTATCCCAAAATTCTACAGACCAGGAGTTTCCTAAATCCCCTTCCCACAGTGTTTCTACCTTGGTCTTGCCTCTCAGGTTAAATGAAGTATGTAAAAATGTATATGTAGTAGATGCCTTAGATTTGTTAATGATAAGGGTCCGAAATGTGTCTGCATAAACTAATTCAGGGGAAGTTCTTGGTTGGGGAGGTGCATATTGTATGCGAGCAGTTTGGATAGTGTTCAATAAAAGAGAGTATTTAGAGCTAAAGGTTGAAGGTAAAGCAAACAAGGTTTTGGCCCGTGCAAAAGATATAATTTGGTTTTGATCATATAGCTGACGCACCCAAATCAAGCCTCGTTGCCGCCAAGATTTCCAAAATAAAGGTTTATTGTTTATCAAAATATATTTGTTGTGCCAAATAGGAAGGTCAAGAAAAGAGGTCAAGGAGGAAAGCGGGATTATCTTGGAGGTATGCTTAATTATGGGGGTGGATACAGACTGCGATTTGCGTGTGAAGGAAAGATATTCCTGAAATGAGAAAGGTGAAAGGAAGGATTGTTCAAGCGTGGTCCAAAGAGGACAGTTTACTGAGGTTTCTGAAAGCCATGTTGACGCCTGGTGAAGTAGGGAGGGTTTGTGATAAGCAGGGAAGTCGGGAAAATTTGTCCCACCTTCTGACTTTGGTCAAATCAATTTTGAGATCGACATACGGGATGTAAAAAGAAGATAGAACTGAATTAAGCTTTTTAAAATATTTTGAGGCAATGGACAATGGGATATTAGAAATTGTATATAAGACTATAGGGGCAAGCATCATCTTTATGGTGTCAAAACGACCCCGCCAAGATAGATAAAAGGGATGCCATTTTGATGTTAAAGATGACAACCTTTGTAAGCAGTTCTCCAAACAATGAGAATTAAGTATGGGCGAATGTTGCGAATTGGTGATCCGCGAATTTGCGGATTTGCGAATTCGCGATCCGCAAAATTCGCGAATTTGTGCAAATTTGTGGAGTTTTTTATTTTATCGTGTTCGCGGTGCCCTTTGCGTGTTCGCGGGGCGTTTTGGCATGTGCGCGGGGTGCTTTGCATGTTTGCGGGGGTTTTTTTGTGCGAGACCGCGATGCGCCCTCTGGTTCATCACTGCCACCCTCTCGTTTTTTATGCCCTTCTGCCCTCTGTACCACTCGTTTTTGTGCCTTTCTGCCCTCTGCCCAACTCGTTTTTGTGGTCTTCTGCCCTCTGCCCCACTCGTTTCTGCCCTCTGTCCCACTCGTTTTTGTGCTCTTCTGCCCTCTGCCCCACTCATTTTTGTCCCCTTCTGCCCTCTGCCCCACTCGTTTCTGTGCCCTTCTGCCCTCTGTCCCACTCGTTTTTGTCCCCTTCTGCCCTCTGTCCCACTTTGTGCCCTTCTGCCCTCAGCCCCACTTAGAATGGCGCCGGCAAGCTGCCAGCGCCATTCTAAAATAGCTACAAAGTCAGCTTCAACAGGAAGCACTAATAGATAAAGTAAAGCAGGTGCTCGAGTTGAAGGTCAAATTAAGTTACACAATCATTAATCACCCCAAGTTTGGGGTGATTAATGATTGTGTAACTGAATTTGAGCTTCAACTCGAGCACCTGCTTTACTTTATCTATTAGTGCTTCCTGTTGAAGCTGACTTTTGTAACTATTTTAGAATAGCTCTGGCAGCTTGCCGGCGCCATTCTAAAATAGTTACAAACGTCAGCTTCAACTTTTGACCCAATCCGTTTCGCTCGCGGATTTTGTGGGAAATTCGCGAATCTCGCGGATTGCGAATTTGCCGAAAATCCGCAAAATCCGCGAGCGGAACGGATTTTCCGCCCATGCTTAAATGAGATATCGTTCCTGATGTAGATGGAGTAAACTGCATACCTAAGTACTTAATGCATTGGGAATTCCACGTGAAACCTGAAGCATCAAAATCAGCATTGAAAGTATATTTGGTTAGGGGTAAAATTTCACGTTTATCCTTATTTAGTTTGTATCCAGAAACAAATGCAAAAGAATCCACTTCTTCTAAAAAAGCGGGAAGGGAAACTTGAGGTTGTGATAGGAATAAAAGGACATCGTCAGCATAAGCTGCCAATTTAACATTGGTCTCCTTAAAAGTGAAGCCGTGAATATTGTCATTTTGACGAAAAAGGTTCCAGGGCGAGATTAAAAAAGAACGGGGAAAGAGGACAACCTTGTCTGACACCTCTACCAAGATGGAAATAGGAAGAAATGTCACCGTTTCCTGATATAGCTGCTCTTGGATTAGAATACAAAATAGATATTAAAGAAGTAATTTTTGGGCCAAAGCCAAACCATTGAAGTGTGCGAAAGAGATAAGACCATTCGACTCTATCGAATGCTTTTTCTGCATCCAAAGCTATGGCTGCCAGAGGATGAGATATATGTGAAGCCTTAGATAGAATATTAAAAAAAAGCGAGTATTATCTGTGATAAGTCGTCCCTTAACAAAACTGGATTGTTCTGTTCCTAACAAATGAGGCATCTGAGATTCCAAACGCAATGCTAAGGCTTTTGAAAATATTTTATAATCAATGTTGACCAAAGAAATAGGACGATAATTTTTACATTGTTGCGGGTCTTTGCCATCTTTAGGTATAAGGCATATAAAGGGTATCTGAAAAAGAGCCAGAAGATTTACCAGATTGCAAGAAAGCATGGATAAGGGTGTGTAATTTGGGAATAAGTAAATGTGCAAAGTGAGTAAAAAATTCCACAGTGAAGCCGTCAGGGCCTGGGGCTTTATCTTTTTTAAGCGTTTTTAAGGCGGCAAGGAGTTCTTTCTGTGTTAAGTCAGATTCTAAGAGTGAAAGATCCGAGTACGTATTAGGGGTACATTAGACTTTGGAAAGAAATTGGAATATGGAATGGTCAGAGGACAAGGTCTCAGATGTATAAAGTGACTTATAGAATTGGAGAAATTCATTTAGGATGTCTTCGTCTTTGGATTTCAGTTGATGATCTTGACCACAAATAGCATCTATATTAAGTTTGTTTTGTTTAACCTTTAAATAGTTAGCTAATAATTTCCCGGCTTTATTCTGACTACCGTAGAACTTTGCACTAGATTTTAGCAAGTAGTTTGGATTATTATTAGTTCTATCTTGGTTAAATTGAAATGTATCCTTTATAAGGTCAGATAAGCAGTCTTTTGATTTGGAGGAATAATAAGAGTGTTCCAACGCCTTAACTTTGGTTAACAGAGCATTAGTGACTTGTGCCTTTTTACGTTTTGTTGAGACACATCTAATAATAAAATCTCTGGCTGAGGCCTTAAAGGCGTCCCAAACCACATGAAAAGGTGTGATATCCAATTGATTAAAAAGAAAATATTCATTAAAGCAAGAGATAAAGGATGACATGAATACTGGGTCCAAAAGCAAAGTGTTATTAAAACACCATTTACAGGAAGTTTTAGGTTTGCGCAAAACATCAAGTTGAATAGTGACGGGAGCATGATCAGATATTAGAAAGGAGCCAATATCTGCCGTCACTAGTGATTGAGAAATATTGTGAGATATAAAAAAATAATCTAATCGCGATTGAGTGTGATGTGTCGGAGAGTAAAAGGAGTATTCTCTCAATGTGGGATTACAAAGTCTCCAGGCTTCTGTAAGTTTGTGTTGCTTAATTGTTTGTGTAAATAATTTGTGAGATTTATGAGGGACAAAGGGAGTTGAGGAATTCCAGTCAATGAAGGGATCGAAAGTTTTGTTGCAATCTCCTGCAAGGATAAAGTTATCATCATAACACTGCGTGATTTGTTGAGCCAAGGAAGTCCAAAAAGAGGGATCGCCTATTGTGGGTGCATAGATATTCAATAAAGAAAGTGGAACATTATCCACAAAAAATTTAACAAAAATCCATATGTCTACTTGATCTGCACATTGTGATAATACCTTAATCAAGAGGGATTTGCGAAAAAGAATGAGGAGACCATTACACTTACCATCACCTGGGAAGAAGAGGACCTCACCCACCCAACCTCTTTTTAATTTTGCAGATTCTTAAGCTGACAGATGAGATTCCTGTATACATGCAATATCTGTTCCCAATTTAGCTAGATGAGTCAAAACTTTCTGTCGCTTAATAGGTGAATGTAAACCTCTGACATTCCACAAAACAATTTTTAAAGGCATAACACAAGACTGTAACGATATAGTAAATACTGATTGAAGCAAACCCTTGAGCAAGTTAAAGCATGACTAATAACAAACCAACTGTATGTAAAATGAAACAATTGAAATGAAAACTGTGAACAAGTCAAACGATACCAAATAATTAACCAACTGTATGTAAAATGAATTAACTGCGATGAAGAAGAGAAGAAAAAAAGGAGAAAAGTATAGTGAAAATACAGCATTTGGAATGTGAAAGAGAATTGCAGGATAGTAAAAGATGTTAAGATGAAAAGAGATTGAGATAAGACTATCCAGAAAAAAAGGAAGTAGTAGAGAAAAAAAAGGGAACACAGAAGACAAGGAAAACAGATGAGATGAAAGACTTACATATAATCCAAGACACACAAAGGGTGGAAGGGTGTGAAGCCACACGGAACAATGACGTGTCCAAAACTCAAACGGGAAGGCGGAGAAGAAGACAGAACCAATGAACGCTGGAACATAGGGGAAAGGATGGCACGCAAAAATAACCTGTGGGAAGAGAAAGAATGTTAAATATATAATTTAGATAACATTCTTATAAATATACTTTGAATACTAATTATCAGTTCTCAAGTATAGCCAACAACAGGATTAAAGTTCACGAGAAGAGTAGAAGCGTATCAGGAGTCAAAAATGTCTATTTAGAGCTTGACGAAGAAATAGTATCCATTGAGTCAGCATGGTAAGAATATAAGAAGCTTTTCAGTTTTATAGGATCCTCATAGGTATTGGTGTTGTTGTTGATGGTCACTTTAAATAGGCAAGGATGGAATAAGCATATCGTGTGCCAATTGAGCGAAGTTGAGGTCTTAATGCTAGGAACTCCTTGCGTCGATCCGCAGTTGATTTGGCATAATCTTGAGAGAAGAATAAGGAGTTTCCTGACCAAGTAATGCGATTCATTGCCTTTACTGCAGATAAGATTCTTAGTAAGTAAGTGTACTCTAAAAGGTATAAAATCACTCCCTTTGGTTTTCTTGCTATAGAGGAGGACATTAAAGGTAATGCCGGACCCAATCTATGAGCTCTCTGAATATTAAGAAGAGTGCCTTTGGGTAGCTTAAGTAACTTTGGAAGAAAGGATTTAAACAAGGGAATTGGATCCAACCCCTCTGTTCCTTCAGGAAGACCATAAATGCGAAGATTATTCCTCCTATTTCTATTTTCTACGTTTTCGACTTGCTTGTGAAGCATTGACATCTGTGAGCATAAAGAGTCAACCTTGGAAGCATAGGAGCTTAAGGGTTCAACATTTTGTTCTAGTATAGTAACGCGTTCTTCCACATTAGACCATCTGTCAGAGAGCATCTGTAATTTAGAATTAGTTTCTTCAACGAATGGGCCAAGGGCCCTAATTTCTTCCAGTAGAAGATCCATTGTGACTGAAGAAGGTTGTTTAGGAGGAGAAGGAGGGTCCGTTTTCAACCTTTTAGATGGAGCTTTGGTAACACCAGAAGTAAATGTGGTGGTAGATGACGACGTACCTTTAGGTGAGGTACTGGCTGAGTCTTCCATGGTAAGACAACTATAGCGTGAGCTGGCGTTAATTAAGAATCTGCCTGACGAAGATTTGGGTTGGGCAAAGACTTTAGGTAATCTTCCCATATATAAGGATGAAATTTAAACTGGATCACCAGTGATAACGAGGACTCAACTTAAAATGTTCCAGTAATTAGCTCCTTAATTCAAGATGTAGAATTAATAACTCCAGAAGATATGGAAGATATTGGTAGAGTAGCTGCGATGTTATAAAGATACCACCATTAATGACTCGATGAATAAAACAGAGCGTAGATGGTAATTAAGTCATTTAGTTCGCTGAGTCAAGTTCACTTGCGGAGTGTTACAAAATGGCCGTTATTAAATGCGCGAACTATGTCATTGCGAGTAGATTAGTCAAAGTCAAAATGTAAAATGAAATGCTAATAGAATAAATAAGGCATGAATGTAGGATTGACTAAAACCTTCTACTAAAGAAATATAACAATGAAAACAGCGTACTGAAAGGAGAGCTCCATCCGTGAGAGTACATAAGAGTAGTGGTCGCAATGGCAATGGAGCCACAGCTCAATACATCAATGAAATGGATTTGTCTACAATTGTTATATGATGTGGAGAGTTCCCTTGGTGTCACAGAGTACCAAATTCACCATGAATGTCTCTCTCATTTAAGTTGAATTATATTTCTCCAAAGTGAAACATGTGGTATGAGCAAGAAGAAGCAGGCCATTAATAATGTAGCAAGAAAGAAATACAAACGCAGCATAAACAGTCTCCAGCCTGAATAAAACAAAGCACCAGTGATAAATCAGTCAGCGTGCTAAAACAAATTCATCTGTGAGGTGCTGTAAAATGGTGGCCATTGAGGTCACTAATTGCTGCATCCTGTTTGTGTGGGTAATTAAGTTGCTAATTGTAACAAGTCAGTGGATAAAAGAGTAGATAGGGCAAGCGCTATTCAGCCGGCATTTGTCAGAGTAATATGACAATGAAAACAGCCCCATGTGTGAGCAGCTCTGTCCGCCGTAATTTGCAAAATGGCGGGCGCGATTTGAAGAGAGACGCTCCTCAACTCATGGATGAAATAAAGGAGCCTTCAGTGCCGCAGTCAAGATGGAAAGGGAATCTTTATGAAGCTCAAGGCTTCTAACGCATTTTCCTCCGCTTTGGTAGTTGCGCGGTTGAAAGGTACTGCGTTCGGGCCGTTTTCGCTCCCACCGACCCAGGAGAGCTACTGGCGAACTGCCATCTTCTTCGGGGGGCTAGCCACGCCCCCAGGTCAATTTTACTTGCACAGTGAATTAGCTTGGAGAGGGATTTTGCCAAGAAGAAACTCCGTTTTGTCTGGTCATCATTGTCCACCAGCAGATAATGTTGACATGTGTTTAATAAATGGTGGGGTAGGCTGAACCAATTGTTGAATTCTGATAAAGGCAGCAGAAGGAAGAGTAAGCAACTAAGAGGAGAATTAAACTCCCAGAGTTTAGCAACATCACATTGGCGAGACCTTAAGGAAAGGATTATTTTGAAGAATTATATTCATTACATGAGCCCATTTTAAATAGTTTTGTATCAAAACAACAGTTTTTTTTCCTTACAGCCCAAGATTTAAATACAGGAAATAAACTCTTCATTTCTATTTTCTAGAGACCAAATCATTTGAGCTGTCTTGTAAAACCCTTTAGAGAGTCATGGATGATCTTATCTGCCACCCTATGTGCTGACAGCCACAGACAATAGCACCAAAAGGGGCTAATAAAGAATAAAAAACAGGGTTGTTCGCAGCTATTCAGTAAACCCAGATCTCTGAACATGCCTATTTTCAGATGTAAACAGCTTATCTAGTCCTGTTTTTTAATACATTCATGGTCTTTTATGTTTGATGGCCCCTTTCTAGAAGCAGGAACGTCAAGCACATCCAGGACTGGGTGGGCTACTCCCCATGACAGAGGAGAACTTTACATCTATGTACCACCTCTCTATAGTTTTATTTCATAATTATATGTATATAGTGCAGACATAATCACATGGGCAGTTGAGTGTTTGAAATGTTACAAGTGACTACTCCAGAACCAACACTTCCAACAAGAGAACTTCAGAAAAGAAAGAGAAGAGGTACATTATTTTTTAAGGTTTCATGTGGAGTAAAGTCTAAATTGAGTCTTACTTCTTCTGTGAGGGTATTGTAGGTTCATGGAGAAGCCTTGGTTGAGAGTTTTAGATATTTTGGTCAGAGGATTTTCTAAAAGAAGACTAGATATGTCTGTGTTGTTTCTATGTACTCCTATGGTTTGCACTGTGCTTCCGTGGTAGGTGGGAAAACCAAGGTGGAATGCCTAGAGGTGAGACCTGCTATTTTTTAAGTCTGTGTTGGCCTCGAGTAGAGGCCAGTGGAGGTCTCATATAATAGGTTAATGTGCTTTGATTTTTGTTTTGCCCTTTCGTCAAGACATGCAGTAAAATGGCCTTGAGAGGGCTAAGGAGATTTTGGAGAGCACAGCTGAGGTATGATCGACACCACCAAGGTGTTACAAACTTAGGTCTTCTTCCACTTAATCAATGTAATTGCGGTCAGTGAAGTGCTGATCCTCTCCCTCTTTACTGTTTGTTAAGCAACACTGGAGGTGGGTCTGTGAAACAGTTTCTCACTAAAAAGTCCTGCAGGACCGAACGAGCAAAGTGCAGTCCCTACAGACCTGACTGTCCAGGCAGTAGTGTTTTGTAAACGTGTGCAGAGAGGCCCATTTTGCTGCCTGGCATATATTCTTTTTTTTTTTCAAACAAATTTTATTAGTCAGGTTGCATATATCGTGCAGCGCCCTGCACACCGAAGTCATCTGCCCAAACATTTCCAGTACATTCAAGTCAGCAAACGACGTTTGTTTTGTATACTTTCGCCCCCTCCATAAACAACAGCCCCATATACTGGAGCATAACAGAGTAACACCCCCATCCCCAACTCCCCCCCAAAACTCCCACCCCCCAAAGGTCGCACAAGCCCACATCACCTTGTCCACTGTTGGGCCAGGAGCATTGCTCAGTAGATCCCGACTCCCACCCGCTCGCCCCTTTACTCCTACCCGCTATTTCCATATGGAAACCTCCATTTAAACTGGCAACAAGGGCTCTTCCATCGCAGGGGGTTCCAACCAAAGGCCCCGATACTCCGCCCATCGGTTCCAAATTTTATAATGTTTGCGCGGGCACCCCCTGGCCACAAAGATGGGCTGCTCCAGGCCCATGCAAAAATCCAGGCCGTTTTTTCAGGCTGCCACCGATGGAGCACTCACTGCTTTCCAGGCCTTAGCAATGTCCCACTTCGCCAGGGTGAGTCCCAAGAGCAAAAGGTGCCGCTTGTAAATGTTACCCCCCACCCCCTCCATGACATGCAGCAGTGCCAGCTGTGGTGTGCGGGTAAGGTCCCAGCCCAGGACCTCTTAGAGACAAGCCCCCCCTCCAGAGACGATCCAATGATGTGCACTGCCAAACCGTGTGAATAAATGTACCCTCTGCCTGGTCACACCACAGACATACAGGGGAGGCGATCATCCCCGCCCGCCACAATCGCATCCTAGTAAAGTAGACCCTGTGGAGGTATTTGAATTGGACTAGGTGAAGCCGCATTGCAATAGCTGCCCCCCGTGGGGCTGCCAGAGCCTCTACCCAGTCCTCTTCTTCCAACCCGCCGACATCGGCCTCCCAGTCCCCACGGAGTTTCCGAAGCGTGGAGGAGCAATGTGCGACCAAGGTTTGATATATACGCAAGATCTTCTTTTCCCCTAAATCCCCATAAAGAGTTTAGCTTCGATGTGGCTGAACTCGGGATGGACTGCAGACCCTGCAGGCTGGGGGATAACGCATGCCGCAGCTGCAGGTACCGATAAAATTGCGTCTGAGGCATTTGAAACTCCTCTTGGAGATCCCGAAAGGATTTAAATGTTGTGTCGTCCACTACATCACCCAAGGTGGAAATACCAATGGCGTCCCATCCCCTAAACCCCGGAAGGGCGGCCAACTGGGGCAGCCTCCCATTGTTCCACAACAAAGTCTAACGGGTCAAGACGTTCCACCAACCCATGCGCCCCAGCGCCTGCCTCCAAATCATGAATACCACCCTCGTAGCCGACTGCAGCACACTCCGTAGCCTCGCAGAGTACAAGATTGTGTGCAGCGTGTGATGACCCATAAGGCAGCACTCTAGCGCGTACGCCGGGTCCTTTCTGTCCCCATACCACCACTCATTTAGGACCAGCAGGTGCGATTCCTGATAGTATGAGAGGAGATCCGGGGATGCCAACCCCCACAATAAGTAGAGAGGAAGCAGGTACTCGTCGCCACACGCACCCTCCCTCTCTCCCACAAAAACTGTCCCAACACGGAGTTCACCAGTCGGAACCATCGAGCCGGGATCGGATACGGGTGGTTCTGCAGCTGGTAGAGAAGTTGGGGGAGTGCTACCATTTTAAAAATTGCTGATCTACCGAACAGCGTCAGGGGCATTCAAGACCAGGACTTGATGTCAGCCCGCACCCGCTCCTACACAGGTATCACATTACGCTCCCAGGCCACTGCCGGTACCTCCGATAGCACTACCCTCAGATATTTCAATCCACCCGCAGCCGACTGAACCGTGGTCGCCCATGCACCCACCCTCGCCTGCCCGCCCAGAACCCACAATGTGGATTTGTGGGGGTTCATATAGAGACCCGACGTCTCCCCTAAAATCTGCATTATACGCAGAAGCCTTGGCCCCGTTCTGTCCACAGCCGTCAAGAAGAAGAGAACGTCGTCCGCATACAACGCTATTCTATCGGTGAGGCCCGTGGCCCACTCAAACCCATGCACCTGAGCGTCCATGCGTACCCAAGCCGCCAGGGGCTCCATAGCCAGGGCAAACATGTATGGCGAAAGGGGACAAGCCTGCTGCGTGCCCCTCTGAATCGGAATCGGAAAGGTGGAGGAGGCTGAGCCCGCAAAACGAACCGACGCCATAAGGCCGGTGTACAATAGTTTCACATAGGAAAGGAATCGCAGGCCCAGGTTGAGCCTAGGAAGCAGGGCAAACAGATACACCCAACTCTGGGAATCAAATGCCCTGTCCATGTCCGCCAAAAGTAAGGCGGCCGGCTCCCCCAATCGCTGAATCGCCGCAACCACCATCTGCGCCCTCCTAATATTGTGTCGGGTAGCCCGCTGGGGCATAAATCCCGCCTTATCGGCGTGCACCAGCGACGCAATGTGTCGCAGCAGCCGATTGGCCAGTGCCTTTGCCAGAACCTTGGTCTCCACATTTAAAAGGGAAATGGTGCATGACACTCCGGTGGACGCCCGGTCTAGTGAAACACCACCATCTCCGCGTGCCTCCAGTCCTCCTTGTCCCTCGCCTCCTCCACAACGGCCCGGTAGTGGCGGGCCAGCTGCACCTGGCATATGTTTTTGAACTGAACTCCACATGCTAATGGAATGGTCACAGCCTTAGTTCTGGTGGAATGAGCATGCAAATCCTCAGAGGGTTGCTCCTTGGCCAATGTGTAGCAGATCTTAATGCAGAGCAAGATCCATGCAGTGAAGGCAGAACAACGCTCTTTTGTGGGTCCAGACAGTAATGTTGCTCCTTTCCCTTGGAGGGGTTTATTAGAGCGTAAAAAGTAGGCAGGGCGATGGACTTTTGGCAGAAAGGAAGCTCTAGTGCATAGAACCAGCTTGTCTGTGTAGATGTTCAGGTATGGAAACTTGGATGACAAAGTCTGAAGCTCACTGACCCTCTAGGCAAATGTTCTTGCCTCCAGGAAGGCCGTCTTGTTGGTAATGAGCCTTGTTTAGGACAGTTGTGTAATGGCTCAAAAGAAGCACATATCAGAAAAATCAGGACTTGATTAAGGTCCCAATGAGGCATGATGAAGGTAAAAACTTGTTGCAAACCATTTAAGAACCTATTTACAGTAGTAGATTTGAAGAGGGATGGCTGATCTGGCAACCACAGAAAGGCTGAGATGAAAAGAGATAGCCCTTTAAGGTGCCCAAAGCAGAGCCCTGCTGGGCAAGAGAAAGCATAAAGAAAAGGAACCTTTTGACAAAGAATCCATGACCCCAGCCTGCCCTGTTTGTTGCAGTATCACATGGCGGTGGTGTTGTGCATGAACACCTGTCCTAGCCTTCCCTTGATGGAGGGTAGAAAGGCTTTTAATGCCAGATGGATCACCAGGAGCACCAGAAGGTTGATGTGGATTATGGGTTCCGCCGAAGCCCAGAGGCCTCTGATCTCCACCTCTCCCAGATGGCTGCCCAATCCCAGGAATAAGGCATCTGTCACCACCATTGGATCTGTTTGGGGAAAGGAGAGGGGTCTGCCGCTGATCTAATCGTGATTCGTTAACCACCTCTGCAGATCTTTTGCAGTTCCCTCTGATATCTGGACCCTGTCATTGAGATTCCCCTGATGATGCTGTGCCCACTGGAACTTCAGCTCCTACTGCAAAGCCCACAAATGCAAACAGGCATATGTTACAAGCAGGATGCAGGAGGCCACGGGGTCCACCAGCCTCAGAGTCAGTCACTTCTGAAAACCTGGTTATTTAATCAATGATCCATCTGGCTGCTCTCTGTCCCAGGAAGTCCGATATGCGCCGAGACACCCCAGGGTAGTTGCGCGCAATAAAAATCCCAAAAACATAAACATAAATCCAGGATAGAGGCAGAAACATCGGCATTATAGCCTGAATATCCTGCACGCCATTTGGGAGGATAGGCCGGTAACTGCACCATGTCCAGAACAGCTTTGATGAAAGGGAGCATCTGAGTGAGAGTCAGGTGTGACCTCAGCATGTTGATAGTGAACCCCAGCAAGTGCAGGAGGTCCACCATAGTCTGGAGGTGGGAGGCAACAGCCTGGGGCAAGCCATCTTCAACAGTCATTCATTGAGATAGAGGAAGCTGCACCTACCACCATCATCTTGGTAAGGCCAAAAGGGCACACAGCAAATTGAATGTGTTCTTGGCCTACCAAGAATAGTAGGTAACACCTGTGGGCAGGCAGCATGGGAATGTGGATGTATGCGTCATGTAAGTCCAATGCTACCATCCAGGGCAGACAGGACTTGAGCAAGCGTGAGGATTTTGAGCTTCTCTTTCATAAGGAAGAAATTGAGAGGCACAGGTATAGGATAGCAAAAAGGCCTGCGCCCTTCTTGGGCATCAGAAAGTAGCGGAATAGCAATCCCAACCTACTTCTGGCATCAGCACCATCTCTATGGTTCCCTTGACCAAGAGAGCCATCACTTCCTGGCAGAGCAAGGAGAGACGATCCTCCATCAGCCTTTCGCAAGCGGGTAGCATGGGTAAAGGGGAGGTCACGAAGGGGATGGAGTAGCCCCCCTTTGGGCCCAGCGTTCTGATGTTACTGGCCTCCAGTGGGGCAGATGATGGCATATCCTTCTTCCCACTGGGTGCCCACGATGTAACAGGACAAACTAAAAGGATTTGGAGACTGTGACTGCAGGGTGGTGGACTGGCCCGGCCTCTGGCTGCCCCACCCACAAGTTCTGTGGGTACCGCATCCTTGGCTGTGCAGGGGCTAGAAAACTTGCTCGCCGTATGGCTAGGAGGCTAAAGATGTGACTGTAAGCCCCTTACATGGCCACCAAAGAAGCAAAAGGTGGGCTGGGGTTGGGTAGGGGCCATGGAAAGGCCCAATTACCGGGCTGTAGCCCTGCTATCCTTGAATCGCTCCAGCACTGAGTCCGCCTTTTCTCCGAAGAGATGGGAGCCATCAAACAGCATGTCCATAAGCAGCGCTTGGACATCCTTGGAAACCCCAGTTGTCCTCACCCAGGTATGGTGTTGTAAGGCCACTGTCAAAGAAACTGCTCTGCCCAGTGAGTAGGTTGGGTCCAGACCACATCTGACCGTGAACTTGACTGCATCTCTCCTGTCTGTAATAGCTTGGTATAGAAGAGCCTGGGCCTCCTCCAGAACCATGGGCAGCACCTGTGCAACTGAATCCGACAGGTTGTACCAAGTTATCTGGGGTAGGATATTGCATGAGGAAATTAGGGTCGCCGAGGCGGGCAGTGGCAGCGGGCAATTGTCCTGGAACCCCTGTACAAGGTTTGGACCAAGCCCCAGGTAGACGTCTGCGAGTGCTTAAGTAAATGGAAGAAATGGTTCTGAGGAGGTCACTCCCGGCTGAGGCATCTCTGTTAAGACATTAGTCTTGACTGCCACTGAGGGTAGACTTAGGTTCAGAACCTCAGCCGCCTTTCTCACCACCATAGCAAAAAGGGCTCCCTCCTTGTTAGCCACAATAGGAGGAGAGACCATGCATCAGCCAGTTCCTCACATCAGTCCATGTTAGGGTCCCATTCCTCCCCAAGTCCCAACCCATAGGAATAGGGCGTGGGATTTGGTGCGGAAGGCATGGCTTCAGTTAGCACCAGCATCAGAAGATGCCCCTCCGGCTCTGTCAGAGTCGGGTATGAGAATGGGGACTTTGCAGTCGAAGGGTGCCAGCAGCTCCTGGAGCTTCAGCATCGGGACCAGTGCCAGAGAAGGTTAAGGTGGTACGACCGGTGTCGGTCAGGATCCACCGATGGATCCAAGGGGCCCGACTGGAGCCAGGGATGAAACCGCTAGCAGAAAACCAGTTGGGGTCACTCCCAAACCCACAGGGCCCAAAGGCGTGTCCAAATATGAGGTGCATGGCCTCACAGAACTCACGATGGTTGGCGGGGGTCGCTTCCTCTCCTGGAAACTCAGGGAGGTGCAGAGCTGTGCCAGGCACAGCCTCAGCTGAGGAGCCGGACCATCAATGACAGCACTCCCTTGTCTCATCGGATGACTTAGAAGGGCAGGGGGAAGTCGAAAACCTCTTTGACTTCTTACTTTTCTTTTTCTTGTGGGACTTACCCGAAGACAACTTATGAATGTGATGAGGATCTTGGGCCCTGCAACTGATCCCTGGATCTTCCTCCCAACCGTGATCAAGACCATTGCAGTGTCGCAAGTCAAGCAGCAAGAAGCTTGAGGGTGTGCTCTCAGAACTCCCTGGGGTGCATGGCACAGCAGTCCGCACAGGCCTTTTGCATCATGGTCATGCTTGAGGCACCAGAGCCCAACAAGGTGCGGATCCATCGGCGACATCGGTGATAGGTGCCACAGGGCTTGAAGCCGACCTTCCTAGTTGACATCCTGCCACACCAGGAGAAGGTCTCAAAAAATACTTCAATAAAAAGTTGAAAAAGGTCAGTCAAAAAATTACTGTGGGTAGCTCTCTCCGGATCAGCTCTGACTGGCACGGAAAGAAAAGAACTGAAATAAGCACCCTGGGGTGGTGCCTATATAGGCACAATATACGTCGCTTCCGGCACGGACACCGTGGATCCAGTCTCACACCTGGGGATAATTCTAAGGTAAGGAATCTGCGGCTAGAAGTCTCTATCAGATAAGTTAATTTTTTTTAACTATTACTTTCAGCAAAAGGTAATGCAGTGATTTAATATAATATATTGAAGTGAAACACAGGATTTCAAGTAATAACAGTTTTATTCTGAAAGTCAAATGTGTTTTTACAGTACTTTTTGATGGTCCCCAGTCAACCATGAACCCAATTTCTAATAGTCCTCAAGGTCTCACTCAGCAACAGTTAAGGGGCACCTTGTCATGAACACTGCCACCAAATGTGATGTAACCCTGACCTCAAGTCACCAACTGTCCTCACCTGCAAACCCACGTATAAAATATCCAATTAACCAACACGACTGAAGATCCTGGGGGATAACCAAAGTGCTCTCTCTCGCCAGGACCTCAATGAAAGCAGCACAAGGCCTAAAACTGATCCTTTGAGGGGGGGGGAATAATAACTGCATTTGAGACAAAGACAAACATGCTCTCATATTTTCTACTGCCTGTCAACTACAGTCTGCAACATTAATGAGCATTTCAATATAAAACCATGGAATTATATATTAGATGAGTAATACCTTTGTGCAACAGTACTCTTTTTTTTAAGAGCTTTAGTTGAAAAAAACATAATTTGGACAACATGTTGACCTGAGGCATCAGAAAGCATAGGTGTACTTTGTAATCACATCACAGGGGCACAATGGAGACTCAATATATCTGCTGGTAATTTAATGTTCAAAAGATGATGTCACCGTTAAACATGCTCACTTCCGCTTAGTGGTGTTAAGCTTCATCCAGGTGCTTACTTCCCCAGTAGGGTGACCAGACGTCCCAGTTTTCTCCGGACGGTCCCGGTTTTTGGAGAAGTGTCCTGATACTTGTCTCCAAATTAAAGAAATGTCCCGGTTTTTGTGCAGTGTTTGAGTTAAACACAGAAATATCTCGGTTTTGTAATACTGTTTAGCATAAGCATGCTCTCTTTGTACTGCTTAAGGCGTGACATCACTTATGTGAGCATTGTAGCAGGAAGGGAAATCCCTTGAAGAGAGACATTTTCTCTCGGGATTTCCCTACTCTTTGTACAACGCAGCGCCACCTACGTCATCATCGTGCCATCGGCACATTAGCTAGTTGGAATGACCTGTGACCAGCATGACCCTGTTTTCTCTCCCTGCGGCAGGCTCCATCCAGCAACCAGTGTGACCCTGCTCTACCTTAGAGCAAGCGAGGGACTGCAACAGAATCCAGCAGCAGCGAAAAGTGAAAATAACCTTCCTGATGCTTCCTCTACCCTACCAGCACCATCTGGACCCTGCCTCCACATCAGAGCTGCCCCAGCCAGGATCCTTCTGAAGCCACACAAGACTTGCCCTCCCAGCCTGCAAGCCCGCAACATGAGTATTTCAATGGCTGTTTTTTATTTTCTTTCTCCGTGATATTTCCTTTTTGCCTCCCTTTCCCTTCCTTCTTCCTCTTTTTGGCTTCTGGCAAGGGGCAGTCTTTTTTGCAGTACACTGCCTTTGAAGTTATTAACCTATTCCAGGCTTTTTAGTTGGTATCATTTTACATTTTGGTGCTTGAAGTCAAGTTAGTTGTTGTTTAGAAAGGTAAAACTACAAGTACCAACAACAACATGCACAAAAATGGGACTTGAACGGCCATGACTGACTGCGTACTAAATGCCCAAAGGGAGAACACACTGAAATATTAAACCTCCTTCATATTGGCCTACAAAATGGAGTTAGTACAACTGCATGGTGATGACTTTTATATTAGTTTAAATGCACTGATTTCATGCAACTGCTAAAGGGGGTGTATGGATTTTAAGAATTCCCATGTCAGTTTTTTGTGTTTTTTTTGCTTTGTTCCCTTGCAATAAAGTCCTGGTCTATGGAAATGAAAATGTTTGAGTAGTGTACCAGGGTGCCAAGACACAGCACTAGTTCTCCTTGTAGGTAGATAAACACAGCTGCCATAAAATAAAGAACTGGGACAAATGAAACAGAAGCGTTTTCATTAAAGTTAAATCAAGCCATAAAAAGTTCTTTTTGAATGGGGGAAGTTTCTTCTGGGTACTATTTTAGGACTTTTCTAGGCCTGTTTTGATTGGGCGCGCTGGGAGGGCACAAGCTGCATAAGTGGTTGAAGGGAGTGTGGGGGAAGCGCCGGGTTTCATGTGCAACAAGTGTTCATGTGGTCAAGTTACTGCAGCCTGCAAGCCTGCTCGGGTAGTATTTCTTCTACATCTATATCTATATCTATATATTCACTGAAAAAACCATAGGTTTTATAGACGTTATAGTTAGGAATTAGCATTTAAAAAGCCTTTGAAATTCACTGAAAAAACCACAGGTTTCAGGGACGTTATAGTTAGTTGGACATTTGACTCATGTAAAACCAGAGAAATTCACCTGTTATAGTTAGTTGAACTAACTTTAACTTACGCCCCCGCAATGGACTGCTGATGATGTCACATATTACATCACTCATGACATGGTCAGTGACATCACTGATGACATCACTGATGACATCTCAAATGACATCACTGATGACATCACTCATTACATCATCCAGTCAATCTGTGTTACTGTAAAGGTTAAATATGTTTTATATATATACGCCAAGGTGTATTGAAGAATGAATGCATTTACAAGTGCCTAAAGAAATTATTTCATATGTGCGTGACTGACTACATAAGTGAGTGGTTGAACGTGTCTTACTGAATGCATGGGTTAGTAACTTAACTGTGTAAAAGTCTGTATTAGTCTTTCCGTTGGTGTGTAAGCAACTGCATGGGTTGCTGAATAGCTACATGAGTGTCTATATAGGTTATTAATTTGTTGTCTGAGTATCTGTACGGCTCCCTGAGTGTCTGTGTGGGTGGGTGCATGGGGGAGTGTATGCGTCTGTGCATAGATGTCTGAGTGGGTGATTCAGTGGTTATATGGATTAAAAAGTGCATCTGGGAAAGACTGCATGGGTGAGTTAGTGTGTGTATGGGTGTGTTGGTGAGTGAATGACTAACTACATATGTTTTGAGGCACTATATGTGAGTGTTGGAGTATATAAATGAGTGTATGAGAGACTAAGTTATTTGAAGAGTGCGTGTATAAATAAGTGTCTGCTTCTATCAGTTATTGAATAAGACAGTAAATACGTGTTAGTAGCTGTATAAATAGGTGATGTGATATGTCTAAAACATGAAGTGTATAACTGTATACATGAGTAAATGGGTATGCGATTGATTCTTTGCTTTATTGACTAGGTGTGTGAGTAACTCCATGGATGAGTGGCAGAGTGTGACTGCATGTATAGATGTATGAGTGCATATTACAGTCCTGTATTGAAGAGTAACTAGAAGTATAAGTGACTGAATGTGTGTGTAGACCTAGGAAATAGTGAGTGTTAAGTAGCATATGGCATTCTTGTGTGTGTGGTTTCAAAAATAGTAGCCTGCATTTTAGAATGGGTGTATCAAACTTTATATTAGAGCATCAGTATGTGCATTAGATTATCAGGTGGATGATGTCATGAGTGATGTCGTTTGAGATGTCATCAGTGATGTCACTGACCATGTCATGAGTGATGTAATATGTGACATCATCAGCAGTGCATTGCGGGCGCGCAAGTTATAGTTAGCTCAACTAACTATAACAGGCGAATTTCTCTGGTTGTATATGAGTCAAATGTCCAACTAACTATAACGTCCCTGAAACCTGTCGTTTTTGCTGTGAATTTCAAAGGTTTTTTAAATGCTAATTCCTAACTATAACATCTGTAAAACCTATGGTATATTCAGTGAATTTCGAAGGTTTTTTAGATGTCAATTTCATATTTTAATGTTTATAAAACCTATCTTTTTTCTATAACTTTTTTTAATATTTAGGAACTCTATTACACCTTTTTTTTACTTTAAAAATTATGTAATGTTTTATATCTTCCCCCAAAAATATGTATTGAATTTTTTTTTTTTTTAGAAAACTGCACTCCCATACCGGTAGCGCACCAAGCTCCATCACCACGCGAATCCGATCCACCATATTGCTAAACGCGTAAATGATGCGCATTTTGTATCAGACGGGTTTGTGTCACCGTGTCCCGCAGAACATCATATACGCATGAAGTCGCCCTAGCTGCTACTTTGGTATCTGACGGGTACGTAGTACCAAGCCACACGTTACATCATGTACGTATGGGGTCGCGGCCGCTGCGTGTTGCGTATGCGATGAGTCCATGCTGCCAGGCCCTGTGTTACTTCACGCACGTATAGTGTCGCGCGAGGTACACCATTCCCTCTGGGTTTTTTTGTCTCAAAAGTATATCTAAATAACTTTAAGTGTATATGAGAGCAAGCGATAATCTAAAATATTTTAAACATTTATATATTTCTACTGTAATAAACTTATATTATGATAAATAATATTTTGTCAAAATCGCGTTCAGTGCGGCCTCCTTGCACGCTCGATGTCCACGATTGCCATGTGACCTTAAAACAAAGCATTTGATTTGTTTATAACATTCCCCATTGTAACAGTTAGAAGACCGCACCCATTTAGTCATTTGATGAGAGACACCTCTTCTGCTTAGAGAGCTTTTTTGAAAACTTTGTCCTGTATACACATATCTTATACTACACACAACATACAACGATCATCTTCATCAATATTCATGGTCTGTACATTAGCCTTCCACGTGTGATGACCATGCATCTCAACCGTTACATCAAAAAACAAATGTGTGTTACACGATGCCCCTGGTATGTGTGTGTGCACATTATTGTGCTCCCTTTCCGCCTGGGTATTGGTGGCTCTAAGAAGTATCAGAAGCCATGGGCAGAGTGCACATCCTAGATCACATGTGACAAACAGGAAACAGCAATGTGTAGATTTCTTTTGCTGCACGGTCTGTTGTCAGGCTTTACCAGTATAGTAGTGTGTGATGTGTGAGACTTTCAGATTCACGTTTGACAAGCATTGCTTGACTGTAATGAGCGTTATCACTGTGTATGACGTAACCTGACTGCTGATCCTCTCTCCATCCGAGCACATTCACATGTGTACGTGTCGCGATACCAACACTTTCAACAATACCGCACACCATTGACCTGCATGTCTGTGCATATCCACAACCCTGACAACGACATGTGATGTTCGTCATTCAATCTTTTCGAACAGCATCTCATTAGCGATACTTGCCGCCCTCCAGACACATGCTACATTAATGTAAATTGTGCATTCTGCGATCGTCAAAACTAGAAAAGAAACACACATAAGTACACTTCCTGGCCAGGCAGGAACTGAACAACGCCCAGGTCCCCGGAATAATTATTCACACCCCTACGCTGGCCTGGCGTACGCAAGCTCAGCCTACTTTGCGTACGTATAAATAGGATATTGACGACGCCACATATCCTACTTTTTCCACACTGCCTCAGGTGATATGGCTGCATCCACCTCGCATATCACAATGCGCAATAAAAAAAAGGGATCCATGACTTGTACACCATCCTCGCAATCAACCCTGGCTCTAAATTGTGAGCCCTACTGCCCATCGTCTTCTAAACGGATCCATGAGGTTTACACCATCCTGCATTCAGCACTCCATCTGAATTGTGAGCACTGCTGCCCATAGTGTTTACTCACACAACAATGACAGCAGGTGAGCAGTGGGGCCTGGGTGCACAGGGGCTCCAATTGAGCGGGGTGCGGCGGTAGGGGTGGGTACATCACCCTGGCTGCGCAGGTGCGAACAAGCAATGTTGCCTTGCGTAATGATAGGATCTCTGACCTGATTCAATTTCATCTCTGTCTCATTTTAAAAACCTGCTGGACCGTACTGTAGGCCTGTGCCAGCGGGCAGCGCTGCCCTACAGACACGTGTTGAGCGCGGTGCTGCAGGAGGGGTGGAATGTATCAGCCTGAGTGTGCACGTGCGAATAAGCAATGTTGCTGTGCATAATGATGTGATCTCTGACCTCATTCAGTCACATTTCTGTCTCATTTTAAGGACCTGCTAGACCAGAATGTAGGCCTGAGTCAGCGGGCAGCGCTGCCATACAGGCACGTGGCGTTGGCTTTTAGGGCACTATGGTGACCTCATTACTAAGTGTACATGCATACAGCCTTCCACCACGTGATTACACGCGCACATTATGCTTCTACCATGCGCTCTCTTCCTTTATATGTTAACCTTCGTATAACATATTATTATTTAACCTTGTCTATTCTTGTGCACTCCAACTCCTCTTTGAACCGCGATTACCACTAACAGTTGGTAGATCATACTTCAAAGACGAAGGATGCACTCAACTGCTGTTTTCTATTAAGCTTGAAAAGAACCTTCAATTACTTCCAGACTTTTGCACCATTAAATTATTTCTCCCTTTTCAGACACTGAATTGATGGCCCCAAAATGGGCGGAGCGGGAGCTCACCCCGCGATGTTGCCCTGGGCATTCTGGCGCCTTCTATCGTGGTATCAAGACACCCTCCCCGACCGGAGACCTGCTGTATCATCCTTACAGAGGCTCTCCGGACTTGGAGCTGGCACCGGGACGTCGTTGGACACACCAGTGGTGGCAGGTGAGCAGTGAAGCCTTGTGTGCAGGACCTACAATTGAGCACAGTGTGGGGGAAGCGGCTGGGGTGCAGCACCCTGGGTGCACAGGTGCAGGCAAGCGATTTTCCCGTAGCTAATAATGTAATCTCTGGCCCCATTCATATATTTCATTTTAAGGACTTGCTGGACCACACTCTTTGTGGCAGACCCCAGCGTCCTAGACAAACGGGTGATGGGAGGGTAAACACTGATGGCTGGGTACAGTAGGCCTCCCTCTGTTCTTTTGACTCTCCCTCCCCTTGTCCCTTTCACCCACTCCCTCTCCCTCCCATTCTCAGTATTGTCTTTTCATTCGAACTACCTTTCTTTACCTCTTCCACATGGCACACATACTTATTTTGAATTTTTGCAGGTTTTGAACGCTGCTTCCAAAGGAGTCCAACCCACATATTTTATTTTATACTGTTGTTTGTTCTAAAAAACGTACATTTCCATTTATTTGTGTTTTAATAAAGGTTATTTTTTTTCCAATAAATATCCGAGTGTATAGGTCTTCTTTTTCTGACAACACTTGTCTATAGTTTACTGTGAAAATCGTCTGTTTATAGGAGATTATGAGGGCAAACACTTGTAATTTAGCAGTGCACCTACCAAACATAATCCAACTGACTATTACACAAATGAATCCTGGGTGATTCTACAACTGCAGGGGTTCTATGAGTGTATCACTTTATAACACCAAGAGTACTGCCCGTGTGATTACAGAACTAATAAGTCACTGCCTAGGACCACAGAGGCTTCAGGGACTGCGGAAGCCCACCATCCATATTTAAGTAAAGCCCTGGATCGTGGCGATCCCCGGACTTCCGTTGGCCTCGAATCCCCCAAACAACTACAAAACAATGCCCGGGAAGGTAACGGTCCCATAGGCTGCGAAATGTCTCTGTGCCCTCCCGCGCCTAAGTTACATGTGACATTAAGATCCCCACTCCTACAGAAACCCCGCAATATAATAATAGGATTGGCCACGGAACATTACCCACCAGGGGCCTCATTTAAATGAACGGGTGAGACTCCGTTTTTTTTTCTTCTCTCCCATTTTTACCATCCTGATCCGCTCTATTAAAGCAATGCAAGGTTTTCCTCCTCTCGCTTCAACTAGTCAAACAAAGATTTGCTATCACAGGGTGGAACCCATGCACCCGCCCTCTAATAGCAATCACACATGTTCCACGGATGCACACCCCGGGGCATTGTATGCGCTGCGCCTGAGAGGTGGCGCTCCGTAGGACCATGATGCATTGGTTACTGCATAACTACAGAATTAGTATAAACGCATACTAACACTACTTGTACACGGATAGTACAGCGACCAGAGTGTAGTGAAGAAGCAGAGGAAGCGCAAAATGTAAAAATATAAATCCTACCAGAGGTCGGATGACATAGTTCAATGAGCCGACGACCCTGGGATGAGTAGAAACAGCTACACGAAGAAAACGGGTCTTCAGCACAACGCAAGCAACTTTGAAATATTGGTGAGTGCTGCCTTTCATTTTACCTTCTCCCACTCATCGCCAAATTTATGTAGTGAAGAGGCAGACAGCAGTGGATCTGATAAGTAGATTTATTGCATGAAAACAAGACACCTTAAACAGCCACCAACAGGAGCGCACAGGAAGGCAACCGTCTTCTCCAGCACCGTGTACAAACTCCCCAACGTTCCCCTCATGACAGCCCTACATTCTAACATTACACACTTACATTCTAGTAGAATTATATACTAACATTCTACTATGACTTACATTGCAATACTACACAGAGCACATGACTTTACAGCATTGAGCTCATGGTTTCATACACGAGTCTTGAGAACGTAGGGGTGAGTAGTTCCCTTCCCACTCCCTGTCATGTCATGTCATGTCATAGGTTTTTGTATAGCGCACTTTCACCGTGAGGTCTCAAGGCGCTTGCAGCAAAAACGGTAGACCACATTAGTAGCTGTTGATAAAAATGGCGGGGTTGTTTGGGAACAACCAAGTTTTGAGCATTTTACGGAATTGTTTATGTTCAGTGATAGATATCAAGTGCGGGGGCAATTTGTTCCAAAGTGAAGGAGCAAGATAGGAAAAGGCACGTTGGCCATATCGGGAAGTGCGGACTCATGGTTGAATCAGGAGTAGCTTATTGCTGGACCTTAAAGGTCTTGTGGGTAAATACCAATTGAGTTTTTTTTAAAGATATTCAGGGCCGGTGTTGTACAGAGTCTTATGTGTTGTACTCGGAATCTCAAAATGGCTTCTCTGGTGCACCGGGAGCTAATGGAGTTTTTTTAGGCATGGAGCAGAGGCAGTTCTGGGCGGAGATTCAAAACCAATCTGGCTGCAGTATTCTGAAGAGTCTGCAGCTTTGAGAGCAGATCCTCATTGATAGCGGCATGCAGAGCATTCCCATAATCCAGATCGCTGATGATCAAGCCCTGTACCATGGGTTTTCTGGCTTCGATAGGAAGCCATTTAAAAATCTTTCGAAGATTACGTAAGATACCATAGCAGGTGCCTGTGACCTGGTTGGCATGGTTTCTCATGGATAAGGCACAATCTATCATTATTCCCAGATTGCGTACAGCTGGTTTTGGGGAGGGGCATACTCCCAATTCAGAAGGCCACCAGTTTTGTGACCAGGATTTTTCAGCATTACCAAACAGCATGACTTCAGTTTTACTAGCATTCAATTGCAATTTGTTGTTATTCATCCGATTACTAATCTCGATCATACAGTTTTTAAAACAAGAACAAGTCCTGGAGTGATCTATGCCATAAGTGATGAGCAATTGGGTATCTTCAGCGTATGATACGGTAAGAAAGCCGTATGATTTGATGATCTTCGCCAACGGAGTTAAGTATACATTGAATAGTAGAGGACTCAAAATGGATCCTTGGGGAACCCCCACGGTTACCGGGCGGCTGCTTGAGACCAGATTGTCTACTCGCACAGAGGTGAGGCGATCAGCTAGATCGTTTTCAATCCAACCGAGAGCCCCTCCTCTTTTACCTATCTCCCACAGTCGATGTGTCAAGATACTGTGGGAGATGGTATCAAAAGCTGCGGATAGGTCCAAAAGGATAAGAATAGCTGAGTCACTTCAATCCACCGCTAGCCTGATGTTATCTACGATCTCAATGACCACTGTCTCCATGCCATGAGCGGCACGGAAGCCTGATTGAGAGGGGTCTAGAACCCCATGTGATTCTATAAAAGTCGTGAGCCGTCTGTTAACTAGATGTTCTAATACTTTCCCAAAATAGGGTAGCAGTGAAAGCGGCCAGTAGTGAACAGGTAATGTGGGATCAGTGGAAGTTTTTTTTAAGACGGGTCTGATTTGAGCGTGTTTCCATTTGGTGGGCACAATTGCTAGCTCCAGTGAGGTGTTAAAAATTTCCTTGAGAGAATCAGCCAATAATGGAGTGATTTTAGGGCAACGGCGAGGAAGTAAGGGGTCCAAAGGGGAACCAGATTTTACTTTGTTTAAGCCCTCAAGTATTTCGGCAACGGTGATGAGATCACATTCAGTCAGGCTAGGAATATCCTTGACATTAACCGGGGGAGAATTTATTATTGGGGGGTAGTTTTGCTGGAGTGGGTTAGAGTACGTGTTCGAGAAAGAAGAATAAATTGATTTAATTTTGTTATCAAAGAAAGTGGACATGGACTCGACCCATTCTTGGGTGGGTACAAACGGAAGCTGTTCGACCCGAGGTGACGAAAATTCTTTTAGTATTTTAGATAATTCTTTACTTGAGTTAGCAGCGTTATTTATACGCGTGGTTAAATAGGTCTTTTTAGCCATTTTGATGTTTTTTACATAAAGTAAATGTAACGATTTGTAGTTGGTAAGGTCCTCTTTCTTAGTTTTTCGCCATTGCCGTTCAGCTGCTCGACTGGATTGCTTGTCAGTTTTTAGAGCTGCTGTGAACCATGGGGAGGCAACAGATTTCACATTGACCCTCATCTCAGGGATAATCTTATCCAGGGTTTGCAGGATGGAGGTCTCCAGGTTGGTTACCATCAGTTCTAGTGGGGCTCCCTGACTTGGTACAGGTTTAAAGTGTTTAAGAAAGGGTGTCAATTTACGCCAAGGACGGATGAACACTCTTTCTTTGTTTACTGATTTAGCCAAGGGTCTAGGAAGACTAAACCTTACCAGATAATGATCGGTCCAGATCATAGGGAGCGGAATCTGAATACTCAAATTGGGTGAGTTGGTGAAAATTAGATCTAATGTATGGCCTGCTAAGTGGGTGGGACCCCTCACCCTTTGAGTCAATCCTAGGCTTTCCATTGTACTAATTAAATGGCTAGTTTCTGGATCTGATGAGAGCTCGGTATGATAGTTAAAATCCCCAAGTAAGACAAAATTGTCAGTTACTAGTGTATGCGAGACTATGATTTCTAGAAGACGGTTAACAAATTTGGTTTTGGGGCCAGGGGGTCTATAGACTAATGCCCGTCGCCATGTCTCAGAGCTGGTGAT
This sequence comes from Lissotriton helveticus, assembly GCF_964261635.1. NCBI lineage: Eukaryota > Metazoa > Chordata > Amphibia > Caudata > Salamandridae > Lissotriton > Lissotriton helveticus. Next base: position 1,429,301,744 of record NC_136061.1, on the reverse strand, counting down.
TTTAATGTTAACTACCATGATTTCCGCGGTAGGGCTGGAAAAGGACTCGAGCAGCTCAATTTGTATGGGAAGCTTTCCTGCAATTGCTATGCCACCTCCTCTGCTTACTTTCCTATCTAGCCTGGTTAGATGATAATCAGGGGGAAAGGCCGATGCTATGTCTGGCGAGGCTTGGCTATGGAGCCAATTCTCGGTGAAGAAACAGATGTCTGGTTTATCGGCGTCTAAAAGACTCCATAGCTCTATTGCATGTTTAGGTATAGAGCGGGTATTGAGATATATAGCAGAGAGCGGTTTATCATTTGCTTTCTTTTTTATAGGCGATACTTCAATATTGTCTGATTTGGGAGCCGTGTAGACTATCTTATGAGCAGTAATGGCTTTTGGACGTACTGAGACCTCTGTTGCTTTACCAGTGGCTGTATAAAGGCATACTGAGGACTTAGTCCGAGGAGATATATCATAATGGATAGGGGGCTGTGTCGTCAGGATGGTTGTGCCAATATTAAAGGTCTTAGCGATGTTTAATGATTTCAACTGATCGCTAGTGTAGCATAACATCTTGAGAGGACTTACCAGGGGATGGAATATAACAGAGACAGGGTCCCGGGCACCGCCGGTGCGCTGCTGCGTGCGTCCGCGCTAAGGGAAGACTTAAATGGGGAGGGAGGCGGGGCTATTATGATGATGCTAGCCAATCCAATCAGTTGGCTTCGACTGGTTGCCTGTCCCTCCGTTCAATCGGCATAAGCCGTGACGGACCGGGGACTAGCAGCCAAGGTACAAACAGTGTGCAGAGCACAAACAATACACAAAACACTACAATGGCGGTCTATTATTAAAATAGGTGCACGCAGTCTCTAACGTACCCTTTGGTGCCTGCTTGTCAGGAAGGTCAGTTATCTTCGAATCAGTTCCCCTACGCTAGCGCAACAGCATAGAATCGAGATTTTCCTAGTTTTTGCTGAGCGCGTCCGCGCTAAGGGAAGATTTAAATGGGGAGGGAGGCGGGGCTATTATGATGACGCTAGCCAATCCAATCAGTTGGCTTCGACTGGTTGCTGTCCCTCCGTTCAATCGGCACAAGCCGTGAGGGACCGGGGACTAGCAGCCAAGGTACAAACAGTGTGCAGGGCACAAACAATACACAAAACACTAAAATGGCGGTCTATTATTAAAACCGGTGCACGCAGCCTCTGACGTACACTTTGGTGCCTGCTTGTTAGGAAGGTCAGTTATCTTCGAATCAGTTCCCCCACGCTAGCGCAACAGCATAGAATCGAGATTTTCCTAGTTTTTGCTGCGCGCGTCTGCGCTAAGGAAAGATTTAAATGGGGAGGGAGGCGGGGCTATTATGAAGACGCTAGCCAATCCGATCAGTTGGCCTGTATTGTATAAACACAAACTAACACTACTTCCACAGGTATGCATCAGCTCCCAGTGCACATCACTATACAGCAATGAGTTCACAATTTAGGCTCACAGTTTAATCCCTGAGTCTTCAGACCAGTAGGGGTGACTACTTCGCTTCCCACTCCCTATGTCCTATAAACGCATACTAACATTACTTACACAGTTATACTACAGCAGCTAGTATCCTACAGTGCCCAGAGCCCATCACTTTACAACAATAAGCTCGGTTTCATCCTCGACTCTTCACACCGGTAGACATGTGTACTTCACTTCCCGCTTCCAGTATACTATAAACGCACGTAAGCGGTCAGTAGTTCGCTTCCCACTCCCTGTATGGTATAAATGCCTACTAACACTACTTGCACACATGGGGGCGTGGCTTAGCGCGCAAACGGAATGGCCGCTTAACTAAGTGGCTCCCGTCTCCTACGACCTTGATCCTGCACTAATCCTTACCGTCTGGAGGGCTGCCCTTCCGTGCATCGGCGGAACCGACGTCCAGCAGCCTCCTCTATACTCGGTCCAACTTTGGGACTGCTGGGAGCCACCCCAGCCAAGATATTTGCTTTGGGACTTTCACTGGCGCACTCTCGGACCCCGCAGAGGTGAGGGAATCGGCCTCCGGCGCTCACGCGAGGCCGGTGCGGACCACGAGGCGGAGGGCCCCTGGCCGGGGGCTCGTCGCAGGAACCCGCCGCGCTCTGCCAGACGAGCTGGGCTGGGCTGAGCTATCTTCAACTGCGGCGGTTACCCTCGCAGGACTGCGCACGCCTTCCTCCCTACGTGCTGCCTAGCTGAGGGCACTGGCTGAGGAGGATGCGGCACTGGTGCTATTTGGCGGGCTCTATCACCCGTTAATGGCGGTCGCCAGTCAAAACGACGCTGAGAAGACTTGCCCCTGCTGAGCTGCCTCTATCTACGTGACACCCAAACTTGCGCAGTGAGTAACTGGCTACATTTGGGGCATTACCCAACTAACGAAGTTGGTACATAGCGGACTTCGTTGGCGCTTGCGGGCGCCTTTTGAGGTGGTGGTGCCGGCGCTCCCCGGTAGGCGAGCTGACTTATCCCTGCTGCGATTCGCTGGGGCCCGGCCCTCACAGCGGACTGGCCTGCACTTCCACATTGCTCAGGTTGGACTGAAGGCTTGCTGCACTGTACTCACACTCGGCTGGGGGCCCTGGAAGTGCATAGACTGATCTGCGGCCGTCCAGCCTGTAAGAAGCAAGTAGGCACTATAGATATTGCAGTTCCCTGCCCCCCCTCCGCACCATACTCCTGGCGGCCCTAACCCCTCCGGCCAGCTGCGACTGCATGTGACTCCCGGGGTCTGACGTCTCATCCTCGCTCCTTTGCTCTGTCTGCTGCATGGACCACGGGCCGTGAGACTCACTATCCTGCTTGATCACGTAGTGACCCATCTCTGCCCTGTCAGATCCCATTTCGGTGGCTCACGTGCGGCGCAGGGGCACGATGGTGCGCCCGGAGCACCGTCAAGCGACGCTCAGCTTTGAGAGCGCCAAGAAGGGTACGAGGACGAACGGGGTGGACCCTGGGCCCAGCGGCGCGGGCCCTACTGCTGCGCCCTCACCCACGAAAGCGCCTGATCTGCAGGGCCTTTTCCAAGAAATGCGCCAAGGATTTGCCACTGTGGTGGAGAAGGTGGACAGCATATCCTCCAGGCTGGACGCGCTGGTTCACAAGGTTGACCAGCATGAGGAGAGAATAACTGCGACGGAACAACGCATATCGGACAACGATGACCTCACTGCCACCCACACCTCCCAAATTGCTCGTATGGACAACCTGCTTAGGGTCATAGCGGCCAAGAACGAGGACTTGGAAGCCCGTAGCCGACGCAACAACATCCGCGTCACGGGTATTCCGGAGTCCACAGCCACTGGAAGAATGGAACTGTACATCGAGTCACTCCTCTGGGCGTCCATAGGGGAGGATGCCTTCTCGTCACAGTTCATTGTGGAGAGAGCACATAGATCCCTGGCTCCTGTGCCGCAGCCTGGGTTGCCGCCACGGCCTATCATTGCCCGACTATTGAATTACTGTGACCGGGATGTCGCCTTAAGAGTTGCCAGAACCAAACGTACCCTACACTACAATGGAGTTGCTTTTTCTCTCTATCCCGATTTTACCCCCATTGTGCAGGAGGAACGACGGAAGTTCTTGGCTGTCAAGAAAAAATTGAGGGAGGCCCAGATAGACTATGCTCTGCTTTACCCAGCCAGGCTGAGGGTGACACACCAGGGTAAACAACGCTTCTTCACGGATCCGAGTAAAGCTGAGGACTACCTAAAACAACATCGTAGAGCACAGAGGGATCGGCGAGAGGTTCGTGAGGAACTCGAGGAGGATGTGCCCCCAGTGGTCGATGAAGGTTGACGGGCTCTGCCCTCCCCGCAAGTATCCGTTTTGGGACTGCCTTACTATCATTAACTTATGACTGTTGCTTCAGGTGGCGATGATGTATTTACCGAGAGCTGAATGTGACTGAGACCCCAGACGGTCCAAGATATGTAGGAACCACCCCCACTATTCCTGCCTCAACAATGGATGGTCTCGATTGTGAGGCGATTGGGAAAGGGGGTGGCTGTGCGCCTTTGCTGATGTTCCCCCTACGGGAGTTCCCCGCTGTTCTAGTCGAGTTTTGGGAATATCTGGGTAATGGGCGGTGGGTGGGTAAGGGACTGACTGGCTGCTGGCATGATTGGGATGCAGTAGTGGGTGGGGGGGTGGGACTTGTTTTGGGGATGGTTGGTTTGTTGAAGACGACATCTGGCTGGTTGGTACCGGTGTACTGTGATCTTATACATGAGATGCTGCAATACTGGAATCTGTGGTGGCAGAATGTTTTAGTTAGGCCCTGTCCGGATAATGGCTAGCTCTGGGACTACTGTACCTTTGAAATGCTTGTCCTGGAACGTCCGAGGGCTCAACGATGCTAAAAAATTTAGAAATGTTGTTGCATATTTAGATCGCCAACAGGTACAGATCGCTATGTTGCAGGAAACACATTTGGCTCCACAAGAGCGCCCTACCTTTGGCTGTAAATGGGCTGCTACTCGGTCATTCTCGTCATACTCCTCCTATGCCAGAGGAGTTGTCCTCCTGGTTAAACGCAATGTTCCCTTCCAGGTATGTGGAGAGATGGCAGATAAAGATGGCCGCTACGTACTACTCTGGGGGCGGCTGGGCCGCGACACAGTCACGTTGGTTAACTGCTATGCCCCTAATGTTGACATGCCTTGTTTCTTTACCACATTGTGGGGTAAGATTTTAGATGTGGGATCCCGCCATGTCATCTGGGGGGTGATTTCAACATAGCGTTAGCGCCTCACTTGGATAGGGCCGACGGGGCAACACTTTACAAACCCAGATCAAGGGAGGCGTTAGTGGGTGTGCTCTCGGAGGGCAACCTACTGGATGCCTGGCGACAGCTGCACCCTAGCGGTAAGGAGGGCACACACTTCACGTCACAGACTGGTACCTGGGCGCGACTAGATTATTTTTTTCTGACCCGTGAAACGCTGCCTGGGGTGAATGCAGTGACACACCTCCCAAGAACTTATTCGGATCACAGCCCGGTTCTGCTGTCTTTGTTGCTTCCCGGCTGGGTTTGCCCTAGATCACGTTGGCGCCTGCAACCGACGGCCTTGCTAGATGAGGTCTTCCGAGTTGAATTGGAGGATGAGATTACTGCCTTCTTCCCTCGGAACAAGGGCTCTGTTGCATCTGTAGAAACTATTTGGGAGGCATTCAAAGTCACTATCAGGGGCCATTGCATGTCTAAGAGCTTTGGGGTATTGCGTGACATACAGCGCACGATCTGGAAGCTTGAGGATGAGCTAAGGGCATTGGAGGCGCGAATGGTGGAGGGCGATAACACTGCTGCACATGCTGAGTTCAGGGATAAGCTTACACACTATGAAGAGGAAGCGAACAGAGAGACTAGGTTTAGGAGCAAACACTGGCAGGCGAGGAAATATTGTGAGGGGGATAGGCCTGGCAAGGCATTGGCTATACTGACAGGCCCGCCGCGCGTAGACAATACTGTCATTGAAGTGGTTAATAGCCGAGGTCACACTGTTAGGGATTCAGATGAATTGTTGGATGCCTTTGTTTCCCACTATCGCACACTCTATACCACAGTCACCACTCCCGACATCCAGTACGACGATTTTCTAAGTGACATAGCCTTATGCTGGTTAAGCGATGTCGACAGGCAATTCCTTGCTGCTCCTTTCGAACTGGGAGAAATAAGGGATGCCATAATGTCGCTACATAACGGGAAGGTGCCCGGACTGGACGGTCTTCCCGCGGAATTCTACAAAACCTACGTGGATGTCATGGCCCCGGTCCTCCGAGAGGTGTTCACGGAATCCTATGAGGACGGCGTCCTCCCATGCTCCATGCGGGAGGTCGTCATTACCTCCTTGTTGAAACCTGGCAAAAATCCCACATCTTGTGATTTGTATCGCCCCCTGTCACTTTTAAATTGTGATGTTAAAATACTGGCCAAAGTTCTAGCCACTAGGTTATCACTCCTTATGACCCGGATAGTATTACCCGACCAGTCTGGCTTTGTCCCGGGCCGCTCCACCTCACATAATCTTCGCACTCTCTTCTCCCTACTTCATACGATCCACCCTGACCTTCCCGTCGCAGCAATCTTCTTGGACGCCTCAAAAGCGTTTGACTCTGTTGAGTGGCCCTATTTGTTTACCGTTTTGTCCCGCATGGGATTCCCCACCATCTTTATCTCCTGGGTTCGACTGTTATATACTCAGCCAACTGCGAGAGTTCTGATCAACGGTCATCTCTCCGCGCCACTTGATATCTCCAGAGGCACACGGCAGGGGTGCCCACTGTCCCCCCTGTTGTTTGCGATTGCTGTCAAACCCCTTGCATGCCGGCTCCGCCAGCTCCACGGTGAGGGAGCAAATCGCTGCCTCCAGCGCCAAATTGATGTGTCCTTATATGCAGATGATATGACTTTGTTCGCTAAGGACCCAGTGCACAACCTGAACCCCCTGCTCAGAGAGTTTGTGGGCTTTGGAAGACTGTCGGGGGTGCAGATAAACTGGACGAAATCCCAATTTTTTCCGCTCACAGATGCTGTGCCCGACTTTCCCCTGGATTACCCCCTGGAGCGGTGCAGATCTGACCTTAGGTATCTGGGCATACAGATCTCACGCGACAAGGATGAGATTCTTCGCTCAAATTATGGCGTGGCTGTGACGAAACTCACCGCCCTGGTTGACCGCTGGATCACCCTACCCATTTCCATGGCAGGGAGAGCTTCCCTCATTAAAATGGTGGTGCTCCCACGCTTTCTCTATCTTTTTCTCAATATCCCCTTTCACCCGGGAGCCTATTTTTTCAAGACACTGAGATCAGAGCTCTGTCGCCTTTTCTGGGGAGGCAAAGGCCCGCGACTTAAGTGGTCAATGTTGATCCTACCGTATGACAAAGGGGGGTTTGACCTTCCGGATTTTGAAGCCTATTATCTCTGCGCGCAGGCGCACTATGCGTACCACTGGCTTCGCCCTACTCCCTTTATGCCTCAGATGGCGGTGGAGGACTGCATTGCCAGCCCCCTGCCTTTGGAGGGCCTGCTGCACTGTCGGCCCTCAGCCATAACGACGCCTCATACGTCGGTCACATGTACTGTTGATGCGTGGCGTCGACTGGCCAAAAGACTACACTGCGAACTATTATACTCTCCCCTGCTGCCATTGACATATCATCCCGAGCTTGCACTCCTGCAGGAGAAAGGCTTTCAGAACCTCTGCGCGGCCCTAAAGGTTACGTGCTGGGGTGACATGTTCACCGCGGGTCATTTTAAATCCGCTGATGCATTCTTCAAAGAGCATGCCCGTACCCCGCTCGAGGTATTTTACTATCTACGACTCCGCCAGGGCATGCGCGCCCTACTTCCTGACTACCCTGCGGAGCCTGCCATTTCGCCTCCGCTTCAATTCCTGCTGAATTCGCGTGATGGATCGCATTTGGTCTCGGGAATGTACCGTCATATACGAGCGGAATGCCCGCTGCCGGTGACCTCAGCGAGGACGCGCTGGGCTACTGAACTAGCTCTTGACATAACTGAGGACCAATGGATATACTGCTGTACTCTTACGGCTCGTATATCGGCAAGCAGTAGGCTCAAAATAATTCATTACAAATACTTACAGCGCTTGTACTATACCCCCGTGAAAAAATATAAATTTCGCTTAGCTGATACAGACCGCTGCGACCGCTGCCGCACAGAACATGCTGATTTCCTGCACCTTGCTTGGGAATGCCCCCCCATACAGACCTATTGGCAACAAGTACATGCTGCTCTAGCATCCATGATTGGGTCATCCATACAACCTGAACCGCTGCTCATGCTGTTGGGACACACACCGCACATTCCCTCACAATGCAGAAAGTTTGTAGACATCGCGCTCCTCCTAGCAAAGAGGCGCGTAGCATGCAGATGGGGGCGTGGCAGAGCTCCCAAATTCAAAGAATGGCTTGCTGATATGACACACAGTCAGGATCAACACGCGACATTCGCTGACCTGCTCCCCGTATCCAGCAGGCCGCGAGACATTTGGCAGCCCCTGGTAGTCTATCTTCAAGCCCAGACGGCTCGTGATGGAGAGCTCACGGGGGACAACACTGGAGATGGTGATGATAATCTGGCGTAACGTACCTCATACACCCAATCGTTATGCATTGCCTATGCTAATATGACTATCGTGCTGCCTTTCGGATGCATATGTTGCATTGCAGTCCTGTCGCTTACCTACTGACTTGCTGATTTTGCTCATGTATATTTCCATATGTTTGTCGACCCATTGATGTAGTGTATGTTGCCCTCCTGTTTATTTCCTATGCCTGATTGCCACTGAACTACCCCTGCTCATGGTGAACAATCTGCCTGTTGCCGCATTGCTGATGCACTGGCCACCTCGATGTAATTAACTGTGCTATGATTCCTGCCCCTACTTTGATACTGATATGTGGACCACATACCCCAGCCGCTGTAATGTCCCATTGTATGTTCTGTCTTGTTCTCTCTTGTTACAAAAACTCTAATAAACAAAGTTTACAAAAAAAACACTACTTGCACACATATACTATAGTGCCCAGAACTCATCCCTTTATAGCAACCCCCTCGGTTTCATCCCCAAGTATTCACACCAGTAGGCGTGAGTACTTCGCTTCCCACTTCCGGTATAGTATAAACGCATGATATCGGTATAAACGCCTACTAACACTACTTGCACACGTATGCTGCAAAGACCAGACCACATCACTTCACAGAAATTAGTTCACGGTGTAGGCTCTCGGTTTCATACCAGAGTGTAGCAGAATATCATCTCAGCACCATGTCACTCTGAGCAACACCGCACTTTCAGACCGGTAAGAGTGACTACTTCGCTTCGCACTCCCCCACAGACATTAGAGTGCTCCTACCCTCCTTTCCAACTTTTTCCCCCTTTTTTCCCCTTACACGCTTCAACAGAATCACAAAATGGCGGCCAACTACTCCGCGTCCCAGTTCCGGTAAAGTATAAACGCACGATAGTGATCAGTAGTTCGATTCCCACTCCCCGTATGGTATAAACGCCTACTAACACTACTTGCACATGTATACTACAGCGCCCAGAGCCCATCCCTTTACAGCAATCATCTTGGTTTCATCCGCAAGTCTTCACACCGGTAGGCGTAAATACTTCGCTAACCGCTTCCGGTATAGTATAAACACACGATAGCGGTCAGTAGTTCGCTTCCCACTCCCCGTATGGTATAAGCGCCTACTAACACTATTTGCACATGTATACTACAAAGACCAGACCACATCACTATACAGCAATGAGCTCACGATTTAGGCTCTCAGTTTCATACCCGAGTGTAGCACCATATCATATCAGCACCATGTCACTCTGAGCAACACCGCACTTTCAGACTGGTAAGAGTGACCACTTCACTTCGCACTCCCCCACAGAGGTTACAGTGCTCCTACCCTCCTCTTTCCCACTTTTTCCGCCCTTTTTTCCACTTATTCGCTTCCACAGAATCACAAAATGGCGGCCAACACTTCCTAGTTGCAACTGCTCGCAGCCAATCAGCAGCAAGCTCATGCTCGTAACGCCTCAGCCAATCAGATAGCAGAATTCCCAAATATCGATATCTGTAAATTTCGATATTTCTCCAAAACTACGAAACGGATTTACACCAAGTAAACGGAAGCGTGCTTTCTAGACCAAGACCCTGCTCCCTGCCAAATTTGGGGTAATTCCGTTCATCCGTTCGACCTGTAGCCTTGTCTAAAGTTTCCTAGGGAAATTAACATGGAGAAAACACATTTTGGGACCCACCTTTTTTCTCGGCCCCCCTTGACGAATCACCCCCAAACATTCAACATAGGAGCTGATATAAACAAAGACTTCGTTTTGAAAATTTCATAAAGATTCATCAAACGACGCCAAAGTTAAAAGCAAAACAAAAAATGCTCTTCCTATGGAAACTAGGTCCTAACTATAACTACCTACTGCCAACCGCCAGTAAGTAATATATCTATATCTATCTATCTATCTATCTATCTATCTATCTATCTATCTATCTATCTATCTATCTATCTATCTATCTATCTATCTATGTATATATATTGCGCTCACTCTCCGTCTTTCATCCCATTACATATATATATATTGATAAGTTAACATCAAAAACTATTATTACTAATGAAATTGCCCATCCAGGGCTCAATTATGTGACGAATAGTGGAATGAGCTATTAATATGTTAAATTGCCCATTCAGGGCTCAATTAGGCGCCATAAAAGTGATATATAGTTTGTACTAATGAATAAGTATAATTTGCTTAAATGACACTGCACAAGATTGTTCGTTATATAAACAATGTGTAAATGGAGACATTTCAAAATGGCGCTTGTTTGTTTAATACCTAGCTGTCCACTTTCTATCTCCATGACGCACCAAACAAAGAACGCAGGAGTTTTGTAAATAAAATGGCGCTGGTTTACCTTCTGTTAGAAGCAGTGGATAAAGGCTTGATTAGCGAAACGCGTCTTGCTGTTCTGTGAAATAAATAATCATCAGTGATGTCATTTGAGATGTCATCAGTGATGTCATCAGTGATGTCATTTGAGATGTCATCAGTGATGTCATCAGTGATGTCATTTGAGATTTCATCAGTGATGTCATCAGTGATGTCACTGACCATGTCATGAATGATGTAATATGTGACATGATCAGCAGTGGATTGCGGGTGCACGATATATAGTTAGTGCAACTAACCATATATGCGAATTTCAATGGTTTTGTGTGAGTAAAATAAGGTTTTGTAAATGCTAATTCCTAACTATATATGGTCTATAACCTATGGTTTTTTCAGTGAATTTTCAAGGTTTTGTAAATGCTAATTCCTAACTATATATGGTCTATAACCTATGGTTTTTTCAGTGAATTTCAATGGTTTTTTAATAGCAAATATCAAAAGCTGTAAAATGTATTCTTCTTTTAAAGGAAAAATATATTTTATATGTATTTAATATAATTTTTTTATGTATATACATTTTTTGAGGGAACAAATTTATCAACTATCATGCTGAAGAAGAGTGTGGGGAAAACAAAACAAAGAGGAGGACTAAGAGGAAAGAACAATCAGTTCAAAAATACAATTGCTTGAAAACATGAAGTGCTTTTCCACACATTTACATTTAAATAACCCATATTAGAACATACATTACAGAGGAGACGGTGTACATTGAATTTTAGACTCTTCATTGGTACCTACATGTTGGTACTTACATCACCCACACAACACAACAACCGGGACGCTGTCACAGATATATATATTTTTTTTAACGTTAATTTCTCAAAATCCACTGGAGCACATATCTTGATACCTAGCAAAGGCACATCGGGCAAACAGTCTCTACAATTTTGCCAAGTTTCATAGAAATCCATTCAGCCGTTCGAGCTAAAAGTGAGTCCAACCGCCCTATGGAAAACTCAATGTTAAAAACACTTTTTGGGACCCCCCTTTTTTCTCGGCCCCCGCTTGACGAAACCCCCCCAAACTTTCAGGGGACGCTCAGAAACAGAATGTGCCATGTTCCTGAAAATTTCAGCCAATTCCGTCCATCAACGCCAAAGTTATTCAACATAGAATTTTCAGAAGTCCCTATTCAAAAAAACCGCCAGTAGGTAATATATATTACCTACTGGCGGTCGCCAGTAGGTATATATAGTTAGGATTTTTTCTCTATGGGTTTTTTGAAAATTCTATGTCTAATAACTTTGGCGTTTGTGGATGGAATTGGCTGAAATTTTCAGGAAAATGGCACATTTTGTTTCTGAGCAGCCCTTGAAAATTTGGGGGGGGTTCCATTGAAATTCCATATATAGTTAGTTGCACTAACTATATATCGCGCACCCGCAATCCACTGCTGATCATGTCACATATTACATCATTCATGACATGGTCAGTGACATCACTGATGACATCACTGATGACATCTCAAATGACATCACTGATGAGATCACTGATGACATCTCATTTGACATCAATGACCACATCACTGATGATATCATTCATGTGACAATACAATGCATCTCCTCACGTTTTAATATAACCTCTGTTTCACCCAGTGTTAAATACAGAGTATAATTTTTGAAACCATTGACACACCAATACTAGTTACTACTCACTGATTCCTACGTCTACACACACATTCACTCATTCACCCATACAATCATTCATACATACAATCACTCATCTTTCCAACACTATCATATGCACTCATACACCTATACAGACACTTACACTCTGCCACTCATCCATGGAGTTACTCACACACCTAGTCAGTCCTGTAAAGAATCAATCACACTTCCATTTTCTTGTCTATACAGTTAAACATAGAGCACCTTACATTTTCAAACATATACTAACACATACTTACTTTCTTATACAATCATTGATACAAGTACACATTGATCTGCACAGAGTCACACACCTCCCAGCCAGCCACACACACACTCAGTCTCCCATACAAATACTTGGACAATCAATCAATAACCCATATAGTTAATCATATAGCTACTGATCAACACATGCAGCAGTTTACAGAACAACAGACATAATGATGCACAAATTAAGACAGTTTAGTCACTAACCCATGCACTCAGTGAGACACATTTAATCACTCACTCATACATTCAGTCATGCACCTACTAAATCCTTCGTTCAGACACTTATACATCTACTCATTCTTCAATATGTAAAACATATTTAAACTTTACAGAAACACACAGTCACTGGATGATGTCATCAGTGATCTCATCAGTGATGTCATTTGAGATGTCATCAGTGATGTCATCAGTGATGTCACTGACCATGTCATGAATGATGTAATATGTGACATGATCAGCAGTGGATTGCGGGTGCGCGATATATAGTTAGTGCAACTAACTATATATGGAATTTCAATGGTTTTGTGTGAGTAAAATAAGGTTTTTTAAATGCTAATTCCTAACTATATATGGTCTATAACCTATGGTTTTTTCAGGGAATATATATATATATATATATTACCTACTGGCGGTCGCCAGTAGGTATATATAGTTAGGATTTTTTCTCTATGGGATTTTTGAAAATTCTATGTCTAATAACTTTGGCGTTTGTGGACGGAATTGGCTGAAATTTTCAGGAAAATGGCACATTTTGTTTCTGAGCAGCCCCTGAAAATTTTGGGGGGGTTCGTCAAGGGGGGGCCGAGAAAAAAGGGGGGTCCCAAAACACGTTTTTCCCATGTTAATTTCCATAGGGCGGTTGGCCTCACTTTTAGCCCGAACGGCTGAATGGATTTGCACGAAACTTGGCAAAATTGTAGGGACTGGTAGCCCGATGTGCCTTTTGTAGGTCTCAATATATGTGCTGCAGTGGATTTTGAGAAATTAACGTTTAAAAAAAGATATATATCTGTAACAGCGGACTGGGCAGCGGCCCAGGACGCGGACTTTTCGCGCAACGGAGCTTGGTGAAGCGAAGCTGATTGGTTCTCCGGCGTCTGTCAACATTCCAAACAGTCCGTAGCGGCCGCCATCTTGTCTCTCGGTAGGATCGAGAGACAAGAGGAGGTCAAAACAAAGGGGGAAATAACTATAAGGGGGCATAGTAGATCCTCGCTGACCCCCTAGGTTTGATGTGGAGGTTTTAAAAGGGCCCCGCGGGGCAAAAAAAAATAATAATAATAATAATCGAACGGCTGAATGGATTTGCACGAAACTTGGCAAAATATTAGGGACTGGTAGCCCGATGTGCCTTTGCTAGGTCTCAATATATGTGCTCCAGTGGATTTTGAGAAATTAACGTTCAAAAAAAGATATATATCTGTAACAGCGCTCCGCTTCGCGTAACGGAGGTTTGCGAAGCTGATTGGTCATTCTGTCACTGGGCTATAGTTGGGCTACATCTGGCTGATATTTGGGCTACATTTGTTTTTTTGTGTGTCTGGCGGCCATCTTTGGGCTACATTGGGCTACATTGGGCTTCATTGGGCTACATTCGGCTAATTAGCAAATAGCTCATCGCAAACTAGGAATGGTAAAGAATCGCTATTTATTCCTTAAAGTTCGCTATTTAGGAAATGCAAAAAACTTTGATGATACATATGGCGGTTCATCTCTAACAAGATAAGAAGCATAGGGATACATTTATGATGACTGGCGCATCACCAGGGATGTGTTAGTCATTCTGTGCCGCTGTTCCGTCACCTATGGTGTGCTGCATTTACAATGCGGCGCATCATGGGGCAAAAACAGCACAGATGCGTGATGTATCTGTGCCGTAAAGGTGGCGCATTGCTGGAGTTGTATCGCAAGTGTGATGAAGCTCCAGCAAGGGTCGGGGGTGCCCCTGTCGCAGGGTTTCTGTTCTCACACAGAACTGTGGACAGAGGATTGGAACCTCGGCGAATGCATTGCTGGAGTTGTATCGCAAGTGTGATGAAGCTCCAGCAAGGGTCGGGGGTGCCCCTGTCGCAGGGTTTCTGTTCTCACACAGAACTGTGGACAGAGGATTGGAACCTCGGCGAATTAGGGTGTCCCAAAACTCACGTTAGTAATCAAAAACTCCTTAGCAAGCTAGGTACAGTGTCACATTGGATATAACAAACTCTCAATGTTTAGACAATCCAGAATATGAACTTATAGTACCTCAGGATACGTGGAACTCATGAACAGTCGGTCGTTATAGATTTCTTAGAAACCAGAACATGGAGTTAAGAAGAACAGATGTGTATTTGAAATGTTTATTTACTAATGCCGTCTTCTCAGGCGTAGTACCTTAGATATTAAAAGTACACATATTATCAGTAGCAAAATTACCAGCATAGTTACTAGTACATAAAAAGTGAATGGTGATAGTATGTTAACATGCTGTAAATGAATAAGAGTTAGCAACACTTATAAGCAGCCGCGGGCCGTGGAGGGAGTTACGGTGAGGCAGGGAGGCGGGGAGGGGGAGAAGCAGGGTGGAGAATACAAGTACACATATTATCAGTAGCAAAATTACCAGCATAGTTACTAGTACATAAAAAGCGAATGGTGACAGTATGTTAACATGCTGTAAATGAATAAGAGTTAGCAACACTTATAAGCAGCCGCGGGCCGTGGAGGGAGTTACGGTGGGGCAGGGAGGCGGGGAGGGGCAGGGGCAAGGTAGAGAGGGCTCCACCCTGCTTCTCCCCCTCCCCGCCTCCCTGCCCCATCGTAACTCCCTCCACGGCCCGCGGCTGCTTATATCTCACCCTCCCTAATACACATATTATATTATTTGCTAAGAAGGTCTCTTTGTGTTGGTTTAGGGCGTGCCCATGCTTTAGTGTCTTAGATTTGAAGGAATCACATCAGCATACACCAGCTCTCTCTTCATGTGAACCGCATCAACTGTTGTGTATGTGTGTTCGGCAAAGCAATATAAAACCCGCCTCATGCCCAGAATTGGCAGAAGTTGCACTTATGTTATGAGTATGAAGTCGTGGAGATCAGACCTCATAACAATTCTGTATCGTGTTGTTCTTGAAACTTTAGCACTCGCTGTACAGATATAGTTTAACAAGTAAAGCAGATAGTAGACCAATAACATATTATTCTCATGTAAACCACGATGAACTACTAGGTGGAAAGCTAAAGCAACAACTAAGTGTCTTGTGCAGAAGTTGCAAAAAAGGAAAAATGGCGTTTAAACCGGTAATGAGCCCATGCTAACTTAACACGGTGTAAAGATATCCAGGACCTAGATGACACCTCCCCATGATCCGGAAACGAACTGAATAAGATAATAGAAGTGCCATCTCATGAGAGCAGATTGCAAGTTTATATGTGGACGGTCCGCAAGGTAAAGCATTAAAAACTAGGAAAATTTAATGCTAAAGAAAAATAAAACAGCCAAGTACTTTATCGAGTCTTAAGCCAATAGGCAAGGTAAATAATAAAAACTTGACAAATAAGTCAATGAATTGTCAATGAAATGCTAGTACTCAGCATATCACACATGAAAAAGGTCTATGACATAACTGTGTATGCAAAATAAGCTGCAACAGCCTCCAATAGGAAGTCACCGTCTTCATCCGAAAACAGTTCAGCCATCCAATTTAAAAGCGGAAAAGAACATACGTGCTCTCCCAGCACCGGATCCTCTATCACCATCAGAGGACAGCTCGGTGGGTTTTCAAGAAAGCTCTGTTCCAAGAAAGACTGTGCTGCCGCCAGTAAATTCCAGGGACCAAGTAGTCCATGCATCAATGCCACAGCCATAATCCTTTCGCCAGGACAAACCAACTCGTGAGTAATGATAGGAGTCATCAGCTGATTAAAGTCGACGTCAGGAGAAACCGGTCCGCAGAGACACAAATCAATGGCCCAATCGAAATCACAGGTCAGGCAGTGAAATACAGGCTGGACACAGGTGAAGTAGGAGAATCGAAAAGATAATCCATATGCCGTGCTTAATATCGCCAACGGCATTGTGCCATAATATTCTAGCATGCGATTGCGGAACAGTGTCAGCAGCTGCAGGGTGGGAGGTTGCATAGGAGGGACATCCATATTTAAAAATGTAAAAAAGCACAAGAGCGTCCGCTGGTAATGCAAGTAAAAATGCCAATCCACGAACCAGAGTGGAGAAAATGGAATGAAAGGAAGCAGGGATGACTCCAAAGATTTTCTCAAATGAAGTCACGAGACCACTGGTAACAACTTTAAAAAAGTGCGCCAGGGACTTTGTGGAGGATGCGTTAAAGATAGTCGGAAACATGTTGCTGAAATTGAAAGGCAAATCTTAATTGAAAAGGGTGTGCACCTCTGTACGGGTGTTCGCTATGTGAAGTACGAAAGTTTCACGGGCCGAACTCAAGGCCACCTCTCTCTGAGACAAAAGAGCTCTTATTCTTGCCATGCCGTTGAAACGTGTCCCAAGGTTGGTATTTGTGGCCAGATCGAAAACTCCCTATGTTCATGTGTGGGAGGAAATAGAAAATTTCTGCAGCAAATAACCCGTTCACTTACTGTTACGATAAAAGGAATACTTTTAATTAACTCAGAACAATCTTCATTATTGAGCATCAAATAACTACCATTTTCCAACAACTTGAACGTGGGGATGATAGCAGGAACTGGCGTGCCTTGCAACACGCAAGCCATATTTGGTCGGTGTTTGTTGCATGAACCGTGTAACTGTATGTGCCTACACATTAGTGAATGATCTGGCGTCTCAGTGCATTCCTCTCCATTCAGATAAACTTCTTGATCATCTTTGAAACATCTGTATGTGTATGGAAGCGACCAGACCTCATGAAGAAAAGCACTACCTAAAGGTTCATAACGACCTATTGGTATATATTTCATACAATTTGAAAACTTTTATAAAGCAAAAGGCATCGTTATTAAACCGTGGATAAGGCATGTTGCCAAAAAACCCGCAATCCTCTGCTGATGATGTCACTGAGCATGTCATGAATGATGTAATATGTGACATCATCAGCAGTGGATTACGGGTAATAGTATCTCTAGTTTACTCCCCTATAGCTGTCTTTCTTTTAACATAAGTGTCTGTTTCCTTCCCTTATACTTACTGTTTTTGGTTCGCTTCCGGTTCGCGTACCGGCGAGCGAACTGGGAAGCGAACTAAGAGAAATAGAGGTTGGCACAGTTCCAAATATTGTACCAATTTTTTAATAACGGGGAGGTAGTTCTGAAAAGAACTTTTTTTTTTATTTTTCTGAACATTTTTTTACTGTTTTTGAATTTTTCAGAACAGTTTTATATTTTTTGGGGTTTTTCTTGGAGGGGGCAATGAAAACGATTCATTGTAAAGGGCTCAACAGGAGCAACAAAACAAAAAAAAGAAGTATTTATTATTTTGGGCGTTTCGTACAAACTTGCATATGATAGTCAATAGCTCTGTTGATCAGAGTGATGCTTTTTTCTCCGTAGGAAATGAATCCATCGCAAAATACGCAGATGTGTTTTACATCACCAAATCTCATTTGTATATTTGGCACCATCTCCCTGCCCTCTGGTCCCGTTACTTCCGGTACAACAGATCTTCTGGCCATAATAGGGAGATTATCTAGGTCGTTCCGAAACTGTGCAGCACTGTAGTTGTTAGGATGCCACCTAGTCATATGGCGATGCATTGTGTAGTTTCCGAAACTGTATTTTTTGTCGGTCCCTCTGGACAGTCTATCTTGACATATAAGGCAAGTTACGTATCTTGCATTTACTTTTTTCTGACCTTTGGGAATTTAAAAAAATTGCCAAATGAAGTTTTCTTTCCGGTGAGACGTCCTGGGCTGCTCAGGCAAAAACTGCCTCTCTTCGTGCTCGTCCTCCTGTTCCTCTTCTTCTTCTTCTTGTTGAATTATAACTTGAGCAGGTGGTCCACTCTTCCTTGGATGTGGTGGAGGTGGTGGGGAGCACCAGCTGAAGCTACTAAAGAAGCCATTACTCAGTGATCACAAAGGGTCTTTCTCTCACAATGATGAAAGTCAGAGTGAGGAAAGAAGGAGGGATTTTCATCATTTGGGAAAAACAAGAGTTCTCAACCAATCAAAAGTGTTCATTTTAGATTATATGACCTAGTCTTACATCATTAGGAAACCAAAAGTGAAATGAACCAATGAAAAGTGTTTTTACCAAGTCACATGACTTGCTGTGTTTACGTTAAGCGCTTTGCAGGGCCTCCCGGTTTGCTTCCAGAAACCTGCGCTTTGCGACTCGCTTCGCGTACCAGTTCGCTAACGTAGTACGTCATATGACGTATCACGCGACAACGTGAAACGTCATGCGGACGGGAGGCGTCACGATGTTGTTTTGTAACGCGGCACTTGCGGTAAAGAAACGTTTACCGGCTCGCGGTCTATTTCGCGGCATCAAGGTCAGCTAACGGGAAGCTTCCCGATTTGCGAAGCGGGAACGAAGAAAAAAAAATATTTAAAAAAAAAAATTATTCATAAACATATAAAATATATTTTTGGATTTAAAGAAGAATACATTTTACAACTACAGATATTAGCTGTTAAAAAACCAATGAAATTCACAGAAAAAACCATAGGTTATGGACCATATATAGTTAGGAATTAGCATTTACAAAACCTTGAAAATTCACTGAAAAAACCATAGGTTATAGACCATATATAGTTAGGAATTAGCATTTACAAAACCTTGAAAATTCACTGAAAAAACCATAGGTTATAGACCATATATAGTTAGGAATTAGCATTTAAAAAACCTTATTTTACTCACACAAAACCATTGAAATTCCATATATAGTTAGTTGCACTAACTATATATCGCGCACCCGCAATCCACTGCTGATCATGTCACATATTACATCATTCATGACATGGTCAGTGACATCACTGATGACATCACTGATGACATCTCAAATGACATCACTGATGACATCACTGATGACATCTCAAATGACATCACTGATGACATCTCAAATGACATCACTGATGACATCACTGATGACATCTCATTTGACATTACTGATCACATCACTGATGACATCATTCATGTGATAATACGATAAACCTCTTCAGACTCTAATATAACCTTAGATACACTCAGTGTAAACAGACACTCATAGACTGTCACTCATCCATGGAGTTACTCAGACACTTAGTCAGTCATGCAAAGAATCAATCACACCTCCATTTCCTCAACTATACAGTTATACACACCTTACTTATTCAAACATATACTAAAACATATTTACTCACTTATACAATCCTGGATACAAGTTCACAATGATCCATACAGCCACTCACACATTCACTGGCTCTTATGCACAGTTATTTATATATGGTAACTCTCACATGTACTGTGTTTTACATATGTACTTACTTTGACATGTAGCACTGAGATATCCATTCACTCACCAATACACTCATGCACACAGTCAACCGCCCATACAGCTGTTTCCACATGCACTTTTGAACCCATACATCCAGTCAATCAACTGCTCACACATCTATGCAGAGAGTCATACACCTCCCAGCCACCCACACACACACTCAGTCTCCCATACAAATGCTTGGGCAACCAATCAATAACCCATACAGTTAATCATATAGCTAATGATCAACACATGCAGCAGTTTACAGAACAACAGACATAATGATGCACAAATTAAGACAGTTTAGTCACTAACCCATGCACTCAGTGAGACACATTTAATCAGTCACTCATACAGTCAGCCATGCCCCTACTAAATCCTTCATCAAGACACTTATACATCCATTCATTCTTCAATATGTAAGACATATTTTAACTTTACAGAATTATACAGTCACTGGATGACGTCATCAGTGATCTCATCAGTGATGTCATTTGAGATGTCATCAGTGATGTCATCAGTGATGTCACTGACCATGTCATGAATGATGTAATATGTGACATGATCAGCAGTGGATTGCGGGTGTGCGATATATAGTTAGTGCAACTAACTATATATGGAATTTCAATGGTTTTGTGTGAGTAAAATAAGGTTTTTTAAATGCTAATTCCTAACTATATATGGTCTATAACCTATGGTTTTTTCAGTGATATATATATATATAACATTTCTATGGCAAAATGAAACCCCTCATTTTGTTCCTTTTCAAATTAAATGTATTAAGTGTTACCACTTTATTCCAATCAAGATGACTTCAGGTGTGCCATACTTTTGTCATCAGTAAGACTGTTAGCGTTCTAGTTGTTCTTTAGAGCACTCTGGGACATTCTGTCATTGGGCTATAGTTGGGCTACATCTGGCTGATATTTGGGCTACATTTGTTTTTTTTTGTCTCTGGTGGCCATCTTTGGGCTACATTGGGCTACATTGGGCTACATTGGGCTACATTTGGGCTCTAACATATATATAGCCCAATGTAGCCCAATATATATTTTTCAAAGTTAATTTTCGTAAAAACCACTGGAGCATATATCTTGAGACATAGCAAAGGCACATCGGGCTACCAGTCCCTACAATTTTGCCAAGTTTTGTGGAAATCCATTCAGCCGTTCGAGCTAAAAGTGAATCCAACCGCCCTATGGAAAACTCAATGTTAAAAACACGTTTTGGGACCCCCCTTTTTTCTCGGCCCCCGCTTGATGAAACCCCCCCAAACTTTCAGGGGACGCTCAGAAACAAAATGTGCCATTTTCCTGAAAATTTCAGCCAATTCCGTCCATCAACGCCAAAGTTATTCAACATAGAATTTTCAGAAATCCCTATTAAAAAAAAACCTAACTATATATACCTACTGGCGACTGCCAGTAGGTAATTACCTACTGGCGGTCGCCAGTAGGTATATATAGTTAGGATTTTTTCTCTATGGGATTTTTGAAAATTCTATGTCTAATAACTTTGGCGTTTGTGGACGGAATTGGCTGACATTTTCAGGAAAATGGAACATTTTGTTTCTGAGCAGCCCCTGAAAATTTGGGGGGGTTTCGTCAAGGGGGGGCCGACAAAAAAGGGGGGTCCCAAAACGTGTTTTTAACATTGAGTTTTCCATAGGGCGGTTGGCCTCACTTTTAGCCCGAACGGCTGAATGGATTTGCACGAAACTTGGCAAAATTGTAGGGACTGGTAGCCCGATGTGCCTTTTGTAGGTCTCAATATATGTGCTCCAGTGGATTTTGAGAAATTAACGTTCAAAAAAAGATATATATCTGTAACAGCGGACCGGGCAGCGCTCCGGTTCGCGGACTTTTCGCGTTACGGAGCTTTGTGAAGCGAAGCTGATTGGTTCTCCGGCGTCTGTAAACATTCCAAACAGTCCGTAGCGGCCGCCATCTTGTCTCTCGGTAGGATCGAGAGACAAGAGGAGGCCAAAGCGAAGGGGCAAATGACCATAAGGGGGCATAGTAGATCCTCCCTGACCCCCTAGGTTTGATGTGGAGGTTTTAAAAGGGCCCCGCGGGGCAAAATAAAATAAAAATAATAATAATCGAACGGCTGAATGGATTTGCACGAAACTTGGGGAAATTGTAGGTACTGGTAGCCCGATGTGCCTTTGCTAGGTCTCAATATATGTGCTCCAGTGGATTTTGAGAAATTAACGTTCAAAAAAAGATATATATCTGTAACAGCGCTCCGGTTCGCGGACTTTTCGCGTTACGGAGCTTTGTGAAGCGAAGCTGATTGGTTCTCCGGCGTCTGTAAACATTCCAAACAGTCCGTAGCGGCCGCCATCTTGTCTCTCGGTAGGATCGAGAGACAAGAGGAGGCCAAAGCGAAGGGGCAAATGACCATAAGGGGGCATAGTAGACCCTCCCTGACCCCCTAGGTTTGATGTGGAGGCTTTAAAAGGGCCTCGCAGGGCAAAAAAAAATATATCGTTTTTTTAGTTCTTTTGCGTGGGGAGCGCCCGGTTCGCGAACCGGGAAGCGTTCTGGGGAGCGTACTTTCTTGAAAATTAGTGAAAAAGGTTAGAGTAAAATAATAATTGTGAGTGATCAGATGTAGGGTAGCTCTGAGAAGAGCTTTTGGGTTTATGGTACATTTAGGTACTTATAAGTAGGTACCAATGCACAGTCTTAAATTCAGAATGAAAATTCTGTTGCCCTCATCTGAGAAGTGAACTCCATCTCCTCTGTAGATATCTTGCATGTAGTAACGCAAGTTATTGTTGTACAAGGAGCCCATTCCATGGTCTCTCATGTAAGCTGAAACAGATTTGTTTACATGCTTCCTCGACTTCTCAATTTGTGGACAAAATTGGTTCGACCACCTCCATTTCTGTCTTTGGCATATATTTGAATATACCAAGGCAGTCTGAGGAAAAAGTGCCATCAATTGCTCAAAGGTGTCCTTTAAAAGCATTTCCAGACCTACCCCAGTCAAAGTGCCCAAGTCATTACCTCCACAGTGCACAATTAACAGGTCAGGTTTTGGCAAATGCATAAAGGTGTTCTTGAGACACCCCTGCACCCTCGAAAAAATTCGTAATTTGCGATGAGCTAATTGCTAATCGCAAATTGCACGTTCATTCCTATGGGCCTCCTGCTCCATGGAAATGAATGGGTAATTTGTAATTAGCAAATAGCTCATCGCAAACTAGGAATGGTAA
This sequence comes from Lissotriton helveticus, assembly GCF_964261635.1. Taxonomy (NCBI): domain Eukaryota; kingdom Metazoa; phylum Chordata; class Amphibia; order Caudata; family Salamandridae; genus Lissotriton; species Lissotriton helveticus. The sequence continues at coordinate 1,429,278,671 of NC_136061.1, read as the reverse complement.
AGAATCGCTATTTATTCCTTGAAGTTCGCTATTTAGGAAATGTAAAAAACTTTGATGATACATATGGCGGTTCATCTCTAACAAGATAAGAAGCTTAGGGATAGATTTATGATGACTGGCGTATCATCAGGGATGTGCCAGTCATCCAATCGCGGGCCGTGGAGGGAGTTACGGTGGGGCAGGGAGGCAGGGAGGGGGAGGGGCAGGGTGGAGGGACCTAAAAACTGGCATATGGATAATTGCAGGTAAGTACACAATTTAATTATTCAAACGAAATTCGTAGCACGCACAGCATCCCATTTTGCGATGCAGTGCGCGCTACGAAATTCGTTTGAATAATTAAATTGTGTACTTACCTGCAATTATCCATATGCCAGTTTTTAGGTCCCTCCACCCTGCCCCTCCCCCTTCCCGCCTCCCTGCCCCACCGTAACTTCCTCCACGGCCCGCGGCTGCAGTCATCCTGTGCCGCTGTTCCGCCACCCATGGTGTGCTGCATTTACAATGCGGCGCATCATGGGGTAAAAACAGCATAGATGCGTGACGCATCTGTGCCGTAAAGGTGGCGCATTGCTGGAGTTGTATCGCAAGTGTGATGAAGCTCCAGCAAGGCTCAGGGGTGCCCCTGTCGCAGGGTTTCTGTTCTCACACAGAACTGTGCACAGAGGATTGGAACCTCGGCGAATTAGGGTGCCCCAAAACTCACCTTAGTACCGAAAAACCCCTTAGCAAGCTAGCTACAGTGTCACATTGGATATAACAAACTCTCAATGTTTAGACAATCCAGAATATGAACTTACAGTAGTACCTCAGGATACGTGGAACTCATGAACACTCGGTCGTTATATATTCATTACAAACCAGAACATGGAGTTAAGAAGAACACATGTGTATTTGAAATGTTTATTTACTAATGCCGTCTTCTCAGGCGTAGTATCTTAGATAATACAAGTACACATCTTCGTCGCCATTGTAATAATGTGAGAACGTACGTCTTTAAATGTTTTTTTGTTATCTTGTTTCCGGAGCGCCGGGGCTAAGCTGTTGCTCAACGGTCGGCGCCAAGCAAACAATATGGCCGCCTTCCGCTTTCTGTTTCCCCAAATCCTGTTTCTGTGCAGGAACACTAGAACGCTACCACAATTATCAGTAGCAAAATTACCAGCATAGTTACTAGTACATAAAAAGCGAATGGTGACAGTATGTTAACATGCTGTAAATGAATAAGAGTTAGCAACACTTATATCTCACCCTGCCTAATACACATATTATATTATTTGCTAAGAAGGTCTCTTTGGGTTAGTTTAGGGCGTGCCTATACTTTAGTGTCCTAGATTTGAAGGAATCACATCAGCATACACCAGCTCTCTCTTCATGTGAACCGCATCAAGTGTTGTGTATGTGTGTGTTCGGTAGAGCAATATAAAACCCGCCTCATGCCCAGAATTGGCAGAAGCTGCACTTATGTTATGACTATGAAGTCGTGGAGATCAGACCTCATAACAATTCTGTATCGTGTTGTTCTTGAAACTTCAGCACTCGCTGTACAGATATAGTTTAAGAAGCAAAGCAGATAGTGGAGCAATAACATATTATTGTCATGTAAACCATGATGAACTACTAGGTTGAAAGCTAAAGCAACAACTAAGTGTCGTGTGCAGAAGTTGCAAAAAAGGAAAAATGGCGTTTAAACCGGTAATGAGCCCATGTTAACTTAACACGGTGTAAAGATATCCAGGATCTACATGACACCTCTCCATGATCCGGAAACGAACAAAATAAGGTAATAGAAGTGCCATCTCATGAGAGCAGATTGCAACTTTATATGTGCACGGTCCGCAAGGTAAAACATTAAAAACTAGCAAAATTTAATGCTAAGAAAAAATAAAACAGTCAACTAGTTTATCGAGGCTTAAGCCAATAGGCAAGCTAAATAATAAAAACTTGACAAATAAGTCAATGAATTGTCAATGAAATGCTAGTACTCAGCATATCAAACATGAAAAAGGTCTATGACATAATTGTGTATGCAAAATAAGCTGCAACAGCCTCCAATAGGAAGTCACCGTCTTCATCCGAAAAGAGTTCAGCCATCCAATTTAAAAGCGGAAAAGAACATACGTGCTCTCCCAGCACCGGATCCTCTATCACCATCAGAGGACAGCTCGGTGGGTTTTCAAGAAAGCTCTGTTCCAAGAAAGACTGTGTTGCCGCCAGTAAATTCCAGGGACCAATTAGTCCATGCATCAATGCCACAGCCATAATCCTTTCGCCAGGACAAACCAACTCGTGAGCAATGATAGGACTCATCAGCTGATTAAAGTCGACGTCAGGAGAAACCGGTCCGCAGAGACACAAATTAATGGCCCAATCGAAATCACAGGTCAGGCAGTGAAATACAGGCTGGACACAGGTGAAGTAGGAGAATCGAAAAGATAATCCATATGCCGTGCTTAATATCGCCAACAGCATTGTGCCATAATATTCAAGCATGCGATTGCGGAACAGCGTTAGCAGCTGCAGGGCGGGACCTTGCACAGGAGGGACATCCATATTTAAAAATGTAAAAAAGCACAAGAGCGTCCGGTGCTAATGCAAGTAAAACTGGGAATCCACCAAACAAAGTAGAAAAAATAGAATGAAAGAAAGCAGGGATGACTCCAAAGATTTTCTCAAATGAAGTCACAAGACCACTGCTAACAACTTTAAAAAAATGCGCCAGGGCCTTTGTGGAGGACGCGTTAAAGATAGTCCGAACCATCTCGCTGAAATGCAAAGGCGAATCAGTATTTAAAAGGGCCTGCACCTCTGTACGGGTGTTCGCTATGTGAAGCACGAAAGTTTCACGGGCCGAACTCAAGGCCACCTCTCTCTGAGACAAAAGAGCCCTTATTCTTGCCATGCCGTTGAAATCTGCTCCCAAGGTTGGTATTTGTGGCCAGATTGAAAACTCCCTATGTTCATGTGTGGGAGGAAATAGAACATTTCTGCAGCAAATAACCCGTTCACTTACTGTTACGATAAAAGGAATACTTTTAATTAACCCAGAACAATCTTCATTATTGAGCATCAAATAACTACCATTTTCCAACAACTTGAACGTGGGGATGATAGCAGGAACTGGCGTGCCTTGCAACACGCAAGCCATATTTGGTCGGTCTTTGTTGCATGAACCGTGTAACTGTATGTGCGTACACATTAGTGAATGATCTGGCGTCTCAGTGCATTCCTCTCCATTCAGATAAACTTCTTGATCATCTTTGAAACATCTGTATGTGTATGGAAGCGACCAGATCTCATGAAGAAAACCACTACCTAAAGGTTCATAACGACCTATTGGTATATATTTCATACAATTTGAAAACTTATATAAAGCAAAAGGCAGCGTTATTAAACCGTGGATAAGGCACGTTGCCAAAGCAGCCAACCTTTTGGATTTATACTGGAAATGTTAAAGGAAGAATTACGGAGTAGGGCCTGTAAATCACTAATGGACAACCGAGTAAAATGACTCCAACCATCATATTCCTCTAACTCCGGGATAGTAGGGGTGTTTAATTTTTTAGAAGTAGCCAATCCAAAGCATTTGGTCTGGGAAATTGTTTCATTCACAAACAACATATGATTTGGGATGAGACATGCACGGTGCAAAGCCTCAGTGCCTTGTACCTGCCAGGTTCGTGAACCCCAAACTGATGTAGATCCTGGATATCTTTACACTGTGTTAAGTTAGCATGGGCTCATTACCGGTTTAAACGCCATTTTTCCTTTTTTGCAACTTCTGCACACGACACTTAGTTGTTGCTTTAGCTTTCAGTCTACCTGCGTCAAGATCTATGCCTGCTTCAAGCAGGCGCAGGGTTTTGACGCAGCTTTGTCCTATCTGATTGTAAATGCGGCACACCATGGGTGGCAGAGCAGCGGTGCACGTTAACTGGTGCATCCCTGGGGATGTGCTAGTTAACATAAATCTGCCCCTTTTATTATTAATTATGTGCAGGGGACACAGAGTCAGTGAGGTTTATCCAAGGTTAAGAAGAGATGAGTCCTGTTCACTGAAAAATTGGACATAGGCTTCACCTCCTCACAGCCGCGGGCCGTGGAGGGAGTTACGGTGGGGCGGGGAGGGGGAGGGGCAGGGTGGAGGGACCTAAAAACTGGCATATGGATAATTGCAGGTAAGTACACAATTTAATTATTCAAACGAAATTCGTAGCGCGCACAGCATCGCATTTTGCGATGCAGTGTGCGCTACGAAATTCGTTTGAATAATTAAATTGTGTACTTATCTGCAATTATCCATATGCCAGTTTTTAGGTCCCTCCACCCTGCCCCTCCCCCTTCCCGCCTCCCTGCCCCACCTTAACTTCCTCCACAGCCCGCGGCTGCCTCCTCAGCATCGCTGGACATGGTTAAATAATAGCTGCAAAATGTTACTCTTGTTAAACAATTTTACTATTATAATCTCTGAGATTTGTCTCTTACTCTGCAACATCTCATTGTTGTTATCTTTCTTTAAAGATAAAGACAACATCAACATGAGCGACAATCAGCAATTAATTGATTTCGACCTCATCATTGAACTCGTAATTGAAACATCAGTGGATGTTGATCCTTTGGATGATTTAAATCCTGAGGATGAAGAAGAACGTGATGAGGATGCAGATTTGTCAGAATTGTATGACATAGGATGGGAAGCTGACGTGCTTGAGCCTATGGAACTATAAATATTTATTTTATAAATTTATAATAAATAAAAAGTAAAAATGTAAACCGTTTAATTTAAAAATAAAGACACCTTCAAAAACAGGTTATGTGTAGTGTCTTCAATAAAATATTAAAATATGCTCATAAAATTAGATCAGATTCACATATAAAACAGCACAGGTAAAATGAATATAAATTCCATTTCTTTTCTGCTATTTCTGTATTCTAAATTTGCCATGCACAAAAAAATCTTCTATGTAAAAATGTTAAGTAATGTGTTAAGTTTTTGATGACTGTTATTGATTTACTGTTGGGTAATAGTGGTTAATAACATTTTTTATTATATTTTACCACAGATTCAACTGCAGATCATTTCAAGATTTCAGCATGCCAACCAAAGAAAGAGTGAGAAAGGCTGCAAAACGTCAAAGACAGCAGCTGAATGAAAAAAAGCAGCAGTCCTCTAACAAAAAGATTTGTCAAGTCACCAAGAAAGCACCGGGTAAGAGTACAAAAACATTCATAAGAAATATCTGTGGTAAAAAAAATATTACTACAGAAAATGTTTCAGTCCAGAAAAGGAGAAGCAATTCAAACGGAAAGGAAAGGCCAATGAAAAATGTTACTGCTAGAGTAAGAGATAACTCTATGCATGAAAGTAGAAGGAAACAACAGTTTAGGGACATTCGTAAACGAATGTTCCGCAACAGGATAATTGGCAATTTGTTAAAAAATATTAAGAAAGGTCAACAGAAAGTGGTTTTTTATAAGAGAAAAAAAATAGTTGAGAAAGTTATTGATCAGGCATTTGAAATTAAACGTAAGTTATTTATTTTGACAATCAATAGAATTAGGAAGCTAAACAAGGCAATTTATGATTTCAAAAGAAATAGTAGATGGAAGAGAATAGTTAATCGTAGTAATTTTTGTGAAGTTTTTTCTGGAGAATGGATGCATAGTTCAAGCTCTGAGGCATTTTTTAATGAGGAGAGTTATTTCCAGGATAATGATTTGGTGCATGCAGTTGACACCAGTGGTCGAGCTTATGAAGTGAAAGATGGTTGTCCAGTTGAAAAAGAAAAACTTGTGACAACAGAGATAGAAGAGGTGTTAGGTAATGAGGTTTTAGGGAGACGTCCTAAGGGTCCTGTGTACACCTGGAAGTGTAGTAGTATTTGCAGTATACGACAGGATTCCATCAATTTGCTTTGTGATTTTATACGGTCATTTAATAAGAAAAGTTTGAAGCAGAAAATGAAGTTGTTGCAAGAATTAGATCCTTGCAGAGTGAGAGAAGTGATAGGTTTGCATGGTCATTCACTGGCTTGTCTTTCCAGGAGAGTATGCCAGAGTGTTTTTCATCATTTCAGGATGCTAGCAGTGCATCATAATAAAGTGAGGAAATTAGTTAGAATGTTGTATTATGCTAAGAGTCCAGCAATTATGCTTAAACAATTATGCGCTGCTCTTTTGCATGGTTCTGAAATAGATGTGAAGAATATATGTGAAGAAATTGAGTTTTGTTACTTTGGAAGTAAAGAGGAGAATGTTGAAATTGACCAAGAAGAAGAGAGTAATGTGGAAGATAGTGTACAGGTTTCCAGTACAGATAATTTCCAGAGGGAAATTGCGACGTTTGAGGTGAAATCAAGTGAGAGGCCAAATTTCAGTTGTGTGTGTTGTCGACGCACTTATTATAAGAATCAGACTAAGTTAGTGGATTTATATGCAAAAAGTGAAAGGGAAAATAATAGTGAATGGAAGGATTTTACAACATACTTGATGGTAGAAAATTGTTTTGATTTGGGATTGGATCAACGTGTGTGTACTTATTGTTGTAACAAATTAAATCAAAACCAGATGCCTGCTAGAGCAGTTCATAATAATCTGGAATTGGTTGAGATTCCTTCTGAATTGAAGGATTTAAATACTTATGAATCTATTTTGATTCAAAGTATCCATCCCTTTCAGGCTATTGTAAGAATGGAGCCAAAGACAGGGAAATTGCCTCCATCAGATTTACAGAGAGGATTAAAGGGAAGAGTTGTTTATTTGCCTCTAGATTTCAAGAAAAACATTAACACAATTGGAGTAGAAAAAGTGGAAGAGGAACCTCTGGTTATCTTAGTTAATGGGGTTCCGACAAAGAATAAGAAAATATGGCAAGATTTAGTAGATGTTAGGAAAGTCAAAAGGGCAACATTGTATTTGAAAAAAAATAATAAATACTATAAAAATGTATATGTTGCAGAAGAGGAAGTAAGTGAGGAAGAGGATAGCGATTTGTGTGGTGGTCAAATTGAGAAAGTAGAACCCTGTACTAGTGAAGAAATATATGAACATTATAGTGTTCATCCTTTGCATTCTAAGGAAGTCATGGGGAATGCTATTGAGTTGTTTCAAATGAAACAAGCCAAAGGGAGTCCCATTAGTGTTTGGGAGGAAAGTTTGGAAGCTCGGTGTTTCCCACAGCTTTTTCCAACAGGTCAGGGAGGAAGATATGATGAGCGACCTCATCAAATTCCTGCTTCTGAATACCGGACTTTGCGATTGTATGCAGGAGATGCTAGGTTTCCACAATGCATTCCTTATTTGTTTCATCTCCTGTTTGAAAGCGATCTGTCTGGACTGTCATATGCAGTGAACCACATCTTGAAAAGTGGTATACACATGCAAAACATCTCGGCAAGTGACTTTATGGATAAAGTCAATGTCCAAGATAGTATTTTGGATTCTCACCTGATTAATCTCATGGCGTGTCAGCGTGGTACTAATGAGTACTGGTACCGTCGTCATGGTGATTTAAAATGTATGCTGAGGAACTTAGGAACTCCCACATGGTTCCTCACTCTGAGCTGTGCTGAGTATGGCTGGGAAGACTTACTTGAATTTCTACGAGAGGCAAATGCTAACGTAGAAAACATCGAATTCAAGACACCCGGAGAACTGTGCTCTTTGGATCCAGTCAATGTATGTAGGTACTTTATTCATAGATTTGAAGGTATGATGTCTTTCATCATGAATAAGAAGAATCCACCTCTTGGAGAGGTGTTGGATTTCTTCTGGAGAAAGGAGTACCAAGCAAGAGGTGCTCCTCATATACATATGTTGCTGTGGATCAAGGATGCACCTAAATTTGGAACGGATCCAGAAGACTCAGTGATGAGTTTCATAGAACAGTATTCTACGTGTGCTGTTCCAAACGCAAAGGAGAAAAAAAGCCTAAGAGAAAAAGTTCTACGTTTCCAAAGCCATCGATGTGGAAAGTACTGTCGTCGTAAATTCCGAAACAAAGACAAGTTCTACACCAAATGTCGTTTCGGCTTTCCACGACCGGTGATTTCTAAAGGAAGAGTGAACAGTTTGATGTCTTCGCTGCGACATAATGTGTTGAAGAAATCACCTAAAAACACATACAATTTGAAGAGGAACGAAGAGTCTAAGTACATCAACGACTACAACCCGGTGATTTTGTCCATGTGGAATGCTAACATGGATATACAGTTTGTGGCTGATAACTGTATGGCTGTGGCTCGGTATGTGACATCTTACATCACCAAAAAAGAGAAGACAGAATTGAAGGATATGTGGGAGGACATTTCCCATGAAAAGAGCCTCAGCAAGAAGTTGTACAGTTTCAGTCTGAAGATGTTGTCGCATCGAGAAATCGGAGCTTACGAATGTTCTGACCGGTTGTCTTCAGCAAGTCTCTATGCCAAGTCCAGGAGTATCGTTTGGGCGAGTCTTGGTCTTGCTGCAACGCGTAATCGAGTTCTCAAACCTGTGCGGGAAATTGAGTATTTGGCGGAAAAGGAGCCAAACAGTACCGACATTTTGAAGAGCAACATGTTGGATACATATTATCCAAATCGAAGCAGTCACCTCGAGAATGTTTGTCTGTATGAGGTTCTGCAAAATTACATATTCAAGAGGAACATCAAAGAAGATACTGAGAAAGGAGTGTATGCTGTAATAGGAAGTGAGGGATGTCTGGTGAAGCAAAGAAAATGCCACTTGATAAACCATCGAAAATTGAGTGGCGAATCTCCTGAAAAAAAGGAGTTTTTCTATTTAGCACTTTTGCAACTTTTTAAGCCTTGGCGTGCAGAAGAGGAACTGCTTGGAGATTTCCTCTGTTATGAAGACTCTTTCAATGCTGCCAAGGAGACCATAGAATGTCCTGCTTTTCCCAAATATGTAGAAATGTTGAATGTGGAAATTGAGCAGGAAGCAACGATTGCAGCGGAGATTGCCAGAGACAGTTCTCAGGACAGTCAGAGTTCTGCTTCATTGAGTCAGGATCCACTAGGAGGACCTGTTATCGAAAATGAAGCTGCCACTGCTATGAATGAAGTGGAAAGAGCAATGGCACATGCTCAGGAGGATGCGGTTAACTTAGAAGAGTTGGAAAGACAACTCAACGTTGAGCAGAGGAAAATATATGACGAAGTTACCATGCAAATTGATCATGGATTAAGTCATGACAAGAAAGAGTGCTCATGTACGTCGTTGAAGCCTGTTCGACTGTACGTGAGTGGAGAAGCGGGAACTGGAAAAAGTTTCCTTATTAAAGCAATTTCATGTTATTTGCAGGAAAGGACAGAGTCATCGATGTCTTGTGTTGTCACCGCTCCAACTGGATTGGCAGCACATAACATTAAAGGGATTACTTTACATCGTTTACTGATGCTGCCAGTGGAGCATGACAACAAATTACAATATCACAAGCTATCGGGAGATGCTTGTTTTGAAGTTTCAAGAGTCTTGAGGAAAATGAAACTTCTTATCATTGACGAAGTAAGCATGGTTTCCAATGTCATGCTTGCCTTTGTGCATTTGAGAATGCAAGAAGTTCTCAAAACAGAGTATGATGTGTTATTTGGTGGCAAACACATCATTGTTTTCGGAGATCTTCTGCAGCTGACACCAGTGAAAGGGCAACCTGTGTTCAAAATGCTCACGCATGAAGATACCAGGAAGTGCCTAGGGAGCATTGGCAACGTCAATATATGGTTAAACTTCAATTATGCTGAACTGCATGAAAATATGCGTCAGGCGAAGGATGAAGTTTACAAGACTATTCTACAAGATGTTAGAATTGGAAAAGTGACCGAGCATGGGAAAGAAGCTTTACATGCACGATTACTGACAAATTTATATCCAGACCAAGATGTTGTGCCTGAGAATATTTTTCAGAAAATTACTGAGAAGAAATCTGGAATATGTTTGATGCCAACTCTTGCAGAATGTGCCAAATTCAACAACAAAATGTTGCATTTAGAAAAGCAAGAGATTGTGAAACTGGAAGCTATTGACAGAGTAGAGCATATGGGATCAACAATTATTTTGTCTGAGAATCTGAAAACAAAATTGGATTCATTAGAGAAGAGTATATCTAAAACTGCAGGTTTTGAAAAGACTCTGAATGTGTGCTTGAACTGCCGTATAATTTTAAGAAGGAATTTACATGTTGAAAGAGGTCTGGTAAATGGATCAATGGGTAATGTTGTTGATTTTGTGAAATACAGAAATAGAGATGGAATTGAATTTTTAAAAACTAAATTTGATGGCATTGAGGAAGTACAGCTAATTGGTCGTCGTTCTGCTAGATTTTTGCTTGTAAAAGACTTATATGTTCGTCGTAAGCAGTTTCCTGTTTGCTTGGCATATGCGGTGACAATCCATAAATCGCAAGGTTTAAGTGTAGACAGTGTATTGGTGAATATTGGCAGTTCTGTGTTCAAGGAGGGTATGGCATATGTGGCATTGTCACGAGTTAGAACTTTATCGGGATTGTACTTGATTGAGTGTGATGTCACAAACATTTGTGCCGATCTAGATTGTGTTAAGGAATACAATAGGTTAAGAAGAGAGTATGCGCCACATTTGCCTCAGTATCCTTTGTTTGAGAAACGTGTGGTAGGCCGGAAACGAAGAAATGTGACCAATATTGGGGAGGTTGTAGCAAAAAGACGAAAAGTCGATGAACCTGAAATTATAAGCAGAAACAAAAAGGATTCTGTTGAAGATGTTGTTGGTTTTCAATTTGAAAACAGTTCTGGTGTCAACTGCTATGCTAATGTAGTGGTTAATGTTTTGTTTTCTCTAGAAAATGTAAAAGAAGAGATTGTGGTCAATTCTGATCAAAGATTTTGCAGTTTGTTAAATTCTGTGTTAGAGAAATGTAGCACTGATAGAACAAACATAGAAAGTGTGTCTGAAATTCGAAATCTGTTAGACAGATGTTCAGGCCAAACACAATTCTCTCAAAATAGTCAGCAAGATTGTCAGGAGTTTTTAATGTATATGCTTGATATATTGCATGATGAAGGTGTAGATGTAGATCACCTGTTTGGGCTTTCTTATCAATGGCAGCATGACTGCGAGAACTGTAGGGTATCAAGTACTACTAGTGTAGACTCAGAAAGATTTATATATTTAACTTTGCCAGACAGTAAATCAGTCTCTTTTAATAAGCTAGTAAAAGGAGCTGATCACAACATGGAGTGTAGCCAATGTAAATCTGAAATGATGTCCACATTATTTATACGAACATATGGCCAGTATGTCATTTTAATGTTCCAACGATGTAGGCCTGATGGAACAAAATTGACAACTTTAATTAAAAATTTTGTGGCTTCACAGTTGTCAATATCAGGAAGGACTTTTGTAACTGTAGCAATTATATATCATGACGGTCCTTCAATAACATCAGGACATTACACAGCTTATTTAAAGTCTAGAAATGGCTGGTCATTCTGCAATGATTCTGTTTTAATTTTCAAAAAAAAATGCCGTATGACCTTAAAAACTCTTACCTGGTGTTTTTAAAACCAAAATTTTAGGGAAAGAATCTCGGGATGTGGTCTGAGGAATTTCAAGAAGTTCTAATGGCTCCTACACGATTTGGCCTTGAGGATAAGTGTAGTACAGAGACATAACTTCTTACCATAACACTGGACGTCATGGAGAAATACGTGCACTTTGAATGAGTTCAGAAAAACTGTTTCTTTTTATAAGCTAATTGAAGCAGCCAATCAAAACATGGAGTAGAGGGAATGTAAGTCTGCAATGCTGTCTACTGTTTTACATTGCTTTGTGATTAAAAGTGATGTAGAGAATTAAATAATTGTAGTAGTCATAAAGGTAGTGTAAGTCTGCTTCATAGTAAGCAGTATCAGTGTCATAGGAAATGTAGAACATGAGTGAGCAAGAAGGGGAAGATATTACTAGTCCAGGATTGTGAAAATGATCTTGAACATTTTAATTGTGAAAGTTGCGGAAATACAACATGACGGGATTGGCTTACAAGAATTCTAAGAGTTATAAATGGCTCAGACACGATTTGGCCTTGTGGAAACGTGTGGTAGAGAGCGAGAAGTCATTTATTGTATGTAACATGTTTTTGAAAACAATGGAGGTTTTCTTTCAGAAAGTGGCGGGTTGAAAGTAATAACAGCACAACAGAGTGTAAGCTGTTCATAGGACATCCTTCGCCGTCATGGAAAGTAAGTTAACTTTAAGGAGTTCTGAATTCTGATTTGTTATGTTGTATGGATTTTTTAAACACAATCATTTTGATTGTGTTTTTTTTCCCCGCTGTTATATGATGAATACCTTCAAGTCACTGTTTTTAGTGAAATTTGATACATTCTGAGAACAGCTAAAATAAACCATTTAATATGTATAATTAATTCTGTTCTGTTTGCATTTATGATGTACATGTAGAACTGTGTAGGAGGCATGGAGAAGGTGAGGCTTCTGTAAGTGTCAAAGTTGTTGCATACAGTGCTCATATTCTACGTAGTCTTTCATATGATAGACTACATTTCCACAATGAGATACCTAAGCAAAGGAAACACAGGTGATATGATTGTGGAATGAGGAAAAAAAATTGCACGTTTTTCAATTATATTACCTGTGTTTGTTAACATTACACATCACATTGTGTAGATGAGGTTTAGGCATGTTCCTGGAGACAGAGGAGGTCTAACATTTGTCCAAGAGTGCAGTCGACATGACACACTTGGTTGGTAGGCCTGCACATGTATTTTCTTCTCTGTATTCTTCAATAAGTGTAAATTTGATCTGCAACCCTGAGTAGGCCTCACCTTAAACAAACCTCTGGATAGGCCACACCTTATTGTCATCCTGAATCAATTATTTAACATGTTAGGGACAGATTTATGATAGGTGTATGCCTCTTTTGCGCCACTGTGCATCACTTTTGTGACGCAGTCGCGGTTGAAAAGATTTGGTATGAGGCGACAAAATTATAAAATGATGAATCTAGGCAGATGTGTCATGCTGTAAAAAAACAATGCCACATGAAACCGATGCAGCAGTCATGGAAAAGATGCACAATGTTGCAAGATAGGACTCACTTCATCTGCATCAAGATACTATTAGTTTAAAATGTATATTTTTAGGACTGTGTAGGGGCATGGAGAAGCAGAGGCTTCTGTAAGTGTCAAAGTTCTTGAAAAACTATTTGTCCTTCAATCTTTTCCCTTGTTTTTTCTAATTTATTAAAAACATGTTTTAATATTTTTCAAATGTTTGTTCTCTCTTTCACAGATTTTTTAGTATAAAAAGAACAAATGAGTAACTTAACGACAATTATAAGGTAAATGTTTTGTACTCTTTTTGTTATATTTCTATCACATTTAACTTCTATTAGTTCCACTGCTTTATTTCTTTAAGGATCACTTTCCTACCTTTGCTACTTCGCTCATTCCTTTGTCTATTACTTAATTACTCTACTCCTTCACTATTTTTCTTAGTCCCTCTCTTCTCATACTTCTTCACTCTTGGTCACTCACTCTGTCTCTATTACTTTCACTGTTTCTGACTGATCTAAAAAATTTTATTTAAAAAGAACAGTAAGTATAAGGTAAGGAAACAGACAGTTATGTTAAAAGAAAGACAGCTATAGGGAGTAAACTAGGGATACTGTTACCCGCAATCCTCTGCTGATGATGTCACTGACCATGTCATGAATGATGTAATATGTGACATCATCAGCAGTGGATTACGGGTAATAGTATCTCTAGTTTACTCCCCTATAGCTGTCTTTCTTTTAACATAACTGTCTGTTTCCTTCCCTTATACTTACTGTTCTTTTTAAAAAAAAAAAAATTTTTGGTTCGCTCCCGGTTCGCGTACCGGCGAGCGAACTGGGAAGCGAACTAAGAGAAATAGAGGTTGGCAGAGTTCCAAATATTCTACCAATTTTTTAATAACGGGGAGGTAGTTCTGAAAAGAACTTTTTTTTTATTGTTTTTGTTGTTTTATATTTTTTTTATTTTTTTCTGAACATTTTTTTACTTTTTTTGAATTTTTCTGAACGGTTTTATATTTTTTTTGGTTTTTTTGGGGGGGGAAACGAAAACGATTCATTGTAAAGGGCTCAACAGGAGCAACAAAAAAAAGAATTTATTGTTTGCGGCGTTTCGGACAAATTGGAAGATGATAGTCAATAGCTCTGTTGATCAGAGTGATGCTACTTTCTCTGTAGCAAATGAATCCATTGCAAAGTACGCAGACTTGTTTTACTTCCCCAAATCTCAGTTGTATATTTGGCACCATCTCCCTGCCCTCTGGTCCCGTCACTTCGGGTACAACAGATCTTCTGGCCATAATAGGGGGATTATCTAGTTCGTTACGAAACTGTGCAGCACTGTAGTTGTTAGGATGCCACCTAGTCATATGGCGATGCATTGTGTAGTTTCCGTAACTGTATTTCTTCTCGGTCCCTCTGGACAGTCTATCTTGACATATAAGGCAAGTTACGTATCTTGCATTTACTTTTTTCTCGCCTTTGGGAAATTAAAAAAATTGCCAAATGAAGTTTTCTTTCCGGTGAGACCTCCTGGGCTCCTCAGGCAAAAACTGCCTCTCTTCCTGCTCTTCCTCCTCTTCCTCTTCTTCCTCTTCTTCCTCCTCTTGCTGAATGATAACTTCAGCAGGTGGTCCTCTCTTCCTTGGAGGTGGTGGAAGTGGTGGGGAAGCACCAGCTGAAGCTACTAAAGAAGCCATTGCTCACTGGTAACAAAGGGTCTTTCTCTCACAAAGATGAAAGTCAGAGTGAGGAAAGAAGGAGGGGTTTTCATCATTTGGGAAAAACAATAGTTCTCAACCAATGAAAAGTGTTAATTTTATATTACATGACCTAGTGTTACATCATTAGGAAACCAAAAGTGAAATGAACCAATGAAAAGTGTTATTACCAAGTCACATGACCTGCTGTGTTTACGTTACGCGCTTTGCGCCGCCTCCCGGTTTGCTTCTGGGAACCTGCGCTTTGCGCCTCGCTTCGCGTACCAGTTCGCTAACGTAGCACGTCATATGACGTATCACGCGACAACGTGAAACGTCATGCGGACGCGAGGCGTCACGATGTTTTCTAACGCGGCAGTTGCGTTAAAGGAACGTTTACCGGTTTGCGGACTATTTCGCGGCATCAAGGTCAGCTAACGGGAAGCTTCCCGATTCGCGAAGCGGGAGGGAAGAAAAAAAAATATTTTAAAAAAAAATTATTAATAAACATATAAAATATATTTTTGGATTTAAAGAAGAATACATTTTACAGCTACATATATTAGCTTTTAAAAAACCAATGAAATTCACTGAAAAAACCATAGGTTATAGACCATATATAGTTAGGAATTAGCATTTACAAAACCTTGAAAATTCACTGAAAAAACCATAGGTTATAGACCATATATAGTTAGGAATTAGCATTTAAAAAACCTTATTTTACTCACACAAAACCATTGAAATTCCATATATAGTTAGTTGCACTAACTATATATCGCGCACCCGCAATCCACTGCTGATGATGTCACATATTACATCATTCATGACATGGTCAGTGACATCACTGATGACATCACTGATGACATCTCAAATGACATCACTGATGACATCACTGATGACATCTCATTTGACATCATTCTTGTGCTAATACGATAAACCTCTTCAGACTCTAATAAAACCTTAGATACACTCAGTGTATACAGACACTCACACACTGTTACTCATCCATGGAGTTACTCACACACCTAGTCAGTCATGCAAAGAATCAATCACACCTCTATTTCCTCAACTATACAGTTATACACACCTTACTTATTCAAACATATACTAACACATATTTACTCTCTTATACAATCCCTGATACAAGTTCACAATGATCCATACAGCCACTCACACATTCAGTGGCTCTCATGCACAGTTATTTATATATGCCAACTCTCACATGTACTGTGTTTTACATATGTACTTAGTATGACATGTAGCATTGACATATCCATTCACTCATCAATACACTCATGCACACAGTCAACCGCCCATGTAGCTGTTTCCACATGCACTCTTGAACTCATACACCTAGTGAATCAACTGCTCACACATCTATGCACAGAGTCACACACCTCCCAGCCACCCCCACACAAACTCAATCTCCCATACAAATACTTGGGCAACCAATCAATAACATATGTAGCCTCTCGTATAGCTAATGATCCACACATGCAGCAGTTTACATCACAACAGACATACTGAAGCAAACATTCAGACAGTTTAGTCACTAACCCATGCATTTAGTACGACACATTTATTCACTCACTCATACAGTCAGTCACGCACCTACTAAGTCCTTCATCGAGACACTTATACATCCACTCATTCTTCAATATATCTAACATATTTAAACTTTACAGAAACACACAGTCACTGGATGATGTCATCAGTGATGTCATCAGTGATGTCATCAGTGATGTCACTGACCATGTCATGAATGATGTAATATGTGACATCATCAGCAGTGGATTGCGGGTGCGCGATATATAGTTAGTGCAACTAACTATATATGGAATTTCAATGGTTTTGTGTGAGTAAAATAAGGTTTTTTAAATGCTAATTCCTAACTATATATGGTCTATAACCTATGGTTTTTTCAGTGAATATATATATATATATATATATATATATATATATATATATATATATATATAACATTTCTATGGCAAAATGAAACCCCTCATTTTGTTCCTTTTCAAATTAAATGTATTAAGTGTTACCACTTTATTCCAATCAAGATGACTTCAGGTGTGCCATACTTTTGTCATAAGTAAGACTGTTAGCGTTCTAGTTGTTCTTTAGAACACTCTGGGACATTCTGTCATTGGGCTATAGTTGGGCTACATCTGGCTGATATTTGGGCTACATTTGTTTTTTTTTGTCTCTGATGGCCGTCTTTGGGCTACATTGGGCTACATTGGGCTACATTGGGCTACATTGGGCTACATTTGGGCTCTAACATATATATAGCCCAATGTAGCCCAATATATATTTTTCAAAGTTAATTTTCGTAAAAACCACTGGAGCATATATCTTGAGACATAGCAAAGGCACATCGGGCTACCAGTCCCTACAATTTTGCCAAGTTTTGTGGAAATCCATTCAGCCGTTCGAGCTAAAAGTGAATCCAACCGCCCTATGGAAAACTCAATGTTAAAAACACGTTTTGGGACCCCCCTTTTTTCTCGGCCCCCGCTTGATGAAACCCCCCCAAACTTTCAGGGGATGCTCAGAAACAAAATGTGCCATTTTCCTGAAAATTTCAGCCAATTCCGTCCATCAACGCCAAAGTTATTCAACATAGAATTTTCAGAAATCCCTATTAAAAAAAAAACCTAACTATATATACCTACTGGCGACTGCCAGTAGGTAATATATATATATATATATATATATATATATATATATATATATATATATATATATATATATATATATATATATCACAAAGTCCAATAAAGCAATCACTCAAGAGGTTATTCCACCACCAGTTGCTTTGTTTTCAGTAACACATGCCAGGCGAAATGCATTAGGGCACGCTCCAACAGTAATTAGCAATCTGCCTGCCCTGGGAGGGGGAAAACAGAAGGAGCACACTGTTTATGGGATATATATATATATATTCACTGAAAAAACCATAGGTTTCAGGCCTTATATAGTTATGAATTAGCATTTAAAAAAACCTTTGAAATTCACTGAAAAAACCATAGGTTTCAGGAGTTATATAGTTAGGAATTCGTTTTTAAAAAACCTTTGAAATTCACTCAAAAAACTATAAGTTTTAGTGGTGTTATAGTTAGCTGGATATTTTACTCATACAAAACCAATGAAATTGCTCCTATATAGTTAGTTGTACTAACTATATTTCGCGCTCCCGCAATCCACTGCTGATGATGTCACATATTAGATCATTCATGACATGGTCAGTGACATCACTGATGACATCTCAAATGACATCACTGATGACATCACTGATGACATCATCCAGTGAATGTGGTTTGCTTCGTTATTTAAATATGAATTATATATATAGCAATTTACATTGAAGAATGAGTGGATATATATAAATAAATATTTGGATGGAGGATTTAGTAGCAGTGTAATTGACTGTTTACTTGACCAATTTATAATGTCTCACTAAATATAGTGGATAGTGACTAAACTGTGGGCCCGATTCACAGAACTAACTTAAGACAAAATCCTAAACTTACTACTTTTGGAATTCACAGAAGTTAGGATTTTGTCTTAAGTTTGTCTTAAGACAGGCTTAAGACAGACTTAAGTTAGGGTTTTGTCTTAAGTCTGTCTTAAGTCTGTGTGAATATCTGTATCACGTTGTCAGTTGTTGTGTAAACTGATTCTACAGTTGGTTACTAGCTATGTGAAAGTCTATATTAGTTATTGATTAGTTAACTGAGTATTTGTATGGGAGTATGCAAATGTGTGTGGTTCGGTAGGGGGTGTGTGACTGTCCAGAGATGTGTGAATAGTTGATTCAGTAGATATAGGAAGTTAAAACTACATGTTCTAACAGTTTGGGTGAGGGAATCTCTTTATGGGTGTGGTGATGAGCAAATATATTTCTCAAAGGTACAGGTCCAACAAACTAGAAAAATAAAAGGCAGTGTATGTGTCAGTTGTTGTATATAAATAAGTATACATAAGACACAATGATTGTGTGAGTGACTGTATGGATAACTGTATACTTGTAATAATGATTTTATAATTCACTAAGTATGACTTACTATCTAAATGAATAGAAGAAGTGGTGTTTGTATAAGTGTTTTGCTAAGTAAATATGTAAGTATGATCCATTGTTTGCATAAGTGAGTAGGATGACTTCATATGTGAATAGGATGTGTGCTGTTGTTTAATGTCGATATAGATGTATAAGTATTTTTGATAGTGTTCTATTGTTCATTGACAGCATGTATGAGTGAATCCATTGGTAAGTGATTAGATGTGTGTATACATCTATGAATCACTGAGTGGATTTTTAGATACTTGTATTGCTGTGACAATGGATTTAAATATGATACTCTGTATTTTACAAACAGTGATGAAAAATTGTAATAGTGTATGAAAAGGTGTATGTGATTGTCACGTGGATGATGTCATCAGTGATGTCATCAGTGATGTCATTTGAGATGTCATCAGTGATGTCACTGACCATGTCATGAATGATCTAATGTGTGACATCATCAGCAGTGGATTGCGGGACCGCGAAATATAGTTAGTACAACTAATTATATAGGAGCAATTTCATTGGTTTTGTATGAGTAAAATGTCCAGCTAACTATAACACCACTAAAACGTATAGTTTTTTGAGTGAATTTCAAAGGTTTTTTAAAAACTAATTCCTAACTATATAACTCCTGAAACCTATGGTGTTTTCAGTGAATTTCAAAGGTTTTTTAAATGCTAATTCCTAACTATATAAGGCCTGAAACCTATAGTTTTTTCAGTGAATTTCAAAGGTTTTTTAAATGCTGATTCCTAACTATATAAGGCCTGAAACCTATGGTTTTTTCAGTGAATTTCAAAGGTTTTTTAAATGCTAATTCCTCACTATAACTGGTGTGTAACCTATGGTTTTTTCAGTGAATATATATATATATATATATATATATATATATATATATATATATATATATATATATATATATATATATAAAATTTATATGGCAAAATGAAACCCCTCATTTTGTTCCTTTTCAAATTAAATGTATTAAGTGTTACCACTTTATTCCAATCAAGATGACTTCAGGTGTGCCATACTTTTGTCATAAGTAAGACTGTTAGCGTTCTAGTTGTTCTTTAGAACACTCTGGGACATTCTGTCTTTGGACTATAGTTGGGCTACATCTGGCTGATATTTGGGCTACATTTGGGCTCTTTTGTCTCTGGTGGCCATCTTGGGAGACTGCATATCAGAATTTTTTCATGAAATATAAGAGGATTTGAGAAGTCACTCAAAATGTGCCCTAATTTTTCTTTCTTCAGCACTAATCATAATTTCTATGGCAAAATGAACCCCCTCATTTTGTTCCTTTGCAAATTAAATGTTTTAAGTGTTAACACTTTATTCCAATCAAGATGACTTCAGGTGTGCCATACTTTTGTCATAAGTAAGACTGTTAGCGCTCTAGTTGTTCTTTAGAACACTCTGGGACATTCTGTCATTGGGCTATAGTTGGGCTACATCTGGCTGATATTTGGGCTACATTTGTTTTTTTTTGTCTCTTGTGGCCATCTTTGGGCTACATTGGGCTACATTGGGCTACATTTGGGCTCTAACATATATATAGCCCAATGTAGCCCAATATATATTTTTTCAAAGTTAATTTTCGTAAAAACCACTGGAGCACATATCTTGGAACATAGCAAAGGCACATCGGGCTACCAGTCCCTACAATTTTGCCAAGTTTGGTGGAAAACCATTCAGCCGTTCGGGCTAAAAGTGAGTCCAACCGCCCTATGGAAATTAACATGGAGAAAACACGTTTTGGGACCCCCCTTTTATCTCGGCCCCCGCTTGACGAATCCCTCCAAAACTTTCAGGGAAGGAGCTGAGCGCTGCGAGGCAAAGTTAAGGAAAATTTCAGGATGATTCCTCAACCGGCGCCAAAGTTATTCCCAATAGAATGTTGCGATTTCCCTATGGAACACAATCCTAACTATATATACCTACTGGCTATCGCCAGTAGGTAATATATATATATATATTCACTGAAAAAACCATAGGTTATAGACCATATATAGTTAGGAATTAGCATTTAAAAAACCTTGAAAATTCACTGAAAAAACCATAGGTTATAGACCATATATAGTTAGGAATTAGCATTTACAAAACCTTATTTTACTCACACAAAACCATTGAAATTCGCATATATAGTTAGTTGCACTAACTATATATCGCGCACCCGCAATCCACTGCTGATCATGTCACATATTACATCATTCATGACATGGTCAGTGACATCACTAATGACATCACTGATGACATCTCAAATGACATCACTGATGACATCACTGATGACATCTCAAATGACATCACTGATGACATCCCTGATGACATCTCAAATGACATCACTGATGACATCACTGATGACATCACTGATGACATCTCAAATGACATCACTGATGACATCACTGATGACATCACTGATGACATCTCAAATGACATCACTGATGACATCACTGATGACATCTCATTTGACATGACTGATCACATCACTGATGACATCATTCATGTGATAATACGATGAACTTCTTCAGACTCTAATATAACCTTATATACACTCAGTGTAAACAGACACTCACAGACTGTCACTCATCCATGGAGTTACTCACACACCTAGTCAGTCATGCAAAGAATCAATCACACCTCCATTTCCTCAACTATACAGTTATACACACCTTACTTATTCAAACAGATACTAACACATATTTACTCTCTTATACAATCCCTGATACAATTTCATAATGATCCATACAGCCACTCACACAGTCACTGGCTCTTATGCACAGTTATTTATATATGTCAACTCTCACATATACTGTATTTTACATATGTCTTTACTTTGACATGTAGCACTGAGATATCCATTCACTCACCAATACACTCATGCACACAGTCAACCGCCCATACAGCTGTTTCCACATGCACTTTTGAACCCATACATCTAGTGAATCAACTGCTCACACATCTATGCACATAGTCATACACCTCTCAACCACCAACACACACACTCAGTCTCCCATACAAATACTTGGGCAACTAATCAATAACCCATATAGTTACTCATATAGCTACTGATCAACACATGCAGCAGTTTATAGAACAACAGACATAATGATGCACAAATTAAGACAGTTTAGTCACTAACCCATGCAGCCAGTGAGACATATTTAATCACTCACTCATACAGTCAGTCATGCACCTACTAAATCCTTCATCCAGACACTTCTACATCCACTCATTCTTCAATATGTAAGACATATTTAAACTTTACGGAAACATAAAATCACTGGATGTTGTTATCAGTGATGTCATCAGTTATGTCATTTGAGATGTCATCAGTGATGTCATCAGTGATGTCACTGACCACGTCATGAATGATGTAATATGTGACATCATCAGCAGTGGATTGCGGGTGCGCGATATATAGTTAGTGCAACTAACTATATATGCGAATTTCAATGGTTTTGTGTCAGTAAAATAAGGTTTTATAAATGCTAATTCCTAACTATATATGGTCTATAACCTATGGTTTTTTCAGTGAATTTTCAAGGTTTTTTAAATGCTAATTCCTAACTATATATGGTCTATAACCTATGGTTTTTTCAGTGAATTTCAATGGTTTTTTAATAGCAAATATCAAAAGCTGTTAAATGTATTCTTCTTTTAAAGGAAAAATATATTTTATATGTATTTAATATAATTTTTTTATGTATATATATATATTTTTTTTTTTTAGTTTCGCTACCGGTCCGCGCACCGGGTAGCTTCCCGTTAGCTCATTTTTATGCGGCGACCCGGTCCGCGTACCGGGAAACGTACCGTTTGCACAACTGCCGCGTTCGACAACAACATCGTGACGCGTCGCGTAAGCACGACGTATCGCGTTGCCGCGTAATGCGTCTTATGATGCGCCGCGTTTGCGCACTCGGAAGTGCTCCGGTGCGCGAACGAGGCATGTAGCGCAGCTTACCGGAAGTGCTCCAGGCGCGGAGCGGGACGTGTAACGTAAGCGTAACAGGTCATGTGACCTGTAAATAACACTTTTCATTGGTTTAGAACTTTTTTGCCCAAATAATGAA